>NC_091266.1:36267500-37517500 GCF_042477335.2 Ovis canadensis
GCAGCTCTCTCCTTAACCTTTGATGTGTCCCCTAGTCAATGAGGACAGTGAAGACGATGACTGTGGGCTGGTGCCCAGTGTGGAGGAAATCTCAGAGGATGTGGCCTCCTTGTCCATGAAAAGAGAGAACGATCTTCATCGAACACTGAGCCGCAGGTTGGTCATCTGTTCAGCTGGCAGCCCGCATTACTTCCGTAGTTCCCCTTGATCATTCTCTTTTCCTCTTTTTTTTTCCTGAGTGTCCACGTGGATGCTCCCAGCTCTCCTTTTGCTTCCGAGCATGGGGAGTAGGGTTGGGGTGGTTTCCCCTATGATCATCTGCTCTGAAATGCACCGTGATGCACACAGAACGACCGTGATACCTGCTTCCAAGAAGACACTTGGAAGGAAAACTTCCCCTCTCAATCTTTCAGATCTAGGTCCAGTAGCAGGCGTCTGAAGTCCCTAAAGGACTCCTTGAAAATTCGGAATGCGAATATCCTGAAGGAAGAGGAAGAACCAGTGAGAGGACAAAAACTCATCAAGAAGGAATTTGTACAAACTGGAAAGGTGAATGTCACAGTGAAAAGTACCATTCATTAGAGGTGACAGAAGGCTTGGGATTCGAATATTTTTAAGTTTGATGATTTGAATACATATCTATAGAGGAATATGTCTTATGTGCACTGCCAGTCTTTAAATTTATCACTGAAATGTTAGCAGAGGCTCTAGGCTCTTTATCAAATCGTACTTCCATGAAGAATGACACACGTCCTGTGAATATAGTCATACCACACTTCACGTGTGAAAGCAACAAAAATGAGATGCAATTCTGGGAGCTGGAGAATACCAACCTATCAGACTCATAGCACACTGTTCAAGTTAATAAAACGTAAGACCAAGCTCCTAAATTTAAGGTCTTAAACATTAATAAAACACGGTCTGTGGTATAGCCTTATCTGTCCCACTCTGTTTTTATATCTGTTGCTCTTAATTTCATCTAGAAGTTCATTGATAATCTGATGGTTATTTATCCTGCATTATATTTCAGCATTGATTATTATCTTGCCCGTATAGAAATGTGACCCCTTACCGAATTTTGCTACCTGCTATCCACTTTTCCGAAGCACTGCATTCCCTGATGATTGATATTCCTCACCGAAAGTCAATAGTGTGTGTCAGTTGCTCAGTTGTGCCCTACTGTTTGCGACCCCATTGACTGTAGCCTGCCAGGCTCCTCCCTCCATGAGATTATCCAGGCAAGAGTCCTGGAGTGGGTTGCCATTCTGTTCTTCAAGGGATCTTCCCAACCCAGGGATTGAACCTGGGTCTCCTGCATTGCAGGCAGATTCTTTACCATCTGAGCCATCAGGGAAACCCAAAATGCCAGTAGGACTTCTGCTAACACTGAGGTGGGGGCTTTGCAGGTGAAGTTCTCCGTCTACCTGAAATACCTACAAGCAATAGGATGGTGCTCGATAGTCTTCATCCTCTTGGGGTTTGTGATCTATTATGTGGCTTTTATTGGATCAAACCTCTGGCTCAGTGCTTGGACCAGCGACTCTAAAAAATACAACGGCACCAACTATCCATCCTCTCAGAGGGACCTAAGAGTTGGCGTCTATGGAGCTCTGGGAATAGCACAAGGTATGTGTGATGGCTACAGCAGCTGTCCCTGCGACAGTCTGTCAGGCCCCCTTCCTTTGCCTCCACTCGGGAAAGCATTTGCCGCTGTGTCCCTGGTGCGAGTCTCCAGGGGTCCCTGTGCATGGTGCTGACTACGCTGCTTCCGTTCCTAGGTTTCTTTGTGTTCATAGCGAACATCTGGAGTGTCTATGGTTGTAACCATGCATCAAACATCCTTCACAAGCAACTGCTGAACAATATCCTTCGAGCACCCATGAGTTTTTTTGACACAACACCCATAGGTCGGATAGTGAACAGGTTTGCTGGTGTAAGTATCTCAAGGGCTGTAAGACGCGTTTATAGCTGAGGTCTTTCTGTTTCCGACAGGGAAGGAATTCTCATTTTCCCCCTAGACAACACTGGGCAGTTCCAGTTCTTTAGTCCCACTCAGCATGCAGATGTTTCTGGAATACCTTGTGTGTGGTACTAAGGGTCCTGAGGATACAGGGATGAACCACTGTGGCCCTTTAAGTAGGTCACCAACAAGTGAGGGAGACGGCCAAGGAAATAAAGGATGATGATAGAATATGGGAAAACCAGGAGCAACAGTGCACACAGTGGCTTTCTGGGAGTATGAAAGAGAGACAGGAAAAAGAGGTGCCAGCTGCGTCTGCATGACCGAGGGTGGGAAATGTCAGGAAGGGTGAAATTCTAGCAGTAGAAGTTAGCCAGAGAGATGGCGGGGGGAGGGCTGGGCCAGGGCACTGGAAGCAGGATGTGAAGGGTTTCTCTGCAGAGGGAAAAACACAGGTGAAAGCAGAGTCCTGGTTGTGACAGTGAGTAGAAGTGACAGCGGGGCAACCCTTTGCTTGGTCGCTGCTTCCAGTCCTGAAACTCCCATTTTTGATGCTTTGCAAATAAGTAAATGAGGTCTGGATTATAGAATCTTGTGATTTGAATGGAGCTCTGGCACACTGTCTCCATCGGCTGCGGATTCTTGAACCCTCAGCATTTGTTCATTCAACATTTATTGGGTACCTTCTGTGAGCCAAGGACTATACTGAGGATTGAGATGCTCAGTAAATGCAAAGGTCATAGATGGCTCTCTACCGTGGACCGGACTGAACTCATTGATTCTTAATGAATATGAGATGGAAATTTCAGGAACAGAGGAAACCAGACAATTCAGAGTAATATTCAACTATCACCAAGAGAATTTTCAAACTTCTGTTTGTAGAAGAGGGTGCACATTTTTAAATGTCTTAGCAATTCTGAGCCCTACATAAGGGTAGGGCTACACATAGTTTGGTCTTGTAGCAGACACAGAAAGTCTAGCTCCTAGCCTACAGCCAGGTTTTGGGGACATGGCGACTGCTTCAAAAGTGGGCTTCCCCCCCACTTGTCACTTTCCTCTGAAACAAAAATGGTGGGCATGATGTCACTGGAGACAATTTACATCGGCCTTCTGCTCTTTATTAGAGCCCTTAAAAAGGACATAATTTTGGATGGGGAGATTTCTCAGAGGAATTTTGCAAAGATTGCCCACACTTTTCCATGTTGTGATATATATATGTATTATGCATGCTCATGCACTTCAGTCATGCCTGACTCTTTATGGCCTTGGACTGTAGCCCATCATGCTTCTCTGTCCACGGGGATTCTCCAGGCAAGAATACTGGAGTGGGTTTCCATGCCCTCCTCGTAACTGTGTCCAGGGTTGAGAGAAAAAAAGACGTTCTCACTATCAGTTCTGTGCAGATTACTTTTGACCATTAACTGGCATAGATTCTCCATCCTTCCTCCCCTACCTCCGTCTCTTCTTAAAGGCTCAGCCATTGGCTCCAGGGGACCTGGGATCTAACTCTCCTTTATGATCTGAGTCACCTCCACCACAAAGCTCAGCATACAGTTAATGACAGTTTCCTTCTTCATGCAAAAACAGTTAGCAAAATATGACTGTTGCCTAAGTAACTCAATATAAGTTCTCTGTGCTTTCTTTTTCAGAAGATTAATTATGTACATATGCATGTAATTATTTATATATAATATGTGTGTATATGTATATAATACATATTATATATGTTAAACATATATAATCTACATTTTATAAATATAAAATAAATATTATATATAATAATACATATCATTATTTATTTGGAACATGGGAAAAAGGAAACTATCATTAATTGTATAGTGAGTTTTGTGAGGGAGGTGGCTCAGACCATAAAGGGGAATTAGATTCTGGGTCCTCTGGAGCAGGCGGCTGAGCCCTTAAGAGGAGATGAAAGTAGGGGAGGAAGGAAGGATGGAGCATTTATACCAGTTAAGGATCAAAAGTAATCTTCACAGAACTAATAGTTGGTGAGGGTTTCTTTTTCTTCTCTCAACCCTGGACAGTTATTTGCATTCTGATATGACAAAGCCAATTCCCTGCCGCAACTGAGAAGATGTAAAATGTCCCAGGAATTCATGAGCACACCGTCTCTCCTCCTGTGTCCCTAGGATATCTCCACAGTGGATGACACCCTCCCCATGTCTTTACGCAGCTGGGTCTTGTGCTTCCTGGGCATCGTCAGCACCCTGGTCATGATCTGCCTGGCCACTCCCATCTTCGTCGTTGTCATCATCCCTCTTGGCATCATTTATGTGTCTGTTCAGGTAGGTTTGGAAATGGCTAGGTTTCTCTTCTTCTCTACTCATAAAAGCTTAAGTTCTTCTCTTGTGTTTATGGCTAGTCACTCCCCACCCCTCCAGCATCTTTGTCATTGAGTCAGATATTAACATACCATCTTCACAATGGTGAGGTTCTAGAAGAGCTGTGCTAAGGCTGCTTCCTTGGTTGGCTTAGGTTGATCTACTTGGAGATATCCCTCAGCAGGAGCCCAAGCTCTTCACTTCAGGGCAGTTCTCCTTTCACTGGGGTGTCTGCGGTGGGGCGGTGAGTGGGGCGGGGTGGGGGTTCAGGCTCAATTCCAGTGTGGTCTTGAGGGCACAAGCAGTTTGATAGCCAAGCCTCACGGAAAACTAGAGCAAGTAGAAAGGGCTCCGTGCCTGTAATAAGGGGAGGGAATGAGGTGAAGGACGCTGTAGAGAGAATTCTTGTCCCAGCAGCTACATTTGGGATAAATTGATCACCTTGAGAAACCAATCCTGAAGCCCTTCAGTGAAGGGCAGCCTTGTAGCTGTGGCAAGTTTACACTGCTGGGCTTTGTGTTGAGTTCCTCAGGTACATTGTCATCTCTGTTAGTAACAAACCGACAAATAAGAGGCAGGATATTTGAGGAAACGTCCACATATAACATTTTGAATTCTGACTCTCCCATGCCTGGCTCTTCCCTAATTTCAACAAATCCTCTGGGTTTCCCTGGTGGCTCAGAAAAGAATTCACCTACAATGCAGGAGACCCAGGTTCAATCCCTGGGTTGGATCCCCTGGAGAAGGGAATGGCTATCTTGCCTGGAAAATTCCGTGGACAGAGGAGCCTGGCAGGCTACAGTCCATGGGGTCACAGAGAGTCAGACATGACTGAAGCGACTTAGCATGCATGCATCAGCATACCTTTCTTGAGCCACTTATTGCCCATCTCTCCTTTCCAAACCCCTTGTTCCCCAGCTGCATTTATCCCTTTAGAGACCATTTTTCTCACTACGGTCATTTAGAAATATGTGCAAAAAATAAATAAATAAATAAATAAATAAATAAATATGTGCAGATTCTTGGGAGCATATGGATTAGGCTGACAAAACTCCTGGGAATATTCCAGCCTCTAGGGCTGCGGCATAGTGTCTTGCTTTCATGCTCCCCTGTTCCCCACCAACCCCAGATCCTCTCATCGTCCTCTTTCTCTGAGCCTCTCTCATCTCTCCCTAGTGAGAGACCAGATCACAGCTGCCTCTGGCCTCAAAGTAATGACTGTTGGTCACAGCCACGAGGGAAGAGCTAACAGCTCACGTGACGTGGTCGTGTGACAGTCTTCTCTTTTCCGGGTCCAGGTATTTTATGTGGCTACTTCCCGCCAGTTGAGGCGACTGGACTCTGTCACCAGGTCCCCGATCTATTCCCACTTCAGCGAGACTGTGTCAGGCTTGTCTGTGATCCGTGCCTTTGAGCACCAGCAGCGATTTCTAAAGCAAAGTGAGGCAGCGATTGACAACAACCAGAAATGTGTCTTTTCTTGGATTACCTCCAACAGGTGAGGCTGCCCCCAGATATTCACCCGGATATGTGTGCTTTGGAGTTCTGCGCATTTGACATTAGCTGTGGGAGGGTAGGCGTGGCCCGAAATGTGAAATTCGCTCTGGCCAAACACGCCTATCATGTGAGAAGAGAGGAGAAAGCCTGAGCTTCGGAGTCAGACTGGTCCCTGTATCTGCTCTGCTACTTCCCAAGCTGGGGGAATTGTCTTGACCCCTCAGGAAAATCTCTTTTTTTGTTGTTTTTACAATGGCTGGAACACAACCTGTCTCATGGGCTTATGGAGGAAGTCACATGACGCTGCTCAGCGTTTTGTAACACAGATTCTGTCCAAGTGCTGGGGGGAACCAGACACTCTGTTTGCTTCCCTGAGAGTGGATGTGTGGTTGTCCATAGGCAGGACAGTTTCTGTAGGTGGGAAAGAAGCAGAAGTTGGAGGGAGGGGAGCTGGAAAATTTTAGGTAAAATCAGTAATGACAGAAATGAAAAACTCAGATCCTGTGAGATGAATCCAAAAAGGCTGAGCAGTCTTGGTTCCTCCAGCTTCATTAGACCTTGGCGTGTCCTTGGAGGAGGAAGATCTTTTTCAGGAAATGAAAGCTCTTGAGTGGTTTCTACACTGTCTTGCACTGTGAAGGCGGGGCTAATGCTGCTTAGTATTATTTGGAACGTGAAACAGTCAGAAATTTGATTGTGAAGATATTTTATATCTTAGATACTTTCCAAGAAGGAAAGAGTCATTTTTCTGTTGGATGTCCCTTGTAAAATATGTATCATATTTATTTGTAGATATGCTAGAATTATTTGTATAAATTTAGGTAAGCACATTTTACTGGGAAAGTCAGTTTTTATAAATTACATCAATCTATATACTATTTCAGAGAAGGCAGTGGCAACCCACTCCAGTACTCTTGCCTGGAAAATCCTATGAATGGAGGAGCCTGGTGGGCTGCAGTCCGTGAGGTCGCTAAGAGCTGGACACGACTGAGCGACTTCACTTTCACTTTCATACATTGGAGAAGGAAATGGCAACCCACTCCAGTGTTCTTGCCTGGAGAATCCCAGGGATGGGAGAGCCTGGTGGGCTGCTGTCTATGGGGTCTCACAGAGTTGGACACGACTGAAGCGACTTAGCAGCAGTAGCAGCAGCATATACTATTCAGTTCTCTACCAAGCCCGACATATCTCTCTGTTATCAGCTCATACCTAACTTCTCTCCACCTCCTATTTTTTCTCCATCTTTTTAAAATCATGAAATCAGACAGGGTACATTGAACTTTCCTGTGGTGACTTCTTTCTTACCTTACATATGAATTCTTTATCCCATTGTTTACCATGCCTAATCAAAAGAACTCATTTGGAACATTTTTTAAAATGCAGATTCCTAAAAGTCATTTCCTGAATCTCCTGGGGAAGAGTCCATGAATTTTTCGCACAAATTTGTGTATTTTTAACAATTGCCACCCGATGATTGCTATGATTTGGCAAGTTTGGGAGGATTCCCTTAGTTTAGCAAACTATAGGATTCCCTTAGTTTAGCAAACTCCTCCAGTATCTTTAAAAATGCAATTTATTTTCCAAAATCTAAAATTTAAAAGACTTTAAAAAAACATGGCACAGTTAAACTGAAGCACCTCCTAAGAAGACAGTCCTACCAACTCAAGCCCTGTCAGAATGCTCTGGGAACCCCGTGCTTGCTGGGTAAGGTTAGGAAGGTCACACCTCTCAGTGACACCTCTTTCTCTGGTTCTGTTGCCCTCCAGGTGGCTTGCAGTTCGTCTGGAGCTGATCGGGAACCTGATTGTCTTCTTTGCATCCTTGATGATGGTTATTTATAGACATAACCTAAATGGGGACACTGTGGGCTTTGTTCTGTCCAATGCACTTAATGTGAGTCTGGTTGGGAGTTTGGTTGAATTAATGCATTATTCTTAAATGCATGGTATATCCTAGACTAATTTAAGAATTAGTCTAGGGTATACCATGGAGTCCATGCTCTGGATTCCTTTTTAGATCCAGATAGACCAGGAGAGACTGAGGTTCAAACCCTGTCTCCATCTCTTACTAATTGTGTAATCCATGAACATGCTCCTTAACCTTTCTAAGTAGATGCCAATGTCATCTGGGAAGTTGGATATATATTTTGTTGCCCTGGGGAGTTAGGAAAGCAATCTCATGTGATTCAATCTAATAGTTTCCCATCTCTTTGCCTCTTTACTTGATTATAGTCAAAAGAAAAAATTACTATTTCTTTTATAATATAGCAGTAACCAGAAAGTCTTTTGAACAATCACTTCTACGTTTATTTTGTTAAATCACAGAATAATTGGAGTTCACGTTAATGAAGAATATAGAGTCTAATAGAACTATATAATGCATCCCCCACTTGACTAAGGGGTAAATATCAGACATTATTTCTTACCACCTAAGACAGAGACTGGTACCACAGTAAAAGTTTAATGAGTAATACTCATTTAATGAGTCATTTGGCCATCTTTTGCGGAAACTTTCTGAACTAATATTTGGGGGGTCTGCATAGCCACCAGCAGGCTATGGTGCTGTTTTCAGTTGGAGTCCATAAGACCCAAAGGTGATCATGGTGGGAAAGGACTTGTCATTCACCAGAATCACTGGTTCCTTGTGCCACTGCCCTGTCATCCCCTCAATTCTAGGCTTATTAACCTAGAACAGACAGGGCAAGGAGTTGGAGAACTTTAGACTGAATCAAAAGAACATCATTCAGATATCAGCAGTTCATGTGGTCCAAGCGGTTGCCCTTAGTCCCCAGCCTCCTGAGCTTTCCCTGTCTCTACCTACCATGTGCTCAACAAAGATTCCTGAGAGTATGTGCCAGGCCTATGTTTTTGCCTGTAAGAAGACTGCATCTGAGAAGCTTGCCTCTGAGAGACCCACAGATGCCCAGGACTCTGGCCCAGGTCATGACAGCCATCTTCCTGTTGGTTAGATTTATCTCGGTAAAGGCAGGAAGGCACTTGAGTTTACTGGGGTAACAGAGGACAGGGGTCCACGTGGATGTCCCACCTTGAGGGTTGGCTTCTCAACTGAGCTGTTGTTAATTGAGAGCAGAGAAAGGCAGCAGCTTTTTAGAAGGCGTGTTCCTACCCCACGTCTTTCCTTATGCTTTCCCCATTGGAATGCTACCCCTAAACTCTAATGACTTACAGGTGGGAGAGCCAAGTTCGAGTGCCACTCTACTAACAGCCAGCCTATCCAGCCTCAGTTCTGGCGCCAGGCCGCTCCAAGCCCCTGGTGTCTTTCCTGCGAGCACCGCAGAGTAGAGCACTCCGTTGTCCTCCCCCCATTCGATGCACTGGCCTCATTCCCTCCTCCACCGAGGTGTGGATTCTCTTCTCCTCCTTGCTGTCTTGCAGAGCCCAGCTTAGTACTAGGTACCGAGGAGGCACTAGATTGACCTTGCGGTCTGACTAGCTGGGTTGGTTTGAGCCTCAGATGATCATCATCTGGTTTCTCTGTAGATCACACAAACCCTGAACTGGCTAGTGAGGATGACGTCAGAAATAGAGACCAACATTGTGGCTGTTGAGCGAATAACTGAGTACATAAACGTGGAAAACGAGGTAAGGAGGAGTCAGAGGAACCCAGGGACAAGGCCAAAAAAAAAAAAAAGCTGATGCTTTGAGAATGCAGCTTCACTTTATCTAGAGACTTCACACAGGGTCATAAAGGTTCTCTGGAAGTTTCCCTTGCTCTGACAGAAAGGACCTAATTTTTTCAAACCTAGAATAGGTAATGGTTTGGGAGAAGTCGGGTCTTGGGATTGCATCAAGTTAAATGGTGGCTTCATTTTCAGAGCAACCTCGTAGCATAGGGTTTCTTTAATTGAATAAGGTAAAAACCTTTTCAGCCATCCTGGTGGCTCAGATGGTAAAGAATCTGCCTGCAATGTGGGAGACCTGGGTTAGATCCATGGGTCGGGAAGGTCCCCTGAAGAAGGAAATGGCTGGAAGAACCAGTCCAGTTCAGTCTGTTCAAAGCAGATGCTCATAAGTGGCTGGGACACTGCTGCTTGCTCTGTTCTGTGACATGAATCCTAGGGGGATTGTTGAGTGAGTTGTCACCACGTAAAGCACTTTTCTTCCTGTCTCCTGGCCAGGCACCATGGGTGACTGATAAGAGGCCTCCAGAAGGTTGGCCCAGCAAAGGGGAGATCCAGTTTAGCAATTACGAAGTACGGTATCGACCTGAGCTGGATCTGGTACTGAGAGGGATCACCTGTGACATTAAGAGCGCAGAGAAGGTAGGTGGAGCTGAAGGAAGGCCTGGGTGAGTCCCGGTGGACATAGAAAACCATTTCTTCATTCAGTTGAAGAAGGTGGGAACACTTCCGATGCCCTGAGGTGTACGGACACAGTGCCACCACTAGAGGGCAGGATATCCACACAGGATCAAACAGTCTTACTAAGCTTCTAAGGGCTTTCTTGCTCAGCCCTCCCCTGCCTCCCAGCCGGCATCCTCTCCTCCTGTGGCAGCTGGGCTTATTTCCCATTAGCCTCAAGGCTTACAGAGGGGAAATCAGGAAGCACAGACCTGGGGAGGGAACTGGTGGAACGCCAGTGTGGAGGTTGTCCCTGCAGAGAGAGTGGGCTGGTTCTCCTTCTGGTGAGCAAAGTCCTAGTATAGTGTTCGTGTTCTCTGAGGACTTGGGGTCTGACACAGGGCCCAAAAACTGTCTGGGCAACAGTGCTTAGGTCTGTGACGTGCTTAGGTCCACATTCTCAGACCTGATGGTAGGCCCAGTCCTTCCCTTCTCCTCGTGTCTAAACAAGGTTCTTAAAAGTCTATTAATTTCCAGGAATAATTGTAACAACAGATGTGTACATTTCCAGTAGTCAATGTAGCCGTCAGCCAGCTACAAGTCAGGGGGTAGGGTGGGAAGGCCATCCTTTTCTGACATCTAGGCACTTTTTTTTTCCCCCACCAAAACCACAATCAGTCTAACATCTTAAGAGATGCAGTGAGTATGAGTATGGAAACTCACTCACAAGTGAGTTTCCACTTCTGAGTATGAATGCCCCAGGCTAAATTGTTGTCCCCAAGAATTACATGATGAACTAACATGCAAAAAACTGTATTTACAGATTGGCGTGGTAGGCCGGACGGGAGCTGGGAAATCGTCCCTGACAAACTGCCTCTTCAGAATCCTAGAGGCCGCAGGAGGCCAGATCACTATTGATGGGGTAGACATTGCTTCCATTGGGCTCCACGACCTCCGAGAGAAACTGACCATCATCCCCCAGGTAAACTCTAGGACGTACTCATATGCAGCTGGTTCCCCAGGAAACATGGGAATCATCTTCTTGATGTATGTTCATTTAGCAGTGTCATTTCTGTCGTCTACCTGGGATACCTAAGCTAGTTCCCTAAAATACACTGCTTCCAGAACTTAACAAAAAGAAGTTTTGCATTTGGGGGGTAATATCCCAGGGACAGGGGAGCCTGGTGGGCTGCCATCTATGGGGTCGCACAGAGTCGGACACAACTGAAGCGACTTAGCTTAGCTCTCCTTGTGTGACTCAGTATCTAAACAGTAGGTGGCAGCATCACAACAGAAATCAAGTGGAGCAGATGATTATCTGTAGCTCATCATGGTTCGCAGGACCTTTGCAATCAGCATTAGCAGTTTTGCCACTGAAGCTTGAAAACATTAAGCTTTATTCTCTGCATCTGATGTGGTTACAAGAGAGGGGACGGAATCTGCAGCAATTTTTTGCCAGTAAGTGGAACAGTTAGTGTATCAGCAAGAAAGTCTTCCCAACAGCTTTGCTCTCTGGACCCTTCCAAACAAGAATGCCTTGCAGGCTCTGGGTGTGTGGTCCTCATCAGAACCTGTCTGCCTCTGCTCGCTGCAGCCAAGTTTGGGGGCGGTTTTGGTTGGTCTGGTGTTTCCTCCCTTTGTTACACTTTTCTGCAGCCTCTTCAAGAGCATAAGAAATTCTTTTTCTGTGACTGCAATACCCTTTCCTGTGCATGCCCTAATTCCCTCCACCTTATTCACACCATGAGTTTTCAATCTGTGTGTGGAAAGGGTGGGATATTTCTCTCATCTTTTTGAGAAATGCTGAGGCAAACTTGGAGATCTATAAATGAATTTCAGAATGAAAACAAAACCAAGGACTCCACTTCTTTTCAAATAAATATTTTATTTATTCGTCTGTACCAGGTCTTAGCTGCAGTACTCAAGATCTTTGATCTTTGTTGCAGCATGGGGGATCTAGTTCCCTGACCAGGGATCAAACCCAGGCTGTCCTGCATTGGGATCGCAGTCTTAGCCAGTGGACCACCAGGGACATCCCCCAAGGACTCTCCTTAATGCTGTGTTTAGCTCAAAGCTGTCATCGGGAAAATCGTGCAGAACCTTGACCACTAACCAGCTTTCCATCTGAGACCAGTCCTGCCTGCTTTCTTGGCCACAAAGACCTGGTTCTTTTTCTGACACTGGCCCCAGTAACTGCCTGGTCCCTTGACTTGCAGGACCCCATCCTGTTCTCTGGGAGCCTGAGGATGAATCTGGACCCCTTCAACAACTACTCGGATGAGGAGATTTGGAAGGCCTTGGAGCTCTCTCACCTCAAATCTTTCGTGGCTGGCCTGCAAGCTGGGTTGTCCTACGAAGTGACAGAGGGTGGTGACAACCTGAGGTAAGGGTTCATAACCCACTGTTCCCACAGGCTGTGGAGGTGGCAAGGGGACCACTCCTTTTGTTGCTCATTCTTGGTGGCACCTGGCAAAGAATTTTCACTCTCCACGTCTAATTCCTAGTGTATAAAAGGAACCTGTTGTGAAGATTAAAACAGAAGTGAATATGCTTGAAAACCTTTGTTAATAAACAAACCCTCATGAGATACTACAAATGTGAGTTTGCGGATCCCGCCCTTGTGCGGGTTCTCAGGTGCACTCAGGCTGAAAACAATCCCCGATGCCTGGTCCAGCCCCAGAGAGTCTGATGTAAGTGGTGTGAGGCACTGCTGGAGGTGTGAGTTCTAAAGGATGCCCAGAAGCCCTGATCTAAGGGGCACCTGGATGATGGAGACATGGAGTCTGCAGGGTCCTTGTAACCATAACCCAGCACCAAGATTCTTTCGGCTTCACAATTCTTTTTTACCATTTCAAAGCTTTTCTTCACATGTTGACACTTCACAGTTCCTGTTGGCTAACAAGCTGACCTGGCATTTCCCCTTTGACAACCTGTTTTTTTCCCTCTACAAACTGGTGGTCAGTTCTCAGCCAGAGCCAGCAGCTCAAGGGTGGGTCTTCCTGCAGTCCCTGCGTGGTGAGCAGGGCTTAGCCCATTAGCAGCTGAAGCTCAAAAGAGAAGGGAAGGCTCAGAAGCTTGGTTAATGGACCTGCCACTCTGGCCTCACTTGGGAGCTTGTTGTAAACGCACAATTTCAGACTCTGGACCTACTACCTGGAATCGCCCCTGTAGCAAGTCCTGGGTGATCTGTGTGCACACTAGAGCAGGGGAAGCAATGATGAGCAGGTTGAGCTCTTAGTAGGCAGCACGCTAGCATCACTAGGCAAAGTCCCATGCCCAGGCTGTACCCCAGACCAGTGGGACCAGGGCCCCTGGTGATTCCAGTGTGCAGCCCCAGGGAACCCCTGTGAGCCCTGGTGGAGAACACCCTATGTTTGTTCTCCTTCAGCCACAGATCTGGAAACTAGCAGAACTGAGGTAGGTCTTCAGGCCTATTAAAAATGTTGTTCAAACATTCAGTCAACAAATATATATTGAGCATCTACTGGAAAGACAGAGGAAAATGCCATAGACATACCCATGCCCTCCTAGAACTCACGTGCGATGGGAAAGACAGACATTAGACAGGCAAATTCTGCACAATAAATGCCTGAGGTGTGCAGGGCTGTGGGGGCCGATCTGGCAGGATCTGACAGGGCCCAAGAACAGAATCATACCACCCTTCTTGGACCATGCTGAGACATATGGCCTTACCCATGCCTTAATTTCAGATCTGGGGTAGCGGGTGTTGAAACTTAAAATCCTTTGATCAGAAACTAGAGATCAGCTTGGAGATCAAGCTGTCCACAGCTAAAAGCCAAACTGATGCCTCAGCAGCAGCCTGTTAAGCCCAAGTGAACCAGGCAGGATTTGGGGAAGTTAAGTAAACAGTTTTGCAGTATCTGTGTCCTTGCATTACAGAGAAAAACTGGAAGTTCATCTTGGGTGACTTCTCATCTCCTGCAGAAACTTTCTTGCAAGGAATTACAGAACTTTGGTCTAGCCACCCTCTGTTTAATATGTTCCCTAATGGCCACGGCGGGAAAGAACAATTAGCAAATTCCCGAATATTTCCTCCACATCATTTCCCAAAGCTTCTTTATGTAAGTAAGAGGTCCAGCCTTCATTACTGGCTTTTAGCAAATTACGGCTATTTGCATCTCGCAGGCATATTCGAATTCCACATACACTGCATCTCACACCAAGACACCATCGTGTTCATTAGATGTTCATTAGCAATGATCTCCAATCAAGGCAGAAGGCCCCAAACAAATAATTAGACTTGAGGCTAGAATTACACATTAAAATAAGGAATGGATTTACTACACTAAGAAATGCCACTGGGGCATTCTTGTGTGGTATCATCCTATAGTAATAATGTCAGGTCAAATACTGCTGAAGCAAGCTTGGTGACAGCCATCTTATTTTGAAATTGTTGCTGGTGTACTGAGATATCACTGTAGCTAAATGCAGGGTACTAGTCCTGGGCTAGTGTTTTCCAAACTTGTTAAACGTGAAAGTCTCCTGGGGTGTATTCAAAATACATGTTCAAAATCGTGCACTTTGCAGAGATGTGGGTGGACCCAGAGACTGTCATACAGAATGAAGTCGGCACAAAACCTATCACTTCTATGTGGAAGCTAGAAAAATAAGACAGATGAACTTATTTGCAAAGCAGAAAGAGAGACAGATGTAGAGGATGGACGATTGGATATGAGGGGGAGAAGAGGAGGCGGCATAAATTTGGAGATCGGGATTGACATATATATATACTGCTGCTGCTGCTAAGTCGCTTCAGTCGTGTCTGACCCTGTGCGACCCCATAGATGGCAGCCCACTATGCTCCGCCATCCCTGGGATTTTCCAGGCAAGAACGCTGGAGTGGGTTGCCATTTCCTTCTCCAATGCATGAAAGTGAAAAGTGAAAGTGAAGTCGCTCAGTCGTGTTCGACTCTTTGTGACACCATGGACTGCAGCCCACCAGGCTCCTCCATCCATGGGATTTTCCAGGCAAGAAGTACTGGAGTGGGGTGCCATTGTCTTCTCCATATATAAAATAGCTAATGAGAACCTACTGTACAGCACAGGTTTGTGAGGACCTAAATGGGAAGAAAATCCAAGGCAGAGGGGATATATGTATATGTCTAGCTGATTCACGATGCTGTATAGCAGAAACGAATACAACATTGTAAGCAACTATACTCCAACAAAATTTTTAAAAATATATATTCCTAGGCTCCTCCCCATTCTCAAAATGGGGACCAGAAGTATGAATTTTTCAATTAAGTACCTGTGGTGAGCCTTCTAATTAATTAAAGGTTTGGAAAACACTGCTCTTGGCAACAATGAACAGCTAGTTGAGAGGGTAACAGGCAGGAAGGCCAGGGGTCTCCAAACGGAGGATATGGCCTGCAAGTGTCAGACATTTTTCTCTCTCTTAAGCACCAGGAGGAAACAAACTAGCGGTATTTTTTCCTTCTCTATACAAATTTAAAAGGAGGTTTCTCTCAAAACACTGTGTTGCCATAATGACACCTGGTTTCACCTGAAGTTAACTGTTCTCAAACCTAGAGATAACCAATGCCTTTTTCTTATGGAAATGTTTGTCTTAAGCTATGCTAATGTACTATGCATTTACCTCAAACTCTGTCTTCAAGCTGGTTCCACCTCTTGGCTCTGAACCTACTTGACAAACCAGTATGTTATACTCCGATATTGTTCCTCTAATCTATGTAAATGATTTGTATGGTGATCTGCCCTTCTTCAAGATTCAAGTTAATCACTTTATGGCCCAGGATGAACCATTTGGTGCCAAGATTACCCCAAAATGCATCTTATGGGTGAGGGGCCTGGTGCCAGTCTGAGTTTTAAGACATTCCTTTCATTAACAGACTGCTAGTGACTATATAACATCCAGCTGAAGACTAGCAGGGGGGCACTCTTTCTGCCCCCTTCTGATGCCTATGTCAGAAGCTTTCTCTATCTCCTTTATACTTTAATAAAACTTTATTACACAAAAGCTCTGAGTGATCAGGCCTCGTCTCTGGCCCCAGATTGAATTCTTCTCCTTCAGGGCCAAGAATCCTGGCATCGTGATTCAACAACAACCTTTCATAGTGGAAAAGGGTAAGGCATTCTAACGGAATAGAGGTGTGTGGGTTTTGAAAGTCTGATCTGGAATGTGAAATGTACCCTCTCAGACCCTCAAACCTGGTTACTCCTTGGTCCTTAGGGGCTAATGCTGGATTTCTTCCATTGCTGCAGCATAGGGCAAAGGCAGCTGCTGTGCCTGGCCAGGGCTCTGCTTCGGAAATCCAAGATTCTGATCATGGACGAGGCCACTGCTGCGGTGGATCTAGAGACAGATCAGCTCATCCAGACAACCATCCAGACTGAGTTCTCCCACTGCACAACCATCACCATTGCCCACCGGCTGCACACCATCATGGACAGTGACAAGTGAGTAAGGAGACAGCCTCAGAGCCTGGCTTAACCCTTGGTCAACAGTGATAGCATCAGTTGTGAGATATCTTAACAGAAGGCTTAACCACCAGCATTTTACTGTGAAGAAACAGAGGCTGAGAGATTTCAAGTAATTTGCCCAAAATTATACACCAGGCCGGCGGGGTTAAGGGAACCGTCTTGAAGGTAAAACAGGACAGTGTGTGTAACTATAAGCCAAGTATGGGCGGTGGAGGCCCAAGCCAGCAGTGGCGGATGTTGATCCGGAGACCTTTTGGACTATATAGGGTCTCAGCTCCTCCCCGGTAAACAAGCTTCCCATTCCTTCTATCTCCGATGATTGAAAATGGGGATAATGTCAGTGATATGGAAATTAGAATAGACTCCCTTTTTAAATCAATGTGTTGGTGATGGACAGGGAGGCCTTGCCTGCTGCTGTCCATGGAGTCACAGAGTCGGACATGACTGAGCGACTGAACTGAACTGATGCTTAAACAATCTGTAGCCTTACAAAAAGAAAAAAGGTGACATGAATAGACACACTGCATCTATTCCTATACTGTTTTGTTCGGTGTTCCACATAGAATCCATCTGTGCTGACGCAGATGGCTGTGGTTCACCCTTGCTCCTTTGTAGCCTGGAATGAATGAACATACTGCTACCGAACTGGCCACCCTAACCTGTGCTCGTGCCCTAGTCCACAGACTCCTCGTCCTGGCCAAGGAGGTTCTTTCTCTGCTCAGATTCCCAGTCAGTAACAAAAGTGATGCTAAGGCTGAAACAGCATAAGCTTTATTCGATAGCCAAAGAATGGAGACGTGGAAATTAGTTGGCAAATTAACTTTCTCAACCCCCCAAAGGACACCAATTACATAGGGTATTTGAGGTAGAAAGGGAAAGAATCAGAAAGAGTGGGAGGAATATTCATGATTTATCTGAGACCAAGGCTGTAGTTTGGAGCCAAACTAATGCAACCCGCCTTTTCAGTCCTTTCTGGTTGTTGTCATAGCAACTGTCCTTCTCAGGTGCTGGTAGGTATATAATTTAGCATATGCTAATTCAAACCAGTCAGCCAGTAAAGGGAATCAACCCTGAATATTCATTGGAAGGACTGATGCTGAAGCTCCAATACTTTGGCCACCTGATGTAAACAGCCAACTCGCTGGGAAAAGCTGAGGGCAAAAGAAGTGGGCAGCAGAGGAGGAGATGGTTAGATAGCATTACAAACTCAATGGGCATGAATCTGAGCAAACTCCAGGAGACAGTGAAGAAGGAGGAAGCCTGGCATGCTGCAGTCAGCCCACTGGCTTCCAAAGAGTTGGACATGACTTAGCAACTGAGCAACAACAATACTATATTACAGTGAGCACATAATGAGACCCAAGGTCTACTGGAAATCAAATCTTTCACCTCCTTAGGTCTAGTTGGTTCTAACCAGTTCTTGTTTTTCTCTTCGCAGTGTCCTCCTGAAACTTAGATAAGAGCAATTGGTTTCTATTCAAGGGAGGGGAGGGGTATGATTCTGGGGCAACCACTTTGGTAACAATACCATGACTTACTAAGTCCTGGTTATTCTTAAAAATGCCAAGGTTTGAGACGCTGCTTTCTAAGACTTTCTTTTCTGTTTCAGGGTAATGGTCCTAGACAGTGGGAAGATTGTCGAGTATGACAGCCCTGAAGAACTGCTGAGAAACCCTGGCCCCTTTTATTTTATGGCCCAAGAAGCTGGCATTGAAAATACGAACAGTACATCGTTCTGAGGGCAAGTCTTATGGGTTAGAGGACTATTTAGAGCATTTATTTTTTGTGAAGCATATCATACATATAAAAGTGTGTGCTAAATGTATGTTTTAAAGAAGGATCGTAAGTGAGCACCTACATCCTTACTAAGATTAAAAAAAAAAAATAGTATTACTAGCAACATCAGAAACCCCCCAATGATTCCACTTTGATCATTCCTCCTTGCTACCCACCCACTCTTCTCCAGAGAAACCACCATCTGAATTTTGTGATAATTATTCCTTTGCTTTTCATTTTGATCTTACCATTTTCCTTAAACATATATTTTTTAAAAAAACTTAATGTGAATGGCCTGACTCACACTGCATGTATTCTTGCTTCTTTTGTTCAATATTATATTTGAGATTCATCCATGTCCAAGCACGTAGTGAGGCTGCTTCATTCTCACTGCTCTGGAGTACAGCAGTATGTGAAACAGGCCTCAGTTTATCCAAGTTAGGTTCGTCAGCAGTGGGGTGATTTCCAAGGTTTGTTGTTTTTCCTGTTATGAACAGTACTGCTGTGAGCATTCTGGTACACAACTCCTAAGACACGTGTAAGAGTTAGGCAGAACGTATAGCAACGGGAGGTATGCATAGGTTTAAATGCATATAGTAGGTAATGCCAATTTAAAACTTTTTTCCCCCCAACCTGATGAGTGTGAATTGGTATCTCCTTGAGGTTTTTAAATGTATATTTTCCTGGTTACTACTGAGGTTTCCATATGTGGTGTCTGCTGGTTCTTGTGCATAGTGCTTTATCTTCTTGGACGCCTTGTGAACGTTTAAACTGCTCGATCTCCTAAGCATTTTTAAAAAAACTCAAGTATAGTTGATTTGCAATATTGTGTTAGCATTTTACCCGTGGACACGCTTTGAGGCCTGAATTGGATCTGAGCTCTCTTAAGAGGAACTGTGAACGTTTTTGCCTGCCACCTGGGGGCATTACCCAGAAACAATTTGAGTTAAATACTCCAAGAGGTTTCCAAACATGGTTGGTGGGACTTCAGACCACAATCCTGTGTGAGAGCCAGCTTGCACAACAGTCGAGGTCTCCAGGTTTCAGAAGTCACTGGGAGCCTTGACACATGACCCTCCTTCTCCTTCCAGGCTTTTTTTGTGTCACATTATTTTGGGTTCAACATATTCCTTACCTCCATTTCAGCGATGCAGTTTTGGAAGAGTTTTATTCATTCATCAATGTAGCCATTTGTTGACTGAGATGCTCAGAGACTTACACTTCCTAAACGAGGTACTTGGACGACTGTGAGGCAGGATTAGGAAGAGACTTCTTACTACTGTTTGCTGCTCCCATCAGCATCGCTCTAGCAATGCTCGTTTCCCCACAGCAGCAGTTTTTCTAACACTCATAAAACCGGGGTGGTCGTGACAGCACCCGCCAAGCAGCGCCCCCTTCTGGGAAGTCTGTGTTTCAGTCTCAGTGCCTCCAACCTCTGCCTTTTTGTTCCCACGGGACTATGGGTTCTGCTTTTGCATTTGCTAGCTCTCTGGCCCTTTCTCCAGTGCCTATTTACTGATTCTTCATGTTGTTCTGTGAACCTATGATTTCCGTCTCTTCCCTAACCAAATGGGTAGAACCTTGGAGATAATGCAGTCCAAGTCTCTTATTCTTCAGCTAGGCACCAGACTGAGAGTGGTTATATGAGATCCACAATCAAAACTTGTTTATGGCAGAGGCAGGACCAGAAACCAAACTCCTGATTTGATCTAATGATTCCTTTTTCTCCGCTAACAGGAGAGGGTTTTTCATCTACCTTCTCCTGTGGATGCATATACAAGAGAGGGGAAGCGCTCTTTTTTCTCAGTCATGCTGACTCAGACTCAGTGAAGGTGGTGGGAACCAGAGCAGCCTGGATCCAAACCTTTGGTGATGACTCCTCCCCTCCAAATCTTCTGTTAGCCTAGGACTCCGTAACCCAGTCCGCACTCTGGACCCACCTACCATGATCACTCATTCCTACTTGCCTCCTGAAGTCCTCTTTTTTGCTTGCCCTTGAAGCATTAAGATGTCCCTGGTTTTGTCCTTGACCCGCCTCCCCCAGTTCCTCTTCTCTCCGTAATTGATTTCATACACTCTGTGGTTTCAACTTCTACGCATACTCGTTTCTAGCCTCTCTTGCTCCAGTGTTGAGATTCATATATTCCGTTGCCTCTGGCACTATCACCTGGATATCCTTCAGGCATCTGACAGGCGAATCACCCTACTCTGACAGATGCTCTTCTTCCTCTGTACTTTCTAACTCCAGTGCTGACACCACTGTCCTCTTGGTCCTACAAAATGAAAACCTGTGTAGCACTCTCGGGCTTTCTTTCCGGATCAGTCGGCCACCAGGTCCTTCCAGTTGCACCCCTGTTGCTCTTGCCATGGTTCAGATTCTCCTCGCTGGGCTAAGGGCAGAGGCATCCTTGCCTCCAGGGCTGTTTTCCTCAGATACACCCAGCCACAGCTACCAGAGTGATCTATTATGAAAAACTGACCAGGCTACTCCTCTGCTTAAACCCTTCATTCAATAGCAACCAGAATAAAGTTAAAATCGCCTTGTATGGAATAACAAAGCTAACATCCAATCCAATCTCATGTTAAGCTCCAGTGACATTAAAACACATTTAGGATCCGCTCGCACCCCCCGACCCCCCGACACACACAGACAACTACTAGCCTTTTCCTTTTCTATCCCCTCTGCTTGGAATCCCATGATTACCTCTAACTCACTAAGACCCAGTAAGAAGTCATCTCCTGAGAGCCTTCCCTGATTCCGTTCTCCGCTCAACCCCAGGGCTAGCTTCAGCACTGCAGTGGATTTTCAATCTGCGGGGCAGCTCTGCATCTGAAAGTCAGTTCCCCATGGGCTCCTCCAACTTAAGATTCTGCGTGGGAGCTCAGGGTACGGCCCTGTGCTGAGCTTCCACTAATCTGATACACCTGTGCCAGATGTTGATTCAGGTGCTGGAGACACAGAGTGGGGGAATCTCTCCTGGCAAAAGTAACAGGCACTGTTGTCATTCGGGGTAGCAGTGGTGGTGACTACAGCTGGGCGCAGTGATGCTGTGGGACAGTGAGCACCATCCCTGGCTTCGAGGATTCAAATTGGCTTTCTTAACCTCCCAGAGGGCCAGTGAGCTACGTACTATCATTTGAAAACTTCCTTTCTGCTTAAGTGAACGAGTTGGGGGGCTGTTGTTTACAACTAAATAATGCTCCCCAGCACACTTAATTTGCTTTTACTGAACTTATTATTTTGTTAGATAATTTTCTGTTTGCATTTCTCTACTCAGCTGTGAGCCTCTTGAAACAAACAATTTCTTACTGTTTTGTATCTCCAGTGGCTGGAATATAGTAGGTCCTCACTTTTTCTTTTTTTTTGGAAAATCAAAAAATTATAAAGATTTTCAAAAAAATCTTTATAAAAATATAGCAACAGGGTTGATGCACACTGGTGGACTTTAAAAATTAGCAAACGATATTACACAAACACTGATGATCCCTAAACTGCTACAACTTAGATTTAGTTAGCAAAAACCATATTCAACTATCAATGTGGATTTATGTTTTCCACATAGATTAGATACTAAACTGGCTTTTGGAAAGGTTTCATGGTGTTTGAAGACTAGACAAAAGTTGTAAAAATGCAGGAAAGAATTGGGTTGTAAGAACACTCCATTTTCATAGTATTCCTTTTTACTTTGTATGCAAGTAATTCGTTATGCTATAGAATTTAACTGTTTCAGTATAAAAAGCAACTGCTTAGGAAAGAAATAGAAAAAAGGGGAAAAAAAAAGAAAAGAGTATACAGTATTTCTTTCAAGACTACTTTGGTTCTCATTCTACTTTGAATGAAGAATAGTTTTCCTTTCTTCAACTCTAAGTCAAGCCCTTGGTTGACCCACTGGTAGGTAGTGTCCTGAATGGACAGTCACCTTGGTCCTCGCCATGATAGCCACCTGGCCATTCTGCCTGATGACTGCTGATTTCAGATCCACTTGTCCTCTGGATGTCAGGTTCCACCGGAGCAGCAGTCTTTGGAACATTTATCTGTTGCTCAAGTCCACAGCCACTTGCTCCTCTTTGGGGAACAACCTTATTGGTATCCATCTATAAAGACTGTCAAGGTATCTTCTGGTTGTACCCCTGGTGCTTGGTGCTAACACCCTTGACTGCTGGCACCCAGCAGCAGGTCACTGTGATTTGGTTTGTCAGGGTTTACATTCTGGCATCATAAAGATGCCTCCTGGTTCCATAAACATCTGCTGGGCTGATCCATCTATTAGTTCCAATCTGTAAACAATTCCACTTTGGCTAGCTTTTCATTTTCCTTCATTAAAACGTCTAAAGTTTTCTGCATACTTGGCTGTAGTGTTAATGGGCTGAACAGAATCCTTTTGTTTTACTGGAACCTAGAGTTAGGGGTATGGCACAAGGGCCAAATTAGGCCTGCTATTTTTATAAATAAAGTTTTTGCAACACAACCATACTTGTTTCTGTATTTTTTTTTTTTTCTGTATTTTCTATACCTGCTTTGACAGTGAAGTTGTGAAACTCTCTGGCCTAAAAAGCCTGAAGTACTTACTATCTGGCCTTTTATGGAAAAGGTTTGCAAATTCCTGCTCTAGAATCAAGTGTAGTCTGGACTGGATCATGTTTCCACTCTCAGATAATTTGCCTCCAAAATGTCATGTGGCTCCATACCTGCAGCAGATAGAATGGTCCCCGAAGATGTCCATGACTGAATCTTCAAAACCTTAAGGATTTACCTAACACAACTAAAGGGACTTCACAGATGTGATTAAGGATAATAAGATGGCAGATTGTCCGGTGAGCCCAGTTATAAGAATCCTTGTAAGAGAATGAAGATGATGTGATGACAGGAACAGAGACGCTGGAAGATGGTGTGCCACTGGCTTTGAAGATGGAGAAAAAGACCATAAGAAGCCAAGAAACATAGGTAGTTTCTAGAAGTTGGGAAAAGGCAAGAAAACAGATTTCCCCCTGAAGACTCCATAAATAATGAGCCCTACCAACCTTGACTTTGGCCCAATGAAACGGATTTCAAATTTCAGACCTCCAGAAACAACAATAAATTTGTTTTACGCTACTAAAGTAGTGGTAATTTGCTCAAGCAGCAATATGAAGCTAATACAGTAAGTCCAAGTAGCTCCGATAAAATTGCTAATATTCTATAACTGAAGTCAGTTTAATAATTCATTGACCTTCACTGAATCCCACTGTAGTGTGAATTTGTAGGGGATTATGTCATCTTTAAAGTCCAGTGAGGGACTTCCCTGGTGGTCCAAGGAACCGGTCCCTTGGTGAAGATTCTGTGTTCCCAGTACAGGAGGGCTGAATTTGATTCCCGGTCAGAGAGCTAAACCCCACACACCGCAACGAAGAGTTTGCATGCTGCAACTAAAGATCAAAGATCCCACATGCCACAACTGAGACCTGGCACAAATATACATTTAAAAAAAAAAAAAAAAGCTACCTTTTTAAGCCCAGCTGGAAGTGGGTATTGAATTCAATGCTCATGGCTCTCACCCCTTGTATCAAATTGCAAAAATCTTATTCAGCTTAATCCTATTTGGAGGTAAAGTTTTGATCTCACCTGAGAGATGCAGGAAGGTTCTTTTTTCAAGAACTGCAGTGATGCCGATGACAGGAGGCAATCATGAGATCAGGGATCTTTCAGCTTCGCTGGTGCTGGACCTGGAGAAGGGCTGCCACGGCGAAGGATGAGAGCTCGACGCCTCTTGGAGTCCCAGGGGACACCCAGACAGGCAGATAGCCCTTGTGACACAGCCCTGCTGATTCTGTAGCCCCCGCAAGTCTGCTTGCTCCCAAGAAACGCTCCTGAGTGGAGACACTGCTTGCTCCTGCCACCACCCTCCTCACCTCTGGGAAAGCACTGTCTGCTCCTTCAGGCCACCTGTGAGTAGTGGTAAGGAACAGATACTCCTCAGCAGCTTGCAAGGGCAGCAATCTGTTGTAGAAAACTCCCATACTGATACACACAAAGCACGGCTGTGGATCTCCCCTGACAACCACAGTGGACTGCATGAAAGGAAACAACGAAAACTAGAGATTGGAGAGACGAGCCCTGCTCTGTGGGACTGAGCCGCCTGTCTTATCCAGCCCAGGTGCAATGTGAGAGCTTCATCAGTACAATGCACTAATAGATGCGAGAGTTTAAAATCCTGTCAGTTGGGCTTCCCTGGCGGTTCAGTGGTTAAGAATCCGCCTGCCAGTGTGGGAGACACAGGTTCGATCCCTGATCCAGGATGATCCCACATGCCACGGAGCAAAGCCCATGCACCACAACTATTGAACCTGTGCTTGGGAGCACCCAGAACAGCCCAAAAAAAAAAAAAAAAAAAAATCCTGAGAGCTGTAATGACCAGAGAGGTGTTATATGATACTCAAGGTTTCTCAGTCCTTAGGGCTAAGGTTCTGCAAGTGAAACACAATTCAGAGCACAACTATGTTCTTTTACAGCTTGTTTGTACTCCTGACCCTGAAACAGAATGGTCACAGAGTTCCAGCTTCACAGTTAATTAAAAGAGTGAAACAAAATTCAACTTTTATTAAAACCATGTAATTCTAGAGCTCACAGTTCACAAAAGTTTGCAGAATCATCTTATGAGTTCTCACAATAATCTTGAGAGGGAGGTCCGGAATCTACACATTATAGACGACAGGAGAGTCCCACCATCGCTCCCTGTCCTCCGAGGACACTTGGGAGAAAGTATCACTGAAGAGCTGCCTCTAGGCAGGAAAGGGAGCACATTCATGATAGGAAGCAAGCAGGCAAACCGGATTTGGAAATTTCTGTTGTGTCAGAAACATATGACACCCTTTCCTTCCTGGTGTTTGTTTTTTTTGTTTTTTTTTTTTTCTTTCGGTAATTCCTACTCTTCCAACGGCAGGCTTCCCTGGTGGCTCAGATGGTTAAGAACCTGCCTGCAATGCAGGAGACCTGGGTTCAATCACTGGATCAGGAAGATCTCCTGGAGAAGGGAATGGCAACCCACTCCTGTATTCATACCTGGAGAATTCCATGGACAGACCCGACTCGTGTGCTACAGTCTATAGGGTCGCAAAGTCAGCCATGACTGGGCAACTAATATACACTTTTCCAATAGTGAAGTCGCTCAGTCGTGTCCAACTCTTTGCGACCCCATGGACTGTAGCCTATGAGGCTCCTCTGTCCATGGAATTTTCCTTCACTTGTGGCTCAGCTGGTGAAGAATCCGCTGCAATGCAGGAGACCTGGGTTTGATCCCTGGGTTGGGAAGATCCCCTGGAGAAGGGAAAGGCTACCCACTCCAGTATTCTGGCTTGGAGAATTCCAGGGACTGTACAGTCTATGGGGTCACAAAGAGCCAGACACAATTGAGTGACTTTCCAATAGCAGAAAGTTCTATTTTAAAAAAACAGCCTACACAGGTGGTTCTCAAGTTTAACGTGCATACAAATCACCCGCAACCCTGACTCAGTAAGGTTAGGGTGGGGCCTGCATTTCCAGTGAGCTCCCAGGTTACACAGGTGATGATGCTGCTGGTCTGGAGACACTTAGAAAGGCAAGACCTAGCAGCCACTATGGAGAACAGTATGGAGGTTCCTGAAACAAACTAAAAAACAGGGGGAAATGCACAGGATCCTCACCTGAAGGTACGCCCAAGAGGGTAGGCTGGCAAGGAGCACAGCCCGGCCTGCTCTGGGAGGAGCACCCACCGGCATGGAGGGGAAGAGGACGGTAAGCGAGCCAGGCTGCAGTTCCAGTAGGTGGAGCCCTTGTTCTCCCAGCGCAGCAGCAGCGGCTGCTCGCAGTGTGCAACCTCTGCCAGAGAGCCCTGGCAAGGTGGGGGGCAGCCTGAGCCAGCAAGGACAGGAGCCTGCTGAGCAGGGAAGAGACACGCAGCTGCCCTTCAGAGCAGAACCCAGGGAACTTCCTGGCATCTTCATCAGCCACGGACTGAAAACTCACCAAGGACACCTACCTTGTCTGGTTTGCACTACCCAGGCACAGGCGGCTCAGCTTGCAGCCTGGCCAGCACCTCATCCTGCTTACGGTACATGCAGTAAATGGGAGAACCAGGCCTTGCAGTCCTGCTCTGTGTGGTCTAGAGCTACTTGCTTAACCTTCCTTTAACTTCCATTTGTCATCTTCAAAATAAAGTGATATATAAAAAACAAAAAAAACTAAAAATTGGGTTTTTGTATGACCCAGCAATCCCATTTCTGGGCATATGTATCTGCAAAACACAAAAACTCTCGATTCAAAAAGATACATGCACCCCAATGTTCACAGCAGCACTATTTACAAAATAGTCAAGACCTGGTAATAACCAGTGTCCATCAACAGATGAATGGGTAAAGATATGGTGCATACATACAACAGAATGCTACTCAGCCACAAAAACAGAATGAAATAAAGCCATTTGCAGCAACACAGAAGGACCCAGAGAATATCACATTAAGACAGAAAAAGATGAACATCATAGCATATCACTTATACGTGGAAACTAACAAAATGATGAACTTATTTACAAAACAGAGATAGACTCACAGACATAGAAAATAATTTATGGTCTACCAAAGGGGAGAAGGGGAGAGATAAATTGGGAATTTGGAATTAACAGATACACATCACTGTATATAAAACAGATAAGCAACAGGGACCTACTGTATTAGCACAGAGAACGAAAGTCAACATCTTCTAATAACCTATAGTAGGAAAAAATCTGATACATAGATAACGGAATCATTTTTCTGTATACCTGAAACACTGTACATCAACTACATTTCAATAGAAAAATAAAGACCTAGCAGAAATGTTAAACAATACTTATCTTCTCATAAACTTGCTCCCATCCCAATGATCTCCCCTTTGTTAAGGATTCCATCATTTCTCTAACTTCGTATCTTTATAGGATGCTGCTTTTTTCATTCACAAGCAATCTGAAATCTAAGCCAGTTAATTTTTTTAAATTAGATTTTTCTGACCTTTGATCTGTCCTCCCCTCAAATCATCCCACTATCATTAAGCTTTCCTATAAACAGGCAATCTGCTTAGGAAGCTTAGGTAACAAGGAGTTTCTCATTAAATCTAAATTCCTTGATTTGGACCTCCGGGGCTCTTTAGTTTATTGTCTGCTATGTGCCAGGCAATGTCCTAGTACTCTATGTATTAACTCATCCCACCCTTACCACAACCCCACGAGGCAGATAACAACTATTATCTCTATGTTAGATAAGGAAGCTGAAGCCCAGGTTGGGTAAGTTGCCAAGGTCACAATGCACTTGAGTGTCTGAAGTCAGTCTGGCTCCGAACAGGGTGGAAAGGCTCAGCCTGACCCAAGTTTAGATTCAGGCTCCATCAAAAACGTGATGTTAAGATTTGGGCAGGTCACAATGTCACTGGACCCCATCTTCCTTCTTCGTAAAATAAGTGAGCCTCGCTGGCCTGTAAGCTTTCTCTCCAGAGTCTACCTTTCACCCACCTTCTCTATTCCTTAACAGCCTCAGGCAACTGCTTCATGGGTACCCCCTTGGCCAGCGCTCCTGCTACTTCTCCCTCCCAACACCCAACCTGGCTTGAGCTGCGGTCTGACTCTATGTTAGCTCAGCACTAGTGCATCAGTTTCCGCATCTATAATGGCTGCGAAATACTTACCTCAAGAATTCCCAGCTCTTCTGTTCTGCTAGGATTTACTGCACGAAATGGCTTAAAATGCAGCATGGACATATTTTGAGTATAGAGTGTTTCTGCTGAAATCATATTTGAAAAGGAATTCCTGACCTGAGTTTCTTCACTTAAGCCTCTCCCATTTCTGAAAATCTGAGCATCACTGAATCGTCAAGAAGGTACCCCCAGAAACATGAGAAGGTTCAGGCTAAACCAGGAAGAAAATCAAGAAAACATACTTATGGCCCTTGAAATGCTTTTATTTATAAAATAACTACTTAAATATAAACATCTCTAGGTATAAACACTATTCACGAGAGACTTTTGCGTTGCTGCCTTCTGATTGACCAGCAGACCCCGGGGTGGCCAAGGAGCCCCCGGGTGTCTCCTGACTCATGACTTTAAGGTGAAGGTGCATTTGGAGGAGCAAGGGCTGTAAGCTGTTCTTTATGCCCTTTCTTGCAAGACAAAATTCATGATTTCCTGTTCCAAGGCAGGCTTTCACTCTGGGGCAGACCTTAAGAATAAGAGCCCTGCTCACATACAAACTTCAGGGGGGAATCTTAGTGTTAGGATCAGGAAACATCTTCCTGAGGTGGAGGAGGTACAATCAGGCACTTTAGATTCTGTTTGGCTTAGACCACGGTCTCTGAAGCACGGGGGCTGATGAAACAGAGAACGCTTATTTCCAACTCTAGGATAAGCTACTTCTGGACTGTTTACCCAGATTCAAATGAGATAAACGTGCATTATGGTCTCTTCATCTGTGGACAGTAGTGTGGAGGAAGGGGAGAGGCATCCAGCCTCCCTCTGGGCTGGACTGGCTTCAGCCCACTGCAGAATGAATCCCCCAAAGGGAACAGTGGGAGCTCCGATCCCGTTCTCCCAAGAAAGTCTATCAGCTATTCAGCTTCAGGAAAGAAGCCAGGAAAAATTACTGTACACAGACAGTATAGAGATGGTGTCAGCAAGGTGTGGAGGATAGCACCTAATGGGAAATGAACCTTTCATGTCAAAGTTCAGGGGAAAGGAAGATTCTAAACATTTTTTAAGAGGAGAAAGAAGTACTAGGTTGGCCAGAAAGTTCGTCTGGGATTTTCCATTGGATCTTACAAAAAAACCCAAATGAACATTTTTAGCTGACTCAATAGTTGAATTTTGCCCAATCTGGAAATGTGGTGAAATAAATAAGAAAAAGATTACAGATGGCAGTGTTTTAGGGATGTTTAGAAATAAGGGGTGTGTGTGCAAATATGTGCCAGACACTGAGGTTTTGAAACATCAGATTTGGTACAATGTTGACAAACTTCTTGCCACATGCAGAGGCACAGCCTGAAAGGGCTCCCAGAGAATTCATCCAAGTTGGTTTCCGGTCAGTTGATCACGGAGCATGGGGCCACCCCACTCAATATGGCACAACCAACATCAACTTCTAATGCTATAGCACAGCTTCTAGCATATACTGGATACTGGTCTTCTGATTGGAAATTTCTCATTTCCAAAGGCTGACCCCAGGACTTGCTTCTCTTTTCACGGTCACTGAATCACTTGCAAGCACCAAGGTCCATTTCAAATTCTAGAGATTCTAGTGAGCATCAAGGCTGACAACCCAATCAAAGAGAACAAGACTTATGCACCACTGTGCCACAATTAAGCAATGTGGCAGGGCTAGTGTCTCAGGAGCAGGAGGCCTCTTGGTGGATACCAGAACACTTCAGCAGAAGGAAGTGAAGGCAGCAAGGTTGAATGGGAAGCAGAACAGGCTCAGGTGTACTCAGCTTTGCGGATATAATTGGATGGAACGTAACCCTTTTTCCCATTGACTTCAGCTAACCACCATTCTGTATTTCCTGTAACATCTTTAAACTCTAGGATCTTGAGTCTCTGATTGGCTGACACACTCAGCTCATTTGGGTTCCGTGCCTTGAAGGTATAGACAGCAAAATAGACCTATGAGAGGGAGAGAAAGTGAGTTAGGAAATGGGAAACATCTGAGAGCAAAGCTACCCAACAGAACTTCCCAGGGTGATGGGTACCATCTGTATCTGGACCATCCAATATGGCAGCCCCTAGACACACGGCAGCTGAGCACTTGAAATAACAGCTAGTGAGGTGAAAGGACTTAATTTTAAATTTTAACTTTACCTAACTTAAATGTAAATTAAATATGGCTGAAGGCTACCATAATGAATAGGACAGCTTTAAAGAAAACCAAAATTCACTTACTCTTTCAGAGTTGCCTTAAAAGGGGAAAAAAAGCTTCAGTCAGTAAGGAAGATAGATGAGACATGAGGACGCTCTTTCATACACAGAAATTCTGTATTTAAAAATCTTTACAAAACAACAAAAAACCCACATCTAATCCCAAAGGAAGAAAGGGTGCTCACTAGGTGCCCATAACAGGGCTAGCATGCAAAGCGAGGGTGGTGGTCAGTGATCAGGAGGAGGAACCATGAGGCCCGCAGGGACACAGTGAACACACACCCAAGGGTGCTCAAGGGCTGGAGCTGACGAGGCCAGAACTGAGATCCTTGCACAAAGTCAGAATCTCAGAAAGGGTCATTTCCTGGTCCATGTCCACCAGCCCGCTGGTGGGCCAGAGCTGGGGCGTGTGTCCTGGGCTTGTCAGAACCACAGAGAGCTCGCCGACAAAGGTAAGACACACTTGGAGACTCATTGCTGCAAGTGAGCAAGGGCAGGTGGCCAGGGATTCCTCAGCTGTGGATGTGAAAGTGGCTTTAAAATATGTAGGTTTAAAATGTTTATGATACAAAGAAGGGGCCATTACAAAAAGAACGGGAAAAACTGAAACAGAATCAGAATTCTATTCCTGAATTCTAGAAATTTAGTTACTTGAATGAGAAGCTAAGTAGATGAGTTAAACAGCAGACTTTATACCAATGGAAGAATCATTGGAAGTGCATTGGAAGAGTGTGAAAAGCTTCATGGTGACACTTGGTAAACGCCCCACAACACTACAGCCTGCGAAATCAGCCACCGGAGGTCCAGAAGACTGGGGCTGCCCACTCTCACAGCAGTGAGCTTCTGGAAATCCTTTAAGGATTTATCTGTGGGCCCATCTCCAGGGTCACCCCCAGCCGGGTCAGGCCTCGCCCACTCCTGAGCGCTCATCACCTGCATCCACACGCAGCGCAGTAACCATGGAAACCGAGCGCACTCACCTGGTTGCCTTCCGCCTTGCTACTCTCTGGCTGTTCATGTCTGTCATCCAGAGACAGTGCTGTTCTTGCGCCTGCTTTTATGAGGTCTCGACCCTGCCCGTTACGCCCTGACATGGAGGAACCAGCCATTTCTGGATGCCTGGAGTTTCGGGAGTTCCTCAGGGTAGGGGCAGGCTGGGGAAGGTCTCTGACCGCATCGCCCGAGTCCCACGGCCTGTGCTGGGAGGGGGAGTCTGGGTCCGAGGGGCATCTGGAAGGACTGCCCTCTGAGTTCAAGGATGCGCTGAGAGTTCCTTGGTCAAATTCTGTCTGGGAAGATGCATCTGGAGGCTGTTTCTGGCAAGGCCCTGAGCTAAAGGACACAGCCATGCTGCTGGGGTTGAAGGTCAAGGTGCCGCCACTGTTCTGCCGCCGTGGCAACCTGGGGGAGGAGCTGCCGTGCTCCGACTCGGTGGAGGAGTGGCTGCCCACGGAGGCGTCGGAGTGGCTGCGGCGCGCGTTGTAGGGCTTCAGGAAGGAGCTGTACACAAAGCCCTTGGTGACTGCGGGGAGGAAAAACAAACACCAAGAGCTTTCCGTGGGAGGAGCCGGGAGGCAATCAGCAGAGGAGAAACTCTGGCTTAAGGTCAATACTGCCAGGGGATAAGATGTCAGGAGACGAAGAGGACAGACATCATCCCAGGGCGCAAAGCGGATGGCAGAGACCAGACACTGCGGCAGTCGGTCCAACGGGTGAGTGACAAGGGGCTTTGCTGAGAACCGAGAGACAGTAACAAAAATAACCACACGCCTGAGCATGAGCAGATGAAGACATTTTAACAAGAGCACCGAACTATGGGAGCAAAGGCAAGGGGAAGACTTCACTAAGGATGTGTTCAAGTCCATAGAGTGTGGTTAAAAAGAATTTAAAAACCATCCTCGGCCTGACAGAGCCCCTCCCATATGCCTCCCTGCCCTCTCCACCCCTGGTTTAGGAATGCGGTGGGAATACTGAGAACTAGAGTAGGAAACTGCTTATATTAGTTAGAATACACACCAAATACGTGTTCATGTCAATAAATTTCCTAAGATGCGGACAGAGAGGGCCTTCAGCTAAAAACTTCAGCACAAATTAGGAACTGAGATCTCTAACCTATAGGAAACACTGTTATAATACTGAATAAGAAAGAATTATCTGTTAGGCAGGGACCTGGAGTATGTAACCTCCACTTGAGCCAGGGTCATCTGTCTTGACCGTCAGTGTGTTTCCTGGACCTAAAAAAAAGCCACCTTGCATTTGTTCTCTTTTCTGAGTGATGGCGAGAAGTCCCCTAGGCAGAAAGCAAGGGGTGGAGCGGCTAAGAGCTGACCCTGATGCTGTGGGCTTCCTGCTGCGACTTTACTCATCCGGACTGTGGAGCTAGGAACCCAAGGACAGAGGAGCTCACACAGTCTGCATCTTCCCCAAGAGGCCATCGGTCTATCAGTGGCTCTCACCTGCCATCGCCCTGGGGGCCCCTTCCTTTGTCCTGCCTTTCCCACTTCAAGCTTTATTATTCTGGGTAAGCAGAACAGGGGGCTGGGAAAGGAGAAAAAAAATCCACAAGACACTTTTAAAGAAACTGAGAAATATTACAATTTTCAGTTCTCATGGTATGAATACAGGTGTTTATTATAGAAGCCACAATCCTTCTCTAAAACATTTGGGGCCAGATGTATTATGGAATTCAGATTTGGAGATTTAGGACTGGGTCAACACCCCACAGTCAAACCCATTCAGGTTTCTGTAGCAAAACATGACTAGTCACACCAAAAGGGAAAAAGTAAGGGTCATAAACAGCCTCTCATCATCTGTTCAGGTTTGTCACCAAATGAGTTCAGATCATGGGAGGTTTAGGCAAATTAGTTCTTTAAAAAAAAAAACCCTCTTATTTTCAAAGGTTTTCAGATTTTGGAACTGTGGAAAAAGAATTATGGATTGGCATCCTTTGTATTTTACAAAAACAATTCTGTACCCCTTCCCTACCCCAACTCCCACCAGAAAGAAGGGGGGGAAAAAGCTGTGAGCTGTTTTTAAAGTCATTTCCTAAATAGTCATGAGGTAAAATTATGTTTGGGGGGGCCCCCAAAAAATCCTATCTTACAAGTTTTAAATTCGTATGTTCACAAAACACATGTAAAGAACTTATGGTTCACTCAGCGATGCAGAGGGCAAAGGACCCTTCAGGCAGGATTCAGTGCCTGTAAATGTAAAACAAGGCATCTTGCAAGTGAAGTAATTCCAGAGTCTTCTCTGAAATTTTTCAAAAAAAAATAAAAAACTGGTTTTGCTCTATAATGACTTGAGCATTAGATGGAGTAAACTTCTAAGGTTTGGCTAAGATCAAGTGGTGGCTCAGACGGAAAGCGTCTGTCTACAATGCGGGCAACCTGGGTTCGATCCCTGGGTCGGGAAGTTCCCTGGAGAAGGAAAGGGCAACCCACTCCAGTACTCTTGCCTAGAAAATCCCATGGATGGAGGAGCCTGGTGTCCATGGGGTCGCAAAGAGTTGGACACGACTGAGCGACTTCACTTTCTTTTTCCCTTTAATCAAAGACTCTCATATTTTCTGCTGGCCTACACAGGACTCAGGCACAGCCCAAACCACTCTTTTCCTCATTTAGAGTCATGGTAATCTGTGTCTGGGGCTTCTCTGGTGGCTCAGCAGTAAAGAATTCGCCTGCTGGAGACACAGGTTCGATCCTTGGGAAGGTCCCCTGGAGGAGGGCATGGCAACCCACTCTAGTATTCTTGCTTGGAGACTCCCATGGACAGAGGAGCCTTGTGGGCTACAGTCGGTTGGGGTCACAGAAAATCAAGACACAACTTAGCGACTAGAAAACAACAATCTGTCCTCTACTGTTCTTACCTCCATTGTCAATCAGCCAGCGGTTCTGACTGCCCATGGGGTCCTTCTTCTTGATCACACCCACTAGGTCACCTTCCAAAAGTGAGACATCCAGGTCCTGGGCTGCATTGAAGTTCCGTTCTGCCTGGAAGAGCTTTTCAGGGGGATACCTTGCCAGGAGTGAGGCTCGAAGTTCTTCCGACTGGAGCATATAACTTGGCTGACAGGAAATATAAGAGATACCATCAGCTAAACCCCTCCCTGGCTGTTGCCCCAGTAGCTGTATGTAATCACGTATGTTGTCAGTCTCAGAAACGGAGGCAATGACAGCCAGCTGCTCCCAGCTCCTATCACATGCTTTTGCACTGAGTCAGCCTGTATGGCTGGGGAAAACCATAATCTCTTAGGTCATGTTTCCGTGCCTTTACAGCTAGAGTAAGAAAATTTAACACATCCTTAGTTTTAGCTCTGTTATCCTGTGATTAAAATATGTGGTTAAACTGCCACCTAAAGAATCGAAATATCTAAGTGATATGAGTAGGTCTCCTTGTATTCTGCTATATGATTCTAAACAACTGAGACTTTATCTTGGCTTCTCATCTCTAAAAACAAATAATATTCATAAAATAAGAGAACGTAAAGTGATAAAAAATGTGATACTTTTTTTTAAGATCACTGGAGATGGAAATGGCAGCCCACTCCAGTATTCTTGCCTAAAGAACCCAATGGACAGAGGAGCCTGGCAGGTTATAGTCCATGGAGTTGCAAAGAGTCGGACATGACTGAGTGACTATCACTCACCTTAAAGTCATATAAAAATTTTTAAAATTATTTTTTAATTGAAAGGTAATTGCTCTACAGTCTACGGGATTATATGGGACAAAAATACTGAAGCAGAGACAGATCAGCAGTCTTGTAGACTGTGACCCCATATGGTTTACCCTACTTTTCAGAATGTAGAAGAACTGAGTTCAAAACGAAAATAAGTCCAGGTAAAAAGTGACCAGCCAATAACTACCTGGCAGTTTATCAGATGATAATTTTTCCAATACATGATCAAAAATAGGGAGCCTGGCAGAATTAACATATCCTTAAACCAGTTCCCTTAACTGATGACCAAAGTAGTAATATTAATCCTTTATTAGCTCCTTTCACTGTAGAGACTAGGCCCCAAGAATGCTTTGCAGAGGGCATCTGAAGTCTGTACCAGCTGGCATACTGCTGGTGCCTAGTGATAGTAAGTAAAGAAAGAAAGCACATGACAGATTTGAACTCAATAACCTTTGTTCTCCAATTATTATAAAATATTTAAATTCATTAAATTGTTAATTGGTAGAGACAGAGCTGAGTCAATCAATAACATTGATGATAGCTTACTCGAATAATGCTTACCATGTACCAGGCTAACACCTAAGTGCTCTACATACTTTAACTCGTTTAAATTGCAAAACAACCCTATGATGTAGCTAGAACGATTATTGGTGCTTTAGACATGAGGAAACTGAGGCTCAAGGACACAGAGTGAGTCACTGTCAGAACTGTGATCTGAACCGAGGTGGTCTTGCTCAGGAGTTCACAGCTTAACCACCAGGCCATATGAGCGTCGCTGGTTGCACTCACCATGCCGAGGAGCGGCTTTCGGGTGGACTGGCGGTCCATGGTTTTCCTCTCAAATGGTCTCTTGGTGGTGGGAAGAGACTCTGGGAAGAAGGTGAAAACCTGGAGCTGCTGCAGGACCCTGCTGTGCTCCTCGTGGAAGATGGCAATCAGGTTCCCCTCCCTGCCGGTGACTTTGAGTAGCTGGAGTCCATGCACAAGATCAGAGACAGAGGGGAGAAAAGAACACACGTAAAAGACCCCAGGATTGGCACAGTCTCCTTGAAACTCCTCAAGTGTGAGCCACCAACACTGTAGCCAGGGGGCCACAGGCCCAGCGGCCCAGCTCCTCCAGGGTGGCTCAGGGTGGAAAGAGACCATTCAAGGCCATGGGATCCCCAGCACCGTCAAGGCATCAGGAATTCCAGCTCCCAATGGGCTTGACCCAGTGATACAGTTAACCTGCCTAGCTTAATAATGGCTTGACAATCCTGACATGTATTGCACAAAAAACTTGGGGAGAACCTGGGAGTCCCCTTCTCCATGGGGAGGGAGGGTCTCACCGAGAGCAGTGGCTTCAGTTGCTCCAGCGCCTGACGCACAAAGTCACAGTGGGCCTTGGCGTAGCCATGCACGCAGTTGCTAAAGAGGCCCTGCGCGTACTGGTGGAACTTGGGCAGCTCATCTAGCAGCTGGGCATTCAGGGCCTCATAGTTGTTCCGTGCCGACTGCAGCTCCTCCAGGGTTTTCTTGTCCTTCAGCTTCTCTGCCCGTTCCGTACAGTTATAGAAGTCCAGAAGCTTGTCGAAGCGTTTCTGCACCAGCTTGTGGGGTCCTGTGAACATGCTCAGTAACTGATTCAGGGGAGAGATGACCAGCCGCTCTGTCCTCTCTTTCTGTGAAAAAGAGAAAGGCACGGTGTTCAGTCTCAAAGTTGTTATTCTTAGAACACTCTCCAGGTGGCTTTTGTTACATCCTGGACCACCTGCTTTGCTCCAAGCTAAACCTGTGCAGATCCAACAGTGTTCTGCCTACCTGATACCAGATGTCTGCACACAAAGCTTCTCAGCTTGTAACTCTTCACCCAACAATCTGCACACACCAAAGAGTATGCAAAACAGCTCCACAGTTGACAATAAATGCTCAACTACATAAACATGATGTTGCATTATAACCCAGATGTGACCATCTATCTGGTATCACTTATGTGTACATGTCTATACATAGCCTGAATTTAACTTAAGGTTTAATTGTTAAAAATAGAATTACCATATGATCCAACAATCCCACTCCTGGACAAATATCCAGACAAAACTATGATTCAAAAAGATGCATGCATCCTCATGTATTCCTAGCAGCACTATTCACAATAGCCAAGACATGGACACAACCTAAATGCCCTTCGACAGATGACAGGATAAAGAAAATGTACATAAACACAGTGGAATACTACTCAGCCGCAGCAACATGGATGGACCTAGATATTATCACACTAAGTGAAGTGAGTCAGAAGGACAAACACTGTATCATACCACTTATATGTGGAATCTAAAATCTGTCACAAAACAAAATCAGAGACAGAGAAGAGGCTGCTGACTGCCAAGGTAGAAGGGGGTGCAAGAGGGAGGACATGGAAGTTTGGGATTAGCAGATGCAAACTGTATATACAGAACGGATAAACAACAAGGTCCTACTGTGTAGCACAGGCAACTATATTCAATATCCTGTGATAAACCATAATGGAAAAGAGTATGAAAAAGAATATATAAACATACACACACACACATATAAAACTGAGTCACTTTCCTGTAGAGAAGTAATTTACACAATATTGTAAGTCAACCATAATTCAATAAAAAATGAAAAGATTTAGTTGTTACATAAATCTGGGGTACAGAAACTTTCACACACCCATCATATCTTCTACTCATAACTACTTAATAATTGTTTTCACTTTTCAAAGATTTTTGTCTAATTCTAAAGGGATAGATATCAAGGGCGCAATGTGGATGCAAAAAGAACATAAATAGGTACTTACTAAATTTTTACTAAGATGCTACTGTCAGAATACCTATAAGCTTCCCAACTATCATGTTTTCTTAGCCTCAAGCATCCAGATACCTCCAAGATACTATCAAACCCCATTCATTTCTATTCAGGATCTCTCTCTCTCCATTTAGAGTTTCCCAAGCAATCTGACATTTAGTAGTCTTTATAAAGTAGTTTGTGCGATTTCAAAGATCTACTTGTTAAACTATTAACTGTGCCGAAATATTCCTTTTAAAATCATTAATCCTTTAGTTGTTTTCTTTTGGTCAGTTATCAACAGTGATACCAGATTAAATTTCCTAGTCTTCCTTTGTCCCCTGAAATTGGGCTGGTCACTAGCTATAAAAAAAATCTCTTTGCACATATGCAGGTCCTACCTGTCCTTTTAGCTGACTGACTGAAAGCCACATTCTGAATATAAAATCCTTTAACTAAAGGGCACTGGGACTCCTGGTCCGTGGAAGCATGTCTCTACGGCATGAACTTCGCCAAGAGCCGGATGTTAGAGAGAAGCCTGGGAAAAGGGCCAATGCAAGAAAAGTGGGCTGAAGAGTCACTTACAAAGTTTGTGAAGAGCTGGTCACTGATGTAGCGATGCACCCTCTCGAACTGTTCCAAGTCTCTGTGTCCCTTCTCCATGCACACGTCCCACATGCTCACGGCAGCCACCACCTTCACACATGCCGATTCCTGTGGCCAGGTACAAACATGGGTAAGACCAGACAGAACTTCCGGATTCCATCATCCACCTGAGACAGCAGTTAGCAGTCAGAACCAAACTGACCTGCCCGTCCAAGGGCTATCACCCACTGCTATGGAGACAAGCCTTTTAAGACCTGGGGGCTCTGGTGTACACTTGCTATGTACTTAGAAAGCATGGAGGGGGGAGGGAATGGTCAATAGGGAGACAACAAAATTAGAGGAACTGTAGGGAAGAGTCCTAAGGCAAGGGAAATACACTTGGTCAAATCTCTCACTTTAAGCCAGTGTGCTCCTGAAAAGTCTTATAAGCCCCGATCTTTACTTAATTCAATTTTTATTTTTATTTTTTGGCCATGCCCTGCAGCATGCAGAATTTTAGTTCCTCAATTAGAGATGGAACTCATACCCCCTGCAATAGACACGCAGTCTTAATCAATGGATTGCCAGGGAAGACCCCTTAATCACAATTTTAAAATAAGGAGAGTTTGCTATTTAAAAGAAATGTAGGAAGCATATCAAAAAGTGGGGATTACTCAATAAATGCTAATGACAACTAGATAAAAAGCAAAAAGCTGGATTCCTACCTCAAACCTTATGTGCTAATGTAAATTTCAGCTAGATTTATGACTTTAATATAAAATGATAAAAGTACTGAAACATAGGAGATCTTTTAAAAATTACTTGGAATGGAAAAGACCTTTTAAAGTATGACATGGAATGAAGAAGCCATAAAAGTTTTATTAGATTACACAAAAATAAAACTCTTCTACACACAAAAAAATCTTAAGTAAATTCAAAAGTCAACAAACTGGGGTGTGTGCATGTGTGTGATATTTGTAAACCATCATCTCAAATAAAAGGCTATTTCCTCCAACATATACAAAAGTACTGTAAGTCAATAAGAAAAGAACATGAAATCAATAAATCAGTGCCCCCAGAATGTAAAAAGATACAGCCACTGTTGAGAACAGTATGAAAGTGTTAGTCACTCAGTGTGTCTGACTTTTCCCCACCCTGTAGACTGTAGCCTGCCAAGCTCTTCTCTCCATGGAATTCTCCAGGCAAGAATACTGGAGTGGGTAGTCATTCCCTTATCCAGGGGATCTTCCCAACCCAGGGATCAAACCCAGGTGTCCTGCACTGCAGGCAGATTCTCTATCATCTGAGCTACCAGGGAAGCCCAAGAGAATAGTATGGAGATTCTTTAAAAGACTAAAACCAGAATTACTATATGACCCATGAATCCCATTCCTGGGCATATTCTCAGAGAAAACCATAATTCAAAAAGATACACACGATTTGTATATTCATTGTCCCACTATTTACAATAGCTGGAACATGGAAATAACCTAAATATCCATCAACAGAGGAATGATAAAAAAGATGCGGTGTATGAAAACACACAATGGAATATTACTATCTTACTCAGCCATGAACGGGAACAAAACTGTCATGTGCAGAGACATGGATAGACCTAGAGACTATCCATACGGAGTGTGCTTAGTCGCTCAGTCATATCTGACTCTTTGTGACCCCATGGACTGTAGCCCACCAGGCTCCTCTTTCCATGGGGATTCTCCAGGCAAGAATACTGGAGTGGGTTGCCATTTCCTCCATACACAGTGAAATAAGTCAAAAACTGAAAAACAAATATCATATATTAACACATATATGTGGAATCTAGAAAAATGGCATAGATGAATTGATTTGTAAAGAAGAAATAGAGACACAGATGTAGAGAACAAATGTGTGAATACCAAGCTGGGAAGGAGAATGGGATTTATATATATATACTACTATGTATAAAACAGATAACTAATGAGAACTGACTGTATACAGTCAGGGAACTGTACTCAAAGCTCTGTGGTGACCTAAATGGGAACGAAATCCAAGGAGGAGGGGATACACATCTACGTGTGGCTGAGTTACTTTGCTGTACAGGGGAAAATGAACACAACACTGTAAAGCAAGTATACTGCAATAGATAATGAATGATTAGTAGATAACTAATGATTTAAATAATAGAAATGCCCTTATATACACCCAAATCACAGAAAAAGAAATATAATGACTTAAGTTAACAGCATGTTAACCGAGAACTTCCAGATGTACAAGCTGAATTTAGAAAAGTCAGAGGAACGAGAGATCAAATTGCCAACATCCATAGCATCACAGAAAAAGTAAGAGAATTTCAGAAAAACATCTACTTCTGCTTCATTGACTACGCTCAAGTCTTTGACTGTGTGGATCACAACAAACTGGAAAATTCTTAAAGAGATGGAAATACCAGACCACCTTACCTGTCTCCTGAGAAAACTATATGCAAGTCAAGAAGCAACAGTTAAAACCAGGCATGGAACAATGGACTGGTTCACAATTGGGAAAGGGGGTACATCAAGGCTATATACTGCCACCCTGCCTATTAACTTATATGCAGAGTACATTATGCAGATTGTGGGCTAGATGAATCACAAGCTGGAATCAAGACTGCTGGGAGAAATATCATCAACTTCAGATATGCAGACATTACCACACGAATGGCAGAAAGTGAACAGGAACTAAAGAGCCCCTTGAGAGTGGAAAAGTTTCCTTAAAACTCAACATTCAGAAAATGAAGATGATGGCATCTGGTCCCATCACTTCATGGCAAATAGATGCGGGAAAAGAAGTAGTGGCAGATTTTATTTTCTTGGGCTCCAAAATCACTGCGGACAGTGACTGCGGCCACAAAATTAAAAGATGTTTGCTCCTGAAAGAATAGCTATGACAAACCTAGACTGTATTAAAAAGCACAGATAGCACTTTGCCAACAAAGGTCCACATAGTCAAAGCAATGGCTTTTCCAATAGTCATGTACAGATGTGAGAGCTGGACTACAGAGAAGGCTGAGTGCCAAAGAACTGGTGCTTTCAAACTTAGTAATGGATAAGACTCTTCAGAGTTCTTTGGACAGCAAGGAGATCAAACCAGTCAATCCTAAAGGAAATCAATCCTGAGTATTCACTGGAAGGACTGATGCTGAAGCTGAAATGCCAATACTTTGGCCACCTGATGTGAAGAGCTGACTCACTGGGAAAGACCCTGATGCTGGCAAAGACTAAACGCAAAGGGAAAAGAAAGCAGCAGAGGATGAGATGGTTGGATAGCATCACCAACTCAATGGACATGAATTTGAGCAAACTCTGATAGATAGTGATAGACAGTAAAGCCTGGTCTGCTTCAGTCTATGGGGTCACAACGAGTTGGGCACAACTTAGGACCTGAACGGCAACAACATTCCTTTGACAGTTTTTAAATTCTGCACCATTTTACTTAGTTAAAAAATGATAATAATAAAAAATATTTTTTTTAAAAAGCAAAGCATCTCTTTTAAAGGAAATTACTTCACAGTATGAGATTTTCCTGTGTGAGGGACAGGGGTATATGGTATATTTATTTAAACACTATTCTATTAAATCTCCAGCGGATCTTCTTGACCCAGGAATCGAACCAGGGTCTCTTGCATTGCAGGTGGATTTTTACCAGCTGAGCTACCAGGGAAGCCCTAATTTCTATTAAATCAGCAGAGAAATTACAGCTTTAAGAGAAAGTCCTGGATCTGACTTCATGAAGGAAGCTCTGCCTCAGGCAAGGAAGACGGGGCCTCCATGATCTCCTAAGTTCTTCCAACTCTCTAGACGTGTTAGTGGCTCTAACAGCCTTCGAGGGCCACGGACAGTTGTAGATGAATATGATTATTAGGAAGTACGCCCCCCTCCATAGGAACCATTCTCTTACTATTTGATCTTCAAAATGATTCTGACAAAATGAACTGTGATGAGTGCTTCTTATGTAACTGGATATAGGAAACAGGGAAAAAAGGGTGAAGACTGAAAGAGATGAAGGAAAGAGCTAGGTCACCTTACTATGAATACAACTGTGCTGATCTTCTGATGTTTAACTTTCAAATAATCTGCAAGAATCCCAATAAAAAGCTTGTCATGTTATAATGGTCATTTGAGTCCAGGTTATTCCACGTTCGTTAAGCAATATGCCGGATGAATAGGAGAATGGCTGGAATTACACTGTCAGCAATTCTAACAAGGTCTTTACTCACCCGGATGTGCTGGAGGTAGAGAGACAGGTCTCGGATAAAAGATTTGATTAATCTTTCTTGCATGCGGAAGTTTTTCTCTGTTTCTTCAAATACTTCATCTTTAATCTGTTCAAAATAAGTGCTGTTAGCAAATTTGGACTCTCCCTCAGTTGATTTTACTAGAAATGCATCTTTCTTAAGCATATCTTTTGTTTAAATTTTAAGCCTTTGATGTTTCTGAATCATATGGAATTGGATTTAAGCACTTCTCCAGGCTTTCCCAGAGCTCCTGAGTATACACAGGCACACCTGTCTCCACCCAACTCCCCTCTATTCCTGACAAAAACCCCCTGCTGGTCAGGCTGTTGGCTTCACCGGTGCTGCTGACTGGCCAGGTTTGCCCTCCCTCTCCCTATGCCAAACCTGCCCATCTCCTTTAAAGCTCAGATTAAATCTTGCCAACATGAAGCTCACTCTCACGGAGCTCCTGTTTACTTAAGTAACACACTGTGTAGAGATCAAACTGCAAAGCTTAGCAACTGATTCTTTAGTTGGTATTTTCCACTGACTGTAATCACATTCACATGGTTCAGCACACGAAGTTTGGAGACTCTGGATCTTCTCTGTGGCTGTTTTACAAGTCACTCAGATTTTAGACTTTACATTTCCTTACATGTGATGTATGGCATTGAACTAGGTGATCTTCTAAATCCCTTCTACCCTCACGTGTCCACAATTTTGTCTCCCCAAACAGATGATAAACTCCTTATGGGTGTCTAAAACCATGATAACTCTTACATGGTGACAGACTTGGCTTCCTGATTTGTCTTTGTACACGTTGTAAGCAGCTTAAGGCTCAGATGGAGGGTTGCGGGGGGCAGTAGATTTAAATAAACAGTAGAGGAACTTCCCTGATGGTCCAGTGGCTAAGACTCCATGCTCCCAATGCAGGAGGCCTGGGTTCAATCTCTGGCAGGAAACTAGATCCCACATGGCACAACTAAGACCCAAGGCAGCAAACAAACAAATAGTAGCTGCAGGATGTTTTATCTCCCAGCTAGCAAACACCAAGAGGATACTAAGAGGGGAATCTTACCAATTCACAGCATGTTGGCTGCCCTGAGGAGCCCTGAAAAGCAGCCAAAGACATGGTGAACCTTCAAGGGCAGTAACCTTACCTGTGGAGCAAAGCCAGTGAGATGCTTCAGATGACTGCTAACCCGGTTGGATTTCTTGATGATGGAGTGGATGTTCAGTTTGGAAATTTTCTCCATGAGGCTATCTTCATCACCCTTTCGGTACTTGAGAACTGGGGAGTGAGTCAAACTGGTGAGTGAAGAAAGCTCTCTTCCAAGCATGGATAGACTACAAACGAGACTAACAACCCAAACTAGAGCTAGTGCTTATTTTCAATGAGCTTATGACTGAGCCCACAAAATATTAATCCAAATCACCATTTATGGACAGATCGGATACCCAGAGAACAGCAGAGACTGGAGAAGATTAGAGACAATGAAGGAAGGTCGTGGAGGTACAAGGAAAAAAGCCTAAGATCTGGAGTCAAGGCAACCTCTGAGTTCAACGCCTGGGTCTGTTGCTTCATCAAGGCGTGGCCTTATGGAATTCCCTGATGGTCCAGTGGTTAGGACTATGCACTTTCACTGCCAGGGCCCAGGTCCAATCCCTAGTCAGGGAACTAAGATCCTGCAAGCTGTGAGGCATGGCCAAAAAAAAAAGTGTGGCCTTAAATAATTCACTTAATTTCTCTGAGCCTCATTTTCCTTTCCAATAAAATGAAGACTGTAACAGTACCTGCCCACTTTAAATGGTCTCATACACAAGTGAGATATTTATATGCAATCATCTCACACAGTGAAATGCTATGCAGGAGTTGTCTGACTGTGTGTCATACATCAGTCAGTCTGCAGAAAACCCCAGAAATAACAGTAGAAAGGTAGCAAGGGAAGTCTGGGTGGCAGAGAAAAGCACACTTAACTGTTGTAGGAGATGAAGATGACATTATATGACGAGATATGAACCAAGACCAAGGGCTCGATGGCCAGAGGGGCTTTCACAGCCACAGCCAACATTACACATAAACATGGGTGACATAGCTGAAGCAGGAGGGGGAAATGATTTTAGCTAAATATGCAGAATAGTGGAGAGACAGGCAGAGAGGCTACATTATAGATTCTTTGAGTATATGAGTGATAGATCAGTTTATTATAGCATGGTAATCATGCTATACTCATTGAGTATTCAAAATCAAAGTTTTGACGAGAGATTTCACGAGAGAGAAGACATGGTTCAGTTTGTCCTCTATCATAAAGAAAGAGTGGGTGGTTTGTCAACTGACCGCACAGTTTTAGGGGTGAGGGGAGGGGCTCAGACCAGAGGCAGGACTGATAGGGCCAGAGAGGTGGGCAGACTGGGGTTTTCTGAAAGAAGACAAGAAACTTCTAGCTTAAGTGGAAGCAAACATGCAGAGCAAAGATGCAAGAATGGACCCAAAGGGATTCCCTTCAGTGCGATGAGAAGGCAGTCACTCAGCTTGAAGGAACTGTCCTGATCACCCATTCTCTAACTGGTCTTCCTATCTCCTGGGAAAGACTTATTGCTAAAAGCTTTGTCACAGATGCCTCATTTCCAACATGCACGGCTGTGCTTTTATTATCATCATTGCTTGCTTTCTTTCATGATCTCATTTTCCCCAAATTCTATTGCCATTTCTTCACCACAGCTCTATTACCTACCATCTGCCTGTCCACCCCTGGTTTAGTAATTAATTCTTTTCAGGAGAACATTCTCAAGGGCGTGCCTCCTTTTCAGCAAGTATGCTTTTCTTACCTAGGTCCTTTCGACGTTTATACTCATTAATGTTAACGTTGATTTCCTTGACTGCAAGGACTGCATTCGTTAAAGGCACTTTATCTGGGTGGGATTCAGGGGTGGAATTCAATAACTCCATCAGCAGCAATGGGTAACGCATTACTCTCTGCACTGGTTTGATGAGGAAGGAGCCCAGGTTAATATAATTTGTGCATCCCCTACAAGAGAAGGGAAAACAGAGACTCTGGTCAACTGTCAATAACACCGGGCCTGTAGCCAGTATTTGTCATTCCTAATACAGCTCCCTTCTCTCACCTTGCTTCCCAACTTCATTCATTCACATTTACCGGGCACCTAACAAATATCAGGCAGTGTTCTAGGTGCTGTGGATTTAGCAGTGAACTGAAAGAGTCCCTGCCTGGTGGGAAGAGGCAGACAATAACCAAACCAACATTATACAAAGTGTCATTTGGTGGTAAATGCTACCGAGGAAAATACAGCAAGGTAGGTCTACTTCTAGACCTGCCTTGACCTCTAGCTTCTGCCTATGAAAGAAGAAAACAAAAAAGAGGCAGGAACTCACCATTCGTTGTACAGGCTCCTATAAGGCAGTGAGCATGAAAAGAAGAAACAGCTGATTAGAGAAAATACTGATGCTGATTTTCACATTCCTCCCAGAACATATTAGTCCAACTAATGCCTATTAGCTGGGCAGACAAAAAACACACGAGATAAAAGGGGAACTGTGAATGTTTATGGTGGCATTTCTAGTCTATTTAAAAAGTCAGTGAGCCCCTAACTTCACTCTGACCTATTCAGACACATATTACATCCTCATAACCTGTCTCCCTAAGACATGAGACGCTCACGATGGTCAAGAAGACCAAACTATCTTCCTGGCAGCTTCTTACCTGAAAATGCTAACCTTGTATTATAAATAAAACTGATTTTAATGGATATAACTACAAGCAGGAAGCTGCTTAAGATTTCCATGATACAGAACGGGAAAAGGGCAAGTTACACAGAAGGATCTCCAATGATGTACTGCTTATATTTAAAATATGACAGATTCATAGATGTCATAAGAAGTCTAGAGAGACATGGGAGTGACTTCCTACAGGCAGAACTAGAGCTGTGATGGAACGAGGTGCTCAAAACTCCTACTTAAGATCTGCCAAGGAGTCCTGAAGATGCTTCTGGATCTTCTCATCCTTCTCATAGATTTCCAGCAATGAGATGGCCTCATCATGATTCTGGCAGTAAACCTTGTATGTTCCTTCAAGCTCATCTCGGTGATCAAGAAACACAGGTCCTGTGGAATATACACAGGGTGTTTTTAGTAACTCCCTTCTCAGCATCCTAAATGGAAGGTATATAACCAAACTTTAATACCAGATAATCCTATCCCTTAAACAAGAAGCTGTTTCCCTGTAATAGCTTAAAATTCTACTTATTTAATGCAAAATTAAGAGAACTATCTCATCCATGTTTTTATTTTTCAGAACCTATACACATGCACACACACCCACATACCCAGTTCCTGAAACAGCCTTCAGTCCCTTTTCAGTCAGGCAGAGTAATCAAGTACTCTCTACACAGTCATGTGATCAGAACCTATAAAGACCTCTTAGCTCCCAGAGCCCCAAATCTCCACAGAGATAAAGAGATCCTTCTATGGCAGCAGCTTCTAATCTTTTCTTTGTGCATAAATTAATACAAGGACTATAAATGAAGTTTATTATATTAAAATATCCATAATATAAAACTCCCTGAATCTATGATATAGTAATATATGTACTTCTTGATAAAACACTGAATAGCAAAACACAGCAATGAATCGAACACCCCATAATTTCAAGTATGATGAGTGACAGAAGAAACTGGTAACATGGGTTGTTCCTGGGATTTCGAGATACCTGCAACAACTTAATGTAATACGAGCATGTGACTTTAGTTGGTGAGAAAGTCATTGTTCCCTATAATCGTATCTTAAATCAGTGCTACATTTTTGTTATAAACTTCTATCCAAGTTGGTGGACTCCTTGAAATCTACCCACAGACCCCCACCCCCACCCCCACGTCGGGCAAAGGAACAGTTCCTAAACACACTTCCACGGAGCAGTCGCACTTAGAGCAGCTGCCTGAGCATGCAGACTCCCTGATTTGTTAAAACCCTTCCTCTTGCCCCTCTTCCCTCTCTCAGAGAACCTGCTCCTTCCTTCTTCAGCTTGCACTGCTCCCCCAAAGACAACATCCTCTCATTCTTGAGCTTCTCCCTCAACATTTGGCCCTACTTACTGCTTCCCCTACAAGCACCTCTCTCTCCCAGCTGCTCTGGGCATGAGCCACTCCCTCAGGGAGCCCCATCTCTCTCTACAAGGTCACCTCTGTTTCCCGCATGTTATGTCCTATGGAATTCCCTATTCTCATGCAGAGCACTTTGTATTTAAATGAAATCTATTTCCTTAATTATAGCTCCTTCCTCCAAGAGCCTTGCCTGTGTCCACACACATCACACTGGCACTGCTGTCTCACTGGCAGCCTTAGGCTAACCCTGTGCCTCAAGGGCCCAGGAGTTAAAGAGTGGGGCTGCTTCCTCTTGACCTTCAGGGCCACCGTGGAGACCCTGAGCCACCAGTGTCTCCATTCAGTTTCACCAGCTGATATTTGCCTGGCTTCTTCCCCTCGTATCCTCCACCCCCCTACCCCCGACCCAGCACTGCTAGAATCTTCATGCTGACACCCATGACTCTGCACACTCCTCCATTCAAGGGTTTCCAGCCTCCCCAGTTGTGACTCTTCTATATCAACTACAACCTAGCAAAGCTCTGCCTTAACTTACAGTGTCTTTTCAAATTTAGGTCACAACCCATGAATAGGTGATGGACTCTATTCTATGGGTACGATCAGCACATATCTGAGGAAACAGAATGGAACAGAAACGAACAGAAAACACTGGACACAGTGAAAAGTAAGCACAGACAGACACGCACAGACGTGGATCCTGGCCATTCTGTAAAATATCTTTCTTTCTGTGGGACATGTTTAAAATAATTAAAAGCCAGTTCCTTACATATTACCAGATATTCAGAGTCTCCTGGTACTTCTTTCTCATCTCAACCTCCTCATGTTCTAAGTCATCCAAGCCCTGAACACCGACCATTCTCTCCTTCCCTGTGGACCCTTGTCCTGCCTGTACTAGAATTCTTCTCCAGTCAGGCTTACAATTCAAAGGTGCTTTCTCCAGCATCCTGGATTACCTTGGAATTTCACCACATTATCCACTGTATACTTTTTTCATTTCTATTCCTAGGTGATTAAAAACTGCTTGGGAGGCATACTTTTAAAAGGGGAGTCAAGCGTACTGCAGAGCAGTTTTGAATAGTATGCTGCTGCTGCTGAGTCACTTCAGTCGTGTCCGACTCTGTGCGACCCCATAGACGGCAGCCCACCAGGCTCCCCCGTCCCTGGGATTCTCCAGGCAAGAACACTGGAGTGGGTTGCCATTTCCTTCTCCAATGCATGAAAGTGAAAAGTGAAAGTGAAGTCGCTCAGTTGTGTCCAACCCTCAGCCACCCCATGGACTGCAGCCTTCTAGGCTCCTCCGTCCATGGGATTTTCCAGGCAGGAGTACTGGAGTAGGGTGCCATTGCCTTCTCCAGAATAGTATGCTACTGTTTATCTACCTTTTTTTTAAAATGGGGATGGGGGACCAGGGTAGAGAAAATACATATGTAAGTTCTGTTATGAATCTCCAAAAGGAGATATAAGAAAATTAGTAACATTAGTTGTTTCTGGTTGAGAAGAGCTAAGTGGCAGGGACAGACAGAGTTTTCATTAAGCAGTTCTTTCTACCTTTCAAATTTTATGCCATGTGAATATATTAAAAGTAAGTTACACGTAAAATATATATTTATATATCAAAATATATACTACATATTAAAATAAACTTGAGAAAAATAAAACACTGCTTATGCAATTCAAGTCAATCTGCCCTTTGCAAGTGGCTGAACAATGCTTTAATTTGCCTTCCCTGACTTTCCAGAACCTTCCCTTATCAGATATGCAAAACCTTGTCCTTTATTAATTCCCCCTGAGTGCACTGCCTGGCCTTCTGCTGACCAAGACTGAAGCCCACCAGCCTGGTGTGCTCATTCAGCCTCAGTTTCGCCTACTGTATATCATGGTCACTGCACACTGTCCCTCCTTGTAAAGTTAACCCTTTTCTCAGGCCCTAAGCCCTTTGGTTCCCAGGCCCTCTCCTCCCCCATCCTCTGCGTGCCTTTAGCTCATCTCAGTCTGCTACCTAAATTCCTGGTGTCTTGGGGCAAGAGGGGAAGGGGAGAAATAAAATGGCTAAAATCATACGGGGTGAGATTATGGATATTCGGTTTTCATTTCTTCTTTTATTGTTGTCACAATATACAGGTAATAATATCATTCTTTAAAAATGGGGTCACCATGGCTTCCTCCAGTCAACGTGTATGTCTCCTTCCTCAACTTTTCTGACCTCTGGCCTCTCCAGTGAGGCTGAGAGCAGGATCCCAGGCTTCAGTTTCTCTTGCCATTCCATAAAGTACTATTAATACATAAGCAGCTTCTGTACAGAGGCTAACAGCATACGCAGAGACAACAGGAAAGACCTGAGTTTGAGTGTCAGTCCAACAGAGTGCTAGCCATGTGACCCTGGGCAGATTACTTCCCTGCCAAAGTCTCAGTTTCCTCACCTGTAAACTAAGATTAATAGCAGGTTAAGCTCACAGGGCTGTTGTAGGGAACAAGTGCAGTCAAGCTCGACATATCTTGAAAGGGTGTATGGAATACAATAAACCCTGGAGAAACATTAACCAAGCTGCACTATCACCTACCATCCCACAGCCACCACCCCTTTCTGCAGGAGGGCAGAGCCCCGACTATTCTTATATCCACTTCTCTCCCTGGTGAGTCAGGTCAACACCACCTAGCTTAAGTCAACATCATGAGCCCATTCCCCTCTCTAGTAATCTATGTAGGCATATGCATGTGACCAGTTCTGGCCAGTGAAAAATAGAATTCCAGTGAGGGGACTCTGGAAAGGTCTACTTATCCTTAAATGACACAGGGTCGCTTTTCCTTCTGTTGGATGTTGTGATGTGTACAGTGGGATGGCTAGAACTATGGTAACATCTTGTCACTTTGATTCTAATAAAATACCAAAGTGACAGGAAGTCCCCTCCCACATGGTACCAGAGTTGGTCTGTATGACAAGTAAAATATGGCAGAAGCGATGGTGTGTCACATTTGAGAACAGGTTATAGAAGACACTGGCTCCCATCTCAAGCCTCGTCTCTCTCTCGGATCACACAGTTTGGGGAAAGAGAGCTGCCACCGTCATGTAAGTGAAGAGGACTACATGGCAAGGAACTGAGGACTGAGGATCTGAGTGAACTTTGGGACCAGATCCTTGATTGAGCCCCAGATGTTGGCGGCCCAGATAACAGCTCGACTTCAACCTCATGAGAGACCCAGAGCCAGAATCACCTAGCTAAGCCACTCCCAGATTCCTGAACCAAAGGAAATGTGACCTGTTTCTGTTTTAAGGCACTAAATTTGTTTCACGGCAATAGATAACTAACACAATTCCCTTGTTTATAAGAAACAGATAATTGTTTTCCAAATGTTTTTGACAATGACCCATGTGAATAAACACATTTTAAATCATGACTCAGTGGACACATATGTAGAACTGAAATAAAAATTTCAAAAACTGTAGTTATTATTTACAGTGCATTCTGATATTTTCTATTTTATTGGAAATATATATATACTGGGTATTAATTTTTTTAAAGAAATCATTCAGTAGATTTCTTTATTAATAAGAGTAAAGATAAAGAAAGGCAACCTTTTGAAGATCAATTCTCCATGGCACTTCTACATGATTTGGGACAGTTCTTATTCCAGATTGGATTCCCAAGGATGTTTGTATAACAGAAAGCCTTGGGGGACAGAGACAGATTCCCCTTCCTAAGCAGATGGCAGGTTTGTTCCTGACCAGATTAACAAAGACAATGTCTTCTTCCTGCACAAAGTTGGACGAATCTGCCAGCAGCCTATTGTAATACTGGGGTTTATCTAAATATGATTGGTTCCTTAGCTGTGAGATAAACCCACTGAGTTACTGGGTCCTAAAATGATCTCATGACCCACTAAAAGACTGCAACTGTCAATCTGAAAAATATCACACAATGTAACAACAAAAATTTCTTCTATTGCAAGCATCCTATATCACCACAAAGTAGACCAAATAACCTTGGAACTAAGTAACTAAAACTTCATTTGCCTAGTAAAACTATTAAATACCAGTGCTCTTCTCCTCTGTCTCCTACAAAAGAAAAAAAAAAAAAAAACCTGTTTCTGAAATAACAACAGGGGCTCATACCTATGTTATCGCTGATTTCCAGATCAGTCAATAATTGTTTTGAGACCTTAATCACCATCTGCATATTTCCAAAAAGTCCCTCAAAATCAATGTTTGGTATCTGAGAAAGGAAAACAAAACAAAGATGCATAGAAATAAAATTTATAGCATACCATTCACATTAGGAACATCTCTTCAAGGATGATACAAAAATTGCTCAAGGTTATCTTCACCACTGTCATGAGGTTTCCAGAATGGGAACATCTAACATCACCTTCAGTGTCACCTTTCGTCCTTAATCCAACGACTTTCTGCTCCCCGATCCCCATTACCATAGTGAAATGACTGCAGAACCAATTTCTGTAACTGTATAATAACTGAGACAGAAATTCCACCCAGGACCCAAAATCTGATAGCACCATCCACTTCCTAGAGTTCTTATGAGTGACTGCTCCAGGAGTCCATACCCAAGCTGAGCCCAGGTGGTCAAGTAACAAGCAACAGGACTGACTAAATCCCCAGGATACTGTTAACCTTCCTCCCTGTCTCATCTCTAGCATTTAAGAGAGTGTCTAGCATACTGGGCTGCCGTCTATGGGGTCGCAGAGTTGGACACGACTGAAGCGACTTAGCAGCAGCAGCATACATGTATTAGTAAGAGTTTCTTACTAATAAGAATAAACCTGTAAATCAGATGCTACAGCCAGGTAAACCATCACCAGACTTCATTATATTAATATTACTGCACAGCTTCCTAGTAAAGTGTAAAGTGGTAACTCTAGACTCACTGGAACTGTTTTCGCCATAGAAACAGTTTGGAAATTTCCTAGGAGTTACTGCAGTAACTTAAGTTAATAAGTTAATAATGGACTTGATAAGTGACAGGATGGTGAAGGCTTACGCTGATGACATGTCAACTGGAGCCCTTGAATTAAGAGCAGCAGTCACAACCTTTATTTCAAACCCAATAAGTCTTTGTGGTGAAGGCTCCCGTACCCTAAGCCTTAGGCCTGGAGAACCATGTTCATGGCGAAGCTCACTCTCTCCCATAGTTCCCACCTGTGCCAGTTGCAGGGGTACCATGATCCGCTCAATACACATCTCCAGATCCCGGATGTAGTCTCTTTCCGTCTGAAGAAGTTCCTCTATCACCTTGGCTCTCTTCTCTAGCATCCTTTGCTCTGGGTTTTCAGTGGACACAGAACCAGAAGGGGCCATCAGTGATGAAGACTGGGAGGAGAGAAGCGTCATTTCTAGAAGGAACAAGAGAACGGGTCAGCAGCTATGAAAGCAGGCCTCTGCAACAGTTTGAGTTGAAAAGAGCACATTCTTTGAGAACCAAAGGTCTCATGATTGTTGGCCATCAGGAAATCTGATCCCCAAGTCCATTCTAATCACGAAGATGAAGAGCTGAGCAAGCTTGGAGACAGAACTTCTATCCATGAGATACCATTTTTAGAATCTGTCCTAAAAACAAGCAGCTGGCCCTTTTTATGAGGACAAACCAGTGGCCAAAGACACCTTGCAAAAGACGCTGAAGGAGGTGCTGTTTTTATAAAGAACTGCTTTCACTTAGCTAGGTATAAAACCTGTTTCAGGAACTTAGCAGCAGAGATACCAAGCTGGAAGTTATGAACACTGATATAGCTAGCACGTGTTAAAAAGAATATTATGGAAACATAACAATGCCAGCTAAAGGAAAGACAAGAACTAGGTAGGAATTATCTGTCTGAGATCTGGGTGACTGCATGGCCCACCTCAACCCAATTATTGTGATGGCAGATTAACATTAGTATATAATAAAATATTTAAAAATTGTTTGGGCTTCCCTGATAGCTCAGTTGGTAAAGTATCCACCTGCAATGCAGGAGACCCCGGTTCAATTTCTGGGTCGGGAAGATCCCCTGGGGGAGGGATAGGCTACCCTCTCCAGTATTCTTTGGCTTCCCTTGTGGCTCAGCTGGTAAAGAATCTGCCTGCAATGAGGGAGACCTGGGTTCAATTCCTCGGTTGGGAAGATCCCCTGGAGAACGGAAAGGCTACCCACTCCAGTATTCTGGCCTGGAGAATTCCGTGGACTGTATAGTCCATGGCATCACAAAGAGTCAGACTTGACTGAACTACTTTCACTTTCTTTTTCCCTATCAAAACAATAGTGAAAACTCACAAGCAAGTTCTGTTACTTCAAATGTCCTGGAAGATACAAATGTACTATAAATTTGAAGCTCTTTAACAGTATTTTCAATTAAAAAAAAAAAAACAAACCTCTGTAGCCACACCACATGATCTAAAACTGAAAACAAACGCACATTTTGTCATTAGCTTTTACAAATACCTATTACTTAGATGTATATGATGAGAGCTCTATTATATTTAAAATGAGATGGCATTTGTTTATTTTAAATAGATATTAAATGCTAAAATAAACAACTGAGAAAATTTCAACAATGAAGCAATCTCTGTTGTTTATTTCAAATTCCTTAAGATCCACTTTAAAAAATGACAACTTTGGTAAGTAAACATACTAGGAAGTCTGAGTTGGATTACAAGAATATTTTTACCCAGATCTAAGAAGTGAAAACCCAAGTGTTCAAACTATTAAACTTATGTAAAACTAAGCTTTCACAGCAGATTTTAGTCTTCAAAATCCTTCCCCACTGCCCCTTCACCAAGAATTTAGGAATTCTAATGTTTAAAAAGTGTTAACTCAGATTCTGGTTTCTAAAAGCCATTCTCCAGTAAAAGGAACCAGAGTTCTTTGGAGAAATGGCTCTTTCCAAGGCAAGGGAAAGGTAGATGAGTCTGAAACCTCTTATGGCAGAAAATAAGGACATGCTGAAGAAAATGATGGGACTGTGTTGAAAGGGCATGGAAACAAATGGAAGGGGCTCCCACTGGCCAAATCTGTATAATTTGAGTATCAAAATAAATAAGCACAGCAATGAATTGTAATCTGTTGACTAAAATAAGAACCCATGAACTCTCATCAATAATATATACATACCTAAATAAATGGGGGAGAAGAGAAATGCTCTTTCTTATGGTAGAATGTCAGCTAATAGATACAGAAGAGGACTTCCCGGGGGTGCACTAGGTGAGAGTCCTGACAACGCAGGGGACGTGGGTTCAATCCTTGGTCTGGGAAGATCCCACATGCCACCAAGCAACTAAGCCTGTGTACCACAACTACTGAGGCTGTGCTCTAGAGCCAGCTAGCCACAACTACCAACCCCGAGTGCTGCACCTGCTGAAAGCTGGGTTGCCTAAAGCCTAAGCTCCACAAAAGAAGCCATCACAATGAGAAGCCTGCCCACCACAACAAAGAACAGCCCCTGCTCACCCCACCTAGAGAAAGCCTTCACAAGGTAATGAAGACCCAGCACAGCCATACACAAATAAATAAAATCACACATATATATATACACATATAAGAATAGAATTAGAAAAAAAATCAGTATTTTGCAGCCATCAAAATAAAATTTAGGCACAAAGCATCAATGGATGATTCCAGTGTTAGTGATAGGGTTTTGATGATGATCAGGATATCTGCATAGTTTTGAACTAGTTACTATACATTACTTATTCCAAAAATGAAAAAGTGACTCTACAGTGGAGAAATGGGTAACACCAAAACCTACTAATAAAAATTAACACTACCAATTAAGGAAACAGACACCATGCACTTCCAAATATCATGTCTGGAAACAGCACAATATTCCTTATGGGGTATTCCAGTCAAAAAAGCATAACCTGAAATGAATCTTGAGGAAACGTCACACAAACATAGAGATCTGTAACCTTCAAAACATTATGTCATAAAAGACAAAGGAAACCTGAGGACAAATCCCCAATTAAAGATAACTGAAGAAATGACAAGTAAAGGCAATGTATGATCCTGAACTGAATCCTGATCTCAGGGAAAAAATGTTACAAAGGACATTAACAGGACAAACTGATGAAATTGGAATATAGACTGTAGATTGGGTACATGAGGAAACCAATTAAAAATTTCCTGAAATGGACAGCTACATGCAAAAGAACAGAATTCGAACATTCTTTCACACTCTATAACTCAAAATGAATTAAACATCTAAATGTAAGATCAGATACTATGAAACTCTTAGAGGAAAACATAGGCAGAACACTCTTTGATACAAAGTACAGCAATATATTTTTGGATCTGGCTCCTAAACTAAACAAAAGCAAAAATAAACAAATACAACAAATAGCTTTTGCACAGCAAAGGAAATCACCAACAAAATGAAAAGAAAATATACTGAAAGGAGAAAATATTTGCAAATGATATGACCAAAAGGGATTAATATCCAACACATATAAATAGCTCCTACAACTCAATTAAAAAAAAAAATTTAAAAATGGGCAGAACTGAATAGACATTTTTCCAGAGAGGAAATGCAGATGGCCAACAGCCATGGGAAAATATGTTCAACATCTCTAAGCATAAGGGAGATACAAATCAAAACCACAATGAGGGATCATGTCACACTTGTCGTAATGGCCATCATTGAAAAGAACAGAAATTAACACCTGTTGACAAGGATGTGGAAAAAAAGGAACCCTCCTATACTGTTGGTAGAAGTGTAAATTAGTGCAGTCACTATGGAAAAGAGTACGGAGGTTTATCAGAAAACTAAAAATAAAACCACCACATGACCCGGCAATTCTACTCCTGGGTATATATCTGAAGAAAAAAAAAAAAGAAACCCACTAATTAAAAAAGATACATGCACCCTAGGAATAAAGCAGAGCAGCATTATATTCCATAGCCAAGACATGGAAGAAACCTAAGTTCCCATCAGCAGATGAATGGATAAAGAAGATGCGGTATACACACACATATATACACAATGGAGTACTATTCAGCCGTAAAAAGGACAAAGTTTGCCATTTGCAGCAACATGGATGGACTTGGAGGGCATTATGCTAATGAAGTAAGTCAGACAGAGACAAATACCATAGGATATCACTTATATAATGGAATCTGAACAATACAACAAACTAGTGATTGTAACAAAAAAAGAAGCAGGCTCACAAATATAGAGAACAAACGAATGGTTACCAGTGTGGGCAGGGAGGCATGAAGTAAGGATTGGAGAACAGGAAGTACAAACTATCGGGTATAGGATAGGCTCAAGGATGTATTGCACAACACAGGGTATGTATTCAGTATTTGGTAGTAACTGTAAATCGAAAATCATGTTTAAAATTGAATAAAAAATTTTAATTAAAAAAATTGCTGAAATGGCATATCTATTATGGTCATGTATGAAAAATCCATATTATACACTGGTGCTTACCAAGGAGCACAATATATGCAACTTAGTCTCAAACAGTAAAGAAAAAAAGTGCATGTGTGGGTGTGGGTAGAGAAAGTGAGAGAATGAAAACAAAAAATGGCAAAATGTTAAATACTGGCAAATACAAATAAAGATCTGCATACCACTGCAATTTTCTATAAATTTGATACTATTCAAGATAAAATTTAAGAAGACAAAATTAGAAATTTTCTTTCTGGAACTACTGTTTTGGATAGAATGAAGGACAGAATTTCAAATCTTACTTCAGAGTGTTAAATGATGACTAAATTAATTGTAGTCGACATAAAATTCTCAGTGGCCTTATTTTAAATTTTATTTGCAATTTTAAACCTATGGAATTTCAGTCCCAAATACAGTTGCCAGAAGCAGCAAGTTGAGCAGAGAAATTTATTTTCAACAAAGGACTAAAAAGCTCTCAAAAGGGACACTTACTGAATTCCTACCATGTGTCAGGCACTTTACATGTTATGTCCCTGCACTCATTTAAAATTCACACCAAAACTCTAAAGTAGTAGTATTATTCCCATTTAACAGATAAGAAAATCTAGGCTTTGAGAGACCGACCAATTTGTTCCAGCCTCTGTGGTGAGTAAACAGCAGTTCTGGGATTTGAATCTAAATATATTTAAATCCAAATCCTGAATTAAATCCACTTAATCCTGTATCATTCTTCCTCCCTTGCCTGGAATTTCAACTAGAAAAGGTCAAGGCTTATTTGCCTAGAATCTTAAAAATTCCCCTGAAGCTATTATCTCCCAGGAATCAAAAGTGAAAGTGAAGTCGCTCAAAGTTCTATTAATTATACTACAGGAAAGCATAAGATGCCAGAGCACTCATCAATTTGAACCCAGCAACCTAAACTGAGACTCAGATTTTTATTTATATTTTAAAAGGGAAAGAAATGGTAATAATTATTTTAAAATACCACAAAAAATTTTTTGCCCTATAGGTGGATTTATAAACTGTAGAAAAGATTTTAAAAAACAAAAACATCCCTGGATGTTTTTGCTAATTTGTGGTTTTCTGGGCACCACCCCCTGGTGGTTCAGATGGTAAAGAATTTGCCTGAAATTCGGGAGACCTCGGTTCGATCCCTGGGTTGGAAAGATCCCCTAGACAAGGGAACAGCTACCCACTCCAGTATTCTGGTCTGAAGAATTCCATGGAGAAGTCCATGGGGTCGCAAAGAGTCGAACACGACTGAGTGACTTTCACTTCACCCCTGATAAAATGCTAGGTGCTTCTGAAGATGCGACTCACCTTCAGGCCCCCCATAAACATTAACACTCAAAGATTAGGTCCAACTAGGAACATCTGGCTTGAAATGGCTCCAAATGTAAAACTGTTATTCCATTATTCCAAACACAGTAAGGGGGAGAACAAGATTTACAATTACTTTGCCAACAAAGGTCCATATAGTCAAAGCTACGGTATTTCCAGTAGTCATGTATGGATGTGAAAGTTGGACCATAACGAAGGTTGAGTCCCCAAGAACTGATGCTATTGAACTGTGGTGTTGGAGAAGACTCTGGAGAGTCCCTTGGACTGCAAGGAGATTCAACCAGTCAGTCCTAAAGGAAATCAACCCTGAATATTCCTTGGAAGGACCAATGCTGAACCTGAAACTCCAATACCTTGGCCACCTGATGTGAAGAGCCAACTCATTAGAAAAGACCCTGATGCTGGGAAAGACTGAAGACAGGAGGAGAAGGGAACAACAGAGTAGGAGATGGCTGGATGACATCACTGATTCAATGGACATGAGTTTGAGCAAGCTCCGGGAGATGGTGAAGGACAGGGAAGCCTGGCGAGCTGCAGTCCATGGGGTCACAAAGGGTCGGACACGACAGAGCAACTAAATAACAAGTGAGAGAGAGCCCCCTGCACCCCCCCCCACACCCCGAGAGCCAGTGAAACTTACACTCCCCCATTATTTAACTGGGGAGCCTTGAGAAAGTCCATTTTCACCTCTGGGCCTCAACATCCTCATTTGCGGAAATGCTGAGCAAATTAAACAAAGTAATTTACTCAATACAAACTAGTCCTTTTCCCACGATGGGCCAGAAGACGCCATCTGCGCTAAGTTAAGGTAAAATGCACCAAGAAGAAATGGTTCAGGTGCCATAAAATTCCACTTTTCTGTAAGAACAATAAAATCTGGGGCTGGGGAAGCACTCCAGAGGAAACTGAGGCCCAGCGGCACCAGCTAACAACAAAATCCGCAGACTAGTCCTACTTTCCTCCTCGGCGAGCCCTGGAGGTGTTAAGGAGCTGGAGCTGGCAGCACAAACTTAGGACTGTGATAAAACCAATAGGGATGGGTGTTTTTTTTTTTCCTTTTTGTCTCATTAACCCCCCTGCCCCCCGCAAAAATCCCAAGACATCCTCATGCCCTGAGGTTAGTGCGCGGTCCCAGGCTCATTCTGAAGAGTTCTAGGAAGCGATTCAGTTAACCAGCAGCTTCCCACAGCTCTACCCACCACATTCCAAAGCAGAGTTAAAGAGAACAGCCACTCACTCTTCCCTTGCCTCTGAAAGCTGGCTCTTTGCTGGGGAAAATCTCTCAACTCCTGGCGAGGTTCCAAGCAGCACTTGAACGAGGCGGCCAACTGTTTTACCTGCTTTCGTGGGGGTTCCAGCAACCCTGGACATACCTGAAGCACCAAAATGCTGGTGCAAGAGTTCCCATGGGTCTAAGGCCAGGCTGGCAGAATAGAATCTTCCCAGCGCTCTGGAATGCTCCACAACCCCCTAAAATCCTTTGAATAGGGTAGGCATTTCCCCCAGGCTTTCCCATATTTACATATGAATCGTTCCGAATCCCCCAGGCTATCACAACAGGGTCTGTTCTAAAGGATGGAGCTGGAATCCTCTGCTTCCTGGACTGAGATGCAGAAGAGAGGGCCCAGCTCTGCTCTGACTCAACCCCTTTTCCCTCTTAGCTTTTCTTTCCTAGTCCTAAAACTGCCACAATTTCACTTCAGGAGTTTTTAAATCAAGAGTGTTATCTCCTTTTCCTACCCCTTTTAATGTGTTGTTTTTGGATACTCTTTTTCAGGGAAGAAGTCTTATGATAAGAGGCAAAGGTGTAAAGAGGGCAGCATTTGTCTACCTTTCTGCTCAGGACCTCTTTTCTGCAGTCCCTCTCCCAGGCCCCGCACAGCCCTCACCTTCCCCAGCGTCCTGCTACTTCTAGGTACCTTATCCTAAAGCCATCAGAATGCAGATCTCACCTAGCTGGTCCCAGGACAGCAAGAACTGCTAGCATTTACACTTTAAAAGGAAGCATGGAAAAGAAAGTTGCAGAACAACCTGCCACTTCTGTTTTTAAAAAGAAGGTGGAGGAAGAGACGGAGAGGGAGAGAGAAAAAGGTGAGAAACATGCCAAAACCTCTACATATTTCCATATACACACATATAATAGGTGGCTACCCTGGTGGCTCAGAGGATAAAGCGTCTGCCTGCAATGCAGGAGACCCGGGTTCGATCCCTGGGTTGGGAAGATCCCCTGGAGAAGGAAATGGCAACCCACTCCAGTATTCTTGCCTGGAGAATCCCATGGACAGAGGAGTCTGGTGGGCTGCAGTCCACAGGGTCGCAAAGAGTTGGACACGACTGAGCGACTTCACACACACACACACACACACACACACATATAATATGTAAGTGCACAGAAAAAGGTATCAAGGGAGAACACACTAAACTCCTCAGACAGGGAACTGGGATTGGGGACGGAAGGATTCATGGAGACTTGAGCTCAATCAGTACTTTTTAAATTTCCTAAGAATGTAGTAATGTACTACCAGTAATTTAAGACAAGCTGTCATGCTAGCCAAGATTCATCTCTATGGGTGAAATTTTAAGCAAGCTGAGAGAAGAATTTCTGGGAAAGAGCCATCCCACTGTGAGGATGACACCATTGCCTAACTCCAGGGTTCCTACTTCCTTCCACCATCAAATGGAGCTCTTTTTGGCTTTAAATTTTAACAAATATTTATGTGACATTTACTCTGCATGTCAAGCATTGTTCAGGCACTTTACAAATACTGGTTTATTTAATCCTCATAACAGTCCTCATATCGTCCCCATCTTACTGATTCAGAAGAGAAATTTGTAACTGGCCCAGTATGTGGAGGATGAGAGCCCACATGGGCTTCAGAGCTACAATGGCTACTCTGCCTCAAGCGCTTTTTCCGGGCAGGCAAATCTTGGCAACTGTGACCTGGAAATCTACTTGTGGGTTTTAGTGACTGCCTGGTAGCTAATGACAAAATTGTGATTTTAAAGCACACTTAACTTCTTGTATAGCCACAGGTCACCCACCCACCATCTCGACCGTGAAAAATTACATATGTAAGCATGTATACTATATGTATGTCCATATCATTACCTCTGTAAAACCCTACTCAGGGGACTTCCCTGGTGGCAGAGGACATAAGAATCTGCCTGCCAATGCAGGGGACACGCGTTTGATCCCTGATCTGGGAAGATTCCACATGTGGAGCAACTAAGCCCATGTGCCTATGCTCTGCTACAAGAGAAACCACTGCAATGAGAAGCCCAAGCACTTCAGTGCAGAGCAGCAATCAATGAAGCATTCAATGAAGAGCTCACCGCAACCAGAGAAAGCCCACGAAGCAATGATGATCCAGTGCAGCCAAAAATAAATTAATTAAAAAAAAAACACACTCAGTATAATGCAAATAATTCCTCAGACAGAATCAAATCTAGCAGCGTTATACATAGTAAATATTGAATTTGTTGTTGGCTTAGTCCCTCAAGTCATGTCTCAACTCTTTGTGATCCCACGGACTGTGCCCACCAGGCTCCTCTATCCACAGGATTCTCTAGGCCAGAATACTGGAGTGGGTAGCCTTTCCCTACTCCAGGGGATCTTCCCAACCCAGGGACTGAACCTAGGTCTCCTGCACTGCAGGCAGATTCTTTACCGTCTGAGCCACTAGGGAAGCCAAATACATATTCAATAGTATTCCAGATAATTTAGGGCAGAAATCATGTGCAAGTGAAGGGATCTTTATCAATGCATAAAGAAAATTTAGAAACAAAAATTTCTCCCCAAAGGGGCCTGTTAAATAAATTATGGCATATCTACATAATATCAATATTGTACTATGACAACCACTGAGATACAGATTTATATTCGGTAATACAGAACACTGCCTACTGTGCATTGCTAAATGGAAAAAGGCTACAAGAGAGTTTGTGAAAGAATTGCCATTTTGTTAAAAAGGGGAAAATATTTTCAATGCACATATTTGAAAATGAAAAGTCTTGAAGGGGACAGGAATTCTGATCTTTTTTCCTTTCTTTTCAACTTATTGTATTTTCTACTTTTACTCTAGTGAACATTCAGTATCAATACAACAAAGAACAATAATGCGGAAAAAAGAACACTTGCTACGAAAAAGAATATTCTACTACTTAGTCCTCTCTCAATAACCCTGTTAATCCTTTTCAAATTTTCTTCACTTTTCAATAATCTGAGATTTCTTTTCTGACCTAATACCTTTAAAGTGCTGAAGAAAATTGGTAACAAAACACTGATGAAACAACAATTTGCTAGTCTAATAAGAAAAGCAAAACCCCCTCCTGCTTAGCAATCTGTCTACAAAACTCCAAAAGGAAGCAACTTTTGTTAAGTCTGCTTATATTCCCAGCAGGCCAAGAGGAAGAATCATAAATCCTGGTTTTCCATGTGCCCACATCACTCCAGCCAGCCCACCCAGCCCCCACCACTTCTTTTCCTTCAGCACCTACTTACGAATATTTGGAGAAGGCTTATCCGGCCAACACTAAACTTTCAGCACTATGGTCCCTGGCTTTTCTGCAGGACTCATAGACTCTTCCCGATCACCAGACTTCAGGGAGGAATCTATTATATTTTGGACTTCAATCTCAACAGTAACTAAAAAAACCTTCCCCTGGGCCTTTTGCTCAGTGACTGCCCTGACTATTTTGGCAAGTAGCCTCCAGTACAATCCCTGCTGGGAGGGTTTCCACCTCGGAAAACCCAGCTCAAAGCTTCCCACCTCTTCCTTCTTCTACGAGAGCCTACCCAGTCCTTTAGAAGAGCACACGAGTCAAGGGCCCAGAGTACAAGACTGCAATTTCTTACGTGGCCACGATAGTGAAATTAATACTGGATTCTTTGAAACACCATTTTTGAACACACACCAAATCCGAGAGAGATGTGCTTTAAACTATGAAGTTATTACTACTGTCAAATCTTTAGGCAGCAGAAGGAAATAATCAAGAAGGCAAAGATAGTTTTTGTTAAAGAAAAAAAAGAAGAAATAAACCTTCACTGTTTAACAAGCAAATTTTGATTACAGTCAGGCAACAAAACTACACAAAAACTTTATTTTCTAAACAGACATACATCTGATGTTTTCTTTACCAGGCCTCTTGAGGAAAGGTATAATTGCTCTAAATGAGAGCACTAAACAATGAAATGACTTGCCTGACACCACACAGCTAATAACTTTTCAAAACTAGCATCTCTAGCTGGTGCTTTCCATCAAATGTCAAGGCCTGTTCCGGGTTACGTGGTTTTTCGATATGAGTGTGGCTGTTTCCTACATCGTATTTCCATTTCTGATAATTAATAACACTACAGTGAAGTCTCAAATGTTGTTCATTAACAGGACCCTCCGGTTATTTTTGTCCTACCCCGTAAAACCCAGACTTCCTGCTTCTATTAGCTAGTTTACTTTTACTCCTTTCCATTTGTTCTCATAACATTTTATGGATCTTTTAAGACTGTGTACAAAACAAAACAAAAACTAGTTGATCTGAGTTATAATTCTGCACAAAGTTTTAATAACAAAAAAGATGAATATTGAACAGAAAGCTACCAAGCAGAGTACTCCAAGATGGGGCAAAGTATAGAAAGCTGGAAAGCCCTCCACAGCTTTCTTCAGTTTCAGACAAGTCATTTCATCTGTCTGATACTCAAGAACAGCAAACAAAGTAGGGAGAAAGTAGGTGGTCTTAGACATAAATTCATGAAACAAAGCAATTAAACAAAATGAACTTAAGCACCGTGTATTTTACTACGTTAATTCAAAGGAGTGAACCCAGTCTTTCAAAATAAGGGATTTTTCCAAGTCTGATCCAATATTTTCACAGTAAAATCTGATTAGGCTCTAGGAGATCAGTCAGTACGATCTTATTTTCTAGCTGAAACTTTGGGGGAAGAAACAAAACCTAAATATGAGGGAAACTAAACTGGGTCTTCCCTGGACCCCAGTCATTCATTCTGTACAGGCTAAAACGAGCTCTTGGCACCCCAACAGTGACTCTCTTTCCCCATATCTCCTTTGGCTTTCATTTCCAGGGACATACGTGGAGCTGCTTCTAGATCCCGAGAGGGCAGTAGGCATAGGAAGTAAGGCACTCAGACTACAAGTCAAAAGACCCAGAATCCAACCTTCACTGTATCCTGACATGTTACACAGCCTCTCGGGTCGTTGTTTCCGGGTGTACATGACAAAAGCATTGGTCCTCTTTGGTCACTTCCAGGCTCTAAAATCTTCTGTGCTTTCCTACTCTGTGTTTTCACTTACTCCTCTTGGTCTGACAGAACTAACACTACTCTCCAACTAGCTCCACAAGGAGGGTGGCTCGTGCGTCACTTAGTGACTAACCTGAGAAGTTAGTCACTTCCTGTCTGCAAGCTGCTATTACGGAGCCTAGCACAACATAATTTAAATATTTATTATTCCTTGAACCTAACAAGGAATAGGTTTGTCGCTGTGCCTTTCAGCTCAACTACTGTCCTTTAAGCCCAGCTAGATGAAGGCTTCTTTAGTCTTCGGATTACCCTTTACTCTAAACTTCACTTCTTGAGTAACAACACAAAATAATACTATCTATCTTTTGATATACATGTCCTGTGCCCTCAAATAGAGTATATTTCATTGGATAGCAAACATTCACTGAGCATTTACTATACACTAAGCATTAATGTAAGAGTCTAATGTACCTAATCTACACTAATCAGCACAGCAACCAGCGCTTAACAGATGACAGCAACTGTTATTATTTACCCTAGGTACTGCTCTGGGCTTCCCTGGTTGCTCAGTGGTAAAGAATTCGCCTGCTGACGCAGGAGATGCAGGAGACATGGTACAGTCCCTGATTGGTCAGGAAGATCCCCTGGAGAAGGAAACAGCAAAACATTCCAGTATTCTTGCCAAGGAAATCTCATGGACAGAGGAGCCTGGTGGGCTACAGTCCATAGGGTTGCAAAGAGTCGGACATGACTTGGCGACTAAACAACAACAAAAACAACAAGTATTACTCTGCTGTGATTATGACGGAAAACACTACTCAAGTTTTAAAAAGTCATTAAATATCCTAGCTTTTGTTTGTCTTAACCAATGAGCTGCCACAACTATGATGTTAGGGTAAGTTAGGTTTCAATCTTCCCCTGAGAGGTAGGGGCTGAAGAGCAGAGGAAACTGAATTCCAGATCTTCAAAGCACTGAGGAAAGGACAGGAGGAATTCTAGATCAATGGGAAGTGGAAGCATCTCCATATCTCGGTAGACTCTAAGATACATATTTTTTCATACTTTAACATCTCAGAAATGGAGATATATTTTCCAGTAAATAGCATCTTAATCAGTCTTCCAATTAGAAGTAGTCTTTCTAATGTTACATACAATTATTTAGTGTCTTACAACAGAGGGTTTTAGATTCAATGAAATGAGATATGTTTTATCTGTTTGCCTCCTCTCAGCTTATGATTTGAAGAAAGGATTTTCCTAATACCATGGAATGACTTCTGTGACCAAGAATCTAGCCCTGCCCTCTGCTGTGGGGCCAGGTACACAAATGTGTTTCTTCCCACCAGAAATGACTCTGCGTTGAACTGCCACACTCCTCTTACTTGACAGCCTGGGCACTTTCTGGTTTCTCAGGAAATATTGGAAAACTGTGGTGTCCGGGTGGGAGCGTCAGGTTTCTGAGCCCTAGCACGACATTCCTTTGAAGGCTGGCCCTGCCATGGCACTGCCAGCGAGCCAACTGGATTCACCCCCTCTCCTGTGCCCACTTCAACATCCTCAGGACCGCAGGAAATATGATGCCCAAGAAGACTGCCTCTTCCTATCCAATCTCAAATTCTTGCCTTTCCTGGTTTTTTTTTTTTTTTTTGCTTTTACAGAAGCCTGGAATCTCCCCAGACCAATATTCCCATTTATTGCTGATGAAATATTTTCTAAAAATAATGTAGGTAACGGTTCGTGGTTGAATAAACTCCAGGAGTGGGTGATGGACAGGGAAGCCTGGCATGCTGAAGTCCACGGGGTAGCAAAGAGTTGGACACGACTGAACTACTGAACGATTCATGGAGAAAGCAGACAGTCTGGCTCATGTAAGAATGCCAACTCATAATCCCAGAAGGCAGGACTGCCTTACCTTGTCTAAAACTTTGATGATTTCCCAACCCTTGACAAAGCATGGACCTATATGTATCTCCTTTCACCTCCACATATTTTCTCTTTCCCTCTTCTTTGCATCCTACCTACCTATCTTAATCAGCCTATCAGTACAGCCTGATTTTAAAAAGTAAATACAGGAAACTGTTCAACTCTGTGCCCCCCTCAGTCACAGTCACCTCTATTTCACTCTGTGTGAAAGGTCTTGAAAGAGTGGTCTTCATGCAAGAAGACCTCCTTCCAGGCCTCTTCCCCCACCTAATTTCTAATTAATGAATTAATTCTTCCTAATTAATTCTGTGTCATCACTGTATTTCCGTCAACCAATAACCTCAGCAAGTCCACGGCATCCTCCTTGACTTCCCTGGGGCCTTTGAAAGTGCTGGCCATTCTCTCCTACTCTAAGCCTTTCGGTTTTCCTCTGCCCTCCCCACAGTGCTCCCTTCTCTGGCCCCGTGCTGTGGGCATCCCCTAGGCTGGAGTTCTCAGATGCCCACCCTTTCCACAGCCATTCTGGTCCTCAGAGACGTCATCAATCAGTGTCAGTGATCACATCTCAGAGGGGGAATCACCATGTGCAGGGCCAGCTCTGACTTTCCTCAGGCTCTGGCCCAAACTCCCATTTGGTTTCTAAGATTTCCATACACTAGTTCTTCCCCACACTGTATTCCTCTTTGTTATGACAACTTTGCATCTTTGCTCATAGACTTTCTCCAACCAGAAATGTTCTCCTTGCTTCTCTCTGCCTATCTCAACCCCACTACTCCTTTAAGCTTTAGCTAAAATCCAAGCATCTTCCTAAAGTCTATTCCATTCACTCAAGTAAAAACTGAGCTTTTCCTCTTCTGATTGTCCATAGCATTTACTAAGTTAGACACTTCTGTACTTTATTTAATTATTCATATGTTTACACTTTGTCTTTTCAACTTATCTAAAAACGCCTATGGCGGTGAGGGGTATGGGGGGGTATCTTTCCCAGCATACCCCAATGCTTGGTAAAGTGCTAAGTACAAAAACTAGTTAATAAACACCTGTGTAATCACATTCAAAGGGAATATGGGATCTATGTGCTGGAATAATATAACTGATGATGATAGTAGCAGATTATGTTTATTTAGCATTTACTGTGTGCCAGGCTCTGTCGCACTACTCTAAATATTTACACATCTAAACTCATCTATTTCTGATAATACTATCATGTATGTCAGTTTTCATACAAAGAAGAAGGGCAAGGCCAAAGGATGTTCAGACTACCACACAAGTGCACTCATTTCACATGCTAGCAAGGTAATGCTTAAAATCTTTCAAGCTAGGCTTCAACAGTACATGAACCAAGAATTTTCAGATGTACAAGGTAGACTTAGACTTCAAAAAAACAGAGATCAAATTGCCAACATTTAGTGGATTACAGAAAAAGCAAGAGAATTTCAGAAAAACATCTATTTCTGCTTCACTGACTACACTAAAGCCTTTGAAAGTGTGGATCACAACGAACTGGAAAATTCTTAAAGAGACGGGACATACCAGACCACCTTACCTGCCTCTTCAGAAACCTGTATACAGGTCAAGAAGAAACAGTTAGAACTGGACATGGAACAACAGGCTGGTTCCAAATTGGGAAAGGAGTAAATCAAGGCTGTATATTGTCACCCTGTTTATTTAACTTATGTGCAGAATACAACATGCAAAATGCTGGGCTGGATGAAGCTCAAGCTGGAATCAAGATTGCTGGGAGAAACCTCAGCAACCTCAGATATGAAAATGATACCACTCTTTACAGACAAAGTTCTGTCTAGTCAAAGCTATGGTTTTTCCAGTAGTCATGTATGGATGTGAGAGTTGGACTATAAAGAAAGCTGAGCACTGAAGAATTGATGCTTCTGAACTGTGGTGTTGGAGAAGACTCTTGAGAGTCCCTTGGACTGCAAGGAGGTCCAACCAGCCAATCCTAAAGGAAATCAGTCCTAAATATTCATTGGAAGGACTGAAGCTCAAGCTGAAACTCCAATACTTTGGCCACCTGATGTGAAGAACTCACTGGGAGAGATTAAAGGCAGGAGGAGAAGGGGATGACAGAAGATGAGATGGTTGGATGGCATCACCAACTCGACGGACGTGAGTTTGAGTCCATCACCAACTCCGGGAGAAGAGTGAAAAAGCTGGCTTAAAATTCAACATTCAAAAAACTAAGATTGTGGCATGTGATCCCATTACTTCATGGCAAACAGATGGGGAAACAATGGAAACAGTGACGGACTTTATTTTCTTGGACTCCAAAATCACTGCAGATAGTGACTGCAACCATGAAATTAAAGGATGCCTGATCCTTGGAAGAAAAGCTATGACAAATCTAGACAGTGTATTAAAAAACAGAGATATCACTTTGCCGACAAAGATCTGTATAGTCAAAGCTATGGTTTTCCCAGTAGTCATGTACAGATGTGACAGTTGGACCCCAGAGAAGGCTAACTGCCAAAGAATTGGTGCTTTCCAACTGTGGTGCTGGAAAAGAGTCTCAAGAGTCCCTTGGACTGCCAGGGGATCAAACCAGTCAATCTTAAAGGAGATCAGTCCTGGGTGTTCATTGGAAGGACTGATGTTGAAGCTGAAACTCCAATACTTTGGCCACCTGATGCGAAGAATTGACTCATTTGAAAAGACCCTGATGCTGGGAAAGATTGAGGGCAGGAGGAGAAGGGGATGACAGAGGATGAGATGGTTGGATGGCATCACCAACTCAATGGACATGAGTTTGGGTAAACTCTGGGAGTGGGTAATGGACATGGAGGCCTGGCGTGCTACAGTCCATGGGGTCACAAAGAGTTGGACTCGACTGAATGACTGAACTCCCTGAAGACATTTAGTGTCCCTGGTCCTTGTCTCAAAAATGCAAGAAGTCCTCTGTATCCTGCCACTGTGACAACCAAATGATACCTCCACCCATTTCCAAATCAAGGGCTGAGCTCGCCAAGCCTTAGAAAGCCTGTTGCCTCCAGCCCCCTCCACATACCAAATCTGCTCTATCAACACCCCCTACAGCTAGGGTTTAAACTAGGTGATTCCCCACCCTAGCCTTTACCACTGCCATCTGGATCATGGATGGGTACCTAATCCGTGAACAGTTAGTTCATATGATGAGGCCTAACTAAAAAATTCAAGCTGAACCAATTATATTCTCTCCTGGGAATCTGAATTAAGAACTATCATGCAGATTAGAAAGAACAAAGGCAGAAGCAATGGACAACTATGGTTATGTGAAATCTAGTAAAGGAGTAGAAACTGTAAGAGGAAGGTGTCGGTCTCAAGTCAGAGAAACTAAAGCAGAGGCCCAGAGAAGAGCAAAAACGTCTTGAGGAAAGATGGCCTGTGAGAGAGAGATACAGAGAAAGGGAGCAGCTGGTCCACAGGGTACCTGGCGTCAGTCCACCTATACGAGAACAACAGCCTTAGCCCACCCCAGGGGCCTTAAGGTCGTCTCTCTCCAACATAGCACAGTGTTCGGTACTCAGTACATTTGTTAAAGGTACATGAATGGCTCATGCATGTTAAAACAGAATGAAATCAGAATAAAAGCTATAAAGTGAAAGTCAGTACTCAGTTGTGTCTGACTCTTTGTGACCCCGTGGACTACAGCCCATCAGGCATCTCTGTCCATGGAATTCTCCAGGCAAGAATACCAGAGTGGGTTGCCATTTCCTTTTCCAGGGGATCTTCCCAACCCAGGGATCAAACCCAGGTCTCCCATACTGCAGGCAGACTCTTTACTGACCAAGCCACGGGGGAAGGCCCAAGCTGTAAAAAGGGCTCTGAAAACTATAAAGCATGTAGATTTAAAGTGATACTACTATTACTTCTGCTGATGATAAAATGTCATGGTTCATTCTGCTGACCTTTTGTTCAGTTCAGTCGCTCAGTAGTGTCCGACTCTTTGCGACCCCATGAATCGCAGCACGCCAAGCCTCCCTGTCCATCACCAACTCCCAGAGTTCACTCAGACTCACGTCCATCTAGTCAGTGATGCCATCCAGCCATCTCATCCTCTGTCGTCCCCTTCTCCTCCTGCCCACAATCCCTCCCAGCATCAGAGTCTTTTCCAATTAGTCAACTCCTCGCATGAGGTGGCCAAAGTACTGGAGTTTCAGCTTTAGCATCATTCCTTCCAAAGAAATCCCAGGGCTCATCTCCTTCAGAATGGACTGGATGGATCTCCTTGCAGTCCGAGGGACTCTCAAGAGTCTTCTCCAACACCACAGTTCAAAAGCATCAATTCTTTGGCGCTCAGCCTTCTTCACAGTCCAACTCTCACATCCATACATGGCCACAGGAAAAACCATAGCCTTGACTAGGCGGACCTTAGTCGGCAAAGTAATGTCTCTGCTTTTGAATATGCTATCTAGGTTGATCCTACTTTTCTTCCAAGGAGTAAGTGTCTTTTAATTTCATGGCTGCAGTCACCATCTGCAGTGATTTTGGAGCCCCAAAAAATAAAGTCTGACACTGTTTCCACTGTTTCCCCATCTATTTCCCATACTGCCCAGTTAATTCTAAAGAGCAGGCCCCTGCTCTCTGGAAGGGCAGAGACCTCTTGGCATCTTTATACTCATTGCTTGTAATCAGCATATGAAGTGAATCAAGAAAAAAACTAATGCCTTGGGTTGATGGGCAGATATTTTATTCTAGTAGCTTGAATACAGATTGTAGCTATAGATATGTATTCACACACCTGCAATGAAAACAAACCTTGACTATACGAGAGTCCTAAAAAATCTTAACTCTCTGTATAACACTGGCAAAAGTGCCTTCAAATTGAGCAGTTTTTACCTTGGGGAAAAAATAAGATTTTCTTGCTCCACTGCAATTGCTGTCCAAACTTTTAAGGAATCGCTTTTACAGTATGCCCTCCATATCCACAGGTCCTGCATCTGTGGATTCAAACAACTGCAGAATGAAAATATTCTTAAAACTCCAGAAAGTTCCAAAACGCAAAACTTGAATTTGCCCCACTGCCAACTGTCTACACAGCATTTACAACCATTTACAAGGTATTAGGTATTATAAGTGGGTGATACCTAGTGGCTCAGACAGTAAAGAATTCTCCTGCACTGTGGGAGAACTGGGTTCGATTCCTGGGTTGGGAAGATCCCCTGGAGGAGGGCATGGCAATCCACTCCAATATTCTTGCCTGGAGAATCCCAATGGACAGAGGAGCCTGGAGGGCTACAGTCCATGGGGTCGCAAGAGTCAGACGCGACTAAGCACAGCACAGCACAGATTTTTAAGTAATTAAGATGATTTAAAGTATACGATTTAAAATATACGTGCATAGATTACCTGCAAATACTATGACATTTTATACATGACTTGAGTATCTGTGGATTTTGGTATCTTCAAGGGTGTGAGGGTGGGGCAGGGTGTTGGTGTTGAAACCAATGCCCCGCAGATAACAGATACCAGGAGATGACTGCATATCCCTCATTGCCACTTCCCTCCCAAACTCCCTGTAATACATCTTGTGCCTCTGTTGCTCCTGTTCCTTACCTCATGTACCAAGTGAAAAGTCTTTCCTCAGAACACATCCTCTCATATCTCTGCAGCATGCAACACAGTTGAGCCCATTCCATTTGGAGCCTCCTCCCTGGCTCCCCTAACACAATACTTTTCTGCTCTTCTAAGTTCATTTATTCGAAATGAACCTAAGCCTACATTTCTGGCTTCAACTGTGGTGCTGTAGTAAAAGCACTGGTCTGGGCATCCAGAGATCTCCTGGCCACATGGTTCAATTTCTCTGAGCTTTGTCTCTCCATTTAAAAACTGAGTGGGTTGGATCTAAGTGTTTTTGTTTTTTTTTTTTTTTCATACTGTGACTCACATTTTACATTGTGGTTAAGTATATACATACATGCATTTATGTAATCCATGTATGTATAGGTATATACACACAGAATTAATATAGCAGTACTACATACTTTTACTACATGAGATATACTTGAAATTTTCTATTCACTTCTATTTTATTTTTCAAAAAATGCTAGTTGCAATCCACTAAATAGATTTCAAACTTAACCATGGGTATTCACCCACATGTAGAAAATAGTGGACTTGCTGAAATGTCAGGTTCCTTCTAGTAATAATATAAGAGGATTTTGTGTTACAGCCTTCCAACTTTGAACCATTAGCCTTAACTTGCATCTGAATTCAGCCTCCTATTTCTCTCTGTAAGAGTTCTTCATATAGGTATCTTAGTATCACTTAAATTAACCTAATTAACATAGCATTTGGAACACTAGGTCCCCTTCCCATTGTAACTATTTATGGTCTTAAGTAAGTGTTAGTCACTCAGTTGCACCCAACTCTGCAACTCTGTGGACTATGGCCCGACAAGATCCTCTGTCCATGGGATTCTCCAGGCAAGAATACTAGAGTGGGTTGCCATTTCCTTCTCCAGGGGATCTTCCCAACCTAGGGATCAAACCTGGGTCTCCTGTACTACAGGCAGATTCTATACTGTCTGAGCTACCAGGAAGCCCAGTTATGTTCTTGGCAAGTGTAAAATACTAGTGTTGACTTTTGGTCTAGTAATGATAGAGTAGCTTACATTGTACTAACCTCCCTACTGAAAACTAGCAGCAACTCTGGACAAGATATTTTTGAAAATAACTATGTGTTGGAAAGCCAGCAAAAACAGCCAGAAACTAGAAGGGATACAACTCAAAACATAGGAAGAAAACTAATTAAGATCCTTGTTTATCTGATACCCCATTACCCCCACCCTGAGAGAATCCCTAGTGTTTTAGCATGCGGGGAATAAAGCAAAAATTGAGAGGCAACCAATGGTAATCTTATTTGGCTACAGAATCAAAGGTCGTGGACTCTGAAGTGACTTGATATTAAGGAAGAAATCCCGAAAAAGAGGAAGTTGCAAAGAGGATAGCCCCAAAAGTCTATACAGAAATTCCCTTCAAATCCTGAACTGTGCATGCAAGTGATGTGACTAGGGAACACAGCAGAAAGCAGCAGCTGAAGGCCAAAGAGCCAAGCAGACATTCACAACTCTCTGTGAGTTGAGACGGAGTTTGCAATCTGAGTCCCTTCAAGTTAGGAGGTTCAATAAACACGTCCAGTTGGAAACCTCAGCAGAGCTGCACCTTAGGAGCAAGGCCCACCTGCTGGGATGAGGGGAGACCCCCTAGGACTAAAGGCAAAACCATAACAGACCTGCCCTAACAAGAATCTAAGCTTAAGGCCTCCACAGAATGAACTGTTAATATGGGTCAGGGGAAGGAAAAATCCTGGCAGAACAATTTGGTTTCTAGCCTGGGAGGTAATAGCAACCCACTCCAGTACTTTTGCCTGGAAAATCCCATGGGCGGAGGAGCCTGGTAGGCTGCAGTCCATGGGGTCGCTAGGAGTCGGACACTACTGAGAGACTTCATTTTCACTTTTCACTTTCATGCATTGGAGAAGGAAATGGCAACCCACTCCAGTGTTCTTGCCTGGAGAATCCCAGGGACAGGAGAGCCTAATGGGCTGCCGTCTATGGGGTCACACAGAGTCGGACACGACTGAAGCGACTTAGCAGCAGCAGCCTGGGAGGTGGTCAAGGAGCAGGCACTGAACAGCACTTTGCTTCTCAGATGCAGTAGGTGGAGGGTGGGGAACGATGGGAGAGAGGAAGGGATGGGCACTATACCTGTAAACACAGGGTCCGAGGACAGATGTCTGTCCAGTGGGGGGTCAATCTGGGTCTCAGAAGGGAGGGGACCATGCAGTGACAGTTGGGGAGAGGGAGGACTTGTTAGGGGGAAGGGTGGTGGGTGGATAAGAGATGAAGAAATCACAACTTATGAGCACCTACTATGTTCTAGACATGTGATGTTTTATTTATATTATCTCACTATGAGACAGATATGATCATCTTCATTTAACAAATATGAGACAGACATGATCATCTTCATTTAACAAATAAGGAATCCAAAGCTCAGAGAAGTTCAATAATTTGTCTAAAGCTACACTACTAGTAAATGGGGGAGCTGAGATATGAATTCAAGGCAGAAGATCAAACGTGTTCCGTTCTGTAAGCACCTGTTGTGACTGTCTAACTTTCAGGAGGGCAGTGGCACCTATGCTGTGAAACAGCTAGCAAAGTTAGAAAGCAAAAAGATCTCTGGGACAGGCTAAGATATTGTTACAGGTCAAGGAGGGTATTAGAGGTATGGAAAGAAGTGTTAATGTGAATACACTATCAAAAGTTAAGTCCTCAAACAGAAAGACAGTAAGTTATAAAAATGGAAATATTATCAGGTGGAACTGAGCTGGTCTCAGAGAACTCACTGGGCACATTACAACACTCCAGAGAGAACAGTTTGACTCCTAAGTGAAACAATAAACAGTTAGGAGGCTTCATACAATAAGGAACTAACGAAAGGAAACAAAGTTCACAGCTGTGGGGGAAGGGAAAAGGAGTGACGCAAAAAAACTAACCTAAGGAATCACAGAATCAGACATTTTTTGAGCTGGAAAGAATGTAGAAGTCATCCAGTTCCTATCACTTCAAAGTAAAAACGCACCCAGGAAAACATAGCTAGCTGCTTAATATCTCAGCCTCCCAACTAAAGCCGAGTTTGGTTTCATTCTTTATCTTTACAAATGCAGGTAGAGAGCCTGCTTTGTCCAAAACAGCACCCTGGAAATTCAAGTTAAGTCTGTGATGAAAGACTCCTGGATAAACCACCAGCAGTTCCAGGATCACAAAAGGGACTTAGCTTTTCAGTGGCTCCCCCACAATTCCAACCACCGGGCCTATTCTGAAGGAGACCTGGACAAGAAAGCTTCCGCTTGGGAGGAAGGTGTGAGATGGATTTTCCAGATCATTCACATTTTCTGACTCTAATCTTTCTTCTCTCATCATGTTCTGCACTCTCCCAAACTGGCCAAAACCATAAAGTCTGCCTGACATGAGTATAACACACATAAAAAAACAAAGATTTAAAAGGAAGTCCAGTAATTGCAACAACAAAATAAAATAAACACGGTTTATTTCAGAGACCTGGAGAAGACAAACTGGTAAGAAAGAAAGAACCTCTGATGATAAAAGACCCTTAATATCTCCATTTTACAGATACCTTAGAGTTCAGGAAGACAAATTCACCTGAATAGCTAACATATACAATGCACCATTAAAAACATACTTTTCTCATTTCCACAAGAGGTTTGGTGTGCACCATTCACTTAAGATTCCTAAATGTCAAGGAATGAACCATCTGTAAAACAAGTCTTCTTCCCCCTAATGTCTAAAGAAGTGCAGGGATTGAGAGAGAGAACAGGCCAGGAAAATAAATTTTCACTTGGTGCCCTGATAAAAGCTTGCCCGGGCTCCATAAGATAAACAAAGGATACTAAAGTAAAAATGGAAAGATCTTTGGATTACAGCCCCTGACAAAAACCAACTAAGGTAAAGGAGAGTTCCCACGAAAGCAGCCTGGTTTTCAAAGCCACCTTGCAAATTTACAGCTCTAGGCATGCTCTTGGCTGTTCTCATTCAGGATACACTTATTAAAAATTTGGGGCCAGTTTCCTTAAGCTTACAAATGTTCCCGGTACCTAGAAGAACTATCCCTTTTATTTATTCCCAGGTCTTATCCTCTGAGAAGCCTGTCTGAGTTCCTACCTTTGGCTCTCCTCCTGTTCTGCACAAATTCCGAGCGTCTCAGGGTGCTTGGTGCTGTGCGGCGGAAGCAGCTATTCCTCTTCCAAGTTTCTGAGCCATTTAATTTTCTCTCTTCCTCTACATGCCAGGTATTCTTCTCTAATGAAGTGCCCCGAGGAACGCCACCATGATGTTCTCCTTGGTTCCCCCTTGTCCACTGATTTCTTGGACCCTCTGGGAAGACCTCTCTGCTCCCAGGTGCCATCATTCCTGGTCTGCCGATGTCATTACATTCTAAAGTCTTCCTCTGGTGGAGAGAATCTGCTCCTCTGTAATTCTGAAATTTATATTCGCAGTTTGCAAATGGAGAATCAGAGCCTCTATTCTCCATATCAAAACTACTCTGATCCCCGGCATGAATCTTGGTTTTGGGATCCATTTTATCATTTTGATAAACATTCCTGTCCCCGTCACAGTATTTGACAAATTCATTACCTTCACTGACACCACTCAAGTCTGGGAAGTCCACAGACTGATCATTAGTATAATTCTCAGGAACATGATCTAAATCACTGAGGTCTCTATGATAAAAATTAGTTTCTTTACAGTCCTCAAGATTGTAATTATGATTCCTGTGGTCTATATGCTGGGTTTGCGGCTGACCAAAATTCCCCACAGAATCGTTCAAATCCTTACAGTCAGTCCACTGTCCAGCTTCTTTAGAGCTCTTAGGATTATGATTCAGATTCTGATGGTTTACATAGCCATTCGTCTCCCAGTATTCTCCAACTTTCCAGGTTACAACTGGGCTTCCTGTAAACCAATCATCTTCAGTCGTGGAGTTCGGATTCCCACCGTCTACATTTTCTGAATTATAATCACCACAGCCTGGAGTCACACTTCTGTTGTACATACAGTCCTTTCTACTTTCCTTTGCTTCCTCGTCGTCCACATAACTTAGTTTACTCTGTTCAAAATCCCAGTATCCACAATGCCTTTTTCTGTAGGGCCGACTCTGTCCTGCGGTTTGGTGTCTGGAATCCCAGTCATCCTCTCTGTAAAGTCCACTCAGCGCAGGAAGGTCCCTTTCCTGTAGACTCCTGCAGTCTTCATATTCCTGGTTGGAGCGCCAGTCCCCGTTCTTCTGCAGTTCTTTCTCTTTCTTCATCTCGTGGGTTTCACACATATTCACTGTGCTCAAAGACACACGTTTTCTCTCTCTCTTCCATGGGTCTGGGTTGAGCTCGGACGAGAACAGGTGCAGGGTAGCCCACGGTGGTCTCTGTCCTTCTTAAAATGTCTCCCAAAGCACTTCAAATGCTCTCCTTGCTACTCTGGTTGGAGCACGAAGAGATGTGGAGTAATTTCTATCTCAGGATCCAATCAGTGAGCTGCTCTAGCTTTCCCCACGGAGCCCTGAAGGTAATTAGTAACTAGCGTTCTCGTGATTGGAGTTGGCAGTTTCCTTCAAGCTGGTCAAACTGGCTTGACTGCTTTATGAGCTGAGGGCAGAAGCATTCTGCTGCTCTAAAGGCTTTGCAGAAAAAGCAGAGTGAAAGACAAACAGCCCCCTCTAACAGCCCAAGGTAAGATCATGTAACACTTTCATCTGCCTCTTTAATCCTTTAGTAATCAATCAGGGCTATGAATAAATGCTTTCATGTGCAGCGCAAACTGGACCTCCACTGCCCGTCCTCTGAGTCTGGCTTAACTCCTTGGACGTCTGAAACTCTTCAGGACGCCCTTCTCTTTAGTTAGAGGCAGGACTCTTCCGCCTTTGAGAGCTTTGCTTTTATGGGATTCAGGTTACCAGTTAGTGTATACTCAAATCACAAGCTGTTCAAGCTCCTGTCCACAGACACATTGGCTATCCCACTCAAGGAAGAAAAAGTACATCTTTTATTCCGATTTGGTGTGTGGGTAATTTTATAGTGTAAAAACTCTTCCCCAGAGGAATACAGTTATGTATGCTTTCACATTTTCTTTGACACTTGTCATGCCAGAGAAGCATCAAAACCATTCATCTTCTGGGACTTCCCTGGTGGCACAGTAGACGGGAATCTGCTGCCAATGCAGGGGATGTGGGTTCAGTCCCTAATCTGGGGAGATCCCACAGGCCACAGAGCAATTAAGCCCGTGTGCCACAGATACTGGGCTTATGCTCTAGAGCCTTCAAGCCACAACTAGTGAGCTTGCACGCTGCAACTACTGAAGCCCAAGAGCCTAAAGCCTGTGCTCTATAACAAGAGGGGCCACTGCAATGAGAGGCCTGCACACTGGAATGAAGAGTAGCCCCTGCTCTCCGCAACAAAGACCAGTGCAACCAAATAAATATATTATATATTTCAAAAAACTCATTCATCTCCTAAATCTCTTTTCCACCTAATTCATGTAGCATACTTAGGAACTAGAGAGTGAGACTGGAAATCAGAAAGGTGGGTATAAAAACACCATTTTTAACTCATCCAATAACAGATTATTTTATGTGAAGCACTGTGGAAGAGAAAAGGATGAAGTTAGTCTCTCTTATGATGCAGGAGCAACACACTATAAAGTATGACTGGAGGTGAAAAGCACCGTAACAAACACAAATGGTGATGGCAAAAAGCAGAGTCTCTGGTGGGGCAACTGCAGTTTCACAGCAGTAGTGTTTGAGCTGTGCTTTCAAGTAAAAGTAGGGTTTCCAAAGACTTTCCACACATGGGAAACTAGGAAAGGGGGAACAGTTTGAAGGGTACCACGTGTGGAAAAAGTAACAAGGATCATGCTTGAGGGGTAGGTTCAGGCAGATCTGAAAGGACTGATGCCACTTCTTTTATTTAATGAATAATGAAGGGTCATTGAAGGGTTCTCAGAAAGACAGTGATATGCTAAGAGAGTCTTTAGTAAGATTACACTTTCACCTATGGTTATCTATTAAGTGTCCTTGAACTTTTATCTAAACCCTATTTGTGAAACAATATAAAGAACCCTAAGGAGACCAGGGTTATAAGCTTTGTCAATAATTAGATGTTTACTCTTGGATAAACAAACTGGTTCCATATAAGGAAAGGAGCAGTCAAGGCTGTATATTGTCACCCTGCTTATTTTACTTACATGCAGAGTATATCATGAGAAATGCTGGGCTGGATGAAGTACAAGCTGGAATCAAGATTGCTGGGAGAAATACCAATAACCTCAGATATGCAGACGACACCACCCTTATGGCAAAAAGTGAAGAACTAAAAAGCCTCTTGATGAAAGTGAAAGAGGAGAGTGAAAAAGTTGGCTTAAAACTTAACACTCAGAAAACTAAGATCATGGCATCTGGTCCCATCACTTCATGGCAAATAGATGGGGAAACAATGGAAACAGTGAGAGACTTCACTTTTTTGAGCTCCAAAATCACTGCAGATGGTGACTGTAGCCATGAAATTAAAAGACTCTTGCCCCTTGGAAGAAAATTTATGACCAACCTAGACAGCATATTAAAAGCAGAGACATTACTTTGCCAACAAAGGTCCATCTAATCAAAGCTATGGTTTTTCCAGTAGTCATGTGTGAATGTGAGAATTGGACTATATCTTTATCTTTCTTAAGCTGAACGCCAAAGAACAGATGCTTTTGAACTGTGGTGTTGGAGAAGACCCTTGAGAGTCCCTTGGACTGCAAGGAGATCCAACCAGTCCATCCTAAAGGAAATCACTCCTGAATATTCACTGGAAGAACTGATGCTGAAGCTGAAACTCCAATATTTTGGCCATCTGATGTGAAGAACTGACTCACTGGAAAAGACCCTGATGCTGGGAAAGATTGATGGTGGGAGGAGAAGGGGACGACAGAGGATGAGATGGTTAGATGGCATCACTGACTCAATGGACATGAGTTTGAGTAAGCTCCAGGAGTTGGTGATGGACAGGGAAGCCAGGCGTGCTGCAGTCCATGGGGTTGCAAAGAGTCAGAAACGACTGAGCAACTGAACTGAACTCTTGGATAAACCACTTATTCTCTCTGGGACTCAACCTACCCATTTATAAAACGAGGCAGTTGGCCCCAATGACATCCTTGATTGCTTCAGTTTTAAAAATCCATGTTCTGTTTTCCTTGAAACTCCTTTTCCTTTCCTGAAATACTGAATGTACTGTGATACATCTTTGGATTCTATACTAACAGAATTAACCTCTAGATTGTTAAATCTGATTTTCATGCAAAGTTTTTTGCTCTTTTGTTCTGTTGCAGTAGCAGCAACAGCCCTGGCAGCTGCCATACTGTCAAGTGTGTTTTATGGGCCAAGATCAGGATGAGGACTAGGAAGCTGACATAAACATTCTTTGATCTTCACTAACTATAAGGAGGATATTGTATTATTTTTATTTTACTACAGATAAAGAATCTCTGAGATTTTGAAAAACCTGTCCAAGATCACAGAAACCAGTAGAAGGAGGGGCCATAATTTAAACCCAGATCTGTGTGACTTTGTGGCACTAGACTAAGAGGAGTATCTCAAAAACATAGGAAAATTTTCATTTCCCTCGAACCGAGTAAGCAAACAAGCACACTCTATCATGGTCTAATTCACACTCTATCACTGCCAAGGTGAGTGCAGACACTCCACCCCATGCACCACAAAGCCATCCCCTCTCTGTCTTCAGTCCTGGCTTACTCTTACCCTGCCTGAGTGTTGACCCCCAACACCCAACTGAAACGAACACCCACGCCAGCACACTAACAGAAAGACTGTCCAGTACTTGCGACTCAATCATCTAAAACCTCCTGCCTAAACCCAATAAAGATTGTGATTCTGTTCACAGACCAACAGGATGACATCATTTAGGAGGACAGCTTTGACTATGAGTTATGCAGAGTGACAGTATAAAAGAGGGCGCATGAGATGAGGAATTAGGGCAGCTAGCTTCCAGAAGTTCAATTTTGGCTAATAACCAGTTTATAGCTATGCTTAATTTCTCTGGCTGTCAGTTTTCTTATGTGTAAAATGAGGAAGTTAATAATTTCTCTGCCACTTTAAATCTAAACTTCTGTGATCTTACTTATTTCTAAGCAAAAGTGAAAAGTAAAGATTTATCTTTCCCTGTTATGGAAATGGAAAAGTTCCTTTTAGCAACTTCAAGTCTTCCATAAAGCTAGCATGATGAGAAATAGGCCTAGTAAATCAACCAGGAGAATAAATAAAAGAGGATAAATTACAAGTGAGACGACTACTAGTTATATGAAGGTAAAAAGAAATGATCTGTGGATGAGTGAAGAGTGAATAGCTGGTTATAATAAAAGGGCTCCCTTCTCCCATCCTTACTCCCTCTTTCCAAGCTCTACTGCCTTTAGGACTTTAAAGATACAGTTCACATAAAAATGTAAACTGTCTCAGCTTTACCTCACTACAATGACCCAGAACTAATCAAAAGTTGTGAATGGATTGCTCTTCTCATGTGATAAATCTGTGTGCAAAGAAATGTAGCCCAAGGGGATGAGGAGAATAACTTTCCCATTTTTCTCAATTCCAGTCCTACTGGTGAAATACAATCTTACAGATAGTTATCCTCCCTTCCATTTGACGCAACAGTCACATTCCACAAGCTCTTTTCAAAAGCCTAGAGCAGCACTCTGCCGTGATGCTTGTTGTTACTGAGGGCTTCCCTAGTGGCTTAGACAGTAAACAATCTGCCTGCAACTTGGGAGACCTGGGTTCAGTCCCTGGGTTGGGAAGATGACCTGGAAAAGGGAACGGCAAACCATTCCAGTATTCTTGCCTGGAGAACACTGTGGACAGAGGAGCCTTGTGGGCTACAGTCCATGGGGTCGCAAAGAGTTGGACACGACTAAACGACTTACACACACACAGAGGGTAGGTGATCAGCTACAATGTCCCTCTGTCGACAAAAATTCTGTGAGCATGACACTAGAAGTGAGGGTGGGGTAGCAGGATTTAGAGGATGAGAGAAGAGACACAAAGCATAGAAAAGGCAAAGGAACAAAAGGGAGGAGATGGCTTAAAAAAAAAAAAAAAACCTAGGAAGAAAAAGTAATCACCCTAACTTTCCACAATCTCTCTGTAACTGTCCACAAGGTTCCTCCAGCCTGATGATCAACTTCTCCTCACTTTCTAAGACTCTACCCTAAGGACACTCTCGGGATTCCCATAGTTCTTGCTATTTTTCAGAGCACCAGGCAAACATCCCTCTCATCTTACCTGTTACTTTATTATACTTGTTTATCTCCTTTTATTACACTGAAAGCCTGAGGGCAAGGGTCATGTCCAATCTCCAATGCAGCTCTATACTGGCTCACACAGGAGGTACTCCCAGGCTCGATGAGTTGATAAGGTCACATCCATTGGGCACAGGCTAGATTCTATCAAGGCAGAGGGCAGGAGCACTCACAGGTTAAAAGCACAGGCTGTGCTTTTTTTTTTTTAAATCCTGACTCTGCCACTTACTAGCTGTGTCATCTTAGGAAAGTTACTAAGCCTGTTTCTTCATCTTTTCATCATCAAATCCACCATCCTACTTGCATCTATACCCATCTGTTCTGCCTTCCCTCTTGTTAGAATGGAAGAACTGTCTCTGCTCTGATCCAACAGGCCAATCTCTGTTGGTTCACTGCTCCCACTCCCGCCTGACCCTCAAAGACTTTGTTCCAGCAATTAGCTACCGCCACCACCACGACCTCTTCAGTGTGCCCACTCTAACCACCAGTCTCATAAGCCTGTGAATGTTTCCCACCCTACAAACATCTGTTTGGCTCCTCAGTCCAATGCTGCCTGCAGGTGCTACCCCATTTCTTTGCTTTCCTTTATAGCATACTTCTGCTCTGAAAGACTTTTGAGCAAGCAAATACTCAATGCTTCTATTTCCTTACCTCTCAGCCCACAGTGCGGGAGACCCGGGTTGAATGCCCAGGTTGGGAAGATCCCTGGAGAAGGAAATGGCAACCCACTCCAGTATTCTTGCCTGGGAAATCCCATGGACAGAGGAGCCTGGCAGGCTACAGTCCATGGGGTCACAAGGAGTCGGACACGACTGAGCGACTGCCACACACAATAAGGCTTTTATCCCTTTGTTATCACGGTACTGAAACTGCTCTTGACAAGGTCATCCAATCCAATGGCCATTCTTGGAACTCACCTCACTTGGCCTCTAAGTAGCTTTTGGACACAGTCACTTTCTCTTTCTTGAAGAGCTTCCTTCACTTGACTGGCTGCTCCTTTTCCTTTGCTGATTTATCTTCCTAGTCTTGCATATTTCTAAACAGTGGCTGTCCCAGGTCTTCTCCTTTGTACCCAAGTACCTAGCATGGGCTTCCCAGGTGGCACTAGTGGTAGAGAGCCTGCCTGCCAATGCAGGAAACCTAAGAGACTTGGGTTCGATCCCTGGGTCGGGAAGATCCCCTGGAGGTAGGGCATGGCAACCTACTCCAGTATTTTTGCCTGGAGAATCCCAAGGAGAGAGGAGCCTGGTGGCTACAGTCCATAGGGTCACAAAGAGTGGGACACGACTGAAGTGACTTAGCATGCCCCACGCCTAGCACACAGCAGGAACTCAAGAACTCCTAGACTAGGAATGTGGTCTCCATTCTTAGTTCAGCTGCCCTTCAGCCTAAGGGTTAATCAGGAGGAGTTGTAAAGAAGATCCTATCATTAAGGTTAAAGAAACTCAAGGGGTATCAATACAGCTGCAGCCTCCAGCTATGTGGGAAGAGAGGATCTGGAAATGAAGAAGACAGAGATCTAAGATTAAAAAGTAAATTCCCCAGTAAAGGAAGAGATTATGAACTAATTAAAAGACAACTGTCTGGGAGACAGGAAGAAGACACAGAGAGAAAAAGAATCTGGGAGTAAAACTTAAGTAACTTCATGATAAGCTACCAGTCAAAAGTATATCTGTGAGGAAGGATTAAATATTTATATATATACATACATATGTGCTCTTAAATCCATAGATATGCGTAATTTAACAAATAGTTTTCAACAGATGAGAGTACTAAAAAACGTTTGGCATAAATTTTAATTAATTTATTTTTAATATAAATATATTTCTTTTAATTGGAGGCTAATTACTTTACAATATTGTAGTGGCTTTGCCATACATTGACATGAATCTGCCACGAGTGTACATGTGTTCCCCATCCTGATCTGGCAATTCGTTTCACATATGATAATATATATGTTTTTAATAATAGCTAGGACATGGAAGCAACCTAGCTGTCTATCAGCAGACAAATGGACAAGAAAGCTGTGGTACATATACCCAATGGAATATTACTCAGCCATTAAAAAAATACATTTGAATCAGTTCTAATGAGGTGGATAAAACTGGAGCCTATTATACAGAGTGAAGTAAGCCAGAAAGAAAAACACTGATACAGTATACTAACACATATATATGGAATTTAGAAAGATGGTAATGATAACCCTGTATGCGAGACAGCAGAAGAGACACAGATGTAGAGAACCGTCTTTTGGACTCGGTGGGAGAGGGCGTGGGCGGGGTGGTTTGGGAGAATGGCACTGAAACATGTATATTATCATATGCGGTATAAATTATTTGGAAGTAAGTTGTCGAGAGTCAGTCGGGCTCCCCCCACCTTGAGCACTTGTAGATCTGAGTTTTCCAAGTGTTGTTCCCTACCACCCACTCTCAGATGTCAAGCTGCCACTCCTAAGTCTCCACACGCTGGCAATACAGGGTGGCTCAGCAAGGAAGCACAGAAGGCTGCACAATGCAGCCCGCCTGGGTCTGGATCCCAGCTCTCTCACTTACCAGCGTAAGACACGTGGGCAAACTTCGGTTCTCTCATCTATCAGATGTGGACAATTCTGGGAACTGGAAAAGCATATAAAAGCGCCTTGCACATTGTTCAACAAAGAATCAGCCCTCAATTAATTATAATTTCTGTCACCATTCAGTTCCTATCACCAGCTCCAACGTCACCATTTCAGTTCCTATCTTCCAGACCGCTCACTCCTTAGGCCTCTTCTCTTTTTCTCTATCTATACTTTTTTCTTTAATCTCATTAAATATAATGGCTTTAAATAATGTCTATGTGCTAACAGGATTGCTCAAAATTCTCCAAGCCAGGCTTCAGCAATACGTGAACCATGAACTTCCAGATGTTCAAGCTGGTTTTAGAAAAGGCAGAGGAACCAGAGATCAAATTGCCAATATCTGCTGGATCATCAAAAAGCAAGAGTTCCAGAAAAACACCTATTTCTGCTTTATTGACTATGCCAAAGCCTTTGACTGTGTGGATCACAAGAAACTGTGGAAAATTCTGAAAGAGATGGGAATATCAGACCACCTGACCTGCCTCTTAAGAAACCTGTATGCTGGTCAGGAAGCAACAGTTAGAACTGGACATGGAACAACAGACTGGTTCCAACCAGCAAAATGAGTATGTCAAGGCTGTATACTGTCACCCTGCTTATTTAACTCATATGCAGAGTACATCATGAGAAACCCTGGACTGGAAGAAACACAAGCTGGAATCAAGATTGCCAGGAGAAATATCAATAACCTCAGATATGCAGATGACACCACCCTTATGGCAGAAAGTAAAGAACTAAAGGGCCTCTTGATGAAAGTGAAAGAGGAGTGAAAAAGTTGGCTTATTCAGAAAACTAAGATCATGGCATCCAGTTCCATCACTTCATGGCAAATGGATGGGAAACAGTGGAAACAGTGGCTGACTTTATTTTTCGGGGCTCCAAAATCACTGCAGATGGTGACTGCAGCCATGAAATTAAAAGACGCTTACTCTATAGAAGGAAAGGTATGACCAACCTACACAGCATATTAAAAAGCAGAGACATTACTTTGTCAACAAAGGTCCATCTAGTCAAGGCTATGGTTTTTCCAGTGGTCATGTATGGATGTGAGCATTGGACTCTAAAGAAAGCTGAGCACCGAAGAACTGATGCTTTTGAACTGTGGTGTTGGAAAAGACTCTTGAGAGTCCCTTGGACTGCAAGGAGATCCAACCAGTCCATCCTAAAGGAGATCAGTCCTGGGTGTTCATTGGAAGGAACAAGGTTGATGCTGAAACTCCAATACTTTGGCCACCTGATGGGAAGAGCTGACTCATCTGAAAAGACCCTGATGCTGGGAAAGATTGAGGGCAGGAAGAGAAGGGGATGACAGAGGATGAGATGGTTGGAGGGCATCACCGGCTCAATGGACATGGGTTTGAGTAGACTCTGGCAGTCGGTGATGGACAGGGAGGCCAGGCATGCTGTGGTTCATGGGGTTGCAGAGTCAGACACGACTTAGGTAATGAACTGAACAGAAATTTATGTCTATGTGCTCTCAAAATTGGTCCCAAATTTATGTCTCCAGGCTCAACTCCTCTGAACTCTGGCTTCTACATCGAATTGTGCAGTTGACCTCTGCCCTGTCCCACCTCCCCCACCAACCAGAGTCTCCTGCATTCTTCACCATTAATTGAGAAATTACTGGCAACTCCAGTCCTTCCAGTTGCTCAACCTCAGCGTCGTCCTCATTTCATTCACCTCATATCCAATTCACTAGCAACTCCTACTGGCGCCAACTCAAATATACCTTATATCAGTATATGATGCTCAAAATAACTGAGCACTTTCCTCATCCCCACTCTACCATCCTGGCCCAAGCTACATCACCTCTTGCCTAGATCACTGCAGTAGCCTCCTAACTGGTCTCTCTGCATCTGCCCTTGTATCTCTATCTACTGTCTATTCTCAACACTGCAGCCAAAGTGACTCTATCAAGTTCTAAGTCACATCATTTTGCTCCCCTGCTCAGAACCGTCCTGGGGCTTCTCCACTTTGAATGATGGGCTTTCAAAGCCCACACCTTTGCTAAACCGGCCTCCTTGCTATTCCTCAAACACCAGGCATATTCTCATACTTGCTATTCTAGCTGCCTGAAAAAAACAACCCTAACCCCAAAATGGCTTGGCTGGCTCCCTACAATCTTTCAGATATTCATTCAAAGCCTTAAGGCATTACCTTAAGAGGAGACATTTAGGAGAAAGATTCTTCCAGATGCGGAAGAGGCTAACTCTACAAATTACCATGCACTGCACTGATTTAGATAAACAGGGTCATGGCCGATATGGAAAGTAACTACAGCTATGACTCAAAGGCAGCTAGACAGACAGAAAGGATAATAAACACAGGTCAGTATCAGTATGATCACTAGAGTTCCAAACATACACAAATATGAATGATACTATTATATCTTTTTTATTAATCAGTGTATACCCAGTGCCGGATCACAGTATGGGCTCAAGAAACACTTAATGAGTAAAAAAGTCACTTTTCATTGGGATTTTCCCTGATTCTATAGGTTCTTTCGCCTTCTAATAATACACATATTTTTACTTATTGTCTCCCCAAGGGGGCAGAGATCGCTGCTGTAACTCTAGAACCCTGCCTGGAATACAGTAGAAGCTCAACCATATTTATTGAATAAATTACTGCCCTAGAGTCCTTCCTCTTTGGGGTCTTGCTGTTGAATACATCTGATAAAGTAAACACAGGAGTCCACACACTCAGGTAACTAGCCAGTGGCAGCAGGAACGCTTTTGGCTGCGGCAGGAGGCGGGTCCTTTTACCAAGTGCTGCAAAGCCTGGATGAAATCTAAAACCCTGGAGCTGCCTGGTGCGGAGGGTGAGGAAATGTTCACAAACCTACACTACAAACTGCAAAAAACAGTGATTCACAGGCTAATTATAACTAAATTTACCATTTCCAGCTACATATCTTGACCGATATTAAACCATCTATCCTAAAAGGAAACTAGCTTCTGTCCTGAATCACAGACCCCAAACGGCTTCTGACTATGGTCGCTGTTTCATACCAAGAAAAAAAATCCATTGTAAGTAACTGAGCTAATTTTTACTGAACCAACACCCTAAACTAGATGTTACACAAGCTGAGGATACTATTTGTTTTTTTAATTATGTCTGACAAACTAGAAAGAAAAATCATTATTTCTTTTACAAAAACATTTATATCTTGAAAGACTACAAAATGCCTTAGCTTTAAAACTCTATCTTTTACTAGTTTAAGAATTCTTACAACTGAGGCATTCCAAGAAGTCTTCAGAATAATAAATTGCTTCTATACGTAGAAAAACTATACTTTTAAGTTTTAAAAACCTGTCTGGAATATTACTTATCACTTCAGTGTACAAAGGTTATTATTCCATATTGATCATTCTCTAAACCTAATGACTGTCTTTAGTGGATATTAAATCTCACCCAATATCTTGCTGAAAACATTACTTTTCTGAAAAACATATTCTGACGTAATGTGTGAGATGTGTGCGTGTGTCCAACTCTCTGCAACCCCATGGACTGCAGCCCATCAGGAACCTCTGTCCGTGGAATTTTCCAGGCAACAATACTGGAGTGGTTTGCCATTTCCTCCTCTAGGGGATCTTCCCAACCCAGGGATCCAATCTGCATCTCTCTCATCTCCTGCACTGGCAGGCAGATTCTTGACCACTAGCACCACCTGTGAAGGACAGGGAAGCCCGGTGTGCTGCAGTGCACGGAGTCACAAAGAGTCGGACATGACACAGTGACTGAACAACAAAGCGCCACCTATGCAACAGTCTAAAATTCAAATTAAAAATCACCCTGACAGTCTCTGGTCAACCCTCCTCTTACTATTACCTTAAAGGGAGAAGTTTAGGAGCAAGATTCCGAATGGAAGAGGCTAACTCTACAAATTATCATCCACTGCACTGATTTAGATAAACAGGTCATGGCCCACATAAAAAGTAACTATAGCCATGATTCGAAGGCAGCTAGAGAGACCGACAGTGTGATAAACACAGGTCAATATCAGTATGCTCACTAGAGTCTCAAAGATACAGAAATATGGATACTACCACCATATCCTTTCTACTGATCAGTATATAGCCAGTGCCTGGTTCACAGTATGTGCTAAAGAAATACTTGCTGAGTAAAGAAATGAATGTACAACCCTGACAAATTCAAGCATGCGCACCTCTCCTAGAGGTAGAAAAGAACTATGATACGTTCAAATGGGATCCTCTCAAGGCCACAGGATGTAGTCCTAATCAATGTTTCTAAACGAAACATATAGAGGGAAATCTGAAATTTTGGACTAACCCTGAATATTTCTACTGCTTCAGAAGTCAAACTATCAGATTTGAAGGTACCCTTTTTTGTTGCTGCTGTTCTATTTTGGTTTTCTTTTGACCATGACACGTGGCTTGTGGAATCGCGGTTCCTTGACCAGGGATTGAACCTGGACAACAGCAGTGAAAGCCCAGAATCCTAACCACTAAACAACCAAGGAACTCTTGGTACTGTGTTTTAGATGTGGACTTTAATTATTAATTAGCAACTCACTTGACCAGAACCTCCTGGGAAGCAGACAAAACATCTACGTTTGTTACTATGTATCTTGTCCTTAACACAGTGCCTGGCACCAACATTTGCTGAATGAATAAGTGATTGACCTGACACCATCCTGAAGTCCACTATAACATGTCATTCCTCAATACACTATACTCACAAATATGGCTCCTAATGTTCTACCCTGTATATATCCAACTGAATGCAGAGTTCCAGACAAAAGCAAGGAGAGATAAGAAAGCCTTCTTAAGTGAACAATGCAAAGAAAGAGAGGAAAACAACAGATGGGAGAGACTAGAGATCTCCTCAAGAAAACTGGAGATACCAAGGGAACATTTCATGCAAAGATGGGCTCAATAAAGGACAGACATGGCAAGGACCTAACAGAAGCAGAAGAGATTAGGAAGAGGTAGCAAGAATACACAGAAGAACTGTACAAAAAAGGTCTTAATGGCCTGGATAACCAGAATGGTGTGGTCACTCACCTAGAGCCAGACATCCTGGAATGTGAAGTCAAGTGGGCCATAGAAAGCATTACTATGAACAAAGCTAGTGGAGGTGATGGAATTCCAGTTCAGCTATTTCAAATCCTGAAGGATGATGTTGTGAAAGTCCTGCTCTCAATATGTCAGCAAATTTGGAAAACTTAGCAATTGGTCACAGGTCGGGAAAAAGTCAGTTTTCATTCCAATCCCAAAGGACAACGCCAAAGAATGTTCAAACTACTGCACAATTATTTCACATGCTAGCAAGGTAGTGCTCAAAACCCTTCAAGCTAGGCTTCAGTAGTATATGAACCGAGAACTTTCAGATGTTCAAGTTGCTTTTAGAAAATGCAGAGGAACCAGAGATCAAATTGCCAACATCCACTGGATCACAAAAAAAAAAAGGCAAGAGAATTCCAGAAAAACATCTACTTCTGTTTCACTAAGCTGAAGCCTTTGACTGTGAGATCACAACACTGTGGAAACTTCTGAAAGAGATGGGAATACCAGACCACCTTACCTGCCTCCTGAGAAATCTGTATGCAGGTCAAGAAGCAACAGTTAGAACCAGATAGGGAAAAACGGACTGGTTCAAAATTGGGAAAGGAGTACATACATCAAGGCTATATATTGTCACCCTGCTCATGTAACTTTTATGTAGAGTACATTATGCGAAATGCCTACTTGAATGAATCACAAGTTGGAATCAAGATTGCTGGGAGAAATATGCAGATGATACCACCCTAATGGCAGAAAGCAAAGGGGAACTAAAGAGCCTTTTGATGAAGGTGAAAGAGGACAGTGAAAAAGCTGGTCTAACACTCAACATTCCCAAAACTGAGATCATGGTGTCTGGTTCCTCACTTCATGGCAAATAGATGGGGAAAAAGTGGAAACAGTGAGAGACTATCTTCTTGGGTTCCAAAATCACTGCAGACGGTGACTGCAGCCATGAAATTAAAGAACACTTTGCTCCTTGGAAGAAAAGCTATGACAAAACTAGACAGCATATTAAAAAGCAGAGACATCACTTTGGTGACAAAGGTTCATATAGCTATGGTTTTTCCAGTAGTAATGTACGGATGGGGGAGTTCAACCATAAAGAAGGCTGAGCACAGAAGAACTGATGCTTTTGAACTGTGGTCCTGGAGAAGACTCTTCAGAGTCCCTGGAACTGCAAGGAGATCAAATGAGTCGATCCTAAAGGAAATCACCCTTGCGTATTCACTGGAAGAACTGATGTTGAAGCTGAGCTTCCAATACTTTGGTCACCTGATGGGAAGTACTGACTCATCTGAAAAGACCTTGATGCTGGGAAAGATTGAGGGCAGGAGGAGAAGGGGATAACAGAAGATGAGATGGTTGAATAGCATCACTGACTCAATGGACATGACTTTGAGCAAACTCCCAAGAGATAGCGAAGGACAGGGAAGTCTGGCATGCTACAGTCCACGGGGTCACAAAGAGTCAGACGTGACTTAGTGACTGAACAACAACCAATGTCAAGTTGCTTTTGCAACACAGAAAATGTCACGTTCGACTCTTCTGCGACCCCATGGACTGTAGCCTGCCAGGTTTCTCTGTCCACGGTATTTTCCAGGTAAGAATAGTGGAGAAGGCTGCATTTCCCTCTCCAGGGGATCTTCCAGACCCATGGATCAAACATCTCCTATATTGCAGGTGGATTCTTTATCACTGAGCTAGTAGGGAAGCCCACAAGCAGAAGTGCTGAACACAGAGTAAAGATTAAGGTTGACCGGGACAACAGTACAAAGAAAAGTGATCAGGATCTATCAGTTAGTATTGTTCGTAGCCGTTGCTATGTTATGAATATATTTATAAAGCTCGTGTGTTTCAATGGCCCTGTGTGCTAACAATGAGTCACTCTTGCAAGTAAAATAAATATTAATAAGCTTATTCGCACAGTATATTTTATATAAGCCTTGTAAGTGATAGTCCAAGAAATATAAAACTTCAGAAGCAAAATTAAGTCCTTAAATTGGCAAGTCTGGCTCATGATTCTATGCAGTGTTAAATCTTGCTCAGAGGCAAACATTCTATTATTTTGTTGTTGTTTAGTAGATAAGCAATGTCCAACTCTTTTGCAACCTCGTGGACAGTAGCCTGCCAGGCTCCTCTGTCCATGGGATTTTCCAGCTAAGAATACTGGAGTGGCTTGCCATTTCCTGCTCCAGGGGACCTTCCTGACCCAGGGATCAATGCAGGATCTCCTGCATTGGCAGGTGGGTTCTTTACCATTGGGCCACCAAGGAAGCCCTCTATTATTTTAATTCTAGCCAAATATATTTGCTAAGTTTTTTCCAGTGCTTGTATTTGCTACAGATTGTTGTTCATTTAAGTATTTTAAACTACAGTTCTTTTAAGTATTTTAACAAAAGAAATGCAGAGGAGATGCAAATATTAATACTGAACTATTATGCGGTATGTTGTTGCTGCTGTTGTTCAGTGGCTAAGTCATGTCCAGCTCTTTGCAACCACATGGACTGTAGCACGCCAGGCTCCTTTGCCCTTCAGTATCTCCTGAAGTTTGCTCAAATTCTTATCTAGTGAGTCAGTGATGCCATCAGAGGGCAGACAGAATGAAAACCACAATTATAGACAACTAATCAAATGGATCACATGGACCATAGCCTTTCTAACTCAAGCCATGAGCCATGAGTGTAGGGCCACCCAAGACAGATGGGTCATGGTGGAGAGTTCTGACAAAACGTGGTCCACTCAAGAAGGGAATGGCAAACCACTTTAGTATTCTTGCCTTGAGAACCCCATGAATAGTATGAAAAGGCAAAAAAATGAAATAATAAAACCACAATCACAGAAAACTAATCAAACTGATCACACTGACCACAGCCTTGTCTAATTCAAGCCATGAGCCATGAGTGTAGGGCCACCCGAGACAGAAGGGTCATGGTGGAGAGTTCTGACAAAACGTGGTCTGCTGGAGAAGGGAATGGCAAACCACTTCAGTATTCTTGCCTTGAGAACCCCATGAACAGTATGAAAAGGCAAAAAGATAGGACACTGAAAGATGAACTACCCAGGTTGGTAGATGCCCAATATGCTACTGGAGAACAGTGGAGAAATAACTCCAGAAAGAATGAAGAGACAGAGCCAAAGCAAAAAGCACCCAGTTGTGGATGTGACTGGCGATGGAAGTAAAGTCTGATGCTATAAAGATGCAAATAACTGACTCACTGGAAAAGACCCTGATGCTGGGAAAGATTGAAGGCAGGAGGAGAAGTGGATGACAGAGGATGAGATGGTTGGATGGGATCACCGACTCAATGGACATGAGTTTGAGCAAGCTCAGGAGTTGGTGATGGACAGGGAAGCCTAGAGTGCTGCAGTCCATGGGGTCACAAAGAGTTGGACATGACTGAGAGATTGAACTGACCGACTGATGCTATCTAACCATCTCATTCTCTGCCATCCCCTTCTTTTGTCTTCAATCTTTCTCAGCATCAGGGTCTTTCCAATGAAATTAATATGTTGTATACTATTTCAATAAAATTTTTTAAAAGATGTGAATATGGTCACAAATTTATTGTCTAAAATTTGAATCAGCAAAACAATATTGCTTTCAATGGCAAAGTCAAAATCATAGCAAGCAGACAGAATATTTTAATTGTTAATAAATAGAAAGAATAGGGACTTCCTTGGCAGCCCAGTCATTAAGATTTTACTTTCCAATGCAAGGGGTGTGGATTCGATCCCTGGTAGCAGAGCTAAGATCCCACACACCTTTTGGCCAAACCCCCCCCAAAAAAACAGAAGCAATATTATAACAAATCCAATAAAGTCTTTAAAAAATGCTGTACATCTTTTAAGAAAGAAAGAATGTATATATGAATAACTGAATCATTTTGCTGCACAGCAGGCATTAAAACATTGCAAATCAACTGTTGATTTCCTTCAGTAAAACTTAAGAAAGATAAATACAAATAGTTGCTAGAAAGTAAAAAAGAAAACCTGTCTTTACCAAAAAAAAAAAAAGAGTATGAGCTTATGCAAAGCAACATGTACCCTAACGGCCCCACCGAAGATGTTTTTGGATACACTCAACAATTCAACCAACATCAACAGAAACTTTTTTCTATGTCTGAGATATCAGTCATAAAACAAAGACCAATACCATCAGCCATCAAATAGGGTAACTAATGCTTTGTGTATTTAAAATTTTGTTTTAAAAATCAGTTTTAAATATTAAATATCTGTGGCATTATTTTATAGTTTTTAAACTTTTTAACATTTATTTTTTAAATATTCCCTTCTTTTAATATTTTATATTATCAGATACCTATTATGGTAATTTTCTAATTTTGATAAATATCAATATTTTATGATTATGTAAGATATTAGGGTTAGGGGAAGCTGAGTGAAAGCATATGGGAGCTCTACTATTTCTGCAACTTCTTTACAAATCCAAAATTATTTTAAAGTAAAAAGTAAAAAATATTTCAAAGTATATTATCAGGTAGAGAATAATTTTACACATCATTAAGATATATAATCTAATATTTTGGTTCATAATAGTAACACATGCATTTATTTCATATATATATACATAAAATCTCTGAAACTCTTAGAATAATCCTAACAGAAAAATTGTTCACTATTAATTATTATAGTTATCACTATTATTAAGAACATATAAAGAGCCTTTTTTTTTTTAGAAAATACAGAATAATTTATAACTTTAGGAATTACCAGGAATTCCAATTTCTTATTTCTGAACCTCACGATCACTATCCTTCAGGAATTTGGAAACACTGGCTGACCACAAGCACCTGACAGAAATAAATGCAAATCCTCTCTGGAGGCATGTCTTAATTCATCTCAGATCTTGATATTTTCCAAACACTATGACTAGCACACAGAAACAGGTAACCAGACACATGATGAGTGCAGACCACATGAATGAGAACCATGTGACATTCAAAACACTCCCAGCAAGACTTAATACCCTGAAATTATCATCAGTTCAGTTCAGTCACTCAGTCATGTCCGACTTTGCGACCCATGGACTGCAGCACGCCTGGCGTCCCTGTGCATCACCAACTCCTGGAGTTTACTCAAACTCATGGCCATTGAGTTGGTGACGCCATCCAACCATCTCATCCTTTGTCATCCCCTGCAGACTATAAAACAACTCTCCTTACCATATGTAAAGAAAATAAAAACCAAGCTGAAAGATACCTGCAAGAAACAGAAAACTATAAAAGGTAACACATCAGATTTGAGGGGGAAAAAAAAATAGAGCTCCTAGTAAATGAGTCCTCATGACTGCATAATTCCGGAGTCTTACAAAGGAGCGATATGAAGAATAGTATAAAGGCTATACACATTTGTGTGAGCTCTCATGGAAATCCATACACCATCCTATACTTAAATTGAATCCATTCAGTGTATTCCCTGTTGGTCTAACTAGATTCACACTGATACCCATAAAATGGAGTTGAATGTAAACAAAATAGTCATATATGCTACTGCTAAGTCACTTCAGTTGTGTCCTACTCTGTGCGACCCCATAGACGGCAGCCCACCAGGCTCCCCCGTCCCTGGGATTCTCCAGGCAAGAACACTGGAGTGGGCTGCCATTTCCTTCTCCAATGTATGAAAGTGAAAAGTGAAAGTGAAGTCACTCAGTCATGTCCGACTCTTGGCGACCCCATGGACTGCAACCTACCAGGCTCCTCCGTCCATGGGATTTTTCAGGCAAGAGTACTGGAGTGGGGTGCCATTGCCTTCTCCATAGTCATGTATATTCTGCTCTAAAACCACCAAGCACAAACCAGAGCCCCCAGCTGACTACAGTTCAAATAAATAAAGTCATACCCCTTCTCCCTATATTTAAGTCTTGCAATTAGAAGTGTTTCTTAAATATATTTTTTCTAATTTCTCAAACTCCTATTAAATACCTACCATAAGCATAGCTAGGCATCTGCCCATTCATTTTCTTATTTAAAAAAGAAGTAGAAGGAGCAATAGCTATAAAGAATCTAATTTTTTTTTTAATAACCTAATTTTGGGGGTGGCTCACGACTGGACTACTTTGCTACTATTAACTATATCTGACAAGGAGACCAGAATCTTGGCATCAATAGTCCCTAGCCCCCTAGTAGTCCAAGTTCAAAGAAACAGTGGAGGTAGGAGATCTTCGAAAGCACTGGAAGGTAGAGCAGAAACTTCAGTTTCATTCAGTTAAACTCAATTCAACTCATCAAGTATTTACTGAGTCTACTACATGTTGAACACCACACCAGGTGCGTGGGAAATGGCACACCCACTATCTCTTATGAGCTATCTTCTCATTAGGCTTAAAATTGTCATGGAGAGGTTATATAAATAACTAAATATTAATCAGGATTAGACAAAAACTATACCAAAAGTTCTTTAAGGATTTCCCTCGTGGTCCAGTGGTTAGGAATTCATCTGCTAATGCAGGGGACATTCAATCCCTGGTCTGGGAAGATTCCAAATACTGCGAAGCAACTAAGCCTGTGCGCCACAGCTACTGAAGCCCACTCACCCTAGAGCCGATGCTCAGCAACAAGAGAAGAAGCCACTGAAATGAGAAAGCTGTGAACTGCAACGAAGAGTGCCCCCACTCGCCGCAACTAGAGAAAGCCCACACGCGACAACGAAGACCAAATCCCGCCAAAAATACATAACTTCTTGAAAGTTTTAAATTTTATGCCTTAAAGTTCAAGATTAGAGGTTGTATGGGACTGTACTGGAGCGTTAAAGGCTGGTGTTCAAACTGATTAATTTCTGCCTCTTCCAAGGGACTGCTTATATTGTTGGATGTACTTTTTTATGAAGACAAAAAAAAGGTGACCTGAAGAGGCACTGTCAGTGACTGCAAGAAATAAGTAATTTCATCATATTAGCGATTGATACAAATAATACACCTATTAAAAATCAATCAGTTCAACAGTAACACTGCCAATATTGTATATGGTAGCGTCAGATAAAGGAAAGTCTTCCTGATTAAGACCTACTGTGGGTCTTTTATTGCACTGAAAAAACAAACAAAAAAAAAAAACAAAAAAAACCAGCTGAATTATTAAATTAGTTCTGAAAAAGAAGGACAGGACTTCCTTGGTGGGCCAGTGGTTAAGAATCTGCCTGCCAATGTAGGGAACACGAGTTCAATCCCTGGTTGGGCAACATTCCACGTGGCACAGAGCAACTAAGCCTGTGCACCACAAGGAAGAGCAGCCCCACTTGCCCCAACTAGAGAAAGTCCTGGCACAGCAATGAAGATTCAGTGCAGCCAAAAATAAAATAAATACATTTTTAAAAAAAAGGTCAGTGGAATAAAAAAAGAATACCAGTTTCATCTGTTAGTACCAGTCCATTACTGGAATGTTGAATATAACATTTCTCTGGAACACTATTAATTCTAAAAAGTATCATTATTGAGAAATTATTAACACCTGGAATTTGAGAGAGTTTTGTTCTGCCACCTATACATCTAATGCAAGAATGGTTTACAAGTATATCTCAAAAACTGTATGTATAGAAGGTGATGGAGAATCTGAAGCTTGCTGTATCTTTGAGGATATAGCACTGAGCCAGCGTTCCCTTAGGATTCCTTTTCAGGCCCTCGGAAGTCATCAAGCAATCTGGCATTCCCCCAAGAGTTCAGCTACTCATATCAAATGAACGCCCTCTTGAGGACATGTCTAAGGGCTCACCCTTGTACTTTACCTTGAGAGCAAATGTTGCTGCTGCCACAGATAACCTGTGGGTCCAGTAACCTGGCTGGTCTCTAATACATCACCCTGCAAGTGCTCCCTCCCAGAGCCCAGACACCCTCCCAGAGCCGTACCCCTGATTTTGGAGTTCCCACAGAACTATGCCCACTGGCACAGCAATTCTTGCCTGAGCGTATTTTAGACAGAGGTTTCCTTTCCTTCTGTAAACCATTTCCTTTCCATTTTTCAGAAAATTACTCAGTTTCTGGTCTTCCAATAATACTCTTTCTTCTTGGATTTTTTTTATTCACTTTATTTTTTTTCATTCACTTTTAGAGATCTAAAGGAAAGTGAAGTTGCTCGGTCGTGTCTGACTCTTGAGACCCCATGGACTGCAGCCCTCCAGACTCCTCCATCCTTGGGATTCTCCAGGCAAGAATACTGCAGTGAGTAGCCATTTCTTTTTCCAGGGAACACCCAGCTTTTATTTATTAGGATCCTGCAACTCCTAGATCCATAGGGTGCTTTTTATTACTGACTTTCTTAAGGAGATACAGGTTTAGAGCTTTCCAGCACATATGCCAAAGGGCATGCAGTCATGCTCTCCTTGGGTCCTAGACCAGTTGCTGTTGTCTCACTCTTCTCCTACTTTATAAATTATTTCTTCTGGCAGTCTGGTGAATACAACTGGAGAATACACCAGCATTCTGGTGAATACAACTAAGTCCGTGCGCCACAACTACTAAGCTTGTGCTGAGAGCCCAGGAGCCACAACTGAAGCCCGTATGCTCTAGAGCCTGCACTCTGAGAAGTCCCTGTACCACAACTGAAGATTCCATGCCCGCCCATGCCCGCCAAAACTAGAGAAAAGGCCACGCAGCAACAAAGGTGCAGCCAAAGAAACAAACAAAAAGCAAATTATTCCTTAGCTGTCCATCAAAAATGGTAACATATCCCTAAAAACTTGGGTAGGCTGTAATTTGGACTTGAGGGTATCAAGAAACAAGTATATACTGTCTTCTAATCACTTACCTCTAAGTTGCTGGAGTTCCATGTTCAAACTCTCAATGTTATTCTCATAGAACTCAAGATTCTGAAGGGTCTCTGCCCTCAGTGATTCCTCTTGCTTCTCCTCCAGCAGTAAGTTGAGCTCTTCCTGAGCCCTGCGGCACATATCCAGGTCCTGTTCCATCTCCTGGATCTTCACCAGGACCAAGGGACACTGGGAAGTTTGGTCCAAAGTCTTGTCGACATTCTCCGGGCCCTCCTTTTCTAGGCTCTCCCAGCCAGGACGGTTACAGGTTAAGAGCTTGGGGGGTACTGCATTTGTTCTCTGCTGGGCTGAGGGAGGCAGCGGAGCTGGGCGAGAGGGTCTCACTGCCAGGGGTGGATCCAGTCTCAGGTTCTGGTCTCCTGGCACATGGGGAGGAGTGGATGCTGGAGTACAGGGACGGGGTGGTGGGGGCCTTAGAGCTTTTCTCCTTTCAGGCAACTCCTGCTGAGTCATTAGCTTCGAGGAACCTCGGAAAATATCCTTTTCGGAGTTAAAGTCCATGATTGAAAAGTGGCGCAAAATTTTATCGGGTTCTGGGAAGGGCCCTGACAAGCTCTTCTCAAACTCTATCAGTTGTTGCGTCAACTTTGAATCCAGGTCCGTGCTGCCTTCTCCTTGGGACCGTGCCATAGCTTCCAGGGCAGGCGCCTTGTCTTGCAGACCAGGCTTCATCTCTGGTCTGTCTGGGGCGGAGCAAAAGCTGGAAGCACTTTCTTTGGGTGTGCAGTGCTTTTTCACACATCTTGCCAGGCCGTGGAGCTGAGAGCTCAACTGGCTGGGTCTGACTGCCCTGGAGGCAGTGAGGGAAGAGGCACTGTGAAGAGGTGGCCCTGGCTTCTGCAGGGTTTTCGGCTGGGAGTATGAAGTTCTTCTGGGAGGTAGGCTGGAGTAGTCTCGAGTCCTTGCTTCTGGAGGAAGAGAGTCAGAATACTGGTCTGGGCTTGGGTGGCTTCCTCCTCTCATAGAATAATACTGGTTTCTCTGCAATTCAGGATGAAAAGGTACTGGAGGTTGGGACGCAACACCATTGACGACCTCTGAAGGATCCTTCGTGGAAGAACATTGGACAAAAACCTCCTCCTGCCCCGCACTTGGGCTTCTCGGGGGCCCTCCTGAGGGGTCTGCGTCCCAGTAAGACTGTCTGTTTTCTTCACACTCAGAAGTCAGGTGCTCCGGGGTAGAAACGGATGATGTTTCAGAAATAACACAGTTGGACTTCTCTGCTTCATACTCATGAAATTCATGTCTGTTTCCTTCTGCTTCTAAGGAGTTCTCTGAACAATCCAAAGGTGTGTCAGGAATGTTGGTGAGGTCGCTCTCCTGTGACAGATCCACGGTTTCCTCCACCCTTGTTTGAGGACATAACTTTACAAACCGGTAAGGAAAGATGCCCGTCCTGCCCTTCAGTGACCCTTCAAGCCAGCCATCTTCCAGCGTGCCCAGGATTCGGATTTTATCACCTACTTCAAAATCCAGCTCATTTGGCTCCAGGGCCTGGAATCTGTAGAGGGCAATTCCATAGGTGCCCGGCTGCTCACTGTCCTCTTCTGGCTCCTTCTCTTCTCCTGTACCGGTATCTACTTCACCGTTACTAATGCAGTCATCACAATTTCCAGAACTGACCGATTCATCCACAGTCCTCAGGGGCCCCAAAAGCTCCACAAAACCTTCTGGGAAAATGCCTCTTCGACCCTCTAGTTCCCCTTCAAACCAGCCTGGCTCAGGAATTCCAATAATGGTAATCACATCCCCTTCTCTGAAGTCCAGCTCCTCATCCAGCTGGGCAGAAAGTCCCATCAGCGCCCGGGCTTGTCCCATGGAATATTCGGGAATCTGGAGAAGAGCACTCTGTGAGTGCCACTGCCGACTCTGTGAGGAAAGGCAGAGCTCCCTAACACACGAGGATGGGAAGAAGCCCCGGGCACCCCAGCAGTTTCGGCCCTGCAGCCAGCCACCAGTGAGAGTGCCATCGAGAATCACTAGGTCACCTAAAGAACGAAAAGAGAAGCAGAGATAATGACTTCCATTATCACCCCAGGAAGACAGTGGTATAAGTAATAGTGCAATTCATCATCTTAAACACCTACCAAATTCAAGGGAATGTAAACCTAGAGTTTTCAGGGCATAAACACTTTTTGACAATTTAGTGACAATAGAGTGAATATTCCTGTAAACCTGTGGTTTCCAAAATGTGGTCCTCAAAACCCTGGGGGTGGATCCCTAAGAATCTTTCAGAGGGTCTATGAGGTTAAAACTATTTTTTTTTTCACTTCATCCAAAACAATGTAATGTGGCAAACTGAATACTGATTCAAATAAAAGAATCTAGATTTCTTCTATTTTTAAATTAAAATTTTAAAACACTGTTGAGTGTACTGCATAGCTTGCAGGATCTTAGTTCCTCGACCAGGGATTGAACTTGCACCCTCAGCAGCGAAAGCACAGAGTCCTACCTATTGGACCACCAAGAAATTCCCTAGATTTCTTCTACTAAACCAAATATTAAAGACATCTGCGAAAAATGTAAATAAATGTTACTATTCACAATAAATTTTTTTGTTTAGGAAACTAGTTATTTTTCATAAAATGTTATTCATGTTAATATGCATTTAAAAAAATAAACTGATAATTTAAAAAAATTCTCAGCTTTAATAGCTAATGTAAATATTAATAGACTCACAAAAGCAAGTACTCTTCAGGTTCTCAAAAATTCCAAGAATGTAAATGAATCCTAGGATCAAAAAGGTTGTGAAATGCTACTATCAACAAGTTTGTACCACTGGATTTATTTATAAATGATGGAGAACATATTCATTTCCACTAGAAGCCTTTGAATAGATTGATCTAATTTTTCACATTAAGTTATATTCAATATAAAAAATTAGCAAAGAAAGAAATCTTCAAAGTCCCTCCTGAACAATCCTTATCCTGAAAATACATCATAATGAAATCTTAAAAGAGTGTTCAAGTAATCAGGACTTTGTTTTTGAATATAATCAGTAATTTCAATGTTGTTGTTTCAAGCTATCGTCACAAAATACACACTAAACAGTTAGCATCTGTCTTGCTGCTGAAAAAGATGAGGAGTGTAAAAGATGGGGCACAGTGCTTGTTTCTGAAAAAAATGAAACTAAAATTCAACCTATTATGATTCACCCCAGTGACTAAATTCCGCTATAGATTTGCAGCAAACTTTTAATTTTCTAATTATGAACTATTCATCTTGTAGATTATCGATTTTAATTTCTTTTTAACTTTCTTAACGTCTAAGTCAATTTCCCTTTCATGAGTACAGGTGATTAAGGAATGCAACCGGCCCAAGTAAAGTAAGACCAAGAGAGCCAAGCACCTGGCAAAATCATGAGGCCTTTTATAGTCAAGCATACTTGAATGCTGGATTATCATTTAGGGTATCAATTTATAAACTCTTTTTATAAAAATTAAGTCTACCTTCTTACGAAGTGAATTAGATGCAATACTGGCAGGTACCATGTCTCTCTTTTGTTTCAAAAACCTGGTAAAATACCTTTCACACAGGAGTCACTCAATGTCCTCGTTCTTAGTGAAGATTCTTCAATTTCCCAATAAATATATCTTCCCTCCAAAACTAGCTCCATGCTGCCAACTTCCTTTTGTTCTATAATTTCTTCTCTCAAAACGCTTATTCCAATCATCACTTGCTCGTTGCTACCATCTAGTCCGACTCTCATCATCTTATTCTTTTAAAACTTTCCCCAGACACTGTCTCTTCCAATCTACCAAACTAAGACTATAAACGTACCAATTTTATCATATTCTTCCCCTGTTCAAATGTTTACCACGGGACATGAAGGCTTCTTCCTATTAATCAAGGCTTCTTCTATAATAATCCTATTCTTACTACCTGAAATATATTAAAAGAAAATAAGCTTGCTCTGAATGTTCTCCAAAGAGATTTAGTTCTAAGCTACCAAAAGAAAGTGTTCGTGAAAGTCACTCAGTCATGCCTGACTCTTTGCGACCCCATGGACTATACAGTCCATGGAATTCTCCAAGCCAGAATACTGGAGTGGGTAACCTTTCCCTTCTCCAGGGGATCTTCCCAATCCAGGGATCACACCCTGCATTGCAGGCAGCTTCTTTACCAGCTGAGCTACCAGGGAAGCCCAAGCTACCAAAAGGCTGCTCTTATGTTTTCACCTCAGTGCAACCTGGCATTCACATCCAGATACAATCTCCCCCTGCCCCATCCCCAGCTATCCAATATTATCTCACCTCTGAGAACCTAATCCACACAAGGGGACTTTCACTGTCTCCTAAACAAGCCTCTCCATTCAAAACCTTAGCATATTTCTCTAATAAACTTTAGAGGTCTACACATATCTTGGTCATCTGCAGTCTACTAAAGAATTTATCACTTATATCAACAATTTTGACACTTGTATATTTATAGACTATACAGCTCCTAATGTAAGATTTTTGCATTTAGTGGTAGGCATTAAATCATTCTCACTGATTTCATACTGATTTGCTTAGATGTTCCTGAAAAATAGGGTCTTGGTCCTGTATTTCTATTTTCCCCTTAATTTCTGATTCAATATCCCATTGGTCAGAGCTTGGGGTCCTGAGAATTACAAGTGACTTTTTCCCATTCCAACTAGACCACAGAAGAAACTCACTGGAGACATGGCTACTGTTCAGACACAATAAGCCTTTTAGTGAACAAGAATAAAAGTGTGCCATAACTCCCACTCTACTGGCTATGAAATGAACTGGCTTTTTTAAAGCTGCAGAATCAGAATATTTTCTTGTAATGCCAGATCTCTATGAAATCCTTACAGTAGGATTTGCTTCCCTATTTTCTGTTGAGTGACTGTTTTGATAGGCTTTATTATCTGCAGGCTGTCTTTCTGTTGATTATTTCTATATAATAAAGGTGAATTTTTTTTAAAGTCACAATTTAGTCCCTGAAAAGCACTTCAGAGATAATTTTGTTGAATACTTTTATTTTATATAGCCCTGTTATTGAGTTTTTTGCATTCTGATTCTTTAGGATGGAGGCTACTTGGTGGTCATTTCTAGACTTCAAAAACAACAATATGAGGAACTCCTGGAATACAGTGACCAGATTTTAAGAATAGAAAAATAGGAAGTGGGGTGACTCTCAGGGTCAGCCTGAGGCTTTTATTTATGCACAATTAATCCCAGTCACCACAGTGCTCGTTTCTTCTGGTTAAATTTTTATTTTACATTTGAACAAGAAATGCATTAAGAATAGGATGATAAGAAAGTCCTAGAGTCTGGCTCTGCAGGTATTAGGTCCTCACTGAATCCTAGTGCCCAGGGACTCTGTGCTCTATGGAGATCGACCACACTCTTTACCGAGGCTTCCACAGGAGCCATATCAGAACCTTAATCCTGATATCTCACGCACATGACACCAGAAATTTAAGACACAAGTGCTTTAACTGATAATTATCATTTATCTAACTATAAATACATTGTATTGGTCTTTTTTTGGGGTAGGGAGGTAGTCTAGAAGCATGGGGTTGTAAGCAAGGAAAAAGCATTCTGTATTGTATAAGGCAATTAAATATTTAATCGCGAAATTTTTTTCTCTCCTCTTTCACTGTCTTTTCTTTGCCATACTTTTTTTGTTGTCTCTCTCTTTTCCCCTCTCTGTATTTTTTAGGATAGCACTCGCATTGATCTTTCTAAGAGACCAACTTGTTTCTGAATTTAATATAACTCCAACTATAGGGAACAGACCAAAGCAAATGGGAAGCTTCAGGGAAAGGAGGAAGGGTGACACCTGCTGGAAGAACCACTGGTGGTTTTCATTCCAAATAGAATCTCCCTGGAAAATGCAGATACACACAAAACTTCACATAATTATCAAGAAATGAGGCCCCCTGAAGCACACTTATGAGCTCCAGGATGAGAACAATAAAATAGCTAATTTTTACTGAGCACTTACCCTGTGCCAGATGCTTTAATGTATAAACCTCCTTTAGTCCTCACGACTACCCTGAGGTAGGTACTATCATTTGTAGATAAGGACACTGAGGCCAAGAGAACTTAAGTAATTAAACCAAAGTCAATAGCTACTGAGTTGTGAAGCTGGATTTAAATCTAGGGACATCAGAATTCTTACCCCTAAACTATACTGCCAGCGATCTTCCCAACCCAGGGATCGAACCCAGGTCTCCTGTATTAGAGGTAGACGCTTTAACCTCTGAGCCACCAGGGAAGCCCAACTATATATATTAATTACACACATATATAAATAATATAATTTAGTTATAATAGATATACTTTTTCTCTTATTTCAGTGGTACTTCTGAAAGGTAAGTAACAACTGAAGGCAGCATGATAAAACAAAACAGGTCTCAAACATTATTCCACATGCTCTTAAAGGTTTCCAAATCCCTCTTGACATACATTAAATCACAGAAGAGGAGACGCTTCCCTGCTACACTGAAGGATCAAAGGAAAGGTAAAGAAACAACAAGGAACAGGATTAATAGTACTAGAGATAAAGTCCTAGGGATAAAGGGATGTATACGCTCATGAGCGGAGACACGGATCTTCATAAACCATATGTAGTATAAAACAATAGAAAATCAAAGGAATTAAAGTCACTTCTGTGTCTCACGCTAAGCTTCCCCCAAAATTAAAAACTGTATACATACTTAGCTTCCTCATCTTCAAAGGCTATACGTCCTCATCAGAAGACTTACAGAACTAAAAGATGTGAAAAGCATTGAAGGAAACAGAGCTGAATAGTCAGCATGTTAACTGGCAGACAGCAAAGCATCACAGAAGAGAACAAGCTAAAACCACTAACAATTAATAATATATCTCTTTCCCTATGCATCCCCTGCTCAGCATTCTTTCCTTCCGAGCTCTGCTTATGTTTTTAAGGGGCTTCCCAGGTGGTGCTAGTGGTAAAGAAACCACTTCCCAGTGCAGGAGACTTAAGAGACTCAGGTTTGATCCCTGTGTGGGGAAGATTCCCTGGAGAAGGGCATGGCAACCCACTCCAGTATTCTTGCCTGGAGAATCCCATGGACAGAGAAGCTCCTCAGGCTTAACTTGTTAAAAGCTAGTTAAGATAAGATCTACAGGCTCCAGGCTCCAGCCTGACCCTGAGTCAGTCTTCGGAGAGGTGACTTGTGGCTAAAAGGTCCACACCAAGGTCTTCCTGAGAATTTCTTTGGTGGCCCTGGGGTTCCTGAGGTGGATTTTAACTTGAAAGCAAGTTCACAACACATTAGTCCAGTCTTCTCAAGAGAAGCATTCAGCAGAAAGTCTCTCTGTTTAGTACCTAAGGCAACTTTGTGCTTAGTCTCTCGGTCATGTCCAACTCTTTGAGACCCCATGGTCTGTAGCCCACCAGGCTCCTCTGTCCATGGGATTTTCCAGGCAAGAATGATGGAGTGGGTTGCCATTTCCTTCTCCAGGGGATCTTCCTTCTCCAGGGATCAAACCCACATATTCTATGTCTCATGCACTGCTTGTGGATTCTTTAGTAACTAAGCCATTGGGAAAGACCACAAAAGATATAATATGAAGTAAACAAACTAATTCCAGAAGCCACATTCTCAAATTCCTTAAATGTTGTCAACATACTGTACATTCCCATATGGTATACTGTTATACACAGAATAATAGATAACAAAGTCATATCAATGTTGTTAGCCACTGGGCTCTGGCCCTTTCTCCACACCTTCTGATTGGTCTGACTGATGTGAACTCAACCCTCCAGTAGAAGAACTATGAGTATGAACAGATAAGGTTCCTTGCTATAGCATCCTCTATTTCTGTCTTCACAACACTGATTAGCAAAAATGTATTCAGAACAGAGGTAGGGCTCAGTGTAAAGTGAAGACAAGAAACTCTGACAATTGATTTTGAGGATTAAGGTCAAAGTCCACTTTTGCTTTCTTCTCACTGAATAAAGGTTAGGGAGTTTGCTTGGTCTCTCTCCCCACCTCTGTGTGCACTCTCTCTCATATATGTACATAGTTTAAGAAACTAAGCCCATTCCAGGACTTCCCTGGTGGTCCAGTGGTGAAGAGACTGTTTCCATTGCAGGGGGCATGGGTTTGATCCCTGGTAGGGAACTAAGATCCCACATGCCATGAGGTATGGCCCAAAAAATAAAAGAAAAGGAAATTAAGTCTATCCCTTTAGTGCCATACTCAGAAGAATAAGTAACAATATTAATATATCCAATAAATCATACAATTCTAATGACTGCTGTGAGTCACAAAACTGCACTGATCATAAGCTTCAGTTCGTGGAACACTACTGGTTTCTGTGCTTATGCAGAAATGTATGTACATACGTATGTGTGCTGAAATGGTTTAGTCACTCTTTAGACATTCAGGCTTCCCTGGTAGCTTAGAGGTTAAAGCGTCTGCCTGCAATGTGGGAGACCTGGGTTCAATCCCTGGGTCAGAAAGATCCCCTGGAGAAGGAAATGGCAACCCACTCCAGTATTCTTGCCTGGAGAATCCCATGGACAGAGGAGCCTGGTGGGCTACAGTCCACAGGGTCGCAAAGAGTCGGATACGACTGAGTAACTTCACTTTCACTTTCTTTCAAGTCTATCAGAGTACATGAAGCAAGAAATACTTGAAATATCACTGAGACATGACTATGACTATCTGTTTAAAACCACTTCCTTTTAAACTTGTTCTGATGAGAACTTTAATAACATTACCTAATAGTTGGGTAGCAATGGGAATGTTCTGCATCTCTGCCTTAATTTGCATACCACAATTCCTGCTCTATTATTATACATTAATAGATAAGTCTTAGTACCTAAGACTTGACTACACAAGATATAGAGAATGAAATGAGACTATATTTGTGAGAAAAAAATACTGCAGAAATTATAAAATGCTACTCAAAGATAAGGATTTATTATTGTCAGCTCTATCTTGGTATTATTGAAGACTCTAGAGGTTAATTACTTTTAAAAATTCAAAAAAGATCTAGCTGTCAAAATGGACTGACCCCACCAGTATTATTTTAAACAGACTACTCTTGGGTGATCAACTTACCTCGATGGAGAGGAAGACTGTTCAGTTCTAGGGATGTAAACTCACAGATACAGACATACAGTCTCTCGCCCTCTTTTAGACTGGGAATGGTAACAACTTCTACAAAACTGCTGGGGAACTGTCCTGAAAATAAAAGCAAACATTTCCAGTATTAAAATTCCTTTTTTCTATTTGTGTACCAAGACAAAAACCTTTTTTTGAGCTCATTTACAGACCCCAAATTAAAAACTCACTGAGTACTCATAGCTGGAAAATCTACTGTAGAAAATGTGCAATGCACAAAATTAGGTGCCTGCAGAACACAGAGAGTGCAATTCAGTCCAATAAGCATTTAATGGCCGTCACTCTATCAAAGGCACACTGCAGAGGGGAAAAAGAGTAAGACAGTCTTGGCCCTGAAAGATCTTGAAATCTAGTTCAGACATAAAATCTAATTCAGACATAAGCAATAATTCAGTCTGAAATCCAGTGTCAACTCATAGGTATACAAATTGCTATGGAAGTTCAGAGAAGGCAGAAATTGGGTCAGGAAGAAGATGAAAAATTTTATGAAAAAAAAAAACTACAGCTGAGTCTGAAAGATGGGCAGGGTTTTAATAGGTAACAGTAGACAGACAAGCCTGTCAGTTGGAAAGCATCAAAAAGTTTAGCTGATTCCACCTTCTATATATCTCTTGCATCTGTCCACTACCTCAAGACTCATCGTCTCGGCCCAAGCCACGGCTACTTCTCACCTCGATTACTGCAACAACTTCCCACCGCACCTCCCTGCTTCTGGCTTTGCCCTTTCCTATCATTCTTCAATCTGAAGCAGAGAGCTTTGTAAAATACAAGTCTGACTGTGCCTGAAGCATGTTTACAGCAGCCCATTTCCATAACCCCTTTCTATAGCATGCACTGTCCTCCACGATCTAATCTCTGTTCATCTCCCCAGGCCATCTCCCCATCTCAACCATTCACACTTCATGCCAGACTAAACTTTTCTCAGTTCTCCAAGCTCGTTTCCTCTTGTTCCAGGGCCCCTGAATAAGCAATCCTCTCTGCCTTTCCTCTTTGACTTCTGACACACCATATTTATCCTAGCTGAGGTATCACATCTACTGGGAAATAAACTATTATCCCCCAATTATGGGTTAAGTATCAACAGCGGCTGTTCTGAGGACTGTTAAGATATACTCCAAGCCAGACATACATAAATATATGCACGTTAAGGCTGGATTTAACACAGATTGATATTGTGGGAGAAGAACTTCTAGCCTCCTCCTGAATTCATGAAAGAAACTGATGCTAATATATGTTTTCAAGAATAGAAAAAAGGAAACCAGGCACATGCAAAGTGGGAGGTAAGTGCATCTAGGGTACAGGGCAACTTTAATAAATTTAGGTCACCCGGGGATTTAAGAGGGCAGCTGGTACCTAACCATGTCAGCCTGTTAAAGGAGCCTGCAAGGAGAGATGCACTGATAATAGACGCTCTCTCCCTGCTGGTAGAAACCACAGCAAACACATACAGAAAACACAAAAGGATCTGAAATTTATTTACTGGGCTTGCCATTAAACCTTAATTTTTAATATAGAAAGAAGGGAGCGCCTGTGGCCTATTTTGAATGTGAAGAATCATAAGCCTCTTACCTGTCACATCCTCTTTCTTTCCTAGAAGCCAAAATTCATCCACCACTGCCAATACCTCAATAATATCTCCCACAAAGAGTGGCAGTTCTTCTGACACGCTAGGGCAGAAGTCAAAGATGGCTCGAACCACTGAGCCAGCCTCCATCTTTTAAACCTGGAACGAAAGGTAAAAGAAATGGGAAAGTAGAATTATTTAAGACACTGCAGTATAGACCTAAATCTTGAGAATTATCGTTAAAATATAAAGGTACTTATAATGAAGTCAAAGTAAATAAGAAGTTTTAAAAAATCAGAATGCTATCTCACTTATTTCTTTAAAAAACAATAATTTCCTCATACATTTTCATTTGATTTTCAAAGTCATTCTGGAATCGAAAAAAAAAAAATGACCTATAGCTATGAGTAACAGAAAACATGCAATGTGGAACTGCAGACTTTCCAATATGCCTGAGGAAGGCAATATGGAAATTAACATTTTTAAGGTACAAGGCAAGAGGGTACTTTTAAAATATGGTGTTTAAAACGTTCAGTTCAGTTCAGTCGCCCAGCCGTGTCCGACTCTTTGTGACCCCATGAATCGCAGCAAGCCAGGCCTCCCTGTTCATCACCATCTCCCGGAGTTCACTCAGACTCACGTCCATCGAGTCCGTGATGCCATCCAGCCATCTCATCCTCGGTCGTCCCCTTCTCCTCCTGCCTCCAATCCCTCCCAGCATCAGAGTCTTTTCCAATGAAAAAGGTAGGGAATTGAAATATGGCATTTCATCTATTCCTCATAACTGTATCTTTTTTTGCTTATTTATTTCTTCTCTTTGTATTTCCACATATATTTTATTTTTTCAAGTTTTATTTATATAATTGACATACACCTCTGCATAAGTTTTTGTTTCCCTGGTGGTTTAGACAGTAAAGAGTCTGCCTGACTGCAATGCAGGAGACCTGGATTCAATCTCTGGCTTTGGAAGATCCCCTGGAGAAGGCGATGGCAACCCACTCCAGTAATTCCACGGACAAAGAGAAGCCTAGTGGGCTCTAGTTCATGGGGTTGCATAGAGTTGGACACGACTGAGCAACTAACAGAGTATATTCTGCATAAGTTTAATCATGAAGTGATTATTGCAATAAGTTTAGTGAACACCCATCATTTCCTATAGATACAAAATTAAAGAAATGTATTTAAAAATTACATTTTAAACATGTATTTTCCTTCTGATGAGGGCTCTTAGGATGTACACCCCTAATAACTTTCATACATAACATACGCAGTATTAATTATACTGATCATGTTGTACGTTACATCCCTAGTACTTTTTTATCTCACAGTGAAGTGACAGAAAGTTGCTCAGTTGTGTCTGACTTTTTGTGACCCCATGAACTGTAGCCTGCCAGGCTCCTCTGTCCACGGGATTCTCCAGGCAAGAATACTGGAGTGGATTGCCATGCTCTCCTCCCAGGGGATCTTCTCAACCCAAGGACTGAACCTGAGTCTTCTCGGGGAGTTTATACGTTTTGACTGCCTTCATCCAATTCCCCCAGCCACCTCTGCCCTATCTATGGTGACCACAAAGTCTGATTTCTTTTTCCGAGTTTGTTTGTATCTGAAGTCTAGTTGACCTATAACACCACGTCAGTTCCTGTTACACAACTTGGTGATTCAATAGTTCCACACATTTCAAAGTGATCACCATGATGAATCTAGTCATGATATGTCATCATACAAAGACAGGAGTTATCAACTGTATTCCCGACACTATACATTTCACACTTGTGAATCATTAACTGGAAGTTACTTCTTAAACTCTCTCATCTATTTCCTTCCTCCTCCCGCCCACCTCCCCTCTGGCAACTGTTTGTTCTCTGTGTTTATGACTTTGTTTCTATTTTACATTTGTTCATTTGTTTTTTAGATTTCACATATAAGTGAAATCATACAGTATTTGTCTTTCTCTGACATTTCCTTTAGCATAATGCCCTCTAGATCCATTCACATTATCAAACATGGCAAGATTCCACTCTTTGTTATGAATTAGTAATATTCCATTACATACACACACACACACACACACACACAGATATATAATATAACCACATCTTCTTCATCCATTTACCTATTAACAGGCACTAAGTTTACTTCCTAAGTTTACAGCTTTTGTAAATAATGCTGCAATGAACATAGGGTCTCATCTCTCTTTCTGAATTAGCTTTTGTCAGATAAATATCCAGGGCTGGAATTGCTGGATCACACGGTAGCCCTGTTTTCAATTTTTTGAGGAACTTCCATACTGTTTTCCATAGTGGGTGTACCAGTTTATATTCCCACCAACAGTGCATAAGGGTTCCCTTTTCTCCAGATTACATCCTTGCCAACACATGTTATTTGGTCTCTTTAACAGCCAATATGGTAAGTGTGAAGTGACAACTCACTGCAGTTTTAATTTGTATTCCCTGATGACCAGTGGTGTTGAGCATCTCTTCATGTGCCTGTTGCCCATCTGTACACCTTCTTCGGAAAAATGTCTAGATCCTCTGTTTATTCTTTTAATTGGGGTGTTTATTTGATACTGAGTTGGTTATATCATTTGCAAATTATCTTCTCCCATTCAGTAGGCAGTGTTTTTCTTTTGTTGATAATTTCCTTTGCTGTACAAAAGCTTTTCAGTTTTGTGTGGTCTCTCTCCACAACTACCTTAAACATGGGGGTACTGAGGCTCAGAAAGTTATAAAACTTAATTTGTTCAAGATCACAGAGTTTACAGCAGCAGGGCCAGGATTTGGACTGAGGGCATTCTGGTGCCTACTTACTTCTATCTAAAAAAAAAAGGTAATTTGACCTGAATAACAGCAACAGTAGCACAGATTTAAAATGCATTGAAAAATAAAAATCCATTAAAAAAAATAAAACAAGAAAAGACTATGTAGATGGCGCCTCCAGACAAGACTGAGTACACTATACCACATCAACAGTGTGTATTCTGTTCAAAGAAGCCTACAGTCCAAACTTGGATACTATCTGCTATGGCATCTGTGCTGTTATAAGACAACATGTCTGTTATTCTCTGTCAAGGGAACCTACGTGCATGCTCACCTGGTGGCTCAGATGGTAAAGAATCTGCCTGCAGTGCAGGAGACCTGGGTTCCACCCCTGGCTCGGGAAGATCCCCTGGAGAAGTGAATGACTACCCACTCCAGTATTCTTGCCTGGAGAATCCCATGGACAGAGGAGCCTGGCAGGCTATAGTCCATCGGGTCAGACAGTCAGACACGACTGAGCAACTAACACTTCACTTCAAGCAACAGAAAGGGAGGCAATAAAAACGAGGGCATATATATACTGGAAACCCTCAGGATTACTTTACTCTTCTCCCAGGTCTTTTACAAGAAGCAACAGAAGACCTCCAGAGTGTCCAGGCCCCAAGCCTACTGTTTTTTATTTGCATCAAGTATTCATTTGGTGCTGGTAGAGATGAGGATTCTTTCATCTCACATATAACTATGCTAAGTCACTTCAGTGTGATTCTTTTCAACCCCATGGACTGCAGCCTGCCAGGCTCCTCTGTCCATGGGATTCTCCAGGCAATATTGGAGTAGGTTGCCATGCCCTCCTCCAGGGGATCTTCCCAACCCAGGGATCGAACCTACATCTCTTATGTCTCCGACATGGGCAGGCAAGTTCTTTACCACTAGCATCACCTGAGAAGCTGCTACATATAACTATAACCAACATCAAAAAGCACCGAGTGCCTAAGTACAAAAAAGAATAGTTATAGCTTCATTAAGTTTACAGTCTAAGAATGGTGTGGACAAACATTTAGGCACATAATAAATTGTTTAGTCTATTAATGCAAAGTACCTATAAGTTTCTAATGACTCATGCAATACAAATGTTACGTATTTCACTTGAACTACTGAATAAAAAGAGCTTATCCTTGTGTTACAGAAACTTTTTTCCTATAATGAGATGACTTGGGTGTACAACAGAAAAGAGAAGTAGCTAGTAACATTCCCCACATCCTCTCCCACCACATATTTTCTTTAAGTATTAAAACACATACAAATCTTCCCTGGTGCCTCAGATGGTAAAGGATCAGCCTGCAATGCAGGAGACCCAGGTTTGATCCCTGGGTTGGGAAGATCCCCTGGAGTAGGAAATGGCAACCCATTCCAGTATTCTTGCCTGGGAAACCCCATGGACAGAGGAGCCTGGCGGGCTACAGTTCATGGGGTCGCAAAGACTCAGACACGACTGAGTGACTAACACAATTAAAAGTCACACACTGAGGAGGCAGCAGAATGTGAATGCAAATTACCGGGCTCCTGGTGTCTCAGAGAGACCAACGTTCGAATCCCAGCTCCACTATATATTAGCTTTTTCACCTTGGATATATTACTTGGGCTTCAGCTTCTTTTAAAAAAAAAAATGGAGATAATCATACTTTCATAATAACCATCAAGAGGGTGACGATAATGATAAAAGTAATTATACTAATGCCTAATAAGGTGACAAATAGATTTAAGGGATTAGATCTGGTAGACAGAGTACCTGAAGAGCTATGGATAGAGGTTCATAACACTGTCAAAAATATGGTTTTTCCAGTAGTCATGTACGGATGTAACAGTGGGACCATAAAGAAGGCTGAGCACTGAAGAATTGATGCTTTTGAACTGTGGTGCTGGGGAAGACTCTTGAGAGTCCCTTGGACTGCAAGGAGATCAAACTAGTCATTCCTAAATGAAATCAACGCTATTTATCCTTTGGAAGGACTGAAGCTGACACTCCAATACTTTGGCCACCTGATGAGAAGAGCTGACTCATGGCAAAGAACGTGATGCTGGGAAAGATTGAGGGCAGGAGGAAAAGGGGATGACAGAGGCTGAGATGACTGGATTGCATCACTGACTCAATGGACATGAGTTTGAGCAAACTCCAGGAGATAGTGGAGGACAGAGAAGGCTGGTGTGCTGCAGTCCATGGGGTCCCAAAGAGTCAGACACGACTTAGCAACTGGATAACAACAATGCCTAATATTTAATTAGCACTTCTATACATAGCACTATGACTTCCCTCCTTGGGTCTTCACAACAGCCCTGCTGTATATAGTTGGTTCCCATTCTGCAAGCTCAGAGAGGTGATATAATCTGTCCAGGGTCACATAGTAAGTCAGACATGGAACAGGAATGCAGATCTGCCTGTCTTCAAACCCATAACCAGTATGCTTATAGTGTGAAAGCACCTAGGATAGGGGGAACACAGTAGGTGCTCAATAAGTGTTAGCAGTTATTATTAAACATCATTTCCATAATCACCTACATGATTAAATCTGTCAACGATATAGCATCATCAGAGAATGTGATATTTCACGTATACAAATTTGTGATATTTCAAGTGTACAATTTACTATTTCAACATGTCAAACATGGTTAACTTTGACCATGTTTAAAACCTAGGCACATAACGTACATCCTTGCCATCAACAGAAAAGACACTGAACACTAACTTAATAATAAGCTCGTTATTAAGACCATTTCTTACTGTACTCTTCCATGACACACAGTACCAGTGCTATGCAAGTTTTAGGTTTTTCTCTTTTAATGTCAGCCTTTGCTCTGCCATCAGTTTATCTCCTTTGTCAACTTTTCTACCTCTCTCTAGATCGTTGTTTATAATCTGCTGGGAGTGGCAGGGAACCACACACACGCCACCAAAATTATTACAAGTTTCTAGATAAATAAAAAGTAAACACACTCCAAGTACGAGGCTCACAAGCCCTTCTGCAGTGGTAAAGTACGTCTGGTAGTGCTAGAGTCCTTCAACAGTTATTTTTTATGTGCTCTGAGGCCCCTTTCTTAGTTTCTGGCTGTCTTCCAGATAGCTGAAGTTGCCAGATGTCAGATTTCCACATAAGGGTGGTGTCAAAAATATTTCTTTCCCCTAAAACAAACAATATTTTGCAAAATCCTTAACCATCTATATATTATTAAAACAACTCAAGGTTGAGCCAAGGTAGATATTATTTTCCTTTTCCTACTACTATCTTTTCTCAAATTTCATCTATCAGACTAAATATATACCTCATTATCTAAAATATCAAGGAGAGAATTAGCATAAGGCCCAGAGGGTGACTTAGAGAGCTACCCTGTTCCATGGAGGAGTGACCTTTGTGAGCTGAAAGGGTTAAAGCTTCTCCTCGAGAACCTTCCTGCTCTACCAGAAAATGACTCAGAAGCAGAGGAGGGTCTGGCTCAATAAATACTTTTACTGACTGACCTCCTACCCTATTGGAAGGAGTGCGTAATCACTAAGGAATACACACCCTGGAAGAGTGCTGCAGTCAGAGCCTGGCTAAACTACAGGATTCTTGGGTGAGACCAGAAAGGAGGTCTTTATGTCCTCTGTTTCATGTGGAATAGCGTGAATTTCATCTGTCTTCTCTGTACACACTATGAAAAGCAACAATTACTGTTTCTGTCTGGGCCATTTTAGAAGCCAGGACTGGGATTCCCTGGTGATCCAGTAGTTAGGACTAGGCACTTTCACTGTCGTGGCCTGGGTTTAATCCCTGGTTGGGGAACTAAGATCCTGCTTGCCGTGTAGTATGGCCAAAAAATATTTTGAAACTTAATCATAACTAGTTTACACATAAACTGTTTCACCAACTTCAGATGGAAGCAAAAAAGAACCATTAATACATTGGAAATCAGAATGCAGATGGGCCTGAGAGAAGGCAGAGGAAATAAATGCCTGGATGGCATAACATCTGGGGCATCAGAAAGTTTGCTATGACAGCGTTTCTTCTCTTGCTGGTGAATGCCTGTCTCTCCACCTTTGCAGAGTCACTCTGCATGTGAGATGCAAAGACCCTTCATTCTTCAAACCCTCATAGGATATAAAACTCTATGAGGGAGGAGATTTTTGTCTGTTTTGTTCACTGGTCTAGATGCTCAGTGAGTAATTTTTGGTGAGCAAATGATTTCCTGAACTTCAGGAAAACACAAGGAACTGTTCATATCAAAATCTCTACTTCCTGAAAATCTCTACTTATCTGAAACTAAATTAACCATCTCTTCTCCACAAATAGTTTTATCTTCCAGCTTGAGTAATAGCGTCATATAAGTCTTTCAGATCAAACATCAGAATCTGATACTTCTTCATCCTCTATAATCCAGACAGTACACTGACCGCAATAGCAACCATTTAAGAATTTACCACATGCCAGACACTGAGCTAGGAGCTTGTACCATCACCACACTGCAAGGTGGAGACCAAGGTGCTCGACTCGAGTCAGGGTCCCTGGCTTCAAATCCCAGTGGCACCACTACACAACATACTGAGCTCTCCGACGCAAAGCTAAACCAGAACCAGAACTCAAGTCTACTTGACTCCAATGCCCATGTACTTTTAAATGTAAATTTATTAATTCTCTTACATCTCACTGGTTCTTCCTTCAAAATCACTAAATTTCCATTTTCCTCTCTTTAGTTCTCCAACATTTTATTATGAAAATTTTCAAACAGCCAAGCTGAAAGAAGCTGACACCCACCACGCAGAGTCTACCATTAACATGTTACTGCGGGCACTTTGTCACATATCATCAAGCTCCTCATTTTTCAATCCTTGTTATGTTTTGATGTATTTCAAATATTTATTTTTCATTTTATCTTTGATGTATTTCAAAATATATTACAGATATTTTCCCCAATACTTCAGCATATATCTTAACTAGAGTTTATTATTTGTTTACAACGCATTTTCTTTTGGGGAAGTAACATTTTCTTCTCTCTTTAGCTAAAGATACAATTTTTCTCCTCACTAATCTGTCACTGAACCTGGTTAATCTTTTAAACGGTCAATTTTTACACATTACACAGTTGCTTAAGAATTTACAAGATTTTCTTACTCTCTATAATGCATTCACATATTCAACAAATTTTAGTCAAGCCAAATGGAGTCAATCAAATTCCCATGCAGGCTGAAAATCTGGCTCTGCTGGGTAGGCTAATCAGTTGATGACTCTTTAACCCAATATTCTATAAATATTTATTCTCTAATTCTGTTGGTGACTAACAGGAACATTTAAACTCTCCTCTATTGTCCTAAGCAACTCAACTCCTATCCCAAAGTATCTACCCTAAACAGGACAAAATAAGACCCTGTAGATAACCCAACCACTATCTAATAAGGAAACAGGCTTCTTTCCATGAGGAGATCAATAGAGCAGACAATTGATTCATAAATCATTTTCTTTTTTTTTTTTTTTTGGTGGAGGGAGCCTGGCAGGCTATAGTCCATAGGGGAATAAAAAAAGGAAATGGCAACCCACTGCAGTATTCTTGGCCTGAAGAAATCCATGGACCGAGCAGCCTGGGGCTGTAAAGAGTAGCACACAACTGAGTGACTTTCACTACACTTTCAATGGACTAAAGACCTTGGCAGCAATCTCTCTATCTAGTTTCACTTCTCTGATGTACCAAGGAACAGTCAAGATGTTGTGAGATGACCCGTAGTTCCTGCACCCAAGAAACTTGGCTTAGTCCCCATCATTTCCCCAAAACATGCTGAGGACACTAACCATATTGTCCCCAAATACAAGAGCTCTATGGTCACTATAAACCTGGGGAAGGCTATAAGCCATATTGCTCTCTTGGAGGGACATTTTACTATATTAAAGATTGAGTCAATCCAGCCAAGAACTGCTTTTTAATTCAACTTCTCTGGCACAGCACACTTTTTTTCAGGTCAAACTTAATATATTTTTTTAACTGCTTCTCATTCCACTTATTCATAAATAGTCCTTGTGCAATCCTAACCAATCAAAAAGCTCTCTGCTCCCATAAAGCACTTTCTGTCCAAAACGCATTCCTTTGTTTACACGCTGTTTCTTTCATCCGTGGTAGGCTCCACTGTCTTTCCACACATTTAAACTGCCTCCCGATGATGTCCTTCTCTCCTGCTCAAGCCCACATCCACTGCTTCAGCTCCCTTGCTCTTTCATCACCTTGCAGTTCTGTGAGAGATCAGGCTGGACATGTGAAAGCTGCAGCCATGAGAGTCAAGGTATTCAGTATTAACAAAAACACATCCAGAAATAAAAATAACACTTAAAAAAGTATATCACGCAACCTGTATGGCCATCAAAAGAACAGGTAAACAGAATGCAGCATACATGTACAATAGAGTACTATTAGAAAGGAAGGGCATTCTGACACATACCACAGTGGATGAACCTTGAGCATACTATGCTAAGTCACAAAAAGACGAATACTGTGTGATTTCACTTATATGATGAATCAATAGTAGTAAAGCTCAGAGAAACAGTAAGTAGAAAGGTGGTTACCAGGGGATGAGGGGAAGGAAAACGGGTACAGAGTTTCAGGCTGTGACCATGGAAAGGTTCTGAAGATAGATGATGATGACGGTGGCACAATAAAATGAATGAATTTAACGCCACAGAACTGTACACTTAAAATGGCAAAATGGTAAATTCTATGTTTTACATACACACACACACATATATATATTTATCATAACAAAGACTTTAAAAAATCTATGTCATAAGATGTGAGAGAATATAGAAGGCGGCCTAGTAAACTTCAATAATTCCTGACAAGCAACATATCTACAAGTCTGGACATACTTCATTAAAAGAAAATCTCCTGAGACGACAACTTTTCCCCTGAAGGAAAAGTGAAAGTCGCTCAGTCATGTCCAACTCTTAGCAACCCAATGGACTATACAGTCCATGGAATTCTCCAGGCCAGAATACTGGAGGGGGTAGCCATTCCCTTCTCTAGGGGATCTTCCTAACCCAGGGATAGAACCCTGGTGTCCCACATTGCAGGCGGATTCTTTACCAGCTAAGCCACGAAGGAAGCCCAGGAACACTGGAGTGGGTAGCCTATCCCTTCTACAGTGGATCTTCGTGACTCAGGAATCGAATCAGGGTCTCCTGCATTGCAGGCGGATTCTTAGATATCGATATCAAACCTGGGACAGACTGAGAACACTGAACATTAAAGCCAGGGTTGGGTGTCTTCTATTTCCCTTTCTAGGTCTGTCTGTCCTCCCCTCCTCCACCTTGCTCTATCTATGCTCCATGAAGCTGACCCACAAGAACTGAATCAAGGTGTTCCCTTGCCTCTGGCTTCCAGTTTGGTTCAGCCAATGGTCATCACCAGCAGGAGACTGAAGGCAGAGGGATGGTGAGGTTGGGTGTTTATTCCCATGCATCTTTTCCAGCTGCGCTGGGAGTCAGCCTGGCTCTGTCATTCTACCAAAGGCCACAGCTAATGTAAGGAAGCTGAAAAAGAAAAAGAGTCAGGCAATGACCCAGTTTCCTGCCCCTTCAGGCCTGGGTGGCTCACTGGCTATCTCTAGGGTACAGTACAATTCTCCAAAATTTTCCCTACATCTGCCTGTTCCAGGTGGGACCTCCTCAAATTACCCAATTTGAGTATGCCTTCTACATTCTGCTGAGCCCCTGACAGATACATGCCCAAAAGGATTCTTCTGAGTTTATGAGAACTAAGCATGAAAAAATGGAGAGAGAAAATACAGGAAACCATATAAAGTTAGTTTCCTAAATCTATCATCCTAAATCTAGGTGAGAGATAAAAGAGAGATAAATTTTGAAGGCTTAAAATATATCTAGAAAAAGACTAATGCCTGGGTTCCTGTGTACCCACCCTTCAAAAAAAAAAAAATATCTCACTGTTGGTGCATGGGCCCAGACTCCACATTGCTTTGAAATTCTGAGCAATCTATTTCACAATCCACTGTGTCCTCGGGAAGTAGGACACAACGTGTGAGAACTCTGAAAAGGTACTCTATTCTTTCAAACAGCACTGACGATACCTGGCATGCTCTTCCTAACACTGCCCAGAGTGGAGTACAAGTCTAAATTCTGAACGTTCCGAATCAAATTTCTGAAGGGGTTTCCTGAACTAGAAGACACTTTCTCTTCCTTTCCTGTTTGCTCCTACAAAGTGGGTGTGCTGCAGGAGCCCAGGTTCATCTGTGCTGACCTGAGAAGAGCTGGGAGAGGGTTCCCTTTGGAGGGACTCTCCAGCATAGGTTCCTGAGCATCTGGAAATTTCCTTATGTCCTGAAACTGCACTCTTCATAAAACGTCAGTTTTGGAGAATGGAAATCTATTTAAAAAATTTCAAATCCAAGTAATGAAAAGTAATCTTTAACCTCAAAAGCAACTGCACAGTTCTCTTATTCTTGGCAATATAGGACTAATAAGAACAGGCTCTTTCCTCTGGGCGAAAGGGTAAGAGGTGTCAGAAAATGAAGTTTAAATCTGTTTCAGGAAGGAAATGAGAGAAGCTAGGAAAACATCACTTCCTCCTCTGCTTTATGTCACCAGAGCTCGTTTTGGACAGAAGGTCAGCAGTCACTGCCAGGTGATTACTCAAATAACCAGCAACAGATGAAGGGGAAAAGTAGAACCCATCTTGAGCGTGGTGGCCCCCATGAGGCTGAGCAGCATGGCCTGGGCCAGCTGTCCTCAATCAAGTATCTTCCTCCAGCCCGCTGTGCTCTCCTGATGACAGCAGCACCGATTCACAACAAGCACTTTGCGAAACATGTTATGTGATGTTGGACTGTAAGAAAAAATGAAAAGCCTGCTCTGACGCAGGAGGGATGGTCAGAGGAATGAGGGTAGAAAAGGAAAGGAATCTGCTATCATAAACTGTCTTCAGTTCAGTTCAGTTGCTCAGTCGTGTCCGACTCTTTGCAACCCCATGAATCACGACACACCAGGCCTCCCTATCCATCACCAGCTCCTGGAGTTCACTCAGACTCACGTCCACTGAGTCAGTGATGCCATCCAGCCATCTCATCCTCTGTCGTCCCCTTCTCCTCCTGCCCCCAATCCCTCCCAGCATCAGAGTCTTTTCCAATGAGTCAACTCTTCACATGAGGTGGCCAAAGTACTGGAGTTTCAGCTTCTGCATCATTCGCTCCAAAGAAATCCCAGGACTGATCTTCAGAATGGATTGGTTGGATCTCCTAGCAGTCCAAGGGACTCTCAAGAGTCTTCTCCAACACCACTGTTCAAAGCATCAATTCTTCGGCACTCAGCTTTCTTCACAGTCCAACTCTCACATCCTTACATGACCACTGGAAAAACCATAGCCTTGACTAGACGGACCTTTGTTGGCAAAGTAATGTCTCTGCTTTTCAATATGCTATCTAGGTTGGTCATAAATTTTCTTCCAAGAAGTAAGTGTCTTTGAATTTCATGGCTGCAGTCACCATCTGCAGTGATTTTGGAGCCCCCCAAAATAAAGTCTGACACTGTTTCCACTGTTTCCCCATCTATTTCCCACGAAGCAATGGGACCAGAGGCCATGATCTTGGTTTTCTGAATGTTGAGCTTTAAGCCAACTTTTTTGCTCTCCTCTTTCACTTTCATCAAGAGGCTTTTTAGTTCCTCCGGAGTTACTTTTTGTTTATTTCAAACTTGTCCCAAGTTGGAAGGCAACAACCTCAGCAGATGGAACAGGACACAGATCAGAGTTTCCACCACCCATGGAAGGGCCCTTCAGTCCTATTCAGGGTTTAAACTGAGTAGTTCTCATCTCAAATATCTAAATAGTTCTAATTTCTTTTGACAAAAGACAAAATTTAAATTAAGAAAGCTTCAAAGACTTTTCTGGTGGCCCCGTGGTTAAGAATCTGTGCTCCCAATGCAGGGAGCCCAGGTTCAATCCCTGATCAGGGAACTAGATCCCACATGCTGCAACTAGGACCCAGCTCAGTTTCGTTGCTCAGGTATGTCTCTTTGCGACCCCATGGACCACAGCACGCCAGGCCTCCCTGTCCATCACCAACTCCCGGAGTTTACCCAAACTCATGTCCATTGAGTCAGTGATGCCATCCAACCATCCCATCCTCTGTCGTCCCCTTCTCCTGCCCTCTATCTTTCCCAGCATCAGGGTCTTTCCAAATGAATCAGTTCTTCGCATCAGGTGGCCAAAGTATTGGAGTTTCAGCTTCAGCATCAGTCCTTCCAATGAAAACTCAGGCCTGATCTTCTTTAGGATGGACTGGTTGGATCTCCTTGCAGTCCAAGGGACTCTCAATAGTATTCTCCAACACCACGGTTCAAAAGCATCAATTCTTCAGTGCTCAGCTTTCTTTATAGTCCAACCCTTACATCCATACATGACTACCGGGAAAACCATAGCCTTGACTAGACTGACCTTTGTTGGCAAAGTAATGTCTGCTTTTTAATATGCTGTCTAGGTTGGACCCAGTGCAGCCAAACAAATAAATAATAAAAGGAATCCGCCTTGCAATGCAGGAAACACTGGTTTGTTTCTATCTCTGGTAGGGGAAGATCCCACATGCCACGGGGCAACTAAGCCACAACTACTGAGCCCCTGCTCTGGAGCCCTCAAATTGCAACTCCTGAGCCTACAGGCCACAATTACTGAAGCCCAGGTGCCTAGAGCCCGTGCTCCACAACAAAGAGTAGCCTCCAGCTCACTACAGGCTTCCTTGATAGCTCAGTTGGTAAAGAATCCGCCTGCAATGCAGAGACACCCATTCGATCACCTTCACTGGAAGTAGAGAGAAGCCCTCTGGCAGCAACGAAGACCCAGCACAACCAAAACAAAATTAAGTAAATTAAAATAAATAAAGAAAGCTTCAGGACTGACTCTTATCAGACACCTGTTTCAGCTGACTTAAAGGATTCCACACTGCACCCCCACATTAAGCCGATATTTTCCTTCCTTTTTAGTTATTTTTAAAATTGCTTATATATCTCTACATCAAATTTGTCTTTTTCGACAAACCACACTGGTGAAGGAAGGTCCCAAGATGAATATTTTAGAATTACCAAATTTGAGGAAATTTACATTAAAGACATTTTTCAAATGGGTCATCTTAACAATTCCTTAAGTACTCGCTCAGATTTTCACTTCTTAAATCCTGCATGAATCTCAGTTATGAAATTTAAGAATCACTGACTCATAAGTATATACACTGGACATGTCTGAGCGAAGCAGCCTAGTGATACATTAAAATTAACAGCTCCAACATGCTGTGTATACAATAAATGCCCAGATAACACAACCCACAGCAACTGTAGAGTACAGATTAATTTGAAACTATAAAGTGAAACTTCAGGGTGAAGCTGCCAGTAACAAGGAGCAAAACAAACTTGTGATAGCAGGCAGTTTTTAAGACAGTTTCCAGGAGATGTCTAGAAAATTTATTAACTTAAGCTATGAGGATAAATAGCACAGAGATCTGCAAAGTAAGCGTCTTTTTTCCTTTCCTTATCTCTTTCAAGCATAGGCTTGTTTTTTGGCTAAAGAAGATTTAAAAGATAAGGCACTTCTCTACCCTTCAGATATTCAGAGTATAAAATATTCTTGACATTTTGGAAGAAAGAAATCAGGAAGGGAATTTAGAAAACTAAAGATTCTGAGGAAGAAAACTAGGGAGGAAAGAAATTGTGCAGTTGGAGTTAAAAATAACTGAGACCACTCTCAGGGTAAGAGATTATAGGTCATTCTACGCAGTACCTGCATCCAAGGACCATGGAAAAGAGGGACCAGCAGTTTTACGCGTTGTGTTGTTTAGTCTCTAAGTCATGTCCAACTCCTTTGAGATCCCATGGACTGTAGCCCACCAGGCTCCTCTGTCAATGGATTTCCCAAGCAAGAACACTGGAGTGGGTTGCCATTTCCTCCTCCAGGGGATCTTCCAGACCCAGGGATCAAACCCCTGTCTCCTGCATTGGCAGGAAGGTTCTTTACCACTGAGCCACCAGGAAAACCCCTCTACTCTCTTTTCCTATGAGTCTGGCATTTTTCTTTAAGATTCCATGTACAAGTGAGATCACAGTTCTTTGTCTTTCTCTGAATTTCTAAAGTGCATCTCTTTCAGATAGTTGCTATATACATTTAAAGTAATTATTGATACTGCATTTGTTTCTATTTGCCTTATTTTTTGTTCCTTAAAGCAAAGAAGAACTAAAGAGCCTCTTGATGAAAGTGAAAGATAAGACTGAAAAAGTTGCCTTAAAATTCAACGTTCAGAAAACTAAGATAATGGCATCCAGTCCCATCACTTCATGGCAAATAGATGGGGAAACAATGGAAACAGTGACAGACTTTATTTTCTTGGGCTCCAAAATCACTGCAGATGGTGACAGTAGCCATAAAATTTAAAAAAGCTTGCTCCTTGGAAGAAAATCTATGACCAACATAGACAGCATATTAAAAAGCAGAGACATTAATTACTTTGCCAACAAATGTCCGTCTAGTAAAAGCTATGGTTTTCCAGTAGCCATGTATGGATGTGAGAGCTGGACTATAGAAAAAGTTGAGCACCAAAGAATTGATGCTTTTGAACTGTGGTGTTGGAAAAGACTCTCGAGAGTCCCGTGGATTGCAAAGAGATCCAACCAGTCCATCCTAAAGGAAATTAGTACTGAATATTCATTGGAAGGGCTGATGCTGAAGCTGAAACTCCAGTACTTTGGCCACCTGATGCGAAGAATCAACTCATTGGAAAAGATCCTGATCCTGGGAAAGACTGAAGGCGGGAGAAGAAAGGGACGACAGAGAATGAGATGGTTGGATGGCATCACTGATGCGATAGACAAGAGTTTGAGTAGGCTCCAGGAGCTGGTGATGGCAGGGAAGCCTAGCATGCTGAATTCCATGGAGTCGCAATGAGTCAGACACAACTGAGCAACCGAACTGAACTGCTCTGCAATAAAGAGTAGTTCCACTTGCCGCAATTAGAGAAAGTCTGAGCAAAGCAACAAAAACCCAGTGCAGCCAAAAATAAAGACAAATTTAAAAAGAAAAAAACTTTCCACAGTCTTCAGTTCAGTTGCTCAGTCATGTCTGACTCTTTGTGACCCCATGACCAGAGCACGCCAGGCCTCCCTGTCCATCACCAACTGCTGGAGTTCACCCAGACTCATGTGCATTGAGTCGGTGATGCCATCCAACCATCTCATCCTCTGTAGTCCCCTTCTCCTCCTGCCCTCAATCTTTCCCAGCATCAGAGTCTTTTCAAATGAGTCAGCTCTTTGCATCAGGCGGCCAAAGTATTGGAGTTTCAGCTTCAGCATCAGTCCTTCCAATGAACACCCAGGACTGATCTCCTTCAGGATGGACTGGTTGGATCTCCTTGCAGTCCAAGGGACTCTGAAGAGTATTCTCCAACACCACAGTTCAAAGGCATCAATTCTTTGGCACTGAGCTTTCTTTATAGTCCAGCTCTTACATCCATACATGACTACCTGAAAAACCACAGCCTTGACTAGACAGACCTTTGTTGGCAAAGTAATGTCTCTGCTTTTTAATATGCTACCTAGGTTGGTCATAACTTTCCTTCCAAGGAGTAAGCGCATGCAGTGGTGTCATCTGCATATCTGAGGTTATTGATATTTCTCCCAGCAATCTTGATTTCAGCTTGTGCTTCTTCCAGCCCAGCATTTCTCATGATGTACTCTGCATAGAAGTTAAATAAGCAGGGTGACAATATAAAGCCTTTACATACTCCTTTTCCTATTTGGAACCAGTCTGTTGTTCCATGTCCAGTTCTAACTGTTGCTTCCTCACCTGCATACAGGTTCCTCAAGAGGCAGATCAAGTGGTCTGGTATTCCCATCTCCTTCAGAATTTTCCAAAGTTTATTGTGATCCACACAGTCAAAGGCTTTGGCATAGTCAATAAAGCAGAAATAGATGTTTTTCTGAAACTCTCTTGCTTTTTCGATGATCCAGCAGATGTTGGCAATTTGATCTCTGGTTCCTATGCCTTTTCTAAAACCAGCTTGAACATCTGAAAGTTCACAGTTCACGTATTGCTGAAGCCTGGGTTGGATAATTTTCAGCATTACTTTACTTCCACAGTCTACTTAGATTTACTATTATACCATTCTACATACGTTCCCAGGTGGCTCAGGGGGTAAAGCATCTGCCTGCAATGTGGGAGACCTGGGTTCGATCCCTGGGTCAGGAAGATCCCCTGGAGAAGGAAATGGCAACCCACTCTGGTATTCTTGCCTGGAAAATCCCATGGATGGAGGAGCCTGGTAGCCACTGTCCACAGGGTCGCAAAGAGTCGGACACAACTGAGTGACTTCACTCACTCACTCACATACAATATACGAACTACATAATGGAATAATTCCATTTACCACGCCATCCTGTCCCTTGTGTTACTGTTGCCATATACATTAGTTCTATTTTGTGTTACTGTTGCCATAGATATTTGTGGTAGCTTTAAAGTAGATTCCAAACTTTTTCGATATTGCTCCCTATTTCCTCTCCTCCTGAGTGTGGGCCGTACCAGTGACTCATTTCTAACCCACAGAATAGAGTGGTAGTGACAGTGTGTGATTCCCAAGACTAGACTGTGAGGACACTCAGGCAGTCTTATGGAGAGCCCACACAGCGAAAAACTGGGGCCTGCCAGCCAGCACGTGAGCAAGCATCATGGAAGGAGATTACAGAGTCCCAACAAAGCCTTCAGATGAATGCAGCCCCGCCAACATCCTGATGGCAACTCATGACACATTCTGAGCAAGAAACACCCAGCTAAGCCACTCCTGAATTCCCAACCCACAGAAACTGTAAGATAATAAGTATTTATAGTGTTTTAAGCCACTAATTTTTGAGAAACTTTGTTATACAATGATAATTAATGTAGTATATTATAAACCCCAAAATACAATGCCATTTGTTATAAACACTGAGTTGTCCTTAAAGAAAAGGTCTTTCACTTTTGCCTGTACAATTACCACTTATGTTCTTCATCCCTTTCTACAGATCTGAGTTTCCTTCCAATATCATTTCCTCTCAGCCTAAAGAATATCTTTTAGCATTTCTTGCAGTATAAGTCTGTTGACAACAAGTTTGCTCAACTTTAGTTTATCTGAAAGCATTTTACTCTCATTTCAGAAAGATTTTTTTGGTTAGCACAGTATTTTGATTGGTGGTTTTATTTTCTTTCTTTCAAATTTTAGAGATGTTGTTCCATTATCTTCTGCCTATCTCAGATGATAAGTCAGCTGTCATTCTTATCTTCATTCCCCTGTAATATCCTTTTTCTCTACTCTTAAGAGTTTTCTCTCTGTCTTTAGTTTTCAGTAATCTGATGACAAAGTGTTGAGGTGTATAGTCTTATTTACCCAGTTTGAGGTTCACTGAGATTTTTGAATATATAAGCTTATGTTTTTGATTAAATTTGGGGAAATTTTGGTCATTATTTCTTCATCTTTCTTCCTCTCTTTATGAGATTCCAATTAGACATATATTAAACTACTTGATATTAACTCACTGTCACTACAGTTCTGTTCTCTCCGGTCCCCAATCTTTCTTCTCTCTGCATTTCAGCTTGGATAACTTCTATTTATCTGCTTGTAGTTCATTGGCCCCTTTCTTCTGCTGCATTGCTCTTGCTATCTTAAGTCCATCCAGTTAATCTTTATTTCAGCAACTACACTTTGAAGGTCCCTATCTATTCATTATGTCCTATTTACATCAGCTGCTTTAAATTCCTCATCTGCTAAATTTATCATTTCAGTCATCACACAATGCGTTATATCTTTCCCTCTGGGGTCTCAAATGAATGTCTTAAGTGCTCATCAAGGTCTCTCAACTCTGGTTCGACTAGAAATCCAGTACTTCTGAACAACGTGCACCCTCAGGTATCTCTGCTCAGCTCTTAGCTCCACAGAAGCCACTCTGTGTCAGGCGTCACTGAGGCTTACCCTGGGCCAAAGACCTGAGATAAATTCCCAAGAAGATTCCTGCTCCTATATCCAGTTGGTGCCGTCTCTACGCCTTTACTTGGACCTACAAATCTCAGCCCTCTCAGAGCTATTAAAAAAGCAGATGGTTGTTGTAATAAGCCATTGAGATTTTGAAGTTATCTGTTGCACAGCCGAAAAAAAAAAAAAAAGACAAAATGTGATGTTAGTTTTTTTGACTGGATCAGCTGAGCACTTCCCTCTTCTATCAAATATGCATAACTCTTATTTTCTGGATAAACTATTATCTTCTAAGATCCAGCTCACGGTACCTCCACTATGAAGTCTACAGAATTAGTCCTTATCCACTATATGCTCTATAAGGCAGGGATCTTTTTTGTCTATTTTATGCATTGATGTATATTAAGCATCTAGAGCACTGCTTGGTACATAGCAGGCCCTCCATAAATAGCTGCAGAATGGATAACTTAACACACTGAACTAATTTAAGTTATATATCAAAATGTATATTCACATTCCCAATGATCATGTTCCTCATGAGCTTACAGGATCTCACAGTCTCACTCCCACATTAGAAATGTTGGGTTTGATCTTAGGTACTTGGGAACACCTGAAATGTTTGAATAAGCAAGTATAATGGTTAGAATTAGAACAGCTTTTAAGTATTTGAGTACTCCCAAACACAAATGTGTGTATTTTTTTTTCCAGATAAAGACAAAAAGGTATTCTAAGGCAAATCATCCAGGTCATTTATCTTCATATCATTTTTAAAAAACAGGTTTATTGAGTTGGAACTCACATACTATAGAATTAATCCAAAGTGTAGAATCCAATGGGTTTAGTAAATTTCCAGAGTTGCGCAACCTGTACCACTATCAATTTTAAAACATTTTCACCATCTCAAAAATAAACTCCATACCTATTAGCAGTCACTTTCCATTTGTCTCCAAAAATCTCCCCATCCATCCCAGCCCCAGACAACCAGTAATCTACTTTCTCTCTAGACAGAAAGAGTTGCCTTCTCTAGGCATCTCATACAAATGGAGTCATACAATAGGTGGTCTTGTGTGACAGGCTTCTTTCACTTGGCATGGTTCAAGGTCTTTATATAATTTTCAAATATAAATATGAAACTTAAAACACAATAATTAAGAGCACAGATTACAAAGCCAGACTATCTGGATTTACCTCCTAGCTCCACCTCATGTTAAGGGTACGTGATTTGAGGCAAGTTACTCAACTTCTCTGTGCTTTAATTTCCTCATCTAGAAAATGGGTTTAGTAATAGAACTTGCTTCATAGAAATTTAAGTTAATATAAATACAGCACGTGGAAGAGTACTCACACGCAGTAAGCACTATACAGGGGTCAGCTGCTATTATTACTGTTGTTGCTGCTGCCGCTCTCCTCATCATCTGCATTAGAGAGCAAGACTATAGACAGATATTCTCAAAACCCTTGTCATAGCTTTAGGATGTTTTTTGGCATCTAATGGGTTTTAAAATGAGTGTCTCAGGAGAAAGAAGTGGGGAATGACTGACTGCTAAAGAACATAAGGTTTCTTTCCAGTGTGAGGAAATGTTCTGGAACTAGACAGTGATGAAGGTTGCACGTATGTGTAGGACACCCCAAAAAACCCCACTCGAGTGTATGCTTTAAAAGGGGAGATTTCATGGTTTGTGAATTCTGTCTCAATTTTAAAAACTGAGTCTCTCTCTTGTTTTAGAAACTGCTATATTTCAAGCTAAAAATAGTGAAGGCATCCATGGATATCCTGCCTTGAAAAAAGTCAGAAATTTAAATAGTTTCCCTATCTATGCTCCACTTTGTCCTTCAGGTTTTTCCTGTATTTTATGTAAGAAAAATCTATTTATGTTTTACTCCCACTATTAGCTGCAGATGGAGGGTAGGTAATACAGTGTTTGATTATGTGAACTTTCCAGGGCATGGCTACATAAAGGAGTAAATTTAAAAAGAGAAATCATTTTCACTTCTAAACTATATTAAGTAATACATATATTCATAACAGCTAAGAGCTCAGATTTAAGTCAGAGAATTAGTTTCAGTTTTTGGTTCTGCATTTGCTATGCGACCTTGGGCAAGTTACTTAAACCACTCTGAACTTTTGTTTCCTCATCTGTAAACTGAAGATAACAATAGTAATTTATTTTATGGCATGTTATGAGGATTAAGTTTGATCATGTAGGGAGCTTCCCTGGTGGATCAGTGGTTAAGAATTCACCTGCTAATGCAGGGGACAAGGGTTCGATCCCTGGTTCAGGAAAATCCCACAACCCACAGGGCAAACTAAGCCCAGCACCACAACTACTGAGCCCAGGTGTCCTAGATCTGATGCTCTGCAACCAGAAGCCACCGCAGAGAGAAGCAGGCGTACCCCACTCACCGCAACTAGAGGAAGCCCTTGCACAGCAATAAAGACCCAGCACAGCCAAAGATAGATAAATACGTTTGATCATGTAGGTAAAACATTTAATACATTTCCTGGTAAATAGTAAACCCTCGAGCATTTTGTAAATGTCAGCTATGAGGATGGTGATGATGAAAATGAAGTGAGAGGAGAAATGTTATCATCGCTCATATTGATGATAACAATAACAAAGACGAGGCAGCAACTCCTGGGTGGGGCCAACTGCTCAAAATTGCTCGTCTTTTTGAAAGGAAGGGGCAGTAATGTGACCCTCTGTGGTTACTGGTCACAAGGACAAAGCAATTGACATCCCCCTCTACCTTAAACTCTAAATGAACCACATAGTTCTACATCCCACAAAGGTCTGGCAGCAGTTTTACTCAAGAGATCCTTGCCTATGGGTCTAAGAAAACCTTTGCCAAATGCCTTCCAGGGATAGAAGAGGAATTTGAAATTAATTAAATATCCTATGGAACTTACACCATCAGCACTTCCTTGTTCTCAAGCCTTCCGACTTAGGCTAGGACTATACTACTGACTTTCCTGGCTTTCTATCTGGCTGACAGCAGATCATGGAACTTCTTAGTCTCCATAATCCTGTGAGCCAATTCCCCAAATTAATCTTTTAATAAATGTAAAAAAAACTAATGTCCTAAAAAAAAAAAAAAACCTTCTAAGAAAGTATCCTCCATTGCCAGGAAAAATGTTAACACTATTGTCAAGTCCTTCAAACTCATATACCTCTTAAAAATTGTTCTTTAACTTGACATTTTTCAATTTGAGATTGCCCCTGCCCTATTTTTTTTTTTTTCTCCCATCATCTTTTCTTTGGGACTATGGCAACAGCTTTCTAAATGGTTACCCACCAGTCTTATATCCCTCTGTTCTATTTTCTACACTGCACTAGGATTATCTTTTTAAAATACAAACTCTCATAATTCTCTACTGCTTGAAGTTCAAAAGAGTTTCTCATCCATCACTGATAAGCAGTATCTGAAACTCCTCCGTAAATCGTACAGAGCTCATCATGATCTCATTCCCACACATACGTTTGGCCTCATTTCTGGACACCCTCCACCCACCACACACCCCAAACTCTAGCCTCATCAAAATACTGGCAGTTCACTGCAAGGCACTACACTGTAACACATATTATTACAACACATCTACAGACTGCTTTTCAATCATATTATCGCGTGTGTATGCTGTTGCTACCTGTGACCATGGTAAATAGGAAGTGTTTATTTTTGTTAAACTGATCACTGCAAGGAAGAACAATCCATAACCAGCAAACCACCTCTTTCCTGGGTTTCCTGGTTGACACTTTTGTTGTGAATAATAATTATACTTCAGTTTTTAAGCATTTGGAGTCACCAGAAGATAATATTGATCAAATCTGACTCCTGATTCCATTCTTATATGGAATATAAGAATAAAGTTTGAATATACTGGTAAAATTCAACATAAAGATTTCCAGTAATTTACTGTTATCAATGCCTTTAATTAAAGCAAACCTCTTACTTAAGATAGCAAGTTAAGTTCATAATGAAAGTGTAAGCAGTACTGTAACAAACGCATTAAATGTCCTTATTCTATCTTAGATTTTTAGTCTTGGTTTTATTAATTGCTGGGCTTTAAAACTACATGAAAATATTGACATTGAGATACTTTTTTTAACAGTCATCAAGCCACTAAATATTGATGAAAGTGAAAGTGTTAGTCACTCAGCTGTGTCTGACTCTTTGACTCCATGAACTGCAGCCCGCCAGGCTCTTCTGTACATGGGATTTTCCTGGCAAGAATACTGGAGTGGGTTGCCATCCCCTCCTCCTTGGGATCTTCCCGACCCAGGGATCAAACCCAGGTCTCCCACATTGCAGGCAGATTCTTTACCATCTGAACCACCAGATAAATAAAGTCAAATATTGCTTCACACTTCCAACAATTTTCTTTCTTTTTAATACTAATTACCCTGTAGAACTATTACAGTTGACTAGTGGGTCAAGGCAACAACACTAAAAGAAAAATAAAACAAAATTGGACTTCTTCATGTCTACGGCAGTCCAAATATTATTATAATTACTGAATGACATCTAAGACAGTGGCAGCATAAAGAACAGATAATAAACACTATAGGTGTGAAGACCATACACATTAGTATTACACTCTACAGTCTAGCTAGCAGCTCAGGAATAAAACACAAGACCCCAACACGTACTAACAAAGGTCTGATTTTAATGTAAACTCATTCTCCTAACTGACCCTTCAGGGATTCTGTTTCCTGATAAGCAGATCTAAACTATAAGACAATAATATCCCAAGGAAGTTCTGGCACTGAGCCCCATAAATCCTTAAAGCAACAGACACTGTCTGAAAGAAGAAAACCAGACCTCTCACTCGCTTCTCCCTTCCCTTCTCTGACTCTAGGGACCATGAAAATTCCTTGCCAAAGAGAAGCTATAAAATTCCTTCTGAGGCAAAATGTTTTTTAAATAGAGGTATCTGCTGCTGATTATGTCATTCCCTATCACCTGGAACATTTTGGAAGACTCCTAGGAAATGACCTCTGGACCAGACTAAGCTGTATGTGGGTCAGTGAACCCTTTCTATTTATGGAGACTGAATAACTTGGAACCTCCAAGAGTGACTGACAGATTAAAAGTGTAAATTAACTTGCAATCAGGCAATAAGGTTGCATCATAGCCATTCAAAAAAACCCAGAATGTGGGAAACTATATGACAAAACTCTTTAACAAAATAAACTGTAATCAAAACTTAAAATGAAAATGAAAGGAAAGGGAACTTATCAATTAAAAACTACTTAAGAAGCATATTAGCTGAATGCAGTGGGTGCCATTTCTTGGATTCCAATTCAAACAAATCAACTGTTTAAGAAACTGAGACAAATGGAAGAAATTCTGAACACTGACTAGTTTCCTGATTATATATTAAGGAATGACTGGTGTTTTTCTTAGGTGACAGTAATGGTACTGCTGTCATATGTAAATAAAACGCAATTCTTTTATTTTTCCTTCTGAGTCACTAGAACCAGAGAATCTTAAAAAGGGCAAAGGGAGGTGGAACACAGAAACCAACTCAGCTTTCTAAATTGAGTGTTGGCTACATGGGACATTTGTTGTACTGTTCTTTGTTCATTTTTGCAAATCTCAAATATTATTATTAGGAAATTATTATTTTTAGGAAAAGGTCAAAAAGCCAGAGAATGCAAGCTGGATGGGTAGTTTCAGAGCCTCTCCTTTTCTGAGGTGCCATTCATTTCTGTCTGCAGAGACAACACAGGATCTGGGAAGAAGCTCCCCAGCCAGTCCCAGCTGCTGAGTCCTCCCAGTCCCCCTACACCTCACACCAGTGAGTAGTGCGATGAACGTGAAAAAATGACAATCAGCACTAACCATGTGACTGGGTAAGTCATTCTTGGTCTTCAGGCAGCCACTTACCCGAGACCTGCTATGGCATGCTGGTTAAGAGAGTGGGTGCTGGAGAAAAACAGGCGTGAGTTTGATTTCCTGTTCTATCACTCAACAGCATTAGAAACTTTAGGGCAAGTTTCCTAACCAACTTGTACCTGAGTTTCTCCAAATGCAAAATGAGGATTATAACAGCACCTTCCTTAAAATTGTTCTGAAGATTAAATAAGAATGCAGTTAGGACTATGACTGGCTAAAATATTAGCCGCTGTTAGTATATTATTACTATTGTTTTAATTCCTTTCCCTTCATTTGAATTCAGACTCCTAGTGAACCCCAAGACATATTCATAATTATAATAATATACTTATTGCTATCCTCATTGCTACAGGAAAAAAAGAGAGATCTGACTGAAGGAGAAATAGGGATGTGGAATTAGCATATACATGGACAGTTTGGATCAGATTTGAGAGCCAGGTAATGTGCAGAATAATAGTAGGGAAAAATAATGGTTAAGTGGTATTTTTCAGGACCTTGACTCAGACAATGGTCTATACAAGACAGATGGGTCTACAGCCTTGGCATCCAGGACAGCATTATGGTGTATTTGTGTCAAAACCACCCCCCCTTTTTTTTTTCTTAGCACCCTACTACTACTACTAAGTCACTTCAGTCGGGTCCGACTCTTCACGACCCCATGGACTGCAGCCCATCAGGCTCCTCCGCCCATGGGATTTTCCAGGCAAGAGTACTGGAATGGGGTGCCACTGAGTGTTATTTAATATGATTGAGCCTTGCTTTATAATAAAGTGACCATGTATATGCAGCATGACTGTTCATCATGACAATCCTGAACCAGATCCAGAAACAACAGAGATGCCAAAAGGTTTCTGCATGGCTGGGGATGGGAGGAAGAATAAACTAGAAAGGGGGAGGGCATGGGGTGTGACACTGGGCATTCAGTGCCACTCGGCACATCCACTGCAACTTTTTTTGCTGATGGGGCAGATCATTTGTCCTGAGAGAATCAATCACCTCATGAAAACAACGCAGAGTGTGTGCTGGGTCCGGAACCTGTGAGCCCACGTCAGCACTGACTATTCTCTCTGTGGCCCTACTCCCGACATGTGCTTGTCAGCAACACAGACACACTCCACTTTCAAAACTAACAGACTGGCTAAAACAGATGTAGAGAAATTAACTCTGTGGCTGGGTTGATAGAAACGCTTACAAGGTCAAGCAGGAAACGGGGACTCTACTAGTTTATCGAACCCATGAGGCTAAGAAAACTGTCTTCCCTTGCTGTAACACACAGCTGCCTCCTTACAGGCTGACTCATTTTATGGGTTTCATCTGTTGAGGGCATGCTATGTACCAGGCAAGGCTCAAAGGTGCTTGGGATTTATCAGTGAAAAAACAGGTTCCTGCCCTTAAAGAACTTCCTCCTGGAGGGATGGGGAAGGCAGACAACAAGATCTGAGGAAGTGACAGGTATCTCAGCAAAATGACAAAGAGCAAGGTGAAGGAATGAGGAGTGAAGAGGGGAGGGCATTGGATGTTGAATCTATCAGCTAATGAGAATGTTAAAAATTCTGTCACTTCCAGCAATTTAGTACCATACCACACTCCCTCACCCCACACTAGCAGAAGGTGATTAGGGAAATAAGACATTATTTTGGGATTATTTCAGAGTCAAAAGAAAATAAATTACAACTATTTCTTCCATACTTTTTATTTTCTGAAAGATAAATGCAAACGTGTTCTAAACAAGGAAGGTGCTAACTGAACTGAAGCAGAGTGACGTCAAATAGATTTCTCCTCTCCTTCAAGCTAGTCTTCAGTCTGCTGGCAGCTGGACTATGACTTCTCCATACTCTGGTAATGAGGCCGGGCTGTCTGTGGACTCAGACACAGCCTGTTAGAAATGTCCAAGTCATCCGCAAGCTTTAACGCTGCCTCTATAAACTAATCATATCTTTCTTACAGTCTTACAGCTCTGTTTTTTTTTTTTTTTCCCAGAAGATCAATCAAAGCAAGACAAACAAGAGCTGATGGCCTAAACCTGAAAAAGGAGGGGTGATGCAAAATTATATAGCCCAAGGTTAGGTGAATTCTCTTCCTCCAAAAAGTAAGCCCCCCATACCTACTCTCCAAAGACCAGAGAGAGAAACAGTTTAACAGGGATTGATTCTAAGAGGCAAGATCAAAGATTTCCTTTTCTACTTGCAAATTTTCTACAATTAAGAGGCATAATTTTTATAATTAAGAAAAAACAGCTAGCTTAAAAAAAAAAAATCATGTACGAAAAGAGATGGTCCTGAGAATCTACTGCCCAACACTCTAGCAGTTATGGCTGCTAAAGAGCTACTTGCTGAACCATCTCAATATTCTGTGAGATATACTTAGGTGAGGTTTATACTCAGAGCAGAGACTGATCCACAGAGCAAGGAAGCTATAATTTTACATATCTTATATTTACAATCATGCTGACGACTTCAGTTACGCTGAATATGGTGCTGTCATCCTTCACACAAGCTTTTTAAACTTTCACTCTTAAAGCAGGAGGAAAAAGATGACATATCAGTGAAATAAGCATATATTGGAATTGTGAGAGGTTTACCATAAATTTATATATGCAGTGTTCAAAAATATTGAAGACTTTTATTAATCTTCTTATACTTGAAGCTAAAGCTCAGCTTAGGATTCTGGTTTGCAGCCTCCTGATGCCATCTTATTTCTTTGGACACAAATCCTGAAAAAGTATTTGACAAGGCTTAATACCCATTTATGATGAAAATGCTCAGTAAACCAGGAGTACCTAAAGGAGAATACCTCAACCTGACAAAAGTGTGAGTCGCTCAGTCATGTCCGACTCGTTGTGACCCCATGGACTGCAGCTACCAGGCTCCTCTGTCCACGGAATTCTCCAGGCAGGAATACTGGAGTGGGTTGCCATGCCCTTCTCCAGGGTAGCCTGACGAAGGTACACCTAAAACCTAAAACAATCATTATATGAAATGGGGAAACTTTGGATTAATTCTCCTTACGAGTGAGGACAAGTCAAAGATGCTCACTAACATAGCAACATTTTTGATGTAGTTCTGGAAGTTCTGGTCAAGGCTGTAAAGGAAAGATAAACAAGAAATAAAAGGATGGGAAACAACAAAACTCTCAGTATTTTCAAAGGACATGATTAATTATGGGGGAAAAGAAACAATAGAAAACAGCAGACTATTTGAATAAGACAGTGAAGCCGGGCTGCAAAATTCAAGATTAACTTACAATAATCAATACCATTTCTCTTAAACTACCAATAGCCAACTATAAAACAACAGTAATAGAAAGACACATGATTCACAATAGTAACAAAACTATCAAGTATCAAATTAATTTAGTCAAGAATATCCTTAGACCTTTATGGAGAAAACTTTAAAGTTCTAATAAGGTAAAAACAAAAAACAACAACAAAAAAAACTCAACATTCAAAAAATGAAAAAAAAAATAAAGTTCTAATAAGGGACTTAAAAATGAGCTGATGAAGTATTTAGGCATAAAGGGTCATGATGTCTGCAACTAATAATTCAAATGGGTAAGAACAAATGGTACAGAAATGTAGACAGGGAGTAATAAAGCAAATACAGCAATATGAATCTAGGTAAGGGATATACAGGAGCTCTTTGTACTAATCTTAGAATTCCTCTGTTTTAAATTATTTCCAAGTAAAACAAAAATGCTGGGAAAAAAGTGAGCTGAATAAATGAAGAGACACATGACATACTTCTGAATGAAATAAGCTAATATCAAAAAGATGTTAAGCCTCTCTCAAATAATTTATAAATTCAATGTAAGCCCAATAAAATTTTCTCAAAAAACTTGAGGAACTTGATAAACATCCTGCAAACGTTGTATGGAAAAATAATGACCCCAGCGTAGCTAAATAAATTTAAAAATAAAAAGAGGGGATTCTTGCTATGCCAGTCATGAGGATGTATTGCCAAATCACTGTAATAAAATTAGAGCATAAAAAACAGAGCAAGAACTGACAAACTAATGGAACAAAAAAGAGGCTTAGAGATAGACTAGTGTATCCATGGAAACCATATAGGAGAAAGAGGGTATCACAATGTAATGAAAGAAATGATGGGTTTTTTGGATATGTTACTGGAAAAATTGGCTCATTAAATGGAGGATAATAGCGCTGGATCCCTATCTAACTCATGTATAATGTGAACTCTAGACAAATTAAACAAATAGCAATAACCTGGGGACTGGCAGGGCCTTCTTAAAACTCTAAAAGCATAAGATATAAGCCAAAGAATTTACTTATTTCATTATATTAAAATTTAGAATTTTTATTGATAAAAGGACAACAAAGACAAAATTAACATACGAGGAAAACATCTACAAAGTGATGATGAATGAACATCTATAAACTGTCTTCCACGAGTCAACAGTAACAACACAGTAACTTCAAGAGAAAATGGGCTAAGACAGGAATCAGTAACTTACAGATAAAACTATATGTATAAGAGGTGTTTATAATCATTAGTAACCAAAGAATACAAATGAAAATGACAAGATACCACTTTGCCCCCATGAGATTACAAAAGGTGGAGACCAAGAGAAAGCTGAGTGGTGGCTGGGACATGATATAAGACCCCTCAAACACTTCTGGCAGGAGAGATTGGTACAGCTATTGTGGGCAGGCATCTGGCACCGTCTGATCAAATTCAGGACATGAAAGCCCATGACCCAGCGATTCCCTTCTAAGTGTATATCCCACACTTCTATTACACAGTTTTAGAAGTGGACAGGTATGAAGATGCTCACTGCAGCAATATTTGTGGTGGTAGGACGTAGGGACAACCTGAGTATGTATTACACAGAAAGGAGATAAGCAAAATTGTGGTTCACACATGCACATAGATCACGGGACATAATACAGCACTCAGAAGCAAAGAAGTAGATGTACATGTAGAAACACAGGAGGACCTTAAGAACAGTACTCAGAGGGGGAATAAAAGCATAATGAAATGCATCATTACCAACTAAAATGCAGGGAGGAAGATAAGGGAAATTAAAAAAAAAAAAAGACATCTTTTAGGCTTCTTGCATGTTAAAAAAGAATTCAAATGACCTATGATGAAAACAAAATTAGAATTGTTTCCTTCCCCTAAGTTTCCAACTTTCCTAACAACAAAAGCAACTTTGGTTGCCAGCTTTGTTGATGAGTAACAGCTTTTCATCCTTTTTCAAGCAGGAAGGGAAAAATTCAGGGATCAGCAGAGTACTAAAGGGATCAGGGGAGAATGGTCACGAAACAGTGTTTTTGTTCTCATGACCTCACAACCTAACTGAAAAGAGCCAATTACCTCTTGATTAGGGGTGAGATTAGGAGCGATTCAGCTAAAGGCACACTGGTGGCATCAACTTTTCACGTTGTCTGAAACTACTTACTTTCAGAACCTTTTCATATATATAATCCTCTAGCCCACAGAGATTCCACACTTCTTAGAATCTAAAAATTCTAGAGCTAGAGAGCACCTGGTTATCCTAAGATGAGCAAACAAAGGCCAGGGGACTGCAGTTCAGGGTCACACAACTGGTATGAATGGGAAGCCCTCACTGACTGTGCCCTTGTCCCTTTCTGTCTGTCACTCAGCCAGAGTGATCCTGTTAAAACATAAGTCATCAGAAGCTTCTCTGTCCAAAAGGCTCAGCGGGCTCCCCGCTCACTCAGAGTAAAGGCCAAAATACTTTACAAAACTGCCTACACTGCTATGCACACCCTGTCCCCAACCCCAACTCCTACCACCTCTCACTTGCTGCACTTTCCCCTCACCCACATGGGGACTGCTTGGCCACCGTGACCCAGCTGTGCCTCACACAAGCCAAACATGCTTCTGCATTAGGGTTCAGAACTTACTCATCCCTCTGCCTTCTGCTCACTCCCTCACTCCTCTCAAGATCTAGAATCAAAGTGATCTCAGTAGAGGCCTTCTTTAGACCACTCTGCACTTTATGAGTGCATGCCTCCTTCTTCTTTCCCACTTACACCTCTTTCTGTTTCTTCACAACACTTACAATCATGTGACCATGCCCATTCACATATTTATTTCCTGTCTGCCCCCATGCTACCAGAAAATCTACTGCATGAGGGCAGGGCTTTTTCTGTTTTGTTCACAGCTATATCCCCAGCACCAAGAACAGATCTGGTACTCCATGAATATTTGTTGAGCCTTGGTTTATCAATTCTTTCATCACAAGGTTGATCTGTGATATGATTTTATGGCTGCTACTTCATACCGTTCTGCCTTTCCAGGTGAGAGATTGATATAATTAGCTCCTGGCCAATAAGACTGTTATCCAATCTTGAAGGTTAGTTTATTCAGATAATTTCCTAAGCAAGGCATAATAAGAAACTACTTAATATTAACTGAATTCGTGTTTAAGGGTTGCCATTTCCTCCTCCAGGGGATCTTCCCAACCGAGGGATGGAACCCACTTCTTCTGCACTAGCAGGCAGTCTTTACCACTGAGCCATCTGGGAAGCCCGCTGTGGGGTAGGTAATACATTAACTAACTTCCGAAATGACAGATTAATAAACCTAGAAAATAATGCAAGCCTTATATCTGGTAGTGGGTATGCAAACCTCCATTTGCATTTTAGTTTAATTGCTTTTTTCACTCAAAAAAGTTCACCAAATTTTAAAAGTATCTGTAATCTGAACAATCACTGAAGTGTCTGAAATATGAGAAATCACCTTTTGCTTATTTCAGCCCAACCCTGATAAAGTGAATGGGAGAGATGAGAAGAATAACAAATTCGAAGATTCACTATGTATCCTGTTGAAACTGTTTCCTTCTGAGGCAGAGAAATGAGTCTACTGGCTCTGGAGGCTTCCTAGATTGCAGTCTCCCAGTTTAGGAAGGATAAAAATCTATACACAGTCCCCTTAACCCTTTTTCAGAACCAGAGCCTCATGGAGTCTTGCACTATGTTCTAAAAATGAATATTCACTCTGAGTTTTTAGGAGACCTAAATGATGATTCAAGAATTACAATTTATCATGTACTTTAAGAGGAGAAAAAGTGATGTAGGTTCAGTCAGTGCTTGAAACAGGCTCTGAACTGCCTCTTTCATGTGGATCAAAGAGGAATGTGAAGGGGTCTCTGCACGTAAGAGGGACACTAAGAAGGAAGGAGCCAGAAAAGAAACAAGAGGTGGGAAAGGCTCTACTTTGGAGGTGCAAGACAAAATAACATGTACATATTTGGACAGATTGTCTACGAAGATTATCACATCTCCGCTGGAAATTCACACAGTATGAACACTGTATTGAAGACACCTTATCACATCTCCGAGGCAGAATGTTCTTGGCTTATTACAAAAGTTATCTGTGCACTGCAGAGATCCCATCCCCAGGCCAGATTTTAGCAGCTCTCCACAATACACAAAGCATTCATTACAGTCTCTAAATTTAGTGAATTTAACACAGAAGTAATTTGAAAAATCTCTTTTCACTTACATTAATTCAACAATGATGAAGTGACTGGGAGCATTGAGAATAACACTGAATTTGAAGATCTGCTATGCATGATGCAGAGTTTTTAAAAAAACATGTTTTCAAAAACTGTTATTGTCACGACGAGTGATATATGTTTCAAATAAACACGTAAAATCAGGGAACTTTAGAGATGGGAGTCTTAGAGAGCCTTTAACTCAATAATTTAGAGAAAAACAGGTGCTGAGGTTTAAACTAACTTGTTCATCACCTTGAATCAATTCTATGCCATGAGTAATAAACGTAGCAACAGTCTAAGAAACAATACCTGTATGCTGGCACATAGGTCACTCTTCAATATACAAGAAATTAATCGAGCCTGTAATTTCAGCTATACAAACACATGTAGCTAACCTGTGTGTGCTAAGTCGCTTCAGTCATGTCTGATTCTCTGCGACCCCAAGGACTATAACCCTCCAAGCTCCTCTGTCCACGGGATTCTCCAGGTAAGAATACTGAGGTGGGTTACCATGCCCTCCTCCAGGGTTCTTCCTGACCTAGGGATCCAACCTGTGTCTCCTGCATGGGCAGGTAGGTTCTTGACTACTAGTGGCACTTGGGAAGCCAAGCTAATCTATGCTCAAACACTAAATATTAATGCTATCACTGGCTTGCCACATTCCACAGCACCAGTGATAGTGAAAAGAAAAGAAAGCTCACATTACTATAAAACAATTATGGTAAAACAGACCTAAAGGCAAATTACTAACTACAGAGTAAGTTGTGAGTATCCTTCTTTACTATATAAATGAGACAGACAATAAAGGATAAAAAGATTGCATGTGAAGTGGAGTTTTCATTTAAAATTTAACTGTATACACCGACCATTTTCCACAGCACCTAACTTGCAGCAGACCTGATCTGTTTGTAACCCCAGTATTCCTTTATTCAACTGACAGCATGGACATCCTTTTTAAGGTTAGATGCCTTGAGAAATTGATGCCTGGTGGACATCGGTACCTGCGGCAGGAAAGCAGGTATACGAAATTCCACCAGAAGCAAACTTGCATCTCTAGCCAAACAGGTCTTACTCTTGTTTCGGAAACCGTCCTCCTCTGCCTCCCTGACACAAAATCAAGTCCTCCCACTCCGACTGAAAGTGACGCTGTGTGAACCAAAAGAATTTCTTCATCTGTAAAATAACGCTGGATTCTTTTCCACAGTTTACAAATTTCGCCTCATTGCCGAAGTGGCAGGGCGGTGCAGTGCGAAGATCCCTGGGCTTGCCTGACACAATTTAAAAAGCCCACGTCTGCAACCCTCGGACTGCCGACCACCTGGCTTCTTCGAGTCCCCAGCGCCTCCTAGGGCTCGACCGATCTGGACCGGAGGGCTCCGACGAGGGCCCGGTGTCCCGCTGTCTGTCGGAGGCTCCCGGCAGGGGTAGCGGCCGCGGCCGGGCAGGGGCGGCGCAGGCCCAGCATCCCGGCGCGTCCCTCGGGGCCCAGGGCCCCTCCGCCCGCCGCCCCCGAAGACCGAACTGCCCAACCCGGCCTCGCCCGGCCCCTGACCTGCTCTCCGCTGCCCGGCGGTCCCTCGGCGCAGCGGGGCAGCTACGACCGCACGTCCCAGGCCCGCTGTCACCTCCGCCTCTGCAGGCTGCGAGCGGGTCAATCCCGCGTGACTCAGCGCCGCGGCCCCGCCTCCAGCCTAGGCTTCCGCCTCGCCCGGACCGCGCGGCCCGGGGGCGCCACGCTCCGTCCCCGCGCGCCCACCCCCTCAGGGCCGGCCCCGCGCTCTAGCCCCAGACGGCCCGCCCCGTGACGTCAGAGGGGGTGGCGCTCCAGAACCCCTACCCCGGGAAACTGAGGCAGCCGGCCGCGCGGCGCCAACCCTGCTGGGACGACTCGAATGTCAGCTCCCCGTGGCGCGTTCAGTTCTACGTGCGGCTCTCTCTGGTCGAAAGTTCCTTTCCTCCCTTGCTGATCCCTCACCCGCCACACTCCCCATCCAACCTGGGGCTGGGGGGGTGGGAGGCGGTGGTGGGTCGGGGGGAGTTCCACTTAGAGAAAGCCCATTCAATTCCTGTCTACCGTGCGGTCCTCTCTGTTGCTCCGAGGTAGTTCCCTTTATCACGTCACAAATGCTTGGCATTCACTTCGGCCTGTTTTTTTTTTTTTCCCCCCTGAGGAACTTCTCTCAGTATACCATCTAGAATTTGAAAGTAAGGAATGACAGAATGCACGAACTAGGCAGGCCTGAGAGCACGCTTTTAACTCGTTCGCGAATCCTCACAGGATTTTCTTTGTGTGTTAATGGCCGTAAAGTCACACTGCTTGGCTTCTTGCTTGAATTTCTGTGCTCGGTTCCTGGGATCTATCTGGGAGATGCTCAAGAAGACGCAACAAGTCTATCACTGTGAACACATAACAGATAAACCTCCACAGATGGTCCCCACTTAAAATTGTTGGACTTAAGATTTTTCCACTTTACGATGATGAGAAAACGGTAGGCATTCAATAGAAACCACAGTAGGATTTTCAATGTCAATCCTTTCCTGGGCAGGCGATTTGCTCTAGGACATTCCTAATGCTGAGAGGGACAGTAAGCCTGCTCCCAGTCAACCACAAGATAAAGGGGGTAAGCCACCAACTGGCTTTCAACCATTCTGTACTCATAAACAATTCTGGGTTTCACTTTCAAAATACACTATTCAATAAATTACATGAGATATCCAATACATTATTGTAAAATAGGCTTTGTGTTAGACGATTTTGCCCAACTGTAGGTTAATGTAGGCATCCCTGGTGGCTCAGTAAAAAATCTTCCTGCAGTGTAGGAGACTCGCCTTCATTACCTGAGTTGGGAAGATCCCCTGCAGAAGGAAATGGCAACCCACTCCAGTAATCTTGCCTGGAAAATCCCATGGACAGAGGAGCCTGGCAGGCTACAGTCCATGAAGTAGATTACTGTGAGTGTTCTGAGCATGTTAAAGGTAGGTCAGGCTCTGATGTTGGGTATGTTAGTTATATTAAATGCATTTTGGACTTAAGATATTTTCAAATTACCATGGGTTTGTCTGGACATCCCACTGTAAGTGGAGGAAGATCTGTATTTCAAAATTCTCATCAGATATTGTTTCTCCTTTCTATTACTTGTGTGTGCTTGTTAAAATGTAACATCAGTCAGTTCAGTTCAGTTGCTCAGTCGTGTCCGACTCTTTGTGACCCCATGAACGCCAGGCCTCCCTGTCTATCACCAACTCCCAGAGTCCACCCAAACCCATGTCCATAGAGTCAGTGATGCCATCCAACCATCTCATCCTCTGTTGTCCCCTTCTCCTCCTGCCCTCAATCTTTCCCAGCATCAAAGTCTTTTCCAGTGAGTCAGCTCTTCGCATCAGGTGGCCAAAGTATTGGAGTTTCAGCTTCAACATTAGTCTTTCCAATGAACACCCAGGACTGATCTCCTTTAGAACAGACTGGTTGGATCTCCTTGCAGTCCAAGGGACTCTCAAGAGTCTTCTCTAACACCACAGTTCAAAAGCATCAATTCTTTGGTGCTCAGCTTTCTTCACAGTCCAACTTTCACATCCATACATGATCACTGGAAAAACCATAGCCTTGACTAGCTAAACCTTTGCTGGCAAAGTAATGTCTCTGCTTTTCAATATGCTATCTAGGTTGGTCATAAATTTTCTTCCAAGGAGTAGGTATCTTTTAATTTCATGGCTGCAATCACCATCTGCAGTGATTTTGGAGCCCCACAAAATAAAGTCTGACACTGTTTCCACTGTTTTCCCATGAAGTGATGGGACTAGATGCCATGATCTTCGTTTTCTGAATGTTGAGCTTTAAGCCAACTTTTTCACTCTCCTCTTTCACTTTCATCAAGAGGCTTTTTAGTTCTTCACTTTCTGCCATAAGGGTGGTGTCATCTGCATATCTGAGGTTATTGATATTTCTCCTGGCAATCTTGATTCCAGCTTGTGCTTCTTCCAGCCCAGCATTTCCCATGATGTACTCTGCATATAAGTTAAATAAGCAGGGTGACAGTATACAGCCTTGACGTACTCCTTTTCCTATTTGAAACCAGTCTGTTGTTCCATGTCCAGTTCTAACTGTTGTTTCCTGACCTGCATACAGATTTCTCAAGAGGCAGGTCAGGGGGTCTGGTATTCCATCTCTTGCAGAATTTTCCACAGTTTCTTGTGATCCACACAGTCAAAGGCTTTGGCATAGTCAATAAAGCAGAAATAGATGTTTTTCTGGAACTCTCTTGTTTTTTCGATGATCCAGCAGATGTTGGCAATTTGATCTTTGGTTCCTCTGCCTTTTCTAAAACCAGCTTGAACATCTGGAATTTCATGGTTCACGTATTGCTGAAGCCTGGCTTGGAGAATTTTGAGCATTACTTTACTAGTGTGTGAGATGAGTGCAGTTGTGTGGTAGTTTGAGCATTCTTTGGCATTGCCTTTCTGCCATTAGAGTGTTTTAAAAGGTTGTTTATCTGAGGTTGTTGATATTTCTCCCGGCAATCTCAATTCCACCTTGTACTTCATCCAGGCAGGCATTTCACATGATATACTCTACATATAAGTTAAATAAGCAGGGTGACAATATACGGCCTTGACATACTCCTTTCCCAATTTTGAACCAGTCTGTTGTTCCATGTCCAGTTCTAACTGTTGCTTCTTATTCTGCATACAGGTTTCTCAGGAGGGAGGTAATGTGGCCTGGTATTCCCATCTCAGTAAGAATAGGAAGAGGAAGGTAACAGACAATAAATCATTAAACAAATGGTAAGCCAAATAATTACAGGGTATGGTGAATGCTGTGAGGGAAATAAACCAGATGATGTGATAAATTAGACCATAGAGAATTGAACCCTAATGCCCTAGGCATCCATTGTATATAATGAATTGATCTCTCTCCTATACAGGCAAATGGCACAAGTTATACCATTTCCTGAGAGAACTGAGAACTGTGATGTGTTCTGCAGTTTAGATGAAGATCTGGTCTGATAAGGGCCAAAAGTAAGAAGTGGAAACTTTCTTTGAATATAGTGGTTGGTGGTCAGGAAAGTCTCTGCGGATGTAACCTTTACTTGTGTCCAAAATGATGAGAAAGAACCAGCTATGCAAAGAGCTGCGAAAGTGTCTTTGCAGAAGGAGGAACTGAAGGTGCAAAGTCCTAAAGTGGAAAACAATTTGATCAGTTTCAGAACAGAAGAGAAGCCTGCATGAGAAAGAAATCAAGTACTATAAGATGAAATTACAAAACAAACAAGAGTGAAGGTCTTTTGGGCCTGATGGGCCATGGTAAGGAGCTTGAACTTCATTTTAAGTCAATGTACTGATACATAATAAAATGTCCTTGATTGAAGAGACTGAAATAAAAAGGATCAAAAGAGATAATGCATGTGGAGCCTCTCTGTTAACAATAATGACAATATCCACCTGTAGAATACTAAAACAGAAGTTCAATTTTTTTCTTGGATAATCCTCAATAAACCAAAATCAATTCCTGTAGATTTTGACTAACCACATTGATCAAAACTATTTAGGTGTGTCATTCTTCGATCCCATGTCTGAACCTAAACCCACTCTATCAGGACACACTTAAGTGTCCATCACTGTTATAATGAACTGCGTCACTAACAGTTTCCACAGCTGGCCGCAAATCAAAGCCGGTCCCCACGGCTTCCCTCTGGAGCAATTTAGTAGTAGAATATACAAGGCACCGGTTTAGCCTTTTATATCAGAGAAGGAAGAAATAGCACTTGGAAACACTAATAACTATTTGTCAAAATGGTGCCAGAATGCACTGGAACAGAAAGGAGAGGACTCCTATTGGGTGGAGGAAGGGTGTGGGAAGTCTGGCTCTATTGGGGAGGAGTCCAGGGTGATTTTTCAGGAAGGGTATCTGTCTAGTGGACTTGCACTGAGGCAAGACCAGCTCCTAGATGAAGATAACGGAGGTCATTTAGTTCCATTTAGGAATACTGGTTGGCAAAAGTAAAGCCGATTCCTATTTTGTTCTTCCTAGAAGGACTCTGTAAGGAAGTTCTGAATTCAAACAAAGGACCGTATCATGTTTATCTTAAGAGTTGCTCTTATATATTGATCTAGTGTTTTCTAGGGGGCTCCTTCTCTTCCTATCTGCTTGCAGAAGCTTGAAATTGGTTTAATGAGGAAGAGGAAATCCTTTCATAATTAGAAGTAAAAATCAAACCAGCAAACAAATCTACCTTAAAATGCTAATGCCTAGTCCAGATAATATTTTGGAAAATAATCATTCTCTTGTGTACCCATCAAAATATATTTCAGTGAGGACTTCACTCACGGTGCAATAGATAAGAACCTGCCTGCCAATGCAGGTTTTTGTTTTTTTTTTTTTTAATTTTAGTTTTTTATTTTTTAAATTTTAAAATCTTTAATTCTTACATGCCCAATGCAGGTTTGATCCCTGGTCTGGGAAGATTCCTCATGCCTCAGAACAACTACCAAGCCCGTGCACAGTAACTACTAAGTCAGTGCTCCAGAGCCCAGGAGCCACAGCTACTGAAGCCCACGTGCCTAGAGCCCATGTTCTACAATAAGAGCAGCCCCGACAATGAGAAGCCCACACACCATAACAAAGAGTGGCCCCAGCTTGCTACAACTAGATAGAGGAACTCTGAGCAAAGTGACAAAGACCCAGCGCGGCCAAAAATAAGGTTTTAATTAAACACACACACACATATGTATATATTTAAGTGACACTCTCAGATCTCTTCTTATTTTCATAGGAGATAAGAAAGAAGATAGTTGAGAATCTGGAAGGAGGTAGGGGAAGGAAAGAAAGGGGAAGCTGAAATACTAAACACAAGTTTATAGTAAATGTTCATTGGGACCTGACCTTATGTTAAGAACTTCCCATATATCATTTTTTTCTTTTATTAATCAGAAAAAATATTATACTAAGAAATAGAACCTGGTTCCCATTTGAATAGAATCAATAATTCTTTAAAAATAGTTCACAAACCATCTTTATTTTCTTTCCCAGTTTGTCTACATTAATGAAGAAAGATAATCAAGGTCATCATTTTCTTCTCCAAATAATATCGGTGGTTTATTCTTGCACATATCATGTCAACCACCAGGCAAGTAATTGTTATCTTTAGCTTATAAATGAGGAACTGATGTTCCCTGGGGCTAAACAGCTGGCCTAGTGCTTTCCACACTTCACATAATTCACTCTCAGAAAACCATCACAATAATTCTTGACTAAATGGATACCACCTTCCTAAATTTTTAAAATATTTTAATTTATTTTTTACTTAATTTAATTTTTCGGGCCATGCTGCCCAGCATGCAGGATCCTAGTTCTCCGACTAGGGATTGAACCCATGCCTCGTACCATGGCACCAAGTCTTAAGTACTAGACCACCAGGGAAGTCCTAAAATATGTTTATTTAAATTTACTCACCTTGTTTTTTAAGGAAAAACTTGTACCACTCCCATAAATGCAAAACCAGTATATAGATTGCAATTAATAGGAGATAACCGTCAAAACAAATACATTGAAAACAAAATGGTTATTAAATTCTAATTCTGAGCTTGAAGGCTACTCTCCTCTTGTTAAAAAATGAAAACAGCCAATGTTAGAAAGCAGATCACCTTACCTGCCTCCTGATAAACCTGTATACAAGTCAAGAAGCAACTGTTAGAACCAGACATGGGACAACAGATTAGTTCCAAATTGGGAAGGGAGTACGTCAAGGCTGTATATTGTCACTCTGCTTATTTAATATATATGCAGAGTGCATCATGTGAAATGCCAGGCTGGAAGAATCTCAAGCTAAAATCAAGATTGCTAGGAGAAATATCAACAACCTCAGATATGTAGATGGTACCACTCTAATGATAGAAAGCTAAGAGGAACTAAAGAGCCTCTTGATGAAGGCAAGAGAGGAGAGTGGAAAAACTGGCTTAAAACTCAACATTCAAAAAACTAAAATGGCATCCAGTCCCATCACTTCATGGCAAACAGATGGGGAAAAAGTAGAAACAGTGATAGATTTTATTTTCTTTGGCTCACTGTGGACGGTGACTGCAGCCATGAAATAAAAGACTCTTGCTCCTTGGAAGAAAAGCTACCACAAACCTAGACAGCATATTAAAAAGCAGGGACATCACTTTGCCAACAAAAGTCCATATAGTCAAAGCAGTAGTTTTTCCAGTAGTTATGTACGAATGTGACAACTGGACATAAAGAAGGCTGAGTGCTGAAGAACTGATGTTTTCAAATTGTGGTGTTGGAGAAGACTCTTGAGAGTCCTTTGAACAGTAAGGAGATCAAACCAGTCAATCCTAAGAAAAGCAACCCTAAATATTCACTGGAAGGACTGATGCTGAAGCTCCAATACTTTGGCCACCTGATGGGAAGAGCTGACTCGCTGGAAAAGACCCTGAAGCTGGGAAAGACTGAAGGCAGGAGGAGAAGAGGCAACAGAGGATAAGATAGTTGGATGATATCACTGACTCACTGGACATGAGTTTGAGCAAGCTCTGGGAGATGGTGAAGGACATGGACCCCTAGTCCATGGGGTCAGAGAGTCGGACACAACTTAGCGAATGAACAACAAGAAAGTTAGAACCCAATAGAGACTTTCTCCTTGATATATTCAGAAAGATCTAAATAAATTGTTAAGAGAATAACTTTTTCACTAAGTTATTTATTGCTTGGTTGGAGCATCAAGCAAAATTGGCTCCTGCATCACTTGAATCGTCCTGAAGAACGTCTAGAGTGATTCTTTATCCATATTTGTGATTCTTTATCCATATTTTTGGAAATACCTAATTTACCAAGATAACAGAGCTTGTAAAGGACAAAGTTAGGTTTCAAACCACCCTCTGCCAGTTTCAAAGTCTTTCCACTGTGCACTGTGGGCTCACCACTCAGACAATTTCAGAACTTCGTTTTGACCCAGCCATGTTTTTCTTCTCCTGGCAAAATTTTATCTTCCTGTGTCCACGAGGCTTAGTGACGTCATGACCTTCAAAGTCCTTCCTGAAAATATGGCAGGAACTATACGTCACACTCCAGAGGAAGGCTGACTCTTGCATGGCCTGGTGGAACTGTGCTCTTTTGATGTGACACTGTGCTGCTTTAACACCGTCTAGGAACATTTTACCTGCTTAACAGCTAACGCTGTGCGGTGCTCAGTTGTGTCCAACTCTTTTTGACCCTCTGAACTGTAGTCCCCCAGGCTCCTCTGTCCATGGGATTTTTCAGGCAAGAATGCTGGAGGGGGTTGCCATCTCCTTCTCCAGGGGATCTTCCCAACCCAGGGATTGAACTCACGTTTCCTGCAGCTCCTGCAATGACAGGCAGATTCTTTACCACTGAGACACCCAGGAAGCCCAATTGCTTCACAGACTATTATAAAAAGTGTCTGCCTCTCCCTCTCTTCACATAAGCTAAGTTCACTGAAAGCAGAGACTAGTGGATTTATCTTTGTATCCTATTGCCTAGCAAGTGCCTGGCACATAGGTGTATCTAATAAATGTTTGTTGAATGACTGAGTTCACTGGACTTAAGAGACACAGTAAAATTAAAACGATGCTTGAGTTTAATAAAATTATAATGCTCTTTTGTTGTTTTTGTCTATAACCACCCATTCTCTTTTATTTGGTAACAGAGTTTTTAAAAACAAACAAACAAACAAACAAACGGGAACCAACTCCTCTACACTAGTTTCCCATCCTCACTCTGCTCCTTCTGTGAGTGGTCATATAACCCCAGACTGCCCAGACTCATCATGATGCTGTTAGGGACAGACATGTCACGCAATCTGTGCTCTTGAGATCCAGGCCCAAGAATCAGTAGTTTGTTGCTAGGCTGACAAAATACAGGCTTGAAGCCTCTATTGATCATCTAGTCCCACATGGGGAGAATTTGTGTGAGAAGAAAGTCATCACCAAAAGTAATGAAATCAAGAAGTGGAGAAAGATTCCAACCCAATAACTGGGGCACCTGGTTCCAGCTGTGTCTGAAAAACCCTTTTTATAAATTTTTAGTTATCAGTCCCATCTTTAAACTACTGGTTCAGAAGTGCCAGTCTGAGATAAAATGTTTACTGTTCCCAAGAGTCGCAGTGGCAGCCCACTCCAGTACTTTTGCCTGGAAAATCCCATGGGCGGAGGAGCCTGGTAGGCTGCAGTCCATGGGGTCGCTACAAGTCAGACACAACTGAGCAACTTCACTTTCACTTTCCACTTTCATGCATTGGAGAAGGAAATGGCAACCCACTCCAGTGTTCTTGCCTGGAGAGTCCCAGGGACGGGGGAGCCTGGTGGGCTGCCGTTTATGGGGTCGCACAAAGTTGGACACGACTGAAGCGGCTTAGCAGCAACAACAGCCGCAAAATGAGAGAAATTTCATTGATAATACATTTTTTAAAAAAATATTGGCTCCTGCACCAGGTGAAGCCACGTCCCATGTGCAGCAGGGCCCTTCATGGGGTGAGGGCAAAGGTGCAGGGAAGTTGTGGGAAATGAAGAGAATGAAGGAAGACAAGGAAAGATCCATGGGGGAAGGGGCATGGGGAGGAACGGTAAGCACAGAAGGGAGGAATAAGAGAAAGTGAGAGGGAAAAACCTTTATACATAGTGAAATTTAACTTCTGGGAGGAGGGAGAGAATGGATGCTTGCTTAGGCATTTGTCCAGACGGAATGTTTACTCATGGTTTAATTAGCCAGAATGAAGTTAGTGTCAAAGTGAAGTAATAAGTTAGGCAGGAGGCAAGCATGATGGAGTGTTGATGGGAGTGTGTGTATTAGACAAATCATGGTAGCACATAAGTGAAGATGATGCTCCAGACCCATGAACTTTGACTTCTCTCATCCTGATGGCACATTTGTCCCAAGCCAGTCTATCCCACTTTCTCAATCCTTGTTTTGGAGATGACTGGTCTTATTAGGGGTATTTTCTCTGGCCATGGAAAAAGTGAATCTTACTGGCTCGCTTATGACTAGATTCAGTGTGGTTTGGATGCTATGCTGAGTCGTAGACCTATGTGAGGTTAAGCTTCTAGCATGTTAGATCACACACACACACACACACACACACACACACACACACACACACACACACACACCTTAGACCCAGGAGATGCAGTTGCTAGAACCACCCAGGCTCTGGTTGGCTGCAGGGTCCTTGGCCTTGCTATTCCCTCTGCCTATACTTTTTATTCCTATTCTTTGTAAGCTTTTCCTTTTTCTTATCCTTTATATCTCAGACCAAAAGTCACCTTTTCAGAGAAGTCTTCCCAAACCATCCTATTTCAAATAGATCCTTCTAGCATTTTCTCTCTCAGCACCACTTCTCAGCTACTAATTCTTTTTATGTATTTGTTCATGAACTTGCTTTGTTCTCTGTCTCTCCTTCAAATCCTCAAACTCCAAATAGGTAGAAACCATGTCTTTCTGGTTTACACTGTTTCTCTGCTCTTAACACAGATAACACAGGGTTCGATTCATAAATGGGATTCAACTGTCAGATGAATGAATTAATACATGAAGTGCTCTCAGATCTTATCTTTGGTCTTTCACAGATTAAAAACTTGAGATCGTTCTCAGTTCAGTTCACCAAGTCGTGCCCAACTCTTTGTGACCCCATGACATTGCTCTACTGGGGTTATATCTTGTCAGAATAAAATTTCAAACTGTAAGAAATTACTTTTGACTATTTAAGATGGCTCCTACTCTCACTTTTTCTCCAAAAATGTCCTGAAGGTGCACAGAAGAACTTGGGATATTACACACTAATGACTCTGGTCCTTTGGGAAGGGCAGAAGAGCCTCCATTTGAAGCATTTAAGGAACCATTCTGTCTACAGAGTCTTTGGACATGCTTTCTGTTTTTCTTGCTTTAGTATTTGTGCCAGTGGTACATCTCCATAACCCAGTAACAAGCAATTTGGTGCAAATGATGGGGACTATTTGAAGCCATAAACTACAGTTATCCAAAGGATAAATTCCCTGCTGTCAGAGACATGTATATTCTTTAGAGAGAGAGAAAATGGGTAAAGTTGCCTATACTAGCCCTCTTATTTAAAAAGAGCTGTATGCTTTTGTTTTTCCCTGTGCTAGGTTCCACATAACATTCATATGAGGTAGAAGTACTGGCAGCCTTACCATTCAGTAGGGTGAACACAATGGATTATTGTTGTTTTATTGGTTTATAGCCTAATTTACAAAGCAATTTAATATAGTTTATATATTACTAATAACTTTCTATTGTGTTTAGTCACATCTGATGCTTTGTGACCCCATGGACTATAAACCACCAGGGTCCTCTGTCCATGGTATTTTTCAGGCAAGAATACTGGAATGGGCTACCATTTCCTCCTCCATAGGAACTTCCCAACCCAGGGATCGAACCCATGTCTCCTGCACCTCCTGCACTGGCAGGCAAATTCTTTACCACTGGACCACTGGGGATTAGCACAAACATAGAGGCTTCAAACAGCATGAATGCATTATCCCCAGCGTCTATTGGTCAGGGATCTGGACGTGGTTGAACTGGATGGACCCTCTGCTCCCATCTCTCAAGATTACACCCAAGTATGGGCCTGAGCTCGTTCAGATTGTTGGCACGACCCATTTCCTCATGGTATATGACTGTGTCCCCATTTTCTTGCTAGGTGTTAGCCTATACCACTCTCAGTTCCTAGGGGCTGCCTCTTTTCATGTGCAATTCACAACCCAGCTGTCTGTTTTCCTCCTCCCAGGCCTGGGAGAGAAACTCCCAGATAGTAGAAGGCTGGTCTGAAAGGTCAGGTCCACCCAAGGTAATCTCCCCTTTGATTAATTCAGAACTGGCTGGTTTTGAATCCTGATTACATTTGCAAATTCCTCTTGCCATATCTGTCCTAAATCCTCTTGCCATATCTGTCCTAAGTCATTTCAGTGATATCCAACTCTTTGCAATCCCATGGACTGTAGCACACCAGGCTCCTCTGTCCATGGGATTCTCCAGGCACGAATTCTAGTGTGGGTTGCCACTTCCTTCTCCAGGGGATCATCCTGATTCAGGGATCGAACCTGGGCCATATAGTGGAACATAAGTCAAGGAGTGATATCTTGGTCAGAAGGCCCATCCCACCTGCAAGGGGAGGGTTTAGACAAGGGCTGAGATCATGGGGACTCATTTTAGAATTCTGCCTATCATGGTTTACAATAATAATTTTTAAAACGGATGCCCAAGGGCTTCCCTGGTGGCCCAGTGGTTAAGAATCTACCTTGCAATGCAGGAGACACCAGTTCAATCCCTGGTCTGGGAAGATTCCACATGCCACAAGCCAGCTAAGCGCAACTACAACCGCTGAGCCTGCACTCTGGAGCCTTGAGCTGCAACTACTGAGTCCGTGTGCAGCAACTGTTGAAGCCCACATGCCCTAGAATCTGTGCTCAGCAACAAGAGAAGCCACTGCAATGACAGGCCCATGTCCAACTAGAGAGTAGCCCCTGCTCTCTGCAACAGGAGAAAGCCCACTCACTCAACAAATATGCTTGCTGCATTTATATATACCGGGCAGGCTAAAAGGAAAGACAAGGGAGTCACAGCTTACCAGAGCAGGATCTTCTTGGGGCACCAATGCCAGGTCATTAGGTATCATCTTGCCTTAAAATTGGAAATTCTCCTCCTAGTCACATGAGGAGGATCACTGTGTCAAGAGTCTTCAATTTGGAAGGAAAAGTGCTAGGAGGAATAAGGAACACTAAAGACTTCCAGCACATGAGATTTTTAAAAAAGAAAGAAAGAATAGATTTGACTCAGCCCCTTAGGACTTACCTCATTTCCAAACTCGCCTTTGCACCTCTAAGTCCTTGATGCCTCTGTAAGCCTCAGTGGTTTACAATCAACCAAGCTGATGAGTTACAATCCTCCAAGGAGAGTCCTGGGCAGAAGCTGCCTTCTTCTCCCTACTGATCTATGAGAGTATCACCTTTAACTCCAGGTGAGGTTGATAGTATCTCCATTTTTTTTTCCAGGTGAGTAACCATGATCAGAGATGATAAGTTACTTGTTCAAGGTCATACAGCAAATAAGGAGCAGAGCTAGGATTAAACCCAGGTCTGTCAGAGTCCAAAATCCATGCCCTTAATTAGAGTATTCTTTCCTTGAAAAACATTATCTATCTAGGCCGGCATTTTGTGAGGAAGATTTAAAATAAGATCCTAGATATCAAATAGAAAGGATACGCTCCAGAAAAGCGCTGGACTCAAAGATGGAGGGTGTTTCTTCATGTCCTCTGAATTCTGCCTCTCTCCCCCATTAGCTCTGATTTCACATCCTTCTTCCACATATGAGAAAATTTTATACAGTCATGGCCAGGCCCTGTATTTTCCATATAGTATTCTGTCTGTATTATCACCTCCAGCTTGAGTGAATTTTACTCAGCATAGCCTTTAAGGTTTGGTTGAAAACCTGCCATCTCCTTTAGTGCTTAAAATCCTCAGGATGGCAGGCCAGGAGGGCCTGAATGAGAAGGCTGCAAGTCTTGAAAAGGTCAGGGAAGCCGTGGGGGCCAACAGGAAGCCTCTGGCTCAGTCCGAGTGGCCTGGTGGTCCCCACCCCCGCTGCCCCGCCCGGGTCACCTTCTCACCTGGCTCTCAGCAGTCTCTGCAGTGACTCAGCCTTGCCGCTGCTCCAGCCAGCTTGTCAGGCTATAGCCAGGCTGATGGCTCTAGATCTGATTCTGCCTCTCCCCTCAGTGGAACCCTTCAGCGGCTGCTTGTTCTTCTTAGGATAAAGTCTGAACTCTGTAATGTGGTTCAAAGGTCCTGCACATTCTGGTCTCTCCCCACTCCACTGACCTTCTGGGCACCTCACTCGCTCCCCAGTGCTGAATCTCTCACAGTTCCCTGAAGGGCCCCCTCTCCCATGCCTCCAAACCTTGGTACGTGCAGTCCCCTCAGCCTAACTCTGGTTCCCTATCTTTCGCCACCCCTCCCCCTGCCCCCATCAATGCCTCTTTATCTGACTTTGTTACATCTCACCCTAGACTTTACCAATTCCAATATGACTTTCCTGATCTTCCCAAGATTATGCCAGGGCCCTTGCCACAGGTTCCCTGTCCCCTCACCTCAGAGTTCACTTAATCATAGCAATTATCACAAGGCAGTGTAATGACGTATTTGTCTTCCCAACTAGGTCACGGCAGCCCTGAGATCATGCGCTGAATCTTATTTCTCTTTGTATTCTCAGCATTTATTGAGAGCAAGGACTCAATAAATGGCCCCTGCATGAATTAATGAATAAATAAAAGTATACTGTTCAGCCAGGGAAAGCACTGTGACCGTGCTTTGCAAACATCAGCTTTGCTAAATGACTATGTATAAAGGAAGCTGAAATCAAAGTAAGCGATATTCAGACAGTCTGGAAAACTCAAGTGCATATAGCAACCTCAGGCACAGTCTTACTGAATTGAAAAGAGCCCTCTCAAGTAGTTCCCTCTTTATAACAATAAGAAGGGAACCAAGGGATATGGGATTAAAATTGGGAAGAAAGAAAATATCACCTGAGGAGAGAATTTCCTTTTTAAATGGGAAAAGACACATTTTCTTCTGTCTCCCATTTGACCACAGATTGAGAGATTGCTCAAGTAACAAAAGAAAATCATGTGTTCATCCTAATCTTGAATGGTCTCCTGCAGAGGGTGGATTGTCACAGAGAGAGCACCTCCTGTTTTCTGGTGGATGTGAGAATACTTGCTGAGAACAGCTAAACTGCTCAATGTTGGGAAAGGTCTGTGCTTGGGAGAGGCTGAGGAACCATTGGTGGAGGATGACAAGGTGGGGAGAGGTGGAGCAAGTGTGGGGGGAAATGGAGCCTGCCCTGTCTCACTGGGGCTGAGCCCTGAAATGGGTGATGATGTACCCCTCTACGGCCTGGGGACAGGGAATTTAGGAACCCCAACATGCCCAGTGGGGGATTATGAACTTTTGTGATGAAAGACTGCATATTCCTTCAAAACCTTCAGTGATGTCTATTTTGCTTCATAACACTTTTAGTACAAATGGTTCATTCTGGGAAACTCAGAGGGTGGACAGTACTATGCATTCCTGAAACACGGTCAGGACACAGTCATTCCACAGGGGCATCTCTATTACCCAAAAAATGTTTGGAAGATGCATGTTGTTTAAAACGCTTGTGTATGAAAACAGGTAGCAGAAGGATTAGGTACTTGTATGTGAAATTCTTTAGTTAATAAGAAACTATTGGCTCAGGCTTCCCTGATGGTCCAGTGGATAAGAATCTACTTGCCAAATGCAGAGGACACTGGGTCACCCATGCGCCTAGAGCCTGTGCTCCATAACTAGAGAGGCCACGGCAGTGAGAAGCCTGCACACCTGCTCACCACAACCAGAGAAAACTCCGCACAGCAACGAAGACCCAGCGCATCCAAAAATGAATAAATAAAAATTATTTCTTAAAAAGCAGTACTATTTTTTTTTAAAAAGAAACTATTGGCTCTTGTTGAAACAGTCCTCTAGGATTTCAGAATGGGCTACCTGGTCTTGCTATGGGGAAAACGTCAATGGTGGATCATCTCATCCTTTCCCCCATTCATCCAGAAACCTTCATTAGGTACTTACTGTGTTGCAGGCTTTGTGCTAGACTCTAGAGGGAGAGTGATTAACCAGCCAAAACCAGTCTCTGGATACAGCGTGCATTGGCACAGAGCCTTCTGGACCTAAACCGTATCCCTGGAAATGGAAAATCTTAATGAACGTCATTTGCATGTATGCATTAGTGCATCAGAGGGTTTACCCTTGGAACAGATGGAAACCATTCTGAATTGTTCTGAATATGTTTATATTTAAATATGTCTCAGATAATAAAATAGAAAGAATGCTTCTTCTGGTGGGAGAGCAGGAACAAAGCCTTTCCAAAGCGTTGCCCAGGGCACTGTGGATTTCAGGCAGGGCCTCTCTGGGGTTGCTTCATCATCGGTTCTTTTTTCCGAGCTGCCCGGGGCTGCACTTTCTTTGGTAAGACTCTGCCTCTATGCCCTGAGTTGGGAATTCTCCTCTTAGGGGCTGCTTGAGAGGTGCTTCTCTTGAGTTGGAAATTAACCTGGAAAAAAAAAAAGAAGCTAGGAGAGCACAGAAATCAGTTTTCCATTTCCTAGAACTGAAATTGGGGGAAGACCAGTTTGGATCCTGCTTTACCATGGTTCCAGGTCCTGAGAACAAGGAACTGAGGAGAATATCACAGCAACCACCCAGTGTGGGTGGTGTCATACAGGCTTGGCTCATATTTCCCCCAAAATGGCTCATCATAACTGATAATACATAGGGTAAATCTGGATGAACTTAACGTACATTTATTTTATATGTAATAGCAAAAAATATCTACACTCAAGGCATGATTTTTGCCAATACTGCTGTTCAAAACAAGAGTTAAGATTTCCTGGTGCCACAGTCATCACCTTTAAGCTGACTACATGACTCACAGGTACTGTGCTCAGGCAAGCCAAAGAATGCCTCAGACCTTCAGAGCTAAACCTTCCAAACCTAATTGTTTGGAAATAGAGACGATACAGACGGTTAGTATGGATTCTTAAATTCTATGTCCTCGTGCACTAATGCCTGTTTCCAGCAGTACACTGAAACCTTCCTTCTGGCCATGCACACAGAGGTGATGCTTCTGACTGTCAAGTGTGGGATCTGTGGGCTGTGCAGAAGCCCTAGAGCTCCGGCCCAGGAAGGGAAAGGCGAGGGTGTGGCGCCGTGTTCTAACCACACTCCCTGGAGGCATCCTTGGCTCTCAGGCCCTGGGAACAGACTGAGCTGCTGAAGCCAGCTGGGAGTTGGAAAACATGTGACAGACAGACCTCTTCATGGGGTTACTTCTTGCCCCTTTGGGAAAAAACCCACAGCCAGCTAGTTTTCCCAAAGCTGGAGAAATCAGAGGCAATTGTACTGTATCAGTACTATTTCTTATATATAGTGTCAATATAAGGATCAAGCAAAGGAAAGTGGGGGGAGAGAGAGAGAGACAACAAAATGAGGCAAGGACAGAGAAAGGCGTGGGACATCTGGACGGCAGTGAGGGAAGCCACGGGGAAAACACTGGACTCTTGGAGACGCTTTAAAGAGCTTTAATTGTAGCACAAAACCCCTCTAGTAAATGATCTTTTTTTCTTTTCCTGCAACCAATTAGATCTCTGCTTTAGAATGGGAAAGAGACTCAACTGGGATCAGTAAGTGGATTCTTAGTTGTGACTGCACCTGAGAAATGTATCCAACAGATAAATTTTTTCCCCTCTTAGTTATACGTGATACAATGATGGGTTATATCAATTCATTTAAAGGTTACATGAGAAAGGAGGTAAGATCTTTTGAAGCCTAATTTGTTACTCAAGAGGATTTGTCCTTGTTTGAATTTGCAATTGAATAAACTTACACTTAGTGCAAGACTTCTGTAAGCAGCTGCCTAACAGTCATTTGATTTTAGGGTAGATGAGGAGCAGGGGGATAACAAGGACAAAGGAAGAGGGTGCACCGACTGGGAAATTGGGAGCAGGTTAACAGGCTGCCAGGGAAGAGATACTCTCTGCTTCACGCATCTGCAAGTAGAAGTCGTTTATATCCTGCAGAAGAAGGGAGTGGAGGGACCAGGTCAGGGGAAAGCGGGAGCTGTCTAGAAATTTCAAAGGAATTTCAAAGAGCTTTTTACTTTGACTCCTGTGTTAAAAAAGAGGCTGCGAACACAGGTGCTGAGCTCAGCACAAGGCCATGTAACAGACTGGCTGAGAAAGCTGCCTTGAAAGTCCCGCAGAGGCTGGACTCCGGGCTCCCACTTACTCACCATGGGGTACTGGACAAGTTACTCCTGTTCTTTGAGCTTCAGCTTCCTCAGCCACAAATGGGTTTATATACAGGGTTGTTATGAAGGTTAAATGAGATGATTCTGGAAAGCTCTCAGGTAACGTCTGACACACAGTAGCTATAACTATTTGAAAAGGCAAGATATTTGACTGCATTGAGTTAACAGGGAAAGGGCAGAAAGGTCTGCTAAGTTCTCAGGATGTATAGAGAAGGAATAGGACTGAGTGAGGGGGCCCAAGGGACGACCTGACATGAGGGAAAGGTCCACAGATGCTCATTAACCGGGACGGCCTCATTACCTTTTCTTTGTTTGAGAAACCTGAGGATTAGTGTCCATGATCTTTGAATTTCTTTGGCTCTGAGATCCCAATCCAAAACGACCAAAGATAAAAAGGCCCAGGCTATAGATCAAAAAAGTTTTTCACTTCTCATCCTGTCTGAAAGCCTTTTGCAGAGTTCAATATTGAAAAGCACCAAGGTGAGTGGAAAGCAACGCTGTCTGGGCACATGGGCACCAGAAGGGGGCAGAGTGCCATCTGGTGGTGGTCCTTACTGATGACGGCGAAGACTGTAAGCCTGGGTATCTGGACAAGGTCTCTGGGATTTGTTGAGTACTTTCGATGTGTAAGTCACTGTACTAAATGTTTTATGTGCACCTTCTCACTTCAATCTCTTGTGAAAGAGGCATTATTATGACCAGTTAGCAGAGGAAGAAACTGACGATGAGAGCAATCAGGTAATTTGTCCAAGGTCTGCAGACAAGAGAGCTGGATTTAGAATCTGGCAGTGTTTTCATCACAATGCTACATTAAAGAGAAGGAAAAGGAAAAACCAAAAGAAATGGGGAAGGATATAACACAAGAATTACAGAAGAAAAATTAGCATAGGGGAGCACTAATTTTGTTTTTCTCAGGTGGTGAAAGAGGGAAGCTCAGCAGAGGTTAGAACTATACAATTGATTATTTGTAACTCTGCGTACGTGATCTTTACAGTGCTCTGTACAGGTCAGCCTAACTTACCAGCTTGGGTTCCGCAGGACCCACGGTCACACTCACGGTCTCTGGGTCGAACCCAGGTGCTGTGGCAGTGACAGTGTAGGTGCCTGGAAGCAGCAGCCGGAAGTAATCGCCGTGGGCACCTAAAAGTTACAAGGATACAACTCAGTCCGCTGATGAGAAATCTGCCCCAGATGAGGCTTTGATATGAAAAACAATCTGAGGGGTTTAGCTGACCCCAAGCTTAATTTTTTTAAACAGTCTGATGAAACTGGTAAAGATCTAAAACAATCATAGGCTGTCATAACATTTTAAGATCATGGGCCTCAGCTCCTGGAAGTAGAATTTTCACTGTGCTCTGCACTGAGAGTACTATGGTTAATTTTAGATCCTGCATGCATTTTAAAACAAACTCATGTCCACTGAAGGGTCACTAGGAGAAAGGTTGAAAGATTTATGAATGCTTTTCCTGGTAAAGAGATGACATGAGATCTTTGTTTCAACGTCTGAAAAGTTATTGTGAAGAAACGATGTCTACATAAAGAAATAAGAACGAGGACAGAAGTAAAAATTCAACAACATATGAGTTACCAAAAAAGGAATGAACTGCCTTTTGAAATTGTGAGCAGAGACTGAATGGAGTGAGGGGCTCTAGAAAAGCTACACAGCTGTGCAGTGTGCAACCTGTATCAGTGGACATGATGCAAACAACCCGATGTCAGTGGTGTTGTATAAGTGTAAATTTTTTTTTTAATTGGAGAATAATTGCTTTACAATGTTTTGGTTGTCTCTCCCATACATCAACACGAATCAATAATAATTATAAATATATATATAATATATATATCCCTTCCCACTTGAGCCTTCCTCTCTTGTATGTAATTTTGTATTAAATGGGAGAGCTGGACTAAATGACCTAAATATCTGATTTTGAGAATCTTATTTCTAATATTTCTTCCATCACCATCAAAAGGGGAAAATAAAACTGAAAAGAAAGCCTGTTTCTCAAGACAGGGATGTAGTATTTTTGCTAATGATTTTATATCTCTTTAGAATAAATTATGACTGTGCCTTTAAAATTCTTTTTATTGTAACAGCAATGAAGAACTGACATAATAAATGCAATTAAGAATGAGAGATAATAAATAATGAAGAAGTCTCTGCCACCTATAATGACTGTAATTTACTTTAAAATTCCTTAGTAAAAGCAGTGTGTTATAATGCATACATTGGATACTTTGTTATACCCTAGGGACTGTCATTTTCTTTAATTAGAGGCTCCAACTAGGAGTGGTTAGCTACCACTGTACCAGAAAGGCCTAATTCCAGATGCAGCTATTACAATGGCTTCAGCTATCTTTATCTTTTAGCAACACTAGATGCTTTGCTAAGTAGCATAATGAACATTAGCAATGAGCTCTTCCAATAGTGAAATGAGTAATTTATCAATTTAGTATCCTGTGTGTTAGAAGTGAGTTCTTATTGCTGTAATTCATGGTGTTCAACATATGTTGATTGACTAGAATGAGACATTTCCCACCTTTGCATGAATAGGATGGAAGAATCTAGCAAGCCCTGAAGCTCTTAGGGGTGTCAGAGCGTGGTTCCCTAAACAGTCCTGGGTCCAGTCACTGGACTGGAAGAATCTGGTGTCTGATGCTTGACTATGAGTCTACAGAATTCTGCCTTTAGAATGTTGTTGCCTTTGCCTTGAATGAACTGTTCATGGAAGAGGTGTCGGGAGCACCTTAAAGAATGTAATTTATCTCGTTAAAATTGAGATTTCATGCAGTTTAAACAGATTGAGCTGTAAGATGCCTGCTTGGTAAAGCTAGCACGGTGAAATGTGGCTGAGCCATGCTGGTGTCAAGGTTGGGGGAGGCAAATCTCACCTGCCCCTAGCCATGGGAGCTCCTGCTCTACATGAAAACCCAACCAAACACCACCAAACCCCTAAGAGTTGGGCCTGATCACACTGGGCTGGGGCAGTTTGCAATACCATTGTGCCGTGAGATAGCCTGCACCATCTAGAAGGTTTCAACTTGGCTCCAAAAAGACCTGCTCCCACCATCAATCTTGCCCTCAGGGAGCCTACTATGGGATACATCTTACCAACTTTTTCCTAAACAGAGCTGTAACGAAAGCCTGGCTTGGGGTCAAGACTAAACATCACTTTTACAGTCCTTTTCTTTTCTATCCCATTTCACATCAGTATGAGAGTTATTAATAACCTCAATCCCAGAAAACACTCCTAACAAAGTATGAGGCAGTGACTCCTGAATGCTGAGAGAGATGTTCACATTTGCATCTTCCTGGCCCTTGTCTCTTAATTCCTGTCCTCAATCCTGTTATCCTTCCTTCCTCCAATCCCTCCTACCTCCAGTGTCCTTGACGTCCCTGCTGGTCTCACTGGCTTACGAACTGGCTTCCTGACTATGCTGAAGACAGTGAAGCAGTAAAGGCTCCCTTCTCATAAAAGCAGTGGCCACCTACCTGAAGTGACATCGTGATTAATCCCACCGACAGAAATGACAGCATCTGCAAGATTATTATAATTCTCATCCCTCACCATTCCCTTGATGCCCTGGTGGACCTGTAGGAAAGTTTATAGTGTATAGTTATGTTCACAAAACATTTGTGCCATGTTGGAGAGTCCTCAAAGCCCTTCCCCATGTGCTACTGCACTTGACATTCACAAAGATTATGGTAACAGATTCTTGATTGGTCTTTCTGTTCTCACCACAATCCCCAGTAATCTCAAAACAGTAGTCAAGAGTGATCCTGTTAAAATCTAAGTCAAATTGTGTTACTAATCTCCTTTCTATCTCTATGAATTTGACTACTCTTCATACCTCATGTAAATAAAATTGCTGTTTTTTTGTGACTTGCTTATTTCACCTAGCATAATGTCCTCTAGGTTCATCCCCATTGTAGCACATGGCAGAATTTCCTTCTCTTAAGGCTGTACGTCCACTGTGTGTCTCTGCCACATTTTGTTTGTCCCTTCATCCACCAGTGGACACTTGGATTGCTCTCACCTTTTGGCTACTGTGAACAATGCTGCTCTGAATACAGGTGTACAAATAACTCTTTGAGATCCTGCTTTTAGTTCTTCTGGATATATACCCTGATTGGTTTTGCAGGATTGTATGGCGGCTCTGTTTTTACTTTTTTTTCAGGAACCACCACATTGTTTTTTCGTAGAGGCCACACCATTTTACATTCCCACCAACACTGTACCAGTGTTCTAATTTCTTCACGACACTTGCTATTTTATAGCAGCCATCCTCATGAGCGTGAGGCGGTACTTCATTGTGGCTGTGATTTACATTTCTCCAGTGATTCTGAGCATCTTTTCATCTGCTTACTGTTGGCCTTGCATTTGCTACTATGGCTTCATCAGGGAGCCCCCTTTCCCCTAGATATCTGAACCGTTTACTCCCTTACCTCCTGTAAGTCTGTTTAAATGTTACTTTCTCTGTAAGGCCTTCTTCATAGCATTTTGCATTTAACATGTTACAAATTATTTTGTTTACTGTCTGTCTCTCCTTACTGGAATACGAGCTGCATACATGCAGACATATATATTTGTTTACTCTTAATCCTCAGCACAGAGTACAGTCTCTGACAGATAGCTGTGCTCAACAAAGTGGAATGAATTAATTTCACTGGTAGAAAAGCTGAGATCTATTGTATTGAGTCAGAGCAAAAGTCAGACCTGAGTCATACAAAATACCTTGCCTACCATCAGAAAACACTTCCCTTTCTGTAACCAGGACACTTAAAACACAGAATTTACCTGTTCCAAGAATTGGATTAGGGCTTCCCTATTACCCAGCCACTCGCGTTGTAATTCCTCTTGCAGTGGAAACTTGTCACAACTAAGTTCCAGCGTGATCTCAAAGCAGTTAGTATGGAGATAATTAAAGTCTTGCATTCCTAGGGGAAAGAGAGCAGGGGCAGAGTTGTATAATCAAGTTCCCCACTCAACACTCAATTTCTCCACACTCTCTTCCCCATCACCTGCTGTTCTACCTCATCATCTCCAATATTCTTCTCCTCCATAAACCCTTTCCTCAGTTCTCAAATGCACATGTCTATCTTTCCAGTTTTCTCCCTTCACAAATGCCCACTGTGTGGTCTCCATTCCCTACTTCTTCCATTTCATGACTTAACTTCTTGTCTCTCTCATCATACCAAGGTTTGCTTATTACTCATGCCTTCATATCAGACAATTACTGCTCTCAGGGGATAGATTCTTCTCTTGGACCGTGATATTCTTCAGATCTGGGAGGTCGGAGATGAGATGGTTATCTTGCTTTCACACCCTTTCTCCTACCTGAGAACACAGCACCAACTTGAAAATAGTTATCCTAGAAAAACAGACTCCAGAGAAAGCAGAAGGCAGATATAGTTTTTCTTCATCAAATGCTTGCCTGTTTCTATCCTGCATATTATTCAACTGAATCAATCACAATGAATATATTTCTGATTATTAGAATGGTATTTATCTCACAAACTTATTGGGATTAAAAATTATTCATCTAATCAACTTTTTACCTGCTCTCTAAGCTGATGAGTGCAAACAGCTTTTATTAAAAGAATGGGGAAAGTTGGAGAACAACTCTAGCCTGTTACATTGATTCTCTCCCTGAATCAGAATTACCTAGAAGGCTGTGACTTCCAGCCAAATACAAATTGCTGGGCCTCAGCCCCAGAGTTTCTGACTCAGTATGTATCCAGTACTTGCTTTTTTTTTTTCAACAAGTTCCCAGGTGATGCTGATGATGCTGGTCTAGAAACCTCACAATCATTTTGATATAAACTTCATGATCTTGGAACTAAACCCATTTAATTAGGGGTAATGACTAAATGATTAATGATTTACTGGAGGCATGGGTTATGCTATCCCAGAAAATGGGAAGGGAAAGGGAAGAACAAGTATTTGAAAAAGTATACTTTATATTTTACATTTGGGAGGGGGTACTTATTGCTTTGGGGCTTCCCAGTGGCACTAGTGGTTAAGAACCCTGCCAATGCAGGAGACTAAAGAGACGTGGGTTTAATCCCTGGGTAGGGAAGATCCCCTGGACAAGGAAATGACAACCCATTCCAGTATTCTTGCCTGGAGAATCCCAAGGACAGAGGAGCCTGGTGGGCTACAGTTCATGGGGTCGCACACACTCGGCCACAACTGAATCGACTTAGCACACAAGCACTTATTGCCAAGACTGAATGCAAAAGGAGAAGGGAGCTGCAAAGGGGATGAAATAGTTAAACAGAATCACCAACACAATGGACATGAATTTGAGCAAACTCTAAGAGATGGTGGAAAACAGAGGAGCCTGGCATGCTGCAGTTCGTGGAGTCTCAAAGAGTTGGACCTAACTTAGTGACTGAACAACAACTTACTGCTTTCCTAATGTAAACCAAAGAAAGTAAAGTTCAATCTTCTTGCTTTGGGTTCAAGTGAGTTTTGGCCACAAGAAGTCCGTCATCTTCCTAGTACATGATGACTTGCTAACCTTCCTCCTTCCCAGTCCCCATGGGACAAGCCATCAGCTCAGCCCTTACCAGTGAGTTTCTACTACCTGGGCTCTGACCGGTCAGGTGTGAGAGGATGGGAGAAGAGAGCTGCTGCAACATCATTCCTGAGAGAACCTGGTTTCCTGCTTCAGCTCTTACCTATCCTTAGGTTCTTTATCTACTGAAGGTTTGTAAACAGAGGTTACATCTTGACCCTCAGTTGTGGGAAAAGCCCAAAGAATAGAGAGCAGAGCCTCTTGCTAGAGGTGTCTGCTATGCTATCAGTGGCCAATGTCCATGGCAAATCCCTGCTGATGGGAGATGGGCAGGCAGGGTACAAAGAGCACATATCAGAGGAATTGTCTGTCCAGCCTGGCATCTCTCCTCATCTTTGCTATATGAGGCATACCTCATGCCACTTAAGAAAAAGTTTCATATTTATAAAGCAGGCATTTCCAAATGCTCTATGTGCATTATTTTATTTAATACTTACATTAAAATCCTAATGCAAGTAGTGTTATTCTTAAAGTACAAATGAGGAAACTGAAGCACAGAGAAGTTAGGTAATTAGCCTGAAGCCACATAACTAGTGAATGGTCAAGCTGGGTTTCAACCCAATATAACATTAGAGAGCACACTCTTAACCACTTGACTACATTCCTATGATCTAATCCACTATGTGAACCATCAGTTCTAAAGGACCACACAGTGTTCCAACCTCCATTTTAAAGAATTACAAGATGATGTTAAATGCCAACTTAAGGCTTCTCGTTTTTTCAGATCTCTACTTGAATGCAAAATAGCATTCCTGTCAGAGATATGACAGGATGCAAAAATCAATTGACAATTTAAAAGAAATGAGTCTCAGTCTACTTCAGCTTACAGCACTCTTGTGCCCAGAATTATTCTTACCCTTGCTGAGGGAATACCAGGAAGCCCCATTGGTGATGCCATCTGGGAAGTAATCCCCACAGTTCCAGCCTTGGTGCATCCATCCATGTGCATAGGAGTAGACCTTCGCCAGCTACAGGTAAAGTGGGTGAGAAATGACCTTGAGTGTCCCCAACTCATACGGCAATGCTCATACTCAGAAGCAGGGTGAGGCCAAGAACCCCACTAGGTAGAAACAATTGATTATTTCCTTTTGTGAAAGAAAATACCAGGAGAAATGGAGAGATGGTATGTGCGTGTGTGTGGAATGGACTAGAGTTAGGAGATCTATCAGCTGCTGTTCCCACTACATTGGGCCTAAATTTCTTCAAAGTGCAAAATGAGGGGTGGTATTCAATCATGTACAAGCACTTTTCCAAGTGTACCTCAGTTTCCACCTGAATTTTGCAAGAAAGAATCAAGAAGCAAGTAAGACAGGTCTTCATCACAAAAGGAATTATGTATTGGGAGTGAGAGATGTGTGTTATCTCTCAGGGACAGGGATATATTCAAAATCTCTATCATTTTCTTTCATTACTATTTTATAACAGTAGACAAAATGAGATAACTAGAGAAGAAAATACAATAATATATTTGCTTTGCAAAGCAACAACTGGTGTTATTCTCTATGTAATTCATTAACTGTTGAATTAATGTTATTATAGGAGAATTCTCTGGAGTCCAGTGGTTAGGACTTGGTGCTTTCAATGTGGGGACCCAGGTTCAATCCTCAGCCAGGGAACTAAGATCCCACAAGTCATGAGACTCAGCCGGAAAAAAAAAAATCTGAAATACTAAATAATATTATTTTATTGAAAGAAAGTAAAAGTGAAGTCGCTCAGTCGATCCAACCCTTTGCGACAGCATGGACTGTAGCCCACCAGGTTTCTCCACCCATGGAATTTTCCAGGCATGAGTACTGGAGTGGGTTGCCATTTCCTTCTCCAGGGGATCTTCCTGACCCAGGGATTGAACCCGGGTCTCCTGCATTGCAGGCAGATGCTCAGATGCTTTACCATCTGAGCCACCAGGGAATTCCAATTATTGTATTAATTATATATTATTAAGAATATTAACCATAAAATAGCTAATCTATTAATTTTATTCTATTGCTGTTTTGAACTATTATATAAGCCTTTTTCCTATGCATGGTATATTTTACATTTATACAGCCATACTACTATAAAACTGTAAACTAGAACCCCCAAAATTCACATTTAATGCTCTAGCTTACCACCAGCACTATCAGGCTTTCAGTATATTTCTTCCTTATCACTAACAAGTATTGTGGTAACTGTACTATAAAGCTTTCCTATTTATTTACTCTTTCATAAATGTATGGTTTATCACTCAAAACAAAATGTAATATACTAGATTGTAAGCTCCTAATGAGCAGGAGGTATTTTCAATCATTTTCTGTCGACTCATTCCTAATAGGGTCCTATGTTAACTGATTTGACCTCTGTCACTCTCCTGAACCCCATTTTCCTCTGCCTGGACAGATGGCCATTCTGCATACCTTCTGGAAAAGCTTGTCATCAGGCGTGGGGGTATTGGCAGTGCGGCGGAAACCTCGGACCCGGTGCTCAAGGGACTTGTCATATGGGTAATTGGCCACCACTGCCCCTCCGTGGAGATTGGCTGAAAGGACAAAGTTGAAGGAGCGGATCCACTGTATCACAGCCTGGGTCTCGGGTTCCACCTGAGGAGAGATGAGAGCTTGGTGGTGAAGCTACAACTAAAGCCAGATGGTTGTTCACATGAGTTTGTCAGGAAGTGGCCTGAAAGGATGGCATGTCTGACAGGAAGTGGCCTGAGAGGATGGCATGCCTGAATAAAGCAAAGAGAGTTCTACCAGATATAAGAAGTGCAGACGGGGAAATTTTGATCTTTTGCTTGACAGTGTAACAAATTAGGTGAATGGAATACTTTCAAAACGAAATCTCATGTGAAATCCCACTATTCAAAATAGCTAAAAAGATGTCATGTAGGGCAGTGAAACTATTGTGCATGATGCAAAATGGTCAATAAATGTCATGATACATTTGTGAAAACTTACAGAATACACAACATGAACAGTGAACCCTAATGGAAACTATGGATTTTGGGGTAATGATGACAAGTCAATGTAGGTTCATCATTGCAATAAATGTACCACTCTGGTGGGAGATGTTGATAATGGGAAGCGGGGAATATGTGGTAACATTCTATATTTTCCATTCAATTTTGCCGTGAACCTAAAATTCCTTAAAAAAATAAAGTCTCTTAAATAAAAAAGGGGGAGAAAGGGAGAAAAAGAGCAATTGGAAGAGGAGTAGCACAGGGTTTCTGAGCACAGAATTCCAGTTTGGCCTCTCTTGTGTAACAGAGAAAGTGTTCTTCAACTTATCCACTTTTCCAGTAGCTTCTGCAGCTGCAGAAATTTGGAGTTTAATAAATATATCTGAAAATTACAGGTTTACAACAATGACTTTCAATCTCTTCCTACTCCCAACACATCTGCTGTAATGTTGACATGTAGAAAGTTCTCCTCTCAGTTCAGTTCAGTTGCTCAGTCATGTCTGACTCTTTGCGATCCCATGGACTGCAGCATACCAGTCCACCCTGTTCATCGCCAGCTGTCAGAGTTTACTCAAACTCATGCCCATTGAGTCAGTCATGCCATCCAACCATCTCATCCTCTGTTGTCCCCTTCTCCTCCTGCCCTCAATCTTTCCCAGCATCAGGGTCTTATCAAATGAGTCAGCTCTTCGCATCAAGTGGCCAAAGTATTGAAGTTTCAGCTTCAAAATCAGTCCTTCCAATGAACACTCAGGACTGATCTCCTTTAGGATGGACTGGTTGGATCTCCTTGCAGTTCAAGGGACTCTCAAGAGTCTTCTCCAGCACGGCAGTTTGAAAGTATAAATTCTTTGGTGCTCAGCTTTCTTTATAGTCCAACTCTTACATCCATACATGACTACTGGAAAAACCATATGTTTCACTAGATGGACCTTTGTTGACAAAGTAATGTCTCTGCTTTTTAACATGCTGTCTAGGTTGGTCATAACTTTTCTTCCAAGGAGTAAGCATCTTTTAATTTCATGGCTGCAATCACCATTTGCAGTGATTTTGGAGCCCTGAAAAATAAAGTCTGCCACTGTTTCCACTGTTTCCCCATCTATTCACCATGAAGTGATGGGACTGGATGCCATGATCTTTGTTTTCTGAATGCTGAGCTTTAAGCCAACTTTTTCACTCTCCTCTTTCACTTTCATCAAGAGGTCTTTAGTTCTTGACTTTCTGCCATAAGGGTGGTGTCATCTGCATATCTGAGGTTATCGATATTTCTCCTGGCAATCTTGATTCCAGCTTGTGCCTCATCCAGCCCAGAGTTTCTCATGATGTACTCTGCATATAAGTTAAACAAGCAGGGTGACAATATATAGCCTTGACGTACTCCTTTTCCTGTTTGGAACCAGTCTGTTGTTCCAAGCCCAGTTCTAACTGTTGCTTCCTGACCTGCATACAGCTTTCTCAAGAGGCAGGTCAAGTGGTTGGGTTTCCCATCTCTTTCAGAATTTTCCACAGTTTATTGTGATCCACACAGTCAAAGTCTTTGGCATAGTCAATAAAGAAGAAATAGATGTTTTTCTGGAACTCTCTTGCTTTCTTGATGATCCAGCAGATGTTGGCAATTTCCTCTCTGGTTCCTCTGCCTTTTGTAAAACCAGCTGGAACATCTGAAAGTTCACGGTTCATGTGTTGCTGAAGCCTGGCTTGGAGAATTTTGAGCATTACTTTACTAGTGTGTGAGATGAGTGCAATTGTGTTTGAGCATTCTCTGGCATTGCCTTTCTTTGGGATTGGAATGAAAACCAGCCTTTCCCGGTCCTGTGGCCAATGCTGAGTTTTCCAAATTTGCTGGCATATTGAGTGCAGCACTGTAACAGCATTATCTTTTAGGATTTGAAATAGCTCAACTGGAATTCCATCATCTCCACTAGTTTTGTTCGTAGTGATGCTTCCTAAGGCCCACTTGACTTCACATTCCAGGATGTCTGGCTCTAGGTGAGTGATCACACCATCGTGATTATCTGGGTCATGAAGATCTTTTTTGTATAGTTCTTCTGTGTATTCTTGCCACCTCTTCTTAATATCTTCGGCTTCTGTTAGGTCCATACCATTTCTGTCCTTTATTGAGCCATCTTTGTATGAAATGTTCCCTTGGTATCTCTAATTTTCTTGAAGAGATCTCTAGTCTTTCCTGTTCTATTGTTTTCCTCTATTTCTCTGCATTGATCACTGAGGAAGGCTTTCTTATCTTTCCTTGCTATTCTTTGAAACTCTGCATTCAAATGGGTATAGCTTTCCTTTTCTCTTTTGCCTTTAGCTTCTCTTCTTTTCACAGCTATTTTTAAGGGCTCCTCAGACAGCCATTTTGCTTTTTTGCATTTCTTTTTCTTGGGGATGGTCTTGATCCCTGTCTCCTGTAAAGCGTAATGAACTTCCATTTGTAGCCATTGGGCACTCTGTCTATCAGATCTAGTCCCTTAAATCTATTTCTCACTTCCACTGTATAATCATTAGGGATTTGATTAGGTCATACCTGAATGATCTAGTGGTTTTCCCTACTTTCTTCAATTTAAGTCTGAATCTGGCAATATGGAGTTCATGATCTGAGCCATAGTCAGCTCCCAGTCTTGTTATTGCTGACTGTATAGACTGTCTCCATCTTTGGCTGCAAAGAATATAATCAATCTGATTTCAGTGTTGACCATTTGGTGATGTCCATGTGTAGAGTCTTCTCTTATGTTGTTGGAAGAGGGTGTTTGCTATGACCAGTGTGTTCTCTTGGCAAAACTCTAATAGCCTTTGCCCTGCTTCATTCTGTACTCCAAGGCCAAATTTGCCTGTTATTCCGGGTATTTCTTCGGAGAAGGCAATGGCACCCCACTCCAGTACTCTTGCCTGGAAAATCTTATGGATGGAGGAGCCTGGTGGGCTGCAGTCCATGGGGTCGCTAAGAGTCGGACACGACTGAGCGACTTCACTTTCACTTTTCACTTTCATGTATTGGAGAAGGAAATGGCAACCCACTCCAGTGTTCTTGCTTGGAGAATCCCAGGAACGGGGGAGCCTGGCGGGCTGCCGTCTATGGGGTCGCACAGAGTCAGACATGACTGAATCGACTTAGCAGCAGCAGCAGCCAGGTATTTCTTGACTTCCCACATTTGCATTCCAGTCCCCTATAATGAAAAGGACATCTTTTTTGGGTGTTAGTTCTAGAAGGTCTTATAGGTCTTCATAGAACTGTTCAACTTCAGCTTCTTCAGCATTACTGGTTGGGGCATAGACTTGGATTACCATGATATTGAATGGTTTGCCTTGGAAACGAACAGAGATCATTCTGTCATTTTTGAGATTGCACCCAATTACTGCATTTTGGACTCTCTTGTTGACTACGATGGCTACTCCATTTCTTCTAAGGGATTCCTGCCCACAGTAGTAGATATAATGGTCATCTGAGTTAAAGTCACCCATTCCAGTCCACCATAGTTCTCTGATTGTGGTCATATCCAAATTTCATGAATTAGATATACTGTAATATGGGCTAGTCTTATCTAATTAATGAGAGTCCATGCTTTCTACTACAAATTATATTGCTAGTGAGTGACAGTATTCTAAAGAAAGCCTTGAATCTACTGGACTTGTAGTGTAAGTAAATAATTTATAAGTCTTCACAGTTTTTCCTCCCCTCCAGATGGATGTGCTTAGAAATTATGTGGTGTTAATGACTCCTCCTGGATCAAGGGTCTCTTGTGAAGGTTCTGATCTTTTCTATTCCCAAGGAGACCAAATGAATAATGTTGAGCCCCACTCAGTCAGAGTGAATATAATCCAAGAGGAACTAGTCCAACTCTGTGACCAGGGCTCAGGTGCTTTAAAGCAGTTCTTTCTCCATGTCCTAAGCCTCCATCCATCAGAAGGAGGCCAGCCTCTCATGTTCCTGGCCCTTAAGGCTGTCCCATCAAGAGTGAGAGACTTCTCATTGTTTTTTACCTTCTAAGCTGCAGACAGAGGAGCCAGTGGAGTTTAATTATTACTGGCTCAGTTACCTTACTTCATGTAGACAAGTTTAATAAATCCAAGCATCCTTCTGACTGAATATGACAAGTACAAAGTTATTTTTGATTTATTATTTACTTGAGCCAAGAGCAGAGCTGCTGTCCAAAGTCTAAACATGTCAGCATGACTTTTGCTTCAATTCCAATGGGAAAAAATCGGTAATATTCATCTAGCAATTTCCAATATAAAGCCTTATATCTGCTTTATTTTTCTCTCCCCAGTCTCTAAGCTCAGATATTCACAAAGAGAATGTTTAGAACTAAGCCATACAGTGGTCAGAAACAGGGTGGTGATGATACTCCGAGGATGACAACAGTCATTCCCAGAAACAGGCCAACCATTAGGATGACACCATTTCTAATACGAAGAGGTGAGAGACCTGGGAGTATCAAAGGGGATCTTTGGTTGAAAAAAGGAAATGAGAGTATGGAGAAGTAGTCAATGGCATACAGAAAAAGAAGAAGAAAAGCTTCTTTTCTAAGGGTGAGACTCTCGGAACCTCTTTCTATTGCTAATTGTTCATAAGCACACAGTTCATCACGTGCAACAGAGATTTCTCTCTAGAATCCTACAGTTTTCTGTTGACAGGGTAGTGCCATAGAAAGAATGTTGGATAAGGAGTCAGGAGACCTAGGTTTTAGTCTTGAATCTATCAGTTGCTATCTGTGTGAGTTTAAGTTATTTTTTTCTATAAGTGATATCTATAAAATGGGGATGGATAACTGCTTGATGCATTTACCACAGTTTTATGATGATACGCTAGCTGAGAAAGAGTCCTTTAGGATTGTAAAGTGCTGTGCAACAGTATGATACCAGTTTTACCTTCTTCACCACTAACATCAAACATCTTGTGCTCAGTGAAGGGCTCTATGCTCAGGGAGGCAAGAAACACAAAGAGGCATACGATATGGTCAGTACTGCTCTGGATAGATTAGCACAGAATTGGGTTGTTCCTTTATTCTTGTTTGTTTAGTTGATGTGAAGATCGAGAGAAGAAATCCCAGATGCTGATTTACCTGCTTCTGCATGCAAATTTCATCACGTACCTGACTTTTCCAGTTGTCTGGAAGGGGCAAGTGGTGGTTAGGGCCTCCATTCTTCTCATTGTAGTAGATGTAGGTATTGAGATCGGGGAAGTTGCGGTTCAGGTCCACTCCATTTGCATTGTTCCTGCCAACCAGATACCCAGAAATGTCGCGTTCCTAGTAGGAAAAGGAAGAAATGAAAGATGAAGGTTTAGGTTTCACACTGAATGCTCTATTGGAAGAACACTGTATAGTTGTTTTTTTTTTTTAACCCATTAGTTCAATCTATGAAATAATGTAACCTTTTTCTCTTTAACTTATCCAAAGTCCCAGTGGCATGATTCAAGTTTCCTTGTTGACCATGTGCTGGATGTAGAGATCCCAGGAGAAGCTCGAACAAAAGAAGGGTGTTTCAGGATAATGGGAACCCATATTTTTTAAAAAAATGTTTATGTCTATTTAATCAGAATGATAAAGGTATATGTGAAAAGAAAATATACTTTCTTTAGTTGCATATGTATTTTTTCAGATTATTTTCCTTTATAGCTTATTATAAGATATTGACCATAACTACCTGTTCTATTCAGTAAATCCTCATTGCTTATCTATTTTATGTATTCTGTTTGTATCTGTTAATCCCATGCTCTTAATTTATCCCTCCACCCTCCCTTTCCCCTTTGGTAACTATAAGTTTGTTTTCTCTGAGTCTGTTTCTATTTTGTATACAGATTCACTTGTATTATTTTTTAGATTCCACATATATAATAATATAATAAGTGATATAACTTATCACTTGTAATATTTGCCTTTCTCTGGCCACCTCATGAGAAGAGTTGACTCATTGGAAAAGACTTTGATGCTGGGAGGGATTGGGGGCAGGAGGAGAAGGGGACGACAGAGGATGAGATGGCTGGATGGCATCACTGACTTGATGGACGTGAATCTGAGTGAACTCCAGGAGCTGGTGATGGACAGGGAGGCCTGGCGTGCTGCGATTCATGGGGTCGCAAAGAGTCGGACACAACTGAGCGACTAAACTGAACTGAACTGAACTTACTTCAGATGGTGACTGCAGCCATGAAATTAAAAGACGCTTACTTCTTGGAAGAAAAGTTATGACCAACCTAGATAGCATATTCAAAAGCAGAGATATTACTTTGCCAACTAAGGTCCATCTAGTCAAGGCTATGGTTTTTCCTGTGGTCATGTATGGATGTGAGAGTTGGACTGTGAAGAAAGCTGAGCGCTGAAGAATTGATGCTTTTGAACTGCGGTGTTGGAGAAGACTCTTGAGAGTCCCTTGGACTGCAAGGAGATCCAACCAGTCCATTCTAAAGGAGACCAGCCCTGGGATTTCTTTGGAAGGAATGATGCTAAAGCTGAAACTCCAGTACTTTGGCCACCTCATGCGAGGAGTTGACTCATTGGAAAAGACTCTGATGCTGGGAGGGATTGGGGGCAGGAGGAGAAGGGAACGACAGAGGATGAGATGGCTGGACGGCATCACTGACTTGATGGACATGAGTCTGAGTGAACTCTGGGTGTTGGTGATGGACAGGGAGGCCTGGCGTGCTGCAATTCATGGGGTCACAAAGAGTCAGACACTACTGAGAGACTGAACTGAACTGAACTTGCTTCACTTAATATGGTAATTTCTAGGCCAATCCATGTTGTTACAAATGACAGTACTTCATTCTTTTTATGGCTGAGTAGTATTCCATTGGATATTTATACCACATCTTCTTAAACTAATTATCTGTTGACAGGCACTTTGGCTGTTTCTATGTCTTAGCTATTGTAAACACTGCTGCTATGAAAACTGGGGTGCATGTATTTTTCCAAATTAGAGCTTTCATCTTTTCCAGATATATGCCCAGGAGTGAGATTGCTGGATCATAAAGTAGCTGTGTTTTTAGTTGTTTTTTTTTTAAATTTATTATTATTTTTTAAATTTTACAATACTGTATTGGTTTTGCCATACACTGAGAACCTCTATACTGTTTTCCATAGTGGCTGCACCAATTTACATTCTCATCAATCGTGTAGGAGGGTGGGAACTCCTATTTTTTATTTCTGCATTTATTTTTTGGCTGTGCTAGGTCTTCGTTGCTGTGAGGGCTTTTCTCTAGTTGCAAAGGCCAGGGGCTACCCTTTGTTGCAGTGTGCTGGCTTCTCATTGCAGTGGCTTCTCTTGTTGTGGAGCACGGGCTCCAGGGCACACAGGTTTCAGTAGTGGCAGCACGTAGGCTCAGTAGTTGCAGCTCCCAGGCTCTAGAGCACAGGCTCAACAGTTGAGGCACACAGGCTCAGTTGGTCTGCGGCATGTGGGATCTTCCCGGACCAGGGATCAAATCCATTTCTTCCCGGACCTGTATCTCCTGCACTGGCAGGCAGATTCTTTACCAATGAGCCACCAGGGAAGCGTCTCTTATTTTTAAAAAGTTTCATGAGATATAGCTTATATGCCACAACATTCACCCATTTTAAGTGTATAACTTGATGAATTTTAGTATGCTTATGGAATTGTGCAACCATTACCACAATTTTGGAATATTTCTATCACCCTGAAAAGAAACCTCATGCCCATTTACAATGACTATTTGGTTTTACTCCAGTTGTAGGTAATCACTTTCAATATTTATGGATTTGCCTTTGCCAGACATTTCAATAAGTGGGATCATATATTATATGATTGGGTTTTTTCTCTGGGAAAAATGTTTTTGAGGTTCTTCCACTCCATAGCAAGTATCAGCACTTCATTCCCTTTTATTTCTGAATAATTACATTATATGGATTTATCACGTTTTGTTTACCCATTCACCAGTTAATAGACTATATTTGTTTCCTGGGTCTGCTGTAACAAATGACCACAAACTAGGTGGGTTATAAAAGGAGAAATGTATTCTTTCACAGTTCTAGAGGTTAGATGTCTGAAATCAAGATGTTAGTAGCGTTATGCTCTCTAAAGCCTGTAGAGGAAGATACTTCTTCGTCTCTTCCAGCTTCTGGTGGTTGCTGGCAGTCCTTGGCATTCCTTGGTTTGTAAATACTTCAGTCCAGTTTCCACATCCATCTTCAATATGGCCTTCTCCCTCCTATATCTGTGTCTCTGAGTGCAAATTGCTTTCTTCGTATAAGGACACCAGTTATATTTGACTTAGGTCCCCTAATCCAGTATGATTCCACTTTAGCTTGATGACATATGCAAAGACCCTATCTCCAAATAAGGTCATGCTCATAGGTGCCAGGTAGACATGAATTGGTGTGTGCGGGGGATACTATTAAACCCAGTACATGGGCATTTGGTTTGTTTCCACTTTTTGGCTATTGTGGATAATGCTTCCATGAACATTTATGTACAGGTCTGAGCATGGACATATGTTTTCATTTCTAATACCTAGAGTAGAATTTCTGGATCATAAAGTAAATTCTTATTTAACTTTTTCAGAAATTGCTAAACTGTTTTCCAAAGTGGAAACTATCCTCCCCCTTTATTTATTTATTTTACTTAGGAACGTTGATTATCTTTCTTCTGAGCAATATCAGCTTCCTGACCCTTTAATCTCTCTGCTCACACTTCACATTTCAGCATTTATTTGGTCACATATTCATTCTTTCAGTCATCCATTTAATCAATCCACATCTATTTATCTCTATTAAAGCCCTCTGCAACACTCTAGGGAAAGAAACAATGTGACATTATACTAGCTTTCCAGGAATTCATGGTATATATGGAGAAATAGATATTAATATAAGCAATAAAATATTTAAAGTGGTAGAACAGAGATAAGCTCACAGGCTCTTGCAAAACTGAAATTCTATTTGATGTTCTGTTTGGCATTGGAGAAGGGGAATAGTGTCCACTGGAGCCCTTTGGGACTGAGAAGGGAGAGCCTAAATTGGTGGCCATTCCTGGAAATAGGGTAAATGAATGAACACTAGAAGGCTGAAAACTCACAGATGTACTACTACTCTTGATTCCTCTAAGAACTCTTTATTGTTCTCAGATTTATCTATTCTTCATGGCATCATGCTCATATTTTACTCTTAGGTCTCACTGAAAACATTTTTTTGACATTCTCTTAAGTTTTCTACAGCAATTCTGTTCCAGTGGAAAATATTTATATGATTTTTCTATGTGGAGTTTGATTTTTCACTTCTATGAGATCTATGAAATACTGATTGTTATTATGCTTCCAGATGTTTCCATTGCTTTCTCATTCATATCAACGTAACTCATAACTGTTCATGTTAATAGTTATGCTAACTTACCTATCAGTTGACTTACTACTCACACACGTCATTAGTTAGGCTGACAGTCAAGACCTCCCTTAACAGAAAGTTCCCACTCACAGGGTTCGCTTATTAGCTTCCTATTACTACTATACAAAATTACCACAACCCTAGGGCTTAAACTTGCACAAACTTATGATCTTATAGTTTTGGAGGTCAGCAGAATGAAACGGGTCTCACAAGACCAAAAATCAAGATATTAGCAGGGTTATGTTCTTTCTGAAGTCTCTAATCCCTTAGAACATCTTCAAATCTCTATTTGACTGTGATCTCCTGCCTCTCTCGTCCACATTTAAAGAACCTGCACAGTTGGTTACACTGCCGCTGCTGCTGCTGCTGCTAAGTCGCTTCAGTCGTATCCAACCCTGTGTGACCCCATAGATGGAAGCCCACCAGGCTCCTCCGTCCCTGGGATTCTCCAGGCAAGAACACCGGAGTGGATTGCCATTTCCTTCTCCAAAGCAGGAAAGTGAATAGTGAAAGTGAAATTGCTCAGTTGTGCCCAACTCGTAGCGACCCCATGGACCGCAGCCCACCAGGCTCCTCCATCCATGGGATTTTTCAGGCAAGAGTACTGGAGTGGATTGCCACTGCCTTCTCAGTTGGTTACACTGGGCCCATCCAAATAATCTAGGATATTTTAAGGTCAGATGATTAACAACCTTTATTCCCTTTGCCATGTAATATAACACATTCACAGGTTCCAAGGATTAGGACTTGAACATCTTTGAGAGGTAAAGCCACATTATTCTACATTCCCTATAGGTGGCTTTAAATTTAGGTGGCCAGGCAGGTCTCCTCTGTGTAGCAACGCAGATAGGTTGGCAGGTAGCTCTGGGAGTTGGAGAACATGATGGATTCTCTTTTGGGTTCAGGTTCAAGATCTGCTCCCTTTGAACAAGTACACAGTAGATGAGCAGAGGTGACTAGCTCCTCAGAGATAGATAGCTCCAGGATCTAGTGGGCTGGCAGGGGCTTTACCAACTCCCCCACCCCAGCCCCAGCCCATCACACAAAAGATGTGGGCAGGTCTGATGTGCTTTTCCTTGTCTTCCTACTGTTGTACAAGAAAGGGCTACTAGGAAGAAAGCAGCCAGGCTGGGTTCTCCCCGACGCCACCCTCGAATTGTCCTGGTTTTTTGGAAACTTAAGTCTTCAGGCACAGTAGTGTCCACCTCTCTGATGTCCAGAGGGGAGATGACATTTTTTTTGTTACGCTTTGTTGTTCTGATTTTTTCATTTGTTGAGTCATGTCAGCAGGAGGTTGTAAGATTACAAGGGTGAAATTTGGGTTTGGTTCAATATTTGGCTGCGTTCCCCTCCCTGCTGCTATTCACCCTTTGGCCCTGTCCTCAAGTAGGTTAAACCAGGATGGGTCATTAAAGAAGAGATGCCAAGTGGTTCCACTTGTACAGGACAGAGCAGTCAGATTCATGCAGTCAGAGAGTAGAAGGTGGCTCTCAGGGCCTGGGAGGAGGGGGAAATGGAAAATCACTAATGAAGGGTCATAATTTTTTTTGTTGAATGGATAGATAAGTTCTGGAGATCAGGTATACAACATTTTACCTATAATCAGCAATACTGTATTATACACTTAAGACTTTGTTAAGGGGGTAGATTTCACCTTGAACAGTCCTTGTCAGAATAAAACAAAATTTGTAAGAAAGTAAAGTGGTGAAGTCTAGTCTTAAAAACATTTCAAGACTACCCCCAAACAAACATATTTTTAAATGAAAAAAAAAAAAACTCTTTAATTTATACCTCCCACCAAAAACCCCCAAACAAAATAGGTTTAAATATAACTCTTAAAGGAACATATTCTAATTCAGTAGATTTGGGGGTGGGGGCAGGACCTGGGAATCATATTTTGAATATCTTTATCCTCAATTCTGATGCACAGCCACAAAAGAATCACTGATTTAAAGTTAGGCACAATGATAGTTTGAATTTATGTTAGGAAATAAAGTAAAGCCCGTAAACATTTGTTTTCATCTGTCCCCTGGCCAATGTGACCCCAAAATAAAGAATTCAAAGGCTCAGTACTATACTAATAGAGGAAAACGCCATACAGAAATGTAAATAAATGCAAAGAATTTATTATTTATTATCATTATTTATTATATAAATTATATATTTATAATTTATTATTTTTATTATTTATTAAAATGTGAAGAACTAACCTGCCACACCCACAATTGTGGAGAACATTTTCTTCTCTCCCTTCAAATACAAATTGAGATGTAGTGTGGGAGGGAGAAGAATACTTAGTATTTGAAGCCTAAAGTTCCGGGAAGGAGGGCTGTTTTGCAATATCCTTTCGTACCTTTTTAGTATTTTCCAGTTGACAAAGTGTTGTCACTGATATTGCTTCACTGATCCTCGTAATGAAACAGAGCTCAGCTGGAAAGGCAGAGAGGGAATCCAGGCTCAGAGACAAGCCGCATTCATTGCCTAGGGTGCTACAGGGCTGAACCTGTCTTCAAACTTCATTCTATTTCTCCAGCTTTTTCTCTGTCATACCATGGCATTTACAGTGGGCAGAGACGATACCTGCTCCCCCAGCTTTTCTTTACACCCTCAAGACGGCTCTGCTCTGTGCAGGGCCTCCCCCTGGAGGTCGGTACCTGGGCAGCAGCGGCCACCTCGTAGCCGTCAGGGTTCATGGACGGCATGATGTGGATGCGCGTGTCCTCCACCAGCCGGACGATGCGCTGGTTCCTGTTGCGGAACTCCTCACACAGGAACTCCGACAGCTGCAGCAGCAGCTCACGGCCGAGCACCTCGTTGCCGTGCATATTCCCCACGTACTTGACTTCCGGTTCCACTGCAAGTGAGAGAAATACACGCAGGAAGAAGATGGGGAAAGCTAGTAAGTGCTGCTGATTCCTATCAGTGCCAAGGGACACTTTCCTTCTTTTTCAGTAATGAATAAAAGAAAACCTCTTGCTTCTGTTAGGTCTTTTCCAACAACCCCTGAGCCCTCTCACTGAATAAACTATAACTACAAATGCTACAACAATTCATGCCAGCGATAATAATGTCTACTATTTGTTAAAACTCGACTGTGCACTAGGCATTTATGTTATTGCTAATCTTCACAGAAAATCTGTAAAGTCGGCATTATTAGCTTCAGGATGAAGGTATGGCATATGGAAGAGGTTAAGTAACTTGTCTGAGGTCACCTGGCTGATTAACAATAGAGGTCAAAGCCCAGAGGTAGCTTAATGCTTCTCAGAGACAAACTTTTTCAGGATAAGGATGGTGCTTTTCCACGATCTGCTAGCCTAGACTCCTCTAAGTTATAGCATAACAGTTCCTAATTGTACCAGTTAAAAATATAATTTTCCTGGTACTCAGGAAACTAAAATCTCCCCTTCACATCTGAGAATGCTGTGTCTTGAGGCACAGAATAGGAAGGAGTCTATGTTTGTCTCATTCCTTAGTCTTTTATTTGGCTATGTTAACTGTGCCACTGAAGTAAGAATTGAGGTCATTAAAACAGCCTCTGCTGCTGCTGTTGCTGCTAAGTCGCCTCAGTCGTGTTCCAACTCTGTGCCACGCCATAGACGGCAGCCCGCCAGGCTCCCCCGTCCCTGGGATTCTCCAGGCAAGGACACTGGAGTGGGTTGCCATTTCCTTCTCCAATGCATGAAAGTGAAAAGTGAAAGTGAGGTCGCTCAGTAAGTGTCCAACTCTTCGTGACCCCATGGACTGCAGTCCACCAGGCTCCTCCGTCCATGGGATTTTCCAGGCAATAGTACTGGAGTGGGGTGCCATTGCCTTCTCCAAAAGAGCCTCTAGAATCACTTAAAGAAAATCATTCTTGCCCCACTTTTAAAAGGAAGGAAGGAGAAAAGCTCTAGCCAAGTGACTTCCCTTCCACCTAATGCTTTCCTGCCTCCATGCCTCTTCTGATTCTGTGCCTCTTCATCTCCACCTTCCACGTCCTCCTCACCGTCCTTCTAGGCTCAAATGCTCCTTATTCCATGAAACCAACTTCGATTCTCCTTGCTGGGAGTGAATTCACTATTAAACTTCTCTATTATTATACTTACCACTTTCTACTCTGAACTTCTACTTTAATTTTGCACACGTCCTATTTTCTTTACTGGACCTGGCCCTTGCAATATATGCCATTTTAAATTTTCTTTAGGACACAATCCATTGCTATTTATCTTAGCAAAGCTACAGCAGTCTTTCCCAAAAGAATGTCTATAACTCCTAAGGATTGTGTAGTGGATTTTCTATCAAGTGCATTCTTTAATCTTAGTGTATTTCTTTGCTCTTATCATGTCTTCCCTACTTTTCTTGGTGTTAGAAAGTGAAAGGTGCTCAGTCATGTCCGACTCTTTGCGACCCCATGGACTATACAATCCATGGAATTCTCTAGGCTAGAATACTGGAATGGGTAGCCTTCTCTTCTCCAGGGGATCTTCCCAACCCAGGGATCGAACCCAGTCTCCTGCATTGCAGGTGGATTCTTTACCAGCTGAAACACAAGGGAGGCCCTTCTTGGTGTTATCGCTTATTTTAGGAAAGGATGGTGATAGCAGATGGCAGGTAGTATTTTTCAACATCCTTGTTCATTAAAATAAAATTTGGAAAATCTATTTTAGTCCCCTCCAATCTTATTTATTTAAAAAATATTATATATATATATATGTGTGTGTGTATATATGTATATATAATACATATATATTTTTATCTTCTGTGAAATCCAAAAGTTTGGGAACCACTGCCCTGTAGAACCTAGCATAGTGCTCTGCTCTGAATAGGTGCTCAATATAAAATTTTTTTGTCTCTACTTTCCATATATCCAGAATGCAGCCATTTCTTCTAACAGCCCCTGCCATCGTTTTGATACAAGCCCTGACACCTGCATACCTGAATTATTACAATAAATATCCTGCTTGAACTCCCTGTATCAGCCTAGCCATGCAACTCTATTCTCCTGAGTCAGTGGTTGGCAACATTTCCCTGTAAAGGACCGACAGGAAATCCTCTGGGCTTCCAGGGCTATAGTGTCTGCATTGCAGCTACTCAATGCTTCTAGTAAAAGCGGACATAGACAATACAGAAACAAATGGGTATGACTGCATTTCAGTGAAATTTTATTTACCAAAACAGGTAGCTGGCCCTCAGGACTCTAGTTTGCCGACCCTTGTTCTGAGTGATCTTTCAAAAATTTTAGTCAGGTCATCTCTCTCCTCTGCTTAAAACTCTCCAAAGGCTTCTCACTTCACTCAGAGCGAAAGGCAAAATTTTTGAACAGGCCTGTAAGGCCTCACGTGATCTCCTCCTGCCCCCTGAGCCCTGACAACTCTGCACTGACTTGCTTTCCCATGGTTCTCTCTGCTGGGGCCACAGGGGCCTCCTTGCTCTTCCTCACACATGCCAAGCACACTCCTGCTCCTGCCTCTGTGCAGCAGTTTCATCCCCGATATCAGTATAGCACCTCCATCATGTGCTCAAAAATTACCTCAAAGGAAAAGCTTTTCCTAAAAAGCAGCACCCCTGCCCTACTCAGTCCACAATGCTCCATGACTCTCCATCTCTCCTTCCTGGTTTCTTTTTCTCAACAGCACTTATTTCAGCTGATATATTTATTTAGTTATCTATTTATTGCCAGTCTTATCCCACTAGAATTCAGACCCTGGGTGCAGAGTCTTCGTTTTATTCTCTGTGCTATATTCAGAGTCTACCAAAATGCTTGCGCTGAGTAGGTAATCAGTAATATTTGTGGATAAATTAAGGAATGGATGAAAGGCATGAATGGATGGACAGCTAACAGGGCATCAGAGAAAAGAGGGATCAGTGAGATAGAATAGTATAAAAAGCTTCAGGAAAGGCCTTGAATGCTAGAAATAGGGGGGCTTAAGAAAGGGGCACAGAATGAAGGGCTAAGCCTACAATGCCCATTAGCATCCACAAGCTTCCGAAATAAACATGCAACCTGAGTAAAAGGGTGCCTGCTATGCGAGTGCGTCTTCAAAGCAAAGCCCTGGTCATCAGCTAATCACGAAGCCTTCCTTGAGCCAGGCTCCCCACCCCACACACGCCTCCCCCCACTGACCACATAATATTCTGAAGCTGTCATGGATTGTAAGATTGCCACCCAATGGGTGTTGAGTGCCACCCACGGGTGTAAGATTGCCATTGAAGGTTTTTAAGCAAGGGAGTGAGGTGATTATGTCAATAATTTGGCCATCTGGCATCTGTGTCTTAAATGCAGGGTTTAGAGAGTGGTGGCTGTTAGGAGTTAGGAGAACAGCTGGGAGCCCAGTGCAATCACTTAGGCAAGTTGTGATGTAATATGGGCTAAGCTGAGGGGTGTGGAAGTAGAGAGGAAAAGAGACTTGAGGTTAACAGTTTGAAAGAGGAAATGGTGTATTTGCATGTCACAATAGCTGGTAGGTAAAGCAGCAAAAGCACTGAGAAATTAGAGACAACTTAAATGCCTATCAATAAATGAACTCTTAAGTATAGCCATACAACCATGGAATATTATGCAGGTGATAATGATAATGCAGATCTACATTTCCAGACATGTATGCTATTCATCAAAGACTAGGAAATGAGAAAAGCAGATATAGTACGATTCCATCTTCATTTTAAAAATGCAAAGAAGAAACTGCAAGGAGATACAACAATATGTTAACAATGGTCATCTCTGAGTGGTGAGATTATGGATAAGGGTTTTTCCTTATCTAATTTCTATTTTAATCCAAACATGGATTGCTTTTATAATAGTAACAAATAATAAATAATGCAATAAATAAAATGAATAATCCAGACCTCAGATTTTCTCCAGGATCCCAGACTCTGATTACACTGTCATTCCACAAAGAGCTATCCCTAAACTCTTCTAAGTTTCCTGGCAGAACCAGAAGACCTAATTGTTTCTGCAGAGGCATTGGATAGGGAAAGGCAGGACAGAAACAGCAAGCAAGGAAGAAGGGAGGGAAGGGGAGTGCAGGAGGGATGGGAAGGGAGCAGGGAAGAAGACTCACTCTTTTACCATTAAGGTCTTGAACAAACAGAACCCAAACAGGAGCAGCAGACAGGAGCTTGAATTGGGGTTGCAGCTCTCCAGAGGCTGGGCCAGCTTGAGGGCTAAGTAAGGAAATACTTAGCACAGGCTGGGGAAGTGGTGATACTTCACAGGTATCCCAGAAACCACCCCAGTTACTGGATTTGGAAGGCAAGGGTCCTGCCCCCCCATACTTTAAGACACACGCTCAGGGCTTACAGGGTTCGTGGATTCCGGGGTAGTCGCTGAATTCCAGCACGTAGAGGTGTCTCCCTTTCACACTGCGCCCAATGCTGTAAACCCGAGTGATGTGGGGACATTCGTTGTGCACCTTGTACAGCATCCGCACGAGGTCATCGTAGTGGTGGTGGCGAAAGGTCACTGGGGCAACCAACTTGAAGAGAAGGAGGTGGAGGAAGACTGAGACCAGGTCTGACATCTTGCTGGGCTTTTTCAGAGACTAAAATAGGCCCTGCTTCTCCCAGTAACCAGTCAAAATCCAAGGGCCAATAACCAGCTCTTCTTGTTTCCCGCTAGTAAACACCAGTGTGACAGCACCTGGGAAGAAAGTTCAGAATTGTCTGGCCAAAGCCAGAAATGATTTTTGTAGCTCTGGAATAGGCACTCATCTCCCCTCCCCCCATTTCTCTGCCTCTCCTAATCCATGAAAACCTTTTGAAAGGTTTTTGCCATTCCCCAGATTGGGTAGTTTCACTGATTCTAGTTTACTGATTAACTGGATTGTAAACAGGCTTCAATAAATAGCTGCTTATAACCCTTTGATTCCCAGAGAATTTTGAGAAGCTTGGCCTGTCCTTCTTCCCTATATCACAATATAGGGAAGGGTAGTAAAATAGAACGCTTATCCTTTTGATTCATTCTACATCCTGTCTTTCTGAAGCACAGCTGTGTCTTGTCCCTTTTTCCTTCAAAAATCTTTCAACAAATACCAATGAGAAAATGAAAAAGTGAGCCACGTTTTGGGAGAAAACAGTTGCCAATCATGTATCTGACAACACATCCAGAATAAATCAAGAATTCTTACAACCCAGTAACAAAACTAACCCAGTTTAAAAAGTGGGCAAAAGATCTGAATAGACATTTTACTAAAGTAGATATATGAATGACTAATGAGCACATTAAAGATGTCCAACATTATTGGTCATCAAGGAAATGCAACTTAAAATCACAATGAGATATCACATTATACCCACATCTAGTGGCTATAATCAAAAAGACATAATAACAAGTGTTGTTGAGAACAAGGAGAAGCTAGAACCCTCATACATTGCCAATGGGAACATAAATGGTGCAGCCACTTCGGAAAACAGTTTGCAGTTTCTTAAAGGTTTAAATATATACTTACTATTCCAACCTAGATAGCATATTCAAAAGCAGAGACATTACTTTGCAAACAAAGGTCCATCTAGTCAAGGCTACGGTTTTTCCAGTGGTCATGTATGGATGTGAGAGTTGGACTGTGAAGAAAGCTGAGCGCCAAAGAATTGATGCTTTTGAACTGTGGTGTTGGAGAAGACTCTTGAAAGTCCCTTGGACTGCAAGGAGATCCAACCAGTCCATTCTGAAGGAGATCAGTCCTGGATGTTCTTTGGAAGGACTGATGCTAAAGCTGAAACTCCAATACTTTGGCCACCTCATGCGAAGAGTTGATTCATTGGAAAAGACTTTGATGCTGGGAGGGATTGGGGGCAGGAGGAGAAGGGGACAACAGAGGATGAGATGGTTGGATGGCATCACCGACTCGATGGACGTGAGTTTGAGTGAACTCCGGGAGTTGGTGATGGACAGGGAGGCCTGGCGTGCTGCGATTCATGGGGTCACAAAGAGTCAGACACGACTGAGCAACTGACCTGAACTGACCTGATACAACCCAGCAATTCTCCTCCTAGATTATCTACTCAAAAGAAATAAAAACATATATCTACACAAAAACTAGTATGTGAATGTTCAAAGGAGTATTATTCATGATAGAAAAGTAGAAACAATCCAAATGTCCATTAACTAATGAATGAACAAACAAAATATGGCATATCCATACAACGGAATATCATTTGACAGTGAAAAGGAATGAAGTACTGATACATTGTACAAGATGGATGAACCTTAAAAATATTATGTTTGGTGAAAGAAGACACAAAAGATCACATATTATATGATTCAATTCATATGAGATGTTTAGAAAAGACATAGAGAGACTGAAAGCAAACTAGAAGTTGGCTAGGGCTAGGAGTGAAAATGCAGAGTGACTATAAATGGGCACAAGGTTTCTCCTGGAGATAGAAGTGTTCTCAAATTAGATTGTGGGGAATGTACAGCTCTGTAAATACACTAAAATGCACAGAATTGTAAACAGGAAGTAGATGAATTTTATGATATACAAATTGTGTCTCAATAAAGCTGCTTTTAAAAAAGAAAGAAAGAAATTAAGTACAGCTACCCAAAAGTTAACTATAAATTTACCATACAATACAACAATTCCACTCCTGGGTACCTACTCAATACAACAAAGATTCGTACACAAGAATAGTCATAGCAGCCTTATTCATAAGGACCATGAAAGTGGAAACTACTCCATCAACTGGTTGATAAATAGAATGTGGTAGGTACATCGATACAATTATACATCATTCAGCAATAAAAATAAAATATTAATATACATGCTACAACATGGATGGACTTCAAAAACATTATGCTAACTGAAAGCAGCCAACACCGAAAACCCACTTATTGTTATGATTCCATTTACATGAAATGCTCTGCAAAAGTAAACCTACAGAGGAAAAGTAAAATAGTGACTGCCAGGGCTGGGAGTGGGAACAGAGATTCACTGTAAGTGGGCATGAGGGACCTTGTTGGAGGAATGAGGATATTCTAAAACTGGATGATAGTTGCATAATTTGGTTAATTTACTAGAAATCATTGAATTGCACACTTAAAACGGGTGAATTTTATGGTATGTAAACTATACTTTGATAAAGTTGTGGTTTTTGTTTTTTAAAAAAGCAAAGTCTCAATGAATCTCCACACACCAGAGTATAAAATCCAAATGCTTCTGCCAGGTTTTCAACCCATCCCAACTGTGACCTCACCCCAGAGCAGCTCCACCACCTTGCCTGCTGTCTTCTGATCATGTCCTCATCACCTGACTTCCTGCTTTTGCTTACGTTGTTTCCCCAGGTAACTTAACTCCGCTCCAAACCCTGGGTCTTCTTCACTTCCCCTTGCAGTTACTGTTACCATCAGTCTTTTTACTCCAGTCTTACAACTCTGCCTGTTGTGCACTTATCCACCAGGCTAGGTGTTAGGACAGAGGGCCCCACCCCCCACCCCCTGGGATGAGCATCAGCCTCAAGCAACCAGCCTGGCACAGGTGCACACTTGGTGATGAATGATCAGACCCACTGCTGACTTTTCCTCTTGCATTCTGCTGTTCTGCCCTCAGCAAACTTTCTCCAGGAAATTCTATGCTTTTATAACCTGTCCATAAAGCTAGCTATTAACCCTTGGACGTATTGGTTGAATAAACTAAGCCAGGCCAATCTGGCCCACAGAGAGTCTAGAGAGTTGACTCAAGATAAGGACCAAGTCAGCAGTAGTACAGAGTAAAAAAAACACAGGATTTTGCATCCACTGTTAAAACCCCATAATATTCTGATGCGATCCTGACACCACAGGTAGTGAGAGCAGGCATCAAGAGAGAAGGATGAAAGCATGTCGCTGACGCTGTTACGCATTAAGCCCCTGATCGAGGACTGATGAAATAAAATTTACAGTTTAAGGCAGGACAAGAAAAAATTGAACATCAAATTCTCTGTGTTTGTTTGGGCCTCTCCCTCCCTCGTCAGGTGCAGTGTGCATCCGCGTTATACATTAACCAGAGCTCCTCAAAGGTGGGCCTGCTCTACAGTACAGATTGTTGGTTTTTTTTCTTTCTTCTGACAGCTAGCAGCACAACTTCTTAAGAGAACAGTTCTTTCCCAGCTCTGTAGGGGGTCATGATGATTTGCTGATGCTTACTTTGCTTGTGTCTATCTGGACTGTGTGTCCTTGGTGAATTTTATGTAAAATATCAGTATGTCATTTTGACGTACGGTCCTTTGTCTTGAAATTGTATAAGACTGTGCCTTCTACTTCTAACAGGTGGGACAGTTCTCAGAGCTCTCTAAGAATCTCTTCCTGGGTTACAATCCTCAATCCTTTCTAAGAATCTGCTTCCTGGGTTACATTTGAATAAAATCCCCCCTTCCCTCACCCTTAACTTGATAGTCAATTGAATTTGTCAACGGGACAGTACCTGTCACTACTGAAGGCTTGACTCAGTGCTCCCTGCTGCTGCTGCTGCTAAGTCGCTTCAGTCGTGTCCGATTCTGTGTGACCCCATAGACAGCAGCCCACCAGACTCCCCCGTCCCAGGATTCTCCAGGAAATAACACTGGAGTGAGTTGCCATTTCCTTCTCCAATGCATGAAAGTGAAAAGTGAAAGTGTAGCGACCCCATGGACTGCAGCCCACTAGGCTCCTCCATCCATGGGATTTTCCAGGCAAAAGTACTAGAGTGGGGTGCCATTGCCTTCTCCACAGTGCTCCCTAGATAACCCTAAATTGTTCCTCTGCAGAAGAATTTCCATTTCTCTGGTAAATGTGTCTACAGTTCTTAAGGTGATCTCATCCATGCTAAACAAATGGGTCTCGTTGAAATATAAGCAAGCATCAGCAGGGCTGTGTTCTTTTCTAGAGGCTCCAGGAGAGAATGTGCTTTCTAGGCGTTTGTAGTTTTTAGAGGCTGCTTGCATTCCTTGGTTTATGGCTTTTTCTTCCATCTTCAAAGCCAGGAATGGCCCACTGAGTCTTTCTCCCATCTCATCACTCTGACTCTGACCCTCTTGCCTTCCTCAGAACACTTGGGATTACACTGGGCCCACCTGGATAATCCCTCCATCTCAAGATCAGCTGATTAGCAAACATAATTCTATCCACAAACTTAATTCTCCCTTGCCACATAACATAACACATTCACAGGTTCCTGGGATTAGGATGTGGATCCATTTGGGGGCCGTTATTACACCTATCACAGGAGGATACAGGACTCTGATCTGATCCAACATCTACATATCCTCCAGCAAGCCATCCCTGATCCTCCAAAACTAGGTTAGGTGACCCTGCTCGATGGCCCATGTGGTTATGTCCATCACTCTTCCCCTAGTGTTGTGCTTGCTCACTAGTCTGTATCTTTGAGAACAGTAACTGCCTTTTTCACTCTTGATTATCTGTCTCTTCACTAGAATGTAAGCACCACATGGTCAAGAATCTTTGTTTTATTCTATATGAAAAATGATACAATATATCATTCAACATATATGTTCAATATATATGTTGAGTGAAAGAACTGTATTCCCATCACCTAGCCTGGTCTCTAGAACAGAGTAGATAGATGATTAATGCTGCTGCTGCTGCTACTATTAATACTGCTAATAATATTTATTAATCCCTTACTATGTGGCAAGTAGTCATGTATGGATGTGAGAGTTGGACTCTAATGAAAGCTGAGTGCCAAAGAATCAATGCTTTTGGACTGTGGTGTTGGAGAAGACTCTTGAGAGTCCCTTGGACTGCAAGGAGATCCAACCAGTCCATCCTAAAGGAGATCGGTCCTGAATAATCATTGGAAGGACTGATGCGGAAGCTGAAACTCCAATACTTTGGCTACCTGATGCGAAGAGCTGACTTATTTGAAAAGACCATGATGCTGGGAAAGATTGAAGGCAGGAGGAGAAGGGGATGACAGAGGATGAGATAGTTGGATGGCATCACTGACTCGACGGGCATGAGTTTGAGCAAGCTCCTGGAGTTGGTGATGGACAGGGAAGCCCGGTGTGCTGGAGTCCATGGGGTCGCAAAGAGTCAAACATGACTGAGTGACTGAACTGAACTGACTATGCAAAAGGACTCACATACATTATCTTGCCTGATTCACACAACTCAAATAGGAGGAAGGAGCTATTTCCCCTCCATCCTATACAGATGGTCACTGAGGTTATAGAAGTTCATTATTTTGCTCACGGTCAAATGGCCTAAGAGGGAGTTGAACTTGTCAAGACTAAAATTTTCTGTCTCTGCATATACTAAGGAGAAGGCAATGGCACCCCACTCCAGTACTCTTGCCTGGAAAATCCCATAGATGGAGGAGCCTGGTAGACTACGGTCCATGGGGTCGCTAAGAGTTGGACACGACTGAGCAACTTCACTTTCACTTTTCACTTTCATGCATTGGAGAAGGAAATGGTAACCCACTCCAGTGTTCTTGCCTGGAGAATCCCAGGGATGGGGGAGCCTGGTGGGCTGACGTCTATGAGCCTGGTGGGTCACACAGAGTTGGACATGACCGAAGTGACTTAGCAGCAGCAGCAGCAGCAGCAGCAGCATATGCTAAGTGAAATAAGCCAGAGAGAAGAAGACAAATATTGTATTATCTCATTCATGTGGATTCTAAAAAAGCCATACTCATAGAAACAGAGTAAAATGGTAGTTGTCTGGAGCAGACGGTTAGGGAAAATGAGATGTTGATCAAAGGATACAAACTTCAAGCTGCAAGATGAGTAAGTTCTGGGATCTAATGTACAGCATGGTGACTATAGTTAATGGGACTGTATCATATATTTGAAAGTTGCCAAGAGAGTAGATCTTAAGTGTTCCCATCAGCCATACACAAGTATATGAGGTAATGGAGATGTTAACTAACCCTAACATAGTAATCATTTTGCAATGTATACATGTATTAACTCATCATGTTGTATACCTTAAAAGTACACAATGTTGTATGAAAATTACACGTCAGTGAAGCTGGAAAAAAAATTTTTTTTAATACCCTATCTCTCAGATACTCAAGCTCCTTCTACTTCTGAAACTGCTTTAAGAGGCATTGTGTGCCCTCTGGCTTCAGGGCATATGCTCTGGTACTCTATGTGAAATCTCAGGGAAGGAGTGCCAGTCTCAGCCGTGAAATACAGAGGGTGTTCCCTGTTTACAACAACCCAAAGTTCATACAGGCAGGGAAGGAACATTCCTCTTCTAGAGAAAGGGCATCATCTGTTTATGTTTGTGGTAAATTTCTACCCACAATAGGAAAGGAATACATCCCCTAATACCTTAAGTCTTAGACAGAGCTGGAGCTCTTGGGGGTTGGGGAAGGCTGCAGCAGAAACCTTTCCTGACATTCTCCCAGCATCTTGACTCAAATCTTGGGAAATCAGCCCTGCAGAGCCTTGTTTAGGCAAATGAATCAAACTTTCCAAGCCACACCTTTGGTTAGTTTAGTTTTAAAATTTCTTTCTATCCTCTAGCAGTAACTCTGAGCTTCTGCAGAGCACTCTCAATGTAATTTAAGCCTGCTTAATAAATTATCAGTTGACTAGACTTATAAATGAATCAAGAGTCCAGCTCAATTCAAGTTAACAATGACTCAGAGTTATTTAACTTTTATGGGTTAGGAGAGTATAAAGCAAAAAGGAACCTGGCCAAGCATGGAGAGTAAGGAAAGCTGGTGCTCAGGACAGATTCTTCTAATTCTTTGCCTAGAATGTTCTTCTCTAAGCTCATCTTATACTTCTGATATCAGCACCACGGTGAACAACATGTGGGTTTCCCTGGTGGTTCAGCGGTAAAGAATCTGCCTGCTAATGCAGGAGATGTGAGTTTGATCCCTGGGTCAGGAAGATAACCTGGAGAAGGAAATGACAACCCACTCCAGTGTTCTTGCCTGGGGAATCCCATGGACAGTGGAGCCTGGCGGGCTACAGTCCGCGGGGTCGCAAAGAGTCAGACACGACTTAGCGACTGAGCAACAACAAGCTACACGTGGAGACTTTACCCTGATATGTCACTTAAAGAGGCCTCCCCTGGTTATGCTCGGTCTTATCTCCTGTTTATTTTAATCAGAATATGTGACTTAGTCTGTAATCACCTCATTTACTTCTTTATTGTCTCCTGGCTTTCTCTCCCAGTAGAAGATAAACTCGGCAAAGGTCAAAACTAATTTATCTTACTTACCATTCATCACTAAATCCCAGTACAATGTGCAGGATAAATTTTAAAATGAAGAAAGTGACATATGGACTGAAATCTGAATGAGTAGATGTTAACCAGATTAAAAACAGAAGAGGAGTGTGTGTTTGGGGGTAGTTTTGAGAGGGGTGAGCCTTATTGATTCCTCCTCATCACACTGACCTTGTGGAAATCAGCTAGGGTCCGACCTTGAATTTCTTTTCCTTATCGGCACTTAATTTCAGATGATCTCATGCGCAAATCCCACTGTAGGCTGATTACTCTCAAATTTATATCTTCTTTTATTTCTCTGAGCTCCAAAACTGCATTTCCAACTCCCTACCTCACGCCTCCATGAGGATTTCTAATAGGTACCCATGCCTAAGGCCACTTAACCGCTTCCAGTTCCTGGAGCCAGAACAGAGCCTTACAGATAGAAGTTGTTATTGTTTAGTCACTAAGTCATGTCTGACTCTGTGATTCCAAGAACTGTAGCCCGCCAGGCTCCTCTGTCCACGGGATTTCCCAGGCAAGAACACTGGAGTGGATTGCAATTTCCCTCTCCAGGGGATCTTTCCAACCCACGGGTTGAAACTTCATCTCCTGCCTTGGCAGGCTAATTCTTTACTGCTGCGCCACCAGGGAAGCTAAAATGTGTCTACAAATGGCACCAACTGATGACGGGCCAACTGGATGAGGGGAAAACAATCTCGTCCCCAGGACTTCCTTATCATCTTGCCCTGTTTAATATTTCTTCAAAGTACTTGTTACTATCTGATGCTTTATATATCTGTCTGTTTATTCTCTTCTCTCCCTATAAGGATATAAGCTCCTTGTGGTCAAGAACAGATCTCTGTTGTTTTCTGACATGTCTCTAGCAACTAGACTGGGGCCTGACATGTAAGTTCTCACTGAATACTTGTGCAGTCAGTGAATGATTGAATGATTACATGCTTTTCCCCATATAATCCCATTTAACCTTCACCTCAATCTTTCTTGAGACCATTATATCCCACTTATATATATGAAGATCTCTAAAATTTAAGGTGATTTTTCCCAGCTCACATAACATATAGTTAGACAATCTGGGGATTAAATTAGCTGTCTGACCCTAAAGCTGGGTGCCTTCCATGACACTGGAATGCCTCCACCACTTTGGCCTGGTTACATCACGAAAACTGCCTCTAATCTGGCCTGTTCTTAAGGGTAACTGAAAAATCATTCTTTCAAAACAGAACTTTATATGATCATGTAAACATGAGATATTTTTGTTATGAAAACAGAAAAATATAAAGATAAAAATAAGACACTACCCCCATACTCCATCAGCTAGGAATAGCCACTGTAATCAATTGGTGACAATCGATCTTATTGTGATGACTCTTAAAATCTGTTCCTTCTTCCCTCTTTAGTTTCCCCAAATTGGCAAATATTACCATGATTAACCCAATTCCTGACACCAAAACCTAGGACTCATCCACAAGTCCTCTCTTTGTCTCATTCCCCATATCACCAAGTTATACAGACTGCTTTGAAAATATGTCTGGAAACTATTTCTCACCTTGATCACTGTCATCTTAGTCCAGAGGACCATATATTTCTTGCTTAGATGGTAATGATTGCCCCATCATAAGTTTCTTGTTTGGACAATGACAAAAGCCTCCTCAAATATTCCCCATTTCCATTTGGCCCTACTAGTTTTATTCCCTACAAAGTAGCTAAAGTGTTTTAAAACATATATTACTTTCAGAGTCAAAACATTTCAGTGATTTCCATGCTTAAAATATAAATTCTTACAATGGCATTAAGGCCCAGTAAGCAACAGTCCCCAAACCCTTCTACTTTCTTAAACATACCAACTTTATAGCTAGCACAGGGCCTTTACACTTGCTATTTTTTCTGACTGGAATACTCTTATCTTAAATGTTTGCATGCTCTTATCATAAATGTTTTCCCTTTACATCACTTAAGTCCATACTCAAATACCACAGCCTTAGAGTGTCTGGCTCTGACTTTCCTACCTGAACTAGTCCCTGGCTGCTACCCCTTATCATTCTCTATTCCTTTACTTGATTATTCTTCACGATACTTATCACTATCTAAAGGAAAACTATATAATTATTTGTTCCTTTGAGGGGGGGGTTGTATTCACCACTAAAATGTAAGTTGCATGAAGCCAAAGATTGCTGTCTTCTCTTGCTTTTTCCTCTGTCTGGCCTTCTTTTTTTTTTTTCCTCTCCTTTTCACTACCTTGCCCTCAGTGCTTAACATAATGTTTAACAACTACTAGGTGCTCACTAAATGTTTGTAAAGAATGAATTTGCAGATAGGGGGACAGACAAATAGTTTACAAAAAAGAGATCATAGTCTTTATGCTTTTAAAAATAAAGATTACTACACAACATGTATTTAAAGGAAGAAAAAGAAGTTGAAATAAAACTGAAGGAATCATCTCATCTTTAGAAAAATGTTTCTTCATAAAATGCAATATCCATGCTAGCTGTCAACTTTAATGGCTCTAGAGGGGGAAAAAACATAGAAACCATTAAGGGATGGTGATTATGCTGCTATGTTTTTTCAACCACATTTGTAGAGAAGGATAAAGAGCTTAACAGAAATATAACTGAAACTTAAATGAAATTTATTTTTTCAAGATATTAGGTTGATACCTTTTCAGACAGCATTTATCTGGCCTTTGCAGTAAGTTTTGTTTACTTGTCAAAACTTGCCACCAAACCAAAGCTGTCAGTGTTGCTTATAAAGAGCCATGCACTCCTGGTGTTTCGAGGCTATCTTTGTAACGCTTTTCCTTTTTATTTTCTTTTTTCTTTCTGAACACTTCCTTTGGGCAGTTTCCTACTATTCTGCCTTCCTGTGTGGTTTTCTTTAAATTCTCTGATTTTCATGTGCGTTTCCTGCCCCCAACACCTTATATCCTTTAGGATTAGGTAGAAAATGCCAAATGGTTGGAGCTTTACCTCTTTCTTACGTAAATGGAGTTTGGAAGTGTTAGGTAGGAAGTTAGGCATGAGCTCCTTGGAAGAAAAGTTATGACCAACCTAGGCAGCATATTAAAAAGCAGAGACATTACTTTGCCAACAAAGGTCCGTCTAGTCAAGGCTATCGTTTTTCCAGTAGTCATGTATGGATGTGAGAGTTGGACTCTAAAGAAAGCTGAGCGCCAAAGAATCAATGCTTCTGAAATGTGGTGTTGGAGAAGACTCTTGAGAGTCCCTTGGACTGCAAGGAGACCCAATCAGTCCATGCTAAAGGAAATCAGTCCTGAATATTCATTGGAAGGACTGATGCTGAAGCTGAAACTCCAATACTTTGGCCACTTGATGTGAAGAGCTGACTCATTTGAAAAGACTCTGATGCTAGGAAAGATTGAAAGCAGGAGGAGAAGGGGATGACAGAGGATGAGATAGTTGGATGGCATCACTGACTCGATGGGCATGAGTTTGAGTAAACTCCAGGAGTTGGTGATGGACAGGGAGGCCTGGCGTGCTGCAATTCATGGGGTCACAAAGAGTCAGACACGACTGAGCGACTGAACTGAACTGAACAAGGCATGAGCAGTGATGGCTGGCCTGGCTGAAAAGGATGCAACCTAATCTCTAAACCCCATCCCAGACACACACAAGAGAGCTCACAGATATGCCACAAAAATAACCACAAAGACTTTTTCAACTCCTGCACATGCATCCTACCTAGGCACATGGGTTTCTCCAACTCTGGCACATGTGCCCTGATGCACAGCTGTGTCCTCAAGTAACCTTAGGCAGGTAGGCACCCTTTGTTTGTGTGTGCTAAGTTGCTTCCATTGTGTCCGACTCTGTGACCCTATGGACTACAGCCCACTAGGTTCCTCTGTCCATGGGATTCTTCAGGCAAGAGTACTAGAGTGGGTTGCTGTTCCCTCTCCAGGGGATCTTCCAGGCCCAGGCTTTGAACCCATGTCTCTTACACCTCCTGCATTGGCAGGCGGGTTCTTTACTACTGTAAGAGCCCATTAAGGGTTCAGAAATATTCTATACATACATCCATCTAATTATAACAGACTGAATTATGGAAAGACATGCACAATACAGCCTGTTGTCATATAATGTGCAACTGTCAATTGGCCTTGATGGTTCACCCATTTGCATTCCCTTTCCTGACTGGCGGCAGGTACAAGCCCTATTTTGCACAGGGCAGAACCAAGAGAAGGATACAGGGGAGTATAAAAAGGGAAGCCAAGCTTTATCACTGCCACTCCTTTGGGGCTGGCCCACTCCCATATCTCGGGAGTGTACAATCCTCTGTCTGTTTAATAAAAGATCTGTCTGCTTGAGTGTAACTAAGGTGTAACCAGTCTGTTTCAAATCCTTTCTATGATAACACAGTCCGTCATTCCAAGGGAGAGAAGCAGTGACAGAAGCAGTGACAAGACCAGTGCTGTGTTCATCAAATGGTCCAGGCTCCTTCTAGCTTGTTGCTCCATCTGTCTCAACACACACGTAACTTATTGTCCAGGCAGATCTTCCAGCCCCATGTTCACATTCACATTCCAGCTACCCCGCTGGTGGGAATGAGTAAATGGGATGTGCTAGATACATATTCAGCAGTAAAAAGAAGTAGAGTACTAATCCATGCTGAGACATAGAGGAACCCTGAAAACATTATGTTAAATGAGAGAAACCAATCACCAAAAAACCCCACATATTGTATGATTCCATTTATATGTGGTATGTGCTTTATATCTCAAAAGAGCTCCTTGAAAAATGAAAACAAAAGCAAACCTCCCATAGTTTTACACTGCTCCCACTTACAGCTCATAGGCAGTCACGTGGTCATGCCTATTTGCAAGGGAAGCTGACAAATGTAGTCTTTATCCCAGCCAGCCAGCCATGTGCTCAGCTAAAATTCAGAGGTCCTGGTATAGCACAGGGAACTATATTCACCATGTTGTAATAACCTATAATAGAAAAATAATCTGAAAAAGAATATACATATAAAACTGAATCACTTTGCTACACACAAGAAACTAACATACAATTGTAAATCAATTATACATCAATTTAAAGAAGTCAGAGGTTCTCTTACAATAAAAATAGGGCATCTATTGCAGAACACTGACCATCACTGACCCTCCCTTAGTCAGACCTTAGACTTTGTCCATCTACCTGTAGAGAATCACTGCATGTACTTCTCAGGAATGCGACACTTCCATAAATCAATTTCTCTCTCAGTCTATGTAGGGATGTATTGGCTCTGCATTCTCATATATTTTAGGTCAAAATTCTCTTATTAGGCACCTACTCTTCACAGTGTTGTTTTATAATTTTTTCCTTGTTAATTGAAGGTGGAAATTTCTTTTTTACTTTTCTTTCTTTTATTTTGCTTTTGGTTGGTTTCAAGAGTTGGAAGTGAATTCAAAATGCCCTTTCCCCCACGATCTTCAACTAGAATTTTCCAGTTGAGGAAGAAATATTCTTGAATATTCTTGCCTCTAAATGCAACCCTTCTGGGGTTTCTTCGAATTTTTGGATCTAGTGGGACCTCCAGGGTTGGATCTTCACTACTGTCTATGAACAGGCTGTTCCTCCCAACCAGCTAAACTTCTCTCAGAACCCTGCCCCCCAACACACTGTCTGCTCCAGTCACACCTCGCTTGTCCATAACAGTTTTGTGTAATCTGTACAGTGTTGTGCACAGGTCAGTTATTTCTCCTATTGCCTTGATTAGGACGTCTTCCCCCTTTGCCCCTTCCTCTGGGCCCTCAGGTGCAGCCCCTTGAATCTGAATGCCGCCTGTTTTCTTTCAGAACAGTGCTTCTTGGGAAATGGCACCACCTGTTGCCCAAGTTGAAAACATGGGAGCCGGTCTAAATTCTTCCTTCTCACTCACCTCCTGCGCTTACTCACCCTCGAAGCCCTCTCAGTTCTCTTTCCTGCCGGTCCTCGCCACGCTTCCTGCTTCTCACACTGCCACGGGGGTTCTGCGTTCCTGCATCCCTGCCTGGACCAGCCTTGCAGCCTGGAGCTCGCCCTCGCCAGCCGCCCACTTCACACCGGAGCACGTGTGCTCCTCCTTCAGTGCAGCCACGTTGCGTCTCCGGCTCGCCCCTTAGTTCTACCTTCAGACCCCTTATTGGTTTTCCCTTCTCGTCGGTTAATTCCAAACATCTGTTCCGGAAACAAGGCCCTCCAGGACCTGGCTATCACTGTCTGTCCCACCTCTCTTCCCCAACACTCTTCTTTCCTGCTGGCTTTGCCAAATAAACAGCAGTCTCTCAAAAGACTGCATTTTTCCCTACCAATTTTTAAAAATTATGCTAAAATCCACCAACATAAAAGAGTGTTTAAACAACTCTTCTCCCTCCGTTTGGAAAGGAGCTGACTCCTGTTTATGTTTCAAAACCAGGTGCATGCATCATTTTCTACAAGACTTTCCTATCACGTACCCCTGGTCTGATTTCCGTTGTTCCTTTCTTCTGTTTCCTTAGAAAGCTCTGCATACTTCTCTACAAACATAGCATGATGCTGTCATTTTGGGTTTGTCTTCTACGATTAAAACATAAGGCCCTTAAGACTAAGGACAATATCTTGTTTCTGGATTCCCAGTCCTTAGCCTATACCCTTGGTATGTAACAGGGATTAAACAAATATTGAAGAGCAATGACAAAAAATGAACTATCCTCTCTGTATTTACATTTTGTTGACAACAGGACAGAAAATGACGAACTGAAATTCCAGAAACCCAGGCTCTTCCACATGCCCCCACTAACCCTGCTTGTCCCCACAAAAACTCTGCTTGTCCCCACTAACTCTGCTTGTCCCCACAAACTCTGCTTGTCCCCACTAACCCTGCTTCCAACAGGGCAGTCGTTGGTTAGTGACATGTTGATTCAGATTGCCCTCCAGCCGATGGAAAGCATACATGGCATGGACTCTGAATCCATTCTGTGTACCGGTGTTGCTTAATTTGTCAATAGGCTGTACCTGTGTAATCCTTACTGGTAGTAAAGAGATTCTCTTTGAGTTTGAAAAAACTAATGTAACGTATGTTTATTGATATGACATCATATTAGGTATGAGGGTATCAGGGTATTAGGTTAACTGGACAATAGGAGCCTGACTCTAAGTGATCTGGTCATGTGGGATGAAGGGACTAATATACATTAGACTTTGAGCAGCCTGTTAACTGGACCAGTAACAGTCTATGGGTCCAAATGTAGTAGAGGACAACTATATTTCATCGATTCTAAAGTGCCCCTGATTTCACATTTTAATGTCTCTGAAACTGAAAAGTATCTTAAAACACATGGCATCTAAGATTCAGAGAAATCCAATATTATAATAAGTGTAAGAGAAACCCATGTCACTATTATACCAGAGAAATACAATAACCATTATTAATTGATTTCATAGTAACTGAGCCTGGAATATTACACATTAAAACAGGAAACAGTTGGGGGGAAAGCAATGAACCGCTAAAAACTTGAATTTGCATTGACTGTAGGAGAATTTTCAATGACTTGGTAATAAAAACCATCATTTATGAGCCCTTCCTAATTGCCAGGGAAAATACATACATTACAATTAATCCTTACCCTCCTAACCTGGAAAGTAGGTATTGTTAGTTCTGTGTTTTAGATAAAGATCAGATGAAGTCTGGACCTGCCCAAGGTCAAACAGCTAGAAAATGTAAGATATGTTCAGATTTCAAATCCTATTACCTTAATTTCATCCTATGTTCCCTCCTGAATCAAGAACTGACCCTAAAGATAAAATAATTGTTACCTAAGACCAAAAAAAATTGTTTTGGACTTCACTGATGGTCCAGTTATTAAGAGTCCACCTGTCAATGCAGGGGACACGAGTTTGATCCCTGGTCCCGGAAGATCCCACATGCCTTGCAGCAACTAAGCCTGTGCGCCACAACTACCGAACTCATGCTCTAGAACCTAAGTGCTGTAACTGAAGCCCACGTGCCTAATGCCCGTGCTCCGCAACAGGAGAAGTCACCACAATGAAAAGTCCAGGCACTGCAACAAAATAGTATCACCGCAACTCGAGAAAACCTGTATATAGTAATGAAGACCTAGAGCAGTCAAAAATAATAAATAACAATTAAAAAGAAATTTTTTTCATTTGAGTGATTGCATCATCATTGAGGAAACATACTCATTATGTGTTTGAAACTAGTGGAGAAGATAAATAAGAAAGAGAGTCTTGAGCAGACTTCTTGGGTTGGGTTTATAAGGTCCCTGAGAATGGAAATTCATGAGGTTATTTCATCCTGAATAACCATAAATATGAAGTTAAGTTCAGCTTCACTGAAAGTTCAGAGCTAGTTAGAACTGACCACCCAATGTATGATAACTTTTTGTGCCAATTACATAAAAGCCTTTGAGATTTAAAATTTGCTATCACTAAGGCTAAAGGCATTTTGTCCTCCTAAACCTTTCCTGCTGTGATTTTAAATTTGTAGAAATACCAATAAAACAGCACCCTATGCATGAACTTGAATCCATCTCTCCCGTCTCTTCTTCCTGCAACATCGGTCTCAATCTAGCTTGAGTTTATCAAGCTCCCTTGAGAACTCTAACTGGATTGTTGACTCCCCATAAGTGGCCCCGTGGCCTCCACTTCTGGTTGTGCCTGATACTAGGATGTTCCCTTTCCCCTTACTAGCCTGTTCTGATTCTATACTTATGTCCTAGCTTGCCTCGACCCAGAATATTGCCTTGAACCTGAGTTTTGATTGTTGCATGTCCTGAGGTAGGTTATAGAAGACATTTATGCACCATAAAGAAGTGAAAGTGAAAGTGATTTCACCCAGTCATTTCCAACTCTTTGCAACCTCCATGGAATTCTCCAGACAAGAATACTGGAGCGCGTTGCCATTTCCTTCTCCTCGGATCTTCCCAAACCAGGGATCAAACCAGGGTCCGTATATTGCAGGGAGATTCTTTGCCACCTGCACCATGAGGACCACCAGCACCATAAAGTACTAACTAGTCATCATGTCTTTATCAGGAAAATTTATGCTAATTATTGATGTTTTTGTGCTCATGTATATATTCTTTTTTTTTTTTTTTTTTAAGAAGCTTAATGGGAATTCCCCGGTGGTCCAGTGGTTGGGTCTTGACACTTTCACTGATATGGCCCTGGGGTTTGATCCCTAGTAGGGGAAGTAGGGACTGCAAGGAGATCCAACCAGTCCATCCTAAAGGAGATCAGTCCTGGGTGTTCATTGGAAGGACTGACGTTGAAGCTGAAACTCCAGTACTTTGGCCACCTGATGCATGCAAAGAGCTGACTCATTTGAAAAGACCCTGATGGTGGGAAAGATTGAAGGCGAGAGAAAGGGGCGACAGAGGATGAGATGGTTGGATGGCATCACCGACTCAATGGACACAAGTCTGAGTGAACTCCGGGAGTTGGTGATGGACAGGGAGGCCTGGCGTGCTGCAGTCCATGGGGTTGCAAAGAATTGGACATGACTGAGCAACTGAACTGAACTGAGGGGAACTAAGATCCCACAAGCTGAGCAGCACAGTCAAAAACAAAAAGCAGCAACATCTTCCTCAGCTTTATTGAGATAAATTTACACACTGTAAAATTCACCCATTTAAGTATACAGTTCAGTAGCTTTTAGAAATTACAGAGTTTTTGCAACCATCACTGCAATCTAACTTCAGAATATTTTCATCAGCTTCCAAGGAAACTCCATGCCCATTTGCAGTCATTTTTCAGCCTGAAGCAACCACTTTCTGCTTTCCGTCTCTGTGGATTTGCCTATTCCGGACAATTCACATAAGTGGAATCACACAGTATGTAGTCTTTTGTGTCTGGCTGCTTTCAAAGTTCATCCATGCCACAGTTGTGTACTTCATTCCTTTTTTATGGCCCGAAAATATTCCTTTGTATGGATATAACACCTTTTGTTTATCCATTCATCAGTTGATGGGCATTTGAGTTGTTTCTACTTCTCAATTATTATGAATAATTCTATGAACATTCTTGTGCAACTTTTTGCATTTATATATATTTTCATTTCTCTTGGATAGATACTTAGCTGAAAGTACTAGTTCATATGGTAGCATTATGCTTAATATTTTGAGGAACTGCCAAATAGTTTTCCAACATGGCTGCACCATTTTACATTCACATCAGAAATATATGAAGATTCCAACTTCTCCATGTTCTTGAAAATACTTATCTTTTTAATTTCAGCTTGCTAGTAGGTGTGAAATGGTATGTCAATCTGGTTTTGATTTGCATTTCTCTGGTGACTAATGATATCGAGAATCTTTTCGTGTGTTTATTGGCCATTAGTATAACTTCTTTGGAGAAGTGTTTATTCAAATCTTTTGCTCCTTTTAAAATTGGGTAGTCTTTTTATTGCTGACTTGAATGAGATCTTTATGACCTAACTTTGTTAACATATGATGGGTCAATCATGCCTACCACCCAAAACTACCTGCTGTTCTCTTGGGTGGAACCCCTTTAAGATCTTTCTCCTAGGTTAACATCTCACCTGTGGCAAACAGCCACACATCCTTTGACCTTAGGAATTCTGAGAAGCATATGCCACTCCCAATTAGCTGCAGCCATTGTCTCTCAGATTTCCCCAGTATATCTCAGACCTCAGTTCAGTTCAGTTCAGTTCAGTCACTTAGTCATGTTTGACTCTTTACAACCCCATGGACTGCAGCATGCCAGGCTTCCCTGTCCATCATGAACTCCTGGAGCTCACTCAAACTCATGTCCATTGAGTGACTGATGCCATCCAATCATCTCATCCTCCATCGTGCCCTTCTCCTCCTGCCCTCAATCTTTCCCAGCATCAGGGTCTTTTCCAATGAGTCAGTTCTTCACATCAGGTGGCCAAAGTATTGGAGTTTCAGCTTCAGCATCAGTCCTTCCAATGAATATTCAGGACTGATTTTCTTTAGGATTGACTGGTTGGATCTCCTTGCAGTCCAAGGGACTCTCAAGAGTCTTCTCCAACACCACAGTTCAAAAACATCGGTTCTTCGGTGCTCAGCTTTCTTTATGGTACAACTTTATATCCATAAATGACTACTGGAAAAACCATAGCTTTGACTAGACGGGACTTTGTCAGTAAAGTTATGTCTTTGCTCTTCAATATGCTCTCTAGGTTGGTCACAGCTTTTCTTCTGAGGAGCAAGTGTCTTTTAGTTTCATGGCTGCAGTCACCATCTCCAGTGATTTTGGAGCCCAAGAAAATAAAGCCTGTCCTGTTTCCATTGTCTCCCCATCTATTTGCCATGAAGTGGTGGGACTGGATGCCATGATCTTCATTTTTTGAATGTTGAGCTTTAAGCCAGCTTTTTCATTCTCCTCTTTCACTTTCATCAAGAGGCTCTTCAGTTCCTCTTCACTTTCTGCCATAAGGGTGGTGTCATCCGCATTTCTGAGGTTATAGATGTTTCTCTCAGTAGTCTTGATTCCAACTTGTGCATCATCCAAGCCCGGCATTTCACATGATGTACTCTGCACATAAGTTAAACAAGCAGGGTGACAACATACAGCCTTGCCATACTCTTTTCCCAATTTTGAAGCAGTTCGTTGTTTTATGTTAACAGTTTTATGTTAACAGTTAGCTGTTGCTTCCTGACCTGCCTAGAGATTTCTCAGGAGGCAGGTAGGTGGTCTGGTATTCCCATCTGTTTCAGAATTTTCCAGTTTGTTGTGATCCACACAGTCAAAGGCTTTAGTGTAGTCAATGAAGCAGAAGTAGATGCTTTTCTGGAATTCTCTTGCTTTTTCTATGATCCAATGGATGTTGGCAATTTGATCTCTGGTTCCTCTGCCTTTTCTAAATCCAGCTTGAATATGGAAGCTTTTGGTTCATGTACTGTTGAAGCCTAGCTTGGAGAATTTTGAGCAATACTTTGCTAGCGTGTGCTGCTGCTGCTGCTGCGTTACTTCAGTCGTGTCCGACTCTGTGCGACCCCATAGATGGCAGCCCACCAGGCTCCCCTGTCCCTGGGATTCTCCAGGCAAGAACACTGGAGTGGGTTGCTAGCGTGTGAGATGAGTGCGATTGTGTGGTAGTTTGAACATTCTTTGGCCTTTCTTTGGGATTGGAGTGAAAACTGACCTTTTCCAGTCCTGTGGCCACTGCTGAGTTTTCCAAATTTTCTGGCATTCATATTCAAGCACAGCACTTTAACAGCATCATTGTTTAGGATTTGAAATAGCTCAGCTGGAATTCAGTTAGACTATAAGTCCTTTTTTAAGGATGAATAGTACTCTATTGTATGTATAGAATCACTTTTTGTGTATCTACTCTTCTGCCAATGGACATTTGGGTAGTTTCCACCATTTTTGGCTATTGTGAATAATGCTACTAGGGACATGGGTGTGCAAGTATCTGTTGGAAAATTCAAAAGAATCAATTCTCTTGAGTATATGCCCAGAAACTCAGCTCTACTTTTAAAGCTTCTTTCCCTCCCAGTGTCCTGGAGCCTGGGCTGCCTCATGACCTTTGAACCATCCTTCTGTGGCAGCGGCTGCTCCCAGCACTCCACTGGGCCCCCACGGGGCAGTTGTTCTAGCTACTCTCTTCTGCGTCACTATTCTCTTGGCAATAACAGTCTTTTCTTGCAATTTACCCTCTTGCGCTCCAAACCCCAGTCCTGCCCCTCATTTTCTGAAGAAGATGCAGCTATGCATGTCTGAATCCTACCTATGCACATTGTTTGACTTTTATCCAAGGTGGCTTCTTGGGCCTCCATGTAAAGCAATGGCTGCAAATAGATGAGGTGGGGCAGGGAGAGATTTGTGATGGGGGTTACCATTTCATCTGTTTCAGTTCAGTTCAGTTCAGTCGCTCAGTCATGTCCGACTCTTTGCGACCCCATGAACTGCAGCACTCCAGGCCAGCTCCTTTTTCAAGGAATTTATCGATTTAAACAAATGTCCATTAAGCTTTTAGTGAGTAGTGTTTCTGTCCTGCAGTACAGGTAGATTCTTTACCAACTGAGCTATGAGGGAAGCCCATGTTTCTGTCCTAGGCAGAATTTAAAATGAAAAGAGACTATTGGGGTAGAAGAAGTAGTGAGAAGAAAAAGCTATTACTTTTATTTAAATTGTTAAAAGAGAAAAGCTCTTATTTTATCTGGGGATAAGGCATAGCTTGAAGGGTGGTGGCATATTGATGAGTCCGGTAACAATGAGTTTGGTCTCTATGTCCTTTGTCTCCCCCAGGGATTTCAGGACAAAATTTTGCAGAATGGTGGTGAAGAACAGGAACAGCTCCATGTGGGCCAGGCCCTCTCTAACACAGGCCCATTTCCCTGAAAGGAAGGGACAGTTCCATTAGCTTGTTCCAAATTACATATTACAATAGCTCATATTCAAATACTACATACTCCTGACAGCCACTGAAAACACTGTACAGAACAGGGACAGCTCAGAAACCGCTAGATGACGATCAACTGGTTCAGTTCAGTTTGGTTCAGTTGCTCAGTCGTGTCTGACTCTTTGAGACCCCATGAATCGCAGCACGCCAGGCCTCCCTGTCCATCACCAACTCCCAGAGTCTACCCAAACCCATGTCCATTGAGTCAGTGATGCCATCCAACCATCTCATCCTCTGTCGTCCCCTTCTCCTCCTGCCTTCAATCTTTCCCAGCATCAGGGTCTTTTCGAATGAGTAAACACTCCACATCAGGTAGCCAAAGTACTGGAGTTTCAGCTTCAACATCAGTCCCTCCAATGAATACCCAGGACTGATCTCCAGTGGATTGGTTGGATCTCCTTGCAGTCCAAGGGACTCTCAAGAGTCTTCTCCAACACCACAGTTCAAAAGCATCAATTCTTCGGCTCTCAGCTTTCTTCACAGACCAACTCTCACATCAATGCATGATATAACCTTGACTAGACGGACCTTTGTTGACAAAGTAATGTCTCTGCTTTTTAATATGCTGTCTAGGTTGGTCATAACTTTCCTTCCAAGGAGTAAGAGTCTTTTAATTTCATGGATGCAATCACCTTCTGCAGTGATTTTGGAGCCCAAAAAAATAAAGTCAGCCACTGTTTCCACTGTTTCCCCATCTATTTGCCATGAAGTGATGGGACCAGATGCCATGATCCTAGTTTTCTCAACGTTGAGCTTTAAACCAGCTTTTTCACTCTCCTCTTTCACTTTCATCAAGAGGCTTTTTACTTCTTCTTCACTTTTCGCCATAAGGGTTGTGTCATCTGCATATCTGAGGTTATTAATATTTCTCCCAGCAATCTTGATTCCAGCTTGTGCTTCTTCCAGCCCAGCGTTTCTCATAATGTACTCTGCATATATGTTAAATAAGCAGGGTGACAGTATACAGCCTTGATGTACTCCTTTTCCTTTTTGGAACCAGTCTGTTGTTCCATGTCCAGTTCTAACTGTTGCTTCCTGACCTGTATACAGGTTTCTCAAGAGGCAGGTTAGGTGGTCTGGTATTCCTATCTCCTTCAGAATTTTCCAGTTTACTGTGATCCACATAGTCAAAGGCTTTGGCATAGTCAATAAAGCAGAAATAGATGTTTTTCTGCAACTCTCTTGCTTTCTTGATGACCCAGCAGATATTGGCAATTTGATCTCTGGTTCTTGTGCCTTTTCTAAAACCAGCTTGAACATCTGGAAGTTCACAGTTCATGTATTGCTGAAGCCTGGCTTGGAGAATTTTGAGCATTACTTTACTAGTGTGTGAGATGAGTGCAGTTGTGCGGTAGTTTGAGCATTCTTTGGCATTGCCTTTCTTTGGGATTGGAATGAAAACTGACCTTTCCAAGTCCTGTTGCCACTGCTGAGTTTTCCAAATTTGCTGATCAACTTGTATAGTTCCTCTAACAAACCAAAATTTCTCTAAAGAGATTTATGCTCCTAATTCAATAGTTCTCCTGGGGATTTATCTGTAGGAACTAGAGATTCACCGATGAGGATGTCACTTGCATTTTTGTTTATGACACTGATGAGTTAGATGAAAACTAGACATACACCTATATTAGATTACTTTAACAAGGCATTGTGCAACTATCACGTAATGCCACCTAAACATGTTTGTATGGAAGATTGTTTAATACCACAGGCTGTCTTTTAAAAGCATATTAATTGTTGTTTTTGAAAATACTAATCAAATAATTGACTAGGATAACAAAGAAAAAAAATATGTGCTGAGTGATCTTAAGTTGTCTTTATGACCTTATGAGAAATAGCAACTGGGAGCCAATCAGCTCTTGCAAAGAGGCAAGGGTATGTGGGGCTCTGGATTTCAGAGGGGAAGGAAGAGAATGAAATGACCAAAGTCCCTCTGATGGGCTCTAGCTCTAAGGATCAGAAAATTATACAATAATGTCTAATCATTTTAAAAGAAGAAAGAAACCTGAACATTCTGTTTTAGAAAAGTTGCATATTACAAAAGGGAGATCAATAGGTAAGAGTCTACAAAAGGAGGTCCCTTTGTTATCTGATAATGTGTGACATCTGAATCAATCGATTTGCCTTGATTTCTTTAAAAACTGGCATTATACTTAGTCACCAGTTAACAAAATAGTCCTTGAAAGACTTATCTGATCCGATTGGTATACAGACTTAAACAGCTCCATCTTGATTTAGAGGGTTATAGCAGATTGATTTGATTAACTTTGTGATCATTAGTGGATTACTTACGTACATTCAGTAAAGCTAAAAGTTGTTCAAAAGGTTCCTGTGTATGGTTTGGATGGTGTGTATCTATATTTACCGATGGAAAAAGCCACAAAGTATTTTGTTTTCCTGAAGTTGCCATTTTTATCCAAAAAATGGCCTGGGTCAAACTTCTCTGGATTAGGAAACTCCTTGCAGTTGTACAAAATGGAAGACAGTAACGGCAATACTGTAGTACCCTGGAACCAAGAAAGAGAGAGTAGAATGGCATGTTATCATACTTATCTTTGGTTCATAAAAAGCCTAACACTTTTAATTATAGTGGATTAAACAGGACTGAGCACTCTTAAAGCTTGTGTGAGAGCTTTCTCACTGTCTTTTGTGAGAGTTTTTTCACACCTACTATCATACAATACCTTTTATTGAATAATAAGATGGTTCTCTGGGAGAAGAGCAACTGTTACAGTCAATGTGCAATAAACAATTGTTCAAAACCTAAGATTGGCAGCTCATATTGTTCAGACATGTACTTTACTGGAACCGCCACCTCAAATGGGAAGAATTCACTTTTCGCAATTTTTTTCTTTCTGAATTCAGGTGTGAATGTAAGAAAATAAGATATAGTACCTTGTAATCTACAAAATCTATTGGCTCAAAGCCCACCTCCTCACTTCTAAAATGGTGTGCATATGTGTATGTTTGTCACTTAGTCATGTCCAGCTCTTTGTGACCCCATGAACTGAACTGTAGCCAGCCTGGTTCCTCTGTCCATTGAATTTTTCAGGCAAGAATACTGGAGGGGGTGGCCATTCCTTTCTCCAGAGGACCTTCCCAACCAAGGGATCAAACCTGGGTCTCCTGCATTGCAGGCAGATTCTTTACTGTCTGAGCCACCATACGCTTTCCTCTTTGCCCCATTAGAACTTGGGAGGTTTAAATGACAAAATGATAATGACCATTGATACAGGATGCTTCACATTTACCTGACACTGTGTTTAATTGTTTATAAATGTCATTTAATTCTCACTTCAACCATATTCACTAGGATCTTGTTTTTTTGGCTCATTGAATGAATGCAGAAATTGAGATTCAGAGAGAAGAAACAATTTACTTGTGGTTATTAGCAAGTGGCATGATTAGAATTTGACCCAACTTCTATCTGATCATAAAGCACTCCTATTTAAGTGAAAGCCTCCTCTTTCCATTTTTACTTCATTTTTTTATTTCCTGAAACATTATTTCACAATTTTTGGAGTAGGTAATACATGTACATGGTATTTTTAAAAAAGTCAAATTGAAAATAAGTTTCTTTTTCCTATACTCAAGTTCCTTGCTTTCCTTCTTAATGTAATCACTGCTATCAGAAATTCATTCCTATTTTATTATAGGTGGGGCTTCCCTGGTGGTTCAGATAATAAAGAATCTGCCTGCAGTACAGGAAACCCAGGTTCAATCCCTGGGCCTGGAAGATCCCCTGGTAAAGGAAATGGCAACCCACTCCAGTATTCTGGCCTAGAAAATTCTGTGGACAGAGGAGCCTGTTGGAGTCACAAAGAGTCGGACATGACTGAGCAACTAACAGAGCAGAAACTCTTTAATATTATCAAAAGCACTTTCTGTATAAATGAGATTACCATGTGGTTTTTCTTTAAATTCTATTTCTATGTTGAATTTTATTACACCAAATTTTCTGGTGTTAGGCCTTCCTGTGTTCCTGATTACCTTCCCTTGCTGGTGGTATAGCATTTTTAATGCGATACTAGACTTATGTGTGAATAGACTTTCGCGCTGGGATTTGGCGGTAAGGTTGGGGGCTGCTTCAGTTTTGCAGTAGTCTGGTCAGGTGTGACACCTTTTCTTCCTCTTCTACACTCTCAAATGTAAAACCCAAACGCTTAATCACTACAGAAGGCTGACTACATCCCCAATGTGCGTATGAATGTTTTGATCATTGTCAACTATTATGGGCAGCAATGTCCCAAATGTCCTGATATATGAGATCTTGGGAGGAGAGAATTTGGGTTAAGGAAAGTTGACACTTGATTACTTTAGAGCTGCAGATACACTGTCCATCTCTGCCCCCTTTTTAAAATCTATCATGGAAAATCAGATTTCTGTTCCCTCAAGATTCATACTAATGCCAATCACTTCTCCCTTAATATATCCTATCATACCTGAGAGTGTGAGGAGCCTCGGAAGCCCTGGATTAGCTTCCCCATTCCAGGAAGGCAGAGGCGGAACCACAGAGGTGAACAATGGCCTGAGAGCACACTGCATAGCAGTGACGGATTTTAAACCCAGGCCATGTAACTCAGGCCTCGTGTTCTTCCCATGTCTCTCAACTGCCTCTCTTCCTGAAACAGCTACGATGCCTCTAACAGGCCCCATCTACCATGGGGTGGAGTGGTACCATGTTGCACCTTCTATCTCAGCCAGCTTTCCCAGCCACCTCTAACCTTGGGGATGACATATTGTCTGAATTTCGTGTCCTGGACCACAGTATGGGGTAAGTTAGAAGGAATGATGGTGATGTATCTCTGTATCTCATGCAACACAGCCTCTGTATAGGGCAGCTTCATCTTGTCCTTCATACAGGGACTTCGGGTGCGTCCAATCACACGGTCAATTTCTTCATGAACTTTGGCTGCAGAGACATGAATCATGAATCCTACTTAAGAGATGCGTTCCCTGGATACTTGGAAATGCTTACAATATGTAAAGAAAGTGGCTTGGAAAAGGCTCCCAAGGTCAAAGACATGTTGCTAAACAACCCACAGCTCTGTTCTTCATAGAATTTCTATTTTTTTCTTTTTTTTTAAATTTTAGTATAAAATCTTTATTCTCAGAATATTCTTTTTTAATTAATTAATTTATTTTAATTGGAGGCTAATTACTTTACAATATTGTAGTGGTTTTTGCCATACATTGACATGAATCAGCCATGGGTGTACATGTGTTCCCCATCCCGCACCCCCCTCCCACCTCCCTCCCAATCCCATCCCTCAGGGTCATCCCAGTGCACCAGCCCTGAGTACCCTGTTTCATGCATCAAACCTGGACTGGTGATCTGTTTCACATATGGTAATATATATATTTCAATGCTATTCTCTCAAATCATCCAACCCTCACCTTCTCCCTCAGAGTCCAAAAGACTGTTTTGTACATCTGTGTCTCTTTTTCTATCTCACATATAGGGTCATCCTATCATCTTTCTAAATTCCATATATATGCATTAATATACTGTATTGGTGTTTTTCTTTCTGACTTACTTCACTCTGTATAATAGACTCCAGTTTCATCCACCTCATTAGAACTGATTCAAATGCATTCTTTTTAATAGCTGAGTAATATTCCATTGTGTATGTGTACCACAGCTTTCTTATCTATTCGTCTGCTGATAGACATCTAGGTTGCTTCCATGTCCTGGCTATTGAAAACAGTGCTGTGATGAACATTGGGGTACGCGTGTCTCTTTCAGTTCTGGTTTCCTCAGTGTGTATGCCCAGCATTGGGTTGCTGGGTCATATGGCAGTTCTATTTCCAGTTTTTTAAGGAATCTCCACACTGTTCTCCATAGTGGCTGTACAAGTTTGCATTCCTACCAACAGTGTAAGAGGTTTCCCTTTTCTCTGCATCCTCTCAGCATTTATTGTTTGTAGACTTTCTGATAGAAGCCATAGAACTTCTATTTTTTATATTGCTGCAAAGACCAGAGATTTCGCTTCAGGAAACATAAAAGCTGCATTAAGTATGCAGCCTCCTGCCTGAACTAGTTTGTCCTCCTGTACAGGTGAGGAGATGACCTCTGTGCAGGGATTAAGGTTTATCACAGATTCCTGGTAAAGCAGCTGCAGAGGGGAAATGTTCAATCCTAACTCTAGTGGGAGCATCTCCTCTATCAGTATCATCCAGCCTCCTAACATTTTGTGGGAACAGCAAACACCATTTTGTTGAACAAAATAAACACTGGGTTTCTAAGACCTGTGCTCTGAGAACATGATTGAGAAAATCAAGCTAGTATAATTTCATTTTTGAATTTTAAATTATATTGGAGCTAAAAATCCCCTTTGGGGAGAAGGATCCATTTTCAAGATGGAAAAACAAAGGCCTGTGAAGTGAAATAACTTGTTTGAGGTCACACAGTCAGGTATTGGTGGCTGAGAATGAGAACGCAAAATGGGAACCCAGGCATCCCTCATCTAACCCAGTCATTGGGCTGACTCTTCAACATTATATCATATATAGAAGAGCTGGGATTCAGAAGCTCCTCTGCTTTTAAACGTAAAAAGTCTTTGATTTGTAATGGTCTCTCTTCCTTATCAGCATCATTTGATATAATTTTGATCTGTAAAACCAAACCACATGGGTGGCCCTAGGCATGATGCTCGCCAAGGCTGTCCAGAGAAAGATAAGTTGTCACAGACAGTAGTCCCTTCCCACCTTCATGAGTGCCAGGAGCTCCTATTTTATCCTAAATAAATACTCAGGATATTTGCTGTACCTTGAACCTCAGGGTATTTCATTAGGAGCAGGAACCCGTAACTCAGGGTGGCAGTGGTTATCTCTACTCCTGCTGAAAACAGATTTGATCCACAGGTTGCTAAGTTTTTCAAGTGAAATTCAGACTCTGGGTTCTGTTTCTCCTGTAGATGGCAGAGTTAAAAAGATGACAGAGTTAAATAAAGTAAAATTAAAAAAAAAAAAAGGCGGCAACGGTTTATCAGAGCTCCATGACCACACCCCATCACTAGTAATAGGCTTTATTTTCTGCATGGTAGGGTAGTAGATTTTTAAAAATCAGTCATGGAATTGAGACTTCTGGTTCAAATCCCAGGTTAGTCAATGATCAGATATATGCCCTTGACAAGTTACCTTACCTCTTTACTCAACTTCATCATTTGTGAAACTGGGATATAGAACAGAATATACCTCATAGGGTTATTGTAAAGATGAAAAGAGATACTGAGTGGAAGGCCTTGGAACAATTCTTCTTATATACAAACACTCAGTTAACGAATCTTCTTTTATTATATTTAATGAAAAAGACTAGATGATAAATTCAATGTGAACACAGTGTAGAGAAATCACTGGTTTGGAACTGGTCTGTTTCCTTCAGACCGGTGATACAAAGCATGGGAAACTGATACTACCCTAGCCCTTTAGAGTATTGTAGTGAAGAATATAGAGGTCAATTAAGTATTTTGTTAAACTATGATGAGTGCTATGAAAGGAAATTTCAGGGTAGTATTCCTTTTACCAACCACCATGGACTGATAGAGAGTTGGTATGAAGGAAAATTTTTAAATGACTGAATTAAAAACCTAGCTATTTTTGTTTTCTCTTTCCCAGACAAACATCTAGTCCTCTGAGGGCCAACAACAAACTTTTCCATGAGAATGAAGAGGATATTTCAATGCACATTGTTGATAAGTGGAGTGAGCTTGAATGTCTCTACCAACTCCAGGGAAATTTCTGAGAAGAAAAGAGAGCATCGTCATGCCTTCCTTCAGCATGTTTTCTAAGGAAGTCAAGCTTTCTAAATCAGCCCTCCCAGAGATTAAGAAGACTAAACAGGTTATTAGTAATTAACCGTTTGCTATAACTTGCGCACTTATGATACAATTGCACAGTGTTTTTCTTTTGCTTATTTATATATATTTGGGGAATTTTGGCATGAAAGTCAAAGTATTAGTTGCTCAGTTGTGTCCAGCTCTTTGCAATCCTATGGACTGTAGCCTGCCATGTTCCTCTGTCCATGAAATTCTTCAGGCAAGAATACTGGAGTGAGCAGCCGTTCCCTCCTCCAGGGGATCTTCCCAGCCCAGAGATCAAACCTGGGTTTGCCTGCTTTGCAGGCAGATTCTTTACCATCTGAAATAACGCTTTACTGGGGAAGCCAAACTTTGGCATAAACAAGGTTAATTTTACAGGGCTCAAAGAATTATTTTCAGATTTTAAGTTGTTACATATGTATATATATTGAAATATCCTTTTTTACAGAAATACAAAAATTGAAATTATATTGGTTAAAAGTTTTGTGCACACAACAAAAATATGGAACACTTCACAAATTTGTGTGTCATCCTTGCACAGGGGCCATGCTAATCTTCTCTATATCATTCCAATTTCAGTGTATGTGCTGCCAAAATGAGCACTGAATATCCTTTTGCAGTCTATTGTTTGTCACAGTTTTGACTGTTTTCCTGCTGATGTTCTCATGGACACTGATGCTGGTATCTTAGCCAGCGATGTTCTAAGAGCTGGTGGCTGTGTGATACTTGCTATTCAATATGTTTAAGACCACCGATGGTTAATTATAATGTGTTTTTTTAGAATCTTTTATCCATCGTTAGTTTTAAATAATGAAAACACAATCCAGTTTTTATAATGTATGACATACTCCCTGGGAAACATTGTGGCAAACAATGGGAGACTATGGGTGTGTAAAGAAGATATGTGTGTCTTTTAGCCACATTAAGATAAATATATGCTCAGAAACATGCATATATATACATATATGTAGCTCATCATAAATATATACTGCGAAGATTTCATTAAATGCTAGTGTCCAAGTACAGGAAATAAATAGAAATAAAAGGAAATAATATGTATAATATATATATTTTTAGAAAACTTATGAGTTTTTGCCCAACTAAAAAACTTATGACATTTTGATTCCACTTGTTTGACTTAGTATGAATAAAATACTAGATTTCTAATTTAGAAAAATAGATATGCAACAAGCCACAAAGGTTTATGTATAGCACAGGGAACTATAGTCAATATCTTGAAATAACCTATAATGGGAAATAACTTCAAAAATAATATATGTGTATATGTATAACTGAATCACACACACAAAAAAAGAATTCTACTTTTTGAAATTTAGTAAAGTTTATCTTATTGCCAATTTTTCTAAATGTCCTATGGACATCTAATAACAACACATGAAATACAAAATTTTAAGTACATTTGTATAGGATATGATTAATATAAATTAATTAAATACAAATTTATTACATTTATATTATTAAAGACATCATTCAAGATGCTTCTATTCTGATTTTTTCTGCACTTGATAAAATATTCTCAGAGAAATGTTAATATTTCTCACTATGATTGTATATTTTTTCTTTTCCCTTATGTTTCTTCTGATTTTTGCTTGATGCACTTTTGTTTCTTTGTTGTTGTCTAAAGGTTTATGATGTCTATCTTCTTTTTGAATTGTACCTTTTATTGTTAAAATACATATCTTTGTTTCATTTAAAATAAATAAATTTTTAAAAGAAAAAAAGAAATACAAAGGAAAAAGAGGGCTTTTCCTCTTTTAAAATTTCTGCACTATGAAAAATTTCTACTATTGTTACTAGCATACCTCACTGCCACAAGATATCAAAATATCAAGAATTACCTACATGGTGTGATTATGCTTTCCTGCATTCCCATGGACTGATAAAATATAGTATCAGGGAAAGATGTCATGTACAATACCTGCTCCATCCTGCTGAGGAAACAGTCAATGTAGTCTCGAGGGTTATTATGATTCAGGGACTTTTGATGCTCCTTCACTTTTTCCAGAACAAAGTAGTGAACACCCTTAAGCCTTTTTGATAATGCTCTGTGCTCTCCAGGGAGAGGCTTTATGAGTTTTGGCCATAGATTGTAAATCTAAAATGAGAACAAAAAACACACAAGCAATTCAGTTTGTGAAGAGACACCAGGGTTTCTGAGTGGAGCACCGAACTCTCTGCAGGGTCTGGCCAAGGAGCTTCCAAGCTAAAGAGAAGGCAGGATGACCATCACATACATGAGAGTCGCCCCTTCTCATCTCCTGCTCAACCATCCTCAGCCAACCTCGGAGTGAGAGAAGGGGAGAATGTGCACAGGAGCCTTAAAAGAAATGCAGGGAACTGGGAACATGGCGTCTTCTTTTGAGGGAATCACCTCAGAAGCGAGCAGAAGGCAGCCTTCATAGGTGCTGGTCTAAGTGACACTGTACTAATCCACTTGACATAAGACACACATGGAAGGTCGGGGACAGTGCTTGCCTTGGCGCATGCTCATGGGACAAGGTGGGCAGCTTGCAGCTCTTTATCCTGCTTGTGGGCTCCCAGTATGCCCAAAAGGTCAAGTGCCAGGGTAAATGGAGACCTGGCCTTACCTGGTTCCAGAGAGAGCTTACGCGATTAAAATTTTTATTTAACAAATCCAGCAGGGAGTGAAGGGTCTTATCGTTGTAGTGGAAACGTTCATTGAAGAGGATGGAGCAGATCACGTTGCAGGTAGCACAGGACAGGGTGAGAGCAGGGTTAAAGGGCTGAGCTGGTGTGAAGAAGAAACAACTCTAACATTTAGAATCTTCATCAGCCTGCATTAGGGCTTCAAGAAGATGGCCTCCCTCCTCCTCAGATGATACTTATATTTTATTTTCTCTAAACTTCTTCAAATTAGGATGTAAGCATCTTCTACTAATATTAATACTATATGCTCTATAGTATTATACTATGCTACTACTCTCTCTCTCTCTCAGAAGTCACTCAGTTGTGTCCGACTCTTTGTAACCCCATGGACTGTAGCCCACCAGGCTCCTCCCTCCGCGGAATTCTCCAGGACAGAATACTGGAGTGGGTTGCCATTTCCTTCTCCAAGGGATCTTCCCGACCCAGGGATCAAACCTGGGTCTCCCACATTGCAGGCAGACGCTTTAACATCGGAGCCACCAGGGTTTATATTATTCAGTGAATATGGTAATAGTCATAAGAGAAGTAAGTAATATTATAGAATATTTACCACACGCTGGATACTGTGTAAATGTTTTGCAAACTGTATTATCCAACCCTCAATCTGAGGTTTGATTTTTAGCCGCATTTTTCAGATGAGGAAACTGCACCTTAGAGAAATTAAATAACTTGCCCAAATTTACACATCCAGTAAGTGCTGAAGTTGGGAGATGAATCCAAGCAAAGGGATTGAAGGATCCTAAGTAACCGCTTTGAGTCATTTTCCTCCTGCCCCACTTTTCCTTGCCAACGCCCTGGTTAAAAGAGCAGATTGTGGACTGCTGAGCATCTCCTGAAGGAGGAGCTTTGGTGGGAAGGGCTGTGTGCGCAGTAGCCCCTTGGCCCAAAAGATGGTCCATGGAACACACCCTCTGATTTCCTGAGCTCCTCCACCAGAAACTGGGCCTCCTCCTGGATCCTCTCCTCGAGGCTCCTCTTCCCCATCCCAAAGTCCCTTAGGGTCATAAGGGAGAAGCACCGCATTTGCTTCCATGTGTCCCCATTGCTGAAAAAGAGTCCTAGGAGAAGAAGCAAAGAACAGAAAAGTGGTTTTGCATCATAGAATCAGATGTCCCCAGAAGCTGATCTCCTGTGTCCACCCTGCGCTGTGCCCACTGCCCCTTATCAGGAATTTAGCAACTGGCCTTTGAAGAGCACAACGTATTCTTTGGTTTGGGTAAAATATTTGTCACAAAGCAAATAAAACCCAAGTTCTGGTCAACAGAGGACAGAGGTGACGGAGACAGGATCATTGGCACTTAGAGAACATTCCCAACTGTGGGAAGGGCCATCTGTCTGGTTTTGTTAAAGATGGTAAAGACTGGCATGTGTTCTCGCAAACCCCTCTCCTGAGTGTCTGTTTTTGCACTTAATATCCCTCTGACTTGTGGTTTAGTTCTATCCATGACTTCCTCTACGATTTGCGACCCCACAAACTGTAACCCACCAGGCTTCTCTGTCCATGGAATTCTCCAGGCAAGAATACTGGAGTGGGTAGCTGTTCCCTTCTCCAGGGGATCTTCCCAACCTAGGGATCGAATCCAGGTCTCCAGCATTACAGGCAGATTCTTTACCAGCTGAACTACTAGAGTGGGTAGCCATTCCCTTCTCAAGGGGATCTTCCCAACTTGGGGTAACAAACCTAGGTCTCCTGCATTGCAGGCGGATTCTCTAAGGTCCGAGCCACTAAGGAAGCCCCTGTTAGAGGACAAGCAACTGCAAAGCAGAGCAATAGGGAATATGCATTTCTCTTCACCTCCAAATTTACTACAGCTGTTAGCTAATCTGAACTAGAAGGAACTCAGGAACAAAGGAACTCAATATGTTCACACCCAGTGCTTTTTCATTTCTTCCTCTGTATATGTCCTGAATTTCCTATCTCTCAATGTACTACCAGTTTCCTAGTACCCCAAACCCAAACCTCAGGGCATTTTCACATCCTTCTTGCCCTATCCAGCTGCATTTGGTAAATCCTGTCGATGCCACCTTCAAAATGTCTTTTTCATCTGTCCCTTCTTGTCAATTCAAACTACACTACCACACTTCAGCTTCTAAGGTTATGATCATCTTCAAACCAGTTTCCTAGGTTTAGAGTTTCTAGGTTCCTCAAAATCAAACAGAAGGACAATTTTTCTGGTGCTAAAAAGCATTCAGTGGATTTCCCTATACCCACCTCTCACCATAAAGAAGGCTGAGTGCCAGAGAATTGATGCTTTCGAACTGTGGTGTTCGAAACACTGTTGTGGTGTTGGAAAAGACTCATGAGAGTCCCTTGGACAGCAAGGAAATCAAACCAGTCAATCTTAAAGGAAATCAGTCCTGAATATTCATTGGGAAGACTGATGCTGAAGCTGAATCTCTGCAAAGAGCTGATTCATTTGGAAAGACCCTAGTGCTGGGAAAGACTGAGGGCAAAAGGAGAAGGGGATGACAGAGGATGAGATGGTTGGATGGCATCACTGACTCAATGGGCATGAGAGTGAGCAAACTCAGGGAGATAACGAAGGTCAGGGAAGCCTGGTGTGCTACAGTCCATAGGGTCGCAGAGTTGAACATGACTTAGCGACTGAACAACAACAAAAACAACCTCCTACCTCCCCACCCAGTCTCATTATGATACTTTTAAACTCCTCAAAACTTTCCATCATTCTCCCCCTTGGCTCTAACTGTGAACCAAAAAAAAAAAAAATTAAAATAGATCTTAGTGTATTAAGACTATGGATTATGGTTATTGGTTCTGGGCTCTAGAGTTAGGCAAACTGAATTCAAGTCTGCTCCAAAAGTTTCTAATTTGAATGAGCAATTAACTTCTGTTGCCTCAACTTTTCATCTGTTGAATGGAAATAAAAAATATCCTCCTCATGGGGCCATCGTGGTAACTGAATATGGTAATACATGTGAAACCCCTAGCATGGTATCTGGCACACAAGAAGTATTTAATAAGTATTAGCTATTATATAATTATAGTTATTACAATAATAATTCAAGTCAATAGTAATCCAATTATTATAATGTCTAACATTTATAATAATTATTGATAGTAACATTATTATTGAACTTTAGGAATATTTTCATCTCAGGCATTTTACATCATCTTTAAATCAAAAGGCAATCATAAATGAGGCAAAATTATTTGTTTAATCCTTAATTAGACTTTCAAATATTGCCATATCTTTTGTGCTTCATTTATTCTTCCTTTTATTTAATAAATTTTCATTGCTCTCCTGTGCCAACAAAGGCATTTTGCTCACCATCCCACTCTACAAGGGTTAGATCATTAGCTACTGCAGTCACTGAAAGGCATTCAGGGTGGAGATCAGGGATGAGGTACCCTGTGCTCTGGGGAAACAGACAGAATGGGCCTTCATATAGTTAGATATTTTCAGGAGAAAATTTTATGAACTCAATTTTATTCATTTTCTCATCCTTAGAAAAGCACTAAAATCACTTCAGGAGACATCTGATCCTTGTGACTAGGAGCAGCCTTGTACCGAGATGGGTGTTGATTGCAAGTACCCCCTTCACCGAATCCTTTTATATACTGACCTCTGCGTCTAGCTCTTCAGAGTTCTTCAGAGCTATCTGAGGGGCTGTCTCCTGAGCTCTAGGCCTCAGTAAGTCCCCAAATAAAAGTGAACTCACAGCTCTCACGTTGTGCACTTTTTGTTTAGTTGACACCTGCTATGCATATAGCAGATCCTAAAAATATTACTACTGTGAATATTCATGTTTATATTTTCCCACATCTTGTATTATCTCTCAAGATAGTTTCTACAAACAAATTCCTCCATCATTGTGAATGTCTCTCTGGAGAAGTTTGGTTGTTAAGGGGCAATAAACCTGGGACAGTAACTAAAGGGGCTTGTGAGGTGAGTGCTATGGAATATTCACATGCTCCTGGGAATGGTCCAGTGGAGAGTGAGTTTATCAGTCACAATCCAACCAAGAAAAGAGAAGCCTCTCTAAGTGTTTAAAACAAAGGAAATTTAATCCAGGGAATTTGTTTTAGGGTGATGGAAACACTGAGAGGTTAAACCAGGGACAGCCAGACAACTGATAATTATCAACAGAAGAAAACTGCTGCCATCTTCGCATGGAAGGGACAAAGGAGCTCAATGGCTGGGGTTACCTGGCCAGAACTGGAACCAGAGTGGTCCTGTTCTGAAGGAGCTGGAGTTATGGGGGACATGCAGCTCTTGTAAGAGATGCTATCTGAGGCACAGACAGGGGGACCTCCGGCTCTCCTTCCATTCCCCAACCTCTTGCCAGTTCCTCTCTTTGGTTGATCTCAGCCAGAGCCAGCTGTGGGAATTTCAGCCTGCAGTATTTGTAGCACTGGGAACCAGAGCAAATAAGGGAAAAAGGCAAGTGGCTTTTAAGACAAGAAGAGGGCAATGGATAATCTGGGATGGAGAAGGCATTACCAAAGAAGTAAGATCCTTGGGAAGGTGAGATGCTGTAGGATCTAGGGCACATGTGGACACTTTGTCTACTGTAACACAGGGAAAAGAGCAGAATGTGGGTGCAGAGGCAGATAGACCTACAGATAAAATGTTAAGAAACAGAAAATTCCTTTCTGATGCTTCTGTTGTTACAATGAGTTATGATACAATGGTTCTAAGAGAGGAAATGCATAGTGGGGGTGTGAATATGAGGAATAAAGAGTCTCACAGAGTAGAAAAAGGAGCCAGACAGAGAAACATGTAGTAAGTGGCTAATTGAGGTTTAAAGGTATTAATTTAAAGGGAAGTCAGTGTAATTATGGAGAGAATTTCTCTAGCTGTGTTTATCTTCTGAGTACAAACACAGAGAACATGGTTGAATTCTTTCAGGGCTGGAGTAGATGCCACGTAAAGGTGATGGCGGGAGAGTGCTAAAATATTTTCTAGGGACTGATTACAGTAAATGAGCTATGTGAAAGCTGCTTTGATTCACTGATGCTGTCAGTTAAAAGTTTAAGGTCAAGGCTCTTGATAATATCTATTTCAGAGGGAAATCCGACATCTTGTTGTTGTTGTGTAATCATTAAGTTGTGTCCAACTCAGTGAAATGGCAACCCACTCCAGTATTCTTGCCTGGGAAATGCCATTTCCTTCTCCAGGGGATCTTTCTGATCCAGTGACTGAACCTATATCCCTATTTCCAAATTCAAAAGCTTTTGGGGAGTCGAGATCTGAGATTATACACATGAAGCTCACACACAGAAGTCAGTCTCTTTTTTTCTATGAAGGGAGTTCAGTTTTGGTCCAGGGTTGTCTGTGACTCAAGGCTGAATATTGTCACCCTGCTTATTTAACTTATATGCAGAGTACATCATGAGAAACGCTGGACTGGAAGAAACACAAGCTGGAATCAAGATTGCTGGGAGAAATATCAATAACCTCAGATATGCAGATGATGCCACCCTTATGGCAGAAAGTGAAGAGGAACTAAAAAGCCTCTTGATGAAAATGAAAGAGGAGAGCGAAAAAGTTGGTTTAAAGCTCAACATTCAAAAAACGAAGATCATGGCATCCGGTCCCATCACTTCATGGGAAATAGATGGGGAAACAGGGGAAACAGTGTCAGACTTTATTTTGGGGGGCTCCAAAATCACTGCAGATGGTGATTGCAGCCATGAAATTAAAAGACGCTTCCTCCTTGGAAGAAAAGTTATGACCAACCTAGATAGCATATTCAAAAGCAGAGATTACTTTGCCGACTAAGGTCCATCTAGTCAAGGATATGGTTTTTCCTGTGGTCATGAATGGATGTGAGAGTTGGACTGTGAAGAAGGCTGAGTGCCGAAGAATTGATGCTTTTGAATTGTGGTGTTGGAGAAGACTCTTGAGAGTCCCTTGGACTGCAAGGAGATCCAACCAGTCCATTCTGAAGGAGATCAGTCCTGGGATTTCTTTGGAAGGAATAATGCTAAAGCTGAAGCTCCAGTACTTTGGCCACCACATGCGAAGAGTTGATTCATTGGAAAAGACTTATGCTGGGAGGGATTGGGGGCAGGAGGAGAAGGGGACGACTGAGGATGAGATGGCTGGATGGCATCACTGACTCGATGGACATGAGTCTGAGTGAACTCCGGGAGTTGGTGATGGACAGGGAGGCCTGGCGTGCTGCGATTCATGGGGTCGCAAAGAGTTGGACACGACTGAGTGACTGAACTGAACTGAACTGAACTGTCTGTGACTCAGTGCTGAAGTCTCTCTAATTCTAGCCTCCACTGCAGAACACTTGGCTCCCACTTAAACTTCTGTTTGTCAGGTTTTCTTGTATCAGTGCTAAGGTGACACTTTCCTCTTCCACCTGTTTGTTGAGGGCAGATTGCTTTTCCAGAGTGAACCACAACCATATCTCTCACCCTTCATTTCTCTTCTGTAGTGTGCCTACCACCACTTCCCCATCAAGAAAGGAAACCTAATTCCTGTCCATTTGGATTAGGGTTGACTTTTGGGAATTACTTGCAATGAATAAAATGGTTCTGTGTTCTGAGATTTGGTCTGAAGAAGCTTCACAGCTTGGAATGCTCACATAATTCCTCAGGATGCCCCCTCCTGGACTCCAGGTACCAGCAAGAAGCCCAAGCTACGTGGGCAGGCCACTGGCAGATGCTCTGTTGACAGGCCCAGCTGAGCTCAACCTTTGGGTCATCCTTGCCCAAAAGCCAGACTTGTAAGTGAAGAAGCCTCCAGGTGATTTCAGCCCTCAGCTATTTGAATGGAATCACCTTTAGCAGCTTTATTTGGGAAAAACAGAAGGATATCTGCTAAGGCCCAAGGCCTTGTGGATCAGAGAAGAGCCACTTCCACTATGCCTAATTCAAATTCCTGATCACAGAGTCCCTGAGCATTAAAAAGGCTGGGGGGTGGAGGGTACTGTTTTACATCTGAGTCTGGGGTGGTTTGTTACACAAGGGATAACTGGAATACTTTCCTATTTTTCTCACTTTGTTCAGAATGTATACCTATAATGTAAATATATTTTAAAACATATACTTCTTTATCACACCTGCATTCCTGCTAGTGGGTGGTGTTCCAAGGAAGCAACACCCTCTCCACACTCACTGTTTTGGGGCAAGTATGTGCATGGGTGAATGATTACATAGCTGTTTACTTCTATTTATGTAAACTAGGTTCCTCTATAGGTGTCTACAGTTTATATGTCCATAGATATAGTAGATTACTTTCCAAAAATGTTCTAGCATCTGCACTCCTCCAGGGAAAGAATGCAGAGAAGGCAATGGCAACCCACTCCAGTACTCTTGCCTGGAAAATCCCATGAGCAGAGAAGGCTGGTAGGCTGCAGTCCACGAGGTCGCTAAGAGTCAGACACGACTGAGCGACTTCACTTTCACTTTTCACTTTCATGCATTGAAGAAGGAAATGGCAACCCACTCCAGTGTTCTTGCCTGGAAAATCCCAGGGACGGGGGAGCCTGGTGGGCTGCCGTCTATGGGATCACACAGGGTCGGACACAACTGAAGTGACTTAGCAGCAGCAGCAGCAGCAGCAGCAGCAGGGAAAGAATGAATGGCTATTTAGCCATACCTTTAACAGTACTAAGTTATTTTAAATTTTGTATTTTAGTGAGTGAACAATGGCATCTAAAACTGGTGTATAGATTCAATGAGTAAGGTAAAGTAAGGACTTGAGCTGTTGCAATCCATCAATGAGATAAACGTTTAAAGATTAAGATACTGGGTAAAATAGTGAGTTGATGGTTCAGTTCAGTTCAGTCGCTCAGTCGTGTCCGACTCTTTGCGACCCCGTGAATCGCAGCACACCAGGCCTCCCTGTCCATCACCAACTCCTGGAGTTCGCTCAGATTCACATCCATTGAGTCAATTATGCCATCCAGCCATCTCATCCTCTGTGAGGGTGAGTCATCCTCTGTCTCTTTTCCAATGAGTCAGCTCTTCACATGAGGTGGCCAAAGTACTGGAGTTTCAGCTTTAGCATCATTCCTTCTGAAAGTTGATGGTTAACAGGAAATATTTTAACAACTTGATTAGTTAGACACAAAATCTGCAGTGCTGTACTACAGAGTTCAAAGATCACTAGGCCAGAAAGCTATCTATCATTTTAGTAGATATTTCATTTACAAAGCTGTTATGGGTTGAATTGTTTCCCCTCAAAATACTGTTGATGTCCTGGTCCTGGTATCTATTAATTACAGCCTTATTTCTAAATAAGGTCATTACAGCCAATATAATGACCTTATTTGGAAATAGGATCTTTGCAGAGGTAATCAAGTTAAAACAAGATTAGTGAAAGTGAAAGTCACTCAGTCTATGTGTCCGACTCTTTGCGACCCCATGGACTATACAGTCCATGGAATTCTCCAGGCCAGCATACTGGAGTGGGTAGCCTTTCCCTTCTCCAGGGGATCTTCCCAACACAGGGATCAAACCCAGGTCTCCTGCATTGCAGGCAGATTCTTTACCAGCTGAGCCACAAGAGAAGCCCAAGAATACTGGAGAGGGCAGCCTATTTGTTCTCCAGCAGATCTTCCCAAATCAGGAATCGAACTGGGGTCTCCTGCATTGCAGGCAGATTCTTTACCAACTGAGCTATGAGGGAAGCAAAATGAGATTAGGGTGGGTACAATCCAATATGACTGTTGAATTAGGTTCAGTTGCTCAGTTGTGTCTGACTGCAACCCATGGACTGCAGCACGCCAGGCTTCCCTGTCCATCACCAATTCCCAGAGCTTGCTCAAACTCACATCCATAGAGTGGGTGATGCCATCCAAACTTCTCATCCTCTGACATCCCCTTCTCCTCCTGCCTTCAATCTTTTCCAGCATCAGGGTCTTTTCAGATGAGTCAGTTCTTCGCATTAGGTGACCAAAGTATTAGAGTTTCAACTTCAGCATCAGTCCTTCCAATGAATACCCAGGACTGATCTTCTTTAGGATGGACTGGTTGGATCTCCTTGCTGTCCAAGGCACTCTCAAGAGTCTTCTCCAACACCACAGTTCAAAAGCATCAATTCTACAGCACTCAGCTTTCTTTATGGTCCAACTCCCACATCAGTACACAACTACTGGAAAACCATAGCTTTGACTAGACGGACATTTGTTGGCAAGGTAACGTCTCTGCTTTTTAACAGGCTGTCTAGGTTGGTCATAACTTTCCTTCCAAGGAGTAAGCGTCTTTTAATTTCATGGCTGCAGTGATTTTGGAGCCCCCAAAAATAAAGTCTGTCACTGTTTCCATTGTTTCCCCATCTATGCCATGAAGTGATGGAACCAAATGCCATGATCTTAGTTTTCTGAATGTTGAGCTTTAAGCCAACTTTTTCACTCTCCTCTTTCACTTTCATCAAGAGGCTCTTCAGCTCCTCTTCACTTTCTGCCGTAAGGGTGATGTCATCTGCATATCTGAGGTTATTGGTATTTTTCCCGGCAGTCTTGATTCTAGTTTGTGCTTCATCCAGCCCAGCATTTCTCATTATGTACTCTGCATATAAGTTAAATAAGTAGGGTGACAATATACAGCCTTGACTTACTCCTTTCCCAATTTGGAACCAGTCTGTTGTTCCATGTCCAGTTCTAACTATTGCTTCTTGACCTTCATACAGATTTCTCAGGGGGCAGGTAAGGTGGTCTGGTATTCCCATCTCTTTAAGAATTTTCCACAGTTTGTTACGATACACACAACCAAAGGCTTTGGCATCGTCAATGAAGCAGAAGTAGATGTTTTTCTGGGACTCTCTTTTTTGCTTTTTTGATGATCCAGTGGATGTTGGCAATTTGATCTCTGGTTCCTCTGCCTTTTCTAAATCCATTTCGAACATCTGAATGTTCACAGTTCACTTACTGGTCATAGTAAACCAAGAGAAAGCACTGGTCATAGCAAACACCCTCTTCTAACAACACAAGAGAAGACTACACAAGGACATTACCAGATGGTCAATATCAAATCAGATTGATTATATTATTTGCAGCCAAAGATGGAGAAGCTCTATACAAACAGCAAAAACAAGACTGGGAGCTGACTGTAGCTCAGATCATGAACTCCTTATTGCCGAATTCAGACTTAAGTTGAAGACAGTAGGGAAAACCACTGGACCATTCAGGTATGACCTAAATTAAATCCCTTATCATTATACAGTGGAAGTGACAAATAGATTCAAGGGATTAGATCTGATAGAGTGCCTGAAGAACTATGGACAAAGGTTCATGACATTGTACAGGAGGCAGTGATCAAGACCATCCCCAAGGCAAAAAAAAACAAAAAACAAAAAAACAAAAAAAAACACCTCAAAACACAAAAAGGCAAAATGGCTGTCTGAGGAGGCCTGACAAATAGCTGAGAAAAGAAAAGACACAAAAGGCAAAGGAGAAAAGGAAAGATATACCCATTTGAATTTAGAGTTCCAAAGAATAGCAGGGAGAATAAGAATGCCTTCCTCGGTGATCAATGCAAAGAAATAGAGGAAAGCAATAGGATGGGAAAGACTAGAGATTCTTCACGAAAACTAGAGATACCAAGGGAACATTTCATGTAAAGATGGGTACAATAAAAGACAGAAATGGTATGGACCTAACAGAAGCAGAAGACAGTAAGAAGAGGTGGCAAGGATACACAGAAGAACTATACAAAAAAGATCTTCATGACTCAGATAACCACAATGGTGTGATCACTCATCTAGAGCCAGACATCCTGGAATGTGAAGTCAAGTGGGCCTCAGGAAGCATCACTACAGACAAAGCTAGCGGAGGTGATGGAATTCCAGTTGAGCTATTTCAGATCCTAAAAGATGATGTTGTTACAGTGCTGCACTCAATATGCCAGCAAACTTGGAAACTCAGCAGTGGTCACAGGACTTGCAAAGGTCAGTTTTCATTCCAATCCCAAAGAAAGGCAATGCCAAAGAATGTTCAAACATGACTGTATGCTTCTAGAAAGGGGAAACTTGGACACAGAGACATGCAAACAACAGAGAATACCATGTGAACATGAATCAGAGATTAAGGTGATACCTCTATGAGTCAAGGAACAAAAAAGTTTACCATAAAAGCACTAGAAGCTAGGAGAGAAGCATGAAACCTTTTCTTCCTCACAGCTCTTGGAAGGAACCAACCTCACCAACGTCTTGATCTCAGATTTCTAGGCTCCAAAACTATAAAACAATAAAATTCTGCCATCCTACGGTTTGTACCCAATTTTTGGTACTTTATTATGACAGCCCCAGGAAACTAATGCAGAAGGAAAACTAAAATACCAGTGAATGGTTTTTCTCTTTGTTATTTTCCAGGATAGAAAGTTTTAGGAAAAGAAAAGCTGAATTAATGGCAACCCACTCCAGTATTCTTGCCTAGAGAATCCCATAGGCTAGGAGCCTGGCAAGCCACAGTCCATGGGTGCTGGGGTCCAGCCCCAGGGGATCCAGGGAATTCAAAGGGGAGACGGCGTCGGCGATCAGGAAAACAATAGCTTAATTAAGTATTAATTAAAGATATAAAGAGAGACTTAATAAGGATAGCTCAGTGGGAAAAATCAGTGGAGACAAGGGGCTGAAAAACTTGGTTTATGTGGAATACCAATAAAACCTCGAGACAAGAGGTTTGCACCGCCTATGTAGGCCACAGGCATCTTTCTGTTCTCCCGAAGGAGAGGAGACACTAAGGCCTCCCCGGTCAGATCTTAGAAGGCCAGGCATAATTAGCAGTCTTGGTGGGCATCCACGCTCCAGATGGGAATTCAGCCAGAAAAATGGAGAACAAGAAAGAACAACACGGGGGAATCAGTCTTTCCAGGAACTGATCCGTTTTCTTTATTTTCCAGGTTTGCTTATATACTTTTTGTTATACATAGAGATAGAATACAAAGTCACACAGGGTCAGTAGACCTGACCTTTATCAAAATCAGGTGCTTCATATAAATGTATACAAAAGGTCTTAGGTGGCTTTACATCATCTTCTGGCCATGAGGCCTGCTTACATTTTATGGCCCTTTCTTTCTGATAATGGTCAGTCAACCAGAAAACCTATTTTCCAGGGGTGATTTTTCTTATACCAGGCACCAGATAAAGTTGCATTCCTATAGGGTGAAGGTGCAGTGGGTTACAATTAAGAAAGGAATTTAGTTAGCCTAAAGTTTAACATGATTAATATCAAAGGTTAATACCTATTTCTCCTATATGCTAGTTATATTCATTTATGTGTATAAGGGCACGGAATATGGAGACTCTGCAGCAAATATTGGCGCAACAAATGAAAATCCTTCACCACTAATACTATACTAATAATTTTCTAACTTCTCAAAAGAGTCTGTATTTAGAAAGTTTAAAGCATCTTGTGCCTCTCACAGTTGGGGAGCTGTGAACAATCACATGTGGCTGGACGAACCTGTCAGGCAAGCTACAGAACTTTCAGAGGAGTTTGTAAGTTGAAACACTCTTGTCACGCGCAGGAATTTATTAACTGGAGCTCTAAGTTAACTCCTTCTCAGAGAGAGGTGGTGGGGGACAGCCCCCCGTAAAGTCAGAGGTGTAGGTGAGAGCATGAAGCAGTAAAGTAGGCAGACTCTGGTTTTGGGGGTAGATGCTTGGGAACAGGGGGTCTCCTGAGGCTCGATCCCGCCTTTGCGTATGCCAAGCCTCCTTCCTCATGACCTTTGCCATGGGTGGAGTTCCTCACGCTGGCTCCCGGCACATGGGGTCACAAGAGTTGGACAAAAGTTAGTGACTAAACCAACCAACCACCAGTTCCCATTACAGGCAAGTGAGAAGCCTGTAACAATAATTTTATAGGAAGGTTGAAAAACCAATATTCTCAGAGTTGTGAAAATGGCAATCTTTTCCCCCCTCTTGAGCTCAGTCACACAATTGCACTCATCTCACATGCTAGGAAAGTAATGCTCAAAATTCTCCAAGCCAGGCTTCAGCAATACATGAACCATGAACTTCCAGATGTTCAAGCTGGTTTTAGAAAAGGCACAGGAACAGGGATCAAATTGCCAACATCAAATTGCCAGATCATCAAAAAAGCAAGAGAATTCCAAAAAAACATCTATTTCTGCTTTATTGACTATGCCAAAGCTTTTGACTGTGTATCGCAACAAACTGTGGAAAATTCTGAAAGAGATGGGAATACCAGACCACCTGACATGCCTCTTGAGAAATATGTATGCAGATCAGGAAGCAACAGTTAGAACTGAACATGGAACAACAGACTGGTTCCAAATAGGAAAAGGAGTATGTCAAGGCTGTATATTGTCACCCTGCTTATTTAACTTATATGCGGAAACTTATATACATCATGAGAAACACTGGGCTGGAAGAAACACAAGCTGAAATCAAGATTGCCAGGAGAAATATCAATAACCTCAGATATGCAGATGACGCCACCCTTATGGCAGAAAGTGAGGAGGAACTAAAAAGCCTCTTGATGAAAGTGAAAGAGGAGAGTGAAAAAGTTGGCTTGAATCTCAACATTCAGAAAACTAAGATCATGGCACCCAGTTCCATCACTTCATGGCAAATAGATGGGGAAACAGTGGAAATAGTGGCTGACTTTATTTTTTGGGGCTCCAAAATCACTGCAGATGGTGATGGCAGCCACAAAATTAAAAGACGCTTACTCCTTGAAAGGAAAGTTATGATAAGCCTAGACAGCATATTAAAAAGCAGAGGCATTACTTTGTCAACAAAGGTCTGTCTAGCCAAGGCTATGGTTTTTCCAGTAGTCAGGTATGGGTGTGAGAGTTGAACTCTGAAGAAAGCTGAGCGCCAAAGAATTGATGCTTTTGAACTGTGGTGTTGGAGAAGACTCTTGAGAGTCCCTTGGACTGCAAGGAGATCCAACCAGTCCATCCTAAAGGAGATAAGTCCTGGATGTTCATTGGGAGGACTGATGCTGAAGCTGAAACTCCAATACTTTGGCCACCTCATGCGAAGAGTTGACTCATTGGAGAAGACTCTGATGCTGGGAGGGATTGGGGGCAGGAGGAGAAGGGGATGACCGAGGATGCGATGGCTGAATGGCATCACCAACTCAATGAACATGAGTTTGAGTGAACTCCGGGAGTTGGTGATGGACAGGGAGGCCTGGCATGCTGTGGTTCATGGGGTCTCCAAAGAGTTGGACACGACTGAGCAACTGAACTGAACTGAACTGAGCTCAATCCAGCCCAATAAGGGCATCCAGTTAAAAATTAATTTCAGGGTTTCCCTGGTGGTAGTGGTAAAGAGTCTGCCTGCCAATGCTGGAGACATGGGTTCAATCCCTAGCAGGGATATATCCCACATGCCACAGAACAAAAAATCCCATGCACCACAAGTATTGAGCCTGTGCCCAAGAGACCAGGACCTGCAACTACTGAGCCCACATGGTGCAACTACAGAAGTCTGCGTGCCCTAGAGCCCGTGCTCCCCAACAAGAGAAGCCACTGCTATGTGAAGCCCACACACCACAACGAGGAGTAGCCCCACTTGCTGCAACTAGGGAAAAGCCTGTACAGCAGTGAAGACTCTGCAGATACAAATATAAATAAATAAAAAATTAATTCCAAAGCTCACACACAGCCAACGTCATCAACTTGTTTTTTAAAAAAAGGGAAGAAATAGAGGGAAGGTTTAGTTGTTTCTTTAGGTAAGCATGTATATCTAATGTAAGAGAGATTAAAAATTGTTTCTTTTTCATCACTTAGTACACTGCATAATATTTAATTAATTATTCATAAATATGCTTTGAAAAGACTTAAGTTTCTATTTCTTTGGGGCTTGCAATTTTACAATTTTAAATGGATTAGAGGAGGTTTTCAGGCTGTCCTAGGTTTTTTTAATTGTGTAATACTTCATATGTCTAAGTTTTGAAACATAGTAAGAAAATAATTATCTGTGAGCCTGTTGTCCCACTGAAGAACTTGAGCTTGACTAAGTACCATTGTAGCTCTGTGTGTTACCGCTCTGATCTTACCACCCTCTCTCCACCCCCTCACTCCCACCTCTCCACCCCTCCACCAACCCCAAACCAGGAGCTGACATTGAAAACACAGTAATTTTTCTGTACCTAGTCATCTGTTTGTTGTTGCTGCCACTATGCCACCGCAATCTTTGTACCCTGTGAAATGACACCCTAAGCATGGCTCTCTAAATCCTAAGACCTTTGGGTAACAACTGTTATTTTCAAAATGTTCCCAGATTGCTTTTTTAAAAATCACAATCATATTTGCAGATTTACCTTAAAGGGAACTTGGAGTCTGTTTTTGATGTTTATCTCAATAGAATTATCAGAGTATCTGTTGTACCAAAAAAAAAAAATCTGTTTTTTGTCCCCATTCATGGGACACAGCTTCTAAATCCTTGGATTTTCCCACTTCTAACACAGAAGTTTGTTGTTCATGCTGAGCCTCTGGGATCACACTTGAGTTTATGATAAAGAGGTGACTCATGGTAGATTCCTAAACAGTGTCGAGATGGAGTTGGCCATGCCAGAAAGATGAACTTGGTATTTAGAGAACTGAAGCTTTCACCCAAGTGATATCGGCCAGACCTTAGGGCTTTCAAGGAATGGAAGAAGCTAGAGACTGAGTTCTATCAGATGGCCAATCAATCAATCAACTGTGCTCAAGTAATGAAGTTCCAGTGAAAACCTCCAGACACCAAAGCTCTGATGAGATTCTGGGTTGGTGAATATACCAACACATTGAATGGGTAACGCATTCTGATTCCTTGCAAGAGAATATAGATGCTCTGCATTTGGGGCACTCCTAAACCTTGTCCCACATGTCTCTCCATTTGTAGCTTTCATATGTAATAGAATTGTGGTTGTAAGTATAGCATCTTCCTGAGTTCTGTTGAGTCATTCAAGTGAATTATTGAACCTAGCGGGTCATGGAAACCCTGCATTTTTAGCCAGCTGGTTATAAGTGTGGGTAATCTGGAGACCCCTGGACTTGTGGCTGACATCAGAAGCGAGGGTAGTCTTTTGGAGAATGATGCCCTTAACGTAAGGCTTACCAGGTGGTCACTAGTGGTAGAGAAACTGCCTGCCATTGTAGGAGACATAAGAGACCTGGGTTTGACTCCTGTGTCGGGAAGATCCCCTGGAGAAGGGCATGGCAACCCACTCCAGTATTCTTGGCTGGGGAATTCCATGAACAGAGAAGTCTAGCAGGCCACAGTCCATAGGGTCACAAAAAACGGGACATGACTGAAGTGACTTAGCATGCGCGTGCACACGCACACACACAGAGACACACACATACTTAACGTATGGAGTATGGACTAACTCTGAGTAGTCAGTATCTGAATTGCAGTGCAGTACTGCAGCATCTAATTTATCGCTTGTTGCAAAATAGATATTCATTAGGTTAATCACACTTTTTTGCTAAAAAGAATTAACCTGTATTTTGAAACATACCATATCCTCTCTGGGTATCGTCAATAATAGGAATATGTGCTCTGCCAAGGAATTCATCACCTTGGTCAATTAGAGCTTCCTTCGCCGCCTCATATCCATGTAAGACCACCGTGGTCTGGGATCCAAGGTACAGAGTGTAAACAGGGCCATATTGTTTGGCCAACTGTAAAGAGATGCAAACAACTATAAGGGCTATTGTGAAATCTCTCCATTGGAGGCTTCGGTGAGAATTAACTAATGATTCACACGTAGCTTAGACTTTGCTTCATTAAGTTCCTTTCAGTAATTTAACCTGGGCTACAGTCATGGATTCATTCTTTCCTTCATCTATACATGCAACCATTGAGCAATATAAATATTCACTAAGCAATTATATTCTGTCAGACATTGTGCCAGGAACCCTCACAGAACTTACAGTCTAGTGGAAGTAACAGGCATAAAACAAGCTACATTTGCAATACAAGCTGCACATGATTCTATGAAAGTGGTAAAGAATGTACTTATGCTAGATGATAATGGGAAAACTTAATAAAATAGATGAAAATTCTATGAGGAGGTGATGTTTAAGATAAAACTAAAGATGAGAAAGAAGCAGACATGATAAGAGAAAGAGAGCTTACTTAGTAGGTATTAAAAAGAATGAAATCTATATATTTATGATAGCATTGTGTCAAGGGGAAAAATAGAGTACTAAAACAGCTGCCAGCTAGGGATTCGTTTTCAAATGTATTTTACATCCCTGCATGTGAATTTAAAGTAGCCATTTGAAAGTACTTATGTGAAGATGTATGATGGTACGGAAACGTGTTCATGTTCTAAATAGTTGAAAACAAATAAAATTACATTTAAAGATCCATACGTGTATTACAACCTTCCACTTTTTTAGGTAAAATTCTTAAATGGCAAAACTTACTGAAATTGCCACCTCTTTTCTTTCTGCCATTCCTACACTTTTAAAAACTTACACTTAAATGGTAGAGAATTTTGCCACTTTATTTTCTCTGTCCAAGGAAAATGAAACTATTTTCTTGGTTCCTCTGACAGAGTGTCTCTCTGTATTTTGGGGCACAAAATATCAGGCCCTTGTCTTCCAACCTCACCCTCGGCTGATGATGTTGCTCCCTATTTCACAGAGATAATAGAAATAATAGAAAAGATTGTCCGTGTCCTTCTACCATAGCTTCTTGGTCACTTGAATCTGTACCCACACACATAGTTTTCTGTTCATATAAATGACTCTCCATGCTCCAAAAGAGGCCCAGTTCTCCAGCTTATGCCCTGGATTCCATTCCCTTTTAGCTATGGCAACTTGACTTTCCTTTTTTACAGCAATGTTGAACATCACCCTATTTCTCTTCCTCCCCCAGTCCCTGGCAACCACCATTCTACTCCCTACTTCTGTGACTCTTTTAGAGTCCCCATGTGAGTGAGTTCATACAGTATTTGTCCTTCTGTGTCTGGCTTCTATAATTTAGGATATCCTCCAGGTTCATCCATGTTGTTGTCAGTGACAGGATTTCCTCCTTCATTAAGGGGAAATAATATTCCTGTGTGTGTGTGTGTGTGTGTGTGTGCACATCGTACTTTCTTTATTCATTGGTCAGAGGACAGTAATTAGGGACTTTTTGGAGAATGTATACTTGCACAGTGAACTCAAAGGAGTGAATGTCAGTCAGGGAGCAGAGCTGAGTTGTGTCAGAGCAAGACATGAGGATCGCTCTTCAAAAGGAGGATCACAAATTATCCCATAGATTAGTCTGAAATAGTAATAATAATATAAAAAGACATTATTTAGTTTTTTTTTTTTTTACATTTGCTTGTCTTTTGGTTCGTGTTATATGCAGAGAGGATTAGAAGACTTTTGGTTAAAATATGTTCTGACTTCAGAATTTTCCCATTCACTGGAATTCAATTCTCAGGTCAGGTTAACACACTTATCACCTCTAAAGTGATCCAATTCAGAAAAAAATAAAGGGGGTGGGGGAGAACATCTGTCTTGTAATACTCAAATAGATACACCAAAGTGACTTAGCAGTGAGTAAAACTATTAATAAGAAAACTTAAAGATGACACAAAAATAATCTGAAGCTGACCCCCCTCCATCTGGAGATGACCAGCCCCTAATAAAACCCCCTTACCTTGGAAAGAGATGCAGGGATGTCCTTGAGGTTTAGTTGCATCAGATTCCCAATGATGGGAAGCGGAGCTGGACCAGGAGGGAGCTTTCCCAAACCTTTGTGACTTTTCTTCCACACAAAAAGAAAACCAGGCAAGTGACACAAATCACAAGAGCAAGAGTAGTGATTTCCAGTCGTTCCATCTTGGTTACTCGGTGTTACTGTTTGGGTTGCTTGTTAGCAAAGTCTTGTACATACTCGGGTTATGATTTATAAGTCAAGGGCTGGTCTGAGTTCTTGGACTTAGGAAACAAACAACCTGGAACTGCTTTTGGCCATATTTACCTTCCTGAAGCTTGATATTGGGATGGATTCATATCTTTCCTACCTCTCATTCACAAAATCTGCAATTTTTGATTTTTAAAGCCTCTTCATTACATGTACTATTTCCTTTCAGCACTAACGATACATAACTATAAAGCTGGGGGATTTAGAGGTACAAACTATTAGGTATAAAATAAACTACAAAGACGTATGGTACAACATGGAGAATACAGCCAATATTTTATAACTATAAAAAGCATAACCCTTGAAATTTGCAAACCACTATATTGTATGCCTATAATGTATAATATTGTATAGCAACTATACTTCAGTAATTTTTAAAAAGCTAACCAAATTTTTAAATTGCAGTCTATAATGATTGTTTTTAAAGTGTTAAACTAACCTTATATTCCTAGGATGGACAGCTCTTCTTTCTCATGATATAGTAAAACATTTTTATTTTCTGAATTTGATAGGCCATTACTTTGTTATGGATTTCTGTACTTATGTACATGTAGACTATTGGTTTGCAATTCTGTTCTCTGTAATGTGTTTGTCTGGTTTTAACATCAGATTTTTGATAGCCAGATAAAGTAATTTGGCAAATATTCCATGTTTTTCTTTTTAATAAATGAGTTTTTAAAGTTTTAATTAAAAGATTCATGTTATTTTTCCTAAAAAGTTTGATAAAATACTACAGTGAAACAATCTGGTGCTTTCCTTGTGGGAAATTTCTTTAAGAGAAAAATCCTTTTTTCCTCTTATTACAGCTGGCGTTTGACGCACACCAGATAATAAAAAAAGGAATACTGCAGGGTGATGGGAAGACTGGACCTTTCCCATTTTTGAAAGCTGAACTTTTATTGGCGGTCCTAGTAAAATATATAACTCTCTTTTCTAGGCAAGTCCTTCTTTCAGGTTTCCTTCAAACAATGCCTTTACTCTCCCATAAGAATATGAGGATTCAGAGATTTTGAATAGGAAGATTCTCGTTGGGTAGCAGTCTCTTTAAATCATGAGCTGGCTATGTAGAGGGAAAGTTATGGAAGACTGGCAGGAGAGGAGGGTGAGAGAAAGAGAGAAATGTGTCTTCTCTGGGAACACTGGAAGAAAGCAAGTTTTTCAAAGTTATTGCTGGTATCTTGTGAAGGCCCAGGTTGCCACCATGGTGAGGGCAAAGGCACCAGCACCACAGTTATGGTAATACCACTTGGCTCCCCTTCACCTTGAGGTCCTATGCGCCCATTCTGGTTCCAAATAGGAAAAGGAGTACGTCAAGGCTGTATATTGTCACCCTGCTTATTTAACTTATATGAAGAGCACATCATGAGAAACACTGGGCTGGAAGAAGCACAAGCTGGAATCAAGATTGCCGGGAGAAATATCAGTAACCTCAGATATGCAGATGACACCACCCTTATGGCAGAAAGTGAAGAGGAACTAAAAAGCCTCTTGATGAAAGTGAAAGAGGAGAGTGAAAAAGTTGGCTTCAAGCTCAACATTCAGAAAACGAAGATTATGGCATCCGGTCTCATCACTTCATGGGAAATAGATGGGGAAACAGTGAAAACAGTGTCAGACTTTATTTTTTTGGGCTCCAAGATCACTGCAGATGGTGACTGCAGCCATGAAATTGAAAGACGCTTACTCCTTGGAAGGAAAGTTATGACCAACCTAGATAGCATATTCAAAAGCAGAGACATTACTTTGCCAACTAAGGTCCGTCTAGTCAAGGCTATTGTTTTTCCAGTGGTCACATATGGATGTGAGTTGGACTGTGAAGAAAGCTGAGCGCCGAAGAATTGATGCTTTTGAACTGTGGTGTTGGAGAAGACTCTTGAGAGTCCCTTGGACTGCAAGGAGATCCAACCAGTCCATTCTGAAGGAGATCAGTCCTGGGTGTTCTTTGGAAGGATTGATGCTGAAGCTGAAACTCCAGTACTTTGGCCACCTCATGTGAAGAGTTGACTCACTGGAAAAGACCCTGATGCTGGGAGGGATTGGGGGCAGGAGAAGGGGATGACAAAGGATGAGATGGCTGGATGGCACCACTGACTTGATGCACGAGTCTGGGTGAACTCTGGGAATTGGCGATGAACAGGGAAGCCTGGCGTGCTGCAATTCATGGGGTCACAAAGAGTCGGACATGACTGAGCGACTGAACTAAACTGGTCCCATTCTGCACCTGTAACCTGTGCTGCACTCTCATGGACACAGCATAGCCTGCATTACAGAAAAGGTCTATGGCATCCTGGTGCAGCAGATTCTTTAGGTCTCGGCCATTGACCGAGCAGATCTTATCACCCTCCTGGAGCCACCCATCCAGGGCCACAGCCCTGTTCTCTTTGATGTGGCTGATGAAGATGCTACTGTCATCGGAGACATACTGCTGATCTGTCCTACCGATGATGTTGAAGCCCAGGCCTGATGGTCCTCTAGTAAGACTGATCTCTTCCTCAGTAACCAAGTAATCTGCTCTTCTGTTCATAGCGAGGACTGGCACAGGTGAAGGTGAGAATCACTCCTGGCAGGAGTCACAACACCGCACTTTTGGTTTCATCAGCCCACGAAACAGTAAAGGGCCTTGTGGGAAAATTTTTGTTAATATAGCGAATTTTTTTGAAGTTCTAGAAATGGATAATGGTGATGATTGTACAAAGTTGTGATTGTGCTTAATGCCACTGACCCGTACGTTTTAAAATGTTAAAATGATATACTTTATGTATATTTAACCATAATAAAATGGTTACCTAGTTGGTATTTGATAACTGTTCTCATTTGTATTTGTATTTAAGATAATTAATGCTTTGCTGATTTATTCTTTGAGATAAATCTTACTATTAATAGCAATGTCTCAGAATCTAGACATTATTTTATGGCAAATTTGTTATAATAAATCTTTTTCAAAATCTAAAGAAATCTACTGTTTCCTACTATATATTATAGAAAACATTAGAACCATTTTATTCATTGCAAGTAATTTCCAAAAGCCAACCCCAGTCCAAACAGATAGGAATTAGGTTTCCTTTCTTGATGGGGAAGTGGTAGTGGGCACACTACAGAAGAGAATGAGGGGTGAAAGATATGGTTGTGGTTCATTCTAGGAAATGCAATCTGCCCTCAACAAGCAGGTGGAAGAGGAAAGTATCACCTTTGCACTGATGTAGGAAAACCTGAGGAAAAGAAGTGGGAGCCAAGTTAGCACTAAAATTCATTAAATTGTTTCAACTTTACTATTTTTCACTAATTCCAGAACTCTATTTTTCCACAGCAGACTATTTGCTTCCATTAAACAACCTTATTAAGCTGCATTCCTACATGCATTACATGTGGGGCTACTAAGCTGGGAAGGAGCCACAGCCAGTGATAGGTTTGGGCATGAAGAACCTAGGTAGAGGTAATTAGCTTGAAGTGTGAATGTTGCTCAGTCCTGTCTGACTCTTTGTGACCACATGGACTATACAGTCCATGGAATTCTCCAGACCAGAATACTGGAGTGGGTAGCTATTCCCTTCCCGAGGGGATCTGCCCAACTCAGGGACTGAACCTAGGTCTCCTGCATTGCAGGTGGGTTCTTTATCAGTTGAGCCACCAGGGAAGCCCATATCCATATCCATAGGCTTCCCTGGAGACTCAAATAGTAAAAGAATCTGCCTACAATGTGGGAAACTCAGGTTTGATCCCTGAGTTGGGAAGATCCCCTGGAGAATGGAACAGCTGCCCACTCCAGTATTCTTGCCTGGGAATTCCATGGACAGAGGAGCCGGGTGGGCTATAGTCGATGGGATTGCAAAGTCAGACACAACTGAGCAACTAACACTTTCATATACACTGCTGTAGTCCTTGCAGCACCTTCTGTGAAATCAGCATCCACTGATGATTATTCTGAGTTGCTTGCAAACATTTGTTTGCAGACATTACACAATGAGGTCAATTATGGACTTTGAAATGCTTGAAAACGTTGGACTGGTAAACGTGTGCAGAAAGGGCAGTTTTCAAGTTACCTAATCAATTTCCCTGCTTAAAAACCTTAAAAGGTGTTTTTTTTAATTCATGAATTTTTAATAGACCTTTCATTACTAAGATTTTGTTTCTGGAGCAGTTTTATAGCAAAATTGAGCAGAAGATACAGAGAGTTCTCATATACTCCCTGCCTCTATTATGTCCTGAACTAGAGTGGTATATTTGCATGTGTATGTCATTATTCCAGCACAATTTGTTGAAAAGACTATTTTTTCTCCATTGCATTGCCTTTGTTTTGTGACAAAGACTGGCTGAGTATGTGGGTCCATTCCTGGACTCTCTTCTGTCCCACTAATCTACTTGTCTCTCTGTTTTTTTGCCAACAACAGTCTTGATCACTGTAGTTTTATAAGTCTTGAACTTAGGTCATGGCCTCCAACTTGGTTCTTCACTATTACACCATCTATTCTACTTCTCCATATATGCTTTAGAATCATTGTCAATATTCATAAAATAACCTGTTGGGATTTTAACTGAGATTGCATTGACTCTATAGATCAGGTTAGAAAGAAGTAACACGCTGACAGTATTGTCTTCCTATCCACAAACATGGAATATCCTCATCTATATCATCAATTCTTCATTGATTTACTGAAGTTCTGTAGTTTTCCTTATATAGATTTTAACAGACACACATTTTGTTAGATTTATACCTATTTCACAGTTTGGGGTGCTAATATAAATGTTATTGTGCTTTAGATTTCAAATCCTGCAATGTTTTGCTAGAAGGTTTATAACCTTTGGAAATATCACTGATATGTAACAAGGCTCAGAAGGTCCACCACATTCCTCCTCCCCTCTTGACACCTACCTTACCAGTTAATTTTTTTGGTGCTTTTACTTTTGCTAATGTTACACCTGTATCAAACTTTGGTCTATTCTTGGAAGGTTCTTGAACTGAGATCTTCACATTATAAGGCTTCACGTCAGCATTTTTTTAAATAACAGCTTTATTGAGATGTAAGTCACATACAATTCACTCTTTTAAAGCACACAGTTCACTTTGTGTGGACATGTTTTGATTCTTCTGGGTAGGTATCTAGAAGTGGAACTGCTGGGTCATATGGTTAATTCTATGTTTATCATCTTGAGGAACTGTCACAACATAGTCCAAAATAACTACTAGTTTACACTACTACTAGTAATGTATGAGGTCTTCAATTTCTCCACATCCTTGCCAATACTTGTTATTGTCTTTTTCGTTACAGTTACTGTAATGGGTATAAAATGCTATCTCATTATTGTTTTGATCGACATTTCCCTAACGACTAATGATGTTAAACATCTTTCATGTTTATTTTAGCCATTTGAGTATCTTCTCCGAAGAAATGTCTAGAGATCCTTCACCCAATAAAAAATTTGTTAAAAATTTTTGTTATTCCCTGATCTTTAACTGGCTAGCTACATTTTCGAATTCTTTATCTCCTCCTTTTTTATACTCCTAGTACTACATTTCTCCCATTTATATAAACTTATCATAGTTGGAATTCTTTGATTAAAATCTACCTTTCCATGAGTCTGTTGATTCTAAGAGAACAAAGATTATATGTCTTATTCACTACTGTTTTGTTCACTGTTGTCTAATACTTAACACATTTAGTTTTTGAGTGCACATACCAGGCACTCAAACATTTGCTCTATTTCATTTGAAGCTTACACTGTTTCTCCTGTTGTGTCAGGAGGGTTGCTGTCTCCATCGAAAAGGTTTCAGGGGTCACCTCCTCTCTGAGCATTTGTGCTCCTCTCTTCCATTGGTTGAGGGTTATCCCTCAGGGTATGAATTCTTGTGCATATCTGAGTTATGTGCAGAATGGCTGCACCTTCCAAAGTGTGGGAGGAACCCTGCAGTGAAAACCATGGTAACTGTATGCACGGCACTGCTGAAGCTTGGGGACCCAGGGAATTGAATTTTAAGATAAAATAGCATCTGGTGCTCCTAATACCTGGAACACATCCTTCTCTTCAGTTGGCTGGCTGCCTCCTGTGTATCCTTAAAATATCTGGCTCAGACCTGACATTTCCTCCTAGAAACCATCAGGCTTTACTGACCCTCACCTTGCCTCCAGTGACTAGCCTGCTATGGTACTCACCACACTATTACAACTTGCCTATTAATTTGCTGAATCACCCTAATAGCCACTATAACAAAATACCAAAAACTGGTGGCTTAGACAAACAACATTCATTTCTCACAGCTCTAGATACAGGGAAGTCCAAATCTAAAGTGGTAGCAGATCTGCTGTCTGGTGAGAGCTCTCTTCCTGCCTTGCAGATGGCCTTCTGGCTGTGTCCTCACATGGCCCAGCAAGACATCTTTCTCAAGTCTCTTCTTATAAAAGTACTAATTCATAAACAGAGTATCACCCTTTACAACTTAATTACCTTTCAAAGGTCCCACCTCCAAACACCATCACATGAGGCATTAGAACTTCAACATGACTTTTAGGGGGACATATTCAGCCCATGGCAGATGGAAGACAGAAAAATGGATAGGAGATAATAGGAAAAAAAGATGAAAGGCACTAATTCCAAAGAAATATGGTTAGGAAAATAAGTAAAATGTCATTCTGAGTTATAGAGGAATGGGCATTTAGGGGGGTGAGCAATGAATTAACAATAAACTAACTTTAAATGCTTACACAAAGACAACAGACCAGAGGAAAGGTGAGAAGCTGGCCCAGCTTGCTGAGATGTTCCTGGAGGGCTGTGGTTGAGGTTAAAATCCAGCTATCACTTAGGTCACTGATGCTGAAGACATAATTCAATCTTGAGTTTTCTGATACACCTGTATCAGCACTGTGCTCTCTGTCCATCACAGGAACTTACAGTCTACTCAGAGAGAGAAACATATATTGACTCCAAAAGGCTGGGTGAAGTAGTGCACCCCAACAAACAGCACTGCAAATCACTATTCCAAGTGCATACACAGATCTTGCTCAACCTACTGACAAGCTCCATAAGGACATGTCAACAAGTTGGAACATTATGTAATTTCCCATCATTACATGCTATGTCCTGTCATGGACACTCTAGCCTAACTTTTGTGTCCTTGTTTTCTCCCCCACTACTCATTTACCTGCCTTTCACACTCATCCTTTCGTTTGTGCCACTCATATGTGCCAAGCACTGTGCAAGGTATTAGCAACGGATATTATCCCAGGAAGAGCGTGGCCACAGTCTCTACACCCAGAGAGCTAAACATCTGTGAGAACAGGTAATGCGAGGTTATGTGGTTAAAAACAGGGCAATGCGGGGTCTGACCTGAGCAGGCAGTTCCAGGAGCTCTCTCTGAAGAAGTGAAGATGCTATAGGAGTTAACAAGGTTAGAGCTATAGGGAGAAAAAGTAGACCAGGTGGATGGAATAATACATGCAAAGAGACAGAAGGTACAAGCACCTGGGCTGGAGAGCTCAGTGAGAGCAAATCCCAAAGAACCTTGCATGAAAACATCAGGGACTTAATCCCAAGGCAAGGAGAAGCCACAGCATCTCATTCACAAAATTCCTCCCCCACAGAGAGAGGAAGAAATCACTTATATCTAAATCACTTCATTCTAAGACTTACCAAAAGCCTACAGGATAATCAATTTGGATTCAATTTCCCTGGTTTGTAGCCACAGATGTGGGATAGCACGGGGTGGATCCCATAAAGTTACGATGCACAGTCTGTCTTTCCTCCACCTTCAGGATAATGCCCCTCCCCTCCTTAGCTCTTGGGCCGTCCCTGAGGGGCATGATGTGCCATCCTCCCCCACCCCTCCTCTGCTGCTGGCTGCATCTCACAAAGAATTGGAACATCCCTTGTTAAATTCCATGAGTCAGCAAAGAATGGAAACCCTGCTTTCAAAATTCTTACATGAGGTTTCTGGGAAGAGTGTAAGAAGAGAGTCTACAGTAAGATAAACTAATAAATAAACTGGCCCCTGAGCTGAAACAGGCAGGACAGCTTGAGGAGCAAGATAAGCAACAGAGAAGAATGGAGACACATGGGAAAAACACAAATCACTGATAGTAAAATAATTTTATTTAGTGTCTTTTTTTAAAAAGGTAGCATTTCACATAAAAATTTAGACTTCAAGATTACCAAAAGGAACATCCCTGAAGGGAGGACAGACTGAGAGCTCCAGTGAGCACAGGGAAGCACACTCCACGACGAGTTTAAACAAAAGTCCTTTCTCGAAAACTTCACAGTGCTACTTCCCTGTTCCTCAACTTTGCCACCAGGGCTTGTGACTTGTAAGAAAACCCACATCCACCACTTTGGGGCAACAGCTTTTAGCTCACAGGAATGGGAAACATCTCTAGGAATGAAAGCACAAAGGTCAATGATCCAGACTTCCCACAGCAATCATTATTTATACGCAGCAACATATGACAGTTTATTATATAGTGCCAAAGACCTTTTAAAGAGGGCTAGAGAACACAAAACTCATTCATAAAGAGAATGTATATAATTAGATGAGCAAAAACCAAAATCCTTTCCATATTACGAATGCCTTTATAGGATAAGGCCTAGGGAAAAGACCCTGAATCTGGATTCCTTTCCCACATTAAGTGTTTGGCACAACCCACAGGCTGTCGTGAGACTGATAGTTAGCTTAAAGGTTTCTGGAAGTGGTCCCATGAATTTTCTGTCTGGCTTGAATGTAGCGTACATAAAAGGTGTCTTAAAACTGCATAAACTCTGGCCTAATTACAGGGCACACTGATTCAGGAAACTTAATCTTAAGGTAAAAAAGGTCCAGATGAAACAGATCTCCCATAGCCACAGGCTAACTCTTACCAGCATCCCATGGAAATTTAAATCCACTGGCTGCCCAGGAAGTCACTGGAATAATCCTGATCTCCTAGGTGAGGTAAAAGCTGGGGAACGACTTCGATTTTAGCATCTCTGGGCCAGGAGGGACGGAGACAAAGATGACCAAGGATGCTTTCTGGGTTACTCCTTGTTCCACCCTATGTGGAGTCCTAAACAACTTCAGAAGGAGAATCTGTGGGCTAGTAACCATGGCAGCCCCAGGATTTGACCTTTAGGCAGAGGTACTGGGGCAAATGAAAGCACCCCAAATCCAGTTTTAAAAATAAAAACTTCCTGCAGTTATGATACAATACTGTGCAGTGAACAGCTAGGAACTGGATACTGCTCCTATTTCTGGTTAAAGTCTTTGTTCCACTCTTGGTCAGAGCTGAGAGGTGACATATAAGGAGTTGTCTGTGGCTAAAAACCAGGCACCTTGTCACATATGGCCTGAGACAGTGACACAGACATCCATCACCTAATGGAGGAGAATGCATATCTCCCAGAGCTTTGGTTCAAAGCAAAGGTTTCATCTCACCCCAAACTTCAAACCAAGCTCTATCTCTGAGCTTACTAAAGCAATAAACTAATGATTAGGAATCTCTCTGAAGAATCTCTGATTGGGTGGCATGGTGCACGACCCAGCAGGCCACCATCTTGACTACAGGAAATCAAACAGGTGAGAATCTTATCAAGTAAATGGTTGCTCAAGCAGAAGATCATTTCCTGAAGAACTTCTGTGGACTAGATGCTAATCACAGGGATGAATGCCAGGACTGGACCCCAAAGAGAGAGCCTGGGTCCCGAAGCAATCAGTCTTCATTACACTTACCACATTATGGCCATCTTCTCTCTGGCCTCCAATCCCTTGAATGGCTGAACACACATTTCCCCAGGGACCAATGTAAACATTATTCAATAGATTTCAGCTTAGTAAAACACAGCTTATTATATATCTAGTGTTTAACATTCCAGTGCAGGCAGTATCTTAGCATCAGACTTTCTCTCATTCATGAGTACCAGTTTAGAAAGGAACACACTCAGGATAGTTGATAAAACTGCAGCTGAAAAGACCATCTGGGTGCAGACAGCTAGTTCTATCCTGCAATCAGCTGATAAATCAGGACGACCGCAGGAGAGGCAGAGCAGACAGAGCATGAGTTCTCTGTAAGTCTGAAGAGTTGTATAACCATTGTTCCCACTTAACCCCTTGGGCCAGATCTTGATACTGGAGAACATTTCCGTCTGTTGCATCAACCTGTATTCTCCTTGTTTTGGATGGGGCTCTCTCCAGAGGGTTCAAGAGCCTCCTTAGAGGGGAGAGAACCTTTTCTTTCAGTCCTAACATCTGAATATTTCCAAGCACAAGAGGAGTCCACGAACATGCTAGGGATGCTGTTGCCAAAGTAGATCTTACTGTTAGAAGCAATGGCCTGGTACCTTTTGAGCTCCAGATATTCCGGGGTCAGTTTGTGCTGTGAGAGGCAAAAAGAGCACAGGCATCAGGACACTTTGGTGCAATATTCCTCTCTCTCTTTCCTAACACAGATTTTCCCGATTGCTCTCCTGAATATCATTCCTCAACTCTGAATCATTACCAATGACCCTTTCTCATTTTGAAGTGTGGCTATCACATCAACAGCATTTTTCACAATGACACAAACTACTGCCCCTTTCAGCCTAAGGCTGACCTCAACGACAAAGTCTTGATACTTGTGTCTGGCCAGCTCTTCCCAAGACAGATTTGGATCACTGGTTTGGAAACTGAAATTTCTCATCTTGCCTTCATCTTGACCAAATTCTATTCTGTTTCTATAGAGCTGCAACCTCCAATCTAATATATTAAGTTTATTTCTAAATTTATATGGATTTCAAAGTACTAACAACTCTGTTCTGACAACCTATCATATCTTAAAATTTCTTCTGAACAGAGACTATGTTGTTCCTTTCTAAAGAGAAAAAGTTGAAGCCCTGTCTACACTTTAAATCTTGATTCTAACCCTTCAAACTGCATCGTACACTTTAACAACCCCCTTCTCAGCTTTTTCTCTGTCCCACTCTACTGTATAATTAATACTTTCTAGACCTTGGTCATATTCTTTCCTTTTGAGACTACTAGCAGTTCTAGCTGACTTTTAATTAAATAAATCCTACTAACAGGTCTGTCCTTTCTAGATATAAACTCACCCCAGTCTCTATACAAAAACTGTTTAACCCATATATCACCAACCTCCCTTCTCAAGATACACATATGAAATTTCTCATGACTATAGCATTTTTTAAATCCAACAAACAAGCATTACTCAATTAGGGGGATTTGGAAATATGTGTGTGTGTGTGCGCGCACCGTGTGTATTGTTAAAATAACTGGTGAGCAAAAGTGATAGTTTAGTAGGAAAGGGCCAGCAAAGCAAAATATACCATAATGTATAAGACAAGTCTTCAACAATGAAAAAGCATCTCACCCCAAAATGCTAAGAATTCGTCTGATGAGAAACGCTGCTTTGAACAAGCTCAGCATTTACCCCCCAGGGCTACCTTATCGGAGGGCAATTTTAAATGAACTTTACTCTTCTCCTGTCACTCTTGTCATTTCAGGAGAAGACCTTTAACTTTCCTGATTACTGAGCTCTTATTCAGCAGTACAAATGAATGAATTTATGGCACTTAACCTGGGTTTATATATCTGCTTGCCTTTTTCCTAGTTCCTCACTTTTATAAGGAACCATACAAAGTTCTCTTCTCATAGAATGTGCATTATATGCCTTTGGAAGTGAATGGCTGATTCTAGAGGCTGTGGTAGTAACCATCCTTTCTTGACACTGGATAAAATCGCCTCTATCATGTTAGAACTCTCCACAAGGGAAAGGAAATACCCAAACTCTATTACTAGGACAGTGGCACAGAGAGCCAGTCACCTTGTTTGAGGTGGCGTATTTGTGTGCGGCATAATACTCAGCATCTGCTTTCGCCTTCTCTCGGGCCAGAAATGCAGCATCTAGTAAGCAAAACAGTCAGGGTGTTTAAAACAAAGCAAAGATGCAACCCATTTCCTCAGCTCTGGGCGAGAGTTCACACTCTATCTGAAGCATAAACCCATTTATCCACTGCCTGATATTACAATCATTTACTTTACTTCTAAGGCATGTAACAGTGTTGGCAGTTTTCAAATCCCAGTCCCCAGACAGCTCCTTCTCAAAGGTGGGATACTCTTGACAATGTCAAGTTAAATAACTCAGTTCATCTGAACCCACTTCATTTTCAACTTGAAGCTGTTCCTTCTTTCCACCACCCCTCATCACTCAAAGCCTCATACCCCACCCAGGCTCTAGGCGTTAACTAAATAAGTTCAGACATGAGCACCTGGCTCTATTTATTGCACTGTCTCCATCCCCTTCAAACTGGATCCAGAATCAGTTAATGCAGAATGACAGGAAGCAGCATCATATAAGCAAAAGAGGCTGAATATTTCACCTTTAAGACTGAACTAAGAACATCGATTTCTCACTATGTGTAATCAAGAGTTTAGAAGATAAAAACTGGGGCTTCTTTTTTTCCCAACTAATTGTCTGGTTATTTTTTTGGTTGACAAGCCAAAGAAAAGAAACTGGTGGTATATTCTTTAAAACTGATTACTTTACCTGAGAACAAATAAATCCTAATTTAACAATGGAAAATAAAAGGTTGAGTTTACCATAGTTACAAACCAAAGAACTAAATATGCAATGGCAATTTAAAAAATATTTGTCTAGACTATTAAACTAGCTACTTCCTCCAGACCAGATTATTCTCTCTATGGCCCACCCATCATAACCCAGACCCAGTCCCTGAGACAGCGAAGCAGTTCAGGATGGTCAGTTTCTTTTCTCCCTGTGGTACCTTCAATTTCAGAAATGCGCTTTTCGGTTTCTTTCTCCATCACCTTCTGCTGAAACCGAATTTTTGCCACTTGTGCAATCTTCTCTGCTTCTATAATTATATACAAAACAAGATACCTTCAAAAACATTTCTCTAGTTCCAGAGCTACTTAGAAAACAGCAGCACATAGCTTACATTTAATTATATAACACTTTATAGCCTAATTGTTTCACTGTTTTATCTATCCAAACTATAAACAACTCATCAGAAAAAAGGAAATTTATTTCCTACTTCACTGTTTTATTTGGACAGTGTTTGTTTTGTGGGAAGGAGGAATACAAAACGTAACAGTTTCAGTCCTTCATGGGATTAAATGGCAGTGATCCACAAGCTAATGGGGAAAACAAGATACTTCATGAAAGTACTCAAAACAAAAACAGAGCAACACAAGTGTATGGCAACACAGGACATTTATATATTGTGGCAGGAGAAAGAACAAATGTGGAAGATAAGCCAAGGAAGGTCATCTAGAAGAAATCTTAAAAGAAAATAATACAGAGAACTTAAGAGGACCTGGCAGAAAGTGTAAATGAAAACAAGAAGAAACGAATTAGCAAGTCACAGTGAAGAGGTGATAAAAGAGCCAGTTGACAAGAGAAGATAACACAAAGACTACAGAGAGGGCTAAGAGACCCCTGTTTTGAGTGAAAGGCTAAGGACTTTAGCTTTAATATATACTCAAGATCAACTGTTAAGTAACTATCAGGGAAATGATGTCATGAAGAGTTACCAGACAAGTATTCTGACTGCTATAGACATAAAGAGAAAAAGCAGGGTAATTCATCTGAGCATGTGAAAATGTGCTGGCAGTGAACAAGGTAGCTGCAGCAGGCAATTACAGGCAGGGAAAACAAAACATCCTTAGGAACTCTCTGGTCTAACTAAAGGATCCAGAACCAGGGAAGAAAGACTCTAATTTTATACTTTCAATATAACCACTACAATTCTTGAAGAACATTCTCATTTCTCCTTTTCAGTCAAAGAAGTTGAGTATTTTAACACATCTTCTCTTTGGCCTCTGGAGGAAGCGCATAATGGCAAGAACACTTCCAAGTGGTTTCTTCTTTCCAAAAGGCAGGATCCTTTACGAACTACTTCAAGGCATACTTTCCTATATCCCCAACAGCATAAACTCTATCATTATACCATCCTAAAAACAGACTATGTTCAGCTGGGCTAAAAATTTAGCAATAAGCAGAAACTCAATAAAATTCAAATAAAAGGTGAGGAGTCTATAGCCTGCAGCCAGAACCCAGAGAATGGGGTCTTAACATGGGGAAATGATGCAGTAATTCCATTTCACACTGTTCTCTGACATGTGGGCATGAACCACCAAACAGCATGACCAGACCCCTAGTTAAGAAAACTGGCGGATCAGGCTAATGAGAAACCCTTCAGCTATCAACATCTTAAAATGCGAGATAAAACAGAACAAAATTGTTTCCTAATGTGTAACTGAGATCTTCAAGAGACACAAGGAAAGGGAGCGCTCACAGCCTGTACGAGCGCAGCCCTGGGAGTGGATATTAGACAAGCAAGAGGGCGGGCCTTGGGTTACTGCCCATGCAGGGCTGGGAGATGACATCTTGAGATGGTAAAACTAAAATCCCCATATAAAACCCAAGACCTTCTAAAGGGCTCCAACTCCAGTGAAACTATAACACTCTACCTTCCGTCCCAGTGACGTATCGCAGTGAAATTAGAGACAACCCCAAGATAGAAAATTCTTAAAAGTAAAGCAAGGAGAAGAGGCCAAACAAAACCAAAATATTACTGCCAAAGTTACATAGAAAAGGAAGCTGAGTTGGGCTTAGAACTATAGGTTAAATTACCATTCAAGAATGAAGTAAAACTATTTCAGACCACAGAAGACTGAGTAAGTTTTCCATTTCTCAGCCTTCACTGAAAAAAAGCTAGCAGAAAAAAAGAAATGAATTGCCAGAAGCAATGGAGAGGAAAAAAATTACATAATACATTTAAATAAAAATAAAATATTTTACTGTAAGAATCGATGATAATAATTAAAGGGGGAATGAAAACAACACAAACTAAAATATCAGGCAACAATAATATGTAAAATTGGAGGACAGTGATAGAGCTAAAGCATCCTAAGGTAATATTCAAGAAGAGTATGAAAAGAATGATTAAATCTAGAGTCTCTCAAGTCAGGTCTGCTTGTAGCATTTTACAGGCAATGCCTAGTTATACATTCAAGAAATAGAACATAAAACTTCCAATCAAGTCAAAGGAGGAAAAGAATAAAGAAAAGATAATCAATTCAATATCAGTCAAAAAAGGGGGGGAAAGAAGCATGGTAAATGGCACAAAATTAAATGATAAAACAAGTCCAAATATAGCAGTAACCACAATAAATATAAAAAGACTAAACTCACCAGTTAAAAGACAGATTCTCACATTGGATAAGATAACAAAATCCAGCTATATGCTGTTTACAAGAGACACACCTAAAACATAATGACATAGAAAAGTTGAAAGTAAAAGGATGTGAAAATATACATCAAGAAAATAGCTAACCAAGAAAAATCTGTCATATTATCATCAGACAAAATAGACCTTAAGCCAACAAGCATGGCTGGTTATAAAGGAGGGTTATTACATAACAGCGCCAATTCTCCAGAGATGTAATAATGCAGTTCTGAAACTGAACACTTTTAAAGATATAGCCCTAGGTTACATAAAGAAAAAATTACAAGTCAACAAATGCATGGTCATAGTGGGAGATTTTAACACACCATCTCAGTAACTGATAGCTCAAGAGGACAAAAGCTAGAAGAGCACACAAGATGCGAACAATGCAGTTCATAATCCTGACATGATGCATATACAGAGAAACCTGCACCCAACAAACAGCGAACAGACATTCAGTCTCTTCGAGCACACACAGAACATCTACCAAAAAGGGACCATGTACTTGATAGTCCACAAAACAAACTTCAACAAATACTTAGGAATCCATATAACAGGTCATGTTTTCTGATTACAATGCAGAAATCAACAATAAAAAAAGTAGCCTCCGGAGAATTCACTCAATTAGAAATTGAAAATATACTATTAATAATTCATGAGTCAAAGCAGAAATAATGGAAATTAAAAACAAAGCAAAAATCAAACACAAATAAATTAAATTACATTCAAAACTGGTGAGATGTACCTAAAAGCAGAACTTGGAAGAAAATGTCTAATTTTACACTTTTCCATTAGAAAAGATGAAAACCTAAAGAATTAAGTCACTCAAGAAATTAGAAAAGAACCAATAAGTAAACTCTAGGTAGAAAATTTTAAAAATAAGTGTAAATAATAATTTAAAAGAAAGTAACAAAAGAATTAACCAAATCAACATCTAGTTCTCTGAAAAGATAAAAAAAGCCAATCTCTGATCCAGCAAAACAGAAGGCACAAATAAACAATACCAGGAAATGACAAGGGGCAAACAGACTTAGCAGAGGGTTTATTTTTAAAAAATCATGAGAACTTTACAGATTTATGCCCTCAAATTTGAAATAGCAGATAAAAACATAACTACCAAAATTGACTTAAAAAAGAAACTAACACCTTATACAATACAGAAATTAAATCTGCAGATTAAATGCTGCAATAAAAATCAAATGAGCATACAAAAAAGCACAAACTCCACTTTACCAAGATGGTTTTTCTAACTGAGTTCCAGCAAATCTACAAAGAGGAGATAATATATATTTTATACAAAATGCTCAGAACATGGAAAAAAGAATGCCCTCTAACTCATTTTGAGGCTAGTGTAACCAGGATACAACAAACATACAAAAACAAACAACACCCCCCAAAATCCTAAGAATAAGAAAATAAGAAAAAAAAAAGCAGCTGACCATTTATGAAAATAAAAGTAAAAAAATAAAAGAAATTAAAGCAAGTCATATAAAATGTATTAGAGTAAATTAACCACCTACTTTATGAGCAAATGAATTTATCCCATGAAGACAAAATAACTTTTAAGAGAAAATATATTAATATAATCATCATATTAACTGCTTTAAAAAGAAAAACTATATGGTCATCTTAACAGATTTAGAAAAAAACTAAAAGTTTTAGCAGTCGTTCATGATAAAAACCCTTGGCAAGCAAGAAACAGAAGGAAACTTCATCAACCAATACAAGTTAAGTATAGCAAACATCACTGGGACTGTGTTTTTAAAGTTAGAACAAGACAAGAATACCTGTTTACCATCTTTCTTTTCAGCACTGTACTGCAAGTCATAGCCTAAAGTAGTTAAGAACTAAAAAGTGCAGAGTACAGCGAAAAAACCAGAACTGTCCTGACTGAAGACAATATGATTACCTGAGAAATCCAGGAGAATATTACAAACAACAGCATTTTCAGGAAGACTGCTAAATGAAAAAATCAACAGCATACCAACAGAAGTAAAAAGTTAAACAATGTGTCTTGAAAAAAAAAGCCTATCTGTACTAGCAAAGTATTTGAGGAATATATAGAAATAAGTCTCTAACAAAGAGTGTGTAGGAACTAGGAAGAGAAGATTATGATACCTTTAAAGGTCATTCTTTCATTTTTCATTCTCATAAATGGAGAAATGCAATAGATTTATAAAATTCAATATCATAAATACTATGATTCTCTTCAAACTGATATACCATATACAAGTAATGTGACTACAATAAAAACTCAACAGTATTTTACAGAACTTGAGCTGGTTCTAAAATTTACATGGAGGAATTAGGGCTTAGAATAGTCCAATACAATTTTAGAAATAGGAACAGTTAAGAGGAATAGTGAAGAAACAGACTTGCTCTATCCGATAGCAAGACTTAAAATAAAAGCTATAGTAATTAAAGCAAGGTATTACTGGAAAACGAAAGACAAAGAAATTGAAAGAAAACAGAAACCCAAGCAACAAAACAAATTATATATAGGATCATCTTATATGACAGATGTGGCATCAGAAATAAATAAAGGGAATAAGGAACTACTCAGTAGTCTAAGATAGTTTGCCATTTGAAAAAGGTTAAACGGATTAGATTTGATAGTGCCTGAAGAACTAGGGACAGAGGTTTGTGACATTGTACAGGAGGCAGTGATCAAGACCATCCCTAAGAAAAAGAAATGCAAAAAGGACAAATGGTTGTCTGAGGAGGCCTTACAAATAGCTGAGAAAAGAAGAGAAGTTAAAGACAAAGGAGAAAATGAAAGATAACCCATTTGAATGCAGAGTTCCAAAGAACAGCAGGGAGAGATAAGAAAGTCTTCCTCAGTGATCAATGCAAAGAAATAGAGGAAAACAATAGGATGGGAAAGACTAGAGATCTCTTCAAGAAAATTAGAGATACCAAAGGAACACTTCATGCAAAGATGGGTATAATAAAGGACAGAAATGGTATGGACCTAACAGAAGCAGAAGATATTAAGAAGAGACTATACAAAAGATATACAGAAGAACTATACAAAAAAGATCTTCATGACCCAGATAATCACGATGGTGTGATCACTCACCTAGTCCTAAGTCAAGCGGGCCTTGGGGAAGCATCACTACGAACAAAGCTAGCGGAGGTGATGGAATTTCAGTTGAACTATTTCAAATCCTAAAAGATGATGCTGTTAAAGTGTCACACTCAATATGCCAACAAATTTGGAAAACTCAGCAGTGGCCAGAGGACTGGAAAAGGTCAGTTTTCATTCCAATCCCAAAGAAAGGTAATGCCAAAGAATGTTCGAACTACTGCACAATTGCACTCATCTCACATGCTAGCAAAGGAATGCTCAAAATTCTCCAAGTGAGGCTCCAACAGTACGTGAACCGAGAATTTTCAGATGTTAAAGCTCGATTTTGAAAAGGCAGAGGAACCAAAGATCAAATTGCCAACATCCATTGGATCATCAAAAAAGCAAAAGAGTTTTAGAAAAACATCTACTTCTGCTTTATTGACTATGCTAGAGCCTTTGACTGTGTGGATCACAACCAACTGTAGGAAAAAAGAGACAGAACTACCAGACCACCTACCTGCCTCCTGAGAAATCTGTATGCAGGTCAAGAAGCAACAATTAGAACCGGACATGGAACAAAGGACTGGTTCCAAATTGGGAAAGGAGTACGTCAAGGCTGTATATTGTCACCCTGCTTATTTAACTCATATACAGAGTACATCATGTGAAATGCTGGGCTTGGATGAAGCACAAGCTGGAATCAATATTGCCAGTAGAAATATCAATAACCTCAGATATGCAGATGACACCACCATTATGGCTGAAAGCGAAGAGGAACGGAAGAGCCTCTTGATGAAAGTGAAAGAGGAGAGTGAAAAAGTTGGCTTAAAACTCAACATTCAAAAAACGAAGATCATGGCATCTGGTCCCATCACTTCATGGCAAATAGATGCGAAAACAATGGAAACAGTGACAGACTTTATTTTCTTGGACTCCAAAATCACTGGAGATGATGACTGCAGCCATGAAATCAAAAGACTTGGAAGAAAAGTTATTTTCTTGCTTGCTCCTTGGAAGAAAGTTATTACCTAGGCAGCATATTAAAAAGCAGAGACATTACTTTGCTAACAAAGGTCTGTCTAATCAAAGCTATGGTTCTTCCAGTAGTTGTGTATGGATATGAGAGTTGGACCATAAAGAAAGCTGAGTGCCAAAGAATTGACGCTTTTGAACTGTGGTGCTGGAGAAGACGCTTGAGAGTTCATTGGAACTCTAAATTCTAAAGGAAATCAGTCCTGAATATTTATTCGAAGGACTGATGCTGAAGCTCCAATACTTTGGTCACCTGATGCGAAGAACTGACTCCTGAGAAAAGACCCTGATGCTGGGAAACAGTGAAGGCAGGAGGAGAAGGGGACAACAGAGGATGAGATGGTTGGATAGCATCACTGACTTGATGGACATGAGTCTGATCAATCGCTGGGAGCTGGTGATGGACAGGGAAGCCTCTCTTGCTGCAGTTCATTGGGTTGCAAAGGGGCAGATTCACTGAGCGACTGAACTGAACTAAAACTGAATTTCTATATCACACTAAACATTAAAATACATTGCAGATGAGCTCAAGATCTATATATGAGAAGAAAAACTTTATAACTTTTAGAACAAAATTATTATTTTGGGTTGGGGAAAGAATTCTTAAACAAGATAGGAAAAGCACAAACTGGAAAGGAAAAGATCGATGACTCTCATTACATGAAAATGAAATATATATGTATGTCAAAGACATCATAAAGTTCAAAGACATGCCATAAATTGAGAGAAGATATTTGTAATGTATAAACCTGGGAAGGGACTAGTATCTAGAAGATACAAACAATTTTTACAAATCAGTTTTGAAAAGTAATCAAATAATGGCCAAAGACTTTAATAGGCAATTACACATCAAAAAAAGGGAAAGGTGAATGTCCCATAAAGCAATACTCAACTTCACCAGTAACCGAGGAAACTCATCAAAACTGTGTGGTTTCATGTCTATCATCAAAATGGCATAAATTTTTAAAAATCTGGTAACTCCATGGGTAGAGGAGGATGTGTGGAAATAAGAACTGAATGAGGCAGCAAAGAAACGGAAACTCAAACACTACTGAAGAAAGGGTATAACAGAGGAGTCACTTTGAAGAGCAACTTGGCAGTGTTTTTGTAACCTGAAGATGTGTGTACCCTATGACTCAGCAATTCTACTTTGAGATACGTATTCTAGAGCAGTGCTTCTCAAACCAGCTGTGGGAAAGAATTTTTTGTATTTTAATATTAATAAAATGTAATAGGGCACTGACCCACACCACATGTTAAGTAGCACTCCTCTAAAAAACTCTTGCATGTGTGCACAGAGAGATATGGATAATGGTATTGCTGCAGAACAGTCTGTAATAAGGAAAAACAAAATCTAGCTCTTCATTAGTAATCCATCAAATGAGGATCACTCACAGAATGAAATGTATACACGGCAATTAAAAAAGAATCTAGATCTATACGTATCAATATGAATAAATCTCAGTGTTAGTAAAAAAAAAAAAAAAAGGGAAGTTGTAAATAAAAGGTGGAGTTTGATACCACTTCTGTAGTAAAACAATTCTGCGAATTGTTACATACATAAAGTAATATGGACAGAAAAGATTTATGTCAACTTCAGAACAGAAGGTACTCTGAGAAGACAGGTCAAGAAATAAGACCAGGGAGTGGTACAAAGGGAGGCTTCATATAACATTTTCCTAAAAGAAAATGCAATCTGAAAGAAACATGGCAAAACGTCAAGCCTTCATTATATTGTTCTCTGTATATTCCTATATATCCGAACTATTTTAATTTAAAATAAACTTTCAGCAAACCAAGGAATAAACAAGTGAGAACCTAAGGTAGCAGGTGACTAACAGTCTGCTGGGGTTTTAGGGAAGCCCCTGTGACTTAAAATTAGCTATAAGCAACCCTGGTGTACTTCCAGAGATGGTAATATCGATCCATGCAGATAAAACTAGGTTGCATGTCAACAGTAAAGATGCATACTATAATCCTGAGCTTTGGCAAAAAAAAAACCCTTATTCTGAATCTGTGTACACAAAACCCCTATTCCACCAGAGGCTATAACTGTTCCCAAACCCTATCCACTGTCCCTGTCCTCGAAAGACAACAGAGGGGGTCAACAACACAGTGGAGAGCCAAAGCACTTCATCAAGTACTGGCCTCATCTACGTTTAAAGGCTTTAGGACATCTGAACATACACAGGAATTTCCAGGATTCTCCATCATGTATGATGCAATCTTATTTGAGTCCCATCAATATCCAACATGAGGCTGACAAAGAACAGGACAAACTCACAGCACATGTACTTAGAGACTTCCATTTCAGAAAGAAATCCAAGTACCTATAACAGCCTTTTTCCTCTCTGTCTCAGCTTCTTTCTCCACAACCTTTTGTTTCTGTGCAGCTATAAGAAGTTTTGTCTTCTCAGCCTCCCTGTGGGGAAAAAAAATTATAAAAAATTAGTAATGATCTATAGTCATAGATAGTAATTCTGACACTACAGTGGTTCAGAGCATCATTTTCAATAAGAATTTTCTGACTCACTAAGGTAGGCAAGAGAGGTGTTATCTTATTTTACTGATTAATAAACCTGAGGTTGAAAGGTTAAATGATTTGTCCAAAGTCACCCGGAAATAGGAATCAAATTTAATATATTTCAGTCTGACATGTTCAGTTGCTCAGTCATGTCCAACACTTTCTGACCTCATGGACTGTAGCCTGCCAGACTCCTCTGTCCATGAAATTATCCTGGCAAGATTACTAGAATGGGTTGCCATTTCCTACTCTAGGGGATCTTCCCAGCTCAGGGATTGAATCTATGCTTCCTGTGTCTCCTGCAATGGCAGGCAGACTCTCTACCACTGAACCACCTGGGAAACCTGTAGGCTGACCTTTTCCACTAACTGTATCAAGAAAAGCCCTGTGATCTGGAAGTGTCTGGAGTATATAAATGCTTTCTTTGCTATTAGGCCTCCAGCTAAACTGGACCAACCAGCAAAAGGCACTAGCCTCTGGGAAGATGCAGCCCCTCAGGTGCATGGTTTGGCAAGCAGAAGGGGGCTGGATTTCAGGCCCTCTTCCAGCAGACACTCTCGTGTAGTGGCCCTACTTGTTGTACTGAAGATAGAACTAGATGGCAGTTCTTAATTAGGTGGTGAACTGGGGCTCAATATATGAAAGAACATTCTAAGAATTTGAGCTTCCTAATAATGGAAATAGGTGGTCCATCACTAAGCATGGACAAATGGCTACTAGGGGACTACATGGAAGGAAGGGTATTAAAAAAAAGATACCTATTAGGTGGGAGGTTAGACAGCATTATTCCAAGGTAGCCTTTAATTGTGGAATTCCAACAGTCTTTAAACTTAGGAAAGATCCAGAATCCAGACATTCCAATAGATTCCCCAAACATCACCCTTGCCAACCTCTCTCCTTTCCTCCTGTTAATACTGATAAAAGATATAAAATAATATTCTAGATACTATGAGTTATTTGAGGGCAGAGAACACATAGTATTCATCTTTCCATCACCAGAAGCTATTATATTTAAAGTCTAAGACATCCTGAGCCTTCAAGAAATTTTCTTCTTCTATAAATGGATCAGACCCATGATCTACTCAGTCTAGCACTCTGTGCTTTATAGTTTTAAAGGAGTTCTTTTCCTACAATAAAAAAAGGGAAAACAAAATTATGCATAGTGGAAGGTACAGACTTGGGAACAATAAGGACTCAGAAGTATATCACTCTATAAAGTACTATTATTACTTTTTGGATGCCCTGTATTTAACCATCTTTCGTATTCTTGACTTTTGCAAAGTTAGTTTTCTAGCATGTCATATTTTGCCTCTTAACCTATCTTCGAAGTTTCCTAAAGACTTTTAGGAAGACAGAATAATAATACCTTAGTTTCCTAAAGACTTCAGTTTCCTCTTTTCAGTACCTGTCATGATACCCATTGTCAGAATCTGGCTTTCTGGGCTGCGGACGTAAGCCCTTACATGGTTATATTTACTTGGGAAATCCAGATTCCGAAGGCTGACTTTTCTGTATCAAGGACTGTATCTCTCAGAAGTGTCTGATTTTACTAGTGAAACATCCTGTATACCACCCTACACTTGACTACACACACACAAAAACATTTTGACTACAATAGGTAGTCCTTTAAAAGGAATCTTCTAAAGCACTCAGAAACTAATTTCATGTCAAGCAAGTAATTTCTTCATTCCCAGTCAGCCCTGGACACATAAAAGAGAAGACTACCAGGAGTCAAGGCAGGCAAATTATAAAGATCAGATCTAATTTTAGATACACAATCACATACAATGGAAAAGCAAACTTGATACCAATGTGTTTATTCTTACCATTTATAACACAGTAACAAAATATAGGCACTCTCTTCAACCTTAACAGCTAGGACTCTTTCTCTCCTCTATTAATATTTAATTCAAGGTATTATTCACATCCAAATTATAGCTCCTTAGGCTTCCAACAACAGTTCTACAGCAAACTGCATCTTTAGCCACTGAAGTTGCTCCTGAAATGTCCATATATAAAGAGAAAACTAATAAGAGTCTAGTGGGAATTAAGACACCAGAATAGATAGTATTATTAGAATTAAAGTACAGAAGATAGACATATACTCCTCCCCAGTGTAATTATCTCAAACATAACTTTTTTCTCTAGACTGGCAAGATAAATATGTAGACAACCCAAAATAAAAATATTGAGATCCCATGCATATTACTCACATTAACTCAAAATTTCTTCTTATGGCTTCTGGGATTTTAGGTTTTGTAACACGCACAGCCTAAAAAATAAAAGTGAAAAAGCCAAAGTATATCTGAAAAATAAAATTAAAATCTTATACAAAAGAGTGCCTCAAATGAAACTAATATTAAATAGCTGTGACATAGCTGCCTACAAACACATGTAGGGATCCAGTAGAAAACCTATTTTTCCTGTCACCACACCAAAGTCAAAGATAAGCTGCTTCTTGTTTCCTTAAAAAAATGCTTGGCTAATGGATTTCAATCTGCCTCTTGAGAAACCTATATGCAGGTCAGAAAGCAACAAACTGGACATGGAACAACAGACTGGTTCCAAATAGGAAAAGGAGTACATCGAGGCTGTATATTGTCACCCTGCTTATTTAACTTATATGCAGAGTACATCATGAGAAACACTGGGCTGGAAGAAGCACAAGCTGGAATCAAGATTGCCAGGAGAAATATCAATAACCTCAGATATGCAGATGACACCACCCTTATGGCAGAAAGTGAAGAGGAACTAAAAAGCCTCTTGATGAAAGTGAAAGAGGAGAGTGAAAAAGTTGGCTTCAAGCTCAACATTCAGAAAACGAAGATTATGGCATCCGGTCCCATCACTTCATGGGAAATAGATGGGGAAACAGAGGAAACAGTGTCAGACTTTGTTTTTTTGGGCTCCAAGATCACTGCAGATGGTGACTGCAGCCATGAAACTGAAAGACGCTTACTCCTTGGAAGAAAAGTTATGACCAACCTAGATAGCATATTCAAAAGCAGAGACATTACTTTGCCAACAAAGGTCCATCTAGTTAAGGCTATGGTTTTTCCTGTGGTCATGTATGGATGTGGGAGTTGGACTGTGAAGAAAGCTGAGCACCGAAGAATTGATGCTTTCGGACTGTGGTGTTGGAGAAGACTCTTGAGAGTCCCTTGGACTGCAAGGAGATCCAACCAGTCCATCCTAAAGGAGATCAGCCCTGGGTGTTCTTTGGAAGGAATGATGCTAAAGCTGAAACTCTAGTACTTTGGCCACCTCATGCGAAGAGCTGACTCATTGGAAAAGACTCTGATGCTGGGAGGGATTGGGGGCAGGAAGAGAAGGGGACAACAGAGGATGAGATGGCTGGATGGCATCACCGACTCAATGGACGTGAGTTTGAGTGACCTCCGGGAGTTGGTGATGGACAGGGAGGCCTGGCGTGCTGCGATTCATGGGGTCACAAAGAGTCGGACACGACTGAGCAACTGAACTGAACTGAACTGAATGGATTTCCTCTATCCATTGAAGAAATAAATTTTTAGGGAAAAGATTCTTCCTTAAAAGACCTTTCACAAAGCTCTTAAATGGAATACTTTTGTTTCCTTTCAAACCTGAAAGTCAAAGAAACAGAAGAAAGGCAAAATTTCAAGATGTAAATTGTAACGTAAGAAATAGTCAAAACCAAAAACAAACCCTGGTGGGTATATGCAACTTAATATAGTGGAAAGTAAATGAATTTATCACTTCCTTAAACTGCAATCACTCAGTACTGATTACAAATAAATAGCTCAACACTGAGGAAAAACAAACACCAATTAATAATTAACAAACACCAATTAGCAGGTCACATTCCTTCTTCCTAGAATCTTCCTTAGAACAAAGTCTATGTGTCTCTGCAAACATTGTTTATTACAGAGTTTCCCTAATCACAGTGTACCTTGGCATAATTATCTATGAAACAGGATAATTCTGGGGTACAAGAGCCAGGTACAAAAGCCCCTCTGTGTTCCTTGTTTCTTTTTTGTACAAAAAGGCTTTAGTCTCCTGGGCCTTTCCTGAGTTTCAAAGAACAAACTCAAGCAGTCAAGAAACAATAATTTATAAAACAGGGTCAAGGAATATATATAACAACCTGATGCATATCTCTGACTCATTCTGCAGGAACTAAGGCCCTCACCCAGGTGGAGAATGGTGACTACATGCTAAGCATGAGCACACAGACCCCAGATTGGTTGGCACAAGAAGATTGATGATTAATATTTCTGGAATATTAACCAGAAGAAAGTCATGCCTCCTAGAACCCTCACCTCAAATGTTGCCTTTAAAAACTTCCCTTAAAGCTATTGAGGAGTTTGGGTCCTCTGAGCATCAGCTGCCCACTCTCCTAGCTGGATCCTGCAACTAAACTTTTATTTTGCTGCAAACAACAATTGTCAGAGTTTGGCTTTCTGTGCTGTTGACATATAAGCGCTTACACGGCTACATCTATGTGGGAAATCCAGGTTCCAAAGGCTGATTTTTCTGTATTAAGGACCTGACCTCTCAGAAGTATTTGATTTTACTAGCTAAACGTCCTGTACCACCCTCCACCTGACTGCATGTGCGCACACACACATACACACATACCACCTTGCTGATCTGAAGTAACTTTTCCCTCTGAAAATTGGTTGAACTTTTAAGCAACAAGGCTTTTAGGCATGAAGTCTTCATTTAGGGCTTTTGAAAGAAAGCTTTTAAAACTTCTAAGCAACACAGCCTCCCCTCCATAAAAAAGCTAGATCTGTGCATAACTGAGGATGATCATAACTAAATATAAGAATTAGAGTGAAATGGAATAAGAAGCTGGGGACCATGGTAAAAAAAACCTCAGTTTTCAGGCTGAAGGTTGAAGCATGCGAGGTTATGAAGAAGAACTCAAGGACATATCCAGAAGACACAGAAAAATTCAGAACCAGAATTGGTTAGAGATACCCGATTTCCCTATGTGAGTACCAGAAAGAGAGGTGACCTCCAGTATGATTCAGAGGGAAGCAATGGCCACGTGTTTTCCTAGTCTTAAAAAGTAGCATGAAATAGAACAGTCTTTTGAAGACTTCTGTCTTACTGTGTGAGGCTGAAGAATACACTACACAGATGTCAATCTTGAGAAATCTCATAATTTTCAAATATGTGAAATATAAGCACCTATTGATATAGAGACCATGAATAATTTGCTTCATAAAGAGATTTAAGAAATAAAATGTACCCTAAAACAATGGTCAAATACACACACACAGTAAGTGAAGGGAAAAAGGCTGATGAAATGAGTGTGTCTATTGAAACTGAACCCTGGGTCATAAGCACATACTTTAAACCAAAAGCCAGCATATAATATAATCGTCGCCTTAAATAGCATAGGAAAAAAAAAAATCAAGAATTTTTTCACCACTTCAATTTGCCACAGTAGTTGTTGAAGAAGAAAAACTGCAGGGTTTCCCTAGTGGCTCAGTGGTGAAGAATCTGCCTGACAATGCAGGAGACATGTGAAATCTTCAACTAAGTCCGTGAGCCACAACTACTGAGCCTGTGCTCTAGAGCCTGGAGCCCCAGCTACTGAGCCCTCACGCTGCAACGCTGAAGCCTGCATGCTCTAGATCCCTTAATCCACAACAACAGAGGCCATGGCAATGAGAAGCCTGTGCACTACAACTAGAGAGAAGCCTCTGCTTGCCACAGCTAGACAAAGGTGCTCACAGCAATGAAGACCTAGCAAAGTCAAAAAAATAAAATTTTTAAAAAAGAAAAGAAAAAATGGGGTACAAATATAGAGAAGGGAAAAAATTAAAACACTGAATGTTACAGAGAAGGTTCACTCAACAAGTATTAATTGGGTGCCTAGTCGAACCAAGTACTGTTTGTTTCAACCACTGTGGATACAGCAGTAAACAAGGCAAGACTGTGCTCGCGGACTCTCAAGCTTTAAAAGGTCAAAAAGACAGTAAATAACAACAAAAAGCATATAAATAAACAAAATTTCAGATAGTTATTAGTGTTATGTAGAAAATTAAAATACTTGATTAGGAGGAAAGTCAACATTTTTATTTTGGCATAATTACATAGCTAAAAAAATTCTAGAGAAATTCATAAAGTTTTCATCAAGTAAAATAAATAGCTCCAGAGATCTACTGTACAGCATTGTACCTACAGTCAAAAAATGTACACTAAAAATTCTTTTTGCACACTTAAAATTTTAAGAGGGTAGATCTCAAGTTAAGTATTTTTACCACACATACACACACACACAGAAATCTAAGGAAATTAACCAAAAAAATTACTAAAGATAGTTTATTCAGCAAATCTGTGGATATACAATAAAGTCATCAAGAATTGTTTGCATTCCTCAATGTTTAGACTACATATTTAATAGCATTCAGTTCAGTTCAGCAGCTCAGTTGTGTCCGACTCTTTGAGACCCCATGAATCGAGCACGCCAGGCCTCCCTGTCCATCACCAACTCCCAGAGTTTACCCAAACTCATGTCCATCGAGTCGGTGATGCCATCCAGCCATCTCATCCTCTGTTGTCCCCTTCTCCTCCTGCCCCCAATCCCTCCCAGCATCAGAGTCTTTTCCAATGAGTCAGCTCTTCGCATGAGGTGGCCAAAGTACTGGAGTAAAGATAGGACTTGGTTTAAGGAGGCGGCAGAGATGTTGTAGGTGGATTTGGTAGAATCAGCAGGATCCAGGGACTAGATGTTAAGGGCAAGAGGGTTGTCAAAGATGCCTCCCATACATTTAGACTGGCCTGAGGCTAAGAGGGAACCATTTACTAACTAGAAGAAAAAAACAGGAGAGAAGCAGATTGGATGGGAAAAGATGAAAGACTCAGTAACTAATGAAAGAACAGGAAACAGAAAAAGCAATGGAACAGAACAATGTCCAAAAAACGACTTTACCATATAACAAAATTTAGCATACGATACAAACAAGGAAGACAGAAGGGCATAAATTATTCAATAATTACTGTTGTTAATAACTGGGCGAGGGACTGGAGTCCAACCTCACAACTAAAAATGAATTCCAGATGAATTAAAATTTTAAACCTAAAAGTACAACTATAAAAGTAGAGAAAAAAATTAATTTCTGATTTTATTTAGATTTTTATATTTTAAAATTGGTGAAAAGCTCTTAAAAGCATGCTGCTGCTGCTAAGTTGCTTCAGTCGTGTCTGACTCTGCACGACCCCATAGACGGCAGCCCACCAGGCTCCGCCATCCCTGGGATTCTCCAGGCAAGAACACTGGAGTGGGTTGCCATTTCCTTCTCCAATGCATGAAAGTGAGTATTTAAGAGTTGCCACAATTAACGTATCAAAAATAGTTTAAGTCAATGAGAAAAACAGATAAAAACCAAAAAGTGAGCAAACACACATCTGAGTATATTCAATAACTAACACAAAATACCATACACATTTTCTCCAACAGGATTTAGAGACATGTATCTGTTAATTATTTGGGTACAGTCACACAATCAAATGTATAGAAAACAACAGCTGATGAACACTGCTGATGAAAGAACGCAAGATGCTAAAATTTTTCCGAAATGCAGTTTGGCAATATATACCAAAACGTCCCCATACAGGGCATACACTTTGACTCATCAATCCTACAATTAAAAATTTATCCTGGACTTTCCTGGTGGCACAGTGGGAAAGAATCCGCCTGTCAATGCAGGGAACACTGGTTGGATCCCTGGTCTGGGAAGATTCCCCATGCTGCAGAGCAATTAGGCCTGGGGGCCACAGCTATTGAGCCGGCAAGCCCTAGAGCCTGTGCTCCACAACAAGAGAAGCCACTGCAATGAGAAGCCCACACACCGCAACCAAGAGCAGTCCCGGCTCACTGCAACTTGAGAAAGTCCTTGCAAAGAAATGAAGACCCAGCACAGCTTAGTCATCACAACATGTACATAACAGTAAAAACTGAAAGCCACAGGGATTAAATTAAAAGGTTAAAAGTGATGATGTAGCGAATCTTACTTCTGACTTGAAAAGATGCTTACATATTGTTGGTGAAAAAAATGGTTAGGGTATGGTTCCATTTTAGTCCAACACTGGGGCAAAGAATATGAATAGGCAATGGACAGAGAAGTGCAAATGGACAAAAATTAAATAAAAAGATGTCAACCTCATTAACAACTAATGAAATGCAAATCAAAGAGTGATATTCAATAACTTCACATGTATCCATGCATCAAAAATCAGCATGTCTGACTGCTTCACATGTTGACGAGGTTGTGGAGAAACAAGTATTCACAAATACTGCTGGTAAGAATGCAGATTTATATAGCCACTTTGAAAGATAAATTGTACATACAAGGAGATGTGTCAGGAATATTCACTACACTATTGTTTATTAAAGGCAAATTGGAAACAATAGGGAAATAGTTATGTAATATAAGGCAAGGAACTATAAGGGGTTGTAAAGAAGAATGAGCTAGATCTCCTAGTAACAACTTGAGCAGAATGTAGGAATCTGTGACATTCACATTACCTTTAAAATTGAAAAGCTACTCCAGAACAACCAAAAGGGTTTTACAAAGTTAGCTTGGACATTTCAAGAGACCCTGTAACTTGGGCAGCTTCCCCTCAGGCAGCCAGCAGAGAGAACGACACAGCAAGGGGGAGAACAAGGGAGATAATACCCTCGGACTTGTTTATGAGATTGCGCCTGACCACTCAGAGTGAATGCACACTTCTCAGAAGCAGTATCATCTAGAAACCGAGGAGGCATATTACAGAAGTCCTATTCACCACTTCTCTGATAATCCAGATCCAGAGTCACTGCTTTCCAATGTTACTGAGCATTTCTACAGCAGAAAAGCCATCTTACAATGACACCCACAATAAAACCTACCCCACACACTTACATCAAACAAGTTTCACAGGATGATACTTAAAACTTACTACAAGCCATGTGCCTGGGTTTCTTTTCCTTCAATTCCATTTTAAATAAGGCTAGTCATAACCCACTAAAAGTGATTTTAGAACCTAATAATGGATTTCAACCCACTCTGAAAAAATACTGACCCCAAAAAGCAGTTTTTCTCACTATTCTATCTCCCAATGCCACTTCCACCATCACACCACCACTAAATTCATCTGTTACCTTGCTTTTACTCAGGTCAGTCCATCTACTTGAAATACCTTCCTTATTCCTTTCCCTCATATAAATCCTATTAATTCTTCTAAATCTATCAAAATTCCAAGCCAGTTATTTCCAGGCAGACTTTCTTGAAATGTTCTTTTAACTCTTAGAGCAACAGTCATCCAGTCAATTCATCTGTCAATGAATACTTTGGGATATCTACTTTGTCTGGAATTATTGTTCAAAATTTATACTTGAAATTCTTTTTCATAATCTTACTGACGGCAAGCATCAGTCTTACACTGACTTAATACTATTACTGTATCTTAATAATGCCTCACACATAGCAGTATACAGATTTTATTTCCTGTAAGAACCTCAGCTTATCTGTTCCAAGAGTTCAGAAAAAAATGCTACCCATAACTTAAAGTTAAACTGAGAAAGATAGACTATAAATTACCAAAGCACTTCAGTTAAATAACTATTGAATAAACAGCCCTATTCAAGGACAATTAAATTCAAAGCTCTCAAAATTCCCAAAGAATTTCCCTAGGAGAAGGGCTTACCTGTATGGTGAGGCCTGGGGCCATGACGTTTAAGTCTTTCTGCAGAGCTTGCTTGAGGTTTTCATCTATTTGATCTGTTTTTGAAGCCAAGAACAAGAGCTCTCATGACACTCAAAAAAAACAGTCTTAACACTATGCTAGCAATAAAACAAAACTAATCATTATTAGATCTAAAGTTTCCATGGTATTATTCTTTCATAGAGCTTGAACCATGTCACACACATATGAAAACAAATAAATATATATACAAATGAGAAAAAGTGTGAGGAATTACTGGACAAAGAAATTGAGGAAAGACAACAAGCAGCCATTGATGTTTATCTAATAAATGGAGGATCTAGGTTTCTAATGTCTTAATTCAGTATTGTGACTTAATATGTGTCTTGGTTCTCTGAAATAAAAAAAAAATTTCTATCTTTAGTCAATCTGTATCCAAATTCTCAAATAACTAAATTTCATTTCTATGGAACTCAGCTGATTATTTTAGATTTAGAGAGAGGGAGGGAGGGGGAAAGCCTCACGAGAAAGTTCTTCAAGCATACAAGAATAAAGATGTCACTTCATTTGACTTTATAATTCACAAATTTTTCTATCCACCTCATCAGTACTTTCCCCATTACTAAACAACCAGTAGTGTGACAAGAAAAGGCAAAATTTTCTCAAACATCATTCCAATAGTTTGTAATCATCAACGAGGAATCAACTGATAGATTTCTACACTGATAAACCATTTCTATATCTGCCTCTAAGAAATTCACTAATAATTCCAGGAGAGAGAAGTAGGCAGCCAATAGCAGCAACCCAACCCCTGGCCAGAACTTTCACTATCACAAATGAAAAGTAACTTGTACATAAGAGAATTAGCATAGCAAGCTTGAAAACTACTATCCTAGCAAGGCCTATTTGCAGTTTGGTCTCTGACTGTCACCTGGGGTTGTGGATGTGGAGAGCATTTCATTTCCACAATCCCCAGAACTGGGAAGAATGACTTCACTGTGCCTAAATTGTTTATTCAAACAATGTATTTTATGCTGAGCATCTACTTTCCTTCTGGAAATATGGGATATTGGTATTGATACATGCTAGGCAGAGGGTACCTACATGAACAACTTCCAGAAAAAATTCTGGGCAGAAAGTCTCTAATGAGCTTCTCCAGTAGACAACATCTCACATGTGTTGCCACATTTCAAGGCTGGAGTAATCAAGTGTATCCTCCATGACTCCACTGGAGAAGACTCTTGCAAGCTTGTGCCTGATTTTCTTCAGACTTCACCATGTGCCTTTTCCTTTTGCGATTTTGCTCTGTATCTTTTTGCTGTAGTACATCTCAGCTGTGAGTATAATTATATGGAGTCCTGCTAGTCCTCATCAAATGTGGAGGTGAGTCTTGGGAAACTGCAAGACCCAGGTTCTAAATTCCCCCAATTATCTATTAAAAGAGCAACAAAGCTGGGCTTCCCTGGTAGCTCAGCTGGTAAACAATCCACCTGCAACGCAGGAGACCCTGTTTTGATTTCTGGGTCAGGAAGATCCTCTGGAGAAGGGACAGGCTACCCACAGTATTCTTAGGCTTCCCTGGTGGTTCAGACGGTAAAGAATCTGCTTGCACTGCAGGAAGCACAAGTTTGATCCCGGGTTGGGAAGATCCCCTGGAGGAGGGCATGGCAACCCACTCCAGTATTCTTGCCTGGAGAATTCCATGGACAGAGAAGCCTGCTGGGCTACAGTCCATGGGGTCCCATAGAGTCAGACGCAACTGAAGAGACCGAGAGCGCACAAGCAAAGCTAATTTTTAGTAAATTATCATGGCATAAATAGAATATTGTAAGAAATAAATCTTTTTCCAATCTGTACCAAGTTATACACTATACATTTCAGAAAATGGTTATCATTTTTAAAGTATCTTAAGTAACAATTTGCTTAATTTAAGCAATTTTAAGCAAAGAAATTTTCAACTTAAGATAAAGAATGTTTTAAACACAACTGCTTTATTATAAATTCAGAAGAAATGCACAAATAACACATTACTAATATTATAGCCTTCACAAACAAGTTGAACAAGATTTCTAATTGGTTATTCATATATTTAAAACAAATAAGACTCACCAAACAGTTCAATGTAAACTTCTTGAAGTGTATGGGCACTGCAAAACTGGTTCAGTTCATGGTGGATTTTATTGAAGATTAAGGTCTTGTCATAATCTGCAGTGTAGTTCTTCACGATATCAAACACTGGAAGAAAGGTACAATTCATGTTTACCTGTGTATCCTCTAATTCAGCCAAGGTAAAAGTTAGTTATAAAATATACACAAGAAGTGCCAATGAAACTGCGAAAACATGGAACACAACTCTAAGCCTTGATGTGTTCCTTAATGTGCTTAATATTCCACATATTATTGCATTTGCAATTCTAGTAAGCAAACTTTGAGTTCCATACTAAGGAGAGTGTATATTATCTTGAAGGTAATAAGGAAAGTTTTTGAATAAGGGCATGACACTATCAGACTGTACTTTGGCAGCAGAGTGAAAAATGAACTGTAAGGCATAGAAATCAGAGGCAGGGCAAGTATAAAGAAGCAATGATTGAAAAGCAAAAGTTTAGATAAATAGAACCTGAACTAATTGAAGAACAGTGGAAATGAAAGAGGGAAGTAGCTCCAAAAGGCCATTTTCAAAAAGGCAGTTTTCAAAGGTTGAGGGAAAAAAAAAGATGCTAGGCTAGAAGGGAAGGATGCTAACATTTCTGGGCCAGGCTTTATGTCCGGCAATTTATATACTTCCTTAACATACAATTCTCACAAAAAATCTCCTAATTTTGCATAATATGAAACTGAGAAACAGAAATTTCAGAAATGTGCCTAAGGGTATCATACTATACCGTGCCAGAACCTATGCCCTACTTATTAAAACATGCTGCTTTCTCCCTTCAAATCCAAGACGTGCTCTACTGGCCTTCCTATGGAGAAAACTAGAACTAGACTGCAGATCACAAACCAGTCATCAAATAACACTCAGTGGCTAATTAATTCTCTTGGTCATTTACAAATGAGTCAGTGATGCAACAGTTTCCTCTTTATCTCTCGCCAGAAAACAAGCAATATCTCCCCTTCTTCTGTTTTTTCCAATCATAGTCCATTCCACTGATCTGTGACCAGGACAAGTGAGAAAGTGAAGTGAACGTGTTAAGTTGCTTAGTCACGTCTGACTTTTTGCGACCCCATGGACTATAGCCCTCCAGACTCCTCTGTTCATGGAATTTTCCAAGCAAGAATACTGGAGTGGGGTGCCATTCCCTTCTACAGGGGATATTCCCGACCCAGGAATTGAACCTGAGTCTCCTGCATTGCAGGCAGATTCTTTACCATCTGAGCCTCCAGGAACACCCCTGTGACCAGGGAAACTAGATTATAAAAGACAGGAAAATACTTAGTTGCTGAAAAATATAATCCAAATCCACTTGATAGTAACAGAGCTTGCTCTCTGTTCTGAAATTCTTTTGCTATTTGTGCCTGTACCAGTGACATGAAATTCAGCAAGACCTTACATTCCTCTCTCTCTCTCTCTCTCTCTCTATATATATATATATATATATATTTTTTTTTTAGGTCAGTATCATGCCTTCTCAAGTGAAGGAAAAAAAAAACAAAACCCTTAAGGCAAAGGTCTAACTTCATGTTTTTTAATTATTTTTGCTGAACACAGTATCCTGACATTGTATGTGTGCAAATTTTAGTAAGGATAATTATTAATAAGTAATACTTAATAAGGAAAAGTATTACTACTTAGTAATAGGTAATAAGGATAATGACAGATTTTTTAAAAAAATTTATTACAGTATAGTTGATTTATAATGTATTAATTTCTACTCTACAGCAAAGTGATTCAGTTATACATAAATACACATTCTTTTTCATCTTTTCTTTATGATTTATCACATGATAGTGAATATAGTTCCCTGCGCTGTACAGTGGGGTCATGCTGCTTATCCGTCCTTTATATAACAGTTTGCATCTAATTCCAAACTCCCAACCCACCCTCCCCCAAGGCAACCATAAATCTGTTGTTTCATAATTTGTGTCATATTTTAGATTTCACATGTAATTGGTATCATACCATTATTTGTCTTTCTGACTTTACTATGATATTCTCTAATCCATCCATGCTGCTGCAAACTGGCATTATATCATTCTTTCTTATGCTGCATAGTGTTCTATTATATGTATGCACCACATCTTTTTTAATCCATTCATCTGTTGATGGACATTTAGGTTGTTTCCATGTCTTGGCTATAGTCAATGGTGCTACAATGAACACTGGGGTGCGTATCTTTTCAAATTATAATTTGTCTACGTACATGCCCAGGAGTAGGATTGCTGGATCATATGACAGCTTTATTTCTGGTCTTTTGAGGAATCTCCGTATTGTTTTCCATAGGGGCTGCACAGAGTTACATTCCTACCAACAGCATAGGAGGGTTTCCTTTTCTCTACACCCTCTGCAGCATGTTATTTATAAGACTTTTATTTTTATTTTTATTTTTTAAATTTTAAAATCTTTAATTCTTACATGCATTCCCAAACATGAACCCCCCTCCCACCTCCCTCCCCAGAACATCTTTCTGGGTCATCCCCATGCACCAGCCCCAAGCATGCTGCATCCTGCGTCAGACATAGACTGGCGATTCAATTCACATGATAGTATACATGTTAGAATGTCATTCTCCCAAATCATCCCACCCTCTTCCTCTCCCTCTGAGTCCAAAAGTCCATTATACACATCTGTGTCTCTTTCCCTGTCTTGCATACAGGGTCATCATTGCCATCTTCCTAAATTCCATATATATGTGTTAGTATACTGTATTGGTGTTTTTCTTTCTGGCTTACTTCACTCTGTATAATCGGCTCCAGTTTCATCCATCTCATCAGAACTGATTCAAATGAATTCTTTTTAACGGCTGAGTAATACTCCATTGTGTATATGTACCACAGCTTTCTTATCCATTCATCTGCTGATGGACATCTAGGTTGTTTCCATGTCCTGGCTATTATAAACAGTGCTGCGATGAACATTGGGGTACATGTGTCTCTTTCAATTCTGGTTTCCTCGGTGTGTATGCCCAGAAGTGGGATTGCTGGGTCATAAGGTAGTTCTATTTGCAATTTTTTAAGGAATCTCCACACTGTTCTCCATAGTGGCTGTACTAGTTTGCATTCCCACCAACAGTGTAGGAGGGTTCCCTTTTCTCCACACCCTCTCCAGCATTTATTGCTTGCAGATTTTTGGATCGCAGCCATTCTGACTGGTGTGAAGTGGTACCTCATTGTGGTTTTGATTTGCATTTCTCTAATAATGAGTGATGTTGAGCATCTTTTCATGTGTTTGTTAGCCATCCGTATGTCTTCTTTGGAGAAATGTCTATTTAGTTCTTTGGCCCATTTTTTGATTGGGTCGTTTATTTTTCTGGAGTTGAGCTGCAGAAGTTGCTTGTATATTTTTGAGATTAGTTGTTTGTCAGTTGCTTCATTTGCTATTATTTTCTCCCATTCAGATGGCTGTCTTTTCACCTTGCTTATATTTTCCTTTGTTGTGCAGAAGCTTTTAATTTTAATTAGATCCCATTTGTTTATTTTTGCTTTTATTTCCAGAATTCTGGGAGGTGGATCATAGAGGATCCTGCTGTGATTTATGTCTGAGAGTGTTTTGCCTATGTTCTCCTCTAGGAGTTTTATAGTTTCTGATCTTACATTTAGATCTTTAATCCATTTTGAGTTTATTTTTGTGTGCGGTGTTAGAAAGTGATCTAGTTTCATTCTTTTACAAGTGGTTGACCAGTTTTCCCAGCACCACTTGTTAAAGAGATTGTCTTTACTCCATTGTATATTCTTGCCTCCTTTGTCAAAGATAAGGTGTCCATATGTGTGTGGATTTATCTCTAGGCTTTCTATTTTGTTCCATTGATCTATATGTCTGTCTTTGTGCCTGTACCTTTATAAGACTTTTAAACGATGGACATTCTGATCAGTGTGAGGTGGTACCTCATTGTAGTTTTGATTTGCAGTTCTCAAATAATTAGTGATGTTGAGCATCTTTTCACGTGCCTATTGAGCATCTGCATGCCTTTTTTTTGGAGAAATAACTTATATGTTTTCTGAAAGCAGCAGATCTTTTGATTCAAAGTAAAGTCTCAAAGACACCCATGTATACCCATGGTCATAGCAGCATTATTCATAATAGCTAAAACATGGAAGTAACCTAACTGTCCATCAACGGATGAATGGATATAGTGGAATACTATTCAGCCTTAAAAGAAAGGAAATTCTGACATGCTGCTACACAGATGAACCCTGAGGACATTATGTTAAGTGTTAAATAAGCCAGTACAAAAAGACAAACACTGCATGATTCCATTTATGAGGTACCTAAGAGTAGTCAAACTCATAGAGACAGAAAGTACACAGAAACGTTAGAAAGACAGAAACAGTGGTTGCCAGGGGCTGGGAGGGGGGCGGATGAGAGTCACTGTTTACTGGGAAGACAGTTTCCGTTTCACAAGATGGAAATGAGTTACAGAGATGGATGTTGGTGATGACTGCGTAACTGTGAATGCATTTAATGCCCACTGAATATTTAAAAGTGATAAAGATGGCAAATTCTGTTATATTTTATCAAAATTTTAAAAAAAAATGGGAAAAAAAAATCAGACATTAAAAAGAAGGCCAATCTTACTTCAGAAACTCGCATTCAGTTTTTTTATTTGAACAGTACTCCATCTCTGGGGGTTTTCATCTATTACCAAGAAAATATTTTCCCCACACTGAGGACTTTCAGATTGCAAGTTATAGCAAATCTCAGCTAAAAAAGATTTTTTGGTGGTCACAAATCAATGTGGTCAAGGAACTGATCAGTTATAGACTTTAAATGTGTAAGGAAATTATTTTTCATCCTGATTGGGTGAAATGCCACTTTCTAGGAATTCTATTAATAATCAATGACTATCTTGCTAAATACACTCAATTCAGAGTATCCCATACAGTTGCAGAAAGTTAACTCTGTCCAGGATTTGTGATCTATCACTATCACCATTCCCTAAGAATGGAAAATATTCCAATGATTATTTTATATAGAGAGAGATAAAAAATGAATGAAGTCATAAAACTTTCCTTAGGGAATCTCTTATTCTTCAGGGACTCTCTCAGTTACAGAATACTCTGATTATAACTCTAACAGAATAGATGGGTACCATACCTGCACAAGGGGCCAACATATTAACCACTTCTATTCGGTCAATATAGATCATGACCCCACCACTAAAAACAGAGAAATGGAAAAATGTGAGCCAAATACAAACTATTAGAGTCCCAGATTAATCCCACATCATCCAACAAACCCCACATGATAGAAATTTAGAAGTAAAATCTAAAGATATATTACTGATTAAAACGACCTCATTAATCACTACTCAAATGACCCCTATACACACTCACCTGGTTCCTCTCATAACCAAAGGCTCTCCTTTGTAAATGCTGTTATCAGATGAGCTCACAGGAAGACTGGACCTAAAACCTAGAGCTGCTTAGCACTCTGCCCTTATTAACTGAAGCCAACAGCTAAAGCAGTGCATTCCTCAAACTTCTCCAACAAGGAACCAGATAAAATGGTTTCCCAAGAGGTACAGAGGTCAGCCATGAACTAAAATTCTTTTGATTTCCTGCCCTATCTTAATCTACTTTTCATCTGTATTTACTCTAATATGAAAAAAAAAACTTCCCCCCAAAATGTGAAGTAAAATTGACACTCCAGAAAGATAGCTCTTGTTAATTAATGGTTTCCTATACTTCCTGGCCTACCAGCACACATCCTGAAGGACATGTGAACCTCAGTTTAAGAAACCTGAAGTTAAGAGATTTTGAAACTATACAATTAAGCCCTTCTATCAACTTACAATAATATTTTTTTCTGATAAAAAAGCATAATACCTGCTCACAGGCAAAAAATCTGACAAACATAGAAAAGCATGAAGATAAAAATAAAATTTACCCAATATCTCATCAGCTGTCAATTTTGAGTCATCTCTGAAGGGAATCCATAAAAGAGAGTTACAGCTAGACCTAGAGAGAACTTGGCATCAAATGCCTCAACTTAAAACAGAGAGAATCTGCTCCCTCTTTAAAAGCATTCCTGTCCTTCCATAGATGTCAACGCCTCTTTTATAGGCTTTAAAAGTGATATATTAATCATTTAAAATACAGAATTTAAAACATACTTTGAGTTTTATACTCTTCCTTTGATACAATGCAATGTACTGATTATCCTCTTTGGGCCCTGCCTGTCTTTCCTGCCCCAAAATTCTTTAGGGCAGTGATTTTCTAAACATGGTCTTTGGACCAGCAGTATTAGCATCACCTGGGAACTTCTGCTAGCAATGCAAATTCTTGGGTCTCATTACAGACCTACTAAATCAGAAACTCTAAATTAGATGGCATTTAATACTATACTTGATATGGTGAGCTAATTCCATTTTATTTATTTATTTATTTTTTGCTAATTCCATTTTAAACTGTTACTATCAGTTTAAAATGACTCCTAAGATAGAAAGCTCCTATTTGGAGGCAGGGCTTTTCTCAAATAACGCTCAGAAGAGAAATTTCCCTGGGTTACTATCACGCCTATCTGAAAGATGTTTAAGTGACTACGGCTTATGAACAGAAACTACATCTGAATCAAAGGGACCCTGGTAAGCAAGGGGAACGCTTACCTTGTTCCACAAGGCACATTTTTAACTTCATCAGTTTGTAGTGTTGTCTGGGGAGGAAAAAATATCTCATCAATACTCAGCACACATATCATCAAGAACAACCCACTCCAGTGTTACTGCCTGGAGAATCCCAGGGACGGGGGAGCCTGGTGGGCTGCCGTCTATGGGGTCGCACAGAGTCGGACATGACTGAAGTGACTTAGCAGGAGCAGCAGTGTTAAAGGAAAATCTCTATAGAACTGCTAAGAGATAAGTACAAGAGAACTCCATTACAATTTTAGTCCCCTAAATTTCCTTTTGTATCCTCATTGTTCAGTCGCTAAGTTGTGTCTGACTCGTTGCAACCCCATGGACCTCAGCATGCAAGGCTTTCCTGTTCTACACTATCTCTCGGAGTTTGCTCAAACTCATGTCCATTGAGTCAGTGATGCCATCCAACCGTTTCCTCCTGTCATCCCCTTCTCCACCTGCCCTCAATCGTTCCCAGCATCAGGGTCTTTTTCAATGAGTCAGCTCTTTGTATCAGGTGGCCAAAGTATTGGAGCTTCAGCATCAGTCCTTCCAATGAATATTCAGGGTTTTCTTACAGGAGTGGTTTGATCTCCTTGCTGTCCAAGGACTCTCAAGAATCTTTTCCAGCACCACAGTTCAAAACCATCAATTCTTCAGCACTCAGCCTTCTTTATGGTCCAACTCTCACATCCATATGTGACTAGAAAAACCGTAACTTTGACTATACGGATCTTTGCTGGCAAAGTAATGTCTCTTGCTTTCTAACATGCTGCCTAGGTTTGTCATAGATTTTTGCATCCAAACAGACACAAAAGACCAGAAACAAAATATTTTATAGTTAATGTTTGAGTCAAGACTCACCAGGGAAAAAGTTTCAATGTTCAATCTCTCAATCAGAGTCCTTTATTTGCCTTGCCTATACATTATTTGCCTGGGGTTGGCCTGGGATTACAAACTACATGGAATACCCACAAGGATACTATTGCTAGGCCTTGTGTTTTGAACTCTGATTCCACTGCTAATTATTAATGTTTACAATGAAGGTAAAAGATAACTATTATATGCATACAAGTAGGCCTTTGAACTCAACAGCAACCTCTTCCTCTGAAGCTGTAAGCAGTATTCTAGGTCAGGTCCTAGTGACCTCTCAGATGGTCTCTTCAATTTCCTTTTTAATAGAACTGCCACCATCAGCAGTGCTTCCTCCTAGTGAACCAACAATATGGTACTTTATTACCCTACCCCTGTCATAACTTGATTTGGATTTGGAATGACTCCCTATTGCACTGGAAGGCATCCAACAGGTGAGCACATAATGAGTGTATCCTGGACACAATGCACTGTATTAAGCCCACAGCAACAGAGCACTTGACAGAATACAAAGGAGAAAGGAAGCATGGCCCCTGTTTCCAAAGAGCTCACAATCCAACACAGGAGAGAAAATCCTTACATAGCAATCCATAACAGATACAAATTAGGTATTAACTGGCAGAATTAAGTAACCAGTCACACAAACTGTGTGTATAGGTTTCAGGAAGCAGTTGGCTTCTCTGGAGTAGGAAGGGCAATATAGATGAGGTGAGGCTCTGAGAAGAGAACATGATGATGTTAGGGAGAGGGCCGTGAATATTGGCTGGGGGCGGGGGGTGGCTTGTGCTTTCCCTAATCCATCCTATAAACAGCCACAAAATGAACCTTTCAAAAATATGACTTTTTCTTCATTCCTTTGCTTATGTGTGATGTGGTTCTCATTACCTATCACATCCGCAGGCAAGAACACCAGCTGGGAAGCTAAAGTAGTAATTTATTTAGATTAACGTAGAAAAAGCCATGGAAACTGAAAGCTGTCAACCCAGGAGACTTAACAGAGGAGTTTGATAACTAGTTGCATATAAAATTCCAGGAGAGGAAAGAATAGACTATGAATTTTGGGGTTAAAAGGGTGATAATAAACATTAGTGACAGGTTCTGAGTAGAGAGTGAAGCTGATAAGATGAGCTCAGTTTATTCCCTTCAAAACATTAACCAAATTAGACTTCCATATCAACTTTACATATACATTTCTATCTAAATCTAAAGGATAGTCTTCAATTTTCAAACCAGGAACCAGCAAAGAGTTCAAAGGTTAAATCTTCAATTTAACATCCTATTTTCATGTACTTTTTTACTTCTTTTATATTATCTCAAAAACCATTTTCCCAGTATAAATATTTCAAAAGTCTTTGGTTTTGTTATATATATTTTAAAGGCTAAAAGTCTTCATATTTTTCTAAACATTTTTTTTCTTACATCATATATGGGGATATCATATTTCCCCAAGATGGTTCTTAAATATTCCTATCAAATGCCAAATCTGTTAAGCCATTTGTTTATATAACCTATGTCCTCTAATGTGTTCCAAAAATTCCTAAAAATGTTTCTACATCTCATTCCTATGAAAACAACTTCTTAAGAGGGTTTTATTAATATAATTCTTTCCTAGAACACTGCTGTTTCACATATAAAGACCATTTCCATTTAGTCAAACTGACTCCAACATTTAATATTTTGTAGATACAAAGTAATTAGTTCACAAAAATCTTTTTATAAATTTCATTTTCATTTCTTATGATAGTTTATCACTCTATATGTGAATGTCTGTATATATAAATATTTATATGTAAATATATACACACATCCTGTATTTATCTCTTTTATATAAAAGTCATCAGTATGACTCAACATACTAATCTCCAAGAAGGCAGAGACAGACATGCCTGGCACTGAACAAAATCTAAAAAAAAGCCCCTGATCTCTAAGCATCTGATGAAGCCATTGACAACATCACTATAGACCATTTAGGCTGTTGACTCTGGCTGTTGTTCAATCGCTAAGTCATATCTGACTCTTTCGACTCCATGGACTGCAGCATGCCAGGATTCCCTGTCCTTTACTGTCTCCTGGGGTTTGCTCAAATTGAGTCAGTAATGTTCAATTACATCTCCTCCTGTTGCCCTCTTCTTGTGTGGCCTTCGATGTTTCCCAGCATCAGGGTCTTTTCAAACGAGTTGTCTCTTCACATCACGTGGCCCATGTATTAAAGTTTCAGCATCAGTCCTTCCAATGAATATTCAGGATTGATTTCTTTTAGGATTGACTGGTTTGATCTCCTTACAGTCCAAGGAACTCTCAAGAGTCTTCCCCAGCACCACAATTCGAAAGCATCAATTCTTTAGCACTCAGCCTTCCATATGGTCCAATTCTCACATCCACACATGATTAACGGAAAAACCACAGCTTTGACTATATAAACATTTGTTGGCCAAATGAGGTCTTTGCTTTTTAGCATACTGTCTAGGTTTGTCAGCTTTCCTTTCAAACAGCAAGTGTCTTTTAACTTCACGGCTGCAGTCACTATCTACAGTGATTCTGGAGCCCAAGAAAATAAAATCTGTCACACTTCCACTTTTTCCCCTTCTATTTGCCACGAAGTGATGGGACCAGATGCTATGATCTTAGTTTTTCAAATGTTGAGCTTTAAGCTGTTGGTAGGTTCAAAAACCTCTTGATTCAGAGAACTAACTGGAGTCTAGAATGGTTAGGTAATTTCTGCAAAGTCACGTAACCAACTGGTGGAGGAGCCAGGGTCAGAACCTCTTCTCCAGGTTTCTGGCCCCATGTTCACTACACCAGACCGCTTCCTGAGAAATCACTTCAATTTAACAACTTTCACCAAAAGTAGAAAGGCCAGAAATATAAACTGTGTTACAACCCCTGCCTTCAAGAAGTTATGAGACTTTCTGGGAAAAAATTCATACAAAAACTTAAGAGACTAATAACAAGACAACATTACTAAAGGAAACAAGACCAAGGGCCAAAATTTACAATACAGACTTAAAGAGCTATAGAACAAGAGTAGAATTTGTGATGAGCTCTAAAAAGGCTGGCAAGATTTAGACAGGAAATAAGGAATAAAGAGAGATGGTGAGACGGCATCAGCCAAGGCAAGAGTGAATAAAGTATGGGAAAACAGTATGGAATTCAGTCTGACTAGGAGAACCCTATATTTCATTTCAATAGACACGATTCTTACCCCAAGCCATCTAAAAGGAAATTGGAAGGAAATCTGGAGGATTTAAGTATTCATAATGAAAATCTCATTTAGCAGAAAGCCTAGACTTTAAATTACAAGACTAAACACATTAAACTTCCCTAAGTCCTGAAAAATCAGCAGCAGATAGTAGACAAACTTCTGAATCCAAAGATTTATAATCACACAGTGCTTGCAAAAGTAGTTAACTATCTAATCCTGCTTTGTCATCTTGTCATGTCAAAAGATATTTACTAAGTGTCTCCTACAGCCAAGACAGTATTCTCAAGAACCAGATGCTTATTTCAGATATTCTGGGATGTTGTCAAACTAGAACATTCAGTATGGTTCCACATAAAATTGTGCTTAATGTTCCAGGCAAAAATATGAGGCAGAGAAACTGTGTATAAAAATTGAGATCCTCCATGTTAACAGTAGCCCAGGAGATTGCCTCTATGGAAACCAAACACCATTCTAAACCAAGTAATCACTGGTTTATGTCTCTAGTTGTGTTTCAAAATCTTGCTTTTACTCTGATAGCAAAACAGAAAACCTGCTGTATTCCACTATATAGATGGGAGAAGTCAGTCCTTAAAAGCTGCCTAGCTCATACTTCCAGAGAGTGATGTCGTTCAAAGTCATAACTTATGCTGTGACAACTGTACTCTGAACTTTAGCTTCTACATTGGTAGCATACTATCATTTGCTTAAGCAATAAGGAAATCTATCTCTACCCATGAATGTGGTAACTGTTCCTGTCACACTTGTCTTTCTAGTGTCAGGGCTTCCCTAGGAATCACTCACCTGCACAGATCTGAAGGTAGTGATGAAAGGCAACATGATATGATAGCCCGGTCCACTGGGGCTAGTTAGTAAAGCTCCTCCCCTGCAAAAAGATGTTTTAATTTGATAAGATTATAAAAAGAGAAATTCTCTTTCCAAATCTAAAATGCTACAATAAACATTCACTCTTACTCATTCTATTGATTTACTAAAGCCTCACTAGTATAAGTTACTTGTGATGAACAATTGCTGGTCTCTACAGTATCTGTCATACCTACAAAAGTGAAAAGATAAAATTAAACTGTTAACATTACACCTTGTTTCACAAGCTCTAACAACCACATCTCTGGGTCTCCACCATACTTTCAGGTATAAAGATTCTCTTTGGTCTTTAATCTTTTGAGAAGTACTTGTGGAAAAAAAATTCAGCTGGCTCTCAGTTGATGTACTTTAACTGTACATAACACAAGCCAGATCAAAACATAATACATTTAATCACTGGGCTGGAAAAAAAAAAGAGATAACACAAACTTCCAAGTAAGGAGAAAATTTCTGATGCTCACGATTCTTTTACTCTACATAGAAAGCAATTACAATATTGGGGGCAATTAACATATACACAACACTATATATAAAATAGGTAAACAAGGACCTACTGTATAGTACAAGGAACTATATTCAGTATCTTGTAATAATCTATAACATAAAAGAATCTGAAAAATATATAAACATATAAATCACTTTGCTAAACACTTAAAACACAACATTGCAAATTAACTATATTTCAAAAATTTTTAAAAAAATACTTGGACTATAAAGCCTCTATAAAATCAACAAAAAATTAGCATATAAAGATGAAGAATAAAGAGATAAAACTATAAATCAATGTTATAAGCATAGATGTGAATAGAAGTTCACCAAATTCTGAAATGTAAGAAACATGACACCATACTCTGGAAGTTATAAAAAGGAGGCAATTTGGAGGCAACAATAAAAATGAAATCCTGTTTTATATAGTGAATAGTAAATTCATAGAACTTAGCTTTCTATCTTGAAAATATAAACAGATTTGCAAAGAATTCATAACAAATAACTAAGAAAAGATTAATTGTTTTAGGTCCATCCCTAACTCTTTGAAACCCACACCTTGAAATGTTCTTTCTTTGCCTTTACTATCACTTTTTTCCATTATTCCAAAAAAATTTTTTTTCCAAAAATTTTTAAAATTTCAAATTCATTGAAAGAAAGTTATATGCTGAACTAGATGGAAATACAGACTAATCTGTCATTTTTAAAATGCCAGACTCCCACCCCTACTTGCTAAGACTATTCCTAAGACTCAAGGTGGATCTAAAAGTGGAAACATCAGTTTTAGGGGAGGATGGGCGGAAGCCAGCAAAAAGTTGAAGCTCTTTCAAATACACCACTTCAAATTTCTCCAAACTATCATCTGTCTACATAAAAAAAAAAACAAAACTGGTGGAAACTACGTTGAAGGAACAGCTATTCATCTCTGCTAGAGAGCAACTAACAAACTTCACACCATTCCTTTCCACGTGAAAAGAAAGAGAAAGGTTGGGAGGATGTGTCTGTCACAATCCTGTGCTTGTCTCCCAAGGTCCAGGAATTTAACAACTGTAATGGTCTTCATGGCCTTACAAGCCCAAGCCAGATGCCATAATCTTTTAAAGAAAACAAAAAGCTAAGAAACCACCACAAACAGGACTCAAGTTTCTAAATAGCATCTACAGCTGCAAACAGAAAGTCAGTAAAGCTGTATGCAATTTAACAATGATTTATCCACCTCCTCAGCTACAGATGGAGTGACCACTGCCTTCCACCTTTCATTTTTTCCTACAAATAAGTGGGTTTACTATTAGGAACAATTGTAGGGAGTCTTAATCTCTGCACAGCACTGAAACTGTCCAGCTGTCTACAAAAGCCTGCCACCACCCCCAAACCCCCTAGGGATGCGACGAAAATCACCTTCTAGGACTAGAAAAAGTTCCCCGAGAACAATTTCCTAGACTCGAATAAAAGTCTCCCTCTCCCTGCTCTAGAACCTGAGCTGACTGCACGTGCTGCTCACCTGTAGTACACGGCCAGGTGTCCTTCCTCGATCTTGTGGATGGAGGCGTAGAGGAGGACCACCACCAGACCCACCACTCCAGCCACCAGAACTCGGGCTTGAGTCATATTCATCTTAATTCCTCCTGCATGCGGATGGAACGCAGCCCCAGCCCCTTGAGTGACAGGCCCACCACCTCTGGTTTCCACCTTCCCCCTGGCGACCCGGCGCCGTCCCGCAGGCCGAGCTGAGGAGTCCTATGCCCCCTTTTCCTCCTCGCCAACCCGCTCCGCCAGAGCTGGCCCGTGAGTCGACACGGCTCGGCCTGACAGCCCCCTCCCGACGACCACTCCTCCCCGCCCAGCAGAAGGCACTAACTGAGAAGGGAGCCAGCCGCAGACTCCGGACGGAGGCCGACCCCTCGGCCGGGCCTCACTAATCAGTGACGCATCGTCCCCGCCCGCACGTGGAGCCGCCACCAAGGCCGGGCCAACCGCCGCCAACAGCCGGCCCCGCCCACCCGCGGGGCAATGCGGCTGCGCGGACACGCACGCCAACGCCGCGCCCTGCGACTAGAGACGGGGAGCGAATGGGACAAAATTCTCCAAGCCGCCCGCCAAGAGATTCGCGCGAAGGTGCGTAGGGTCTTCTCTGTGTGCTTTTGGTTTCCTGCTCCGGAAGAAAAGGGAAGTGGGGTATTGGAAGTAAGCAAAGGGGCAGAGGAAAGAAGGCATCTGAGACATCCCTTAGTGGTCAGTTTGTCCTTGTGCAAAGACATCTATTAACGTGCTAGAATGCTGATCCAGTGAGGGCTTTATGAAGGCCATCCAAGCAGTAAGAACCGAATGAACTAATAAGCACGCAAACGTGGGTGTGTGTTGGGAGGGTCCTTCAGGAAGACTACGAACAGTGAGCGTTTGAACTTCCTTGAAGCCTCTGTGTTGGAAAGGAGTGGGATATTAGGCTAGGCCCTGATTTTGAAAGGCCCTAAAACAGTGCTTTTCTGCAGGGAGGGGAAATTGGATGGCTAGAGAATAAACCCGGAGAAAGCAATGGCACCCCACTCCAGTACTCTTGCCTGGAAAATCCCATGGATGGAGGAGCCTGGAAGGCTGCAGTCCATGGGGTCGCTGAGGGTCAGACACGGCTGAGCGACTTCACTTTCACTTTTCACTTTCATGCATTGGAGAAGGGAATGGCAACCCACTTCAGTGTTCTTGCCTGGAGAATCCCAGGGACGGGGGAGCCTGGTGGGCTGCCGTCTATGGGGTCGCACAGAGTCGGACACGACTGAAGCGACTTAGCAGCAGAGAATAAAGACATACTTTCTTTTCACTAAATACTTTTCTGCCCTTTTAAGTTATTCATTGTTATTTAGTCACTAAGTAGTGTCTGACTCTGCGACCCCATGGACTGGATGCCAGACTTTCCTGTCTTCACTATCCCCCGGAGCTTGCTCAAACTCTTATTCATTGAGTCTGATACTATCCAACCATCTAATCCTCCGTCTCCCCCTTCTCCTACCCTCCATCTTTCCCAGCATCAGGGTCTTTTCCAATGAGCCAGCTCTTCACATCAGGTGGCCAAAGTATTGGAGCTTCACCTTCAGCATCAATCCTTCCAGTAAGTATTCAGGGTTGATTTCCTTTAGGACTAGACTGGTTTGCTCTCCTTGTTGTCCAAGGGACTCTCAAGAGTGTCCTCCAGTACCGTAATTGAGAGCATCAGTTCTTTGATGCTCATCTTCATGGTCCAATTCTCACATTGGTACAAGACTACTGAAAAACCATAGCTTTGACTACATGGACCTTTGTCAGCAAAGTGATGTCTCTGCTTTTAGTGAAAGAGTAAAGATAGGAGTGAGATAGATGAATATAAGGGAAATTAGGGCAGCATATTAGAAGAGGTTGGGCATTAGTCACACAAGCTTTGAAAGACTAGCAGTGGGACCACAAATAGACTAAAGTTGGAGAGCTCTGTAATCTCTTAGGTAGGGAAGTATGAGAAAGCAGTGCTTCTGGGTCAGTAAGTCTACAGAATAGCTCGGAGTGGAGACAGGAGACAGGGAAGCCAAGTGGTTAGTAAACTGCAGGCCCAAAGTTTCAGTAGTTGTAACTGGTGGAAATGGAAAGAGGTAATAGAATCAATTCAAATCTTCATTAAAGCAAGCCCTCCCAAACAACTTTACCTTTTCCCTTCAATAAATGCACTTACCTGGATCATCCCTTTGACTTTTACACCTAAGAATATATGGGACCTTGTCTGTACTAGATAAATGTTAGTTGCAGAGCTTAGCTATTTTGACCTACAAAAAGCAAAACGAATGAAAAATAACTCGTTTACTTCTGTTTTCTGGATGAATTATTTTAGTTTTTCATAGTATTGCTTGAATGAAATAGATATAATCCACAATTGAAATTCAACTCTGAAAACTGTCAACAAATAACAAATAGAGTGGTCAACTCATGTATCAAAAGCATATCTGAGGTGATCTCACTGTAATAGGCTGTTCTGACTCATACCACTTGCCTATATCATACAGATCAGGCTCTCCTGAGGTGGTATCAGCCACAAACCATAAAAATAGTCCCACCCTATACCAGGTCTTTTATCAGTTATTATAATGATATTTAGAAAATGCTCATTTCAAAAAGCCTTTAACAATAATTTCATTCCAAATAAACACTCTTATTGTACTGCCTGTGTTAATTTTTCTGATCTTCCCATTTTGCTCAGTTTCTTCCAAGCAACAGGCACCCAATAAATGTTTACTGATTAAAACCTTCTAGAACTGGAAGAAGCAAGAGAGAGACAGCCAGTTTTAATGGCTGGTAGCCAGAATGTCCATATTCAGAGACACAGTAGTAGCAGTTGACTAAAAAGTTAGGCGAAGACAATCCCAAGGTCTCAAACTGAGATGACTGGAAAAATGACACTATTAGCAAAAATGGGGATGGTGTAACTAAGACAGCAGTTTTTAGGACATGGTATAAGCATAGTTTTTAGAAACAGATAGTGATGACAGGCCATCTCAGGAGAAAAGACTATATTAAAGAAGCTACCCAATACTGCCTTTACCGTAAGTCTGTTTCATTCCTAAGTACACTAAAAGCCTGTTATGTTACTCTGTGCTCCAACTTTGCTTCATGGAACCTTCACATTTTCTCAAAGCATATTCAATTATTCTGCTACAGTCTGGTTTTAATGAATAGAGATTCAGAAAGTAATTTAAAAATTGTTTAATATACAAAGTGAAAAACTGTCTAGAATACAAAAGCATTTCACATTTTTAAAACAAGTAATACCTTCTAAATTATTTAATAGACAATAGATCCACAATCCTTTATCTGAAACCCTGTCTGCGGCCATACCATCTTGAAGGCAACCCAATCTAGTCTTGAAACCCTTGGGGACAGATGCTTCAGAATTATGAAATTTTCAGATTTTAGAAAGGTAATTCAGTGCATATACCATACTACATAAACCTCAGGCAGGGTCTGTGCCAGCACCCTTCCCCCTAATAATCAAATACAGTAATATTTCTGCAGCAAAAGAAAAGAATATTCACACTAAATGGGATAAGTAGACTCACTGTCAATTCTTGTTGGATGTGCAAGCAGATGAATTTTGTCATCAATTTTATGAAAAATCTTGTTTTCAAAGATTTTTGGATTTTGGAATTATAGATAAAGAATGCAGATCTTTATAAATTTGTATGAGAAGACATGAAAGATTCCTTAAAAGACCCATTTTTACAAATGAAAACAGATAAGCTTTCAAATACATTATAAATTAACAGGTATCTTCTCTTTGATATTATTAAATGTACATCTTAAATACATATACATATAGCACACTTAACATTTGGAAGAATCAATTGGTATTAAAGGCACAAATGCACAATCCCTTTCATAGGAAAGGGATACAATCAAATGTACAGTAAAATGGAAAATGGGATTAAACTCTCTTATGAGGCTGGGAAGAGCACTGTTAAGTGCAACACAAGTACAACACAAGCAGTCTCTTCCACAGAAACATAGGCAAACACTTTTTACTTAGAATACATGTTGAGATTTTCTTCTCTGTATACATTATTTTGGCCTTATGCCCAAAAGTTAAATGTTGAAAGAATCAGTTAAATAAGTAATGTTTTACCAAGTTTGAAGACAAATGGATTTAAGTCCACCGACTCATAAAATTCTATCTGTTCAGAAGTTAAAATTACCCAGAATCAAAATATTATGCTGTAAAATCATGTGGAGTTTCTGATCATAGTCATTTCTTCCATTGACTGGTATTTGAAGAATGGCTTCATAGGAGAAAAACAAATGTCCAACATGTGCAGCAACAACTTCATAGGTTTCAGGAGAGTCACTAAGTGGCAAGTCATTCTGTTAACCAACTCCAATCAAGACTCTAAAACCAGGCATGAAAAAGTTACCATTAGATGTTGACTCTAAGCAGTAGGTATATGGGTGTTCATTTTTGCAAGTTTTCTGTTTATTTGGAGATTTTATAATCAAAAGTTGAAAAACCAAAAATACAAATAAGTTACAATTAAAGAGTCTAGTTTACCTTAATTTCTACTAACAAAAAAAAATTTTCAAAGAGTTTTCAGATATTTGAAGCAAATAATGAAAGAGGAATAAACAAAGAATTAATATCAAGACTAAACATAGTAAAAGTTAATTCAGTAAATATTTTATTGTAGTTTCGCCAAGTTTTAACAAATCAGTAATTCATAGCAATCAAATCTTCATAAAAACACTTCTGTTAATAACCATATTAACATTATTCATTTTGCACACAACAGTTACTATATTTGAAGTACAGTACAAATTATGCCCCATCTTACTGGGGAAAACTGACTGCAGAAGCAAAAAAGTACAGACCATTTGATTTCAGTGGTCACACTGCAAAGAAAGCTCACCAATCATTTAACTTGACCAAAAATGCTATTAAAGATTACTGATGGTATAATCCTAGTATATCCATGAGTAAGAGAAGATGGGGAGTTGAGGTTAAGCATTCCTCAAATGCTGTTTGCTCTGAGTTCTATTCCCCAACTGAATCCCAAACACCAGATAAGTCCAGCATGGAAAGTTAAGCCCTTTGCACCCAACACACTTAAAACACACATCCATATTCATATAAAACTTACCATCATACTGTTGCCCTGTTTTTCATTTGCTTCATGAATAATAGTGCTTAAATGGCCAAGACAGTTCAAATTTTCTTCTATCATTTGTGCTAAAGTCTCCCTGTCGAATGAAAGCAAAAGGGCATATGAATTTCCTCTACTTTCTGATTTTCAGGGTCAGGATGATACTGCTCTTGCTACAACACCACAACCCAGCAACCCAACACAGCTGATTCCTGTTGTCTTCAGTTTGCTCATCCCTCCCACCCAGAGGCAGAGTCCTGTTTGTTACTCCAGGCTGCTGCCTCTGCCCAGCTCTAATGATAAGGAGTCCACTATAACGCCAATCTGATTTTCCTCTGAAATATAAGTAGCACTTATATACAACTTTTCCCCCCTGAAAATGCTCACTCGGGGAAAAAGAGACCCTGTGGCACAGCCAGATGAAAGATCTCTTTTTGTTTCTGGAACATTTCCTTTTCCTTACAAGTAGTAAAAACATCAGCATGCTTACTTCTGAGACACAAATGTAGGGGAAGAGACAGAAAAGATAAGCTATCTTTTCTGCAAAGATTAGGGAAGGTGAAAAAAACTGTGGAAAATATAGATAACAGCAATGAAAAAGAAAAGCAAGCTGATTCCTGACGACAAGAGAAGAAAACTATGACGGGGAGCTGCAAAGAACAAAGAAGTATCCTTGGAAATTTGAAGACAATCCTGAATCTGATTTCTATCTTCTATACTTTCCTCTTCCATATGGCCTCCATCCTTACCTTTTACTAACCCTCAGTCCCTACCCCAGTAGAACCAATTCCAGGCCATGGAAGATGGTCACTGTTAGCTTAGAACTAAATTCTCATTCAGCTTATTCAACAGATAGAAAAATTGAGGTCAACAGTCCCCAGTCCTTGGTGGTTAAGTACCACAGGTATATTATTACTGAAACCAGTTTTCCTTTTGGAAAATATATTTTTAAATTCCTGGTGAATATATTTTTGCAAACAATCATAACCTCACACTGAAAATCACTTGTATAGAGGTAACATTTGCAACCATTTGCATTCTCTAATAAACCCAAGTGTCTCTAATGAAAGCAAAAAGATATTAAAGTTTATTTGTATCAATTCTGATTAATGAAATATTTCCTAAAGTCCATATAACTAATTATAGTCTATGCTCTAGCTGTGGATGTATTACATTGGGCCAAATGTATAATGACCCTAAAATATACCCTAGAACTTGCTTTCTTTAAGAAGATAGAATACCTGGTATCAGCTTGCCTTCCTGCCATGTGCTTTTCTCTTATAAAAGCAGAGTACAGAATGTGCAGCTCTGACCTCCTGAGCAGTGATGTTACACGGCTGCACCTCTGGAAAACTAGTTATGGGCAGAGCTTCCAGGAAATAAGCGATAATACACAAGCTAGCAAAGAGCCACTGGCTCTGGATATGGCACATCTCATGCTGAGAAAAATAACAGAAATGGATAGTCATTCAGCTTTTAGCAGAAGAGTAGGAATTAAAGGAAAATATAGGACTTCAAACTTGAGTTGTTTCCAAAAACAATTTAAGGCACTGAAAAAAGTCTGAAGTTATAAAATGAGTACTGCTGCTAAGTCACTTCAGTCGTGTCTGACTCTGTGCGACCCCATAGACAGCGGCCCACCAGGCTCCCCTGTCCCTGGGATTCTCCAGGCAAGAACACTGGAGTGGGTTGCCATTTCCTTCTCCAATGCATGAAAGTGAAAAGTGAAAGTGAAGTCGCTCAGTCATGTCTGACTAGTAGCGACCCCATGGACTGCAGCCTACCAGGCTCCTCTGTCCATGGGATTTTCCAGGCAAGAGTACTGGAGTGGGGTGCCATTGCTTTCTCCAAAAATGAGTAAATTAAACTCAATTCCATTGGGGGGTGAAAGGCCCTAAAATGACAACTGCAAAAAGACAGCATAAATTCTTAGAGATAAATGATAAATTTAGGAATAAAGTATGGCTAAAATGTTTAATAAGTCAATAATAGAAAAAGAACTTAGAACTTGGATTGAGCTAAGAAGAAGTAACATTTGCTGAAGATTCACTTCCCAAGCATTTTATATATACTGTCTAGCTGAATTTTCATAGCATTTCCCATTTTACAGGTGAGGAAATGTGAACATTGAAACAGACAAGTTAACTGTGTGGGGTTATTACAAACGGACAATCAGGATTCAATTCTGGTCTATAAGGCAGTGAAGACTACATCTTAACCACTTTACTGTCTTATTCCCACCACTGCTCTTGAGCACACAACTATCTATTGTAACAAAGTGAACCCACCCATCTTGAGGAGTTACCACGCATGACAGAGGATGTTCACGTTCTGCTGAAGTTGGGGGCAGCTGAGGGGTTACACCTTCTAGACTGGATCCTACAAGGGACCGAGCAGAACTCTGTGTCTGAAGGAAAAAAAAAAATTACAGGCAAGCACCTTCATGCATTCATATTCCTAAGACACATTTCTATCACTACTTTTAGGCACAACCAGAGTATTTCTGTACAAAACTATCTCCACACCCTACTAATTATCCTGTCCTGGACCTCTTTCTTCACTGACTAAAATCAGATGTCCATCCTTCCATTCTACGTTAGTTGGAGAAAAAAACTCCAGTTGAACAAAGGGGTGGTTTTTCAAATTAGCCAGGCACATCTATCCCCAAGTTTGGTTGGGTGACCACAGTGGTCTAGGGTTGGGAGGAGTATAAAAACAGGAAACTAGAAAGGAGAGAGAATGAAGGATGATCATGAAGTCCTACATCCGAATCACTAGTGAGACACCAAGCAAAGAATATGAGCATCAACCCAACATAAAATACATATGTCTTCAAGAGGACAGAAATCATGCTGATAAAAAACCCTTTTGTAGAGAATAACAGCAAATTAGTGTCATATTAAATAATTCATATTAAAAATTACTTACACAGGCAATTTTAAGGAGATGCCATATTTCTTTCTGCCTCTTTCCCTGCATAAACATGACAGTATTGTCAGCTTCTTTGATGTTACTGAGGGCCATTTCCACCTTGGGCAGTAGATCAATAATCTTCTGCTTACAGCCCAACAACTTGCTGGAGAGGTAAAATCTGTGTCAGACACTTACATATTCCCCAAGACTGTACCCCATACTCCCAAACCCAGCTGGGGGAATGAGTCACAATCAGCACAGATTTAGTGACTGATCTGCAAAGCAGTGCACACAGAGAGGACACTAAATGCATGCAGCTGTGGCTAAGCTCTGCAGCATAGTGCCAGTACTTTCCCTGGGTCTGGTATATTTACCAGAAACGGGTATTACGTTTTAAAAGGAACCTGGCAAAAGTTCCCTGGCTTTTCAGTAGGAAATAAAACAAAATTTCTACCTCAGATGACCAAACAGCTCCTTGAGAACCCGGTCCTGACTCTGCACAGTATGCACAATGATTTTCACCATCTCCGTGCTGTCACTGTAGGAGTGATCTATAAAAGAACTCAGTCAGTAGGTATAACCTCTCTTCTGCATGAAACAAACCAGCCCTAAACAAAAAATTCCTAAAAATCTGAAATTAGTTTTAAATAATTAACATCTCCATTTAATTTCAAAACTAAATTGGTATAAAAAATTTTAAGATTATGTATCTGTAAATAATCACATAACTAAAAACAAAGTCTGTCTTTGTGTGTATGTAATGTATACATGAAAGTGAAAGTGTTAGTTGCTCAGTCCTGTCTGACTCTGCAACCCCATGGACCGTAGGCCGCCAGGATCATCTGTCCATGGATTTTCCAGGCAAGAACACTGGAGTGGGTAGCCATTCCCTTCTCCAGGGATCAAACTCAGATGTCCTGCATTACATGCAGATTCTTTACCATCTGAGTCATCAGGGAAGCCCCAGGTGGCAAGAATACACAGAATGACTATACAAAAAAGGTCTTCATGACCCAGAAAACCATGATATATGGTCACTCACCTAGAACATCCTGGAGTGTGAAGTCAAATGGCCTTAGGAAGCATTACCAACAAGGCTAGTGGAGGTGATGGAATTCCAGCTGAGCTATTTAAAATCCTGAAAGATGCTGCTGCTAAAGTGCTGCATCAATATGCTAGCAAATTTGGAAAGCTCAGCAGTGGCTGCAGAACTGGAATAGGTCAGTTTTCATTCCAATCCCAAAGAAAGGCAATGCCTCACACTAATGTATAATTTTGCTCATTTCACATGTTAGCAAGGTAATACTCAAAATCCTTCAAGCTAGGCTTCAACAATACATGAACTGAGAACTTCCAGATGTAAAAGTTGAATTTAGAAATGGCAGACAGAACCAGAGATCAAATGGCAATATCCACTCATTCACAGAAAAAGCAATTCCCCCCAAAAATCTGCTTCGTTGACTATGCTAAAGCCTTTGACTGTGTGGATCACAACTGTGGAAAATTCTTCAAGAAATGGGAATATCAGACCATTACCTGTCTCCAGGCCAAGAAGCAACAGTTAGAACCGGACATGGAACAATGGACTGGTTCCAAATTGGGAAAGGAGTCACGGCTGTATATTGTCACCCTGCTTATTTAAATTATATGGAGAGCACATCATACGAAATGCCAGGATGGATGACTCACAAGCTGGAATCAAGATTGCCAGGAGAAATATCAACAATCTCAAACATGCAGATGATGCCACTCTAATGACAAAGCAAAGAGGAATTAAAGAATTAGAGAGGATGAGGGCGAAAGAGGGAAGTGAAAAAGCTGACTTAAAACTCAATATTCAAAAAACTAAGATCATGGCATCCAGTACCATCACTTCATGGCAAATAGATGGAGAAACAATAGAAACAGCGACAGATTTTATTTTCATGGGCTCCAAAATCACTGTGGATGGTGACTGGACCCACGAAATTAAAAGATGCTTGCTCCTTGGAAGAAAAGCTATGACAAACCTAGACAAGAGTATTAAAAATCAGAGACATCACTTTTGCCAACAAAGGTCGATTACAGTCAAAGCTATGGTTTTTCCAGGAGTCATGTATGGATGTGAGAGTTAGACCACAAAGGCTGAGAGCTGAAGAATTGATGGTTTCGAATTGTAGTGCTAGAGAAGACTCTTGAGAATCCTTTGGACAGCAGGGAAATGAAACCAGGCAATCCTAAAGGAAATCAACCCTGAATATTCATTGGAAGGACTAATGTTGGAGCTCCAATACTTTGGTCATCTGACGCAAAGAACTGACTCATTGGAAAAGACCCTGATGCTGGGAAAGATTGAAGGCAGCAGAAAAAGGGCGACAGAGGATGAGATGGTTGGATGGCATCACCGACTCAATGGAGATGAGTTTGAGCAAAATCCGGGAGATAGTGAAAGACAGGAAAGCCTGGTGTGAGGCACTCCGTGGGGGTCACAAAGAGTCGGACAGGGCTTACAGACTGAACAACGACAATGTGTACATAGGTTTACCACTGTGTATTCAAAGACATTGCATCTTCTCTGTTTTGAGAAGAATTATCTTGGCTAATTCAAGCCCCAGACATATATGCAGCTTTCTGGACATGAGATCAATTTTTCTTAGATGACTAACATAATTTATTTAGAATAAGAACGACAATTCATCAAACTTTCACTGACTCAAAGGAGTTCCAGCTAGGTTGCTTGAAATTTCATGTTTATACATCTGTTTATACCCATGAAAGCACTGAAAAAAGCTGATCAACTTAAGCCAAATCTGATGCATAAAAGGACCTGCAGACATCCTGAATGTTCAGTTTGAGGGCAGTATGACATCTCAAAGTAAACTGGCAGCTGACAAAGATCCTCAAATGGGATGGTGGTCACAGTGAGTTCTACCATTACAGGAGATGCCAGCCACCTTTTTAAAAAAGCAAACCCAAATACTAGCATTAACTGTTATGTTTCAAAAAGTGGCTATTTAAGTTTTAAAAAATTGGAAGTTTGGTCATGGATCATGCTGGCATTTCCCCAGACAATAATTAATCTTGAATGTAAAAATAATATTATTATTATTATATGCTATTATCTACTTACAGTTTTCTCATTTTAATACTCACAGGAGTCCCAAGAAATGGCTACTGATGCTACCCACATTTTACTATGAAAGGAATATCAAAAGAGATTTTTGAAAAGTTGTGTCCTGTGTTAGCACTGTGAAGACCTCCTCAAGTACTCAGCTTTAGTCCCCACACATCTTTTTCTGTCTCTTCCTCAAAAACAACCAAAGACAGAGTCTCCCAAAAGGCTTCTCTCCAAACAGCACTTATTAGTAAATCCCACAGATCAAGCCCAACAGCTTTGCCACATAACTATAAGGCATATAGCTCTTTTAGATGGCCAACAACCTCAGAACTCTAACCTACTCCAACATGGGGAAAGCTGGCTTTCACCATTTGCAGCTGAACAAGAATCTCAAGTCATCTTTGAACTGGAAAAGGCACCAAAGACCATATACCTCAAGTGTGATTATATTAGCCCCAACAATAGACAAAACTTCTTGTCACAACTTGTTTGTCAGTTGAGCTGACTATCAGTTCTTTGGATAACTCTGGATAGCAAATTTATTTCTAGGCCCTGTGATATGCTGATACCTGTGACTACTGCAAAGATTTTGTAAGAATAACCCAAACAAATTTTATCAATGACTGTGGAAAGTTAATTTGACTGAGTCAATGGATGGAATTTTATATACCTTCACCTACAATATCTGATTCATTGGTCAGGAGATGGAGAGTAATGAATACTGATTAAAGGAAAAAAGTTATCCTTGCTCTATTTGAAATCTTAAATTTCAGTATTTTACTCTAACTTCTATCATTTTTTTGGTCATTATTTTCAACTTTTCTGTCCTCTAATTGTTAGCAACATCCTAACCCTAGATCAGTCTAACCACCTGCTCTATCAGTTTTCTGTATCCAAGCTACTAAACATTACCATCAAAACAATTATACTTTCATTCTTTCTGCTGTCCTAACTAATTCACAGGTTTTCACTTCTGCTCTGGATTCTTAATAAATGTCCTGGACCAGCAACATCTGCCACTGCACACACCAGCTTTCAAAAGCATACTCATTTAGCATACTCCTTAAATCTATGATGTCACATCTCTTCTGTCACAGTTAACCCAACATCTTACTTTGGGATAGGAGGCTGTAAAGCAGTAAGAGTTTCACCTTTCAGTCCCTATACCCACAGAAGTATCTATATCCACACACATCTCCCTCCCTAAGATAAGGAGCAACAAGCCCAACCCCTCCCACTATTCTCTGGAGTCAGCCCCTCAAAGTTGTTCAGAGACTTCCCTCTCCACAGGCTTTTGGCCCCAAGCGCATAGACAAGCTTAAGCCTTTCTTCTAAAAATTTACTTCTCTTCATTCTTCAACCTCTCTGAGCTGCTCATCTCTCTTCCTTCCTTAACAGCCAAGCTTCAGGAAACAATAGCTTAGATAACCAGGTTTCAAACTTACGGGTCTCAGGACACCTACACTCAAAAATCCTTAAGAACCCCAAAGTTTTTTAGGAATTAAACTGATAAATATAAAAATATTCATTTATTCATTAAAAATATCATAAATTCATTATCAAAACATTTTAATCCAAAATAACTATATTTTCCTGAAAAAATTTAGTGAGAGTATTGGCATTATTTTACATTTTTGCAAATCTTTTTAATAACCCCACCAACTTGTCAGAAAAGTATTTAAGTATTGAGAAGCTGACAAATTTTGGATGATGGACAGAAGTTTTCCTACATTCTAATTTTTTGCTTGAAACATGGAATTTTATCATTGACAACTAGTATTGTTTTTTTTAATCCTTCAAGTGATAGTCATGCTCCATTAATTTTTAGAAAATATCTGCCACATACGCAAATCTGAAGAACCACAGTTTATCTGATGATCATTGTTCCAAGTAAAAATGGTGTTCTGTTAAATAGGCTGGTCCACAAGCAATGTCAACAACTGCTGATGTGGTTTTCCTTAGGACAACCGTCATACCTCAGCAGGGCTTCCCTCATAGCTCAGTTGGTAAAGAATCCACTTGCAATGCAGGAGACCCCGATTCGATTCCTGGGTCAGGGAGATGCCCTGGAGAAGGGATAGGCTACCCACTCCAGTATTCTTGGGCTTTCCTTGTGGCTCAGCTGGTGAAGAATCCGCCTGCAGTGTGCAAGACCTGTGTTTGATCCCTGGGTTAGGAAGATCCCCTGGGGAAGGGAAAGGCTACCCACTCCAGTGTTCTGGCCTGGAGAATTCCATGGACTGTAAAGTCCATGGGGTCACAAGCAGTCAGATACAACTGAGTGACTTTCACTTTCATACCTCAGCATGTAACAGAGCACTTTATGAGTACTTTCCATTTTGTCACAGAGAATATTAAAAAGACATATACCCAAGGGTTGAGATTTCTTTAGAATTTTTATTGCCTTATCAAGGACACTTTTAAATGAAACTGGCTTTTTTTTTTTAAACTATGAACCCACATTGGTGAAAATCAGTGACTACTAGCATACTTTGGTGCTAGTGCCTTCATTCACGCTAAGCAAGGTGCAAGCTGTTTACCCATCAATGTTTTTGCAGCATCACTGAAAATGTCAACACAGTACAAGAGGCAAATAACATTCTAGCATTGTGAAAACAGTTTTGACTTCACTGACTCCTCTTAAAAGGATCCTTTGCAGATCCTCAGGGGTTCATGAGCTACACTTTTGAGAACTGCTGATCTAGACTGACTTCTCCATTTCCTCCTATCCCACTCCGTCTTCAGCCCACTACAATCTAGTTCTGTTCCCAAAAGGCCATTCTTTTACCAAGATCACCAATCATGTCCAAATAACCAAGTCCAATGGACATTTTCATTATCATTTTTATTACCTACATCTCTAGCATTTCACCCTGATCATGTTCTTCTTGAAACTCTCTGTCCTATTCCCATCGTATCATTCCTGCTACACATTCAAGTCATTCCTCTATCTTTTTGTACACTCTTCTGCTTCTAGCCATTTCTTGAATGTTGGTATTCTCTAGGTCCATCCTTGGTTTTCTTATTCAACATATTTATACAAGATGATCGCTTTATTCCTATGGCTAATTACTCTCAAACCAGCTAAATATCTAGTCTGGACTTCTCCACTAAATCCACATGTTCAATACATTCATACATATGTACGTACAATACACATGTATGTATGTATATATATGTGTGTTTATATATACATACACACATATATACTATTGTCCATCTTATTTAAATGTTCCACTGACACCTTAACATCAACATGTACAAAAATGAACCCACATTCTTTTCCCATTAAGCCTGTCATCTTTCCTATACTTCCTATCATGGTGAGTGGTCCTCACCCACTAGAACTGGGTGCTAAGAGCATCAAATTGCTCTAGCCAGAAACTTGGCAGGCATCCATGACCCTCTAGGCCATCTCCTTCCACCCATATACAATCCATTACCCAATATTATCAGTTCTACTTCCTAAATACCTCTCTTGCCTTTATCTTCCTTTTCTTCACTGGCACTCCCCACTGCCACAGTTCAGGCTCTCTGCTTTAGTTCATGTCCTGCCTTATCCTGTGCCACAATTACTCAACAACCTCATAACTGATGAATGTCTCTAACCCAGCCACACTTTAATCCATTATCCACAATGTTACCAATGCAGTATTTCTAAAATGCTAATCTGATCATGCCATTCTCCTGATTATATCTTTTTAGGGTTTCTCTTTGCCATCATGATGAAATCCAAAACTGTTACTGTGACGTGCCAGATCCTTTGTGATCCAGTCACATTTCTCCTTCTGATACTCTATAATCCAGTCACAATACATTTCCTCAAACACACTAACTGCTACATGTATGTGTCTTTATCTATTATACTTGCATATATAAGAGTATATATACTCTTTCATATATACCTTCTTTCACCAAGCTACTGCTACTTATCCTTTAAGGCTCATCTCAGATGTCATCTCCTGCAGGAAACCTCCTCTAACCAACCATGACTAACCAATCAGGGTTAGATGCCTATTGTATATATATCTCATACATGTTTGTGGAAATTAACTGAACAAATTCCACTACAATAAAAACCAATGTAGAGGAGATTGTGTTATTTGTTACATACTATTTAAGATTTGCATGTGTTTGTAATTTTAAGGTGTAAAAGTTACAGTTTTGTTTATTTGTTTACAATTTCAGTATCTAACATATCAGGGCACAGAAGTCACCTTTTACTTCTTCCCTAATCCTTCAAAACAGATCAGTTTTTAACTGAAGGATAATATCTTGCACATACATAATACTCTATAGTTTTCAAGCACTTTCACAAACATCCTGTCATATATAATGCCATATATAGTCACTGAGTTAGGAAAGTTAGATTCCTACCCCATTTTGCAGAAGAGGGAAATGAGATACCAGGAAAAAAAGTTATTTGCTCAATAAAGTGCCCAATTTAGAATTAAAGCCTTCTAATTCTCAATCCAGGTGCTTCCCTGGTGGCTGAGCTGTAAAGAATTCTCCAGTAATGCAGGAGACTTAGGAGACATGGGTTCAGTCCCTGGGTTGGAAGATCCCCTGGAAGAGGAAATGGAAACCCAGTCCAGTATTCATTCTGGAAAAATCCCATGAACCAAAGGATCATGGTGGGCTATAGTCTGTGGGGTCAAAAAGAGTTGGACACGACTGAACATGCATGCAATCCTCAATCCAGTGCACTTACCATGAGAACATGCTCTGTATTCAGCAGATGTTCAACAGAAATGAACAGTTTTGTCATGAAATAAGCAACCAGTGACCAGGTGCAGAGGAAGGCATTATCTTCAAAGTATACTGTTTTGGCCTAGCATATGGGCATCCCTCTGACGATTCCACACCTGAACCCACAGCCTCAAATTATTTCCAATCTCTTTAACTTTAAGCAGCATTTCTTTCTTTTTTTTTTTTACTTTACATCTTTCCACACATTTTCTTGCTTCCTCTTTTCCTTATTCTGAGTTCCTTTTTTCTCTTTCATTCCTTCCTTTCACTTTCCTTTAAAATTTTCTCTATTTCAAAATAAACAACTGGGACCTAATTAAACTTAAAAGCTTTTGCACAGCAAAAAACATAAACTATAAACATAAACAAGGTGAAACTATAAACAAGGTGAAAAGACAACCCTCAGAATGGGAAAAAGTAATAGCAAATGAAACAACTGACAAAAGACTAATTTCAAAAATATATAGGCAGCTCATACAAATCAATACTAGAACCTAATCAAAAAATGGGCAAAAGACCTAAAGAGGCATTTCTCCAAAGAAGACATATAGATGGCTAATAAACACATGAAAAGATGCTCAACATCTCTCATTATTCAGTTCAGTTGCTCAGTCGTGTCCGACTCTGCGACCACATGAATCACAGCACACGAGGCCTCCCTGTCCATCACCAACTCCCGGAGTTCACTCAAACTCATGTCCATCGAGTTGGTGATGCCATCCAGCCATCTCATCCTCTGTTGTCCCCTTCTCCTCCTGCCCCCAATCCCTCCCAGCATCAGAGTCTTTTCCAACGAGTCAACTCTTCGCATGAGGTGGCCAAAGTACTGGAGTTTCAGCTTTAGCATCAGTCCTTCCAATGAACACCCAGGACTGATCTCCTTTAGGATGGACTGGTTGAATCTCCTTGCGGTCAAAGGGACTCTCTCAAGAGTCTTCTCCAACACCACAGTTCAAAAGCATCAATACTTTGGCGCTCAGCTTTCTTCACAGTCCAACTCTCACATCCATACATGACCACTGGAAAAATCATAGCCTTGACTAGATGGACCTTTGTTGGCAAAGTAATATCTCTGCTTTTCAATATGCTATCTAGGTTGGTCATAATTCTTCTTCCAAGGAGTAAGCATCTTTTAATTTCATTGCTGCAATCACCATCTGCAGTGATTTTGGAGCCCAGAAAAATAAAGTCTGACACTGTTTCCCCATCTATTTCCCATGAAGTGATGGAACCAGATGCCATGATCTTTGTTTTCTGAATGTTGAGCTTTAAGCCAACTTTTTCACTCTCCTCTTTCACTTTCATCAAGAGGGTTTTAAGTTCCTCTTCACTTTCTGCCATAAGGGGACTTTTCATTATAGGGGACTGAAATACAAAAGTAGGAAGTCAAGAAACACCTGGAGTAACAGGCAAGTTTGGCCTTGGAGTATGGAATGAAGCAGGGCAAAGGCTAATAGAGTTTTGCCAAGAGAACGCATTCGTCATAGCAAACACTCTCTTCCAACAACACAAGAGAAGACTCTACACATGGACATCACCAGATGGTCAACACCGAAATCAGATTGACTATATTCTTTGCACCCAAAGATGGAGAAGTTCTATACAGTCAGCAAAAACAAGACCGGGAGCTGACTGTGGCTCAGATCATGAACTCCTTATTGCCAAATTCAGACTTAAATTGAAATATCGCTCATTATTAGGGAAATGCAAATCAAAACGTCAATGAGATATCACCTTACTCTGGTCAGAATGGCCATCATCAAAAAATTGAGAAACAATAAATGCTGGAGAGGGTATGGAGAAAAGGGAACCCCCTTGCACTGCTGGTGGGAATGCAAATTGATACTGCTACCATGGAGAACAGTATGGAGATTCCTTATAAAACGAGGAGTAAAACCACCATATGACCCAGCAATTCCACTACTAGGCATGTACCCTGAGGAAATCAAAATGAAAAGGACATATGTAACCCATGTTCACTGCAGCTATTTATAATAGCTAGGACATGGAAGCAACCCAACATCCATTGACAGATGAATGGATAAAGAAGCTGTGGTATATATACACAATGGAATATTACTCAGCCATAAAAAGGAACACATTTGAGTCAGTCCCAATGAGGTAGATGAACCTAGAGCCCATTATACAGAGTGAATTAAGTCAGAAAGAGAAAACAATTAACATACACTAACACATATATCAACTTCTGCTTTACTGACTATGCTAAAGCCTTTGACTGTGTGGATCACACAAACTGTGGAAAATTCTTTAAGATGGGAATACTAGACCACCTGACCTGCCTCTTGAGAAATCTGTATGCAGGTCAAGAAGCAACAGTTAGAACTGGATACAGAACAGACTGGTTCAAAACTGGGAAAGGAGTACATAAAGGCTGTATATTGTCACCCTACTTATTTAACTTATGTGCAGAGTACATCATAAGAAATGCTAGAATTAAGACTGCCAGGAGAAATATCAATAACCTCAGATATACAGATGACACCACCCTTATGGCAGAAAGTGAAGAAGAACTAAAGAACCTCTTGATGAAAGTGAAAGAGGAGAGTGAAAAAGTTGGCTTAAAACTCAACATTCAGGAAATTAAGATCATGGCATCTGGTCCCACCACTTCATGGCAAATAGATGGGGAAACAATGGAAACAGTGACAGACTTTATTTTGGGGGGCTCCAAAGTCACTGCAGATGGTGACTGCAGCCATATTAAAAGATGCTTGCTCCCTGGAAGAAAAGTTATGACCAACCTAGACAGCTTATTAAAAAGCAGAGACATTATGTCAACAAAGGTCCATCTAGTCAAAGCTCTGGTTTTTCCAGTAGTCATGTACAGATGTGAGAGTTGGACTATAAAGAAGGCTGAGCACCAAAGAATTGATGCTTTTGAACTGTGGTGCTGGAGAAGATGAGATCCAACCAGTCTATCCTAAAGGAAATCAGTTCTGAATATTCATTGGAAGGACTGATGCTGAAGCTGAAACTCTAATACTTTGGCCACCTGATGTGAAGAGCTGACTCATCTGAAAAGACCCTGATGCTGGGAAAGATCGAAGGCACAAGGAGAAGGGGACGACAGAGGATGAGATGGTGGGATGGCATCACCAACTCAATGGACCTGAGTCTGAGTAAACTCTAGGAGTTGGTGATGGACAGGGAGGCCTGGCATGCTACAGTCCATGTTGCACAGAGTCAGACATGACTGAGCAACTGAACTGAAATGAACACATATATATGGAATATAGAAAGATGGTACTACAAAACCTATTTGCAAAGCAGCAATGGAGACACAGACATTATGAACAGACTTATGGACATGGCTAGGGTGGCAGGGGGGATGCGGAGAAGGAGTGGGTGGAGGGTATGGAGAGAGTAACATGGAAATATACATTACCATATGTAAAATAGATAACCAATGGGAATTTGCTGTATGACTCAGGAACTCAAACCAAAGCTCAGTAACAACCTAGAGAGGTTGGATGGGGAGGGAGGTGGGAGGGATGTTCAAGTGGGAGGGGACATGGGTAAGCCTATGGCTGTTTCATTTTAATGTCTGGTAGAAACCAATGCAATACTGTAAAGCAATTATCCTTCAATTAAAAATAAATATATTAAAAACTTTTCTATTTCAAACTTTATTACTTTGCCTTCCTCATTTCTTAAATTCTCACAGACTTAAATGCTGTTGTACTATAAACATCTCAATGTGAAGCTGAAGTGTTAGTCGCTCAATCATGTCTGACTCTTTGTCACCCCATGGACTGTAGCCTGCCAGGTTCCTCTGTCCATGGAATTCTCCAGGCAAGAATACTAGAGTAGTTTGCCATTCCCTTCTCCAGGGGAACTTCGTGACCCAGGGACTGAACCCAGGTCTCCTGCATTGCAAGCAGATTCTTTACCAACTGAGCCACTAGGGAAGCCCCTAAACATCTCAATGGCAATACCAAAACTGGAATTGATTCTGCAGCTTGCTTAAAATCCAGTTTCACAGATTTGTTAAGCTAGTGATGGTTTCCTAAAACGCCTTTGTGTACTGTGAAAGTGTCTTACCTGAAGGTCTGTGCTTTAACTGCTTATATAGATCAATTGCACGCTGTTCCCTATGAAAGAGAAAACATGTTCTAAACATGAAGATAGTTTAACGACTTTTTATTTCCAACTTGAAATGAACAATATTATTTGAATAGAGTAACAACCCTATTTTCAAGTAATTATATATTGCCAACGAATATTTTACAGGGTGTTTCGCTGGGTAATAAGCAAGATCTTAAGATGCAAAGTTTAATATACTAAGTATCTGCTCTGATCTACCATCACTTATATAGTATCTCTGCACCAGAAACACTTAAATGGGAAAAAAATTATGTCCTGTGATTAAAGAAAAAAAAATCTGAAGTTTCTAATCCAAACACTTAGGACGTTAACCTTATTTAGGGAATTTAATAAATGATACCTTCCTTAAACCAGAAGTGTGGTAAGTAGGGAAATAGTTTGAACTTAAAATACTTGAAAAATTAGTAACACTCACATGAAAAGATGCTTCGGTTTAAAAAGCAAAGGTCATGGAAAAGAATTTGAAAAAGAATAGGGGTATGTGTATATATATATATATATATATATATATATATATGGGTGAGTCCCTTTGCTATATACTTGAAACTAATCACAACACTGTTAATCAACTATAATATAACCCCAATATAAAATAAAAAGTTTTTTTAAAATAAATAGTAAACATCAACCCAAAGAGTTATTGCCAAAATTTCCTGTGATTAGGAAAAAACTTCCTTTTTAAATATGATGCCAATGTATTTGTGGAAAGAAAACTATAGAAAAGAACCACATATAATCTTCCAGAAATACAATGAAAGAATAATCTGCTACCAAAAATTACAGACACCAACACTAACAACATGACTTCACCCTTACAGAGATTCCATCAAGTCTCCCTGACGTCGTCCGTAGGGGCTCTTCTGTAGCTCCATGATTTCAGTGTGCAGGGACATGATTTGATCCTCCAGGTATCCAATGACACCCACCTAAAATATGATGAAACACAAAAGAAATGACAGGCTCACCACCACACAATATGAGGAACACAGAGAATAACTTCTTACAGTAACAGAACAAAGTGATTTAATGTAAAACACTGATTTTGTTCAAGTCTGTTTGTCTCTCAGATTATGGCATGTAACTTTCATATGAGAACCAACTTATTTCAGGCTTCTCTCCTGACAACAGTAGACTACTAGCATTTTCTTTCTCCTCCTGAGAAGGAAAAAGACAGAAGTGTCACTAATAAGTAAAAGTGACTATCAATACCACTGCATCTTGGTTCTACAATTTTCAGTGTCTCTTGTTCCCAACTTGAATAAGGATGCAGAAAGATAAAGACACTGGATTTCCCAACCCAGGATACCAACTGCCACACTCATTCCTCAGGAAGTGCTGGCATCAAGGAGAGCAACAATTTAACGGGACCACAGACAGATGTACCAGGTAAAGAAGGAATCTGCCACCTATAGTGTGACCATAAAAAATTTATTGTCCAAACCAGCAAAATTTTGAGAGTATTATTGATAATAAGGGCTTCCCTGATAGCTCAGTTGGTAAAGAATCTGCCTGCAATGCAGGAGACCCTGGTTCAATTCCTGGTGGGAAAATCCCCTGGAGAAGGGATAGGTTATCCACTCCAGTATTCTTGGGCTTCCCTTGTGGCTCAGCTGGTAAAGAATCCTCCTGCAGTGTGGGAGACCTGGGTTCAATCCCTGGGTTGGGAAGATCCCCTGGAGAAGGGAAAGGCTACCCACCCCAGTATTCTCGCCTGGAGAATTCCATGGACTGTATAGTCCAGGAGTCACAAAGAGTCGGACACGACTGAGCGTTTTTCACTTAACTAACTTAACTAATTGATAATTAAGGCAAGAGAGGTAAACGAAAACTGTCCCGAGTAAACCAGGATGTCCAGCCATCCTATCAAAACCAGTCTTAAAAATAACAGTGATAACTACCATTTATTAGTCACTCCCACTTAAATCTGTATAACCCCACTAAAAAAGGTCCCCATAATATAACATGGAAACTGAGGCTCAGTGAGGCTTCATTTTAGTCTCATTTACCCAAAGCTCTTGTTTTTATCCACTGTGGTACTTCCCTCTACATACACATACTAGGTATCTGTCTGATATTCAGGAATGATATGAGAAATACTCTACAAACCAAAACCAAAGAATTTCTAAGGGAGACCTCAGGAGTTAATAAGCACACAGAATGAGCTCAGTGATTTTACCTCAGCATAGTGGATAGCCTTTTCTTCCATTTCTTTCCAAGCTTTTAACATTTTTTCTGAGGCTAAAAAAAAAAGTCTTAATTGGTTATCTCAGAAATAGCCATAGGTTTAATTACTGACCTACCCATCTCCTTGCCATATTAACATCAAAAACAGAGTTATGAGTTGAATTGTTCCCCCAAAAGATGGTGAAGCCCTAACCTTGTACTTCAGAATTTGACCTTATTTGGAAATAGCATCAGGTGCAATTAGCTAAATTAAGGTTGAGTCTTAACCTAGTATGACCAGTGTCCTTTTAAGAAAAGAAGAAGAAACACAGCAACAGACATATGAACGGGAAAGCGCCATTTCACAACAGAGGCAGAGACTAAAGTGCCACAGCTGCAAGCCAAGGAATGCCAGAAGAATCTAAGGAAGGATTCTTCTCCATAGGTTTCAGAGAGAGCATGGCCCTGACAACACATCGATTTTAGACTTTAAGCCTCTGAAACTGTGAGATAATAAATTTATATTGTTTTAAGCCACCCAGTTCATCGCAATTTGTTATGGCAACCCTGGGAAACTAATACAGATGACTTTCTCTTAATAAAAAATAAAAAAATTTTAAAGTAATACATGAACATGGTATTTTTAAAAAATCAAACACTATATAGAGATATAGAAGTCTCCTCCCCTCCACTCTCCACTTTCTGCGATCCCAGTGTTAATCATTTCTTACAGCGACACATCTCCTTTTCTCCCATAAATAGAATCATCTCTATATACTTTTCCTTCCTTGCTTTTTCCTCCAGCTTAAAGCACTGCTGCCTTAAAGATCAAGTGATCTTTTAATATCAGCACACAGAGGTCTACCTCACTCTTTTTAAACAGTAGTCTAAGATATACAACTTAGTAAGATAAGTCAAAGAAAATCTGATGAAATAACTATGTTTTGCTATTCATCAGAATGCCTATAATACACAAACAGAAATAAAATATCAATCATAGAACCAGCTTTGGTAAGAAAACTTATTTACCCAGCTGGACACTGTTGATCATTTAATTCTGAAATATACACACCTTGCTCAAGATAAGTATACAAACAGAAATGCTGAAGGCAACTCTTTTGGTTTATTATTTGAATTTTAACTCTGCTTTTTACATTTCCTTAGTACATCTGAAGGGAGATAAGCTTAGAATTAAATACCAAAACATTGGAGGCCATGTACAATAAAAAACAATGGGACTCCACAGTAGGTTGTTTAGAAACTTTAAAAAAAACCCTGAAATTGCATGTATTATTATTTATAGAAGGGTAAGTAATTTAAGACATCCCAGGCTAAGAAGTCACCCTAATACAGACTTTGTATCTATTTTTTAAATGAGGTTTGACAATCAAATTCTTAAATCATTTTGCATTTTTCTAAAGGCGAGCAATTTTAGTCCAATTGTGGGGGTGAGGGGTGGGCAGAGTAAAGCTGCTCAACTAAATGTTAAAAAAAAAAAACAACTAATATTCAAACCAAATACAGTTTACAATAATATGAGATGTCCTATCTTTTGTTCTAATATGAATCCAAGTGAAACAACTGGCTAACAGGTAAGAAGGTAACATAGCAGATGGCTTCAAGAGACAAGATACTTGTTTCAAATACATTATCCAACACTTACATATCCCGTACGTCATCTGCTCACTATATCTTTCCAAGTCAAGCTGAATGCTTTTGTGAAAAAACTCCAATTTTGCTTTCAGTTGCTGAGATGCTGAGATCAAAGTGTTTTTCATTTTTGTCAAGTTAGTATTGTATCTAAGAAGGCTTAACCTAAACCACAGCAAGAAAAAAACAAGATATAAGCATTTTACAAAAGTTTAAAAACTCGAACTGCCATAAGCCCAAAGCCTATGTTCCTATTATCAATCTATGAGAAACAGCTTATCTCTAGAATCTCATCTCTAAAGAATTTCTGCTTGTGATACTCTATGATAAAACAATCTTCTTATACTAGGACCATTCAGGAACTACTGTTAGTCTACTGCAATTGGATGGTTTCAGACTGTTAATAAGAATTCTACATGCCTCATCAGAATATTACATTACAAACCGGCCCAGTAATATATTTTTGCATGGGATATTGACTAGGGAAAAGTAGCAAAATTTAATTGAGCATGAATGCACATGACACTGTGCCTATAAACAAGACAATTCACTTACATGGCTGCTCTCTGTCCCTGAAAGAGCCTGCTGTAGTCTTCTTTCAGCCCAGACACATAGTGTACTGCTTCAGCCCAAACTTTACGCAACTGGATAATTGGAAGCTGTATTTTGCTGTCCTGTACTATGTGTAAGAAGATGGAGGAAAGGAGACGGGAATTACTTTTTAAGATTCTAGTGTTCATTTATTATTCTTTGTGATTTTCTGTCCATACAAATATTCCTATAGATGCTAGAAACCAGATGCTAGAAAGAACCACTTGTTACAGTTCCATTCAGTCAGTGTAACTTTATTGAACACCTGCACATTACTTGAGTCCTGTTCCAGATACAAGGGGAAATAAAAATGAAGACATAATTACTACATAATCACAAAGCTTACAATTATTCCTGTATCTGTCTTTTTCTTCCTTGTTTCTCTCCAATCTGGAATCCTCTTTTTTTTTCCCTCTCCAATAATCCAAATTATTTATTCTTTTGAAGTGCTAAACTAAGTCCCAAGTACTCTACAATCTGCTATAGTCTTTTTTGCTTCTGAATAACAAATTTCATCTCTTGAACTACCAACCCAGCTTCAGAAAAACACACTGGGTAAATATGCCTTTAACAATATGCCTTTAAAAATATGCCTTAAAAGATATGCCTTTCTCAATGCAAGACTTATGAAATTATCTATTTATGATAATCTCTTGTGTTTTCTTAGGTAAAGGGGATGTTTCTTTCTAAAACCATGGCAGGTAGATAATAAGTTCAATGAAATTTCATTTTAACATTATAAAATTCTCCAAGATTGAAGAGAGATTCATCTCGTACTTTAAGGTGGTGATTATATTCTGTTATTCTTTTCCAATGAAAATCTTCAGAGAAAGGGCACTACAATAGGTTTCACATTGAGAAAACACATTATCTGAAACAGATGTCAAACAAATAAAGCTGTGTATATGGAAAAATCTTTGCCTCCCCTAATAATGATAAATAGCCTCAACTAACTTCTCTTCTATTTTTACATACCCACACTTAATCCTGAGGCTTCCTCTGACAGACCAAACAAACAAAACAAAATAAAAACTCACACACTTAAAAAAAAATAGTCTAGGGGAAGAGAGTCTAGAAAAAAATTATATATTAAAAAAAAAAGTCTGAAAGTGCCCAGAAATGATACCCCAGTAGCAAGAAGCATACCAAGTATCCAAATTTTGATTTCTAATGCTGTTCTCAATTAAAGGAACCAGGGCTCCTTGGAGAAATGGCCAATTCTAGGACTATGGTAGAAAATTTAAAAGATGCGCCTGGAATACTACATGGTACCAGAAAGTAAGGAAATGCTTAAAAAAACAAAAGCAAAAACAAAAACACCCTCACTGATGGGTCAAGTAGAAGAGGCATAGGAAGTCAAGTGAAAGAGCTTCTAAGGTAAGCTGCAACAATTTAAATAACAAAATAAACTAGTATTGGATTATAATCTATAATATAAAATAAATATCCATGAATTCAAATTTATATCATAAATGATTAAATAAATTAATAAATGGGAGAGAAGAGATAATTCATGTAAGCAGAAGCATTTTCAATAAATTATATAGACATTCTACCCTAAAGGAGGAGGCATGTAACTCCTACTCCTTAAGTGTGGATTCTTGTACAGTGATTTCCTTCCACAGAGTATTGAAAGGAGGAGAGGGTAAGACTAAACTTTACAGTGAAGAAAGCTGACTACTTCAGCCATGTGAGCAAGGTAACACTAACAGTCGTTAATCATGTTTATAGTATGTACCGTTTATATAATGTTTTCAAAATGGCACTTGAATTCTTTGATCTTTCTCTCAAAAACCCATTATCCTAGCCTAATCATGAGAAAAAAATCAGGCAAATTGCAACAGAGGGGCATCCTACAACATATGTGATCAGCACTTTCAAGGTCATCAAAAATAAGGAAAATCTGAAAAACTATCACATCCAAGAAGAGCCTAAGCAGACAGGACAACTAAACGTAACATGGTATTCTGGATGGGATTCTAGAACAGAAAAAGGACACCAGATAAAAACTAAAAGAAATCTGAATAAAGTATGAACTTTAGTTAATAACAATATATTGGTTCATTAGTTGTAACAAAGTACCATAATAACGTAAGATGTTAACAACAGGGGAAACTATATGTGCAGGGGAATAACATAAGAACTCTGTCCTATCTGCTCAATTTTTCTATAAATCTAGAACTTTTTTTAAAACTAATGAAAAGGAAAGATTACATAATTTCAGCCCTTGTGACCAATTTTGTCCTTGATTTTATAATATGCTTGTTTTTAGTTTTGGGTAGATAGAAATTAACCACTTACTTCTTTAGTAGAAAACATTAATTCTCTGAGGAAAAATGAAATCATTTGAACATTAAGTAGTATTCATAGGATAAAATGAAGTATTTGAACATGCTTAAGTAGTGAAGAAACTAAAAAGTGGGCTTAATTAATAGTGAAGATTCAGTTTTTCACGTGAAAGTCATATTCATAGGAAAGTCGTCTTCTGCCAAATGAGGGGTCTGGTGGTGATTTAAAATCTACCTCTTCACCTTCCAAACCATACATACCCATCTTTTAGCACATATAGAATCCTGAAGTATGACACAGAACAGAAACACCAAAGAACCATTTCTACTAATCATGTCGTGTCAAAATTATATTACTTCAGGTTTAAAGCTCAGTCAGTAAATGAACTATACTTACCAATATAATTTACACAGTCAGATAAACTTCTGGAAGCAAATGGTCCTTCATATACAGTCTTACTTTTATCAAACAAATAAACCATATAGCTATCACAGCCCCTCTGAAAAAAAAAACCAACAATTAAGAAGAAAAGATTCTTGAAAATTCTAGGTTCTCTAAGCACCTAACCACCAAATTTCCTACTTTGAAATGCCAACTGTGAAGTCAAGTTCATTAGCAAACATCTCACAGACTTAAGGTCTAAATTTTTATTTAAGGAAAATAAGTAACAGTAGTATGGACTAAAGTGAAAACAGTCAACAGACCCAAAAGGGCAAAAGCAAAAAGTTACAACAACATACAATGGGAATACTTTTTCAGTAATCAAAAGGAATGAAGTAATGATATATGCTATGGCATGAATCGATCTCAAAAACATAACGGTAAGTGAAAGAAATGAGACACAAGAGATTAAGATTCCACTTGTATGAAATGTTCAGAAAAAGCAAATCTATATAGGCAGTAAGTAAATTAGTGATTTTCTGGGGTGGGCAGAATGGATACTAGTTAAAGAACATAAAGACATGGAAATGTTTTAAAACTGATTTATGATGATGGCTGTGCAATTAGGGTGGTTTGCTAAAAAAAAAACAAACTGAATTGTACACTTGAAATGGTTAAATTATATGATATATAAAATATGCTCAACAAAGTCAAAAAAGGAAAATGAAATGAGTCATGATCAGAATCATTTATTACCATCCATCCATCCTCTGACAGGACCTATGAGACTGCTGGTCTGATTTCAAGGTTATAAGCTTCAGGAGAAAAAGAGGAAAAAAAAGGATGGAAGTGGCACCAAAGAGAATGTCATATACAGTTTAAAATAACCAATGTTTCATTTCTATCTTTTCACCTTGCAAAGCAATAAGCATAATGAGTAGGATAAAACTAAAAGAAGAATTATAAGATGTGGACCACTCCCCAGATGATTCCAAACAGACATCAAAAATGCAGGGCATGCAATCCCTGTATGCAAAGAGATTTCTTATACTCTAGGTATATTAGAATTGTCTTACAACTCCATCCAGAACACACTGAGAGGCTGGTTTCCGAGGATCCAGAGAAATTCCCATCTCTGAAAGAAGCTCTTGAGAACCAGTATTTATTCCAGTTTCCCGCTCAATACGAGACTGTAGTGAATGAAGACTTTCATCAGGTGGTAACAGAAAAGAAATTATCTTTGCAGAAGTCATATTTAGGATATGTACTATCTGTTTAAATAAGAAAAAAGAGAAATAACTTTGATTATTTGCTACATAAATGATTCAGTGCTAGTTACTTAAGGGCATTATCTCTGCATTAAATAAGATTCAATCATTTTCCAAAATGAAATCTGTAATTATGACATTCTGAAAACTAAAGAGTAGAATTTACTTTTCTACTGCAACAGATGTTAGTTCCCAGGAATTAAGTGTGAAAATTCTAGGGATGTATAAAATCAAGAAAGAAAAACTCCAATTTAAATAAGCAACACTTACTTTTCAGAAAGGTATCACTGACCTAGAAGGAAACGTTTATGAACTGCCTAACAGATGCCAGCCACAAGCTAACTGCTTTCACATAACATCTTGTTAATCAGCTCTTCTACTCTCCTTTTTGGCAAAACAGAAACCAGAGCTCTGAGCACTTCTCACTTAAAAGTCCCACTGAAAGTAGCCAGATACAGGCCAACTAAGTGTAAGACTGAGTCAGGCAGGGCTCTACTGAGGTAACCAAGGATAGTTACAGAGTTAGAGGTCAGTCTTCTGAACAGAATCTAATTTTAAATCTTTGTCCTTCTACTGCCCTTGGATAAGCCATACAAAATTAATACCTATGTTTTCCCAATGCCTTACACTGACTAGTGGATGCAAATGATTAGAAGTATTGATGACACAAATGTTTATCACAGAGGTAAAGAACTAACTTCCCTTTAGTATATAATAACTTCTAAGTAAGGCAATGGCACCCCACTCCAGTACTCTTGCCTGGAAAATCCCATGGATGGAGGAGCCTGGCGGGCTGCAGTCCATGGGGTCACTGAGGGTCGGACACGACTGAGTGACTTCACTTTCACTTTTCACTTTCATGCATTGGAGAAGGAGATGGCAACCCACTCCAGTGTTCTTGCCTGGAGAATCCCAGGGACGGAGGAGCCTGGTGGGCTGCCGTCTATGGGGTCGCCGAGTCGGACACGACTGAAGCGACTTAGCAGCAGCAAGTTTAAAAAAGGTGAGAGGAAGAGAAGGGAATCTTTCAAGTTGACATGGATTACAATACAAGCATACCAGCTGAGACCTGCCATTCCTTCCCAGCCTCGGCAGATTTTACCCTGTGACAGTGGCCACTAAGATCAATAGCAGAAACGTAGTATGAAAATCCTAAAGTGGACATTTACTTTTACAGAGGGCATATTTCAAACTATTACGGGGTTCTCACAGCATCCCACTACCAAAGCCAAGACAGAAGGGAGCAAAACAAAGGGAGAGGAAATACAACCTAAATGAATTCTTTTGTTCATTTAAATATCTGGTAAGTATCTGCTATGGTACAAACTATTAAGTGTGTTGTGCTAGTAGTGGATATGCAAGCTGAATAACTTAATGATCCTTGCCCTCTATAGGATAACAGTCAAATAAAAGATATTAAGACACAATAAAAGAACTAAAAGACAAGGCAAAATGCAATAGGTACTGTAATGATATAAAATATTATGCAGATTTCAAAGAAGATTCTTTGGTGGGAGGAAAGGGGTGCTTTATAAGGAGGTACTATTTGAGCTGAACTTTGAAAAGAATGACTAGAACAAGAAAAGACCGAAAGAAGAAAAGTTCTAGGCAAAAAACAACAAAGTAGGCAGAGAAGTAGAAAGGGATGAGCATAATCAAATGTACCTAAAATGATGCCCCCTTAGGGGAAAACAGGAGTTAAGACTAAAAGCGTAGGATGAAATGAGACCAAGACCGATTCTGAATGCCAATGTAAGCATTTGGAATTTATTCAGTAAGCAAAAATGAACTGTGGAAAGCTTTCTAAATTGACAACCTAACAAGTTTAAAATTGGTAAAACACTCAAAAAATAAACTGTACAAAATAAATGGATATGCAGATTGAGGGAGATGGAATAGTCAGACAGCCAAAGTGATGGAAGGGTGATGGGGCAAGCAAGCAGCAGAGGAAAAGCTGTAGAAGCAGTTAATAGAGCAAACATGCTCAGTTTTTCATGAATTATGTCTTGCCAGTGGGACCACCAAGTGTAGTTACAAATACTCGGCAGAGAGCTGTACAATCACAACTAAGGAGATAAACTTGGAAGTTATCCATATTCAGTTTATAGTTAAAGTTATATAACTGAAGAAATCGTCAAAAAAAGGAAGAAAAGTAATATGGAAAAAAAGAAAGCTAAGTAAAGACTCTTGGGATATAGTTATACTTACAGGCATGAAAGAAGTAGCAAAGAATGTTCAGTATACTTTTTTTGACTTTTTTGCATATTTAAAGTTTTTCATAATAAATATTTAGAAAAATGTAATCAGAATCTACAAACTTTTCTTAAGGAAAGGAAATAATTCAGTAACTGTTTTACTGATTTCTTCTTTCTTTTTCCCCCCAGAAATATGGGATGAGCTTACTTTTTAAATTCATTTTTACCTGGAAGAGAATTGCTTTAGCATGCTGTGTTGGTTTCTGCTGTATAACAATGTGAATCGGCTATAAGGACACATATATCCTGTCCCTCTTCAGTTTCCCTCCCACCCCACCCCTCTAGGTCGTCACAGAGCATCAAGCTGAGCTCCCTGTGTTACACAGCAGTTTCCCACTAGCTATGCTGATTTCTTCTTTAAATGAAAATAAAACAGATGTCATTCCCTCCTTTAACAATATAATAAACACCTTAGAAAAATGTCCTATAATAATAGCAATCTATTCTGCAGTTCATGCTTCTGTGCTCATGACATTCCTCTGCTTGCAAATCTTTCCCCCTACCCATTCTCCAGATTAACACTTCCTTATCCTTCAAAACTCAGTCCTATTATTATGTCTGGGAAGCAACCCTGAACTACTATGACTAGTACCCTACACACCCCTTATTCTGAAACCTCACACTAATACTGATCCTTTAAAGAAGATGTTACTGTACCTAAACTGCTTCTCGGCCTTTTGGCTGAGATTGCAGATGGTAAAGCGTCTGTTTACGATGTGGGAGACTCGGGTTCGATCCCTGGGTTGGGAAGATTCCTTGGAGAAGGAAATGGCAATCCACTCCAGTACTATTGCCTGGAAAATCCCATGAACAGAGGAGCCTGGTAGGCTACAGTCCATAGGGTCGCAAAGAGTCGGACACAACTGAGCGACTTCACATTCACGTACCTAAACTACAAATAAATATAAATATATATATATATATATTTTGCCTAGATTCACAGATATACAGTTCAGTGCTACAAACTGAACTAAAGTCTATAGAACACAAAACATATAAGGAGTCGTCCTTACTCGTGCTCTGTAAAACAAGCACATGCTCACAGACTCCTTACAAGTAGAAATGATGTTATGGTTACCATGAAAAGACTGAAAAATAGGAGAAAAAAAACAAAAATTTTTGAAACCAACAAAGAACTAAAAGCTGTCACCAAGTCCTGCTTGTCTAACATGCTGGGGGATGATTTACTCCTTGGCACAGTAGAAGAAAACCAAATCACGACACAAGCTGTCTTTTCAATGTGAGCCAAGAAGGACATCAACACCAAGTTCCTATTTAATGAAGTATATCAAGGTAAGAGTAAAACCTGACATTACTACTACTTTCTCGTTTACATTTTAGAAACACTATCTACCACAAGTAATCAACAAATATGAAAAGATCACAGATGAGTTGTTTCTACATATACAGCATAATAGAACCTCTCGTTCATATCAATGGATATTTACTGAGAATCTGGTATGTGTCCAGCTTTGTACAGAATGCCAGCATAGGAACACTGTGATGGTCGGATAGATGACTGTTACTAAAAGTAAGAAAAACAATCTCAGCATTAAAGAAGACAATCTATGTGGAGAGGCATGAATGGAAGATGAGAAACAACTAGAGAATATAATAAAAATGGTTAAATGACACACTGTCAGGTAGACACAGTTTGGAGAAAAGGAGAGTTGAATATGTGCCAGTATAGGTGAGGGGATATAGAGAGATAGATATCAGCCTGGGCAGAAGAACAGCATCTGTCAACACAAAAATGGATAATGGGCTTGATGGCATAAGGTGCAATGACAAGCTGGTCCTAAGCGAAGTAAAGGGTAAGAGAAATGAAACAAGCACTTGGATGAGGTAGACCTAAATGAAGAAAACCCCCACAAACCCAGTAGACTTGATTTGGTAGGCAAGAAAAAACTGTTAGTTTCTTGGACTGGAGAATCAAAAAGCCTTTTCAAAAAATAAAACAGGCAGTTCATGCAATACGGACTGTAGGATGGAAAGGAAGTACAGAGGCAAAAAGCCAGGTAGGAACCTTCCTCACCAAAACAAATCCAATATGATTAGACCTAAATGAATGAGGTGAAATGGTACCAATATGAGAGAGGGGGAAAATCCAAAAGATACTTCAAAGGAGTGATCAATAAGACCACTTAGAAGTAAAACTGAGAAAGCTTACTAAAGAAATAGAAATGCACTATGAAAATATATTTATGTCCATTCTCCAATCAGTTTGTTAACTTCAATGCAAGTCTTATGAAGTAGACCCCATTCAAACTAACCTTCAAATTCAGAATGTGATCCATTAATACAAAACATCTTGGCTGCTTCAAAGTAAGATCAACAGGTCCTCCTCTCTGCTGAGGATCCCAGTTTAGCATCAACTGCAGCCAGTTTTCCATGGGTTCTACTATTAAACTAGAAAACATACAAAAATAGGATGAAAATAATTATATTCCAATTTTCTTTCAGTTTTGTAAAAAAAAAAAAAAAGAAAAGTGGTTGTATAGGTTGTCCATATCCTTTGTCATTATTTGTATGATATTTTATCTTATTTCCAAATAACTGATGAAATGACAGGTGACAAACTTTTTTCCACTAAAAAAAAAAAAATCCCAAACCCATATGTGCAAGTTAGTTATGGGCAACTCCAGTGGGTGAATTCAGTCCCATTTCCTAAGGAACCCATTCATCACAGTATTCTAAGAGTGTTCTTAGCATCTAAGCCAATCAGTTGAATGGCAGTTCTTATTTCCACTAGACTGGTGCTGTCCATACGGATGCCACTAGTCACAAGTGGCTATTTGCATTTATACTTAAGTTAATTAAAATTAAATAAATTTGAAATTCAGTTCTTCAGTCTTACCACCCACCTTTCAAGTGCTCAGAAAGACTCATGTGGCCAGCATTCATATAAAACATTTCCATCATTACAGAAAGTTCCAGTGGATAATGCTACTTGAAGCAGACAACAACTTTACTGTTCTTCGACATCCCTGAAGAAAATGAGACAAACTTCCTCAACTAAAGTATACATACCTACAAAGGCTATTTGGTTGAGGTAAATGGCTACTAAACCGAACTTCTCCTGTCATTTCTTCACATGCAAATATACACTTTGGATCCTTCTTCTTAATCTTCTCATGCCTATAAAAACAAAAGCTACTTCAGCTGACAACCTGAGACATTTTGCCTTTTAATTTTATTCAGTTGTGTTAAAAAGTAATTATACCATTTAAAGAAAGGTGGCCAGAAGGGTACTGAAAATTTCACTCCCGTTAAGCATACCAAAGTTCCCTCTCATTTCTTACCAGGTAAATGGCTGCAGATGATGCAAAAAAGGCCTATATCCAGCAATACATTCAAACACCATGGTCCCAAAGCTCCAATAATCAACAGTGGCTGTATAAGGCTTATTCTCAAAGAGCTCTGGGGCCTTAAAAAGAAAAAAAAAAAAAATGCTTTAAACATCAACACTGTAAGAGAAGAGTTTTGAACTATTACATTTACAACCTTAAGAAATAAGAATAATCCTGTACACTTAAATTCAAAGAAACAATATGTGTCTTACCAGATATTGCAAAGTTCCCACAAAAGATGTACAAAGACTTCCTTGATCAACATCTTTGGCATATCCCAAATCAATTATTTTATGCATAATCTGCAAAACAGTAAGTATTAAATGGCTGAGAAACTTGAAAAGGAAAGGGAACAAAGTCCTTGTAATGCTCTGGAGAGGGAGGTGGTGAAGAACATGGCTCTGGAATAGGACAAACATGTTTCAAGCCTAAGCTCCACCACGTAGATAAATAGTTATGTGACCTTGATCAAGTTATTCCTCTGTTTCCTATATAATGATATTCCTAACAATCCCCACTTCACAGGATTGCTATTAGGATTCAATGATAATGAAAATAATTTAACAGTGTCTGACATATAGTAAAAAACTAAATCAGTTCAGTTTAGTCACTCAGTCATGTCCAACACTTTGTGACCCCATGGACTACAGCACACCAGCCTTCCCTGTCCATCACCAACTCCCGGAGCTTGCTCAAACTCATGTCTGATAGACATGAGTTGGGATGCCATCCAATCATCTCATCCTCTGTCATCTCCTTCTCTTCCTGCCTTCAATCTTTCCCAGCATCAGGGTCTTTTCCAATGAGTTAGTCCTTCGCATCAGGTGGCCAAAGGATTGGAGGTACAACATCAGTCCTTCCAATGAATATTCAGGATTGATTTCCTTTAGGATTGACTGGTTTGATCTTGCAGTCCAAAGGACTCTCAAGAGACTTCTCCAACACCACCATTCAAAAGGCATCAATTCTTTGATACTCAGTTTTCTTTATAGTCCAACTCTCACATCCATACATTACTACTGGAAAAACCATAGCTTAGACTAGACAGACTTTTATTGTCAAAGTAATGTCTCTGCTTTTTAATATGCTGATATAGACTGGCTATTAATTTTTATTTTGGTATATTCAGAATAAGCTTGATCCATTAAACTGGAAGGCACAGGCAGGGTAACTTCCAAACTTATAAGAAGCATCATACTGTCTTAGAGTGGATCAACGTGAGTAAACACCCATCTAACTTCAAGAACATCCTGAAGTCTCAGGATACACACACAAACAAAAAGTGAGTAGCCACCACAAAGCATACACAAAAGGTTCCTAAGAGACGAAGCACCAAGGTTTCATCACTTTCAACTGATCATTATCTTCACTACCTAAGGCCATACAATCCAATTCAAAGTTCACATTCCTGGCTTTATGTCTTTACTGGAATGGAATTTGGGCACTAAAAGCAAGAAAACTGCTCAAATCACTTTGATAAAAATAAATATTCCAAGAATTAATTCACAGTTTCTAGTTCTTCTCAAGATGACTCTTTCAGGAATCTGAGAAATCAAGGTTTTGAATTTTAATTAATAATAAACTTAGGACTTTTGGGGAGGAGAATGACTTTGTTTTGTTTTTCTCAAATATGAAAACATACTTTGAACATATTTTTTTTTTCTTAAAGAAGACCAAGGATGTTTTTTGGATGTACTTCATAACATCCAAATCAACAAATTCCTTACTGCCTACTAGCTCTGCTAGATACTGTGCTGGAAAAATGAAATGAACAAGACAGATGTAGCTCCTTCTCTAATGGAACTATTATGTTAGCAGACGAGACAGACAAACAAAAAACCACAGTTCAGTATAGTGAGGGCTGGGATAAAGAAGTACAGAATGCTATGATGGGCACCAAACCTGAAAGACTAACGACATCATGGAGACTCTATTCAATTAGCACAGAACATTTCTTCAAGTTTTACCTACCTTTCCACCAACATCCTGAAGAACTATGTTTTCAGGTTTTAGATCACGATGTATAATTTTGTTTTCATGCAAATATCGGATCCCAGATCCTAAATAAAGTTTAAAATGTATTTTGAGGTAATAAAAAAACACTGAAATAAAAAATTCAACTCACATTTTGTACAGATCTGGTCTAATGCTCAGTTTTATATGGACCATCATAACTACATGATTGATGATTTCATAGACACTCAAATTTTCTCCACAAAAATAGGGTAACATTAATCAGACAGCAGAATTACAATATGTTCCCATTTAACATATGAAAATTAGTATTAAAAAGAAATGGAACAAGCAATTGAAAAAAATCCCTGTATTATCATTGGAGCCTTTCCTTCTGACCTAACTCAACCTCTTCAACTAGACTTTGGCCTCCATAACCTAAGAAAAGAAACAAAATCAAAATATATAGAGAAACATAATCTGGCCTTCTGAGCTCTCTCCAAGGGCCTATGTCCTGGTTATTTTAAAATTTTTTCAGGAGTAATTCTGATTAAAAAGAGATTTCACCTTAAGACTACTTACGCCTATGAGAAGCAATGTCCCTGGTAAATAAATTTACTATGTTAATCAGGGAGGAAGGAATGAATAAGATCATTTCACACCCTTTTTTTTTTGGCAACTAGAATATCTATTAGTCAAATGGACACAGACAACACAAAAAATAAAAAACAAAAATACTAGTTTTAAATTAGCATCAACAGTAATACTTAAATTTTTCTGATAATTTCTTAAAGATAAAAAATTCCTTATACTTAAAAACCTATGCTTTATATAGTTTATCAACAATTCTAATTTCCAAGCAGTATACAGGCTCTTATAGACCAAATGTGCATTAAATTATGATGGAATTTTCATACTGATTACATACCTATATCACTCAGTAAAGAAAGTATCTGGCTTTCTTTAAGTCCACAGCAATTTTCTGGTTTGTTGAGTAGCTAAAGGAAAAAAAAAATCTAAAAATGTATATTGCCAATATTGCTGGGCAGTAATACTGATACATTAACCATTATACTTTGAGAGAATAAGAAAATTAGTCATGATTAAGAAAATATAAGGGGGAAAAATCACCAAATCCACACAGAGGACATGTAAATTTCATGGCAAAATTTATACAAGTAAAAATAATGGGAGAAGGTATTTGAAATTTTACAAGGTTGAAAAATCTCACAGATAAATATATAAAAATAGTCATATGATATTTAAAATAATAGCCATTTTAAATATATAAAAAGAGCTTCCAAGGTGGCACAGCAGGAGCCATGGGTTTGATTATGATTACTGGATGGGGATGACCTCCTGGAGAAGGAAATGGCAACTTATTCTAGTATTCTTGCCTGGGTAAATCCTATGGACAGCCCATGGGGTCACAAAAGAGCTGGACATGACTTAGCAACTGAACAACAACAACTGGTAGATTTTAAATGAGATGGGAAAGAAAGATTTGCCATAAACACTTTAAACATTGATATTGTGATCTAAAACCATCAATATAGTCCCATCCTGAAACACCACTGCCACCAACAAAAATATTCATGTTCTAAAGCAGGGGTCAGCAAACATTACCTGTAAAGGGCCAGAGAGTGAGTTCTTTAGGCTTTGCAAGTCATGCAATCTCTGGCACCACTACTCAACTCTGCTACTATTTTAAGAAAGCAGCCACAAAAACAGATAACAAGCCACAGTTTACTGACTCTTACTCTAGATGATTGTACTGAGTGGGATTCAAAGACTGCTAGAGTTCGTGTTACTATCTCATCATCTCAAAACATCCACACTACCTTCCGGAGATCTCCTCCAGAACAATATTCCATTGCTAGAAGAGGCACATCGTTAATCAAAAAATTCAATTCCTCAGGAACGTCACAGGCCTTTACAACATTGGCGTGGTTCAACCTAACAAGGGGAAAGCATTATAATAAAAGATTTGTTTCCAGTGAAAAGGGACTCAGTTTGAAATAGTAGTTAATTGGGGGCAGTGAGACGAAAGACTGACTTTATTTATAATATTCTAATTTCTCATTTGTATAATTAAAAATTGATACTTGTTTAAAAAATTTTAATTTGTGTACAAATACATGTTTTTCAGTAAATATTGAACCACATTATATATTGTTTCCTAACATCTTTTTTTAAACTTAGTAATATATCAAATCACCATCATCATCACACAATGGTCTCTAAACTAGAATAGATTCCCAGGGCCCAAGGACCTAAAGAAACAGAATTTCCATGTGTAGAGCCTGAGGATTTGTATTGTTAAAAAGTTTTTCTAGTGATTCTGCCACACAGCCAAGTTTGAGAACCATTAAAATGCATTGAGAACACTGAAGTCAGAAAGTGCTTATTTCAACTCCAGACTCTATTACCTATCAGTTGTATGACTCTATAAGCTTCAACTTTTTCTTTAGTAATGAGACACAGGGTTGCTGTGACAACTAGAACATGGGTAAGCCCTTATTAGCACTCTACCTGTGGAGGTTTTAAAACATAGCCACTTCTCCCTTCAAAAGCTTAATTCTCTTTCCCTGAAGTAGAGGCTGTGTTTAGTGACTGATTTCTAATAAATAGAAATTATTTGGAAAGGATAGAGCATAGCTTCTGAAGGAAGATCATAAAAATATGTCTGCCTGCTCTCGCGCTCTCTCTCTCTCTCTCTCTCTCTCTCTCTCTCTCTCTCTCTCTCAGATCACTGACTTTGGGGAAAGTTAGCTGCTATGTTATGAAGACATTCAAATTTCCCTATGGAGAGAGAGGCACATGTGGTGGGGAACCGATGCCTCTAACCAACAGACACTAAATGAGCTTTGGAGTGGATACTCCAGCCCCACTCAAGCCTTTGGATAACTGCAGCCCCAGTCAACATTTTGAGATGTTTCAGGAGGCATCTCTTAAGTCAAAACCACCTAAGTCACTCCCAAATTCCTAAACCACAGAAAGTGTGAGACACCAAACTTCTGTTGTTTTAACCCACTAAGCTTAAGGATAATTTTTTACAAAGCAATAGATACAATGTTTAACAAAAGTAGGTGAGAGTAAAAATATTTTTTTAATGAAAGTAGTGATTGCTATTTAACTATAAAGTATAACAGATAAGCACTGCCTGATACCCAAAAGAAACAGATTCTGCCCTCAGAAAGCTGAGTCTGATAATACCTAACTGACATTTTGTGTTTTTAGAGCAGAGAAAGGTTTACAGCAGGGCCATGCAAGGAAATGGTGGCTCATGCTCTAAAAAACCCCAAGTTCCTTGAAGGGCTTTTTGTTTTTCTTCAATATTATACTATCATTACCTAGATAACTATTTAAACAAAACCTACTTAAGCATGATGTGATGTTATTATTTGAAATAAAACACACAAATTTAATGAGAAAGAGAAAAATATGTTCCTCAAAAGATCGTAAGAATGGATTCCTAGCCGCCTTCCCTATGATGACATCTGGCTGGGATGCAAAACTGGGGAAACTTAAGTCATCAAGTACACTTACTTCTTCATGATCTGGATTTCATGGCACCACCGTTCTCTATTTTTGGTACTTAGCTCTAGGCGACAAGACTTAATTGCTATTTTGAGATCAAGTTCCTGCCAAAATAGAAAATCAACAGAAGATTATAAATTAGGTTCTTGTGCAGATTTACTTGCTATCAAAGAGATGCCAACTTGGGAAAACAAAACTCTTTTAGCTTTACTAATTAAACATATTTATCCACAGTTCTCTTGAGTCAATGCTTCTGCCAAGTAAGCCATGAGACTAAACTAATGTTTTTAAACTGAACTTCAAACACCAAAGCACACAAGCAAAAAGTTACTGAGGCTGATCCTGTAATAAATGTCTTCAGAACACCATCTTATACATGCTGCTAGAATATAAAAAGACTGTCTCCCCAACAACCCCTTTCTGAATTTAGTCAAGGTAGCTAAAAAGGGTCCCAGGTTCCAGCATAACTAGAATGCAGAGAATGATTCAGGGCTCCCTGCCTCAACAGTAAGAAATAGTTTTAATATGACCAAATCTAATACAAAAAACTCCAAAACTATTTCCTAAATTTTGCATTTCAAATGACATTAAAAAACTCCTAACAATGGTTGTATGTTTCCATGTCTAGAAAACAGACCTAACAGATCTTGCCTCTATGACTAGTAATTTAGCCAATTCTAAGTGAAATTAAACCCAACCTGATGCACATTACAGGAAGTAGCCGGACCTCATCACATTCTGGCAACAGTAATAATGCAGCCCACGAACAGGAAGCAAGACACAACTTTTATAGGATGGTCTGAAATGGGGGACAGCAAGAAATAAGATAACTGACGTACAGAGAGAGAGTGAGGAATGAGGCCAGACTACAATCCAACCTAACCAGGGTCCTCCCTCCCTTCAACCTCTCATTATGAGCAGATACTGAGCTGCTGCTAGGTCCCGTGTACGTTATCACTATGGAGTCAATCTGGTACAACCATGAACAACATTAAGTCCTAAATTCTCATATGAGTAAGGCAGAAAACTATCTATTTCAAAAAGATTTCATCCTAAAGGATCCTTCAACCTCTCGGTTTATATTTCAGCTACTCTCTGAAGGCCTTCCTCACTTTTCACAGAGAATGCTCTGTGGAAAGTTTATACATGTCCAGCAAAACAAAAAAAGAAGAGTTCGGTGCTTAAAAAAAAAAGGTAATAGTAATATGCAGGAGATGAATGGTGGTGATGGCTGCACAAAATGTGAATGTACTTAATGCCACAGAACTGTACACCTACAGGTAGCTAAATGCAAACGTTATGCACATTTTACCACAATAAAAAATGGGAACATACTAAGCTAAATTAGTTTCTATTAGTTCTTTACTATAGGACTTCACAGAGCTTTTAATACGCTATTGTGGGTTATGACTTTGCAAATGACGAAATATTATATGCAGCATTTATAAAATGTACTGACCACAGTATCCTTTTTTCAAAGCATTTTACAAGATTAGTTTTTCCAAACACATTGTGAGAACTGCCACCCTATGTCCTAGGAAGAGTTCTTGGTTATTTCACCATGCTTCGACCTCACTCGACAAATACCTTCACTATACAGGTCACCACATTGTACTTAAGGTGTTTCTGTGTCTACTTCTCTCACTAGACTTGAAATTCTTTGAGCGCAGAAAATACTGTTTTTGTTGATTCTGGTACCATCAGCTGTCAGCTACCCAATAATCAGTTAAATAAACCATCTCACATCCTTTTCTCTTTCTCGTTGTGATTTAAGAGGGGTAGATGAAATATTGAGATGTGGCTTCCACCAAAACACAAGGATTTGAAAGCCAAACTCAAAGCTCTAATTGGAAAAGTAATGATACTGTTTCCAAGTCTTACCACACAGTATTCTCTTCTCACTACAGACTCAGTTATCAAACGTCCCAGTTCTGGGGAAGGGCCACTGTAAACATCTGGAAAGTTCCCAAGAGATTTCTAAGATTCCAGAGGAAGCTAAATCTCTTCCATTTAAACAGTGATGAATTCCAAAGACACATCTCTGGTTTTGGGGAGGAGAAAATTAGGGAGGAATTATTGTTTAAAGACCAATGCCCTGGAGGCTCAGATGGTAAAGAATTTGCCTGTAATGTAGGAGACGCAAGTTCAATCCCTGGGTTGGGAAGATCCCCTGGAGAAGGGAATGGCAATCCACTCCAGTATTCTTGCCTGGAGAATTCCATGGACAGAGGAGCCTGGCAAGCTACAGTCTGTGGGATCACAATGAGTCAGACAGGACTGAGCAACTAACACTTGCTCTTTCTTTCATTGTTTAAAGGGTACAGAGTTTCAATTTGGGAAGATGAAAAAATTCTGGAAATAGATGGTGATGGCTGTTGCACAACAATGTAAACACACAATGTCACTAAACAGTACACTTTAAAATGATTAAAATGTCAAGTTTTATGTTATATATACTCCATCACAATTTTTTTTTTAATTTGATGTATTCATTCATCCCCAGCCAGGGACCAAGCAAAGCAGTCACATAAGCATGTGAGTATGCAAACTTCTTTTTCTTATGACCAGACTGATGGGCAGGCTGATTGATAACAAAGCCACAGGCAACATTCTGCTGGAAGTACTTGGCCCCTTCTCTTTACTCTTTGAATTCCTTGTGTCTGATGGTGAAAATTATTAAATTTACTACTTGTCTGGCTGTCAAAGTACTTAATGCCTGGTCCTTCACCTTCCTTTCTCCCTCTCTCCAAGACTCCCTCCTATGCTCTACTAGAAACATGCTTCACAAAATTTCCTGTTATATCAGTGACGTTTGTCATTGTAACTGCCACACAAACAAACCTAATCCTCCCAGGTAGACTCCCTCTACCTTACCTCCCTCCCTATGCTGTGAGCACTCTACTCACATCTATACTTCTTAGGACAGCAAATCATGATTCCCCGTCTTGAATTCTTAGGTCATAGGCCAATACATTTTAGTAACAGCTTAACTGTTCATCTTGTCTTATATGTTTTTCCACAAAGATTTACCTTTTACAAAAAATCTTTGAGAACACCACTTTTATCTTGACATTTCCTTTTTTTAACATCAGTTAATGATGATGAAGATGATGACAACAGCAACAACATAGCAGCAACAGCAGGAGCTAACTTCTGAGAGCTTACCATGGGTGTGGCACTTATAAACATCTTATTTAACTCTCAGACTCATGATGTATATACACTATTGTAACTATTTTACATGTGATAAAATAAAAGCTATACTGCAGGGAATATTGTTCCAGGGTCTATAAAGCTAATGGGTCTGAGAATGTCCTTCTGGAGAGCATGTGCTGTGCTAAGTCTCTTCAGTTGTGTCCAACTCTTTGCCACCCTATGGACTGTAGCCCACTAGGCTCCTCTGTCCATGGGATTCTCCAGGCAAGAACACTGGAGTGGGTTGCCATTTCCTCCTCCAAGGGATTTTTCCGACCCAGTGGTCAAAGCTTGTCTCTTCTGTCTCCTGCATTGGCAGGCACATTCGTTACCACCAGCACCACCTGGGAAGCCCTCAAGAGAGCATGGACCCCCTCAAATGGCAATGCATAAGGCTGTATGTGTGTGCATCTGTCTGGGGAAAAGGTTCATAGCTTTTATTGGTATATGAAAAGATTGGCTCACACATGATCTTTAGATGCTACTACAATGGTTAAATAATTTGTTATTTTCAGTTAAATTGAAGCACAATTTCCGAGGCTAATGTTAACTGTCTTCCACCTGCTTGAGGACCTCACCCTCATTCTATCTCCTCCTCTTGTGAATTCACGATCATTTTCACCAGCTGTTCCCTACTTAGAACTCATCCCCAATTCCAAAGCCTACCCAATGAAACCAAAAGCTTGACTGCTGACCCACTATGACACCGTCCTTGTCTACTCCAGGCCCTACAGACATCACAAGGCCTGCAAGCATACACAAAAAACACACACATTCCAACAAGCAGCCCCTCCTCAGCCCCATCTTCTCACTCACTTGTGCTCACAATACACACTCTGACATGTGTGTACCTCCCACACCCTGACTCTATATTCAGAGGGACACGTACGTACCAGCACGCTCGGTAAACACATCTTGACAGTCATAACAAAAGTTCTCCCTAATAGCTCTCTCTCACACACTGCCCAGGACCTCAGATAAACCTCGGACTCAATCGCCAGGCTCACAAATACAATCCGTCCTCTTTCCTCTCTCTCTCTCTCTCTCACACACACACACACACACTGAGGCTCACTGGCCCACGACCCTGCCCAAGGTCTCACCGACAATCTCTCACGTACTGACAGGCACTGTGTTCCACAGGCGCCCTGACAAACATCCACCGGCGCTCCCTCGCGCGCCCCGCCTCACCCGATGTTGATACAGGCAGACGTTCCCGAAGCCGCCGGTGCCCAGCCGCTCCCGCATCTCCCAGGGCCCGCCCGCGCCCGGCCGCAGCCCCGGGGGCCGCTCCATGGGGCGGGAGGGCGAGCGGCCTGAAGCTCCGCCACTGTTTCGAGGCCGGTTCCGGGCCGCAGAGGCTCGCGCGTCTTTCTTCTCGCGAGAGGCAAGCGTCATTTCCGGTAAGCGCGGCAGCAAAAAAGCCCGCCCCGAGCCCCGCCGGCGAGACGGGGAGGATCAGTTCAGTTCAGTTCAGTCGCTCAGTCGTGTCCGACTCTTTGCGACCCCGTGAATCGCAGCACGCCAGGGATGGGTACTTTCAATCCCCTCTCGAAAAGTTCCCTAGGCCTTTTCGTAGCTGAGAAAACCCACGTGTTTTCCCAATCTTCAAAAATATAAGCTCTCCAAACCATTCCCTTAAAATGACTTTCCAAACTTCGCCGTATTCGTCTTTTCTAAACTTAAGGTTGTCCCCACCCCTGTCTACGCTTCACCTTATTTCAGACCTTTCTTCCAGCCGCACCACCCACTGAGGTGCCACTGGTAAAGGCCACCGAGGATTTAAATATTGCGAAATCCGAAGAACTAGAAAGAATTCTGCGCTAACAGGCCCGTTGATGCATTAAGCTTCATAATTCACTTTTCTTCTCTTAAATGACTTTGTATGCACCTGTTCTAGGATCTCGCCTAGAACCCCAAACAACTCAAGGATGTGACGCTGTTCCGGAGTGAAGAATGCGCCGCCTGACTTCGGGAGCTTTTCCCTAAAATCCTCACGGAGCTTGCTGTCAGGCGTACCTGCAGTTGTGGGTGTGCCAGTTCCTCATTGTGGGGACTGTTTCCGACACTCAAGGCAGAGCTGCAGAGGCAAGCTTCCGATAGCTATTGGTGCAAAAGTAAGTGCGTCCGAGGGGCAGACTGCCTTAGGATAGGGGCGCCAACTCCCCATTTTCGCTTTGAGTGTTGTACGCTTCATGGAAGTTGAGGATCTCATCAGTCACTCCAAGGTACATCAGCATGGAATTAAATTCTCTGAGAGTTTCCTTAGGCCTGGTCATTTGACCCTCCTTTGAGATTATGTGCACTTGGACCATCATTTGTGCAGCCTGGGTTGTAAACTTAGAATTCAGCTAACGTTTTGTGACATGACTGCCACTAGAGATGTAGCACGTTGAGACTTCTAAGGTGGATACAGTAGGTGCACCACAGTAGTGTTGCTGTTTTGAAAGCACTGAATGGACATTGTTATAGTAAATGTCTGTTGTCCCCCAAGTCCCTGAATATTGCAACCAGGATGCTGAACATTGTAAGATACAAACCATGTTGTATCGTAGTTTACCAGTAACCTGTGTGTAGTATCCAAAATTCTGATTTCCCATATATGCTTGCTAGCCATGAGCTGGAGCATCAGACTTGAAGGTGGCACACAGTACCGCCAAAAGCATGTCCCTTCTAGCTGGGCAGACTACACAGATTGTGGCAGACTGTTCAAACAGAATGAAGTCCTCATTTGCTAAGTGGGCAGCATCTGGCTCTGGAGTGTATCTGATAGCAATAGGTAGGGCCAAAATCCCGTAGTTCTTACTTGGAAGAGCTACAAAGGGATGCTGAAGACCATTAAGTGGCCATCTTTGCAGGAACTGGGTTGTTTCCCATAGTTCACTTTTTGAGGTTTTTCTGAATTAAAAAAAAAATCCTGACTGGTTACCTTCAGGCTCTATCATCTTGAAGCTTGACAGCTTGTTTTTTCATGTGTAAAACAGAGGTAATAATACCTACCTCATAGCTATCTTATGAGGATTAAGTAAGAGTGTCTGGGCCGTAAGTGCTCAGAGTATGAAGAGGTGAAGTGAAGTAGCTCAGTCATGTCTGACTCTTTGCGACCCCATGGACTGTAGCCTACCAGGCTTCTCCGTCCATGGGATTCTCCAGGCAAGAATACTGGAGTGGGTTACCATTTCCTTCTCCAGGGGATTTTCCCGACCCAGGGATCGAACCCGAGTCTCCTGCATTGGAGGGAGACACTTTAACCTCTGAGCCACCAGGGAAGACGCCCAGTGTATAGAAGCAGTTATTTTTCTTTGGCTTCTAAGATAAGGTATTCTCTTGTGATCACTCTCTCTCTGCTTTTTCCATGTACTTCTTGGATGACTCGAGGCACTCCTTAAATACTGATATTTCTCAGGTAGTCTTCTTCAGCTTACAATTGTATTCATCCTGTCTACTTTCATCTATATCTTAACTTCACCTGTGGCCTATATCCTGATGAGCCCCCAAACTCTATCAGCAATCCAGAGCGCTTTGAATTTGTAACTATCAAACAGCAACTAAAGCTCACTTCTCAGTAAAGGAGAACTCATCTTTTTAAAAATCTTGCTCTTTCTCTTCCCAATTAGACTGCAAACACTGGGACAACAGGAAATCATGTTGGGACATGGCTATACTGCTATAGTCTAGAAAAATGTCTAGTACAGAGGAGTTAAGTATTTGCTGAAGGACTGAATGAGCTCTTTTCTATCAGTAAGATGAATTCTATAAGGGAAAAATGGCAAAGGCCTTGGGTCCCTTCTCCATCCTGGACTGCTCAGTAAGAAGCCACCTGTGAGATCCTGGGATAACAGCTGGACCTAAAGCCCTGGCCCCTCCTACTATACATACACACACACTGCTGCTGCTGCTGCTAAGTCGCTTCAGTCGTGTCCAGCTCTGTGCGACCCCACAGACGGAAGCCCACCAGGCTCCCCCGTCCCTGGGATTCTCCAGGCAAGAACACTGGAGTGGGTTGCCATTTCCTTCTCCAATGCATGAAAGTGAAAAGTGAAAGGGAAGTCGCTCGGTCGTGTCTGACTCTTTGCGACCCCATGGACTGCAGCCTACCAGGCTCCTCCATCCATGGGATTTTCCAGGCAAGAGTACTGGAGTGGGGTGCCACACACACTACTTCATTTCAACAGTTATAAGTAACATGAACACAAGACACTTCCCAACCATGAAAAAGCATCTGGATTTTATAATAGCTTAAATATTTTTGAAAATGTTGACAAACATAAGCTCTACCTGGAACTGGATGACAGATATGTTTTTAACATAAGATCTTCATCCTAAAATATGACTTTTCCCAAAAAATATTCAATCTTAGGCCTCTTGCTACAGGCAGGTTCCATGGGAATACACAAAAAAGAGGCAGGGAAACAGTCCCCATGGGAGACTGTTGTTTCTTAAAAAACAGGCTGCTATTATATCGTGTGAAGTTCATAAAGTGCTTTTTCCCTGTACTCAGTCATCATCCACAGTGAAGTCAAAGGGCTCAAAGTCTTTCCGGAAGCGGCGAGCCAGAGTCTCCTCCTCTTCCTTACTGATCTGACACTTCCTCCAGTCAGACTTGTCAGGAATATTAAGGATAGCTTCACTAGCCAGGACCTCCCTGCAAAAAGAGCACAAAGAAGTCAAAATGGACAGTATCAGTCCAAAACCTTTGGTTCCTCTCCAGCCAGAGAGCTCTGCTCAGCATCACAGAAAAAAAGGCATGCAAATTCCTCTAATTGCTCACACCATGTTCTCTTCCCTGAGGGCTATCTCTGCCATTGCTATCTATCAAAATCACATCTGTTTTAAACTGACCAGCCCAGGTCTTAGCTCTTCTCTAACCCCTCAAATTCCATTTACTCCTCTGAACAACCTGGAACTACGTTACTGGTACCTAGAGAATCAACATGACACAGCAGAAAGAGGGCAGGCCCTGCAATCAGAAAAGCGACTGGATTCCATTCCTAGTTCTGCCGTTTGCTGTCTAAGAACAGATTACTTCATCTCTGTGTCTTGATTTCCTTGCCTACGACATGCAAAATAAGGGTTTTCTGATGTATGAAGATAACATAGTCAAAGCACCAAACTAGTTGTAATTACATCCTGCCTTAAACTCTAGTTTTGTTATCTCAGGCCATTAATGGGCTGAGGGCATGGTGAAGTCAGGCACCTAGTATCATACCCCAACCTGATTTTCTGCCCTTTTTTAGTGCCCTCGAGTCTATACAGGCACAATACCACATGCTCAATGTCAACAAAATCACCTCTCACACAAGCTATCTTCTAAATGCCACTGCTTTCTATTTTTACTTACTTTGATATATTAGAAACAACCTTATTTGTACATTTGTTTGGTTCATTTTCCACTTTGAAGCTACAGTAAATAGAAAGGCTAAAAATAAATCACAGATTCTTCTAAAAGTCAAAGGACCTAAGCTCAAGTTCTTATTCTCTGGGCAGACTATGAGCCTACCTCTTCATCTGTAGAATGAAGATAGACCCATCCTTCTTGTACAGCAGGGAAAAAAAGATGTCTTCTCAAGTATTTTGTTAATTATAAAATGCTATGTTCCCTGGTGGTTCAGACAGTAACAAATCTGCCTGCTAATGCAAGAGACACAGGAGACGCAGGTTTGATCCCTGGGTTGCGAAGATCCCCTAGAGAAGGAAATGGCAACCCACTCCAATATTCTTGCCTGGAAAAATCCCATAAACAGAGGAACCTGGCAGGCTACAGTCCATAGGGTGGCAAAGAGTCGAACATGACTGAGTGACTAACACTTTCACTATCACTTGTAAGTTACTACTTTGAAAAATACTCAAGTGTTGAAAATACAACCAAATATCAAGAGCATAAAATCATTCAAAGAATCTCTCCTTTGTAAGCTTACATGCATGTGCCATCAGTATCTAAACCTGTATCTACTGCTGAATCAACAACACAAAAGATAATGTCAGTTGTCTGAAGCTCCTAATACATTTTTTCTCATTTATTATCTGCTTTGAAAATATAGACAACTACATTTACTAGAATTATCTACTGGTAGCAGTCTCTTAGAGGCTTTCCAAATTGGCCCAAAAATGGTTCAAAGTTGACTGAAAGCTCAGTTCTAACTAGGGGGAAAAACCACTGCAAAACACAGACACCAGCACCAGATAATCTGTCCTGAACATTTTTCCAACTACCCTCCATAATCTCTTCTTGCCAGCAAACTCCTGCCTTCAGTCTCTGCCTAATTTATACCATTCCCTGTACAGTTTTGCAGTCATGTTCTCCATGATGTGAGGAACAGAAATGAAGCCTCATCCAAATCTTTAGGAAACTGCAGAGTAATGAGTTAAGACCTCAGTTTTGGGGTCCTGCACGCCAGGTCACTGCGACCATGGACAAGCTACCTCACCACTCTACAGCCACACTGCTGGTGCTGCTGCTAAGTCGCTTCAGTCGTGTCCGACTCTGTGCGACCCCATCGACAGCAGTCCACCAGGCTCCCCCGTCCCTGGTATTCTCCAGGCAAGAACACTGGAGTGGGTTGCCATTTCCTTCTGCAATGCATGAAAGTGAAAAGTGAAAGGGAAGTCGCTCAGTCGTGTCCGACTCTTAGCGACCTCATGGACTGCAGCCTACCAGGCTCCTCCATCCATGGGATTTTCCAGGCAAGAGTACTGGAGTGGGGTGCCACTGCCTTCTCCACTGTCCACTACTAAAGCCACCATGCAGTGTGCCTACATGCTCGGTCTTGTCCAACTCTGCAACCTCATGGACTGTAGTCCACCAGACTCTTACATCCATGGGATTTCCCAGGCAAGAATACCAGAGTGGCTTGCATAGTCCTCCTCCAGGGTATCAAACCCACATCTCCTGCAACTCCTGCATAGGCAGATTCTTTACCACTGAGCTACCTGGGAACCCCAATGAAGCCAGTAGCCTAATATATTTAAATTTAATCATAGTTAATTACATGAAATTAAAAATTGAGTTTCTCAGTCACAGCCACATTTCAAGTGCTCAGTAATCACCAGTAATGGGGCTGGGGATTACTGTGTAGGATAATGTAGATTTATAGAATATGTCTGTCATCATGGAAAGTTCTATTGGGCACTCCTCCAGAGTCTCATTCTCCAGACTGGTAAACTGGGATGACAGTACCTACCATACAGAGTTTAGATTAAATGAGGCAATGCATGGAAAGTTCTTGGCACAGTGCCTGGCACAGAGCACATGTTCATAGTAGCATTTTCCTCCCTTGGGCTAGAATGCCCACGCACCAGAGTTTACCCTCTAAATCTTTCTCTCAAGCTCAACTTCAGCCCTTTCATGATGCCTTCCATCAAGCAGAAATGGCTCTCCCTTCTCTGGATTTTAAAGTACATTGTTCCTCAAAACTTTTTTATGGTACTTTCCACATTCTACATTACATTACTGTCATATACGTAAGTATCTGATTTGCCCTAAGACTATTTGTTCCTTAGGGCAAGGACTATTTCTTGTTTGGCTTTTTATTTAACTCATCATGCAGCCCACTACTTTATTCAGAGTAGGTCTAGTGAAAACACATTTAAAATAAGAAAAATATACAAACCTTCCAAACTGCAAAGGAAAATTCTTTTTAATTCTGTGGAAAAGTTTCTCTCCTGTGTCAAGTTCAACATAAAAATATGCTGTTCCTGGCTGTGCAATCTACAGTAAACAGAGTCATATGAGGACATGTAATAGCACTTTAAACACCGAAAATCCCAGCCCATCTCTGCTGCTGCTGCTAAGTCGCTTCAGTTGTGTCTGACTCTGTGCGACCCCATAGATGGCAGCCACCAGGCTTCCTCGTCCCTGGGATTCTCCAGGCAAAAACACTGGAGTGGGTTGTCATTTCCTTCTCCAGTGCATGAAAGTAAAAAGTGAAAGTGAAGTCGCTCAGTTGTGTCTGGCTCTTAGCAACCCCATAGACTGCAGCCTACCAGGCCCCTCCGCCCGTGGATTTTCCAGGCAAGAGTACTGGAGTGGGGTGCCGCTGCCTTCTCCCATGTCTTAAGAGCTTTAATTTGGCAAAGAATTTAGAAGTACAAGAACTTTAATACAACGAAAGTTTAAAAAGACACTGGCAGATACTACAAAGAGCCTCCCAGTGGCACCTACCTTCCTAAGTTCCTGCCTTAGGAAATTTCTAATTTCTTGCCCTTCCCAGAAAAGCACTAAGGAACTACTATAATATAATCTTCATCTCTACTCTAATACCATATTGTCACCTGCCTATTTAACATTTGTTGAATGCCTCTGAGTACATCAGGCTCTATAGGCTAGAAACCCAATACTTCTCCTGGAATATCACCTTCCTCTCCTGTTTTACCTGCTTGATGTCTGAGTGCTCTGGGATTTCCAGGAGCTCTATCTGCTGTTCCTGTGCCTGAGTGATGAAGGCGTCTTTAATGTCATCAGTAGCGCAGCTGCTGAGTGGCACAGGAATGACCTAGCGGGGGGGGGGGGGGGGGGGGGGGAGGGGGTGGTGGAGGAGACAGGAGAAATTCTTTGTGCAGGTCCCAGAGAGGTTGTGCCTCCTGTACAGTCTCTGAGATGCAGCAAATCCATCACAGGGGTGGAGGAACACCCCTCAGCAGACATTTTCCTCAAGCCAGACAGGTCTATGTCATCCTGTCTGTAAGGACTTAAACTTATGAGACAGCCTTTCACATGTGGGAGGCCATCTCTGATGCAGAAAAGGCTAGAAAGAGATCTCTTTGTCATCAAGCCTTTACCAGCTCCCATATAATATATGTGGCAGAGTCAGGCCCATTTGAAAACTTAACAAATGTGCCAGAAAGAAAACTACCACAATGACAATCAAATTACCCACAACAGTCTCTGAATTTCTGAGCTGGTAGCCCCAGGCAAGACCTGAGACTGCTTCCTACCTGTGAACTGTCACTCATGCTAAGCTTCACACAAAATACCCACTCTCTTCCCAAACTCTTATCTGTCAAGGCCCAAATCTTTCTTGGAACCTTCCTGAACTCCATTTCTTTTCTCAACAAGGCACCTACTACTTGTACTATTCAGTTGTGCTGACTATACACTTCCCTGTGAAGTCCCTGGGGTTATCACCAGAAACTATAACCTTTTAAGTGAATATTATTTAAATATTAATATGAAAGTTCATACTAAATTTTATAAAGTATTAAGTCAACTATTTAAATATTTAATCATATTAGAATCAAATACTTACATATTTATTAAAATTAAGTATTAACATTTGTAGATGGGCACTTGGATTGTTTCTATGTCTTAGCCGTTGTAATAGTGCTGCTATGAAAACTGGGTTGCATGCATCTTTTTGAATTAAGGATTTTTGTCTTTTCTGCATATATAACCAGGAATGAGACTGCTGGATCACAGGATCTATCTTTAGTTTTTTGAGAAACCTCTATACTGTTTTCCATAATGGCTGCACCAATTTACAGTACAACCCAAGTGTCCATCAACAGACGACTGCCTTAAGAAAATGTTGTATATACACACAATGGAATATTATTCAGCCATGAAAAACAATGAACTGTTGCCATTTGCAGCAACATAAATAGGTAAACCTAGTACAGGGAATTATATTCAATATCTTATAATAACCTATAAATGGAAAATAGTATTTTATATACATATACAAGAACTGAATCATTTTGCTGTACATCTGAGACTAATACAATATTGTAAGTCAACTATACTTCAAAAAAATTAACATCATTTAAATATTTATCAATATCCAGGCCCTTCCAAGCTCTTGGACAGAGATCACATACCTGTAGCTGCAGGTGATGGCTCTTGTAATTTCTCTCAAATAGAACACATCGTTTGCCTCGACTCCTAAAGAACCTCCTCAATGTAGCCTTGTACTTCTCTACCTCTTCCACCACCTCTGCTGAAAGCTCCACCACTGACTGGTAGTGTCCAATGGGCAGAATAAGGACATGGTCATCAGATAAGCCTCCTTTGGCCAAGGCAAGGTAGCACTGCAGAGGAAGCACACAGAAGTGAGACTTCAGTACTGCAAGTGTGATTCTTCGGAGAAAAGCCTCTACAAAGTGTGAGCTGCGAGGGTGTGGGGAAAGTGTGCCAGAAGCTACCAGCAGAACTTCTCCTCTTAAAAAAAAAGTCTAATTTTAGAGGTTATGACAACATTGCTGTCAAGTACCTGCTAAAGAATGAGGTTAGATGCAACAAATCTCTATGCAACTATCAAATGAACTGGGGAAAAGTGAGCAGCATACAAGACTGGCTTTTGGCTACAAACACACCAGAGCTGAAGACTAGAACAGCAAACTTGGTTTTTCCTCCCAGGCTCCAAACTTGAAACAATTTAACAATTTTCCAGTGACTATCACTCTCAGCTACAGGAAGATACCACTTCTGATTTCAAAGGAACCACTTCTGATTTCAAATGAACCACTTCCCCTACAGTGACACCTAATCTCAACCCTAAATACACTTCCTGGGTTCCCGAAAAAGGCTAAGATGATATGATTACCATCATCATCACCAGTGTCCCTACAGCCTTAAGCTGCTGACTCACTTTTACAAAATGAAAGCAAATATAACCTAATGGGGAAGGAAGAAGAAGAAACTTCAAACTCAGGTACATCCAAAGAAAACTATGGTTCCCAGCAATGGCTGTTGACAGCTAAACAGCAACTAAAAATATTTCTGTCAAAACCCAAACACACAAGACTGCTCTGCCACTCAGACATACTTTGAAGGGAAGAGAGCAGAGAAAGGGCAGGCAAATGAAGGTACCAGAGCTTTAGAAAAACAACCCAAAGTATATTTTTAGTGTGGTCCCTTCAAAGTTAAGACTGAAGGGAAGAGTCATTTATTTTTCATCTACACTGAGAAAGCCCAACAGAAAGACAAGATAGGTAACAGCAACAAACTAAATCATTATCATCCTTGATATCCTTGGCACAGAGGATTGAACACATCTACAGAGTTAATATTCCAGATGACTAAAGTTCATCAAAATCTCATAAGCACTAAAACAGTAAAAAAAAAAAAAAAAAAAAAAAAGTATAGTAACCACTGTGATTGTGTTTGTTTTAAAAGGTTACTCTAGAGGGTTGCTGCCATAAATGGCAGTTTTTATATTGTGATGTGCCTTGAAGCTACTGAAGGCTTCTAGTCTAGACCAAACAGCACCCCTAAGGCAGTACCTTCTAGTTTTTGTGATGTTTCAAACTTGCCCAGTCTCCTCCCTACTTTTCAAATCCTCAACTTTTAATCTGTGCTGTATTTGAATTCATCTCCAATTTTATCTATATAAGTAGGACCTGAATGAGTATTTCTCCCATAAATGCATGGATTTTGCAGTACTTATTCTGGACTCTTAGCAGCCTGCAACTGCTTTTACCAACTTAAACCCATGGGTCATTATGTATGTGAAGTCGCTCAGTCGTGTCTGACTCTTTGCGACCCCATGGACCGTAGCCTACCAGGCTCCTTAGTCCGTGGAATTTTCCAGACAAGAGTACTGGTCATTAGCATGGGTCATTAGCATACTTCTATGTATACCCCTTGAAGAAGGCATGGCTGCTGCTGCTGCTGCTAAGTCATTTCAGTCATGTCCGACTCTGTGCAACCTCATAGACGGCAGCCCACCAGGCTCCTCTGTCCCTGGGATTCTCCAGGCAAGAATACTGTAGTGGGTTGCCATTTCCTTCTCCAAGGCACACAAGCATGTGAAATCGCTTCAGTCATGTCTGACTCTGTGCGACCCTATGGACAGCAGCCCACCAGGCTCCTCTAGCCACAGGATTCTCTAGGCAAGAATACTGGAGTGGGTTTCCATTTCCTTCTCCAGGAAGGCATGGCAATGACAGAGAAAACCAGGGGAAAAAAGTAATGAAAGGGGATCAAAAGGAGTAGCTGCAGAGAGGGGACTCCAAGTCCTCAGCCAGATACCCACAGGTCACCAGACATTCGCAAGAGATTTCTACCAAAAAGGGACAGTTCAGGTAAGGGTAAACTTGATTGGTAGCTAAGCTCTAAGCTAAGATCATCATGTGACCTCCTATCTGGTCCACAATCAAAATCTGATATGTTTTTTGCCCCTCTAACTTCAGGTCAAGATAAGAAGCAAAGAGTTTTCCTTGAAATTCCCCTAGGCTCATACCCCAGTAAAAGGCCCTCATTATCAGGATAAGCTGAGGAAATAAAGGTCATCCCCAGAAAACAAAATCAGAATAAATCAATGAAAACTGGATGAAAGTATTTGCCTACAAAAGCATCACACACTACGAAATGATCTGCATGTATTATCCTCGGGAGCCTTGGAAAATAGCCATTTCTAGTCATGGGTGACTAGGGTACAACTGTAACTCTGAAAATTAAGCTTCTTTTCATTCTAAGTGAATGAAAAAGAAGGATAATGGTTTATATGGATCCCAGAAGAATGAGGGTCAAAAACGAGTATTATTTAATATCTAAGCAAGTCGTGCCCAAGGAAAAGCATTTGGGGAAGTCTGAAATAGGATGACTTTACAGTGAGACACACGTAGTCCATCAGAACTTTTCATAGCCTGAATAAAATCCTCTCAAGACCATCCAGTTGTCACCGTCTGATTCAGTGCTTACCCAGCAATCTTATAATTATCATCTTGGGTTCCCAGATACCCAGACCAGAAATGTGGATGTGAGTCTTCCTGTCATTAGGGAGCTATATCCTCTACTACTAGGCAAAACTGAGAACTTATCACTTTAGTCTTTTGTAATTAGTGTAAATCAGTTCCCAACATTATATAGTTACTATAGATAAAAATTAATAAACTCAAGTTTTAAAATCTGAAGATATGAAAAAAAAGAATATCAACATTTTTAGCCAAATATGAGTGTACAGGCAACAGAGGACTCCTTTTCAGGGACAAAGAAAATCTTTGTAATTCAAAAAAGCAACTCATCATCCCCAAATAGTATGGAATAAAAACATATAAAGTTCAAGAATTTCATAAAAGCATCACCCTAGGAAAGCCATACCTATTTGTCAGAGAGGAGGGAAAGGAGGAATCTTGTGAAACTGATTCTACTAAACCACAAGAGAACTGCTATAGTTGCTACGGTCAAAAAAATAGAAAATATCAAATGTTGGGGAGGATGCAGAAAAACAAGCACCCTCATACATTGCTGGTGGGAAAACAAGATGGTGCAGCTATTTTGAAAAATAGTTTGGCAGTTTCTTAAAAACATAAATATAAAATTACAAACAACTCCACTGCTTAGGTTAGGGCTATCCGAGAGAAAAAAAACATATGTTCACACAAGACATGTATGCAAATGTTCACTAATAGCCATAAAGGGGAAACAATTCAAATGTCCATTTAGTGAATAAACAGAAAAAATGTAGTCTATCCAATCAATGGAATACCATTTGACAAGGAGGAATAGAAAACTGATATAGGCTACAACATGAATAAGAAGAATAGTATGCTAAGTAAAAGAAGCCAGATGCAAAGATGTACAATTCCATTTATACGAACTATCCAGACAGAAACGAAAACAAAGTAGACGGGTGGTTTCCTGGAACTGAGGGTGGGTGTGGGGATTAACTGGAAATGGGCATGAGGAATCTTACTGAAGTGATGAACATGTTCTAAAACTGTATTATGTGACGGTTGTACAATCAGTAAGCTTACTGAAAGTCACTGAATTGCACACTTAAAGTAGGTAAATTTTATATGTAAACCGTGACTCCATAAAGTCAACAGAAAAGAAACAGGTGTCTTCCTCTCTGCAAGAGGTTCATGGAAGTAACTCACATGTGTGCCAATGTTGACCACCAAATGCTTTTCCACTTCAGGGCTGGCAAGGCAAAACCAGCAGGGTCCTGGAGGCTGAGCTTCACGTGGAAGAAAGACAAGTGTTACCATGGTCCAAGCATTACAGCACATAACCACCGGCAGAACTCAGCCTTGTCTGATCTTTGTGTCCTGCAAACACTGTATGTACACACTACTGCCACAGTGGGTCTGCTGTGCTCCCACTATGAGCCCCGCCCCCATCACCATTATCAATGAAACTAAATGTCTATAGACATTCTGAATTTGTAACCAGTCCACAGGGAGGTGATCTACAAGTGGTAACCATAGCATGTAACTGGCAACTGACTGCAATAAGAGAACATTCAACTGAGTGTCTGGAGCCCCATATCTAGTTCCAGTCATGCCACCAGCTAGTCACATGACCCCAGGAGTTACAAAGTCAACTTCTTCATCTTTGAAACAAGCGGGTGGAAAAGAAGATCTCAATGTATTAACAGCTGTCTTTGCTAACATTTTGATTATTATTTTATAAACCTGCACTGGTTTTGTAGGCTCTTAACCTTCTGTTTTACAGACATGAAGGAAAAGAACTTTTTCCATAGTTCTTACAGAAATAGCCTCAGACAGCGTGAAAGTCAGGCCATCTTTGCATCCTTTTGTTTTTATTATTGATCTTCTGCCAGAAGAAGCCCTTTGAGCAATGCTGCTTCCCAAACAAGACCCAAAATAACCATTACTGCCCACAGAAGAGACCTCTGGAGGGAGCCAAGGTACTTACGAGGTTTGCGAGGCTGCTTTGGGTAAGGAGAAGACTTGCTGTCTCTGCCTGTAGATGAACGCTTCCTTCCCTGCTTTTCATTTAAATCAAAGAAAAACTGGCAGGCTGATTCTTCCTAGAACAGTCAATAGAAGAGTAAATGTTATTAATCTAATCTTTAAGCAAGTAGCCAACCATCACACACAAGGGAACATTGCTACCTTCCTCCCAGCCCTTTCTGCCAAATCTAGAGAAGCAAAATAGTTTCCCAGTCCTGATGCCTGGACTCTGTCACACCTCTCAACACTTATCTAAGCTACCAAATTCATCCCTTTGGGAAAGCAAATTAAAATGTAAGTTATACAGCAATTCTTGCCTAAAACACAATAGCATGATCCCACCCAAATCCCTTTCCCTCTCTCAGTAGGGCTGTAGTAGTCTTAGAATTTCACAGATCAAACGACTTTAACTGAGTTTTAATTTAAAAAAATAAAAGGCTGCTCATTAAGAAAGTCTAAGAAAGCAGACCATTCATACTAGTAAGGGAACTTGACATTCCTTGCTTGAGTGAAGGGAAAATGAATTTCAGAAAAGTCTGCTATTAAGAAATCTCTTCAGAGTAAATCCTATTGACCTACTACCACTCATTCAGTTCAATTCAGTTCCAGTTGCTCAGTCATGTCTGACTCTTTGCGACCCCATGGACTGAAGCACGCCAAGCCTCCCTGTCCATCACCAAGTCCCAGTGTTTACTCAAACTCATGTTCATTGAGTTGGTGATGCCATCTAACCATCTCATCCTCTGTTGTCCCCTTCTTCTCCTGCCTTCAATCTTTCCCAGCATCAGGGTCTTTTCAAATGAGTCAGTTCTTCGCATCAGGTGGCCAAAGTATTGGGAGTTTCCGCTTCAGCATCAGTCCTTCCAATGAATATTCAGGACTGATTTCCTTTAGGATGGACTGGTGATTTCCTTGCTGTCCAAGGGACTCTCAAGAGTCTTCTCCAACACCACAGTTCAAAAGCATCAATTCTTCTGCACTCAGCCTTCTCTACAGTCCAACTCTCACATCCACACATGACTACTGGAAAAACCAGTTTTGACTAGATGGACCTCTGTTGGCAAAGAAATGTCTCTGCTTTTTAATATGCTGTCTAGGTTGGTCATAACTTTTCTTCCAAGGAGCATGCATCTTTTAATTTCATGGCTACAGGTACCATCTGCAGTGACTCTGAAGCCCCCAAAAATAAAGTCTGTCACTGTTTCCACATCTACTTGCCACAAAGTGATGGGACCAGATGCCAAGATCTTAGTTTCCTGAAGGTTTAGTTTTAAGCCAACTTTTTCACTCTTCTCTTTCACTTTCATCAGGAGGCTCTTCAGTTCCTCGCTTTCTGCCATAAGAGTGGTATCATCTGCCTATCTGAGGTTATTGATATTTCTCCTGGCAATCTTGATTCTGGCTTATGCTTCATCCAGCCCAGCATTTCTCATGAGGTACTCTGCATGTAAGTTAAATAAGCAGGGGGACAACACACAGCCTTGATGTACTCCTTTACTGATTTGGAACCAGTCTGTTGTTCCATGACCAGTTCTAACTGTTGCTTCCTGACCCAGCACTCATTATAAAACAACAAATTACATTGCTACCAAGCAGTTGGATCCTTACCTGAAAAGTTAGAAACAGGGAATTAACTTTAGACAGGAAAGACTTTTTATGTGTAACCCCAATATTTGAACCAACTTTAGACAATGAAAGACTTAAAATATAAAATGGTTAACCCCAAACTACAATTAAATGTACACACACATTGATCCTACTGGAAATCTACTAAGGCTTTCTAATCACCACCACAATTTCCCAAAGGAGAAAAAAAGAGATTTAAATTCTAAGGATTAAACTTGCCTTATAAACTAAACTATAACCAAGGAAAAGACACCTATAATGGGTAATCATGCCCAGAAAATGTCACCTCTCAATCAGAACCCACCTCAGAGGCAGGAGTTTGCTTGCCTGTGGACGCTTCCTTCCCAGATTTTCTGTAAGGGTTTTCAGTGACATCTGGCGGCTGTTTTACCAGTTCGGCTGCATCCATTAGTTTCATAGGAACAATACTGAATGCATAAAGATACTTTGGAAAAAGAACAACAATATTATTATTTGCATACTATTTATGCAAATATAACCAACCTCCTGGATTGTAAAATTCCACAAAAATCTTTAGAAACTGAGTAAAACTAAAGAGCAGCAACCAGACTATCTGTAGTTCGGAGAATCCACACAATACCATTTCGGTGATCTCTGCAGGGGCTACCAAGGGCTGATGAAGTAACAAGCAACTCATCAAAGCCCAGCCCTTACACAAAACAACTAGCACTACAAGGCCTAGAGGGATGTGCTCCATAACCCTTGAAGACAAATTGCTTTTGTCTCTCAGTCCTTTATCTTTGTGTGTTGTGGTCCTTTAAAGGACGGGAACCTGATGGTCCAGAGTCAATGATAAAAAAGTGAAAGAGAGAGGTGGAGGGAGAGGCAGAGAGAGAGACAGAGAAAGAAAGAAAGAAAGAAAGACATGGGAACCCAAGCTCTGAGGGAGCAAAGGTGCTTTAATGATCTGTGAGGATATATAGACTGTTGTACAAGAAATTTCTTTCGACAATGATAAAGATCAGAAAACCAAATGTACAGCAACCGTTACCAAGGGAACAAGGGATTAATAATGGTCACAAGGTCAGGAGGCAATCCATATCTCAAGAAAGAGGATGGAGACTAAGGAGAATGCTTACTGAAGGAGATTCAAGCCTGTCTCATCCTATGACCTCAGTCCTGGGAGCGGCGTGCCCTTCCACTGGTTTCTGGCAACAGAAACTGATAAGGAACAGGGGATTTATGAGAAACAGCACGTAGGAATCCTCCTGTTAAACATTCCCTGACATATGTGTATTTTGTCAATAGTCACTGTACTGCCCTTGTTTTTTCCAATGGAAAACAACTTAGTGTTTTCCTTTGATTTTATACAATTTCTGCTATTTCTGCAGATACATTTTCTTAGGGATTAGTAGCAAGGAACTAAATATAAAAATATCTAGAATCTTGGACGGATGCACAAATATTGAAAACTTTATGTGAGATATGAATAGACGGTTAACCTCACTACTGATCAGGGAAATACAACCAATTAACACTGACATACAACCTTCTTCTATCAGGATGGCAAAAATGTCAGTAAAAACTTGACACTACCCATTGAGAATGTAGACAGAAAACAGTCTCATACACTGCCGGTGGGGGTGTAAACTGGAACAAAATTTTGAGATGAATTTAATAACACTTGTCAACTTCAAAATGTGCATATTCTGAGTGAAGTATGCATTGCTTAGGGCTAAGGCTAACAGGTCCCTAAAAGTAAAGCAACAGACTAAAAATACTGTAAGTGATACTCAGTCTTAAAAGGGAAGTTTAAAAAAAGGAATAAAGGAAGAAGGGAGGAAAGGCAGATAAGTTAATAAAAAAGAAATTACAAATCAAAACTTGCTAAGAATGCCCTGGGCCCCAAAGTTTGAGCTATTATGGAAAAAACAAAATAGGTATTTGCTTATCTTTTGCATGTACACTGTTTATGGCCTATTAAAGTGAGAAAATCTTCAGATAATTTATCTATTTTCCCACTTGACTGACTATTCTAATCTTTAGCTGTCCCAATCCACAATATCCTGGCTTTTGGCCTTAATGAATCAGAAATGCTCTCAAGGAAGTGAGAAAACCAATATATATACTTTTCTGGTACATTCTCTTTCATTCACTTGCAGTTTTCTAGTAGAAAGCCAGATTCCAGGTATCACTAAGACCACCCAAAGCCAAGAAGAGCTTAGGTAAATCCTTGGGAAGATTTTATTATTTCAGCTAACTGAAGTTGCTAAAAGAAGCAAAGCAATAGTACCACCTGATGTCAAACCCTTGAAAAATAACTGTGGAAACCACCACATGGATGTGGGAAGAAAGAAACATAACTCATTTGAAAATCTGCCCTTGTTCCACTGGGCCTATTTTCCCAAACCCTTCCCTAAAATCTCCTACAAAGGACCCAAGGAAACTGACCTTTCATTACCATATTATTACAAAGAGTAAAGTCGCTGAAGTACTGGGACATTATACAGTTGGGAAGAGATCTGAATCCTAAACTGGGCAAGAGGAACATTTATCAGGCAGACAATGAATACTAACCAATCACCAAACACTCAACATTTACCTTTTTCTTTTCTGGATTTCCAACATTTGCCAGAGCTATAAACCTGGTGGCATGCTGTGCATTTTCCTGTAGAACAATGTGATTTCTGTAATATATTTGAAAAGATAATAGGTTATCAACAAACTTTACCCTTTTTTGGCCGTGGCTCGAGGCTTGCTCATTCTTACTTCCCTGACTAGGCAGCGAACCCAGCAATGAAAGCACTGAGGCCTAACCACTAGACTGCCAATGAATTCCCAACAACAAACTTTACTTTTGATCTGCAATTATGAAATATGTAGACTCCACGGGTCCATGAAAAGAGCACAGGCCTAAGTCTATCACTACATCACCACCAGTAATATCTCAGATGTTACGCATCCATTCAGTAAAATAATCATGCCTACTTCCCAGGGCTGCTGTTAGGAAAAAATGAGATCATGAATCTGAAAAGCACAAAAAAACTCTTGATTTTTTTTTTTAAAAACTCTTGATTTTAAAAGAGTTGGGCAACTGGCAAAATGTTGATAATTGCTGATGTAGGTTATGGGTTCAGGAGGGTTCATTATACTATTTTCTCTTCTTTTGTGTAATAATAGAATACCCTAATGGCTAATGATGTGAGAGCATCTTTTCACGCACCTATTGGCCACTGGTTTATGTTCTTCAAAGAAATATATATTTGCATCCTTAAAGGTTGAACTGCCTTTGAGTGGCTTGTTCCAATAATCTTTCTGTTTTTAGTGTATGGTTTCAGAGAAGAGGTTTTCCCAGAAGGCATATATGGAGATATAAAACAAAAATCTGTGATATCTATGTTTATACCTTAGGCTGTGGGATTTATAGGGAAAGAGCAGGTTATATTCTTCTTTTGCTCACCTATATTTTTTGAACTTTCAACAACACATATATTGCTTTTGAATAAAAAAAAAAAAAAAAGTACAAATTGTTTAGGGATTATCCATGCCCTTTACAGTGACAATCATTCACAATAAATTTTACTTAACTCTATAACTTATAAAACACTGGTTTTATTTTTTCTGCAATATATCCTTTAAAAACTCCACCTCCAAACTATACTGAAAAAAAAAAGAAGAAGAAAAAATTGATACAAGTTTTTGATTCCTAAATTGAAATGTTTCTTATGTAATTACCCTAAGTTTAAGACTATACAAGGAGCACTGCTTAACCTGATCAAAACAGGACTTACTATACATCAAGCTATGATGATTAAAGAGCACTGTAATGTCAGACCCTTAAGCCTACAAGGGGCCCTGTATTGGCCAATCCTTTGTATTTCAAATCAGGAAACCAAACTCAGAGAAGTGGAATGGTTTGAGAGTCACTTATTTCATGCCTGAGAAACTAAAAGAAACCTAGATGTAATATGGCTAAAATGAAAGGGAGAAGTTTACAGAGAAAATCCAAGCAAATTCTTCAAAAAACCAAAAAGAATGAAATGCTACTCACCGATATGGAAGCCTCTCATAATATGTCTTCTCCAAAGCAGCAAAATGATATCTTGGTTTCAAGCCTGTGGCAAGACTGGAGATCAAAGCAGAGCCACATTTTTTGGTATCCACTTCTCCCTAGTAAACAGAAATTGAGTCATCATTAACAGATCTAGGAGTTATCATGAAATGCAGAGATATAACAAGACACTTTGAAATGCCTTTGGAATTTTTATGTGGCTACAATGTGGCAGAATTTGCATCATGAATTCCACTCTATGGCAATCAGAGAAACTCAGACACATAAGGGGAAATGGGCTAACTACAAATGCAGAAATAAGAACAATAGTTAGAAGCCAGAAGTTAAGGAAGAAGGTTACTCCTCCATACAAACACCCAGAACAGGATTTATTAAAATCTCATTTGGGAAGGTAAGTATTTTCTCTCTGGAGCCCAGAGACTGTGTGTCTATAATTTGCTTTGCTGTGCTCCGGTAGTTCTGATAATGCAGACAGTGACAGTCACTACAGAAGATTAAAATCAACAGCTAGCTTTCAGGGCCCCTAGGATCCACAGAATATTTGCCATAGAACATTCAGGAACTTCATCACATAAACATACAGGCCTCTATTTTGCTTCAGTCAAGGAAAGCATGGCTTCAGAAGAGCACAACCATGCCCCTGGTTCAGTCTGTCAAAAGTTAGGCTTATTCCCAGAGCTTCCATTAACAACAAATTATGTAACAACAAATTATGAACAACCAGTTCATACTGGTCACCCATAACCAGTTCATACTTTCTCCTAGAACTTCATTCTAAGAGAAAGTATAGTTGGAAAGAGAGAAATTATCAGAGTTAATTTTCCACTAAGTAAAGCAACACTTTCCTTCTGTCTTATACTTCCCTCCTTCAGGTGTCTGCTGAAGGGCAGGGAATTGGCCCTGAGGCTAGTATCTTAGGGACTGGTGTTTTTTCCCCTATAAATATCTTATGTGATTACTTATTTATTTTCGCCAAAGTCAACTTTAATCAAAAATTATAAACTTTTTGTTAGCACCCCTTTTCATTTCTCCTTACAGAGCATCACTTGTCTTCCTCCCACCTTCACTTTAGTAGTCTTTCTCTGAATCTACTGCCGCTTATGTTCTAGTGGCAGAGTAACCATGGGTGTTTGGAAGGGGAAGAGCGTGGCCCTTCTACCTTCAATATCCTGACAATGCCTGGTATTTTGCTGGCCTTTTTGGTCACAGACATATTGTGCTGAAGCTGACAGAGAGTAGTCTACAAGGCCCTTTTCTGAATCATCACTGACAACTCTGCATCTAGGAACTGATATTTTTTCCCTAAATATACTCTTTATATTTTCCTTCACTGAAGCTCAGTGGATGCTTTCTGCCCTCACAGACAATCTTTCAAGGTCTTCCTTAGGCTTATTTTCCACCAGCGTAGCTCCCCATGATAGCTGTCACTCACCAACCTGGTGTACTTCCTCTTCTTATAAAAAATATTTAGATCAAATCCAACGACACAGTCCAATACATTCCAACATTAAAGCTTTCCCATTAAAGAAGTACTAAGTTTTCAACATACTGTGTCCCAACTTTAGATCGCTATCTTCACTCCCATAATGATTCCATCTTTTAAAATATTCTAATAGCCAAAAAGATATAATCTGGAATGGAAAGGGAAAAATAAAACTGCAGAGCTGCCACTAGCTATGAATATTTCACTGAATATCAGGGACTCCTCAAAACATCTTAAGAAGGCTAAGAAAGGATACTTGAGGCAAGACTACAATTCTTAAAAAACTTTCATTTATAATTAAGACTTCAGCAATTTCATTGGTGAACCGTGTTTTCACAAGATCAACTTGCTTTCATCAGCCAATAGGCTTTAAGTATCCCGAAAAAATTCACACAAGATTTCTACTGAAAGGAACTAAGAACTGAAACACTCAAAGAGCAAAAAAAAAAAAAAAAAAGCTCAAATTAAGCCACTACAATTTGCTTTTAGAAATTCCAACTGAACAAACACTACTCACAGAAGAATTCCCAAAGTTCCCCACATACTTGGGCCACGGGGATGTGAGCAAGATATCAACACCCTTAAACTGGGGTGTTGAACACAGCATCGTCCTCAGGGAAGACACATCCTTGGGACTGAAACTGTAACCTGGGACAGGCTCATTTAAGGACTCTGTCCCACTGAGGTACACAATCTGTAGTCCTGAACTTCCCGTGAAGACACCTTTACGACCTGGGTTCAAAGAAAAATAGAAAAGTTTTAGTCAAACTGCAGAAGGAAATGTCACGCTGGTGATGAATCTCTTTCATGCCCCAACTCTCTTAAAGCCCACTTCTGGCTCCCAGGTCTCAATGCAGGATGGCTACAGCAGTATTCCTGTTCAGTACATAAGAGCTGTCCTTACGTGGAAGCTGCTGGAGCCCACAGTCTGACTGCTCTAGGTGCCTCACAACTGAAAAAAACTTTGGAAGCACTGATTAAGAAAAAGGCTTTCTGCCTTCTAGAGACTCCATAGGGACTAAAAGAAATCTAGACACCTGGAGTGGCACTGAGAAGAAAAAAAAACAATTGCAGGTTTGAGTAAGCTATAGTCTAGAATAGATGTACACTTTATGAAGGCAGACACTTCCAAATGAAGGAACACATTAGGAAAGAGCAATTATTTAGGAAAAGTTAAGAGACTCTGCCATCTTCTCAACTTATTCCTGGCTTGTGCCCTTGATTCTCTTCCTCTGTGTTGCCTCCGGAACCCTATTCCATCAGCTTTCACCTCCCTTTCATTTACTGAGTCTCACATGGCTCTTTCCACATAGTGACTCATTATGGAACACATATACTGACTAACAAGAATAACGAAGTGGTAAAGAACATACATACTAAAAAAACAACAACAACAACAAAAAAACTATTAAGGAGCATTTATAGCAAAGGAAATGTGGAAGCTTTCTAAAGAAAAGAGAGACCAAGAGAGAGGAAATGTGAAGAGTAGCTGAGCCATTTTAGAAACAACTGAGCTGAATGATGCAAGAAACAGTAGAAGGAGGGGAGCAGGGGAAGAAGAAAAGCAAAATTTGACAGTGGTTTTTTTTTTTAAAAAAACAAACAAAAAAAATAACAGCCAAACACTGAAAGGACCCACTATAAGAGTTTCAGGGGGTTGCAGAGGAACAACTTTAACCTGGAATTGAAGAATGGACCTTGAAGTGGAAAAAGGACAAAAAAGTAGTGAAAAACCCAAGGACCAACATTAAAAACTTGAGTTTTTAAAAACCTCAGTGAAACCTAGAGCTATAGAAATTAGGAGTCTAATTAACAAATAAGCTGTATGTATCTAGCAATGTTTACACAGTGAGACCACATACATGGAATTAAAAACAAAAAATAAAAAACACAATTTATACCTTAAGCACTCCAAGCATTGCAGTCAAACAGTTTACTCCTCTAGTTGGCTGAAACAGTATATATTGGGTTGTGGGAGTACAGGAGATTGGGGAGAGGTGTGAGACACCAGAGACAACAGAGCAAAAACGACATAGTCTTAAGCATATGGACATCGACTTTAGAAAAGACCCCCCCGATCTCCATTCTCTCAGGCAGTAATGGCAGATGAATCCAGCCACAAATTTCCTGGGAGACTAATTCCTGGAACACATTATGTTCATTACAAACACACGAAATATCCACTTACCCAGATAAGTAATGTTCTCAGCTAATTCACACCCATCAACATCTTGGAAATATTTCACCGTTTCTTGGTTATTGGCACCCAGCACATATGTCTGAATAGGAGCTAGGGAGAGAAACAGACACGACACTAGCTAGTTAGCAGAGCTGCTTGGGGACCTGAGAACTGCTTCCCCATAGGAAAAACATTTGTAGTGAAGGCAGAGCCTGTAATCCTCCATGTGGAACATGCTCCCCACAGAGGACATCCTACAGCCAACCTTGTGGCTTGATTATTAAATGGTGTCACCAGGCTTATCACATCTTAGAAGGATATAATGTACAGTTAGGAAAGCAGACCCAAAAGACATAAAAAAACATCAAAACTGAAAAAAAGGAAAGAACACATACAGCTGCATTATTCAATTCTCTCCTACTGAGAAGAGAATTCTTTTCCTGGAACTAAATCCAACCAAATTAAAAATTTAAACATTCAGATGCACAGACATTCTTCCCAGATCAATGCAAAACTCAAAGGCAAACTTTTAAATCACTAATATGTAAAAAACAACTTGGCAAGAACCAGGGAGCCTTAAAACTTTGTTAGAAATCATGTTAAAAATAAGTTCTGGGGACTTTCCTGGTGGTCCAGTGGCCAAGACTCCACACTCCCAGTGCGGAGGGCCTGGGTTCAATGCCTGGTTGGGGAACTAGATCCCACATGCTGCAACTAAAACCTGGCCCAGCCAAATAAATAAAGTATTAAAAAGAAAAATAAGTTCTATACCTTTCTTGATGCCAGTTTTATATTCTTCCCATTCTGCATCTGGAGTGGAGCCAAAGAAATTTCCTACACACAACAGCAGCTAAAATGAGTTTTTTAAACAGATATGAGATTTTCTTAAAAAACTATCAAATAGTACATAATTAATTGACAGTAACATTATTTGGCTAACTATTCTATTTAATTATCTCTAACCAATTTTTTCCTTAATTTATAGAATTTCTAAACATAATTCTTTAACAACTGTAGTAGTTACTCTGATTCTACCAATTACTAAATTTTGGCTCTCTAGCTGTCAAATACAAGCTGGTGAAGGGGATGAGAGGGTCAGGGGAAAAAATGGAGAAATCAGCCTTGAAGAATCTCTGTGAAATACAAAACTTAGGTATCTCTCAGGTATTAGGTACCCTGAGAGATATAGGAAATAAAGGACACATTTCCTGCTTGTTATCTTACTCAACCTTTAGCCCAATAAACAAATAATTCCCATACCTAGAATACTCTTCTGTACTCTAAGAATTTACAGAGTCCAGTAGTCAACAATACATAACAATCAGGGTTCTTTAGTTTGTGAAGCATTTGCACACATATTGTCTGACTTCATCCACACCATATACCCATGAAATAGATCTGTGCTTTCCAAACCCAGTAATCAGAATCACTAAGGGAGGTTTTTCCAGTAGTTATGTATGGATGTTAGAGTTGGACTATAAAGAAAGCTGAGCGCCAAAGAATTGATGCTTTTGAACTGTGGTGTTGGGGAAGACTCTTGAGAATCCCTTGGACTGCAAGGAGATCCCACCAGTCCATCCTAAAGGAGATCAGTCCTGGGTATTCATTGGAAGGACTGACGTTGAAGGTGAAACTATAATACTTTGGCCACCTGATGTGAAGAGCTGACTCATTTGAAAAGACCCTGATGTTGGGAAAGATTGAAGGCAGGAGGAGAAAGGGATGACAGAGGATGAGATGGTTGGACAGCATCACTGACTCAATGGACATGAGTTTGGGTAGGCTCCAGGGGTTGGTGATGGACAGGGAGGCCTGGCGTGCTGCAGTTCATGAGGTTGCGAAGAGTCGGACACTACTGAGCGACTGAACTGAACTGAAGGGAGGTTTTGCTAGTCTGTTTTCAGTTTTGTGTAAAGTAATAAAGTAACAAAACTCAAATTCAAGAGTATAAAAAAGTCTACAGTAAACACATCCCCTTTCCCATACCATTCTTCAGCTACTAAATTTCCATGTTCACAAAAGAAACTCAGTCTAACAAGAGAGTAGCTGTTCCAGAAATGTATAAAGAGGCCCAAACTTTACTTTAATATGTCTGATTACAACAATCAAATTTTTAAATGCAGTAGAAAGAAACATCTTACATCAAAGTTTCCACTTTTCTTCTGAATTGCTCGAACTCTATTGAATAAAGCATCAAACTTTCCTTCGACATCTCCACATGCCAAGCTGCAAATAACATATAAATGTTAAAGCAGTTCAGGACACACAAATGGGCCTGCTAGGTTTGGTATATATACTAGTCTTCCTGGATCAGGGAGATTGTGTTCCAGTCTCTCTGAGGTTACCTGAGGGGTTCAAGGCATGTGAACTATTAGTGACTGCTGGGCAGCTCCACCTGAAGGTCTCACCAGTTATCTTCACCATATCTAAAATTTAGCTTATCATTTCCTCCAAAATTGAACCAGTTTCTTCTCACTTGCCAGGTTTTGCGCATAAGTCTACTGCCAATTTGACTACCAAGAGGCAATAATCCCCATCCAGTCATCAAGTCTCTTCAATTTCTTTTACAAGTATCTTTTGTGATCCTCTTGTACTTTTCATTTCCACTGCCACTATCTTAGCACAGGATTTCAGCCATCCATTCAACAAACACACACTGAGCACCTACAATATGCTTTGCTAAGTGCAGTATGCCAAGTACTATGCTGAGGACATGTTAAGGAATATAAAGAAGAGGAATTTTCTTTATATTCTCTGCCTCAGGACAATTATGAGGCAGAGCAACTGAGAGTCCTGTAGTTACTGAAGAGGCAGAATCAGAGAGAAATATAATGAATCTGGTATTGGCTACAACATAGGGAATATACTTACATTTCCTCTAATACCTTCTCTTCTTCCTGTCCATCTTACATAAAGTCAACAGCTTAATGTTCTTTCCTCAAAAACATTAAGACAACTCAACAGCCAGAGAGATAACAGCTTTTCACAAGTCCTAATCTCCTTCCCCAATGCTTTCTCCAAGTTCCAAAACAGAAACCTTCTCTACTGTCAATCTGATCATTCTCTGTCTCTGCCATTCCCTCGGGGTGGTGACATCTCCTAACAGTCCCACTCTACCCATCTTGAATCTAAAAGATTTCCCATCTTTCAAGGCCGAGCACATCTCTAAAGCCTTCCTGACCAGCTCAGAAAGTCCTCTTCTCAAAACTTTAGAAACCCAAATAGCTTTTCAGAGCAAACTCTGTAATAAATTATTTGGCATGTTCATTTATCTTCGGAGCACCACCTCTTCTAGGAAGCCCTCCAGTCCCTATCAGTCACCAATTCCTAGTGCTCCCACAGGACCCTGCACTTCCTCTTTCATAGCAGCTGTCACATGGAATTACCATTGTTTGGGGGACAGCAACCATCCAGTCTGCACAACATAAAACACCTCAAAAAAAAAAAAAACAAACCTCAAAACTCATCATCTCCTCATCTGGGCCCTTTGCCATGGTTTCCAACCCTACTGAAGAAAAAACGGAAATCTAGGATCCAGACAATGCTGACTTCTTCGCACTCATAACCAGAAGTCTCCAAGCCGTGTTGCTGTCCTCTCTTTAACAGACCTTGAATTACTTCACTTTTCTTTTTCATTTACCTAGTCCTAGCTGTCTTCTCGGAGAAGGCAATGGTAACCCACTCCAGTACTCTTGCCTGGAGAATCCCATAGGCGGAGGAGCCTGGTAGGCTGCAGGCCATGGGGTCACCAAGAGTCGGACACAACTGAGCGACTTCACTTTCACTTTCATGCATTGGAGAAGGAAATGGCAACCCACTCCAGTGTTCTTGCCTGGAGAATCCCAGGGAAGGGGGAACCTGGTAGATTGCCATCTCTGGGGTCACACAGAGTCGGACACGACTGAAGCGACTTAGCAGCAGCAGCTGTCTTCTACTTTAGCTCTAATTTTTTTTTTCACACTGCAGCCAGAATCGGTTTCCAAAATGAAAATTTGATCATGTTAAGGTGTTTGTAAACATTCCAGTGACTTTTTTGGAATACAGACAAAAAAAAAAAAGACTATTAATCAAAGCTCAACCCTCACCTCCTTGATTCCTCATATTAACCCAGAGATCCTATATAAATCCTCCCAGAACCGTGAACCTTTTCCTCCTGACATTTACCAGGACCATAATTTAACATTTATCTGGTTTCTCTGATTAATATTTATTCCCATGAACTATAAGATCCATTAAAAAGGGCTAGAATTCCATCTGTGCCACGCCTAGCACCAGTGCCTGGCGCACTGCAACTGTTCAATCAATGCTGTTGAATGAATGGATGAATGGAAGGCTTCTCCTCATCACTGCCCAGAAAAAAAAGCGCCAGGGCAAAGGCCCTCTCTCTCTCTTCAGTTGAACCCTGCCCAAGGCCCATGCCTACAATTTTTGGCTAATAAATATACTGCAAGGAGAAACGAAGGGGAAATGATGTCAGAGGCCAAGAAGGCCTAACATGAAGGCCTGACTCTGGCAGCTTCCTCTTCTCTCTGCGACTGTAGACAACAGTCTCCCTCTTCAGAAGCGAAAACAATCGGGAGAAGAGGCTTGCCTGCCGTGGCCAGGCAAAGACGCGATAGGAGCTCACCAGCAGCCGCCGAACTTCCACCCCCGGCTTTTCCTCCTTTTTTCACGTTTTTAGAAAAACCCTCTCCAGCAGACACAAACACACAGAGACACACAGGCTTCGGACTCAGGGTCACTTACAGGCGCAGCGGTTTCTGAGCCATCTGCGTTAACAACCTGGGTTGGGCAGACCACGCAAATCTGGAACTGCGAACCCACGCGCCTCCGGAAAACTCGGCCGCACTGCGATAAAACGACAGCGCGCCCAACCAATGAAAACTCAGTTACCTACGGAGAGCGCCGAAGGACAAAGGTCTCTCTCAGATGGTTTCGCCTCGCGGAGGAATCGCAGAAGGAGCGTAGAAGAGGTAACAAAGAAAAACATTCCGACTGTACTTTTTTCATTTGGCGGCAGTTGAAATTAGTGAGCTGCTAGAAAGATGTCTGCACAATGTTGGCCCCAACCTAACCATGTCACTCTGGTGGGCAAGACAGACTTCCTGCACACATGCTTTTTGTAAGTTTTAAACCTATCAAAAAGTTGAAAGAACAATGGCCATCCCCTAGATTCAGGTGTCAACTAGTTGCCAAATTTACTCCTCCCTCCCTCTTCTTTCCTTCAAGATGCGTAGTTCAGTTCAGTGGCTCAGTCGTGTCCGACTCTTTGCGACCCCATGAATCGCAGCACGCCAGGCCTCCCTGCACCACCAACTCCGGGAGTTCACTCAGACTCACGTCCATCGAGTCAGTGATGCCATCCAGCCATCTCATCCTCTGTCGTCTCCTTCTCCTCCAGCCCCCAATCCCTCCCGGCATCAGAGTCTTTTCCAATGAGTCAACTCTTCGCATGAGGTGGCCAAAGTACTGGAGAGATGCATAGTATTAATACTTTTATTCCCAGAGTCATTTGATAGTAAATTGAAGACAGCAGAGTACCTCAGCATGTATTTCTTAAGAGAGACAGTTCAATTCAGTCGCTTAGTCGTGTCCAGCTCTTTGCGACACCATGGACTGCAGTACGCCAGGCCTCCCTGTCCATCACCAACTCCCAGAGTTTACTCAGACTCACGTCCATTGAGTCGGTGATGCCATCCAGCCATCTCAACCTCTGTTGTCCCCTTCTCCCGCCTTCAATCTTTCCCAGCGTGAGTCTTTTCCAACGAGTCAGTTCTTCGCACCAGGTGGCCAAAGTATTGGAGTTTCAGCTTCAGCATCAGTCCTTCCAATGAGTATTCAGGACTGATTTCCTTTAGAATGGGCTAGTTGGATCTCCTTGCTGTCCAAGGGACCCTCGAGAGTCTTCTCCAACACCACAGTTCAAACATCTAGTTCAAACACCACAGTTCAAAAATCCAGCTTGAACGTCTGGAAAAAGAAGGACACCCTCCTACAAAACCACACCACCATTAACACACCTAAGAAAATTTACCTTAATTCCAAATTATCCACCTAACACACATTTATATTTAAAGTTCTTGTGTCCTCCCAAGTTTATTTTATACCTGTTTTCATTCATGATCCAATCACATTTCACACCTAGATTCAGCTCTCTCTCATCTCCTTTAATCCACGATAGCCTACCTACCTTTTTAGTTTTGTTTTTCATGATAGTGACTTTTTTTTTTTTTGAGAATTCAGTCTTACTGGTTGGAGACAACAGTAAAAATGTAAAACAGTGAAACAGTAGTGAAATGGAAACAAGGGTTCCTGATAACTGAGGTGCATGGTAGACTCATCAAAGCCAACCTAAGCAATTCAAAATTAACTAAAACTTAAAATAAGTTTAAGAAAGATAATCAGAAAAACTCTGATTTTCCTCACAACTTCTACAATGTTTTTTTTTGAAAAATCAAATTACCTGCCTCATAAACATCGATGTCTCTGTATTGCTGGTACACTGACATGTTTTTTCTACTTTTAGCACAATACAGCATAGCCCAGGAGTGAAGATCAAGACTGAATCTTAAATAAGAGAAGTTTGTCAAGCATGGGCAGGTAATCATTTCAGGAAGAGGAAACGTGGTTGAGATGTGAAAACTCAACCATGAAATTCTGTTATCCTTTTTTGTTTTTAATTTAGGTATATGGAATTCTGTGTTACCTATACAACTTTCCAGCAAATCTAATCTGTTGTAAAGTAGAAAGTTTATGAAAGAAAAAAAAAAAGACACCACATCCATGGGAATTTAAGGTAGCTCATGACAGCCAAATACAATGTTAAGTCTCAGAGTAATAGGAAGTAAAATTTTAAAAAGGAATGAAATAGGGACCTTGTATGCATGCTAAGAAATATGGATTTAGAAAACACATTCTTGCCAACTGCACATGAACATTCTCCAAGATAGATCATGTATTTGGCTGCAAGTCTCAACAAATTCAAAACGATAGAAACTATATCAAGTATCTTTTCTAAATACAATGTCACAAAACTAGAATCCAGTAACAGGAGAAAAATTGGAAATTCACAAATGCATGAAAACCATACTCTTGAACAACAAAAGAAAACAGAAATCAAAAGGAAAATCAAATGAAACATGAAACTGGAAACACAACATACCAAAATTTATGGATGTTGCAAAATAAGAGGGAAGTTTACGGCTATAAATGCGTTTATCAAGAAAACAGAGAGATCTCAAAAAGCCTAACATTACACCTCAAGGAACTAGAAAAAGAAAAACAAACTAAGCCCAAAGTTAGCAGAAAGCAGGAAAAAATAGAGTAGAAATAAATTAAATAGAGAGCAGGAGAACACTAGAAAAGATCAATGAAATTAAGTTGGTTTTGGAAAAGATAAAATTGACAAACCTTTAGCTGGGCTAACCAAGACAAAAAGAGATAGGTCTCAAATAAATAAAGTTAATGAAAGAGGAAGTCTACTGAAATACAAAGACTGTATAAGCAATTATCTGCCAACAAATTGGACAATCTGAAGAATTGGATAAATTCCTAGAAACATGACTTACCAAGATTGAGTCAGGAAGAAATGGAAAAATCTGAACAAATCAATAAAGGGTAAAGATTTTGAATCAGTAATCAAAATCTCCCAACAAAGAAAAGCCCAGGATCAGATGGTTTCACTGGTGAATTCTACTAAAGAAAGAAGTAATACCAATTTTTCTCAAACTCTTCCCAAAAATCTGAAGAGGGAACACTCCTAAACTCATGAGGTGAGTATTACCCTGATACCAAAGCCAGATTAGGATACTACAAAAAAAAAAACTGCAGGCCAATGTCCTTGATGAATATAGATGTAAAGCTTCTTAACAAAATACTTGCAAACCAAATTCAATAGCACATTAAGACTCATACACATGATCAAGTGGGATTTATCCTGGGATACAAAGATGGTTGTTGTGTTGTTGTTGTGAAAGTCGCTCAGTTGTCTGACTCTTTGCAACCCAGTCTATGGAATTCTCCAGGCCAGAATACTGGAGTGGGTAGCCTTTCCCTTCTCCAGGGGATCTTCCCAACCTAGGGATCAAACCCAGGTCTCCTGCATTGCACGCAGATTCTTTACCAGCTGAGCCACAAGGGAAGCCCACAAAGATGGTTCAACACACTCAAATCAATAAATGTAATACATTAATAGAATGAAAGATTAAAATTATGGTATTTTCAACATTACCTTAGGAGAACCCTAAATAGAATTGGGGATATTGTTGCCTCTATATATTGATATCAATTTCAAAATGCTAGTTTGTGTCGGGGTGTGTATCTGGCCAAATGCTTCAAATCTTATATGAAAAACAGTTATAGAAAGTTTAATTAAGAACCAAAGGGAATTACATTTGACTACTTCCTCAGAAACACAAAAGTAATATGAAATACTTATTAAGATGTTGGTTTCTAAGTTAAAAAAAAAAAATCTGGCTTTTTCAAAGACAGCATGAGAAGTCATGAAACAATCCCAAGCAGGAGTAATGTGGCCAGTTTACATTTTAGAAAGACTGATCTGCCAGTAGCATAGACTACAGGTTAGAGGCATAGTTAAGATGAGAAGAGACCACAGCAATAGTTCAGAGAAGCAGAGGATTATGGTGGACTTCTAGAACTTAAATGGTGGGAAATTACAGAGTTAAGAACTCTTTTGGAAATGGAATTGGGGACCTCAGACACCTTCATAACAGCTGATACCCAACTCTGGATATAATTGACTGTCTTCCAAACTAGACTGGTTAGTTAGTATCCTCTGATGTCTTTAGTCTGAAAGGAATACAGTCAGGTTCCTGGAAGCTCCCCTGACACTGCAGATACAAGTAGGAAGATATTTTATAAAATGCTTTACTTATTGAGTAGTGGCCTGGGTGGCAGCCCCACCTGCCCACCTAACATACACACACATACACATCCTGTTGTATTTCCAAAAGAGAGCACACATGCCAAGATGTCATCCATCTCTAGCCATCTGACTCATAAAGAGGAGACAGAGGGGCCCATCACATACACCAAGCTATCGCAACGACACTCCTTTCACTGTTTCTGTTCAGTCTAGAAGACCTGGCCTGAGACGGTTTTAAGATTTTCTGTTATTTGCAATGTATGGAAAAGTAAATTAGTGACATTCATAAGGTAATAAACTGACAAGAACAAGACCGTTTTGTTTTCCTTTTTTAATTTAGAATCTTGTTAGCAATACATTACATCCTTGATAGAAAAAACCACCTTTTACACAGTAACTCAAAAACCAACCATTTAAGAAAATAATATAGTAATCAACTGCTACCAGGGGAAAGAGGTCCTCTCATTTGATTCTACTGGCAGGCCCAGGTTTATCTGAACTTTGAGAAACTCTTTGTCCTGAATGGATGATGAAGCATTCAAGTAAAAGGTAAGGAGTTATAAGTGTTGAGTTTCTGAGGATTCTGCCTCAAAAGAAGTTCCTCCAGGGATAGCCACAGTTCTCCAGTTTACTCCAATGTTGCGATGTTTCTGGGATGACCAGCATAGGTGCCTTTTGAGGAGTTTTGACAATTCATCAACCTCAAGATTCAGGTCTTATAAAACATTCTTCCCACATTAAAAAAGACTTTGTCCCCACAGTAGTTTTTCATCGCTTCTCCAGCTTCTTGTACTTGGCTTCTGCAGTGGGGAGAGGGAGAGGAAGAGTTATATCTTTTAAAATTGGCTCTTATAAAAAAAAGGGAGAGAGGGAGAAAGAAAAAAATAAATAAAGACTCCCCCTGTGGTCCAGTGATTAAGATTTCACTTCCCAATGCAGAGGGCACAGGTTTGATCCCTGGTCGGGGAACTAAGATCCCACATGCCCGTGCAATGTGGCCAAAAATTAAAACATAAAAAAACAAAATCAGCTCTTACAAAGATACTCTTTAGTTAGCATTTCCAGGCAAATTAAAAAATGTCTATTACATTAAAAAAATATCTATTAACTTCAGCCCTTGTAGCTGTCCAAACTGTATCCAAATTACGGGAACACCATAAATGCTAACTATCATATTAGCTACAGACAGATATTTGGATACCTGTCCAAATATAACTAGTGTGCACAACTTAAGGAGTCAAATATCCACAAAATATCCACACACATAACCAAGAATTTAACATGAGTTCCCTACATTCTAGCCCTGTCAACAGCACCTGCTCAGACACTCTACCAGGGTTAAGCAAACCTATTAGCACTTGAGCCACCAGGAGCCTTAGAAAAGCACAGGAAGCACTTGCCCCTCCAGGCTCTGTCCCAGGCACCCTCTGAGAGTCAGACTAAAATCTCAAGTACGTTTCTCCTTTTATTTTCTTATTCCTATCCCTCATACACACTAGGAAAACAATTTTGAAAGATACTGGAATTTAAAAGACCATCAAGTAAACCTCTTAATGTTACAGATTCCCTCTTTCTTTAAAACCCTGAAAGCATCTGGCACAATGCTTTCTAAAGTTCACAGTCACCATTTAATACATTTAATTGTGGACGTTAACTACCACCCATGTCAAATCTCAGTCTGCTACAAACCAATTGCTTGAAGTAGTCAACAACTGTCAATGATTAAAAATAACATGTAAATTATATCTAGGGTAAAAACAACTGTGTTTTTTGTTTTTTTTTTTAACAACTGTGTTATTTTTACTCATGGCTATAAGAGCCAGTCAGGTAGCAAGGCATCAACACTAGTACCAGTTTCTTCATTAAAGGAAAAGTAATCCCTTAAGAAAGCCTTGATTGGACTGTCTACTCTGTTTCTGAGATGTGTATCTACATTATTAAAGATGCTTCAGCCTGCTGAACCACACTTAAAAGCTTGAGCTTTGAAATCAATCATACTTTGGAATGCAGCTCTTCTATATACTAACTTTGTGTCCTTAAGCACTTTCACTGTGCAACTCTGCTGTCCTTAAGCCAGTTATAACTCCTTCAACCACAGCTTCCTCTTCAACAGAATGGGGCTAAAAATCATGTACTTACCTCAGAGATTAAAGGATAAAAAAAAAATAGGCACAAAATATTAAGAACAGTGCCTGATATATTATTAAGCACTCAGGAAATGTTATTTTATTACTACTAGTCATAAAAAGTTACTCTCCAGACGTATTATGAGATTAAAATAGATCACTGTAGGCATACTGTAAATGTTAACTATCATATAAGGTCATACTGGCAGGAGGGTGCTCTTATCAAATCAAAACAAAAAAAAATGGTTACCCAGTTTTTTTGAATATGCATCCAACTTGTAGGCTGCCTGCTCAAGAGCTGCTACTTGCTCCTCAATTACATTGATCTGATCCAGATAAGGCTGCAGTCCAGCATCTTTAAAAACAAAGACAGACCAGGGTTTATACAGCATCAGCAAGGAATGCAGAAAAAGGTGGAAAGTAACCATGCTAGTGTCTCTTCAGCTCTGCCTAAGACAGAGTAGGTGGAGTGACAGGATTCTGATCACTGGCAGGCACATGCCTTAGAAGACAGCAGCGAGCTACTCAGGTATGACTGGTGACCTAAACAAAGTTAGGTGCCTCTCATCTACTAGTTTTCCTCTCTTAAATTCCTTGCTCCTCAAGCAATCTTTCCGTTACTGACTCAGTTTCTTAGGTACTCCCAGACCAAGAAGGAGGGCCCTATAGACAGGGAACACAAATATAAGTCAACAGGAAAATATATTCTGCCAACTAAAGCAGCATTTTATGATTATATATGTTATGGTTTTCTGTTTATAAAGTAGTCCTTTACGGATTTCATTGTTTATTCACTAGAATCTGGCCACTTTTCCTCTGCCCCATTTTTCCGGAAATAAATGGATCAAATCAAGATTCAGAAGCAGAAATAACCATACCACCAAAGCACACTAATCCTCAGAGTGGAAAAAATTCACTTTAACTTTGTAATTCACTTTTAGAAAATGAGCTACCTGAGGACAGAGACCATGCTCCCTTCCCTTCTCCATGCTCCCTTCCCTTCTCCACTGCCCCAAGCACAAAAGAACATTAAGTACAAACAAACACGTTTAATTGTAAAATTATTACTTACACTTCTGGTTTAAATCCTTTAAGTTTCTACTAATGTTTATAGCAATATCTTTCATTTCAAGGTACTTCAGGCTGGTTAGTTTATTCATATTTTCCAGGAGCTTATAGTCTTCACTGGTAGCTTTAAAACAAACACAGAAGATGTGATACCTTTAGGATTTGTGTAGATGACTAGAATGTGGAATTAACGACCAAATGGCAGTTCAAGGCAGGATCTAGGGAATGTCAAAGAAGCAGGCCACTTCTGATCTATGACGTTTATACTCAGCCTATGTACTCCAGGGCTTCCCTGGTGGCTCAGCAGTAAAGAATCTGCCTGTAGTGCAGGAGCTGCAAGAGCCGTGGGTTTGATCCCTGGGTTGGGAAGATCACCCACTCCAATATTCTTGCCTGGAGAATCCCATGGACAGAGAAGCCTGGAGGGCTACAGTCCATAGCGTCGCAAAGAGTAGGATATGAGTGAAGCAACTTATGCACACACATATGTATTCTAAATGTCTAAGTAGGAATTCAGGCAACAACTGGCCAACTATTTAAACCAAATAAAATCCAGAAGCTTTAGGATTGTAGTTAGAAAGGGAAAAGATAAACTCATGTACCAGAAAAAGGGAGGTGAAGCAGTCTTGGTCTCCCTAATATGACATCATATAACTGGGCAGATTGCACCATAAATACAGATACATATAGATGGCTAATAAACATGTGAAAAAAAGCTCAACATCGCTCATTACTAGAGAAATGCAAATCAAAACTACAGTGAGGTTATCACCTCAACACTGGTCAAATGGCCATCATCAAAAAAAAAAAATCTACAAATGGGGCTCCCTTGGTGGTTCAGTGGTAAAGAGTCCACCTGTCAATACAAGAGAAAGGGGTTCAACGCCTGAACCAGGAAGATCCTACATGCTGCAGAGCAACTAAGCCCGTGAGCCCCAACTCTGAGCCTGTACGCTGCAACTACTGAAGCCGGACTGCCCTAGAGCCCATGCTCCACAACAAAGAGAAGCCAATACAATGAGAAGCCCGTGCCCTGCAACGAGAGAGCAGCGCCACTCACCACAGCTAGAGAAAAGCCCATGCAGCAGGGAAGACAGCACGGCCAAAGCTAAATAAGACAATAATTTCTAAAAGCTCTACAAACAATAAATGCTGCAGAGGATGTGGAGAAAAGGGAACCCCCTTGCACTGTTGGTGTGAATGTAACTTGATACTGCCACTACGGAGAACAGTATTGAGATTCCTTAAAAAACAAAAAATAAAACTACCATATGACCCAGCAATCCCAATACTGGGGATATACCCTGAGAAAAGCATAATTCAAAAAGACACTTTGGCCACCTGATGCGAAGAGCTGACTCGTTTGAAAAGACCCTGATGCTGGGAGGGATTGGCGGCAGGAGGAGAAGGGGATGACCGAGGATGAGATGGCTGGATGGCATCACCGACTCGATGGACATGAGTTTGGGTGAACTCCGGGAGTTGGTGATGGACAGGGAGGCCTGGCGTGCTGCAATTCATGGGGTCGCAAAGAGTCAGACACGACTGAGCGACTGAACTGAACTGAACTGACCCTAATGTACATTACAACACTATTTGCAATAGCCAAGAAATGGAAGCAACTTAGATGTCCACCGACAGATGAAGGGATAAAGAAGTTGTGGTACATATACATATATAATGGAATATTACTCAGCCATAAAAAGGAACGAGCTTGAGTCAGTCCTATTGAGACAGATGAACCTAGAGCCTGTTATACAGAGTGAAGTTAAGTCAGAAAGAGAAGAACAAATAGTGTTTATTGACACATACATACGGAATCTAGAAAAATCGTACTGATGAACCTATTTGTAGGCCAGGAATAGAGACATAGAAAACAGACTTGTGGACACATGGGGGAAGGAGAGGTGGGACAAATTGAGAGAGCAGCACTGAGATATAAACATTACCATACGTAAAACAGATAGCTAGTGGGACGTTGCTGTAACACAGGGAACTTCAACCCAGTGCTCTGTGACAACCTGGGGGTGAGGGGAGAGGGGAAGGTTCAAGAGGGATGGAACATATGAATACTTAGAGCTGATTCACACTGTTGTATGGCAGAAGCTAACACAACATAGTAAAGCAATTACCATCAACTGAAAATAAAATAAGGAAAAAAAACAGCTTTGCAAATAAATGTAGAAGAGATGGGGAAAAGATACATATATATATCAAAATATATATAAAGTCAACTAGGACCTCAACGCTTCTTAGTAACTCATTTACTACTTGCGATTCTATATTCCATTTTAGGCACTGACTTTTCCAAACTATTTGCCTGCTTCTCACATTGTTGGTTCCCTTCCCCATCCTTACTCAAAGCAAATGGCCTTTACTCCAACTTTCCCAAAAGTCAAGCCCACTTACATAAACTGCCTCAATCTTTCTGCCTCACTTCTACACTTCTCTGTACCTTAATATATTCTCAAGAGGCAGAAGTGTTCCTATTCTTGCCAAGACAGCTCCTTCTCCTCCTGTGTGCCTGATCCCAATCCTTCTACCTCTTCAGAGCTTCTCTTCAACCAGCTCCTTTCCCTTGCCTTACCAAATTCTCTCTCCATCCTGGCATCTTCCTCTCTATCTATATTCCAGTTTCCTCCAGCCCCAAAGCACTCCCTCTATTCTACACCTACATCATTTGCTCAGTAAAGCAAAGGAGCTTCACTGTTAACCCTTTTGAAGGAGTAACTTACACTCACTGCTTCCTCCTCACCACCACTCTCTGGTATAAACCGTTCCTGTCTGGTCTCTGTCCCCAGAGACAGAAAAATCACACCCAGAGAAATCACATACTCCAAGGTTGTCAGTGCTCTCCTAATTACCAAATCCTTGGCCTTTTCTAAGTTATTATCCTCCTGGGCCTCTCCACAGTATCTGGCATTACTGCTCTCCCTCTCTCCATGAACTGCTCCTTTCCTTGGCTGCTATAGCATTTTCTAATCTAACTGCTCTTTTTGAGTGTCTATGCCAGATCTCTTCTCATCCAACTCCCTTAACTATCAGGTCTCAGCTCCTCCTCAGCTGTGACTCATGGCTGATGTTTACATAGGTGGCACATTCCTATGGCACTCCCAGAGTTTTTGAGTTTCAAACTCAAAAAAGTATCTGTATAGATAAGAATGACAATCATAGGGAAATTATAATCCACTTTAAATTAATTTTATAATAATCATTTGTAAATCTAGGTACTTTAAGTCCTGTTAATAAAAACTAATTGCCCAATACAGGCATTCCCTGAGATTTCAGTCCAGGTCTTCTTATCTGCCTCTAAGGTCTTCCTTGGCAACCTCTTCCTACACATCCTAAACTCACACTACTAGGCAGGTGACTCCCAAATCTGTTTTTCCTGCTCTGATCACTCTGAGCTCTGGACTCACATGTTCAGGTCACCTGAATGTCTTGGTAACAGTCACCTGAGTATCCCAGTAATACCTAAAATCAGCAAAGCCCAAGCTGAAAATGTTATTTTCACACTAAACATGATTCTTCTTTCCAACTTGCCTATTTTGGCTGATGGCGCCACTGGCTTAAAACCTCAGACATGTCTTTAGCTGCTCCCATCCCTCAATATCCACTTCAACAAGTCTTATAAATTCCACTTCCGTAATGATCTTGGGTCCATGCTCCTCTCTCCACTCCTTTTACCATCACTCTGTCATAGACCATATCTTTTCATCTGAAATGTTGTTATTCCCTCTCTCCTCCATATCCACACTCTCACTGCTATCAGACTTGTCTCTTTCAAATAACAGTGACACACTCAAATACCCAGGAGCCAGCAATATTATGTAAATGAGTGAAGCAAGCCAGGTGTTTGCATATTAAACACAAGATTATTCACTTCTACAAAGAAATACACTCTCATTTCTTGGAACAGTATGATCTTCTTAGTCTTAGTCTATAATTTACTTTATCAATTTTGATAGACATTGGTACAGAAAACCATTTCTGTACCACTACTAAAAAACAATATAAGAAGAGTAAGAAATGGCAACTGACATCGGGTCTCAGTAAAAGGGAGAAAACAGGGAATAGTGGGGACAAACCGCACCACGCTGGTCCATTTAAAGGAGACAATGCCCAACTCTAGTCAGTTAGAGCCTTGCAAGAATGGGAGCACTGCCAAGTCTTTGGAATTTTTAAAGAAAAGCCAAAAATAAAATAAAATCTAGATTTTGTTGCTTGGTTTCTCTTGCTCAAAAATAAAAAAACAAATAAATAGGCTGTTGGAGACTCACAACCCCTCCTATTCTGCATCAAGCATTTTCTCATACATTCTGGTTCACAAATTTAGCTCACAGCAACTTCCTGGGGAAGTGAAACAATATAACAGACCCTTATGAAAAACTACACTTGACCTGGACTTCATTTTTTGGATCTTCCTCCACACATAGGTCATGCTTCACTGGGAAATACACACTGGACCAAAAAATTAATCATGTCTCAAAGAGTGGGTCATCAAATCCTCAGACCAACCTAATAGACCCCAAATTTTGCTGATCACTCCCCATTTCCCTTTAACCTAATAAGTACATCTCTTTAGCCAAACAAACAGCTTGCTTATACCATCTCACTCACTAGTCATTTCCCACTTATCTGCCGATGAATTCTTATATTCTTTACAACCCCTTTCAAAATACACTTCCCCCAAGGAAGCACTTCGTGATGAATTCTTTTTCGTTTTCTCAGGCTCAGTCTACCCTATGGAGACCTGCAGGGTTGTATTAAGTATTCTTACGTGTTTCTGCACCAAACTTTTTTTTTTTTGAAGTACAGTTGATTTACAATGTTGTAATTACTGCTGTACAGCAAAGTGACTCAGCCATATATATATATATGTATATATATGTGTGTGTATATATATACACACACACACACACAAACACATTCTTTTTTCCTTACATTCTTTTCCATTATGGTTTATCATAGGACATTAAATATAGTTCTCTGTGCTACATAGTAGGACCTTGCTGTTTATCCTGTGTTTCTGAAAGTAGTTCCTGAATTTCTCCAGGGAAGGGAGGGACTTCTTTCCTACACTTTCTTAACCTCCCCAAACTTTCAACAGGCATGTTTTTAGGTTTATGGGGTTAGGGAGGGAGCCGCACGCTGACGCTGCTAAAGCACCTCACGGGTTTGCGGATGCCAAACGCCAAACCACTCCAGCGGGTGGTGCCCGGCACTACCCGCATCCATCCGGACCGCGCCTCACCCGTCAGCTCCCCAGTCAGGTAAGTTGCCATTTTGGAGAACATGTCCCGGCAGAGCTCATTTATGTCAGCCTCAGCAGGCTCCTTTGCTTCCTCAGCAGTCTCCACAGCGACATCATCTGAATTAAAGGAGAATGAGTAAGTGCCCCGCCCTGCCCCGGTCCTAATCCGGACACAGCAGCTTCTCCGCACACCCCTCCACCTGACCTCATTCCATCAAATCCGCTGCGTTCTCATATCCGTAATTCCCAGTCCCTCGCTTCGTTCCTGCCTTACCCGCCTCTGCCTCATGCCTCTGCTCCCTTGCACCGGCCTCAGCCCACACTTGACCTCGGGGCCACTCTTTCTCAGTTGCTCTGACAGGACAAACACGCGCACACACAGGCGCGCCCCTCCGATCTGCCCGCTCCCGCCAGGTGAGCCCCGGCATCTCGGGCCCGTACCCGGAGACTCAGGCCTCCCCACCGGACACTTCATCCGCGTCCACTCCGCATACCTCGAACTGGCTCCTCGCGGTGGATCGCGGGGACACCCTCGGCCGCCGCCGCCATGCCCTGCCCCCGCGCTGCTTCCGGTTGTGAGGTGCTGCGCATGCGCGCTGGGCGTGCCCCGCCCTCCCCGCCCTGGGTTCAATGCCCTGTGGTTCTGCGCTTGTGGGCTAAGTTATGTCTCAAGTAATGAATAATAACCAAGCGTAAGCACTAAGCCAAATTTAAAGCTAAAATAGTCTTCGTGAGTCAATGCGCTACAAAGGGTCCTACATCTGGAACGAGGGATGCACTCAATCCCGCGGCCACTCCCTGGAAGTATCGCTAGCCTAGTAAGACCCACGACCTCTGGGATGGCCCAGTGTAGCCTGCTGACTATAAGTGGTAAAGAGACAAGTTAGCCCCTCCCCAGAGAATCCTCTCTCTGGCCGGTATTAGTCGCTGAAAGACTGTTCAGGAAATCCATGCTTTTGAAGATAGTCTCATCCAGGCTCTGGGAAGCCTTCAGGCCGTTATACCTGAGCCAAAATACTCTCTCTTCTGCTTCCCTGATAGCTCAGTTGGTAAAGAATCCGCCTGCAATGCAGGAGACCCCGGTTCCTGGATCAGGAAGTTCCCCTGGAGAAGGGATAGGCTACCCACTCCAGTATTCTTGGGCTTCCCTTGTGGCTCGGCTGGTTAAGAATCCACCCTCAATGCGGGACACCTGATTTTGATCCCTGGGTTGGGAAGATCCCCTGGAGAAGGGAAAGGCTACCCACTCCAGTGTTCAGGCCTGGAGAATTCCATGGACTGTATAGTCCATGGGGTCGCAGAGAGTCGGACAGGACTGAGCGACTTTCACTTCCCTTCACTTCTGATGTCCTAGATTAAGGTCAACTTACTGGGCCTTTTTTTTCAGACTGCAGACTGGCACCTGTTTCTCTTCTGTTGCTATAACCTTTCTTGAAGAAAGCTTAGATCATAATATTTTTTTTTTCTGGTCACACCACCTGGCATGTGGGATCTTAGTTCCCCCAACTGTGTAGAGGATGGAAGACGTGTGTCCACATTGGGAGTACAGAGTCTTAACCACCGGGGAAGTCCAGTTATAATTTTTCAGAACTGAGGATACAGTCTGGTGTTCTTAATTGCATTGAGCTGTTTCAAATACAAATAGAATGTATTTGATGGGATGGAAGAACAGGGATGGGTGAAGGGAATGGATGAAAAAAGAAAGTGGGGAGCAGTGGAATGTGCCAAATGAGGGAGGAATAAAGATCACAAGGGAAGAGAGAGGGGATATATAGCAGGTGTCAAGATGCAGGCCTATACACCCGAAATCTTGGTGTAGGAGCTTTTTTGTCTTATCTCTGGTTATTCTCCATCTGCACTCTCACTGCCCACACAGAAACACACACAAACAGACACAAACCCCTTAGTCTCTTCACTCTAAGGACCAGAACACCCTAGATTACCACCTCCACTTCCTCCAATAGGACAATCATAGTGTCCACCATTTCAAACCATTCCTATGAGTCGGAAGTTTTTCCTTCAGGACTCCTGGGGAAGCCCAGCTTCTTCACATTGTCACTGCCCCAGCTCTGCACTTCCCAGGAGGGTGAGTTTTCTCCAGCCCTAGTATTAATACAAGGATGGGTCACAGTTCCAGCCCCTCTTCTTTCTCCTGCCATCCCCAAAGCAAGTGCAAAGTCTTGGTTTTCCTAAGGATTTTTTTTTTATTGATAATCACCAGGCAAACCCACAGTGCCCTGTGGAAGGAGAGAGTCAGAGTCCCCCACATTTTATCCAAAGATCCTAGAATCCTGAGGTCGTTTCTTGGCCAGCTTCTCCTCAGGCTTCAGCTCTGTTCTGGTTTACACCCCCATCCCTGTATAGTGGCATGTCTGGAGGCAGGCTTGCCACTGAGCCTTCCTGGACTTTGCTGGGGAAAGTTGAGGGAGGTCACCAATCCAACTCCTCTACAACAGTGTACTCGCCCCACGCAAGAAAGTGTCCCCTCCTCTCTGGCTTCCCCTTCTCTTTCACAGGGAATCCCAATGGGGAAGAAGTGAACCCCATGGTTGCCAGCAGTTGTCCTCAAGACACACAGAGGAAAAGGTTCACTGGCATGTAAGAAGACATCTAAATATTGCTCTTCTCTCAGCTTCTACTTTTTTCACAAATCATGGCTAGCCAGATGCTCAGGAAAGTTATTACCCTTCTTTCCTTTATTGTTTTTACTTAAAAAAAAATTATCACAGCAGAATTCAGAGCACACGGGGGTGAGAGGCCCGGCAGGAAATATTTCATAGACCTGCACAGCTACACACAGAAACCTTGGCTCCAAAGGCCAGGCACAGGGTGGGGCTTGACAGCAGCAGTGGTAACACCCAGTGCCCTAGAGGTGGAGGGCGTGTGCTGGGGGAGGCGGTGCCAGAAGAACCTGCCGTCTGAAGCTTTAGGACCCCTCCCCACTACTCTCCTGCCTGCCCTAGAGTCCCCAGGGGGCTGGAGTCACAGCTGGGGCTGCCTGCAGGTGCTCCCAAATGCCTTGTTCCCCCTGTTGGAAGAAAAGAAGGACAGGTCACTTGGAGGAGTTTGTGTCCCACTTTCCTTTTACCTGGATCTGTTTCTCCAACCCCAGACCCTCTCCTGGAGGCTAAGGCCACCCTCAGGCCAGAGAAACCAACTTCAGTTCTTCTTTCCACCCTCTGACCTCCACTGACAGACTGACTACTGGCAACATGTTGCCCCAGGAGAATGAAATGTTGGTCTTTCAAAAATGTTTTGCCTCCATCCACTGAGTGGGATAGATGGTAGAGATCAGCTGTGGGGAGCCAAGAAGAGCCAGGTAAAGGACCACTCACTGTGTCCGGAAGAGGAGCCAGCCACCCCTTTCTCTCCACCATCGTCAGCTTTGAGCCCATGGCATCAACCTGGGTCATGACTCCTTCCAGGACAGTCTCCAGCTGCAAAACTCTCCTTGTGAGCCTGTGCAGGATTTGAGAGAGACCAAAGGAGCAGAAATGTGTGTCTGGAGAGCTGGGTGATTCCAGGGGAAGGGGGTACAGAACAGGGGGTGCCTGGATGGGAAGAACATAAGGCCCAGTGGTGCTGGGAGAATTAAAGGGAGACAGGGGTTTTCCCTGGAGTAGGATAGGGAGTTGGAAGGTTGTGAAAAGAAGCTCAAGGTAGAATGACATAAACAGAGTCAGCTCTGGGCCCCCTGGCTGCACGTACGTGTCGAATTCTTCTCCCGAAACCCAGCCACCTGCTTTGGCAGCCTGCTTTGGACTCGACTCGCCTGGTGGGCTCCTCACAATGGACCAGCCCAAGTTCTCAATCTCAGCATGGACGGCCACCTGATCAGAAAGTCAGAGGTCAGGGAGAAGTTGACTCTGGGAAGTCATCAGCTCCTGCTCCATCACTTGCTCTAATGGGCTCTCAGGACCAGGCCTTTGGCTATAGTTATTGCTATAAACTCTAGAGACAACAGAATCAGAGTGGTGGTGCTGGACACAAAGCTGGCCTAACCTCTGGGAGAGAATCACCTCCCCAGGAAACAAAACACAAGCTCCTTGAAGCACTGATGAATGAGGCACTCACTAGAAGCCAGCTCTGTTAAGGGAGAGGAGGGACAGTGTCCTGGCACTGCTCCTTTAGCCCTTGGCTTTTTGGTCTATGAAGGCTAGGGATGAAGAGGCATAGGAGGGGCAGCTAAGGGTCAGAGTTTGAGAACTCCAAGGAGAAGACAAGTGCTCTGAAGGAATTGTCAGAGATTCCTCGGCAATTGGTCCTTTTCTCCTGAGGCTGTGTTTTAGAGCAATGATGATCAACCTTGGCTATGTACCGGAGTCACCTGGGGAGCTTTAAAAATGATTGATGAGGCTTCCCTGGTGGTTCAATGGTAAAGAATTCACCTGGCAATGCAGGAGACGTGGATCCAGTCCCTGACAGGGGAAGATCCCACTATGCCAGGGACCAGCTAAGCCCACGCACCACAACCACTGAGCCTGTGCTCTAGAGCCCGGGAGCTGCAACTACTGAGCCCACGTATGACAGCTACTTAAGCTCACGTGTCCTAGAGCCCATGCTCTACAAGAAGAGAAGCCACTGCAGTGAGAAGCCTACACACCACAACTAGAGAAAGCCCACAACAGAGATCCAGTACAGCCATGAATAAATACATTAATTTAAAAAAATCAGCCAGTGTCCAATTCTGGCAGAACCACATTGAAACAAATGATGGCTGACCCCCACTGACTCCCCCAGAGATTCTGGTCTGGAGTGTGTGGCCTGAGCATTAGGATGTTTTAAAACTCCTAGAACCAGGGGGTTCTACCGCACAGCAGTTTGAGAACCACTATTCTAGAGAGCTCTTTCCCACCCATCCATTGGAGGATTTCCAAGTTGGTTTGTGTTCTGGGTGTACTGCAGGAAGAGGAGAATGAGCAGTTTCCTTGCAGCCTCTCCACCAGCCGTCTGGGCTCACCCTCTCCCCCTCCAGCTTCTGCCGTTTCTCATTCTGCTCCTTCTCATCTAGGACGCCATTCCCATCTTGGTCAAACCTGGTGAAGGCAGCCGTGAGCTTGGTCATCTCATGCTCTGTGTGCTCCAGCCTGAAGAGAACAGGGGGATGAAATGACCTCTGACCTGCCATGGCTGTGAGCTCTCCATTATGGACTCCTCACTTTTTTTTGCTAGACTCTGGCAAGAGTCTTGCTCTCTAGGGACAAAGGGGGCCACATGAGAAAGCCAGGATGTCAAGGTCTAGTGATTTGAAACCCTCCACCGAATCCCTTGAATCTATTTCTTCCTTCCCTGACTCCTGCTGACTAAGTTCAGGCCCTCAGGATCTCCTAAAAGAATTATTGCAAAATCTCTTTGCCTCCAAATAACCCACCCTCTACCTGCTCCCTACCCACTGCCCTGTGGCCTTCCCTTCATCCCCTACCCCTGAAATCTATCCTTCATAATGCAACTATGTAATTAAGCTTTCTAAAGTACAAGCCTATGGAATTCCCTGGCGGTCCAGTGGTTAGGACTCCGAACTTTCACTGCCAAGGGCCCAGTTTTGATCCCTGGTCAGGGAACTAAAATCCCAAAAGCTGCATTGCATGTCTCTCCCCTACCCCCACCCCCCCCCCCAAAAAAAAAGAGTACAAGACTAACTATACTCCTTCCCTGCTTAAAACCTCTCCTGGGCACCCTATTCTTTGGATAGAGAAGTGGTATTCAGGGCTTTTCCCAGTGTGGCCTTAGCCCATTTCTCCGCCTCACCTGCTTTGCCCAACCTTTCATTTAATGCCTTACAATGCTCAGTTACTTATTACTCCTGTGTATGTGGCTCAGTTTCAGACCTCTTTGCCTTTGTATGTGCTTTTATACCTCCACGTTCCCTCACTTTTAGTTATTTCTGTTGTGGAACAGAATCACTGTTCTGTGATTTCTGTTTATTTGCTTACATGTCTGTGAATTCCTGAAAGACAAAGATTTATCTCATTTAATTATATGCCTGCCCACAGCTGGTACTCACAATATATCTGATCAATGTTTGTTAATATGTTTAACTGAGAAGCAGGGAGAGGATGGCTAAGGAAATAATCCTGTGAGGGATTAATAATCCTGTGAGGGATTAATAATCCTGTGAGGGATTAATAATCCTGTGAGGGATTAATCCTTTGTGAGGGAGCATAGAATTAAGCTCAGAGTTTTGTGGGAGTGAGGGATGTATACAATGATTAGGGAATCATGGTATTACACTAGTGCTAAGGGTTGTTCAACAAGGTCCAGAATAGAACATGATCAGAGTCCTTTAAACCAGGGGCACAGTTCTGAAGGTCAAGATAAGAGACCTATAAGCCAAGGTTAAAGGCCTATAAAACAAGGTCAGAGGCCCATGGGCCAAGATTGGAGGGTTATAGGCAAAGGGCATATGCTTGAGGGTCAAGGACTTATAGATCAATGTCAGAGAAGGTTGGATCTCTGCTTGCTCACTCCCTCAAGGTGTTGGTGAAGTCCTTGAACTGGATCTCTTGCTCCCCAGCCTGCAGGACCTTCTGCACATCTGAAACCTGCTCCTTCCTCAGGCGCAGCCTCCGTAGGGTCTTGTTGTAGCCCTAGACAGGGAAAAGAAACAGGCCTGGTTCCCGCCTGCAACCTCCTCCTCATCTCTTGTCCCCACCTGCACTCACAGGGTGACAGGATCCCAGGGATAAGCTGAAGGCACAGGCCCCTAACCCATGAGGCGCACCTGGGCCCTGATGCACATGTGCGGCTCAAAGAGACTCAGTAGTCACCTGTCTCAGGAGGTCTGAAAGCTGTAGCTCATCCTTTTGTCCAGCCAGCTCCTCCTTGACCTCTGAGTATGTGTCATTGATGATGGCCAGGAACATGTTCTGAAGGAGAAAGCAGGGACCAGAGTCCGCACTTCCAGATCCACTGACAGTGTCAAGCCCATGGACCCTATGAAGGTCCCAACATATGTTCCAAGAAGGCCGATGCCTCCAGCCCCATCTCTGCAGCCCACTAATCCCCACATCTCAGGGTCCCCAGAGCCCAGCCTTTCAGCACAAGTCTGTTATGGGAGTCATGCCCCCTCATCAACCTGATGTCCTCCCTTACTGCTGCAGTAATCTGGCCACGAAGATGCCCCAACATATGCCACAGGCTCCCTTCATGGAAGGGTCTGCTTGTCACTGAAGCCAGAAACTTTCCAAGGTGAGAGTAAAATTGTGCTCTCTTCACCATCTACCCCCAAATCCATATCTGTATCCCTGTCCACCAATCAAATAAAGAAACCTGCTGGCTTTTCTAACAAAAATCAAACACAGATCTTTCATGGTTGGCAGGGAGAGAGAGCAAATACAAAACAATGGTAGTGGAAAGAGCCAAAGAGCCCCAGGGGAAAGGGGGTCTTAGAAAATAGGCAGAAAAGCTTCCAAGGGCAGGCTCTTCTCCCCATGAGGTAGCCTTTCTTCTCTTTCCATCCTTGGAGGACAGAGGTTTGATTTTAGGGAGGGAGCCTGCAGCTTCCTTTATACTCTGCAAACTGCCTAACCGTGCTGACCACACACTGGCCAACCTTCAGAAAATGCAGAGGTTCTCCTTGCCCCCCATCTCTCCATCCTTGGTTTGAGAAATCCACCCTAATTATTAGTGTAGAACCTGGGTTGGGGGGGTGCAAAATCCCACCCTGCAGGACATTCACATCTCCACTCCTCATGTTCCCAAATCCCCATCCCTCAGTGGGACCCTCACCAGGAGCACAAAGAAGACGAAGAAGACGTAGGTGACAAAGTAAACAGGTCCCAGGATGCGGTTGGCGTTGTCAATAGCATTGTAGTCAAAGTCCCCAAGGATGATCCGGAACTGAGTGAAGCTGAGACGTCATGACGGGGGCTTCACCCTAAGCTCAACCATAACCTTGACGCCATCCCACTTCCCTCCCTACTGCTCTTCAGTGAACTCAGACCCCTGACCCTATCTGATGCAGACAGAACAGGGTCAGAGATGCTGAGTACACACACTAGGGCTTCTGGGGACTCATCTAGATGCTTTAAGCACAGAGACACCCAGATCCACATCCACCCAAATTCCCCAAGGATACACACACCCCTAGGGCCAGAGGGTGAGGGGCCAGGGAGTGGAGGAGGAAGGACACACACATGCACTTGGCGAAAGTGCTAAAGTTTTCCACTTGGGTCCCGAAAAGCAGGTAGCCCAGCTGGGCATAGGCGAAAAACACGATGAAGAACATGACGGCGAAGCCCAGGATGTCCTTGGCACAGCGGGCCAGCGTGGAGGAGAGCTGGGTCATGGTCTTGTTGAAGCTGATGTACTTGAATATCTGAAAGGGCCATGTTGAACCAAGTAATTAGGGAAGAAACAGAAAAGCCTGAAACAGTCCACTCTGGGGGCCTCGGGAGGCCACAGGAGTTGCCAAAACCAGACAAGGAAAATGAGACTAGTCCTAGGGAAGGGAGAATGCATGCCCTGAGGTGCTGCTGAGGATGCGGAGCCCCAGGGTACCTTGATCCAGGCAAAGAAGAGGTTGACGGCGTTCATGTTGTTGTACTGTGTCTGCCAGAAGGCGAGGAACTCAAAGTCAGCATACATGTTTGGCTGCTGTAGAAGCTTCCCCATCAGCCGATTCACCTCGAGAGTTCGGAATATGTGGAAGCCCACAGCCATAATGGAGAGCTGTCACAACGGGGGTTGGGGAGCGTCAGAGAGTCAAGAGAATCTCAAGGGAAGTTCAACCATGAAGTCCCAGGGGAGACCTGGGATGGGTAAGACAAGTAGGGGGAAAAAACACTTCTTTCCCTGCTGAGTGGTTGACTATCTTAGGTTCAAATGGAACTGGATAGGATGATTGGGGGAACAGCTTAAAGTCCAAGAGAAGGCTGTGAGGCCAGTGGTAAATATGTAGATTGTAAAGGACCATGGAGAGATGGAACCAAGCAATTTTATTTCCCCCACCTCTTTCCAGCCTTGGTCAGAAATGCATGTGTCCTGTTAACAGGAAGGAGACGAAGATGAAGAGGCAGAAAATTTTAATAGAAGAGAAAAGGCAGGAGTTTCAAGGGGACAGGTCATGAGGGGGAGAAAGAGAAGAGGAACATAATGTCAGGTACAAAAAAGAAGCAGGGCCTGGATCACAGGCCAGAGGGAGAGGAAACATGGAGATAGGATTCTTTCAGGGCTGAGCCTGGGGCACATCAGCCTCTGGCTTAGGGAGCTGTTACATAGTGATTTGACCAGAAGTCCCAAGGACTTGGGATACCAGAAGGAAGAACTGGGAGCCCCTCTCAGGGTAGGCCTCCCTGCACCATCCAAGGTGTCCCAAGTCTAAGACATCTGTCCCTCACCAAGATGACCACCAGGTCCAGAATGTTCCAGATGCTGCTGAGGTAACGAAGCCCGTGGATGCGGAGTTCTAGGATCTCCTCTACTATGTAGTAGAAGATGAAGATGCAGAAGGCAATCTCACAGCCAAAGATAAAGAAGTCCCAGTTGCTGACATAGCGGATCAGCTTAACTGTGCGGATTTGCCAGGATGGGATGGCACCTCCTGTAGCTGGAAACTCCACCACCAGTCTGTGGGAGGAGGGGGGTGTCTGGTGGGGCCTGTGCTGGGACAGTTCCTCCCATCCTCTCCCCTCCCCCAGCATAGGGAACACATTTAAGGAAGGGTCTCCGGCAGAGGAGAAGTGAACCGGGAACCATGGATGACAGAGGGAAGGCAGGGAAAGGGGACCCACCTCAGAACACAGAAAAGATTGATGTTGGCATTGTAGACTGAGAAGTCAATGAAGACCACCCGAGTGCCCCTGTCCAGCCACAGGCCCTCCTGAAGGCCCCTGAGTGCCTCTGCACAGGCCCATCGAGATCCTGGAAGGTCCAGGTAGTAGCCACCTCCACTGTAGCTTGTAAGCTGGCCCCAGTGAGAGGAGCCCCCCAGCTCATCCTGTGAGTGGTAGGTCCATCTGTCACAGAAGAAGCCATCTGAGTGCAGAAGTCTGAGCCAGGCCCAGAAGCTGGTCTCCCAAGGCAATGAATGGCAGCATTTTATAACTGTCTGGGCTTTACAGTTTCATATATATTACCTATACACATCACATCTACATTTTACATATATTATCTTGTTTAACGTAACTATTTGAGAAGGAAGGAAAAATATTATTCACATTTTACAGAGGATGAAACTAATACTCAGATGTCTGAGATAATCCAGCTAGTTAGTGGCTGAAGTGAAGTTCAAATGTAAATCTCCTGATATTTTACAATGTCACCCAAGGCTACAGATAATAAACCCAAGTCCACTTTTGACTGCAGCCTGAGTAGTCCCCATGAGGAAAGCATGTAGCCCAGAAAAGACCCTTTCTTCTCTTGTGGTTGTGCACCTGGCTACTTAGCCCCATGATTCTCTGTTCGGTCCACAGACTTTCCTCCCTGAACCCTTCTTTCTTTCCCCTTCTTTCCTGTCCTATTCACCCTTTCCCCTTTCTTCCCTAATTCCTCATCCATCCTTGGCCCCTTGCTGCCTTCCCCTATTAGCTCCAAGGGTCAGATTCTTGCAGCCATGACTTATGTGGATCCCTTCTCCATACCCAGGAGGGACTTCTGGGTGAGAAAGGATGCTTCCTCTGGCAAGACTGCCTCCAGAATAGGGCAGCTGTGACAGGGACCTGTGTGTGAAGACAACTCTGAAGGCTGTGGCTCTATCTGCTAACATACTTTTCTGTTCCTCAGTGACCCAGACCAGGGTCTCCAAACAGTCACAGATGGGTCTCAGAGAGATGCCTCTCACCTCCCCACCAAGTACCCCCAAGGCTCTTTAAGTCTGAATGGGAATGGTTCCCAAACCCGGGATGGCATCAGGCTCAGAGGGGCAAGCCCTGCAACACTGGTTGGGGGACTCACTCACGCTGTGCCATTGAGGCGCCCAAAGGGGAGTTGCTCTTCCTTGTCTGGGGAGTAGACATCGTAGCAGCTCAGAATGTCCTCGCGGAAGTCCTCATGCACCACGCAGGAGTCATTGCGGACCCGCAGCTGCCGCAGCCTCGGAACCCCCAGCAGCAGGTTCTCATAGTAGATGAAGGAGTGGGAGCCGTGGCCCAGGCTCTGGTTGTTGTACCATTTGGTCCAATACAAGCTGTCCAGTAACGGGCCCTGGGCAAACTAGATCACGAACTGGGTTGAACCTGACCCAGACTCTGCTGACTTTTGCCCTTAGAATTCCCTTTTCCCATACTCACTGACCCCCTCCAGCTTGTCTCCAGTCTGCTTCTGTTGGGCTCTTCAGCCTACCCATGAACTCTGGCCAAATCTCAGCCTGATGTGGCCTTACTCTTTACTTAAAACACATTTCGAAGTTCTGCTTTACCTCTGACTCTCAATACTAGTTTAAGCACTGACTTGACTCTCTGATTATCATCCCGATCTCTAACCTATCACTACCCGAACTCTATCTAGTCTGACCCATTAATTCTTGCCTGACCGCATGACTCAGCCTGATCCTGGAATGCCCTGGTCTCTGGATATGGCCTTATCTACCGTTTGACAGCCCTGAAACCTGGCCCGTGGCCTCAGGCTTTAGGCCACTGTGAAGAAGAGGGGAGAGGTAGAGGAGATCTCATACTCACATCCCAGAAGTCCTCCATGCTGCTGATGGCCTGGAAGGAGATTCCAGTGTCCGATGGGGTGTGTAAGAAGAGCTCAGACATCACTTTGGTGTAGTAATAGGCACTGGAGCTTGTCATTCCATAGGTCACTAGAAACCAACCCAAGAGGCTGTGTTCTGAGTTCCTTCTCCAATATCCAGAGGAGACTACGTGAGGTCAAAGATGCTACCTGGATGGGATCTACCCCCCTAGAGTTGGCTAAGGGGCTGACAGTAGCATTGGGGAAACCAGGGAATTAAGGGGAAGTTGTAGTTATAGCTCTCCTCCTCTCTTCCCAACTCACCTCAGAAAGACTAAACTCCACTCTAACTGTCTCTTGACATTGTCATTCTAAATAGTCACTTTTCTCTCCTGAGCCAGCTTAACTTCCTAGTTCTTACTCCCCAGAGCCAAGTTCTTACTCTACATTCTGCATCAGGTAGTGCTTCCTTTTATTTGTCCTATATTAATGCCCTTGGAAAAATGCCTCCAAACTCAAGTATGCCAAAGCCATGGCCAAATGCCTCGCCATGGAGATGGGTGTCCTGGACCTTGGAGTCAGTGACTCTGCGGCCTTGGGGGTAGGAGGTAGGCATGGCACCTTGGCCTTTGTCCTGAAGAACCAGATCCCCCTTGACCACCTTGACACACACATCTAGATCAAAGTAGGGCTGTCAAGGGAAGTTACAAATTTTCTGATTAACTGGCAGAATTTGAAGAGTATAAGCTCTTTACTTTATAGATTGCCCCTCAAATGAGACTTGTCTGGTGTTTCCTTGTGTTTAAATTCAGGTTATGCGTTTTTGGTCAGGAATACCAGAGTGAGACTGTCCTTTCCAGTACAGTCAGGAGGCATAAATTGTCTAACTGCATATTACTGGTGACACTAGCTTTGATCCCTTGTTAAGATGGTATCTTCCAGCTTTCTTCAATATACAAGTATTATTTTTCTCTTTGTAATGAACACATATTTTATGGGAAAATACTTTGAAACTATGCAAATATCCTTTATTAACCAATTTTTAACCTGCAAGTTTTAACACCCATTGATGACTTTTGCCTAATTATTATTATTCCGGTTGTCAAGTTGTGATTTGCTCATTCTATCATCCCTTCTGTGTTTATTAGTTGGCATTCTCTTCAGGAAGAGCTTTTTCTACTTCCTCACTGATTTATTATATGTTATTCAGTATGAAACCCTTTAATATTTCTATAATTCTGTAAAAATTTTGTCAATTTTTTTAGACAGGTCATGAAAAACAAAGAAATTGTTCTAAAATACTTTTAAAGTATTCAAATCTTTTAAAGATTAAGACAGACTAAAGAATCATGAAAATAAAATGCAACATGAACCTCTGCTGCTGCTGCTGAGTCGCTCCAGTCGTGTCCGACTCTGCGTGACCCCATAGACGGCAGCCCATCAGGCTCCCCCATCCCTGGGATTCTCTAGGCAAGAACACTGGAGTGGGTTGCCATTTCCTTCTCCAGTGCATGAAAGTGAAAAGTGAAAGTGAAGTCGCTCAGTCGTGTCCAACCCTTAGCATGGACTGCAGCCTACCAGGCTCCTCCATCCATGGGATTTTCCAGGCAAGAGCACTGGAGTGGGGTCCCACTGCCTTCTCCATATGAACATCTAGTTAAGATTATATTCTGGGCCATACTTTTTCCTTTTTCTATAAAGGCTATTAGTAGAATAACTGGTGAGACTGTAATAAGGTGTGTTCATTAGATAATAGCACTGGATCATTGATAATTTCCTGACTTTGATCATTTCCTTATTTTTAGGAATAATATGGCATTATGTCTGCAATTTACTCTCAAATAGTTTTGTGTGTAGAGAAGGAAATGGCAACCCACTCCAGTATTCTTGCCTGGAGAATCCCAGGGATGGCAGAGCCTGGTGGGCTTCTGTCTATGGGGTCGCACAGAGTCGGACATGACTGAAGTGACTTAGCAGCAGCAATTGTGTGTGTGTGTGTGTGTGTGTGTGTGTAGAAGGGGGATGAAGAGAAAGTGATAAAGGAAAAGCAACCACAGTAAAATATTCACATTTGAGACATTTGGGTGAAATACATATAAGAACTCTATTATTCTTGTAACTTTCCTGTACATCTGTAATTAAAGTTTTTAAAAATTAAAGTAGGATTTGTCAGCCTCTTGTGAGCAACTCCCTTCAAGAATTTTCATTTTCAAATCTTGGAACCTATTTTCTTCCAGTACCCCATCTAGAAAGGAAATGCCCTGGGATGGACTGAAGTTCACTCACAATTTGGGAGGAAAGAGGCCAATGAGTAGTCTCAGGTTAGGCACAAGCAACATCATTCATTTCCAGGGAGAAATCAGCAAAAAGAAAGCATTATTATTTCACATTTCCCCATTCCACTCTACTAATTCCAAGAGATGACTTGACTTCTCCCTAAATAAAATCTGTGATTACCCTTAGTATCTGGAGGACTCTGACTCAACTCATCTGGATCTGGAAAATGGGTTGGAAATCAAACTCTTCTGTCTGCTGAGAGCCTACCACAGTTAGAACTGATGGTCAGTGAGCTGAACTTTTCCTAAATACTGCTGCTGTGCTGTGCTCAGTCATATCTGACTCTGCGACCCCCCTGGACTGTAGCCCACCGGGCTCCTTTGTCCATGGAATTTTCCTGGCAAGAATACTGGAGTGGGTTGCCATTTCCTTCGCCAAGGGATCTTCTGATCCAGGGATCGAACTCTCGTCTCTGGCGTCTCCTGCATTGGCAGGCGAATTCCTTTACTGCTGTGCCACCTGACATTGCTGATTAAATTGTTATACCTTTAGAAGGCCACTAGGTGGTATTCACAGCTCTATCTTTTTCTCTTCTCCAACTCTAAATCACCCCTCAGAATTAGTATTGCTCTGAACTGGTTCTCAACCCTTTATGGAGGAGGCATAACATCTCTGATTATTAACCAAGACAGTAAAGACTATATATTCTGAGAAAAATGGTTTCACCTAGTCAAATGCCCAGTGATACTCAGAACACCTATTATATGCTCTATGTTAAATGTTTGACATGACTATTTCATTTAATCCTACAACAACCCAATGTATTAGGTGCTATCATTTCCCCTTTTTTCCACTCTCAGAGGGCTGGAGTCACTTGCCCAGTGTAAATAACCTAAGGGAGCCAGGAATCAAGGATGGCACTATATCCAAGAGGTAGAAGTTATAGAAGGGAAAACTTAAATTCCATAAATGGCAGAACTTCCAAACTATGAGTGCTTCCTATTAAGAAATAGGCCACTTCACAAACATGCATTTCACCCCTGACAGTGTCAGCAAAGGACCATGTGCTGAGGATCACATTGAGGGGGTTTCTGCCATGGGCAGTGGCTGGCCTTTCCAGTTCCTTCCTTTAAGATCCAGTGAAGGAGTGGAACGGCTTCATATGTTTCAAAAGATAACACTAGGGCAGAGAAAGACAAGCAACGGGGAGGAATTCGAATTTGTCAGTATGTCAAATGTCAGTGCTAAACCACCTTTCTGATGTAGTGAGGGCCTCATTCCAGGAAATTTTCAGATACTGGACAATGACTGCATGAGAAGGCTATGAAAGGGATTCAGAGACCAGGTGGCCATCCAGTACAGAGAACCTGATTTTTTTTTTTTTTTCTCTTGCTGCTGCTGCTGCTAAGTCGCTTCAGTCATGTCCAACTCTGTGCGACCCCATAGACGGCAGCCCACCAGGCTCCCCCGTCCCTGGGATTCTCCAGGCAAGAACACTGGAGTGGGTTGCCATTTCCTCCTCCAATGCATGAAAGTGAAGTCGCTCAGTCGTGTCCAACTCCTAGCGACCCCATGGACTGCAGCCTACCAGGCTCCTCAGTCCATGGGATTTTCCAGGCAAGAGTACTGGAGTGGGGTGCCATTGCCTTCTCTGTTTTTTTTTTTCTCTTAGATAGATACTAAGTTCTCCTACACACTATATCATATCTCTTAACTTTAGCTTCAGATCAAATTCCCAGTTGCTGAATAATAATAATAATCGCCATTACTGATTCATTATTCACCAGGCTTTGCATACACTGTCTTCCATAATCCCGAAACAAAAAACCTCATAAAGTAGGAACTATCTGTATTTTATGCAGACAACAGAAATCCAAAATGTTATTAAATAACTTGTCCAAAGATCAGACAGCAAGCATGTAAAATTTGGATTCAAACTCAAGTCTGACTTACTCCAAGGACCATAAATTTAGCCATTGCTCTACATTATACATAATATATCACTCTACTACTCAACATCTTTATGATAATGGACCCTGGCTCTCCTTCCAAAACAGGTTTATAAGGTGTCCTTATAAGAAAACTATTTGAAGAGTTTGACATTTGACTCAGGAGGCAAATTATGAACGCAGTTGGTAAACTCAAAATAGCAACACCTTAAAAGAAACTTCAAATTTCTTCATTCTGGTATAAATGGAAAATGTACACAAATCTGTATCAAGAGTCACATTCTGACATAGATGAGGAAGGGGAAAAATCACATGCATAAAATTGTTACCTGGGTTATTCACAATATCAAAAAATTACGAACAACCTAAATGTCCTACAGAGAGGCAATAGTTAAGTAAATTATATCACTGAGACACTTAATGGAGTATGATACAGCCATTGAAATGCTAGTAAAAGCAGAATGTAAAATTGTTTCCCTGCTATCACTACATTTAAGTATTTTTAAAATGTTAAGCATGTAAAAATTTAAAGGAAAACTGAACTTTTAATGAAAAGTATAATATATTTAATTAATGCTATAATAATAATAATAGAATAGAAACTCATTTAAAAAAATCTTCCTACATTTTTGTTTTCAAGTCATGAGTTGAAATTTCCAGGCGCTGGATGCTCTACTGGGCTTTGCGACTGCTTCCCTAAGATCCTCTCTTGGTTCATACCAGGATTTTATTTGAGGTATCACATCTCTCCTGATCATCTCACCTATGTTGCCAGATGCTGAGTCCATCCCTGGCTCTAGGACTTGGAGAGGGGGCTCAGGACTAAGCTGATCCACAAATACCTCTCCCTTGGTACCATTATTGGTTCAGAGATGAGCATCTAATACATTTCAGATCAAAGACTCATGAAGAGAGATTTTTAGAACCTTTGGGGATCTCATCTCTCTTGCTAGATATGAATAAGACAGCCCCAGATGATTCAGACTTAGCATGAAACTGATCATGCAGCTGACAAACTGAATAACAGAAATAAGCGATGATGTCATTAAGTCATGAAGCAACTGGATTGATCAGCCCTGAACCTTGCCCCCCTTTGGATCTTCATCTGGACTAAAAGTCCCATTCAGGTGTAAGCCTGTTTTCACTGGATTTTATTTTATTGTAACAGTCCTTACTTATATGGAAATCAAGACATTTTCAAAAAGATTGCATTATTTCTGAGGAAAATGGAGCTAAAAAAGCTTCTGCTACTGTCTGAACTAGAAAGCAGTGGATGACTAGCATATCTGTGCCAAAGTTTAAATAAATTACATTACAGCACTATATGAAAGAGGGCTTGGTGACCAAGCCAACTGATGATGAGGATATTCTAGGAACACACTCATCATTCATTTTGCAAAACTTTCTGAACTTTATTAAAGTCAGGTTTCTAGAATATCATGAAATTTACTTATATCCCTACTCCTAAAAACTGCCTTTATAGAATAAGGATATTATACAGATTTTAAGAAAGGCAGACATAAAAGACAATCAAAAGTAGCACACGTTTTTAATATTGCCTTTATCCATTATGATATTCCATGTCCCTTATATACAAAAGCCAACAAAGCCAGTTCTTCCAGTTAGCGTCTTATTAACTGGTGTTCTCTTTCTTACAATGAGAACTACTCAATCCATTTGTGCTTTCTTTGCTTTAGTTGCCAGGAACCTCAGGCTTTGTTCTCATTTGTAGTGCCTTTGTTCATTTTATCTTCCTCCCCTTCCTTCTCTTCTTTTGCCAGGTCTCTTTATTACAGTTTTAAAGGGTTATATTTTATTGTATCTGTGCTTCTTAATGTAAATTGGCTCAGATTCCTTTTGGACATAGGTAGGGCACAAATATATATTATTAAGTAAGTGTGGCTGTAATAATTATTCATCATCATCATCATCATCATGAGCTTGGGTTATAACTTGATTTTTTCCATTTCAGTGTTCATAGTAGAGAATGAATGTTCTTGTCTTTTTTGAATTGCTGGAAGACCTTTTCATCACAGAGCAATTAGTCAGAAGTTGCTTTGTTCTCTTCCTTTCCCAGGTGATCGTCATATAGGTCATCATCACCCACCTCTGAGCTCCTTCCCTGTCCCTAATTACTATTTAAGGGAACATAGCCATCCTTTTCTAACAGCATTCTCCTTGGGCAGGAATGAGATCCTTTCTCTCAACTAACTGACAAAGTACCTTGAAGAGCTGAGGTGCTTCCACCAGCAAGTGTATAATTCCTTTATGTGTCTACGCTACTCCTCTGCTGGAAAATCTGTGTCTTCAATTTTTTGACACTACAAAGCCAGCTGCTCTTTCCTAAACTGGCTGGCTCTGAGGAAAAGCGCTGCAGATGCTTCTCTAGAAAACTGCAGGTCTCTTTCACTCCAGTTCCAGCCCTGGCAGTCATCATGTGGATAGAACTTCCACTGTTCTATCCATTCTCCAATTGCAGAAGAGCTGGAAGTTCCTTGGGCTTTACCAGTTCTATATATTTAATCTATAGTTCCTCTGATGTCCTCTTCCTGAACCTCTCATCACCTGGCTTGCTGAGAAGCTGTCTGAAATATTTCTACCTATTTATTAGAACACTGGATCCCTTTTGGCTTTGGTCACATAAATAATTTGGAGGGAAATAAAGTTTATGGTTGGCTTCCCAGGTGGCTCAGTGGTAAAGAATTTGCCTGCCAATGCAGGAGATGTGGGTTTGATTTCTGGGTTGGGGAGATTTCCTGGAGTAGGAAATGGCAACCCACTCCTGTATTCTTGCCTGGAAAATTCTATGGACAGAGGAGCCTGGAGGGCTGAAGTACATGGGGTGGCAAAGAGTCGGACAAGACTGAGCAACTGAGCACATGAACAAGGTCCAGGGTTGTCCCTAAAGGACAATTCTACTTTCTTGTGAAATAAAATACAGTGCCCTAAAACTCACCCTTCTTTAATGTCTCCCCAACAATCTCTAAAAATAGTTTCACAAGAGCTTAAATAAACATTTGAATACTCCTACTGGAAAAAAATCAGATCTCATCAGCCTCCACTATGATTTATGTCGGGGATTTCTCTAGGTTCTATTAGCTGTTGCTCTTCTCCTGCCAAACTATAAAGAAGATTTATTCTCCCCTTACCTGGCATAGACTATTAGCTATTCCCCAATACATCTCCTCTCCTTTCTGTATAGTAACATAATTTTATCTAGGTGCACATGACTGCCGAACTAAATACCACATTGCCCAGCTTCCCTTGCAGCTAGGTATAATGGCCATTTGAGTAAATTTTGGCCAATGGAATAAAAGTGAAGTGATAGGTTTCCATGTACAGCTCTGACTTATGTCCTTAAAAAGAAGGAAAATGTTTTCCTTTTCTACTTTCCTACTTCCTTCTGCCTAGACATAAGAGCAGGAGCTAGAGCATGAGACAGATGCCGTATGTTGAGGATGACAAAGCAATATGGTAGAATGAGCCTGGGCCCCACATGATTATGGAGCCCAACATTAGACCAGGGCTTCTTGTACCTCAGATTATTACATGAGAGAGAAACAAGCTTCTGTCTTATTAAAGCCACTGTTATTGCAGCTAAACTAATATCCCAACAGAAGCAATTCATATGAATATATCCATATCAGAAGGGTACTTTCCAAAAGGAATTTTTCTAAGAAAATTAGGACAGGCATAGAGGGAAAAAGATAGAGTTGAAATCAGCAAGCTGTTAGCCACAAAATTTCTGTCCTAAGGAAAGTCAAATCTAATCACAGACCTCTTGTTAAAATCAGTTACTGGATACACAGAACATTTTTCCTTCTCTTAGTAAGACATTCCCTATTAAGAAATTTTGTTCTTCTTCTTGGGCAATTCCTCCCTTCATTCTTTTCTTTACCTGCCATCCTACTCACACATTCTGATTCATGCTACTGGATTATCCAAAGTTGGATTCCAAATACTTTATGTTTCTTAAGATGGACTGTAGGCAGAAGAAAGTTGGGAAATGAAGGAAGTGTTAAGTCCTCAGAGTGTTGGCTGAAGGATTTCACATCGGTGTATCTAAGAGGACACAGCTGAGAGAACTAGATCACTCACAGCTGCTTTGGTAAGTCCATGAGCATTATGAAGCCTTTCAGGGGTTAAAAAGATTAAAGTTCTAGAGCAACCTATGACTACATATAGTCAGTTTCTTCTTAGGAAATCAGATTCAAGGCCAAAGGGTTATGAGCTGCTTTTGAAGGAATTCAATAAGGCTAAAGGTGATCATTCTGAGAAAATGAATCCAAGAACTAACCAGTGATCTCCCTAAAGTTTCTGGTAGCTCTGAGATCTTAGGACAGGGGTAAGAAAGACTTATAAATATCTTTCCATCCTGAATCAATGCAACAGATTGTCTCAGGAGATGAAATACTGAAATAAGATACCTAGATGATTATCATGCTAAGTGAGTAAATCAGACAAAGTCAAATATCATATGATTATCACTATATGTGAAATCTTAAAAAATTATACAAGTGAGCTTATTCACAAAACAGAAACAGACTCACAGATTTAGAGAATGAATTTATGGTTACCAGGGTAGAAGGGTTATAGGAGGGATAGATTAAGCATTTGGGACTGACATGTACACACTATGTTATATATAAAATAGATAACCAATAAGGACCTATTGTATAGAGCAGAAAACTCTGCTCAATATTCAGTAATAACCTAAATGGGAAAAGAATTTAAAATAGAATGAAGTGAAGTGAAGTGAAAGTCGCTCAGTTTTGTCTGACTCTTTGTGACACCATGGACTATACAATCCATGGAATTCTCTAGGCCAGAATACTGGAGTGTGTAGCCTTTCCCTTCTCAAGGGGATCTTCCCAACCCAGCGATTGAACCCAGGTCTCCCGCATTTCAGGCAGATTCTTTACCAGCTGAGCCACGAGGGAAGCCCTTAATAGAATAGATACATGTTTATGTAGAACCGAGTCACTGCTGTACATGTGAAACTAACAACACTGTTAATCAACTATGCCCCAATATAAAATAATAAAAGTTTTTTAAAAATAAAAATTTTGAGCATTCCTTTACTAGCGTGTGAGATGAGTGCAATTGTGTGGTAGTTTGAGCATTCTTTGGCATTGCCTTTCTTTGGGATTGGAATGAAAACTGACCTTTTCCAGTCCTGTGGCCACTGCTGAGTGTTCCAAATTTGCTGGCATATTGAGTGCAGCACTTTCAAAGCATCATCTTTCAGGATTTGAAACAGCTCACCTGGAATTCGATCACCTCCACTAGCTTTGTTCATAGTAATGCTTTCTAAGGCCCACTTGACTTCACATTCCAGGATGTATGGCTCTAGGTGAGTGATCACACCATCATGATTATCTTGGTCATGAAGATCTTTTTTGTACAGTTCTTCTGTGTATTCTTGCCACCTCTTCTTAATACCTTCTGCTTCTGTTAGGTCCATACCATTTCTGTCCTTTATCAAGCCTATCTTTGCATGAAATGTTCCCTTGGTATCTCTAATTTTCTTGAAGAGATCTCTAGTCTTTCCCATTCTGTTGTTTTCCTCTATTTCTTTGCATTGATCTCTGAGGAAGGCTTCCTTATCTCTTCTTGCTATTCTTTGGAACTCTGCATTCAGATGCTTATATCTTTCCTTTTCTCCTTTGCTTTTTGCTTCTCTTCTTTTCACAGCAATTTGTAAGGCCTCTTCAGACAGCCATTTTGCTTTTTTGCATTTCTTTTCCATGGGGATGGTCTTGATCCCTATCTCCTATACAGTGCCATGAACCTCCATCCATAGTTCATCAGGCACTAGTAAAGTAATGCTCAAAATTCTCCAAGCCAGGCTTCAGCAATACGTGAACCATGAACTTCCAGATGTTCAAGCTGGTTTTAGAAAAGGCAGAGGAACCAGAGATCATATTGCCAATATCTGCCGGATCATCAAAAAGCAAGAGTTCCAGAAAAACACCTATTTCTGCTTTATTGACTATGCCAAAGCCTTTGACTGTGTGGATCACAATGAACTGTGGAAAATTCTGAAAGAGATGGGAATACCAGACCACCTGACCTGCTTCTTGAGAAACCTATATGCAGGTCAGGAAGCAACAGTTAGAACTGGACATGGAACAACAAACTGGTTCCAAATAGGAAAAGGAGTACATCAAGGCTGTATATTGTCACCCTGCTTATTTAACTTCTATGCAGAGCACATTATGAGAAATGCTGGGCTGGAAAAAGCACAAGCTGGAATCAAGATTTCTGGGTCAAATATCAATAACCTCAGATATGCAGGTGACACCACCTTTATGGCAGAAAGTGAAGAGGAACTAAAAAGTCTCTTGATGAAAGTGAAAGAGGAGAGTGAAAAAGTTGGCTTAAAGCTCAACATTCAGAAAACTAAGATCATGGCATCTGGTCCCATCACTTCATGGGAAATAGATGGGGAAACAGTCAGTGGAAACAGTGTCAGACTTTATTTTTGGGGGCTCCAAAATCACTGCAGATAGTGACTGCAGCCATAAAATTAAAAGACGCTTACTCCTTGGAAGGAAAGTTATGACCAACCTAGATAGCATATTCAAAAGCAGAGACATTACTTTGCCAACAAAGGTCCGTCTAGTCAAGGCTATGGTTTTCCAGTGGTCATGTATGGATGTGAGAGTTGGACTGTGAAGAAAGCTGAGCACCGAAGAATTGATGCTTTTGAACTGTGGTGTTGGAGAAGACTGCAACTTCTTGGACTGCAAGGAGATCAAACCAGTCCATTCTAAAGGAGATCAGTCCTGGGTATTCTTTGGAAGGAGTGATGCTGAGGCTGAAACTCCAATATTTGGGCTACCTCATGCGAAGAGTTGACTCATTGGAAAAGACCCTGATGCTGTGAGGGATTGAGGGCACGGAGAGAAGGGGACGACCAAGGATGAGATGGCTGGATGGCATCACTGACTTGATGAATGTGAATTTGAGTGAACTCCGGGAGTTGGTGATGGGCAGGGAGGCCTGGCGTGCTGCAATTCATGGGGTTGCAAAGAGTCGGATGCGACTGAACGACTGAACTGAACTGACCTGAGATGAAAAATAAAAATTATATCAATTGTAAAAAATGATACCTAGATGATTGGAGATGGGACTAGGGAACAGGCCACACGGATACACTTATGATTAGCTGCTGGAACTTCTCTGTTCTATTCAATTTCTCAGTACAGATGCAAGGGAGAGCAAAAACAATTGATTCTTACAGATTAATATAAACTTAGCTGACGGGTTGTAAACTGTTCCATCATTTCAGAACCCAAACAGCATAGTTCTTGTGTTATCCAGAACCCTCAAGACATAAAATGAATTTCAGAAAAATGTCATGAGAGATATATAAGACATATAGAGCTTTGGTCTCTAAGAAGAAGGGCACACTGTTTCAAGAGATGATGCCTACCGGGGTATAACATAAGAGACCTGCCTTAGTATGGGGTTTTTTCCTAGCTGATATGTCTGAAGTGGTTCTTACACATATTTTCCTAGAAGGTTACAGAAGAAGACTGTGCTTGCTCTTATCTGTGTTTCCTTCAGTGATTTTGCCTGAGATCTCCCAAAGACTAATCATGGAAAAAAAAAAAGGCCATAGAGAGGAGTATACACCTGAGGTAAAGACTTTACAGCCTATAGCTATACCAAAGAGCTAGTTCATGTTAAATCTGAGGAAGCATTAAGAGAAGAGCCCTTTAAGTTAAAGGGTATCACGGTTAGAATTCTTGAAAATTTGGACCCAAGCAAGTTTAAAATGAGGCAAAACAGATAAATGACATATATAGGGGCTACCCCAATTATGACGCCACCATTTCATGCACTATCCTTACAAAATATCACAAAATGTGACTAAGGTAGTCACATTGGTAAGGAGTGATTTCATGACATAGAAGTCATGGACTTCACCTGTAATTCTGCTGTTCAGCCTGCATGCATCAATGATTCTGTGAAGATTATAGGATAGTCAATACCATGACTAAACTACGTGATCATCCAATGCCAAAAACTGGTTCTGTCTGGAGTTATAGGGTCTGTTAAGGGTAGCCTCATCATTGATTGGCTCATGAAATATTGCAAAATTAAAGCAGTTCAGAAACAATGTAGGAAGATAGCTTCAGACACATCACAAAAATACATCACCTCCTTTACTATAGGGCATGCTCACTCAGTACCCAACAAGAGGCTCTCAAATGGTTCTACAGAAAGGGAAGACATATTTAGGTAATTAACATATGAACTGACTTTAAAATAATTTAAAGAGAGACATGTCATTATCACTTTGAAGGGCCTGAATGCCTTGAAACACACTATCAAACTTTCCCTATGTAAGCTGGTACAGCCACTATGGAAAATAGTATGGAGGTTCCTCAAACAAACTAAAAATAGAATTATCATATGATCCAGCAACCCTACTCCTGTGAATATATCCAGACAAAACTAATCAAAAAGGATACATGCACCATTATGTTCACAGCAGCACTAATCACAATAGCCAAGACATGGAAGCAGCCCAAACATTCACCAACAGATGAATGGATAAAGAAGATATGGTATGTATGCTACTAAGTGAAGCAACTCAGAAAGAAAAGGACAAATACCATTTGATATCACTTATATGCGGAGTATACAAATGACACGAATGAACCTATCTATGAAACAGACACAGATTAATGGACATAGACAGCAGACTGGTGGTTGCCAAGGGGGAAGGGCTTGGGGAAGGATGGAGTTGGAGACTAGAGTTAGCAGATATCAGCTATTATTTATGGAGTGGGTAAACAACAAGGTCCTACTGTATAGCACAGAGAACTATATTCAGTATCCTATGATAAATCAAAAGGAAAAGAATTTTTTAATGTACATATATGTTTAACTGAATTACTTTGCTGTACAACAGAAATTAGCACAACACTATAAATCAACTATATTTCAAATAACAATGTTTAAAAATTTAAAAAGCAAACTTTCCTTGGGGCTTGTCAACTTTAAAAAATATTCACAATCTAAAAGTTGAGAGTTAATGGTTTATTTGGTGGAGATTTTTAGGATTTCAAGTCTGGCAGGCAACATCTCAAGTAACTCTAAGAGAACTGCTCTGAGGAGGTGAGGGGGGAGCCAGATTATACAGAAGTTTTGCAACAAAGGGCAAGTGGTCAGAACATCAAAAGATTATTATAAATGACAGAGAACCAAATATCCCAAGTTAAGGAATTTAGTGCTTTTATGTGTATGGGAAGATGAAAGAGCCTGGGCTCACTGAAATCATTCCTTTGGCATGCACTTCAGCTATGTGGGGCCAGTATTCTGTATTTTGACATCATGAGTTTCCTCAGGGTCACCATAGGGAGTGGCTGCAGTCTGATGGCTGCTAGATAGCAGGTATTCTTTCATTCCTGAGTTTTCTCAGGACTCACCAGCTCCTGTTGGAGGGCTGCAACTGCTGATAGCTACAACATCCTTTGTTTACTGATGTGGCAGGCAATATTCCATTTCTCAGGTTCAAGAACCAAAAGTGAACAATATTTTCCTGGAGTTCCCATCAGAGATAGCCTTTCAAAGAAATCTCAAGAAGCTGTATCAGGGACAGAGGACAGGGAAAAGGCTATGGAGAGTGGAACAGAGAAAGAAGTCAAAAGAAAGAAGGTTACAGCTCAAGATGGCAGAGTATAAGGACATGTGCTTATCTCCTCCTGTGAGAACACCAAAATTGCAACTAGTTGTTGAACAACCATCAATAGGAGGACATTGGAATCCACCAAAAAAAGATACTCCATGTCCAAAGACAAAGAAGAAGTCACAATGAGACACTATGCTAAGGCTCTTCAGTCATGTCCGACTCTGTGCAACCCCAGAGACAGCAGCCCACCAGGCTCCCCCGTCCCTGGGATTCTCCAGGCAAGAACACTGGAGTGGGTTGCCATTTCCTTCTCCAATGCATGAAAGTGAAAAGTGAAAGTGAAGTCGTTCGGTCATGTCCAACCCTCAGCAACCCCATGGACTGCAGCCTTCCAGGCTCCTCCATCCATGGGATTTTCTAGGGAAGAGTACTAGAGTGGGGTGCCATTGCCTTCTCTGAATGAGACGCTAGGAGGGGAGCAATTATGATAAAAATCAAATCCTATACCTGACACCACCCTTATGGCAGAAAGTGAAGTGGAAATAAAAAGCCTCTTGATGAAAGTGAAAGAGGAGAGTGAAAAAACTGGCTTAAAACTTAACATTCAAAAAATGAAGATCATGGCATCTGGTCCCATCACTTCATGGCAAAGAGATGGGGAAACAATGAAAACAGTGACAGTGACAGACTTTATTTTCTTGGGCTCCAAAATCACTGCAGACAGCGACTGTAGCCATGAAGTTAAAAGACACTTGTTCCTTGGAAGAAAAGCTATGACCAACCTAGACAGCATATTAAAAATCAGAGATATTACTTTGTCAACAAACGTCCATATAGTCGAAGGTATGGTTCTTTCAGGAGTTATGTATGGATGTTAGAGTTGGACCATAAAGAAAGCTGAGCCCCAAAGATTTGATGCTTTTGAACTGTGGTGTTAGAGAAGACTTTTGAGGGTCCGTTGGACAGCAAGGAGATTAAACCAGTCAATCGAAAAGGAAATCTACCCTGAATATTCATTGGAAGGACTGATGCTGAAGCTGAAGCTTCAGTACTTTGGTCACCTGATGAGAAGAACTGACTCCTTAGTAAAGATCCTGATGCTGGGAAAGATTGAAGGCAGGAGGAGAAGGGGATGACAGAGGATGAGATGGTTGGATGTCATCACCAACTCGAGGCATATGAGTTTGAGCAAGCTGTGGGAGTTGGTGATGGGCAGGGAAACCTACCATGCTGCAGTCCATGGGGTTGCAAAGAATCGGGCATGACCAAGCAACTTAACTGATATCTGCTGGATGGGCAACCCACAAACTGGAGAATGATAATACCCAAGAAATTCTCCCACTGTTCTGAATATTCTGAGCCCCATGTCAGGCTTCCCATTCTGGGGATCCAGCAAAAGGACTGGGAATCCCCAGAAAATCTGACTTTGAAGGCCAGCGGGATTTGATTACAGGATTTCCACAGGAGTAGGGGAAACAGAGACTCCAGTCTTGGAAGGCACAAACAAAATCTTGTGCACATCAAGACCCAGGGGAAAGCAGCAGAGGATACTGAACCAGGCCTACCTGCTAGTGTTGGAGGGTCTCGTGTGGTGGCATGGGTCGGCAGTGGCTCACTGCAGGGACAAGGGCACTGGCAGCAGCAGTCCTGGAAGCTGCCCCTTGGCTTAAGTCCTCTTGGAGGTTGCCATTAACCCTACCATGCTGTTCTGGGCTGTGCTTAGTCGGTCAGTTGTGTCTGACTCTTTGTGACCCCATGGACTGTAGCCCGCCGGGCTCCTCTGTCCATGGGGATTCTCCAGGCAAGAATACTGCAGTGGGTTGCCATGCCCTCCTCCAGGGGATCTTCCCATCCCAGGAATCGAACCCAGGTCTCCTGCATTGCAGGTGACTTCTTTACCGTCTGAGCCACCAGGGAAGCCCAAGAATACTGGTGTGGGTAGTTTAATCCTTCTCTAGGAGATCTTCCCAACTAAGAACTGAACCTGATTTTCCTGAATTGCAGACAGATTATTTACTAGCTGAGCTACCCAGGAAGCCCTAACCCTACCACAGAGCCCTGCAGATCCCAGGGCTGGGTCACCTCAGGCCAAACAACTAACAGGGAGGGAACAAATCCCACACATTAGCAGAAAATTGGATTAAAGCTTTACTAAGCATGGAGAAGGCAATGGCACCCCACTCCAGTACTCTTGCGTGGAAAATCCCATGGATGGAGGAGCCTGGTAGGCTGCAGTCCATGGGGTCGCAAAGAGTCAGACACAACTGAATGACTTCCCTTTCATTTTTCATTTTCATGCATTGGAGAAGGAAACGGCAACCTACTCCAGTATTCTTGCCTGGAGAGTCCCAGGGACGGGGGAGCCTGGTGGGGTGCCGTCTATGGGGTTGCACAGAGTCGGACATGACTGACGTGACTTAGCAGCAAGCATGGCCCTGCCTACCAGATCAAGACCCAGTTTTTATCACTGCTAGTCCCTCTAATCAGGAAGTTTATACAAGCCTCTTAGCCTCATCCACCAGTCAGAATAAGCAAGAACCACAATCCCACAGCAGCTAGAACAAAACCATATTATAGAAAGCTAATCAGGATGAAAAATCAGAGGATTATGTCCCAGATGAAGAGACAAGATAAAATTCTAGAAAAACAATTAAATGAAGTGAAGATAGGCAACCTTCCAGAAAAAGAATTCAGAATAATGATAGTGAAAGTGATCTAGGATCTCAGAAACAGAATGGAGACTATGCAAGAAATGTTTACCAAAGACCTAGAAGAACTAAAGAACAGAGATGAATAATACCCTGGAAGGAATCAATAGCAGAATAACTGAGGCAGAAGCACAGATAAGTGACCTGGAGGAGAGAATGGTGGAAATCACTGCTGCAGAACAGAATATAGAAAAAAGAAAGGGAAAAAAAAAAAAAAAGACAGCCTAAGAGACTCTTGGGACAACATTTAATGCACCAACATTCACATCATAGGGGTCCCAGAAGGAGAAGAGTGAGAGAGAAGGCACCTGGGAAAATATTTGAAAAGATAATAGCTGACAACTTCCCTAATATGGGAAAAGAAATAGTCAACCAAGTCCAGGAAGTGCAGAGAGTCCCAGGCAGGATAAACCCAAAGGGGAAATACACTGAGACACATAGTAATCAAACTGACAAAAATTAAAGACAAAGATAAAATATTAAAAGCGACAAAGGAAAAATAACAACATACAGGGGAACTCCCATAAAGTTATCAGTTGATTTCTCAACAAAAACTCTACAAGCCAGAAGGGAATGGCACAATATACTTAAACTGATGAAAAGAAAATATCTACAACCAAGAACACTCTACCCAGCAAGACTCTGATTCAGATTTGACAGGGAAAGCAAAAGCTTTCCAGACAAAAGTTAAGAGAATTCAGCACCACCGAATCAGGTTTATAACAAATTCTAAAGGAACATCTCTAGGCAGGAAACATGAGAGAGGGAAAAGATCTACATAAAATAAACCCAAAACAATTAAGAAAATGACAATAGGATCATACATATCAGTAATTCCTTTAAATGTAAATGGATTAAATGCACCAACCAAAAGACAGACTGGCTGGGTGGATAAAAACATGTGCAAGTGAGACAGGGTGCTCAGGGCTGGTGCACAGGGATGACCCTGGGGGATGGGGTGCGGAGGGAGGTGGAAGGAGGGTTCTGGATGGGGAACACATGTGCACCCATGGCTGATTCATGTCGATGTTTGCCAAAAACCACTACAATATTGTAAAGTAATTAGCCTCCAATTAAAATAATTATTTTTAAAAAATAAAACATGTGCAAGTATGCACTTTTACTTATCACACTCTAATTAACCTCCCAGATTGTATGTAATTATTTTATATTGTTAGGTTAATCACATTTCCATTACGGTTTACAATTGTAATGATCTTTTTGTCTGGCTATTGATAATGAAAACTGATAAACCTCTTCCATTATTGTGATTTCTGCTTAATACAACAATTATATCATGACTGGTCAGCAGAAAATAATAGAATTCTGTATCACTGAAACTACCATTTAATAGAAAAACCTGTAATCACTTAACAATCCAGAGGCATATCAGAATTATCTTGGAATTTTTTGAAAAATACAAATACTCAGGTATTGCTTTTTTCCTCCAAAACTCCAGATATGTTTCTAATCAGCAACCACCTTTAAAAACAACTAAACTATATGATGATCTTTTACTTTTATCTAGTTTGTTTCTCTTTTTCTGTTTCATATTCACTTCTCCCATTTCATTTAGTTTATGGTTTCCAATTTCTCTGTCTTTTTTATGTTCTTTCTCAAGCCTTTATCAAAAGTCACAGAAAAGTTTTGTATACATGTATATAAATAGTATGTATAATATAATAAATATATTTTAGAAAACTTATGGATTTTTGCCTAGATAAAAATTTTATAACATTTTGATTCTACTTGTTTGACTTGGTATGAATAGAATGAGAGATTTTGAATTTATATTCACTCAAAACTTTGATATAGTTCCACATATTTTGGCATCTAATATTACTGCTAAAAGTCTAGAAAGTTTATTATCTTACTGAGTTTTTAAAAAATAAAAAATTTGAATGAGGCTTGAAACTTCTCATCCAATTCTGAGAATATAAAGAAATATCATGTTTAAAAAAATAGGAAATTAACATGTGATAGAGTATTATTAACTAAAGTACAGATTTTGTTCAAATTTCACAAAATTTTATGCTAGTGTCCACTATTTGATTTCATATCTTACTCAAGATTCCACATTGTATTTAATTGCACTGAGCAGCTTCAGCTATATGCAACAAATTCTGTTGAATTCTCATTTTTATTCTATTACAAAATATTTTCTAATTTTCCTTGCTATGGCTTCTTAGATATATCCATCATTTAAAAGTGGACATTTAATTTCCAAATACATGGGATTTTTAAAGTATCTTTGGTATTAATTTCTGTTTGATATTAATTTCTCATTTAAATGCTTTCTTCTCTGCAATCACCCTCTGTGCTTTTTCAATCTTCTAATTTTATTGAGGCTTTCAATGGGTATGTCAAAGATCTCTCTTAGAAATGTTATATTGCACTTAAAACTACGTGGTAAAGGTAAAGTGAAGGTACGTGGATTATTTTCAAATATCTTTTGATAGTAATCCCTAGTATAATTCCACAATGATAAGAGAACAGACTCTGTATGATTTCAATACCTTTAGACCATGATATATTTGCACCTGGTCTTAAGTCCCTGGATATGTTCTAGTGTTTTCTAGTTTATAGTCTATGGGAACTTCAATAGAATTTGTATCCTATTGTTTTGTGAAAATTGTATAAATCTTAATTATGTTGAATGCTTTTCAGGTATATCCTTCTACTTCTCTGTATATTCATTCTATTAAGTTTTGAGAGTTTGATATTGAAACTCCAATTAAAAATCTTAATTTATCTACTTAAAAAATAATTGTAATGTATAGCAGAATTATATGTAACTTTGTTCTGTTTTTTCCAAGTCTCCTTAAATGTGTTATCATATTTTCATAATTTAAAAAAATTTAAAGGAAACAGAAAAAAATAAACATGGGAAAAAAAGTTAAAAAAACCCAGGCCATCAGAAGAGCTGGTTTACCAACTACAGGAAGCCTCACTATAATGTATTCATTGACCTAGGTATCAACGTAAAATTTACTTCTGCTAATAAATGTTCATTTTTATCCTTATGTACGGTGCAAATTGTGTAACAAATTTCTTCTCTTGTTTACTTATACTAATGAAATTCAGAATTGAAGCCCAACTTTAATCTGTCTGAAGGAAGGTATTTTTGCATAATCTTATTTTAATTCTGTCCTGGTCTTAATCTTCCAACTCTGTTTCCTCTGAAAACACATTTTATCTGTATAGGATTTTCTAGTTTAGTGTGTGGGTTACTACATTTACCTTACATTGCTCTGTAAAATAAGGCAGGGAATAAATATGCTATTTAAAGTTTTTTTTTTTAAAAAGGAAAGAAGATTCAAATACTTTGGGCAGAGGTAAATGAGAAGAAAGCAAAGTGGACTGGCATCTGGGGAGAGAGATGAGAGAGAAGAAAGGAGACACTGGGAGAGGTGGGCCAGGATATAGAAGTACCCAGGGACATTCTTGGTGGTTAGGTGGCAAAGACTCTGTGCTCCCAATGCAGGGGGCCCAGGTTCCATCCCTGGTCAGGGAACTAGATCCCACATGCTGCAACTGAGACCTGTCATACCCAAATAAATAAGTAAAAACATAAATAAATATTTTTAAAAACGAAGAAGTACCCAGCAAGAAGCACTGTATCTGATTCCTGCCTTCACTGCAAGCTGTCAGTTTCTCGCAGATATTCTGAAGTGTGAGTTAGTTTCTACAAAGTGCATCAAGAGATCCTACACTGACTTTATTGCCATCAGCCATCAACATCTTGGGAAGGCCTCCTATGCTTATCATCTTCAGGGTACATTTCATCTGTTTGCCCAGAACAACCAAAGTCTCTTTTCTAAAATTTCTACCTATATGTGCCTGGGCTTTCCTTATGGCTCAGTGGTGAGAGAGTTAATTCCTAGGTGGGTTGATAAGAAGTCTGGGGTCCCCAGGGGGAGATAGGGGTCTGGAATTTTCAAGGAGGAGGAAAGGAAAAACTTTTTTTCCCTCTACATTCCTTAGTAACATAAAACGTTTTTTCCTTAAGCCTGATGATTACAACAACAAACAACACTAGTCACATGCTCTTAGTCACATAAAACGCTTTTTTCTTTAAGCCTGAGGATTACACAAGCAACTCAGTCTAAACTCTGTACTAAGGATTATAGAACGAATGAAGGGATGGAGCCAAAGCAAAAACAATAGCCAGCTATGGATGTGACTGGTAATAGAAGCAAGGTCTGATGCTGTAAAGAGCAATATTGCATAGGAACCTGGAATGTTAGGTCCATGAATCAAGGCAAATTGGAAGTGGTCAAACAGGAGATGGCAAGAGTGAACGTCGACATTGTAGGAATCAGCCAACTAAAATGGACTGGAATGAGTGAATTTAACTCAGATGACCATTATATCTACTACTGCAGGCAGGAATCCCTTAGAAGAAATGGAGTAGCCATCATGGTCAACAAGAGAGTCTGAAATGCAGTACTTGGATGCAGTCTCAAAAACGACAGAATGATCTCTGTTCGTTTCCAAGGCAAACCATTCAATATCACAGTAATCCAAGTCTATGCCCCAACCAGTAATGCTGAAGAAGCTGAAGTTGAACGGTTCTATGAAAACCTACAAGACCTTTTAGAACTAACACCTTTAAAAGATGTCCTTCTCATTATAGGGGACTGGAATGCAAAAGTAGGAAGTCAAGAAACACCTGGAGCAACAGGCAAATTTGGCCTTGGAGTACAGAATGAAGCAGGGCAAAGACTAATAGCATTTTGCCAAGAGAACACACTTGTCATAGCAAACACCCTCTTCCAACAACACAAGAGAAGACTCTACGCATGGACATCACCAGATGGTCAACACTGAAATCAGACTGATTATATTCTTTGCAGCCAAAGATGGAGAAGCTCAATACAGTCAGCAAAAACAAGACCGGGAGCTGACTATGGCTCAGATCACGAACTCCTTATTGCCAAATTCAGACTTAAATTGAAGAAAGTAGGGAAAACCACTCGACCATTCAGGTATGACCTAAATCAAATCCCTTATGATTATACAGTGGAAGTGAGAAATAGATTTAAGGGACTAGATATGATAGACAGAGTACCTGATGAACTATGGATGGAGGTTTGTGACATTGTACAGGAGACAGGGATCAAGACCATCCCCATGGAAAAGAAATGCAAAAAAGCAAAATGGCTGTCTGAAGAGGCCTTACAAATTGCTGTGAAAAGAAGAGAAGCGAAAAGCAAAGGAAAAAAGGAGATATTCCCATTTGAATGCAGAATTCCAAAGAAGAGCAAGGAGAGATAAGAAAGCCTTCCTCAGTGATCAATGCAAAGAAATAGAGGAAAACAGAATGGGAAAGACTAGAGATCTCTTCAAGAAAATTAGAGATACCAAGGGAACATTTCATGCAAAGATGGGCTCAGTAAAGGACAGAAATGGTATGGACTTAACAGAAGCAGAAGATATTAAGAAGAGGTGGCAAGAATACACAGAAGAACTCTACAAAAAAGATCTTCACAACCCAGATAATCACAATGGTGTGATCACTCACCTAGAGCCATACATCCTGGAATGTGAAGTCAAGTGGGCCTTAGAAAGCATCATTATGAACAAAGCTAGTGGAGGTGATGGAATTACAGTTGAGTTAAATCCTGAAAGATGATGCCTTGAAAGTGCTGCACTCAATATGCCAGCAAGTTTGGAACACTCAGCAGTGGCCACAGGACTGGAAAAGGTCAGTTTTCATTCCAATCCCAAAGAAAGGCAATGCCAAAGAATGCTCAAACTACTGCACAGTTGCACTCATCTCACATGCTAGTAAAGTAATGCTCAAAATTCTCCAAGCCAGGCTTCAGCAATACGTGAACCATGAACTTCCAGATGTTCAGGCTGGTTTCAGAAAAGGCAAAGGAACCAGAGATCAAATCGCCAATATCCGCTGGATCATGGAAAAAGCAAGAGAGTTCCAGAAAAACATCTATTTCTGCTTTCTTGACTATGCCAAAACCTTTGACTGTGTGGATCACAGTAAACTGTAGAAAATTCTGAAAGAGATGGGCATACCAGACCACCTGACCTGCCTCTTGAGAAACCTATATGTAGGTCAGGAGGCAACTTTTAGAACCGGACATGGAACAACAGACTGGTTCCAAATAGGAAAAGGAGTACATCAAGGCTGTATATTATCACTCTGCTTATTTAACTTCTATGCAGAGTACATCATGAGAAACGCTGGGCTGGAAGAAGCACAAGCTGTAGTCAAGATTGCCGGGAGATGTATCAATAACAGATATGCAGACGACACCACCCTTATGGCAGAAAGTGAAGAGGAACTAAAAAGCCTCTTGATGAAAGTGAAGGAGGAGAGTGAAAAAGTTGGCTTAAAGCTCAACATTCAGAAAACTAAGATCATGGCATCTGATCCCATCACTTCATGGGAAATAGATGAGGAAACAGTGTCAGACTTTATTTTTTGGGGCTCCAAAATCACTGCAGATGGTGACTGCAGCCATGAAATTAAAAGATGCTTACTCCTTGGAAGGAAAGTTATGACGAATCTAGATAGCATATTGAAAATTAGAGACATTACTTTGCCAACAAAGGTCCGTCTAGTCAAGGCTATGGTTTTTCCAGTGGTCATGTATGGATGTGGGAGTTGGACTGTGAAGAAAGCTGAGTGCCGAAGAATTGATACTTTCAAACTGTGGTGCTGGAGAAGACTCTTGCAAGTCCCTTGGACTGCAAGGCGATCCAACCAGTCTATCCTAAAGGAGATTAGCCCTGGGTGTTCTTTGGAAGGACTGATGCTGAGGCTTAAACTCCAATACTTTGGCCATCTCATGCGAAGAGTTGACTCACTGGAAAAGACCCTGATGCTGGGAGGGATTGGGGGCAGGAGGAGAAGGGGACGACAGAGGATGAGATGGCTGCATGGCATCACTGACTCGATGGACATGAGTTTGGGTGAACTCCAGGAGTTGGTGATGGACATGGAGGCCTGACGTGCTGAGATCATGGGGTCGCAAAGAGTCAGACACGACTGAGCAACTGAACTGAACTGAACTGAAGGATTATAGAACAACAATGTATCCTGGTTGAGAGGTTTCTACTTCTTAAAAACCTTCTGACTAATCCTGTTATCTTAAAATGCAAACTGTTGGAGTGGGTCTGTGTGTGTGTATTTGAATTGAAGTGAAGGCGCTCAGTCATGTCTGACTCTTTGCGACCCATGGACTGTGGCCCACCAAGCTCCTCTGTCCATGGGATTCTCCAGGCAAGAGTACTGGAGTGAGTTGTGTCATACTCTTTTTGACCCCATGGAACCTTGAGACATTCTTTTAATTTATTGTGATAACCAATTTAAAAAGTATAACTCCTTTGCTAACACTCGCTGGGGGCCACTCCTAATCCCCCTTCTGATGTCTGTATCAGAAGCTTTCTCTGTCTCTTTTCGTACTTTAATAAAACTGCTACACAAAAGCTCTTGAGTGATCAAGCCTGGTCCCTGGTCCTGAAGCTAAATCTTCTTTGGAGATCAGGAATCCAACATTGTTCACCATAAGCTCTCAGCTGTAAAGAATCTGCCTGCAATGCAGCAGATATGGGTTCAATCTCTGGGTCTGGAAGATCCCCCTGGAGAAGGAAATGGCAACCCACTCCAGTATTCTTGCCTAGGAAACCCCATAGACAGAGGAGCCTGGCAGGCTACAATCTATGGGGCTACAAGAGTTGGACATGACTTAGAGACTAAACCACCACCACCACCATTTGTTATGTGCCTAGAAAATGGCTCAAATGATACACACCAAACTGTTAATAGTGGTTAATAACAGTGGCCTTATTGGACTTTTTAAAACAACATTTCAATAAAGATGTTCCCAGAAATTTGGGGGAGGGGGTTGGAATTTTTTGTAAGGAATGAGGAAAAATACTGTTTTACATTTTCCTGTTATACTTGTCCTTTCAGACTCGGAGTACAGCAAAGTTCTTGTGTTTCTGTAGTCTGAGGCCTTAGCTGGCTCTGGCTACGTCCTCCAACCCCTGCCTCCTCCAGGCTGAAAGCCAACGATGTTAAAACAAACAAGCAAGCAAATAGCAATGACTTTAGGCCTCTCTGGCATTGACTCTGGGTCTCCTCAGATGCAAACACTTGCCTGCCTCTGGGAGCTGCAAGCCTTCCAGATTGCTCTGACCATTTCATCCCCCACATCTTGCCATAGTCCAGCTCACCCCTTCACCATTGCATTCATCACACCATGACACTGTTGCTTTACATTTCTACCATCTTTCCTCCTTGAAGGCAGAGGGTGAATCTCTGTATTTCAAACCCTTTTACAGTTGGCCTAGGGCCTGACATAGTGAAAAGTGAAAGTCAGTCATTCAGTTGTGTCTGACTCTTTGAGATCCCATGGACTATAGCCTGCCCAGCTCCTCTGTCCATGGAATTCTCCAGGCAAGAACACTGAAGGAGGTTGCTATTTCCTTCTCCAGGGGATCTTCCCCAGCCAGGGATTGAACCCAGGTCTCAATTCTTTACCAGCTGAGCCACTAGGGAAGCCAGGACTTCATATATGTTTGAATGAATCAATGTGTGAATACCCAGGCTCTTGTCCTTCATCTGAACTTTTTCCTAATAAGCTCTCTTTGTCTCATTTGTCCTTTTCCTCAATGCTGTGAAATAATTAGGGTTGACTAGCTCAGATTCATTCTCTAAGTCAGTGGTTCACAAACATTTTGTTCTCAGGAAGCCCTGAAAGGGTCTCAGGATATATCCAGGTGTCCTTAGAGCACACCTTTTAGGACCACTGCCCTTTGCCTATTTTTGTGACTAGCGCCTCCACCCAGACTTGAGAATCTGCCTGAACTTAAAACCCTAGGCTTTCCCCTGCCGCCATCCCATAGTGTAAAGAGATCATTATCAATATTATTATAATCCCTTATCTGTGTGCCACAGTACATACTTTACAAAGACCTTTCCCCTGCACATTTCCAAATAGCCGGTCAGACATGGTGTGATTATTCCACCTTACCCATGAGCAGTTCCCTATGAATCATGAGGTTCAGAGTTATTTGACTAGCTCAGGTCATTTAGCTGGCAAGAGGCAGAGTCAGCACTCAGACTCATGCCTTCTAAATGTGAACTGTGCATTCTTTCCCTGGCCGCTTACGCTGGCAGCGGCCCAGATTTCATCAGCTGGTGGTGCCTGCACTTCTGCACTTGCCTGAAGCATGTCATGTTGCTATTGGTTTTTAGTTCTTAAGTCATGTATGACTCTTTTGTGACCCCATGGACTATAGCCTGCCAGGATCCTTTATCCATGGGATTTCCCAAGCACTAATATTAGAATAGGTTGCCATTTTCTTCTCCAGGGATCTTCCCAATCCAAGGATCAAACCCACATCTCCTGTATTGGCAGGTGGATTCTTTACCACTGACCTACCTGGGAAGCCTCAAGCATAGTCATAGTTCTGAAAAACCCTTTCCCTGATCCTAAGATCTAGCATTTAAATGTATGGTTTGTTTCTAGAGACCAGTGACAGCCCCCCAAATGGGAGAAAACTAAATGACAAATTATCATTCAGCACTGGACAGGTATGTCCAGACCCGCTGATCTTCTAAGAGTGATCCAGCCCTGGAAATTCCAGGGCACCAGGGAATTCTGCTACAGCAAACACAGATCCAAGCCTGCTGTGCTGTGCTGTGCTTAGTCACTCAGCCATGTCCGACTCTTTGCAACTCCATGGACTGCAGCCTGCCAGGCTCCTCGGTCCATGGGGACTCTCTAGGCAAGAATACTGGAGTGGATTGCCATGCCCTCCTCCAGGGGATTTTTCTAATCCAGGGATCGAACCGAGTCTTCTGCATTATAGGTGGATTCTTTACTCCCTGAGCCACTAGGGAAGCCCCAAAGCCTGCTGGTAGGGCCTAAATCTCTATCATTTAGGTTTAATTGACTCAGATCATCTCACCCTAGTACTAGAAGGACATCTTAATTCTCTGGGTCTGGATGGGCCATGGTTAACTAAGTATGCTAGTAGAGGCATGAAATTATTATCCCACGGTCATCCTATTTTTTTTTTTTTCACTATGCCAGGTCTTAGTTGCAACCAGTAAACTCTTAATTGTGGCATGTGAGATCTAGTTCCCTAACCAGGGATCAAAACCCATGCCCCTGCATTGGGAGCATGGAGTCTTAGCCACTGGACCACCAGGGAAGCCCCCTTATGGCCATTCTTAATCTTTGGCAACCTCCTCTGGAGGGCTGGTCTTTCTGATCCTTGCTAAGCATTATACTGGTATTTTCAAACAGATCTCAGGTTCTGGTGGGTTAAACTTTTCATTTCCATGTTTTCCAAATTTATGGAAATGATGTGGAATGACAACTGGTATTTATTGAAAGCCTACTATACGCCAAGCACCATATTAAGTACTTTTTTTCCCCCACTAGTCTCACAAAGCAGACATTATCCTCATTTGAAATACAAGGAAATCAAGGCCTCCAGGGATTTAAATATCCTGACTTACATCTTATCAAAGGCACATGTCTAATAAGTGGTCTCACCATCATTTGAAGGAAGTCATCTTATTCCAGGTCCCATACTATCTCCATCACCACTGTGCCTTCACTAATGTTATGATTCTATATGACCCATTATCTTCTGCCATCATTGCAGCCACATGGGGGTTGGGGCTCACCCAAAGATATTTCCTTACCCTCTAATATCTTTCTGTTCCTTTCTTTGTTAATTCTAGGGACACTCAGTTAAGAAAGCCATCTTCTGTGAAGGTTTCTCAAAAAATTAAAAATAAAATTATCATATGATCCAGTAAATTTATTCCTAGGTATTTATTCAAAGGAAACGAAGTCTGTACACCCCTATGTTTACTGCAATATTATTTGCAATAACCAAGACATGGAAACACTGATGGATGAATGGATAGAGAAGGTGATGCATGTATGTGTGTATGTAAAGAGAGAAATACTGTGTGACTTTACTTACTGGTAGAATCTTAAAAAACAAACAAAGAACCAAAAAAAAAAAAAACCCCAAAAAAGAAAACCATCTCAACCTCCTGAACTCATAGATACAGAGAACAGATTGGTGGTTAACAGATGCAGGAGGTGGGCAAAATGGGTGAAAGTGGCCAAAATGTAAAAATTTCCAGTTATAAGAAGTGAGTCTTGGGCCACAGGGCTGGTGACTATATTTGAAAACCTGCTAAGATAGTAGATCTTAAAAGTTCTCATTATAAGAAAAAAAAACCTGTAATTATATGTGCTGATAAACTAAACTTAACTAAACTTACTGTGGTAATCCTTTAACAATATGTAAGTATATCAGATCATGTTGTACCTCTAAAACTAATACAATAGTACATTATCAATTGTATCTCAATCTAAAAAAGAGACATATTCTTCCTAATCTCCAAGCTTACTCCAGCCTCTCCTGTTAGTGTAAGATTCCATCAGTCTACAGACAGAACCTTAAAATCCACTAAAAGAAAGCTGAGTGAACAGAGGCAGGCATTTCCTGACAACCAGTAGTGGATAAAGAACATCCAGTTGACATTAATTGGTGTGTAGATATAAGGCCAACGGTCTTTGTCCTCCTCTACAGCTCCATGGTGACCAGATCCAGCCTTGTCTTGGCTCAGAGCTGCTTCTATTCGAGGGGAGTGAGGGACAGTCCCAGGTGCGCCTTTGAGATAACAATACTGTCTCCTAAAACAAACAGCCATTGTTTCTACACAAAGACCTTCAATGTCTCCTCCATCAACAAAAGGCTACAGCCATCCTGCCAAGAAGACAAAAGGCTGGAAGCCCTTTCAGAAATAGCATGATGGTGGGAGGGAAGGGGAGGGGGCAGGAAGATCATTCTTAAGCACTTTCTCTGCCCAGGAATAGGAGTGACTCTACCCATCAGGAACCAGACTGAATTATTGATCATACCTGGACTATTCATAATGACAATCATAACAGCTTTCTAAGCTGTGGAACGGAAATAATAGTATCTACTCCTTACAGGATTGCTGTCAGAATCAAATGAGATAACAGGTGTGAAAGCTCTTTGTAAGATTTAAAGGACTGCACAACTGATATGGTTATTATGAAAAGATTGATAGTTCACCCATAATGCCTCTATCAAAAAGACAGATTTATTTTAACCAGATGAGACTCCAAATACCCTGGTGTCTAGATCCACCCAGTTCCTGAACCAAAGCATAATGGAGAAGAAATGTAGTTAGTATGGCTAACTACCATAGTTTACTAGTGCACATCCCAGGCCAAATTGCTGTGCAGGTGATGCCTGACCTAGCTGACTATTCTTTCCAGCCCCAGGAACCCACATCTTGGAAGTGAGCCCCTTGGTGGTTGGTCCCTCACTTAGGGTCTAATGTGCCAAACTTCACCCCCAATCTTCTTCCTTGCTCTTCTTAAAATGTATTTCTTCTGCAATTTATACAAAAATAAACACACAATATATTAAAACATGAGAAAACTGTCCATCCTCACTTATTTGACCACAGACAAGTAAATTAAGGCAAACTGTACTGTTATGCCTATTTAATACTAAAAATTATAAATAAGAATATTCAATGTTATCAAAGTTGTGACAAAATTGGTGTGATCTTACAATGCTGGCAATATAATAAATTTATATGATTGCTTACAGAGGCAAAATAACAGCACATAGCAAGTACTAAGAAGACATTCCTGTCTTTGGCATAGTATCCTCTCTCCCTGGAAATTCCAAGGAGGTAATTCAACAAAAGTGGTGAAAAAAAGCAGCAAGTATTGATATATTTACCTATTCTAGGCAAATACTGAAATAACAGGAGAAGTGTTTTAGTCATCTGTGGTGTGACTGTAGTCATTAAAATGAAAATATAAAAAACACTTAGAAACATGAGCAACTATGATAGAATTCCAAGAGAAAGTACACAATATGGTGACGAGGCAACATGACTTCATCAGTCATATACTATGGCATATGGCTTCCCCTGTGGCTCAGCTGGTAAAGAATCTGCCTGCAATGCATGCGACCTGGGTTCGACCCCTGGGTTGGGAAGATCCCCTGGAGAAGGGAAAGGCTACCCACTCCAGTATTCTAGCCTGGAGAATTCCATTCTAAACCCCCAGAATATACAGCATCAAGAGTGACCATAATGTGAAGTATGGACTTTGGATGATGATGATGTGGCAACGTAACCTCATCAATCATAACAGGCACCACCCTGGCTCTGTGTGTGTGGAGGTGAAGGGTCCTTCCACTATCTCCATAGTTTTGCCTTTTCCAGAATGTCACATAGTCAGAATCCTACAGTATACAGTCTTTTCAGACTTGCTTCTTTCTTGAAAGGTACTTTTTTTTACCAGCAGACTAAAAGTTCAAGAATTTGGAAATCCCCTACACACAAAGATAAATACTATCAATGATTGTGTGAGGTTCTTTATACATTATCTCCATAAGTATTATTATCCTTGTTCTACCAACAAGGAAGTACTTAAAATCACAAAACTAGTAAGGAGAAGAGCTGGCATCTGAATCTAGTTTTTCTGACTCCAATATCCTGATCTTTCCATTATGCCGTAGCTTAATGCCAAATATGTGTCCTGTAGCAGCTGAACCTAGTCTCAGGAACTGATGGGGAAAAAAGCGAATTGATACAGTACATATCCAACCAGATGTCATGGCAGTTCTTAGAAGACAGCATCCTGATAGAACAATAGCCATTCTGCTTTAGGCCAGATTCAATGGCTGGGACTTGCACCCCTATCCTTAGGCAGGAGAGTTTAGTCAGCACAGTAACTAGCAAAATTAAAGTAGGTATAGTCTAGTGTTTCTTAACATTTTTTGCATTGTACCCTAACCCAGGAGCCTCTTTAGACATTTTTTGCTAACTATCCTATACCCTAATTAAATTTTAATATCACATACATTTTCTACATTAGCTCATGCACTAGGGTCCTTTGGAGATCCAAAAGCTATAGAAATAGCTATGCGGGGTTGTTTTGCCCTGAAGGCAACTATTTTCACTCCTTTGAGGGCTACATCATCCCCACTGAGAATATTTAGTCTAGTTGCAGATGGCCAGAGCTCAGGGAGGCTGAGTGAAGAAGCGAAGATGCTAGAAAGGTGAGGTCAGGACCCTGGAGAGCACCAAAGAAGCCCTGTTGAGACCTTGTCAAAGGCTCAGTGTTATCTGAAAATTAGCCTGAAGCAAGGAAGGGGCTGTGAGAAGAGGGGGCCTAGGAAACTAGTATTAGTGGTATTCTGTTGCATGTTGTAGGAATCATCAGAATATGAAGGCCTCCAAATTCTCTTTCAAAAGAAAGTTCTTGAGGGGGGCTGGCAGTCTGTACTTATAAGACTTTACAGGGTCCTCAGGATAATATCCCAACTACTTATTATACCTTATAAAGCCCTTCACTACACCCTCTGCTTAAATGGCTGGCCTTGTCTGCCTTTACCACTTTGTTCTTCAAATCCCTGCTCCAGCCACACTGATGCACTCTCACTAAACTGTGCCTTCTGTCATTTCTGGGGCTTGGCACACATTATTCCCTTTACCCAGAAACTTCCTCATCTTCACCTTTCTGAGGGAGTGGAATTCTCCTCCTCATTCAGGTTTTAGTTCAGACATTACTTCCTCTGCCTGTCCTCATACATCCCTCAGTTCTGGAGTAACAGCATCACAGAACTCTGAACTGGTTGGATTGACTATGGAGTATTTTGTCCATTAGGGGTATCACATAGATCAGGCCTGGAGACAGGCAATCAGGATGGTGAGCATTATGGAATATATATGCTAGGCATGGAAGTAATGAGTCCATGGATCTTACTTCTTGTATCTCATGTAAGAATCTTATTAGACTGGGTAGGTATAGAAGAGAAAACAAAAACTCAAAGAAGTTAAGCTACTTACTCAAGGTCCCTCACCTGGTAAATGGTAGAACATGGTGTTTGAACCCAATCTGTGTTTGAGCCCATGCCTTCAATCTCTGCATAATACCACTTCTGGAAACCATTTTATAATGATTGGTTTAGTGGGAAATTAGCAGGTATCTAATTCAGAGAACAGATCACCACATTCATTCACACAGCTGAAGAATTGTCACTTTGGAGAGTAACAGGGAAGTAGATGGCTCAATAGAGGGGAGTTCTCAAAAGGAGAAGGTTGAGCCCCTGAAAGGCCCAAGGATCAGTCATCTCTGCTTATCTCGGTCCAGGGTCTGGTACAGAAGGGGGAGCTCCGTGGATGGAAGGAAATAGGGCTGCCCCGTGAAACAGTGGAACTCTTATGGATGCACCACAGGTTGTAGTCACCTGACAGAGCACCACAGGGAGGGTCAAGGAGAAAGGATTTCTATCTCTTTGAGCTGCTGCTGCTGCTGCTGCTGCTGAGTCGCTTCAGTCGTGTCCGACTCTGTGCGACCCCATAGACGGCAGCCCACCAGGCTCCCCCGTCCCTGGGATTCTCCAGGCAAGAACACTGGAGTGGGTTGCCGTTTCCTTCTCTTTGAACTAGATGACCTGTAAAGCTCCTGGCCACTCAAAGATTCTGTGATCATTGGATTGAGTCTATGACTCAGACTTTGGCAAGTTACAGACCACCTAGTGTTCGGCAGTGTGTTGGGATCTCAAAAAGTGGAGAATGTGAGCAGATGGACTACTGGGCTCTGAGAACTGTAGCTTCCCACCCTGAAGCCAGAATGGTTCACTCTAACTGTGGGGATCCAGAAACCTCCCAATCTTGCTCTGGAAATAGAGACTTTCCAGTCATTTATAAAGAAAGGCTCTGCCTGCATGTTACAGCTGCTGTCATAGGATCTGAAAACAGAGAGAAACACTCCTTCCTAGCAGATGGTTGAGACAAAAAGACAGTATGTCAACAAATGAATTTGTGACAGTCATTTGCAGAGAGGAATAAAATGGGTCCCACAAAACATGCCCTGGGTCGACTGTTGCTCCCCACGTACTCTGTCTCAGCCCGTGCTGATGGCCTATGGTAAACATAGAACCACCCTCCTCTCCCCACAGAATGAGTCCCAACCGAGTACAACCAAAACAGCCCTCAGCTTTCCTAGAGGGCTCATATAGATGTGGATGGCTCACAAACATGATGAAATTTTTAACCAAAATTATATTATCAGATCTTCAGATTCTACTTGCAGAACATTTATGCAACCTAGAAAGAACAGAGACTTCTGTGAGGTATGTGCTGTGCTTAGCTGCTCAGTCGTGTCTGATTCTTTGCCTCCCTGTGGACTGTAGCCCACCAGGCTTCTCTACCCATGGGGATTCTCCAGGCAAGAATACTAGACTGAGTTGCCATACCCTCCTCCAGGGGATCTTCCCAACCCAGGCATCAAATCCAGGTCTCCTGCATTGCAGGGAGATTTTTTTTTAACCATCTGAGCCACCAGGGAAGCCCAAGAATACTGAAGTGGGTAACCTAAGCCTTCTCCAGGGGATCTTCCTGACCCAGAAATCGACTGGGGTCTCTTGCATTGCAAGTGGATTCTTTAAGCTGAGCTACCAGGGAAGCCCTCTGTGAGGTATAAAGTCACCTAGTAATGGAGGCACCTTAGCTGTATGATCTAAGCTGCAGCTTCAAGTCAACACACACGTACCCACACAACTCTATCAAACTAACCAAAATTCACTTATGCAAGAACTTAAAGCAGCAATTAACCAAGTTCAAAGCACGCTTACCTATAGGCCTTATAGCATCTGTTCAATCCATCTTTATCACGAACCCCAGTTATTTGTTCTTCCATGACTCACTGATCTAGCTTTTCACTTGCTTCTCTCAAGGGACAGACCAAACCTTCCCAGCTTATATCCATAGATAGAGCTTCAGATAAGCTTCCCTCCATACCTGTGGCATGGTGCTCTCTCACATGGGAGAATCTTAGCTGCACTGATTACCACACCATTTGCATCTTTAACCCTTTTATTAGGGATGTGAGTTCTAAGGCCTGCCTGAATCTTTTTCTTCCCGCCTCCAAAGAAGTGTGGATCAAACCTAGTCCATGATAACTATGTGAAGCCCACCAAACTATTTTTTTCTGAACAGAAAAGAGTGTCATCCACTCTTTACAGAAGGTTAAAAACTTCCACCTACTAACAGAGAACAGTGGTTGCTAAGTCAGTATCAAGAACTTGAACTTAAAAAGTGGATTCCCCTAAAAATGAAACAAACAACAACAAAAAAGTGGATTCCCCCTTGTAACTCTTGACAAAGCCACTTGTATGAAGTTTTCCCACAGTCTGCCTTTTTCTCCTGAACTCAGTGATGTGTTCTTTTTAATTAAAAGGCCTGAAGCTGGAAAGGTATAAAATAGAATGTTATTATTGATATAAAGATCCTAGGACACGGTGAATCCAAGGATCCTAGGACCCTCTGCTCACACAAGTAGAGGAAGCTGTCCCCACAGACGCTGCCCACAGAGGTGTGTACACAGTTGCTGTACACACAGGTGCTGATCACACACAGATGTACATAGAGACAGACGTTACTCACAGAGACAGATGTCCACCAGGAACACGACGTATACCAAAAGCTCCCGCAGGGTGGTCTTGACATACAGCTCCCGGTTCTCAGCTGTGTTCTCAGTCAAGGTTGTTCCCCAAAGTCCTAAAGGAAGGGACATTGGAAAGATGTCCAGAATTCCCACAGCAGGGTTCCTTCCAGTTATCCCACCAACCAGTCCCTGGAATTTATGTTCGTTTCCACCCCAGCCCCTTTTCCCATCACCTTACCCCAGGTGGGGCAGGCTAGGGTATCATCACATCCATGTCTTCCCTCAAACTAGCTCCCACATACGCTTCTGGGTCCCCAAGAGATGACTGTGCCAGGCTTTCCCTCTGAGAGACCACCACACTAGCCTCTGTATTCTGGGGCATTCAGATCTGACACAGACCGTTCACAAACCCCAAAGATACATCTTCTTCATACTGTATCCCCTTCCCAAAGCCTCAGCTGGTCCCTTCTCCCAACCCCAGTATCTCAGGAGGTGCCTCCCCCCACCAGGCACCTCTGATGCCACGACAGATGCGAAGGCAGCAGCTGGACACCAGGGTCCTGTGTGCCTTTTCCTGGGGTCCATCTTCAGGCTGCTTGGGCTGGGGTTGAGGCAGCACTGCATTGGAGATGGTGCAGATCTGGAGGGTCCCTTGAGGGGAGGGGGGACCGCTGTAGGTGGGGTTGTCCCAGGCTCCGCTCCCCAGCTCTTGAAGCTCCTGTTCCTCGGGGCTTCCCACAGCATTCATGGGGGATGAGGCAGGGGACCTGGCACCTCAGGTACCCACTCTCACCTGGAGAAAGAGAGAACAAAGGCACAGGTTAGCCTAGCCAGCAGAGGGCAAAGGGAAGGGAATGTGAGGACAGCTGGTCTCCTGCAGCCTTCTGTAGGGGAGTCTGTGCCCGCTGCAGGGAGGGAGCAGAGGAGGTGGAGGGTGGGGAATGACGTCAGTGCTGTGTCAGGGGCTCTCTCCCCTCAGCAAGTGCAGGGGACAAGAAGAAAGAGGGTGGGAGGGAGCTGGGAGGCAGGGGTTTGATGGGGGAATAGGAAGTTGTGGAGACTGGGTTTGGAAGGAAGGTGGGGCAAGAGAGCTGAACACTGGGGAGAGCAGGGCTATTTGCAGATGGGGCCTGTGAACGATGCTCCCCAACCTGGTAGAAGAGGTAATGAAAGAGCAATGGGTAGGGCTGGGAGCAGAGGGAGGCCTTAGAACTTCACTGCAGGTCTGAACTCATTTCCACTAAAATGAGTGGAAAGGGCCACCATGGATCACGGTGGGGACCCAGGCCAGGCACAGGGACAGAAAAGTGCTGCCTGCCTCCAGGCCCAGTCAATGGTGTCTGAGGCTCTGTTATGGTCTCCCCTTGAGCTGAGCCCTGGTGGGGTGAAGGGGGGCTCTTCCCCCTCATTCCACCCTCACAGCTGGGGGAAAGGATCATGAGAGGAGGTCCCCCTGTTTTAGGCACTTATGTAACAGGGTCTCTGACCGCAGATGAGGAGGGGGAACGCCTGCAGAGGTCCAGATCACCTGCATCCTTTTTTCTGAGGCCTGACCTCTTAGATGGTCCACACTCTTCCCTGGTGGATCAGAGGTTAAAGTGCCTGCCTGCAATACAGGAGACCCGGATTCAATCCCTGCGTCGGGAAGAACGGCTGGAGAAGGAAATGGCAACCCACTCTAGGATTCTTGCCTGGAGAATCCCATGGACAGAGAAGCCTGGTGGGCTACAGTCCATGGGGTCGCAAAGAGTCGGACACGACTGAGCGACTTCGCTTACTTACTTACTTACTAGCTCACAGCTGAGCTATACTGCCAGAAAGGTCTTTCTGCAGGGTGGAGAGCTGTTTAGGGAAGAGGCTAAGCACTGATTGGGAAGACGACCAGAGAGCAAAGGGCAGGGCTGTGTGACCTGGGACTCCTTAAGGGGAGTGTACATCTGAAGCCAGCTCAGCTGACAAGCTTATCTTAGCCTCTGCTTAATGCTGGACCTAGAACAGTGAGCAGGAGCACAAAATGCAGCAGGAGAAATAGCAAGGCTGATTGGCTTTTCCCCTCCAATCTTAGGTTTCTGAATTAAAACCCTAGCAAAGACTCCCAGCAATACTTGCCTGTGCCTAGCTCCAGCCCCTGAGCAAGTGCCCTGGCTTGCCTACAGGCATGTGCTGTGGCTCAGAACAGGGCTGGCCCTACAGGTGCAGATGCTTACCTCCTCCTTGATGGCTGGAGTAAGGCTGCCCTCTCTCCTGCTCCTGACTCCCTCTCTGGGCTATTCTACTGCTGTTCTGGCCTGAAACCCACCCACCTTTGTGCTCAGTAAAACATCAGCCTGGTGGAAGTGAGCAGTCTTAGGTATCCCCACAAAGAGATCCTGATCCCAGACAACTCAGGGCTGGGCTCAGCTCCTCATGAGTGAGCTCCTCTCATCTACAGCATCTGAGACAGCAGCTGTCCTACCCCCCAGGCCTGCTGCATGGCTCTCCCACCCCAGTCCAGGACACTATGGAGGGAATGAACTCTCCATCTGGACTGTAGCTGACTGGGCTGTAGCAACTCTGTGAGCTCTCCCAGACAGAAGAGTTCCCCTCTTTGCATTTTACTGGTTAATGAGACACATTCCAAGGTGATGGTTTTCTTTGGGAAGACAAAAGATCAGGACTCGGGCCTGTACTGCCCATCTGCTCTGAAACCATCTGACAGTGAAGGAACAAGAGTTTCTACCTCTCACCCACAGGCTTTTCAAACAATTGCAAAAGGACCCTTGGCCTGCAAAACTGAGCTCTGGGACAGAGGCGATGAAAAGGAAGCTAGAGTCCAAAGAAGTGGGGAGAGGAAATGGAGATGGTTTCTGATTCCTTTGGGGTGATTTTATATCCTAAAGGAGGCTTATGATCAGCAGGGGTTTGGATGGACTCAAGGAGGTTCATCACGTGACAGGTCCTAGGCCCCAGGGAGCTTAAGGCCAGGGATATGAGACCTGTCTCGGTCACCTACCTGGCCAACGTGTTTCCCTGCTCAGTCCTGAGCACTCCCCATGGAGGATACTATAACGCCCACAGTGGGCACAGGTTATGCAACAGAGCTTGAGAAATTTTCTCAAAAGGCATTCTGTATTCTTAGGATGCTAAATCTTACTCAAGAAGTTGCAAATGTGGTAATGAAGTGGGATCTCCTGATGATTCAATGACCAGCAGTTCTCCATGCCCTCCAGCTCCATACTGGCACTTGACTTAGCTCTGTTAAAAAAAAGCAACTGATTTCAGGGGAGTCCTGTGGCTCAGACTGCTTCTTATTGGCTCAGCAAAACCCAAGCGGCTTGAACTTGAAACCAAAACTCCCGGGTTTAACTCTTGGCTGAAAAACACACTAATCAGATGGTCCTGGGCAACAATAAGAGTCCCTCTGAGGCTCTGTTTACCTATCTGCAAAGTGTTGATAATAAGGCCTGTCCTGCTAAACGTAAGGATTATTTCAGAACTGAAATAGAAGTCTTTATAATCTGTGCACTACAAAGCACACAACAAATTGAATAATCCTGGCATTACACCCACCCGAGTGCATTCCACTCAGACACAGCAGTTCAGGGTTAAGATAGACACCTTCAGCCAGGACTCTGTTATCATTGCCCCCTGAAGGACAAGTGGGGTCCAAGAACTCTCTGTGTCCACACCCATTCCACTTCAGCTGACACCAACAGAATGGAATGATAGCATTTCACCTGGAAAGTATTATACAAGTAGTCTTTAAATGAAAGCACCTCTCAGAAGAGTTTTACAACCACATGACAAGCCTTGTGACTCATTCAAACCGAAAGTACCTCTTCATCATGAACCACTCAATGACTTGGTCCCGTTGCTTCAGTGAGATAAAATTTTTGGTCACATGTTCTCCTCATGCAGTCACCAGAAAGAGGGTTACCCCATGCCTTCCACCAGTGCACTGCTTTTCACAGCCTCCCCATCCCAGCCAGCTTCTCCAGGGTTTCCATGATCTGATAGGCCTTGACAAAGAGTTCAGAGACATCAAAGTCTTCAAGATGGAATCTTGTGGTCCATCTCCTTATAAGTTTTCCTTGGAAGTTCCTCTGAGATAGGACACTTCCCTTACTTTAGAGAAAGGAATTCTAGGGTGATTCACAGTCCAGGTTCTGCACTGTACAGAGGGACTCAACGTTCTTCACCCCGATAGACATAAACAGTAAGAAGCCTTTTATAAGTAACAGTGGCTCACTATGGCAGTGATTCTCAATGGAAGACACTGGAAATCACTCATCTATAAGAAAGAAGCCTGATATAAGAGCTTAACCTTCACTGATACACCACCACAGTCATCTGCCTGGTAAAAATGCTGAAATTTGAGTAGCCCAAGTTTTTGACAACAAACAAATATGGTGGATCAAGCAAACCAAGCTGAGCAAGCTAAGCCAAAGGGACTCCTCCCCTGCCTTTTTCCGTGTAACGAACACCACAGCACTACACCAGGGGGCCTCCACAAGCCCCAGCTTCTCCGTAATATATTAATGTGAACAAGTCAGTTCTGTTGGAAGGTCCAGGTATATGAAGTCCTGTAGCAGCTGTCCCAGCCCAGACAGCAAGAAAATAGCCTCTGTCTTATTTCATCATTCAGAGAGGCTGGACGTGACCCACCTCTTCATTAAAAGGACCCACGTTAGCAGTTTCATCCTTTCCTTTTACGTCCCTGATTTCAGAGTCCTTCTGGAATACATTTTGCACCTTCCATCTCTCTAAAAGGAATCCTTGTGAACGAGACCCTCAGCTTCCCTCCCATTTCTAGAGGATCCCCCTGGACATTGATGTCCATCTGTCCATACCTTCTACAGAGGTTTAGACAGATGGAGGAAAGCAATCAAACCAAGGTGGTAAGAGACAGATGACACTATCTCCAAAAACAAGAAAGTTAGGATTTGCCTGTTGGACCAGTGGTTAAGACCCTGCATGCCACGCAGTTCAGCCAAAAAATAAACAAACAAAAAATAAAGAGGTTGTCACTTGACTAAGCCCTGGAAAATGGATCTGAGCGCACATGTCCTGACATAATCCATCAGCAGTTTCCTTTCTAGGCAGAGCTCCTGCTGTGGAAGGCAGTGTTCTTTAGCAGGTGTGTTCGTGGAGTGTTAATCAGGCCACCTGCTGGAGGGGGTGGATTAGGGAAGGAAAGAGCTCCACATGAGTAGGAGACATCAGGCTAGAAAGAAAGAGGAGAGGAGAAAGAAGGGCATGAGAGGGAAAGGAGATGGAGGATAGAGAGGCTCGAGGAAGAGGATGTGAGAGAATGAGGTTCTCCTCAGAGCCACTCACCACATTTCACATAAGGCACTTTGACTGACTGTCCCAAGCCTGTGAAGAGGGGAGACTGGAGCCCCAGGGCAGGTCCCTCAGGGTTCACTCTTCCAGCATCACCTCAGGCTCTCAGGGCAAACATTCACCATACCTCCTTGTCCCTCCCTCTGAAAGCCCCATTAGAGAAGCCACATCTTTTTCCATCCTGAGTTCTCATTCTAATCATAATTCACTCCACAGATGTTTACTGAAATAGCAAAGGAGATCATTAGGGCCACCTGCCTCATGAAATTTACGTCCTGTTGAGGAAGATAAACATTAAACAAATATACAAATCATTGATGGTTTATCATCATAAAAAGTACTGCAAGGGAGAAGCAACAGGCGCTTTGTGGCTCTGCAGCAGGAGATCCAGCGTTCTGAGGTCAATGAGGAACGGAATGATGATTTCTCTCTCTCCTCCTGCTCCTTGTCCCTGCAGTACACCACATTTTCTGAGAGGCAGACATGCTTTATTGATAGTACGCACAAGGAAACAGACCAAATTAAAAGGTGAAACGAGAAGAAAGTCACAACACTGCGAGAAATAGTGAAACTTACAGCCATCTTTGTCCCTCATGGTCACTGGGATGGGAGCTGAGCTAAGCTTGAATTACTCATGTCTTAGCTTCTTTCCAAAAACAGGGAATCCAACCACTTTTTCACTCCTGAAATTGGTTATCTCTTCAAAAGCTGAAAAAAAAGACAGATGAATAAAAGATCTAGAGCAGCTGGTGAAACTACAAATTGATTAAAATTTCCTGAGGTGATGGTTTTAAAGCTATGTACTTATCGCCAAACTCACTACGTGGTACACATTAATACAGCTTTTTGTACGGCAATCACACCTCAATAAAGGTCAATTGTTTTTCAAATATTTTTTTAAAAAACTTTCTGAACAGGAATTCAGAACCAAGAGCTTTCTTTTCTTTTGTTCCACTGGCCCTGTTATCTCAAATCGAGAAATCTACCTTGGTATCTCTATGAGCATGATTGATAACAGTTATTAAGTTTTTAAAAAGCTGGAAAAGAGAAGGCCCAAATATCCAACAACAGAAAAAAAGATCCAATAAATTAAGACACATTCACATAATGGATTGTTGTGCAGAAATTAGCAACATTTTTGAGTAACATTTAATGTCGTAAGAAAAAGCTCAGTGTATGTTATGTTAAAACTTCTGGCATATACATGTACAGAATTCAAATTTTCTCTGTATATGCTTAGATGCATCAAAAAAAGGACAAATATTGAAGAATAAAAATATTTAGTAATGGTAGCTCTGGATGGTGTGATTATAGATGCTTATTGTTTTGCTAATTTTTTCTACAATGATTATGAGTACTTTCATATTTGGAAAAAATAATTATTTTTAAGAAGCCAGTTGTCAGTAGTTATGTTCATAAAAATCTGAGGCTTATTTTTATTTCAGACTCAGAGAACCTCTTGGCTGGTTGCCTTCACAACACCTGCTGTCCATATCAGTGAGACATCAGTGTGTTTGTTTCTTGACATGGGAGTCATCATGCAGTAGATTTGCCTCCCACCTGCCTGCTCTAAGCCTAATTGCTACTTCTTTGGAGATTACAGCTGGGGAAGAATATGGGTGAAAGGTATGGCAGGTATGAAAATAGCTACAATGATGAGTAATATAGTAGGAAGTACAGCATCTCACAGAGGAAGGAAGGTGATCAGGTTTGGAATTGGGAAGGTCAAGAAGGGAATTTTGAATGGAATGGCACTGAAATGGATTTTGAAGGATGGATAATATTTTAAGAGGCAGAAATAAGGTATAGTTGGGGCTTCCCTGGTGGCTTAGTGATAAAGAATCTGCCTGCAATGCAGGAGACATGGGTTCCATCTCTGGGTCTGGAAGATGCCCTGGAGAAGGAAATGGCAACCCACTCTAGTATTCTTGCCCGGAGAATCTCATGGACAGAGGAGCCTGGCAGGCTACAGTCCATAGCGTCGCAAAGAGTCGGACACGACTGAAGAGACTGAGCGCAGCACAATAAGGTCTCAGTTCAGTTCAGTTCAGTCGTTCAGTCGTGTCCGACTCTCTGCGACCCCATGAACTGCAGGACGCCAGGCCTCCCTGTCCATCACCAACTCCCGGAGTTCACCCAAACTCATGTCCATCGAGTCGGTGATGCCATCAGCCATCTCATCCTCTGTCGTCCCCTTCTCCTCCTGCCCCCAATCCCTCCCAGCATCAGAGTCTTTTCCAATGAGTCAACTCTTCGCACAAGGTGGCCAAAGTGCTGGAGATTCAGCTTAGGCAACAGAAAGACAAACAGAGCATCTGAACAGAGTAACTATATTAAAGCTATATTTTATGGAAAACAGTCTGACAACAGGATATGTTGGTTTGGGGAGAAACTGGAAGCAAGCAAATCAGTTGGAAAATTACTGTGTTAGTTCAGGGACAGATAATGAAAGTATGAATTTCATTCGGTGAAATAAGATTAGAAAGGAAAGGAAAGATATATGAGAAATCTCTTAGGTGGCATCTGCTGGGATTACAATGCACCTGAAGGGTGTGAGGTACAAGGGAGAGAAATCAGGGGCAGATCTAAGGTCTCAAACCTGGACAATTGGAAGAATGGTGATGCTATTACAAGGTGGGTTGGGAGATGGAGCAAAACAGGAGTGAATTTCAGTAGGAAGGTGATGAATTTGACTTTAAGCATATTTGAGCCTAAAGTGTTAAGATGATGAAATCTGAGAGGCTGTTGAACAATTTGGGCTCAAGTTTAAGAGGGCAATAAAGACTATGGACAGTAATATGGGGATTGTGTGGCTAGAAGTTTATTGGAGCCACAGGAACAGTTAAGATTGCCAAAGGATTAGACTGAATAAAGAAAGAAAAGAACTTGAGTTCGAGGATGGAAGAGGAGCCAAAAGGGAGAAAAAGTCATTAGAGACAGGAGGCGGACCAGAGATTTTCAAGACACAAAAGTCAGAGGAGGAGTGTTTGAAGAAGTAGGCGCTGATGGACGGTATCAAATGGTGCTAGAAGGTCAAGAATTCCGATAAAAGCTTCTGGATGTTTAGACTAGAATCTCTCAGGAGACCTTGAAGAGTGAGGAGGCTAGAGATGCCTGATTTGGAGGAGCAGGGGTATAGAGGTTAAAGTGTGGGTGGCAAGGCAACGAAAGAAGTTGCTCCATTTAACTGCACATGTAAATGTACTAAGTATCTGAGTCCCTGCTGGGTGAGCTGCTTGCACGTCTGCTTAGGGATGTCCCGAGAAACCGAAACCAACCATCCTCATCTTCATGTTCTAGAAGCTTCAGTTCATAATAGCTGAAACAAACCCAACATTGTAAATCAACTGTCCTCCAAATGAAAATTAAAATTCTTCTATTTTTTCCTTTTAAAAATAAAAATTATTTTAAATAAAATAGAAGTTTCAGTTCATTCCAGCTCCTCTTCCGGTGCTGAATTTTAAAAACAGCTTTATTGAGATATAATTCACAGATCATACAGTTTACCCATTTAAGTATACAAGCTAGTGATTTTTAGTATCTACACAGATGTCCAACCATGGTGCTGACTTTAAAGGATAAACATTTGAATCTGGAATTCAATTCTTATAATTTATGCTGTAAATGAGGGAGCTGCTGCTGCTGCTAAGCCGCTTCAGTCGTGTCCGACTCTGTGCGACCCCACAGACGGCAGTCCACCAGGCTCCCCCGTCCCTGGGATTCTCCAGGCAAGAACACTGGAGTGGGTTGCCATTTCCTTCTCCAACGTATGAAAGTGAAAAGTGAAAGTGAAGTTGCTCAGCCATGCCCGACTCTCAGCAACCCAGTGGACTGCAGCCCACCAGGCTCCTCCATTCTTGGGATTTTCCAGGCAAGAGTACTGGAATGGGTTGCCATTGCCTTCTCCGAAATGAGGGAGAGGGGATCCCAAGGCCCAGAATAGATTCTTCACTCCCCCACCTTCTTGAGCAGGATCACAGAGCGCAGTGGGAAGGCACAACGGTACTTTGCCGAAAATGTCCACCAGGTGGTAGCAGTACCCTTGTCCAGTTTGAAAGGCTGTGTACTCAGAGGGTCTCCAACCTAGGGACTCTTTCTCTCCTCTGCTCATTCCTGTTACTTATTCTTTTCAGCTTGGTAACTCTGCTAACAGGTCCTAACCCACAGGGATTTATCATTCTGGAGGCATGGTAGCTTTTTGTGTTAATCTGTGTCCTCTGAGAAGCAGAAGCCAAGAATAAAGCTTGTGAGGGTTTTTAGTGTGGGAAACACTTGCAAGTGAAAATAGGGAGTGAGCCTAGGAATGCTAGGAGAGCTGTCTGACCAGAATGAGTCTGACCTCAAATGAAGAAGAGAGAGGAGGAAAGTTGGTGTGGAGCTGCCTACAGTATAGTTAGTCTCAGAAATGTTGGCCAAGACCTTCAGGGAGCCCAAACAAACCACCAGGAGAATTCTCCCAGGAAGGAGCCTGCCTTAGTATCCCTGCTGCTGCTGCTGCTGCTGCTAAGTCACTTCGTCGTGTCCGACTCTGTGCGATCCCATAGACAGCAGCCCACCAGGCTCCCCCGTCCCTGGGATTCTCCAGGCAAGAACACTGGAGTGGGTTGCCATTTCCTTCTCCAATGCATGAAAGTGAAAAGTGAAAGCGAAGTTGCTCAGTCGTGTCCAACTTCGCGACCCCATGGACTGCAACCCACCAGGCTCCTCCACCCATGGGATTTTCCAGGCAAGAGTACTGGAGTGGGGTGCCATTGCCTTCTCCGAGTATCCCTGCTAAGCTCGATTATTGGCTGGGCTGCTCACCTATAAGTGCCCCAGGTGGAGGCTCTTGGTCAACTATCCCACCAGTAGATGGAAATCTGTAAGGCCTGTTTTCATGGTCTCCACACCTTCCTTTGGAAAAGGAACAGCCTCGGCCCTCAGGTACAAAACGAAGCCGGGCAAAGGCTAACAGAGTTCTGCCAAGAGAACACACTGGTTATAGCAAACACTCTCTTCCAACAACACAAGAGATGACTCTACACATGGACATTGTCAGATGGTCAATACTGAAATCCGGCTGAATATATTCTTTGCAGGCAAAGATGGAGAAACTATACAGTCAGCAAAAACAAGACCTGGAGCTGACTGTGGCTTAGGTAATGAACTCCTTAATGCAAAATTCAGGCTTAAATTGAAGAAAGTAGGGGAAAAAACTAGATCATTGACCTAAATCAAATTCTTTATGATTATACAGTGGAGGTGATGAATAGATCCAAGGGGATTAGGGGTAGACACACTGCCTGAAGAACTATGGGCAGAGATTCATAACATTGTACAGGAGGGAGTGACCAATACTACCCCCAAGGGAAAAAAATGCAAGAAGGCAAAATGGTTGTCTGAGGAGGCCTTACAAATAGCTAAGAAAAGAAGAGAAGCAAAAGACAAAGGAGACAGGGGAAGATATACCCAACTGAATGCAGAGTTCCAGAGAATATCAGGGAGAAATAAGAAAGCCTTAAGTGAACGATGCAAAGAAATATAGTAAAACAATAGAATGGGAAAAACTGGAGATCTCTTCAAGAAAATTAGAGATGCCAAGGGAACATTTCATGCAAAGAGGGACACAATAAAGGACAGAAACGGCAAGAAGAGAACAGAAGCAGACGAGATTAAGAAGAGGTGGTAAGAATACACAGAAGAACTATACAAAAAAAATATTAATGACCCAGATAACCATGATGGTGTCATCATTCACCTAGAGCCAGACATCCTGGAGTGTGAAGTCAAGTGGGCCTTAGGAAGCATTACCACAAACAAAGCTAGTGGAGGTGATGAAATTCCAGCTGAGCTATGTCAAATCCTAAAAGATGATGCTGTTAAAGTGCTGCACTCAATATGCCAGCAAACTTGGAAAACTCAGCAGTGACCACAGAACTGGAAAAGGTCAGTTTTCATTCCAATTCCAAAGAAAGGCAAAGCCAAAGAATGCTCAAACTACAGGGTACTTGCACTCATTTCACATGCTACCAAGGTAATGTTCAAAATACTTCAAGTGAGGTTTCAACAGTATGTGAACTGAGAACTTCGAGATGTACAAGCTGGATTTATAAAAGGCAGAGGAACCAGAGATCAAATTGCCAACATTCATTAAAAAAGCGAGAGAATTCCAGAAAAACATCTTCTTCATTGACTACATGAAAGTCGTTGACGGTGTGGATCACAACAAACTGTAGAAAATTCTTAAAGAAATGGGAATACCAGACCACCTTACCTGTCTCCTAAGAAACCTGTATGCAGGTCAAGAAGCAACAATTAGAACCTGATATTGAACAACAGACTGGTTCCACATTGGCAAAGGAGAACACAAAGGTTGTATGTTGTCACCCTGCTTATTTAAATTCTATGCAGAGTTCAACATGCAAAATGCTGGGCTGGATGAATCCCAAACTGGAATTAAGATTGCCAGGAGAAATATTAACAATCTCAGATATGTAGATGATACCATTCTAATGGCAGAAAGCCAAGGGGAAGTAAAGAGCCTCTTGATGAAGGTATAAAGAGGTGAGTGAAAAAAACTGACTTAAAACTCAACTCTCAAAAAACTAAGATCATGGCATCCAGTCCCATCACTTCGTGGCAAATAGAAGGGGGAAAAGTTGAAATAGTGGCAGATTTTATTTTCTTGGGCTCCAAAATCACTGTAGATGGTGACTGCAATCACAAAATTAAAAGATGCTTGCTTCTTGGAAGAAAAACTATGACCAACCTAGACGGCATATTAAAAAGCAGAGACATCACTTTGCCACCAAAGTCAGTCTAGTCAAAGCTATGGTTCTTCCATTAGTCATGTATGGATGTGAAAGTTGAACCATAAAGAAGGCTGAGTACTGAAGAACTGATGCTTTCCAATTGTGGTGCTTGAGAAGACTCTTGAGAGTCTCTTGGACAGCTAGGAGCTCCAATCAGTCAATCCTAAAGGAAATCAACCCTGAATATTAATTAGAAAGACTGATGTTGAAGGTGAAGCTCCAATATTTTGGCCACCTGATGCAAAGAGCTGACTTATTGGAAAAGACCCCGAATGCTGGGAAAGATTGAAGGCAGGAGGAGAAGGGGACGACAGAGGATGAGATGGTTGGATGGCATCACTGACTCAATGGACATGAGTTTAAGCAAACTCCAGGAGATAGTGAAAGACAGGGAGGCCTGGCGTGCTGCAGTCCATGGGGTCGCAAATTGTCACAACTTAGAGACTGAACAACAGCCGCCAGTAGTCTCCACGAAGGGCCATCTGTGTTCCCCACCTCTGAGGGGGGCAGTTCAATCCCCACTTCACACCTCTTGTGCTGACTTCATGCCCCACTCCCTAGCCCCTCCCCCAGTGAACAGACCCCTCCCATCTGCTGCATGCTGCATCCAGTTCTCCACTTTCCTGGATGAATCCAAGCACTATACCCTCCCAAGAAAGCCCTACCTTTTTGAGGCCCCTGCCTTTGGCACCTTCTTGCTTAAAAGCTCTCGAAAACTGAAGGAGGTGATGGGATTAACTGGGTATTGGCTTCATCTCTGACCCACAGGCCCAGGGGTCAGTCTGGCTTGGCAGGAGATAGGTTGTCAAGCACCAGGGCCCATCCCTTTCCCGGGGTCCTGCTGTCTCAGATGACCCTCCCCTGGCACCAGAGTTGTCAGTATGTTCTGGCCTCTGCCAAGGCCAAGTACATAACAGGGCAGCTATAGCTTTGCCAAGTGGCCCAGAGGGCCAGGTAGCTCTTGGGGGCCAGGAAGAAGTTGGCATTTGCCCACAGAAAGCAGAAGTTTGGGGAGAAGGGTGTTAGGGAAGAAGACTTGTGGGTGCCCAGCATGACAAGGACTTAACCATGTCAGTCGCCTCCGAGGCCTGCCCGGAGTGCCGAGGGCTCACTGTGCTCGGACCTCTGGGCTTTGCTCCTCTCTCCCCTGGCTGGTCCTCAGCTGAAAGACAGGCTTGGCAGGGATGGGCTGAATATAGCTGGTTCTCTGGGCTGCTGCTTGAAAGGAGCACATGGGGAAAGCAAGGATTCTGCAAGAGTGTGTCTGGGCCAGGTGGCATTGCAAATGCAGAGTCCCTTAGGGAAATGGGAGGAAATAACTTGGGAGTTTAAAAGGGAATCCAGGCAACCCCTAGTGTGGGAGCAGCAGAGAATGGCCTGGCAATCTACCCCAATTGCATCATTTACACCTAGGTGACAAAGGGGAAGCTGAGGGCAAGTGTGGGATTTCCCTTTTTCTCTCTTGGGCAGAGAGAGATGGAGAAGAAAGGTGGAGATGGGGAGTGAAATAAAAAGAAGACACCTCCAGGTGATGTGGAAGGTCATGGTGGTGGGGTGGGCTTCCAGACTGTAACCTGCCCAGGGGCCTGGACCTTAGTTCAGGTTGATGGGGGCAATGGGACTAGCAAGACTCCTTTCCACTCTCCACTCAGCGCATTTGTTCCATGCTTGGAATGAACTCCTTGCTAGACGAATCTATGAAGTATCTACCCACCCCTAGCAAAGGGAGCTAATATTTCCCCACCACATCACCCCCACCCTAATAGCCCCAGACTGGTACTCCTTTCTGAGCCTTGTGAAATAGGCTAAATATATCAATAAATATTAGTAGCTTGTCAAAGCACCCAGGCCAGTGCACAGGAATAGATGCTCAAAAACTTGCTAAATGAGTTTGTCTCCGGCCCATTCTCTCCTCTAACCAATCCTAGGGGCGCTTCGGTCAGGAGCCTCTCCTGAGCCCATCCCCCGCTTCATATGGAACGCTTATGCCCCGCTGCCATTAGATGCCACCCTGCCCAGCTGGCCGTTGTACTTTGTCCTGTTCCCTTTGGAAAGCTGCGAGCTCCCCGGGGGCAGCTTTGGAGCCTGGCTGCGTTCTCCACCAGCTCCCCACCCACCACCACTACCCCTGCACAACAGAGAACTAACAGTCAGCTGGGCACTGTGAAGGCTCGGTCAACACTCAGTCCTCAGGTGGATACACTGGCTCAGAGGGAGAGGCTGCGGGGGAAGCACCGAGGGAAGCCTGACTTGGGACACAGACAGCTGCCCTCTGGCCCGTGCAGCCCTGCTGTACCCAGCTCAACTGCTGTGTCAGTGCAAAGCGGGGTGACATCAGCTGTGGAAGGGGTTACAATCGGGCAAAGGGAAGGGCAGGGGAGAGCAGGCCAACCGCCTGTGGAGGCTAGAGGCTGGATCAGCTGGGGAGAGGGTGCCTCATGGGGGCTGGGTTCAGGTAGGGGCCTGCAGGGAACAACAAGGAGGGAGGGAGAGATACAAAAGAGAGGGGCTGAGGGCATGGAATGGTTAAGTCCTCTAACCTTCCACCTGTAGGAGAGAGGGAAAATTGATTTGGAATTCTGGAAGACAGTGAGACTCCCCCTCAGCCACTATAAGAAGCAAGCGGGGTATACCTCTCTCTGACCACAAAAGCAAGGCTGGGGCAGGCCCTCTCTTCTCCATTCAGCGCAGAACAGAGTCAGGGCAAGAAAGACTTTCCTTCCAGCTCATGTATTTGTTATTGGAGGCCCTGGGCCTGTCCTTCTTGCTGCCCACCACAGATGAAATGCTCAGGTAGGGGATACCTTCCCTGGCTGGGGTAAGAGCCCTGGTGAAAAGTCAGGCCACCACAGAAACTGCCAGCCTGGCCCCAGTCCCATGATCTGTCCCTGGGTGTCACCTCCCCAGGGTGTCAGTGAGATCACCAGCCTGGACCTCATCCTAAGAAGACCTTTGTCCCCAAGTCTCGCATGCCCAGACTGTTAGCCCCTGGTCCCACACTCTTCCCATTAACTGTACCCAGTAGCATTCACTCTGATCTGCAGACATAGGCCCAGTTCCCAGAGATAGGCAGGAATTAGTTGGTAGAGGCGCCAAATCTCCCCCACAACCCCCCACTGGGGACACACAGCTGCATATGGCTGTATGCGCGTACACACAGGCATGCACACTTACACACTGCTGTTCTAGGCCTGACGGGAAAATCTGGGGAAGGAGGGCTGCGGCGAGGTAGATCACAGCTCTGGGGATGGTGTAGACACACAGACACACAGTCAAACAGGGAGCTGGCTGGAAAAGCGCCCCAACCTCTCCTCAACTAGGGTCACACAGCACAAGACCTTGCACCATCTCTCTGGCCTGGGTCCTTGAAGGAGCGTATTTCAGGTCCTAATCAGCAGAGTGTCAGTTTTGAATCTCTCTTCCTCTTCTGGGCCTCTAAACTTGTCAACTGCCCTTCTCCACATCCATCCCTTGGTACCTTGAGACTCAACACTGCCACCTCCTCCAGGAAGTCTCCCCTGATTCTCCCAAGCTGGTCTGGTATGTGCCTCTCCCTGGAGTCCATAGCACCCTGTGCTAAACACCGTCATCCAGAGTTATAAGGATCTCCACTACTACGGTGAGTTGCCCAAGGTCAGGATCTCCTTATGACTTAAGCACTTGCCACTGTGCCTGGAACCATGTGGCACTCCATACTCATTGAATGAAAGAGCTGATATATTTATGGAAGTGCAGGGTCTCCACCCCTTGTTTTACTCAATCTCCCCCAGAAGCCAGTGGGTGCCCAGAATGCAGACCAGCCTGGTCCCCACTCCTCTGGGCAGGAGGAAGGGAGCTCACTGATGCTAGCTCTCCTGGCTGTCTGTGACTCAGCTTGGACCATGAGACAGGAAGGAGCCCGTAGCCCAGGAGGGTCCTACCTCTTGTCTCTGCACAGAGAACAGGCCAGGGACAACCCCAGGCCAGATGCGGGTGCTGACTTCCAGCCGTTCTCCACATTGCCAGGTCCCATGGAAAATCTTGAGGTCAGGGGGGTGATGACAGTCTGCACAGCTCTGGCCTCTTGCCCTGATGTCACAAGGTCATGGGCAGTATGGAAGGACAGTGACGTGGGGCGGGCTGGATCACACCTTGTCTCAACGTGCTTGTTTGAGCAAGCAGACACTTTAATCTCAGGATCTGAGGGGCTGAAGAGAAGCCTTGGGTACCTGTCAGGCATTGGGGAGGAAATGAGCCTAATTACTATCATCATCGGGTAGGCCGTTAGGTCAAGGAAATGTATTGTCTCTGCCTATGTGTGTGTGCGCTGTCACGTGCGACTCTTTGTGGCCCCATGGACTGCAGCCCACCAGGCTCCTCTGTGCATGGGATTCTCCAGGCAAGAATCCCGGAATGGGTTGCCACTGCATGCCATCTCCTCCTCAGGGGATCTTCCTGACGCAAGGAACCGGTTCTGGAATCTTGTTATTTTCCATATTCTCGAGTGTTGGCTTATTTCCCAAGCGGGGTTATCCACTGTGTCACCCCACTGCCTACTACACAAAGGGAAAGAAAGCTGAAACCTACTATGCTGTGATGTGGCCAGCTACAAAGCAACAGGGAGCCAGTATCCTAACACCCAGGGCTCCCGGGTCTTCAGAACAAGGACGCTGGAGGCTTCGCCCTGGATCCAGAAAGCAGAGAGACACTCATAAACTGACAAAATCACCAGCATGCAACGTACAGCCCCTACATTTCAAAACCTTTCCCCTGGCCATGTGGAGTCCACAGAGGGACTGTCCTGACAATGTGGCAGCTGGTTCTGTAGCCAAGAATGACTCACAGTCATAGGAGGTGAAAAAGGGAGAAGGAACCTTGCCTCACAAGTCTGCTTCTTCCTGAAAGCTTTGGGCTTGGGCCACTCTCCCCACCCCAACACCTGAAGGACTCCCCCTCCAGGAGGATCATGGCCTCCCATGGAAGCCTACTGCCCTCCCACTGGGCTGCTTAGTGTGGGACACCCAAAGCCAAGCTCGGAGAGGCCAGGTCACTGAAGAGAGGCCTTCACACAAGGGGAAGAGCTGATGCCAAGCTGAGAAGCACCTCTATGTCCCAGAAGTATCTCTCTCTCTCCTGATAGCGACCTGCTTGCCTGGGTGGGGTCATGCTCTTTCTTGTCATGTGGGTGGGGAAAATCTTTGCCTTCTCAGCAGTGGGAAGAGGTGGGAAAGTCCTCTGAACTGTCCTCCCTTTTCTTTTCTTTTTTTTTTTTTCCTCCCTTTTCTTAAGAATCCCTGTAAGTCAGAGGTCAGGTAAATGCAAGAGCACAATTATGGGGGAGAGTTCAGCTGCCAGCTCCTGAAGGCTAAAATGAAAGAGCAAGGGCACAGAACCTCCTCACCGCTGGTAGAGGTCAAGAAAGGATAGAGGCCAGGTGAAGAGACTCAGCAGTTCTGGTGAGTTCTGCCTGTAGGCTGTCCCTTGCAACTACCTGCAACCTAGAAATGAACCTCACCCAGTAGTGATTGTCTACTTTGGGTCCAGCCCAGGAACCAGGACAGCAAGTCCTGAGTACACATTTGTATCCCAAAGGGGAACCAGAAAAGTCATAGCTAAATGGGAACCCAGTCCAGAAAGAGGCCACAAATATTGAAGCAGCAGGCTATTAGGGCCAGCAAACTGTAATTTAAAAAAAAAAAAAGACATGAGTTTGGGCTCCTCTTGAGCACAGATTATGCCCAGAATCTCCAAAGTTTCTGCATTTCATAGAACAATTTGCTCTAAATTCCCTTATTCTTTTTTTCCCCTCCCCTGCACTTGCTATTAAATATGTCTGTTAATTGTCTCTCCCATCAGAATGTAAACTCCATGAAGGCAAGAATGGGGAGCTTTATCATCAGTGTTCCCAACTCCTAGAACAATCCCTGCTGTAGAGTAGGGGTTCAATGAATATTTTATTGCCTTCTCACACTACACATTAGTTTTTCCTCTTGCTAGATTTCATAAAAAGGAAATCAGTCACTATGTTACTTTTGGTGCCTAGCTTTTGGTGAGCACATTTTTTTTAAAGAATCATCCATATTGTTGCACATGTTTATAGTTCATTCTTTCCATACATTGTTCATCCATTCTCCTCTTGGAGCAACTTTGGGGATGTTTCCCATTTGAGGCTATAATGTATGAAGTTATAATGAATTTTCTTGTACAAGTCTTTTTGTGGACATATGTTTTCATTTCACTTGAGGACAGTTCCAGCAGTGGAATTGCCGGATCTTTGGATGGGAGTATTCAGCACTTTAAGAAACTGCCCAACTGTTTTCAAAGTAGTTGTACTGTTTCATGCTTCCACCAACAACGTTTGAGGGCTTCAGAGATTTCACATGGTCACCAACATTTAGTGTGTTCTCAGCCCTTATAGGGATTCCCTGGTTGCTCAGTGGTAAAGAATCCGCCTGCCAAAGCGGGGGACAAGGGTTTGATCCCTGGGTCTGGAAGATCCTGTGGAGAAGGAAATGACAACTCACTCCAGTATTCTTGCTTGGAAAATCCCATGGACAGAGGAGCCTGGTGGGCTGCACTCCATGGATCGCAAGGAGTCAGACTCAGCTTAGTTACCAAATGACAACAACAACAAATTTACTTTATTGTTTATTTACAATAAATTTCTTTATTATGTTTATTTACAACAACATAAATTACTTTATGTTTCTACAGATCTCGCTATTCTGGACAGTTCATATAAGTGGTATCATACATATGTGGTTCTTTGTTGAGTGGTTTGAGTGTTTGAGCATATTTTCAAGGTTCATTTATATCATGGTATGTACAAGTACTTCATTCTTTTTTTAAAAAATGCTGAATAATATTCCTCTGCAAAACATTCTGCCTCTTATTTATCCATTAGTCAGTCAATGGGTGTTTAGGCTGTCTCCATTTTTTTTTTTTTTGGCTGTTATGAATATCTGTATAGATGTTTATCTGTGCACATATATTTTTATTTCTCTTGGGGATATACTTGGGAGTGAAATTCTGGACCATATGGTAACTCCATGCTTAATCTTTTGAGGAGCTACTAAACTGTTTTTCAAAAGTGGGTGCACCATTTTCCATTACCAATAGCAAGGCTTCAATGTATCCATATCCTCACCACTTTTAAATATAGGCATCCTAATGGGCATCAAGTATCTCATCGAGGTTTTGACATGCATTTTGCTAGTGGCTAACAATGCTGAGCATCTTTTCCTATGCCTATAGGTCATTTGCAAGTCTTCTTTGGAGCAGTACCTATTTTTAATTGGGTTTTTATTACCGAGTTGTAAGAGTTACTAGTACATTCTAGATATGAATTCCTTTTCTGATAGACAATGTGCAAACATTTTCTCCCATTCTGGGGTTGTCATTTCACTTTCTGGATAATAACCCCTGAAGCATAAAAGGTTTAATTTTGATGAAGTTCCATTTATCTATTTTTTTCCTTTGTTGCCTATGCTTTAGGTGTCATATCTAAGACTAGTGCTGTTCAGCAATTTTTTATGTGCTTATTGGCTATTTTTATACCTCCTTTTGTGAAATGTATGTTTAAATCTTATGTCATTTTTCTGAGTTATCTTTTATGTGCTGTGATATATGTTCTCATTCACTGTCTTATCTATTTGTTTTCTTAATAATTCCTTTTGGTATCAGAAAATGTCAACTTTCTTGAGTCTAATTTATCCATTTCCCCACCCCATGGTTCTTGCTTTTTAGTATCCTGTCCAAACAACTTTTGCCTGCCTCCAGTTTACAAAGATCTTTTCCCCTGTTCTATATAGAAACTTTATAGTTGTAGGTTTACATTTAGCTGTCAAATTAATTTTTTTGTGTGTGGAATGAGCTAGAGGTTGAGGTTCATTTAACCTACATGCTTATCCAGTTGTCCCAGCAATACTTGTTAAAAGAGACTTTCCTTCTCACATTGTACTCACCTGGGACCACTGTAAAAAGTCAGTTAACATGCGTTGGTGAATTTCTAAAAATTCTAATTTGTTTCATTGACCTATTTGTCTCTATTTTCCTAATACCACACTCTCTTGAATACTCTAGGCTTATGGTAAGTCCTAATTAAAATATTTTTACTCCTTCGACTTTGTTCTTTTTCTCCAAGATAATTTTTGGCTACTCTAGATCCTCTGCATTTCCACTTAAATTTTAGAGTCAGCTTGTCTATTTACTCAAAGAAATCTGTTGTATTTTTATAGGGATTAAATTAATCCATAGATCAACATCAGTCCAGAAATTGCCACGGTACCCCCTTTTCACAAAGCAAGATTTATAGGCCCAATCTTCATCTCCCAAGCATATTTTGTGCTTTCCTATTATGCACTAAAATATCTATCATCTTAATCAATGTATACATGCAATTGAAAACAAATATTGATCATATACTTACTTATAACTTCTAATTTGCCACTGACCTAATACTTCTTGATATCAAAGTTCATGCTGGGATTTCCCTGCCAGTACAGTGGTTAAGACTGCACTTCCAATGTACGAGGCACACGTCTGATCCCTGGTCAGGGCACTAAGGTCCCTCATGACTGGAAAAAAAAAAAAAATTAAAGCTCATGCTTTCCTCATAATATTACTCCTACCACATAGCCACATTTCATGGGTTGTGGCAAGCTACTGAGAGTTTTAAAGTAGTGGGTGACACATTCATAGCCATGTGATATGCCCCAGATGAACTTCAGGGAGGAAGCCCAAGCTAGGGAACCATTCACCTTTCTACTATAGTTATCAACAGTGAGACGGGCTCTGGCCATTCCTCTCCTCCCCAAAACTCTCTCCTTATCCAGACCTTCCATAAGCTCCCAGAGATTCCCCCGCAGGGTAGCATCTTGTCTTTAGAGAGGAATAAAACATCCCTGATTCTCCATTTATTTGGCACGCCCCCTTTCCTTTCTCTTGCAGAAAATGAATGACCTAGCACCTAGCTTACATAGTAATGGCAGTATTAAGTGATACCAGCAGTCATACCTACCCGAGTCTAAGTGAGGAGGAGGGTAGTTTCCAGAGAACTCTGATGTTTCAGGCTGGTTCCCTGAAGAAGTCCAGGGTCTGGAGGAAATAGGCTCAGACATACCTAGTCAGTTAAAGGGAAAGAAATTTGGTCTCAATGGTAGAGCTACTTTTGGCCACAATTGAGGGTACACCCTCAAAGCAACCCTGACTCTTGAAGAATAGCCCTATAGATGGCAGAGGAATTAAGCCAATTAGACATTGCAGGAGAGCCTGGAGAGGAGCAACACCTGCCCAGACTTCTCTCCCACATACATGCGGAGGGCTTCTGAGCTGTGATGAGACAGCTGTCTGTATCTAAAAACATCTAGTCTCATTCAAAACTTTTGCACTGGACAGTGAGTCAGGACTGGAATGGAGGTAGATGTTGACCGGCGGCTGGCCAGACCCCAAGACCTGTGGCCTACTAGGGAGCTCCTTAATCATCCTCCCAGGCAATCCCAGGTGCCTCTCTTCCAGAAGCTAGTTGCTGGCACAAAACTACTCACTTTCTTCTCTTCCCAAAGGGATGACAGGGGAAGACAGGGGTGTGGAGCCCGGTAGAGTGCCCAGCCTGCCTGATTCCCAGCTTATCCCCATGGTAAGGCTCCCACAGCCCCCAGAAAAGGCAAGACTGTGAGCCACAACAGTGAAGTCAGAACATCTCAGGGACCAGGGATTCTGAACAGGGATTAAGACCTGGGCTCCATCATTACATTTCTGGACTCAGCTACTAGCTCCATCATTGATTGGCTGCTGTGACCATAAAGCAAGTTATTTAATTTCTCCATAGCTCACTTCTCTCATCTTTTAAAAGGGAATGACTAACTACCCACCTCGCAGGGCCACAAGTATCAAATGAAATGATTCTTGTGGATTGGCTTGCAATACCTTTTGGCTCCTCTTGCTGCACTTACAAGTACTTTCTCCTGTTTCTGAGTGAAAGCACATCCGTACTTTCTCCACGAAATGGCCTATCCCAAAGAAGGCAATTCCAAAACAACGACGCGACATTCTAATCTCCAAAACATCCCGCACACCTTCTGTTGGCGTGGGCACAGGGATAGCACAGCTCACTGGTGCCTGGCGGTGAACATTTCCTATCGGCGTGCCCATTGGCTGAACCTCTTGCGCGCGTGCAGATCTACACATCAGTGCATCTACTGTGTGTGCGCGGCCGCCCGCCCGCCTGCCCGCCCGCGGGGAGACCCGCAAGCCTGTTCAGCAGTCCCGGGTTAGCGCTGCGCCGCTGGTGGGCGGGGCGGGGCCACTGTTCCGCGGCAGGCCGAACCGCCCCCCGCCCCGTACCCCGCATCCCCGGCGCGCTCCGCACAGAGGGAGGCGGGGCTTCGCCGCGCTCGCGGCCCCGGACCCGGGTTTGAGGACACGTCTCCCCGCCTACGCGTCTAGACGAGCGGGAAGGCTGGGGTGGAGTTGTGCGCAGTGGTCGCCCGCGTGGTTTCCCCACTCTTTCCCGGGAAACTTCCCCAGTGCCCATCCATTTGCGAATTGCCCGGGGCCAGTCCTGGGCTGGCACGCATCCCCGCGCCATTCCCAGACTGGGTCCTCTCCCTCTTCCCGAGCGCCTCCGAGGCGGCAGGGTGCCCGGCGGAGGCCCAGCGGCCGGTGTAAGAGAAGCCGAGGAGAAAGGGAGGGGAGGGGGAGTGAGGAGCTCGCGGCAGAGGGAACAGCAGATTGCGCCGAGCCAATGGCAACGGCAGGACGAGGTGGCACCAAATTCCCTTCGGCCAATGACGCGCCAGAGTCTACAGAAGCCCATTAGCATTTCCCCAGGGGCAGGGGCAGAGGCAGGGGCTGCGGCGGCCAAACCGCGGTGTGTCTGCAGCATCCAGTTCTCGCTTCTCCTGCCCCCAGCACGCCTCGGCGCTCTGTCTCCTCCCCTCTCCCGCCCATGCGGATCTCCCACGGTGAGCCAACTCTGCGCACTTTGCCCCTTGTTGGCAGCGAATAAAAGGGGTCTGAGGAAATACGAGCCACAGTCACCGGCTGCCAGCGCTAGCCTTTAAATCCCCAGCACAGCAGGTCGGGTCCGGACACCGATCCAGCGCGCAGCGTGCAGCGGAAGGTCCCGAGCGCAGCGCCGCGGATCGCCACGCATCGCCACGCAAAAGCAGGCTCAGGAACTAGACTACACTCAGTTCGGACTGCCCCGAACTCCGCTCCGCAGTCTCAGCCCCGAGAAAGTGATCCCAGTGTCCGAGAGCCCAGATGCCGGCCCACTTGCTGCAAGAGGAGGTGAGAGCTTCCGAGTAATGGCCCCCAGACCCCGGGTTCGCCGGTGCTGGTGGGGCTTCTAGGTGACTCATGGTGAAGAGTTGAGATCACCGCGGGAGAACATAGCCATCTTTTGCGAGTTGTACTGCCTTCAGTTTGTTGGGAATGGGGATTGTAATTTGCAAACTTAGGTCTGCAACTTTCGTTTCTTCAGCTTTAAAGAGAAACCTGGTCCTGCCGGTAGCCTTCTGTATGTAGGTATGCGGGCTTTCCTTTGTGTGCTCGTTGGGGTGTGAGTGTTTCACTCCTCTTTCTTATTTCCCCTTCACCTTGAGGTTTCACCTCTTCTCCCCAATCTCTGCATAGTTCCTGGGGACTTCCCTGTCTTCCGCCTTCCCTCAGGTAACCTGGATATTGGGACCGGGTCTGTGCCTATCCCCCGCCCATCCCCCAGCTTGACTAGGGAGTGAAGTGGTCCCTACTACCTCCACGTGTCCTCTCTCTTGACCCTCCACTTCCTCTCCCTTCCAGATCTCTAGCTCCTACACAACCACCACCACCATCACAGCACCTCCTTCCAGGGTCCTGCAGAATGGAGGGGGCAAATTGGAGAAGACTCCCCTATACTTGGAAGAAGACATCCGCCCTGAAATGAGAGATGACATCTATGACCCAACTTACCAGGATAAGGAGGGCCCAAAGCCCAAGCTTGAGTATGTTTGGAGAAACATCATCCTCATGGGTCTGTTACACTTGGGAGCGCTGTATGGGATCACATTGATCCCCACCTGCAAGATATACACCTTTCTCTGGGGTAAGAAGTTCCCATGTCCTCCCGACCCAGTACCCCAGGTTCTCTCCACTCTTTTAGTTAAGTAAGATCTTACATAGAGTACAAACACCAGACCCTCTGGGCTGAGGTTTTCCCAGCCATTTCTCTTTGGTGTCCTGAGAGGCTGGGTGGCCTGGGAACAGAGCCTGGGTGGGGGGTTGGGATGCAGGAGCGTCCACTCTGGGGGATCTTTTAATTTTGGTGTTGGGGCTGGAGCCCTGAGACCATGGGCCTCAGGTTTTGAAATGAGCAGAGCTATGCCAGAGAGTCATCTTTTTCTGAAAGAGGTTTTCTGTTTTAAGTCTTTTGCTTGACTGCTTGTCCCAGCCCTGCCAGCCAGGAAAGAATCGAGGTCCCTACCTGGGAGGCATGGGGACATGGGACTCGATGAGTGACTTTAGGGGGCTTAAGCTGAGTCTGGTCATGGGGTATTAAGAACAACGGCTCAGGGAGAGAGTTAGTAGTAGGGGAACAGAGTGGTGGTCATCCACAAACTTATTTTGCCCTGACCCTTGGCCCTTTCAGGCTCCTTGGTTACATAAACAGATGAAGAAGGCTCCCGTGTAACCTAGTTTACACAGATGATTGATCTGTGACTCTGTGTAGGTCTCGACTGTACATGCCACTCAACAAAATGTTCTTACAATGAAGTAAGGTTCAAGAAGTGTTCCGTGTCCCATTCCACACCCATCCTGCTCCAGCCACTCTCTCCCAGGCCCCGGGCAGCCCTGGCCTTCAGGCTGCTGCAATGAGGGGAACGGTTCCCAGTGTATCCCTGACCTGCCTGCCCTTAGCTCAGCTCTTTCAGGAATCCAGGGGCTTGGGCTGACAGCAGGGCCCTGCCGCCTGCACACATGCATGTGCTCGGTGGGCATTCCCACCTCTGCCACTCTGAGTCTGGCTTGGGAAGGGGAAAACAGAGAACCCTAAAGACCAGGGATGGGAGCGTGGGGCACATCAGCACTTTCTGAGAGGGGCAGACCAGAACTCCCCCTCCAGAAAGCAACTGTAGGTCTTCCAGAGCAGTCTTAGGTATGGGGTGCTTGCAGACAGCTGCACTCTTGGAGGGGAGTTACATAGAAGGGCTGGCGGGCCAAGTTTCAGCCAAGTCCTCCAGAACCTCTTTGGTCTAAAGGTGGTGGATCTGGTCTGTGGAGCTTTTGGGAGGAATCCTCTTGGTAATCCATGGACAGAAATGCAGCTGGGTAGATCCCCTCTCTCAGTTTTTCAAGGAACACACTGGGGACAATAGTACTTTTTTTTAAGATTAGAAAGATAGTGCTTTTTTACATGTGTTTAATTGCTGGGGCCAGCCAGGCACCGATGAAATCGTTTCATCTGCAAACCAGGAAGGGCTCTTATTTTCGAGGGGAGGGGGACATCTGTTCTCTAGTCCTTCTGAGAACCCAGCAGAACTTGAGTTCTGGAATTTCAGTTCAAATTGAGGAATCAAAAGCAGGACGGGGATTCCCCAGGGCGGCTTCGGACTCCTGTCTCCACCCCTCCTCTCCAGTAGAGAAGTCTTCACCAGGTGTTTGGTGAAGGTGTTTGGTCACCTTCGAGCCCCTTCCAGCCCCAAGAGTCCCTGAAAGGCTCGTAAAGTCCTGAGCTTGACCAGATGCTGCTGCTCACTGCTTTCCCTCGGCTGCTGGTGCAGGGGCAGAATGCTATCCACAAACCAGGGCTGTGCCCGCTACCTTTTTGGTGCCCTGCCCATGGGTGTGTGCTGTGCCTTTGGACAGGAAAATGTGCCACATGGAGACTGGATGGTGACTTTTATACTCCTGTCCCTGGGCCCTGTGGTGGATGGCTTAGCTGATGGAGTGACTGGTTTGGTGTGGGGATATCAGAACTCTTGTCTTAAGGAACGAAAGGGGGGTGGGGGGAGGGTCACAGGTCCTCAGAGTTCAGGAGCTTCGCTTTACTTTTTCTTGTTTTATCCCTAAGAATGGTGTTAAATTAGCAAATGGTTGTGATTCCAGCGTTTCTCATGACTGAGCAGTTTTGGTGTCTCAGAGCCGCCTTGAGGGAAGGGCTGAAGAGCCATCTCTGGGTACACTGAGGGACCATGCGCCAAACTTTTCCAGTCTCTTTCTTAGGACTAAAACTGAGGTTTTGCTTAACCACCAATTTGGACTTTAGTAGAGAATGAATTTCCAACTGACCCAAAGCCTTCTAGTAGATAGGCTTAGAGGTGCTGATAGAAAAAGGTACCAGAGGGTTTGAGTGCCTTTTCCAGTTCCTCTGTTAATGCAGGGATCTTAGGTACTTTTCTGAGTCAACTTGCCAGGGTCTTCTGTGGCATGAAACAACCCTAGGAGCTTCTTTGCTTCTGAGCTGAGTGCTTCTTTTGTGCCCAAAGACCTTTTCCTTTACCCTTGGTGACTGGTGGGCTGTGGCTCAACTGTCATCTATCCAGGTGTAGATGCAGACAGATACGGCATCTGAAAGGCTATTACCACATGCCCGGGGTCCAGCAAACCACCTAGGGCCCCAACCCAGTTCAGAGGGCTATGAATAGAGGAACTCTCACCAGGACGAACTCTGGCTCCATGGCTCTCCTCCTGTCCTGTAGGAGAAATTGGATAGGGTAGAGGAAGATGGGTGGGGTGGGGGCTTGTTTAGGAAACTGGTATCTGTGGCAGGAGAAGAACACAGAACGATTTGTTACAATCTGCAGTGTCTCCAACTGCAACTAAGTTCAGTGGCCACTGAGAATCTATTGTTTCTAGCCACTTCCCCAGGAATGAAACATTGTTAATAGTCACTGCTCTACCAAGGCCTCAGCCCCTGCCTCCCTAGAGCTATTGAGCAGAGGAAGGTGGGTGGCTGTTGGGTTGCCTCCCAGTTAGAGACTCTATTTGGCACCTGGAACCTGCAGGCCTCCAGGAAGGTGAGGCAGGACAGTGTTGGGCAACTTTGAGCCCGTCCTGCCGTTATCTAGAATTAGCCTTGTCAGCTGGAGTATGGGCTGGCAGAGGGATGTGGCGAAGGCGAGACATATCTGGCGAGACATATGCCACAGAACTGTGGGCATATATCTTGGGGAGGTGGATGGTATACATCCTCGTGCCAGACTTCTGGAACACGAACCACTTTGTTGAGACAAAAATCTAGTTTCGAGCCATGGCTCCATTTCCTAGCCATGTGACTATAGATAAACACTTAACTTCGCTAAGCATCTGTTTTTTCAGCCACAAAGGGAGGGATATTAAACTCCTTTCAAGGCATCTAGTGAATCAGAAAACATAAAATCCTTGGCGAAGCTTAAGACACTGCAGCTATGACTGATGTGCAGGGTGAATTTTCCCCTCCTGTGGCCACATTGCCTGCTAAAAGGTTTTTGGACCACTTGGTAAATAGTCCTAGTTCTGAGCCCCCTTAATGTCCCCTAGAACCCAGGAACCCTCAAATGGGTCAGTGCCCAGACTATACTGTCTATTAAATATTTTAATACCACCCTTGCCTATGGGTCTTAAGCACTGCTGTAGTGGTCTGTGGTCCTTAAAACGTTGAAGAAAGTTAGCAGAAGGTCAGAGGGGAGGGGACTTGGGAGAATATCCCTCATGACTGAGAATGCCAAGTGGCCGGGGGGTAAGAGCCCTCTTCTCTCTTGCCTTTCTGAAGTTCCCCGGGACTCCTAAGCTTATTCCAGCCCCTAGGTTAGATGATAAGAGGGGGATTATATTTTTCAAGTGATTAAAATCAAAGGAGCCTAAGAGATCAAGGTATCCCTGGAGTTCAGGGAAAAGCAGATTCTCACCGGGAGCCTACACACACTCTGACCTGAGGAAAGCATCATGGAAACACTTTCCCAGGTGAGTGACTGCCTGCCCTGTCTTATCCTGGCAGTGTTATTCTACTATGTGATCAGTGCCCTGGGCATCACAGCAGGGGTCCATCGCCTGTGGAGTCACCGAACCTACAAAGCTCGGCTGCCCCTACGGGTCTTCCTGATCATCGCCAACACCATGGCGTTCCAGGTGAGAAGCCAGCTGTGCTCAGCTCTTTCTCTCCTCACTCTTTATTGATGAGCCGGTGGCGGAATGGAGGTGATCAGTGCCTGGAGAGGGACAGCACCTGGACAGCCACTTCACTTTCCTCTCTCTTTGTGGTTAAGTTCAGGTTCAGTCCCAAAGTCCATAAAACATAAGGATACTTCTGAGTGACTGGCAGAGGCAAGAAGGAGATAAAGAGGAAATACTGTCAGTGTGTAGGGTCATTTTTGCACCTCTGTTATCACCCAGTCTGGCTGTTGTGGTCTTTCATAAGTGTATAAGGCAAGAGCTGAGCCTGGCTTCATGGGTAGACACTGGACAAAACATTCACAACTCTGGGTGGATGTCTTAGGACTCTGTCACAATGGGGTTGAAGTAAATGTTTCACAGATTCTTCTTTTAAACTCTGTTGTTTTCAGGTAAGATGATCAAATACTTTTATAGTGCTAAATATGTCTGGCGCTATTCTAAGCACTTGACATAGATTGCCTCATTAAACCCTCACAACAATCTTAGGAGGTAAGTACTGTTGTTATCCCCATTTCACAGATGGGGAAATTGTGTCACTGAGGGTTTAGGTAGACCAACATTATGGTCCTTTTAATGGGTTACCAGGCTGCCTAAGTCAAGTGTTGAGGTTTGTTGAAGCAGAAAGTTTTTGGCAGAGATAGAATGAAGGGGACTGGAGAAAGAGAACTCACAGTTATTAAGCAGTAGCAAAGGGCAAAAGATAGCATGTAGTGAGGGGCCTAGCTTGGAACAAGAGGAAAACACAAGGAAGCCCAGTTAGTCTCCCTCTCCATGGCAGTATCTCACAGTTGCATAATCATCTCTGCCATATGCCTTAATGCTTCAAAGGCTCCTGATATTGTCCCCACGGGGCAAAAAAAGGAAGCGAGATTGGCACACTCTATGGGATAGAAAGAGTCCCAGAGGCCATTTGGGAATGTGGTCATATCGTGATTTATCTGTTTTTTCGAGTTGCATCAGAATGGAGCTGCCCACAGCTTCATCCATTGACCAGGATGCTAAGACACAAGGTTACCTGCCTCCTGTTATCCACGCTCAGGGATTAGGCACCCCACACCCCATTTCTTGCTTGAAGAATTGCAGTGTTCCCTCCTGATGAAACTCTGAGCCCTGTACCGTCTTCCTGCATTCCACCCACCACATAACCCTCGAGAAGCAGCTAGCCCTGTTCATGTGGTCCTGAGACTTGAAGTTGCTTTTCCACTTATGCTTCAGAAGCAAGTTTAAGGAGAGGAGGCAGCCCCATGACTTCTCCTTTGGAGCACCAACTCCTAGGTATTTTGTGAGGTTGGGCTGAGAGCTGTGGGCTCTGGAAGACGCCTGGCAATTGGTATTCCCCTGAGAGGGTGTCTCTCCGTGGGCCTTCATTCCTCTTCTCTGTTCCTCTAGAATGACGTTTTTGAATGGTCCCGAGATCACCGTGCCCACCACAAGTTTTCAGAAACGGATGCTGATCCCCACAATTCCCGACGTGGCTTTTTCTTCTCTCACGTGGGTTGGCTGCTTGTGCGCAAACACCCAGCTGTCAGAGAAAAGGGTGCTACACTAGATTTATCCGACCTAAGAGCTGAGAAGCTGGTGATGTTCCAGAGGAGGTGAGTGACATGATGATGGAGCTGGGGACCTGGCATTTGTGGACCCCCTTTTTTCTCCTAGGACTTGTCAACATGAGCTGAGAAATTTACTTGGTTTCCATATCTCAGATTATAATTTAAAACCCTAGTTTTTAATAGCCCATGGACCCAGAGCCATAGACTGTTGTTTCTTTTTCTATGAGCTACCTAAGCCAATTAAATTCAACAAATGTTTGTTGACGTAGGACGGTCATGGATACAAAGCCAAATGTGTCATAGTCCTTACCTTCAAGGAGTTCATAGCTTATTGGGGAGTGGAAGGATAAGCCAAGTGTCCAAATACCTATGATACATGGCAAAATATTTTCCATAGCGAGGAGAGGCACAAAGGGGAGGGACACCGCAGAGTGGGGGACATCAGGAAGGGCTTATGAAGAAAGTAGCTTTGGAATCCACTGATGGATGGCACAGGGCAGGTGGGTGGGGGGACAGTGCAAACAGAAAGAGCTGAAGTGTGTTCCTGCAGCAGAGTCCTGCTTGAAATACAGGGTGTGGTAGGAAAAAAGACTAGCAACAGAGACTGATGCCATTGTTATGGAGTCTTACAAGCAGACAAGGTTTAATTCAACCCAAGCGATAGGAAACCATGGAAAGGTTTTTGAGCCAGAAGGTGGCATGGTTGGAGGTGTGCTTTAGAAAGGTAGCTCTGGGGTGGATGAGAGAAGGCATTGAACTAAAGAGGTGGGGAAGTCTTGGGTTTCCATGCAGGGAAGTGGTGGTAGGAATGGAGAGGAGCTGAAGGCGGCAGGGGTTACTAATGATACAAGAGTAGCAGGCTTAACTGCTGAAGGCATCTAGGAAATCAGTTCCCTGGTAATGTCGAATGCTTGCTGTACCTTTGGGAGGAGGAAGAAGGAATAGGGCCTCCAAAGGGACAGATCTGCTGGCATCTAGAGGACATTTGGGGTGCCTCTCTGAGGGAGAAGAAGAGGAAGGATGAGAAAGATTCCTGGCTAGCAGGAGATGAAGGCAACATACTAAACAAAAATTCTGATGGCCCAGTAGTTAAGATTCCACACGTGCACGGGGCACGGGTTCTATCTGTGATCCAGGAACTAAGATCTCCTCGTGCCACCTGGTGTAGCCAAAAAAAAATAAATAAATAAAAGATTGACTTAAACATGGATTCTGCAAAGAGCACTGCTGAAAGGGAAAAAAAGCCCAACGGCAGAACTGAAAAACCCGGGAAGGAGAACTCAGTCTGTAGCTTGGACCCTGTCTATTTCCCTGAAGTAGTAAAAGAGAACAATGGATTTAGAGTCAGGAGATGAAGCATTCCAGTCCTTGCTCCACCACTTCCTGGTAGTGTGACCCTAGAAAAGTCATTTAACCCCTCATGAGAAGTATGATAATAACACTAAATTCTCAGAAAATTTCTTTGCCCATTCCCTCTTGTTCGGTTGCCTGCCACACCGTGCTCTCAGTGTAGAAAGGGACAGCCCAGCCCTGTGAGAGTGGAAAATCAGGTAGGTCTCAGCGTCCTCTCTCCACTCACTGAGCGTATGATCTCTCAATGCAGGTACTACAAACCTGGTGTCCTGCTGTTGTGCTTCATCCTGCCCACACTCGTGCCGTGGTATCTATGGGGTGAAACGTTTCAAAACAGCCTATTTTTTGCCACCTTTCTCCGTTACGCTGTTGTGCTCAATGCGACCTGGCTGGTGAACAGCGCTGCCCATATGTATGGATATCGCCCTTACGACAAGACCATCAACCCCCGAGAGAATATCCTGGTTTCCCTGGGAGCTGTGGGTAAGTCAGCAGTCCACAGCAAGACCACGTCTAGTGGTCTGCTGCTTAGGGTATTAGGTTACGAACCAGAAAAACTAGATTTACCTGTTTTATGACCCCTCTCCATATGTCATTCCACTATAAAACTAAGGGACAGTATTAGAAAACCCTTGAAAGTGAAGCAACAAGTCCTATGTAAAGAGAAAAGGGTGAAAAATAACAATGCCTTTAATTCCAGGTTTAAGAGCAAGCCACAGAATGCTATGATGAGCCCCTTTGGGCTGTTCTCTTCCCAGTCATCTCTGATCTGGGTGGTAGTCTTGCTTGGGGCAGGGACTGCATAAATAGAAGAGTAGGGTCCTCTGGGTGGCCAGGAAGCCTAGTGTGTTATATTTAGATGTGATATACAGAGCAAATACTTGTCATTTAACTCAATAAGCTTCTCTTTTATCACCTTCCTGTATTCAGAGGGGCAATATTTGAAGTGTATCACATGCCTTACTGCCTGGTTGATGCCAGTATGAAAGACATCAAAGCAGCTTTTGGTGGCCCTTTATCACCACCTACCACTCTCTTCTCTTATCCTTTATTTTTCTCTCTTCTGTTTCTCTGCTGGGAACACTCCCTCCCCACAGTGTGACTTAGGAAACTCCCAGTAAAGCAATTACTCACTGACCTAATGCTGACTATTCAGGAATTTATTTCTCCCATTCCTGTTCAATAGCCAGACAACAGGGTTCTGCCATCTGTCTCCATTTTCTTTTTCTTTTTTTTTTTGGTCTGTCACTCTTTTCAGCTAAATATAGACCTTGACTAAGGCCTTGAATTAGGTTTCCTTAGGCAGACCCCACGGCCTCTTCCAGTGATCAGGGCTTCTGGTCATCCAGCATAGATAGATAACCTCCCTGCTCCACACATGGGCATAAGCCATGGCCTAGCTGTCCCTCGGTTCTCTTTAAAACCTTCCTTTATACTCTCAACCCTGACCATCTTTTCCGTTTTTATTACTCTCTGTACTAAAGACATTTTTTCATTCCTTTTTAATTTTCATGCATCTTTCCCTCCTTCCAGACACCATGTACTGTTTACATGTTCTTACTCTGAACCATGTTTGAAATCAATCACATTATAGGCTATTTTCGTAGAAAACCAGTGAACGTCATGGAAGGTTTCTGGAATGAGATCAGTCCTGTACTACAAACAGATCCGTTGTGAGCTTCCCCAAGCCTCTTCAGAGTGGCTGTCAGTATCTCACTTATTGTTCGTCCCTTCATCCCTGTTGCTCCCCACTTATCACCTCACCCTTTGTTCTCTGGTTGCCTGTTTCCCCTGCTTCCCTGCCATTCTAATCTCGTTCTTCTTGAGTTACCTCCCCACCCCCAGTCACATGCTCATCTTCTCTCTGCCAGAGCTAACCTCCCCGCTTGAGCCTCTCTTGGCTATATCTTGCTGTTCCAGTTACAGAGTCTCATCCTTCTTTTGCCCACTAACCTTCCTCCACTTTCTTTCCTCTCTTGGCACCGTGTGTGTGTGTCTGATTGTTTTAAATCTGATAAGTGTGGGCCTAGCTAGTGCTTAGACAGAGCCTAGTTGCAAAGTCATTTATGGAAATTAGCGATCTTCCATCAGTATCTTTAGCCTTGGGGTTATCCTACCCTCCTACTCAGTTCACATTGAATAAATTGATGATCCACACTATGAATGAACCTTGAGATGGTGCCATGGATGGTGTTATTCCCATCACAGGACTTCCTTCCTTGTTGGTTATCAATGTCATTATTACTGTACTGGGGCTCTTTCATCTTCAAAGGGCTCAGCACACTCTTTTATTAGCTATTTACCCCAGCCTCATAAGGGTATTGTTACTGATGTGGTTCACAAAGAAGATCCTGCCTAGGACTGGAGAACTCTGTCGATGGAGTTTCCACAGCTTGACTCATTACAGAAATTATTCTGAATCTAGAATTTCTTTGATTTTCCTCTGTCCAGCAAAGTGAACTGCTTGTTTCAGAATTTTAGAGGTTAGAAGGAATACCTAAACTTTTTGATTCTTATTCCCTCAGAGAGCTTCTGTTTTATCAGCATCACCCCCAGGGTGAAAGCTCAAAGAAATAGGAGCCAAAACAGTCCACTCTGAAACAGTAGAGGCTGAGGAAACTTAGGCCCCTGGGCCAGGCCTACTTTCTTCTGACTTTTGACTGTGTCGCCCAGTTCTCTCGGTACCTTCAAGAATGCCCATGCGGTGGGGGAAAGTGTACTTCTTTGCTCATCTTTGTAAGAAACCCAGCAAAAGTTCTTCATTCTGGACTCTCTCTCCACTCTAACACATGCACATGTACACAGAGCCTTTAGGGTCTTATACCAATATGTAGTGAAGCTCTGGAGTTTTCTAGTCTAACACCCATTCCTACTGATAGCAGTTTCTCTCAAATCATCTTATCTTTTCAGAGAAACTGCCAGCCCTTCTCCCATAAAGGTTCCCAGAGAGCCATGGTGACCAGGTTCTCCCCAGTCATTTCTGAAGATGCCTCTGAGGGGATCTATCTGGTTCAGAGTTTAAAAGACTAGCTGCATTCATTCATTCAACAGCAACAGGTTTCTACTAAGTGTGAGGCATTCTGCTAGGGAACCGGAGTGCCAAGATCAAGCAGCCGGCAATCCACAGTATAGCTGCTTAACTTTTCTCTGCTTTTGTTCCAGGTGAGGGCTTCCACAACTACCACCACACCTTTCCTTATGACTACTCTGCCAGCGAGTACCGCTGGCACATCAACTTTACCACATTCTTCATTGATTGCATGGCTGCCATCGGTCTGGCTTATGACCGGAAGAAAGTATCCAAGGCTGCCGTCTTGGCCAGGATGAAAAGAACTGGAGAGGAAAGCTACAAGAGTGGCTGAGTTTCTGGTCCCTTGGATTCCTTTTCCAAAAGCCAGCTGGGCAGAGGTTTAATGTTCTGTTTATAAACTACTGAATAATGCTACCAGGATGCTAAAGATGACGTTAACCCATTACAGTACAGTATTCTTTAAAATTTTCTTTTTAAATTGAAAGCCAACAACTCTGCCTTTATGATGCTAAGCTCATGTTCTTATTTCTTCTCTTATCTTCTTTCTCTTCTGTTCCCATTATCTTTCCCTTTGTTTTGTCCCTATCACCTTCCTTTCTCTTTCTCCTCATTGCCCCCAAGGCAAGCAGTTGGTCAGTCATTGGTGGGTTTCCAGCTTCCAAAGCCTAGACGACCCTTCTGTAGTCTAAAACAAGTGGTCTTTGCCCTGGCTGACCCTTTCCTTGAGCTGTCTGAGCTTTAAGGTGGATGGCTCGAGCTAGATATATGACAGAATCTTCTGGGAAGGGCCCTGATGATCTTCGGCCCAGGCTTTTGCTAGATGAAATGGAAAAATAACTTTATTTTGGCACCAAACTGCAAAAACAGGTAACTTGTCAGGGGAGAGAGTCAGCATGCATGGTGTGATTGATAAATAGGGTGAGTTGAAGTGGGAAACAAGGCAGGAAGCTGCTGCTGTGATCAGACACCCCTGTCTGCCCATCACCCAGCATGCTCCCTTTCTCTCCTGACTCTGGGAAATAGCTGTGGAGCAGGGCAGTCCTAGAACTCAAAAGCAAATCTCAATGTCCTGATATACTTTAGGCTGAGGATAAAGAAGAAGCATTTAGTTTGTGGTAAAAGTGGTCTCTGCTGCAGATGAATTGTTTTCTTTCTTTCATAACAGGAAGATTTCTTATTCTAGATAGCAAGAAATCTTGAGGTTGGTTATTTCCAGAATTGCTGACTCCAGCAGCTCAGGAAATTGTCAAAATTCTTTCATCTTTCTACTCTGCCGTCTTGGGGATATTGGTCAGCTCCCCTCATAGTAAGAAGGTGGCTACAGCATTTTGAGACTTCAAAAAAAGAGATGCGTTGGTGGTATGGTGGTGAGCATAGCTGCCTCCCAAAAAAGAAAGAATTTTAGGAGGTGGAGTTGGGTCAAACATAAAGCTATATATACATGGGTACTTTGGTTGGAATATTAAAGTAATTCTCTCAGAGTATTTCCCTCTGAAAGAAAGGGGGCTTGAAAAAGAGGAAGAATTAGCCAGGTTGCCTCCTTTCCTCTCGCTGCTGGACAGGAGATGGAGAGGTTGAGGGGCAGGGTCTGTAGGCAGTTCCTGAGATAAGGTTACAAAAGAAAGGTTCTGAGATTACATTGCTGGGGGATTCAGAAGGTACTGAGTAAGTTGTTGGGTGTCCTGATATGGAAGCTGGTTATACAAACAAGTTAGATGTTGGGTTCATTTCATTAATTCCACTTTCTCCTTGGATTGAGAAAGTATTCAAAGGCTTCTCCCCACAGTGTTGAACCCTTTCACTCATTCCTTCTATTAATTTCTAGCTAAAAGTAGAGGACTGGCTGGGGGCTGGGGTAGGAATCTCTTAACTACCCTATCAATTCTTGGCTCTGCCCTCTCTGTCCACTTTCTCCTGCTGGTTCTATCTCCTTGATGTTTCCTTCTTTCTCTGGACAGGCAAGCCTCTTCTGTGCGAATTCAGAGGCAGTGACGGCTACTGCTGTCCAAGTCGTTGCCTCTCTCACCAACAGAATGGTCAGGGTCACTGAACCACTGTTTCTCTTTACAAAGTTGAGCAAGCTGCCACTTTCACTTGGCCTCCAGAGTCTCCATCTATATCTTTGTGCTCCCTACCACACTGATGACTCCAGACGAGGCTGGCAAACCCTGCTAGAAACATCCTGGGCACAGGCATTCGCATTCATGAGGCACGGCCAAGCCGAATGCTCATGTTGTGCCAGAGCCAGCCATGGAGCCAAAGAGGATTTGTTTTTAGTCTCCTCTGTCTGGGTCAGAACCAGAGAGCATGCTGGATGCCCCCTGCTTACTGGGTAAGCTGCCTAGCCTGAGTCAGTGCTCCCGGCGGACAGTGCAATGCTTGCAGAAGCATGGGGAGCCTAGCCTTCACTGGGAGCACAAGAAGCAAAGGCAGGCTCCAGAGTGCCTCACGCAGAAGGGGGCCCCAGCCCCCTGGAGGGAGCCAGGGTGCACCGCAAGACCCTGACTGAGGCTTAGGACGTGAGATGCCATGAACTTTGCTGAACAGTGTCTCTGTTCAGCAAACTAACCAGCATTCCCCACAACACAGTCTAGGGCCGACAATAGTATAGAGGAGTGTTGGAAGAACCTTGGGTCCCTTTGTCCCTGTAACCTCAGTTGTCAAGGCAGAAGCCTGGCTTTATTCCTATTTAAAGGTTGAAAATATACAATACCAAATGCTCTGCCACTGTTGAGCTCCAAGGATGGAAAGGAGGAGAGCATTTCTTCCTGTATTAATTGGATAGATGGAGGCTACAGGGCTTGGGCTAAACTAAAGGCATCCTTGTCTTTTGAGCTGTTCCTCTCAGTAGGGAAAAAAAAAAAATCTAATGGAAGATCACTGTAGATTAGATCCTCTGACTGAAGCACCTACCCCTTGGAAATGCCTGTGGGGTAGTTTTAATTCCACAGGTCATCAGATGCATGCTTTACAACTGATGATCAGAAACAACTTATCTTTCTATTCTAATTGTATTCCATGGATCTGATCTATACCATGACCCTACACAAGGCTGGATGGTGTCCTTGGGCCCAGGGTACTTGTACTTGTGTAGGTGGGGGTTGTCTACTGAGTAAGGAATACTGTTTTTAAGGTTCTAAAGCTAAATTCAAATGATGCGTTAATGACCCAGAAACTCAGATCTGATGGTGTCTGAATTTCTAACAGTCCTTGCTTTGTGGGTATGCTGACAACTTATCTGGATGCCTTACATCTTTTCTAAACAGTGTTGCCTCTGAGCCTGTTCTGCTCCCTCCCTGCTCCCTCTGTGGAGTCCCTTTGCACCCCAGAGCCTGCAGAAGTGGCTGGTATAAAAGGGGGCCTGGCTAGAGAATGAGCAGTATAGCTGTTTGCAGGATTCCTTTCTGGGCTTCATTTTGGAAACTTTGCTTAGGGCTGTTTTTCTTAATTGCCCGCATTTGATGGAGGGTAGAAGGAATTTTGAATGTATTTGATTTATTATTATTATTATTATTTTAGATTAAAAGATGGTTGTAGCATTTAAAATGGAAAATTTTCCTCCTGGTTAGCTAGTATCCTGAGTGTATTCTCTATAAATGTAGCTCAAATGGGTCATCATGAAAAGTTCAAGAAAGCTTGATGTCAAAGTTATATGGGTGGTTAAGGCCAGGGCCTGTCCTACCACTGTGCCACTGACTTGCTGTGTGACCCTGGGCAAGTCATTTAACTATAATGTGCCTCAGTTTTCCTTCTGTTAAAATGGGATAATAATACTGACCTACCTCAAAGGGCAGTTTTGAGGCGTGACTAATGCTTTTTATAAAGCATCTTGGAATTCTCTTAAGTCCTGAGTATTTTTATAGTAGCAGTATCCACTGTAAAGTGTGTCCACCATGAACCACGTGTCCTGGATGCAATCAGGAATCTATATGGTTCTCTCTGAGAGACTGAATAAATGCATCAGCTAAGGGGTGGATAACTAGCCAGACAAAATCTGAGAATGCATAAACTCATTGCCATGGAAACATACACAGGATACCTTTTCCTTGATTGGGTGGGATTTTTCCCTTTTTATGTGGGATAGTAGTTATTTGTGACCTAAGAATAATTTTGGAATAATTTCTATTAATATCAACTCTGAAGCTAGTTGTACTGATCTGAGATTGTGTTTGTTCATAATAAAAGTGAATCTGATTGCCCTGTGTCTGAGCTTTTTGGCTGTGATTCAGTCTCTTCACCACCTTTATGTCCTGTTCCTGTACCTTTAAGAGTGAAAAAGAAGTAGAAACCGCAACGGTTGACTCATACCCCAGTAACCTGCCCTGCCCTCCTGCCCTTCTAGGGGTAACTTTAGGTTAAACTCAGCCTTGGCAGCAGGAATCCAGGAGTCTGCTGCCATTAGATAAAACACGTTAACACCCAGCAAGCACTTTGGGTCTGGGGAAATACCACGTCTCCTGTGTGTCCCATGGTCACATGAGCCCAAAATAGAGGAAGGGAGCAGCAAGAGACACTCTTTGGAAAGCAGTTCTGTACCTGGCAAGCCAGGCTGGGCCATCCAGGTCGTTCATCTGAAATGGAAACAAAAACGTCTCTCGGGGGAATAAAGCTTCCTGAAAATGCTGATTAACAGCAGCAGGAAGACAGGGAAAAAATTAAAGGAAAAGCTTGTAAATTCCTGGAATAGAAGGCTTCATGATCATTAAGGGGAAAAGGTTTTTAGCTTTTACTACCTTATCTGAGACTGAGAAGGAAATGGCAACCAGCTCCAGTATTCTTGCCTGGAAAATCCCATGGACAGAGGAGCCTGGCAGGCCACAGTCCATGGGGTCACAAGAGTTGGACATGACTTAGCGACTAAACCACCACCATCTTATCTGAGAATCTGAGTGGATAAGAGAAGGACATTTTATGGTTTGAGAGAGCTTCATTTTCCAACAGGAGCTACCCGGTCAATGCCTGGGCTTCTAAACATTCACCAGAACCAACCTCCTTCACTTCTTAATGTAAAGTTAACTCACCCTGGACAAGAAGCAAGATTCTCTCTGATTCTGAGCATCCAACATCAAGTCTATATTCACTGAGGTCTTGCCAGACCTTAATAAGTTGATGGTGTACTTTCTTAATCAATATCTGGCTTTCCACCCCTTTCCCTCTATTTTGTTTGAAAGGTTCGGGTTGGGAATTTTTTCCTGTTGCTCTGTAATTGCCCTGTTCCTTCCAAGTCTTACCTTTGTCTTGGAGACAGAGACACCAGCCACATGTAAAAATGGCAGTTGCTATAAACTAAAGCCTACTTAGAATGATATATTTGTGATACCAAACTCCTTAGAAAAGTTCACAGATGTACCATGTTCTATATTAGATAGAGGGATTGAGGCCAAGCCTCAACAGAAAAATCCCACAACCTTTTGGTGCTGGAAATCTGAGTTCTAAGTCCACCAGACCCTCAGACGCCATGATAACATTTACAATAGCCAGGCACTGTAGCGAGTACTTGACAGTGAGTGCATTTTCTCATGGTATGTGAAGTAAGTGCTCTGATTACCCCAGTTTTACTGATGAGGGAACCGAATTCACTGGGAGAAAAAACACTGTGGCAGTGAGCGACAATTCTGTGATCCAGTTCCAGGAGTTCACTCATTAACTGCTCTCCATATGAGTGTGAAGTAGATAACCATCTAAGTAAACCTGGAGTGCACAAATCTCATATGCAAGTAGCTGGCTGGTGAGATGCACTTTACACAGAGGCAAAGCCTGGCTGCAGTGGCAAAGAGCTAAATTTATGCAAAGTCAAATTGCAGAAGCATTCTCTGGTCCAGAAGAACCCAACTCATGCCACCTCATGACCTGTTATAACATTGAACCACACCTGAGTTTTAACCTCTCTGACAATAGAAACATATCTGACATTTCCTCTAAACTTTTGCAAACCATATTCCACCCTGCTGCCACATTTTGAGATCCTTACAACCGAAGCAACTTAGCAGCAGCAGCAGCAGCAGCCCTATCTCTTGGAAAAGAAAATGGCAACCCACTCCAGTATCCTTGCCTGGAAAATTTCATGGATGAAGGAGCCTGGCAAGCTACAGTCCGTGGGGTTGCAAAGAGTTGGACACGACTGAGTGACTTCATTTCACTTTAAGGGTATCTCATCTTTTAGAAATGTCTCCTGCACCTGAACAATCTGTGTTTGATAGAGTTATTGAAAGATCTCACATCTCATTTGAAATTCTGTCTCTGCGACAAACTGTGTGAAATGTCCCAGGGAGTGGGAGTTGTGTTCTGTGACCGGTAGTTAACTTACTAAGCCGCAGGCAAAGTGCTGCTTCTTGTATGCTGACTTTGGAGCAAATGCCACAGGCCTTAATTGCAGGTTCCAAGCAGTTGAGATTCTATACTAGGATTGCTGGAGGCAGGGCTTTCCCCTTTTCCAGACCCAGGTTACCCCCTCCCCCACCCTGGCCTTACCAAGCCTGCTGCACCCAAGCCACAGAGAGCTCACAAAGCCCAAGTGTCTGCTGTGCTGACTCACGCGGCCCTTCTACAGCCAGGCCAGGACCATCCAGAAGGGCCTAAGGGGGGCCCTCTTCTTTTGGCCATCTCCGATAGGAGCAGGGAACAGCTAGGGCAGGGCCAGGCTTTAAAACTTTGTGACCAACCAGAGGAAAACGAAAATGAAAGGGCTGACTGCACAGTCAGAGAATTCTGAACAGCAGTGAGGATTCACCCTTCAGTCTTTTTCTTTGCTTGTTTCATATCCATATGTTTTAAGTAAAACTCACATACCATAAAGTTAGCCATTTTAAGGTGAACAATAGGGTGACATCTTAGTCCATACAGAACACTGTGCAACCCCTACTTCTATACAGTTCTGAAACCTTTCCTTCACCCCAAAAGAAGACTTGTTCCACACTCTCCGTCTCCCTCATGCCAGCCCCTGGCAACCTCCAATCTGCTTTCTGTCTCTATGGATCTACCTATGCAGGATATTTCACACAAACAGAATCCTACAAGATGTGACCTGCTGTCCACACAGACCTTCTGTGTCTGGCTTCCTCCTCTCAGCACAGTGATTTCGACGGCCACCCATGCTGTGGTATGTCGCAGTACTTCACTTCTTTTTAATGCCAAATAATATACCATTGTATAAATATACCACAATTGCTTTCTCTATTCCTCTGTTGTTTCCACCTTTTGACTATTGTGAATTGTGTTGCTATGAACACTTGTGTGTAAGAAATTGAGTGTGTGCGTGCTCACTCACATCTGACTCTGCTGCGACCCCAAGGACTATAGTCCGCCAGGCTCCTCTGCCCATAGGATTTTCCAGGCAAGAATACTGGAGCGGGTTGCCATTTCCTCCCCCAGGGGCTCTCCCCAACCCAGGGATCAAACCCACGTCTCCTGCTTGGCAGGAGGATTCTTTACCACTGAACCACCTGAGAAGTCCCAAATAATTGAGTCTGGTCTTCAATTTATTTGGGTTTATACCTAGGAGAGGAATGGGTAGATTGTATGGCAATCCTACATTTAACTCTTTGCAGAACCACCAAACTGTTTTCCACAGCAGATGCACCATTTATGTTTCCACAAGCAATGCTCATATCACCCATATTCTTTTACTTTTTCACCCTTTATACTTAACATGTACTCATTTGTTCCTTTCCTGCTCCCTACTTGCAAGAAAGCCCAGTTCCCACTGACTTCCCTTTCTTTCCCGGGGCGGGGATAGAGGATGGGAGAAGCTGCACCTCTAGTAGAAAGATGATCCCCCCATAAACCGGGGCAGCAGGAGCCCCTCTGGCTTTATGCTTTGCCTCTGCCCTTACCTCTTCAACAAACAGGATTCTGTGACCAGAAACAGAGGAGGGCAGGCTTCCATCTCCCTGTGGCACACCCACCACAGCCATTTATGTTATCCCATAAAACGACCTTCCCAGCGCCCTCCAACACTTCCCTCCTTACACAGAATATTCTATTAAACTGTCTTAAACAGCCAAAACTGAGAACAGAAAGGAAGCAGCTCCGTGTGGAAACTGCCAACCTTGGCTCAGCTCTGCAGGCGAGTGTTTTAACTCTCAGCTCAAGCTTAAGATCTCCGAAGACACAACCCCGAGCCTTGTGCTGCCCATCCCCCCTGCTAAAGGGCCTGCCTGTCTGAGCTTGTCTAGGCCTGGCTGGGCGCAGACATGAATGGAAAGGAAGAGCTTCCCTCTCCACCCCCTCTCACCGGGGTTACTGCTGGTCACAGAGCTATTTACATTTACAACAGCCCAACAGCGCCTGATCAGGCGGGAGCCAATCAGCAGCCCCCAAGCTTGTCTGACTCCGTCTGCGCCAATCAGGAGGTGCTATCCTTATAACCTCTCTCTCTTTGAATCACACAGGGCGGTTGTCGCCTGTTTTGGGGAGGGGAGCCTGACTCAAGAGTTCAGGCTTTCTCTAGACCTCAGTTTGCCATTCACTGGAATGGGGAAAATACTGAAACAACACTCAGCTGGGGAGACAGCTGCACATAGAATTCTAGGAGAGTGTTATAAACGAATGGAGAACACGGTGTCTTCCTTCCCAGCACAGATCCTGTGCCTCTGTGCTTCGAAAAATTGTATTGAGAGAGTTTCTCTTCCCTCACTGCCACCCCCTCTCTGACTCAGGATTATCAATATGGGCTCTTCATCCATGATTGTCTTGCAGGCGGTGCGACGTTGCTGACCACAACAGGCCAGTAGGCAGAGCTAACTTTTATTCTCACCAACAATAGTGCAAACACCTGTCAGTAAAAGGCAAAGAGCAAAGGATCAGCAAAACAGGCTGAAGACTGGATAGTCACAGGGTAGAGCAGAAGCAAGAACGTGTTTGGGAGTGTTCAGGGCTGATGTAACCGGAACATGCAGGACTTGGAGTGCAACGTGGCGAGAGGCCTTGAAAGCCAGCCTGGAGCGTTTAAACATGCTTCCGTGAGTGACACAGAGCCCCGGGAGCCACCAGCTATTTTCAAGCAGGAGAAGGAAATAATCTCCGTTCTTCCAGAAGTTATCTCTGATGATTCAGAAAGTTAACATAAAGAGCAGATCAAGGATCACATTGGGGCTGGAAGATCAGATCGATAGGAGGTCATGAGACCTAAACACTAGGATATTAATGGCCAAATGGAAAGTACGGGCACTGGGTTGAGAGGTCTTTTGGAGTCAAATCGATAGCACTTAATTGATTGGATGCTTCCCGGGTAGCACTAGTGGTAAATAATGATCCTGCCAAGGCAGGAGACGGAAGAGACACAGGTTTGATCCTTGGGTTGGGAAGATCCCCTGGAGGAGGGCATGGCAACTCACTCCAGTGTTCTTGCCTTTAGAATCCCATGGACAGAGGAACCTGGTGGGCTACAGTCCATGGGGTCACAAAGAATCGGACACGACTGAAGCAGCTTAGCACGCATGAGAGATGACCTGGGAGAGTAGTCAGAAATGACTTTGAGGTTTCACTCCTGTTTGACTGGAAAGGAAGCACCTGCACTAACTGAAATAGGTGGTTTAAAAAAGAGAGAGAAGCAGATTTTGGAAAGAGAATAGGAGTTCAACTTTTAATATGTGGAGTTGAAATTACAAGAATATCTATGTGGAAAAAATACCTAGTAGACTGTAGGGAATAGGGATCTTAGTGCTAGGAAGAAAAATAAAAATGAGCTCCAAGGGATTTATACTGAAACTAGGAAGAAAACCGATCACCTGGGAAGGGACTGCACAGTAAGCAGATTCAGCAACAGAATCTTGGGAAATACTGACGCTTAACAGGAAGAAAGAGGACACAGAGTTAGCAAAACCTAGACTAACAAGTATGAGATATGAGGGAAAACAAGCAAGCAAACTAGAACAGCATATGAGAAGTAAAATATTAATTCCAGGAAGAGGGAGCAGGACATTGCAAAAAACAGATATCTGACAAAAGGACATTGGTTAAATAAATTATGAAACGTTTATTTAATAGACTATTATGCAGAAATTAAGATTATCTTGTAAAATTGTTGCCATCAGAAGATGTTTAATAAATCTTATTAAGAGAAGCATTCCTTTTTAAAAATAGTATGTACAAAATTATTTTTTAAAATTACATATATGACTGCAAATGGGCATGAGGGAAATTTTAGGGGGAGGGAAATGTTCTATATGCTGATTGAGGCAGTATTAACACAACTGTATACAACTGCCAAACATCCTCAAACCATAATGCCTTAGAAAAGGAGAAGTGGCTGGCGATGGTGTCTATTTCATAGAGTTATTCTGGGAATTAAGTGGCATGGTGCCTGGAACATAAGAAGGGCTTGGTCAGTGGCGAAGGAAAGGGTAATGGTAAAGAAGGAAAAACTTCTTCCTCTTTCCTTTCTAGGTTTGTCTGTTGTTCTAAGAATTAAGTTGACATGGGACAGATTAACAAGAGATAATAAAATTCAACTGCATACCTATAGGGGCCCTATAAGAAAAATGAGATCCAAAGACAGCTGTTACAGGTCTTGGGAGAAGTAAGCCACTCCTCACCGGATTTGTCCAACCTCTAGTATGGGGTGTGATAATGGATGAGCTTACCTCTTTGATTCCACCTAATTCTTAAAAAATATTTAACTTTTTAAAAAAGTCTTTATTGAATTTATTACAATATTGTTTCTGTTTTTATGTTTTGGTTTTTTGGCTGGGAGGCATGTGGGATCTTAGCTCCCCGACCAGAGATTGAACCCTCATTCCCTGCATTGAAAGGTGAAGTCTTAACTACTAGACAGGCAGGGAAGTCCCAGGTTCCACCTAATTTTAAGACTCTATGATTTTAAGTATATGAAAGCCCTTTCTCAAGATGATAGAAGTTAAATTTTGTTGTTTTCAGTCTGTGGAATGGATGTCCACCTTGCCTCTTTTGATTGTCTGAGCAATATCCCATCTCTTTATGGTTTTAAGCACATCTATTTAAATTGTCTTTATGACCTGGAATAGAGGAGCTTAAAATGGTAATGTCTGGCTGATAACAACTAACTGGATTTCAAAGTAGGCCTCTGGTAGAAATTTTATTATTATTGTATTTTATTGAAGTATAGTTGATTTACAATATTACATTAGTTTCAGGTAGACTGACTAAACTGAACTGAACTGATACAGCATAGTGATTCAGTTTTTTTTTTAACAGATTATACTCTATTAAAAGTTATCATAAGATAATGGCTATAATTCCCTGTGCTATATAATATATCCGTTTCTCTATTTTATATACAGTAGTTGATGTCTCTTAGCTCCATACCCCTAATTTTCCACTCTCCCTTTCCCTATCCCCTTTGGAAACTACTAGTTTGTTTTCCACGAGTCTGTTTTGCCTATACATTCATTTCTGTTATTTTTTATTTATTTGCGTTATTTAGATTATACATAAGTGATATCATACAGTATTTGTCCTTCTCTGTCTGCCTTATTTTACTAAGCATAATATTCTCTAGGTCCATCTATGGTGTCACAAATGGCAAAATTTCATTTTCTCTTAATGTCTGTGTGAAGTTCCATTGTGGGATTTCCCAGATGGCTCAGTGGTAAAGAATCTGCCTGCCAATGCAGGAGACACAGGAGGCATGGGTTCAGTCCCTGGGTCGGGAAGATCCCCTGGAGAAAGGAATGGCAACCCACTCCAGTATTCTTTTTTTTTTTAATTTTTACTTTACAATACTGTATTGGTTTTGCCATACATTGACATGAATCCACCACGGGTGTACATGCATTCCTAAGCATGAACCCCCCTCCCACCTCCCTCCCCATAACATTTCTCTGGGTCATCCCTGTGCACCAGCCCCAAGCATGCTGTATCCTGCATCAGACATAGACTGGCAATTCGTTTCTTACATGATAGTATGCATGTTTCAATGCCATTCTCCCAAATCATCCCACCCTCTCCCTCTTCCTCTGAGTCCAAAAGTCCGCTCTACACATCTGTGTCTCTTTTGCTGTCTCGCATACAGGGTCATCATTGCCATCTTTCTAAATTCCATATATATGTGTTAGTATACTGTATTGGTGTTTTTCTTTCTGGCTTACTTCACTCTGTGTAATCGGCTCCAGTTTCATCCATCTCAGAACTGATTCAAATGTATTCTTTTTCCACTCCAGTATTCTTGACTGGAAAATCCCATGGACAGAGGAGCCTCACAGGGTCACAAAGAGCTGGACATGACAGAGCACACACGCATACAAAATTCCCGTGTGTGTGTGCGTGTGTGTGTGTGCGTGCGTGCGCATGTGCACACGCGTGTGCATGCCACATCTTCTTCGCCCACCTGTCTGTTGAGGGGCATTTGGGTTACTTCCATATCTTGGCTGTTGTAAATAGTGCTGCTATGAACATTCAGGTGCATGTATTTGATTATTTGGCTTTAATATGGGTGCACATTATATTTTACTATCTGTATCACTCATTTTGGCATGCTGCAATATAATGGAGAAATTATTAGATGAGGAGTTAATAGGTCCTAGTTTCAGGTGAAACTAAATGCATGACTTTGAGAAAGGCATTAAATGCAGGAGCTTTCAACATGTGATCCATATACACCTGGAGATCCCCCAAGAAGCTCTCAGGGATCTTTGAGACCGCAATGAACTTCATGATAATATTAAACCTTTGTTTGTCTTTTTTCACCATCATGTTGACATTTGTACCAAGTAATGTAAACTTTTTGCACCTTGACAGGAATCAAGGCAGCAGCACCAAAATATACTAGAGTCATTGTATTTCTGTCACCCACTTGGAGGGAGTTCAGTTTCACTTAAAACTGTTCTTGATTAGGAAGTAAAATTTATTAATTATACTAAATCTTGACAGCTGAGAACATATCTTTTAAAAGTTTTGTGTTAAAAACAGGACGTATGCATAGAGCACTTCTGCTAACTATCACAAAATGATGATATAATCTTAAGAAAAAACATTACTATAAACACTTGAGTTGTGAGTTAAATTAAGCACTTTTTTCTAATCATTTTTTTCATATAAGATCATTTTTACTTAAAGGAATGACAGGCAAACTATAGACATTCAGACAGATGTTATTTAGAACATTAGTGATTGTTTTCATCAATGAAAACATCAGCTTGTTTTCATTAGTGAAATCTAGGAAAAAACTGCCAGTATATGTTCTCATGATAAAATTTGAGCTTTCAAGGAAAAGTTAGAAGTTAGAAAAACTTGCATGTGGCATTGAGTTGGACAACTCCCCTCAAATTACAGACTCCTCTGATGAAATCAGTGGTATTATTAATGATGGTGATTTTTTAATATTGTAGAATGAAACGTGTGAACATTTTGGAAGATTTGCGTAACGTTGTGAGCCAGTGTTTTCAAAATGAACAAAGAGCATTACAAAATCATGCATGGATAAAAGGTGCATTTGAAATGCAAGAGAGATCAATGGATTCTAATAAAAACAAAAAGTTCATTGATGTGGTTTCATATTCCGCACTGCAACTAACCTTTAAGTTGCTTGTTATTGTTCCATAAAAATTTGTTATGTTATCTGTTTATGTGAACATGTAATAGGTTACTTTTGACTAGACGGACCTTTGTTGGCAAAGTAATGTCTCTGCTTTTGAATATGCTGTCTAGGTTGGTCATAACTTTTCTTCCAAGGAGCAAGCGTCTTTTAATTTCATGGCTGCAATCACCATCTGCAGTGATTTTGGAGCCCCCCAAAATGAAGTCTGTCACTGTTTTCATTGTTTCCCCATCTATTTGCCATGAAGTGATGGGACCAGATGCCATGATCTTAGTTTTCTGAATGTTGAGTTTTACGCCGACTTTTTCACTCTCCTGTCACAAAGAGTCGGACACAACTGAGCAACTGAACTGAACTGAGTAGGTTACTATCTTACAGGTTATTGATAGGTTGTTGTTTAGTCACTTAGTCGTGTCTGGCTCTTTGCAACCCAATGGACTATAGCCCATTAGGCTCCTCTAGTAGAGAATCCATGGGATTCTCCAGGCAAAAATGCTGGAGTGGGTTACTGTGCCCTTCTCCAGAGGATCTTCTCAACTCAGGGATCTAACCTGCGTCTCCTGAATTGGCAGGCCACCAGGGAAGCCCTAATGATAGGTTATGCGGGTTTATTATATGAAGCCCATATAAACAAACCCTCTTCAGAGTCCTCTGCTTTTTAGTAACAGCTCTATTGAGATATAATTCACATACCATAAAATTCAGCTATTTAAAGTGTATAGTTCCCTGGTGTTTAGTATATTCACAGGATTGTGTAACCATCATCACAATCAATTTTAGCAGAGCCTCACTTAACAATTATTAGCAAACTGATTAATATAGCATAAACAGTCTTGCCTATGTTCTCAGGCAGAAAGAAAAGTTACTTTTTTGGAAGTCACTGCCCCATTCCCAGCCACTTTTTGCTGTCAACTTGCTAAACTTGCAATTAGTTAGACTCATAGCCTTTTTTTCCCCACCTGAACTGTTAAGCAAAAGCTTCTACATGCTGTTTGTAAAATTAATATTTTGAATATAAGCATGGTAAATTTCATCTTTTGTTAATCTTAACTTTGCAACCCTTTGAGTTCTTTGAATCCCCAATTCATTCCTCTAAGATATTAAATATCTCTTCCAGTTTTGCTTAATTGAAAATAGGATAAGTATGCCTTCTCTGTCACAGATAAGAGGGTTGTCTAGGTCAGAGCCAAGGACAGTGCAAATTGTTTTGAACTAATCTAAAAGGAGAGATTCTTCTCCCCTGAGTACCATGCAACGAACAGATAAGCTCACCTGACCTACCAGGGTCACTTAACTGTGTCCTCCAAAAAGTTATCTCGTTTATATCATGGGCCAGCCTTAGAACCAGAGCCAGTAGATAGCCAGTGAAAGGGAAAGAAAAAATATTCTATAATTTGGTAGCTTAAGGATAATGTTCTCTGTAAAAATAACCAAAGCTAATAGGGCTTCTGCCTTTTATCCCTGGTGAGGGCAACACAGTAAGATGAAAGGGTAACAGAAATAGTCTGTTACCCAAGTGTTAACAACTTGGCAAGTGTCGGTATCTGCTAAAAGCAGATGTACCCTGAGGCCATCCCTGTCTCTAAAGAAGGAGAATCTAAAGGAAGAAGGAATAGAAGGTGCATTTAGAATCAAGGGTTTGGGAATCAAGATATTCAGTGAAATGTAAAGAAGAGGAAATACATTAGGAGAGATTATCTGAATCTCTTTGAGATTGGTAACATCAGTGGAAAGGCTTTAAACTGTCCCCGGAGAAGTTATCTACTGATAATGGACTAAAGGTGACCCAGGGTTCCTAACAAGATCCCAGAAGGGCAGATCCCAGACTCAACCAGTGTTTCCCTTTCTTCTGTCAGAACTTTGGTTTGTTGAGGTGGTGGAGGTACTGGGGAGAGGCTGGCGATTCATGAGATAAGACAGGATTTGATAATAGATTGAAGGGGTGGGGAATGTTGCAATGGGCTCTGTTCACTTGAAAAGTCTTTTGTAGTTTCTTTGAATTTTGTTTTTATTTTAGACCTAAGTTGTACATAAAAGAGTCAAATAGTTTTATAAGTCTTGTTTTGAAAACAGCAGTATGCCATCTACCTCTCCTCACCGTTTTCTGTTCCACAGAAGTAACTATTTTCAACTCTTCTTTATTGAATTTATCAATATTGCTTCTTTTTTTTTTATGTTTTGGTTTTTTGGCTGTAAAGCAGGTGGGATCTTAGCTCCCCAACCAGGGACTGAACCCTCATCCCCAATGGACTGCCAGGAAAGTCCCCATTTTCAACTCTTTTTAGCTGACTCTTTTGGCATTTACTTCTGTATCTCTAAATGACAGGCTTATGTGGCTATCTGTTGGTATATAGATTTCACATGCGTTACTTATTGACTTCCCTCCACGAAAGATGAGACTACCACCTTCGTTATCATTATTACCACCACCACCACATTCTCATGGGCTGAGCAGGCTTCACCTTCCCTGTCCTCTCCAAATGGCTGTGTTCTGATATTTGGTTAAAACAACATTCAGTGTTTATGTTGCTATGACTATGTAAATATTGCTCACATATAAGCCATGCAATATGCCCATGATATCTTTCTTGCACAACCTTTTGTTTTCTCTGGCCCTCCTGATGACATTTTTTTCATTTAGTTTTCTATGTACTTAATCATCAGTTCAACCCAAACTCCCTGTTAATTGTCTACATCTCTTCTCAATAAATTTGGTCATGTTAGGTATTCTCTCAGTTTCATCTTCTTGAATAAATCTCCCCTGGAGCCCTCTCATCTGCTCCAACCTAGACTGGTTACTCTTTAAGCTGGTGCAGAGCTCTTGTTCTGGGAATTCTCTTTGGCATCATCGTAGAGAATCCCTTTTCTTCTTTTCTAGGTTGGATTCCCTGCTCCTGTATTCTGTGTGACCCTTTTTCTTGGTTTCTTCTTTTTCTGAAGAAACCCATTCTCTGTATTAATCTCATGAAAGAGTGTTCTTAAGATAGTCTCTTTGTCCTTATTTTCCAAAATTTCATGATGCTGTGCCTTGGTCTGGATCCATTTTCATTCAACATCAAGGACTTTGGTAGATTCTTCAATCTAGAAATCCTTGTCATTCAATTCTGATAAATTTTTTGATTGATTATTTCCTCGTCATCCACTCTTTATTCTCTCACTCTAGAGTCTCCAGAATTGATCCTTTATTAGAAAAAAAATCATTCTCTTTTATTTTCCATATCTTTTTCTTTTGCTTTTCTAGGCGGTTTCTTCAACTTCACCCTACAAACTTCTATTGCATTTTTTTAAGATCTTATGATACTTTAATTTCTAAAAGTTCTTTTGGAGTTTTCCTTTTTATTGCCTCTTATCTTGTTCTATGGATGCAATATTTTCATTTATTCCTTTAAAAATATTAACAATAATGTGAGGGAATATTTTCCTTCTCTTTGCATAGTCTCTTGTCCTCCAAGTATTTTCTTTTTCCTGGTTTTTTTTTTGGGCAGATATGTTTCCACAGATAACTGATGATCCTTAGTTCTCTTTCTACATACAAGCGTAGGGCACCAAAGAGCCAATCAGAGGCTCTGAGCATGTGTTGGACACATTTGATTTCCAGTGGACATAAGCAGATCTCTGTGTTTCTGACTGGATTCTTTCTTTGAGTCATCCTCACTACCGTAGGGTTTTCCTTTTAGGCTATCAGCCTCCGCATAGAAGCCCCCTTCAATTTCCTGCCTGAATAGTTCAGCTTGGCTGCCAGCATTTAGAAGCTGAAAGAGGAAAGAGGCTGACCTTCAATATGTAAATATTCTACCGAGCATGGGAATATTTTGTATAATATTGTGTGGTTTCTGTCTCCTGAATGGACCCAGATTGATATAATAACTCTTCCTTTAACTGAATCTGGTCAAGAGACTCTTCATTTTACCCTGTCCACTGAATAAACCTCCAGTGTTATGTGTTGAGTTGAGGTACCACCAAATCTAGAACCTTAGTGGCTTCTTGAGTGTAAATCACAATGCTTCTTGGTTCTCCCCAATGGCTGGCTTAAGCTTTAGCTTTCCAGGTTCTAAGACAGTGATCATTTTTTCATCTGTTTTCCAGCTTCTGAACTCTTATTGTGGTCTTGTCTCTCTTCTTTATGTCCTTGTGAGATTCAGTTCAGTTCAGGTGCTCAGTTGTGTCCAACCCTTTGCGACCCCATGAACCGCAGCATGCCAGGCCTCCCTGTCCATCACCAACTCCCGGAGTCCACCGAAACCCATGTCCATCGAGTAGGTGATGCCATCCAACCATCTCATCCTCTGTCATCCCCTTGTCCTCCTGCCCTCAATCTTTCCCAGCATCAGGGTCTTTTCAAATGAGTCAGCTCTTCACAACAGATGGCCAAAGTATTGGAGTTTCAGCTTCAACATCAGTCCCTCCAATGAACACCCAGGACTGATCTCCTTTAGGATGGACTGGTTGGATCTCCTTGCAGTCCAAGGGACTCTCAAGAATCTTCTCCAACACCACAGTTCAAAAGCATCAATTCTTTGGTGCTCAGGTTTCTTTATAGTCCAACTCTCACATCAGTACATGACCACTGGAAAAACCATAGCCTTGACTAGATGGACCTTTGTTGGCAAAGTAATGTCTCTGCTTTTGAATATGCTATCTAGGTTGGTCATAACTTTCCTTCCAAGGAGTAAGCATCTTTTAATTTCATGGCTGCAATCACCATCTGCAGTGATTTTGGAGCCCCCAAAAATAAAGTCAGCCACTGTTTCCACTGTTTCCCCATCTATTTCCCATGAAGTGATGGGATGCTATGATCTTAGTTTTTCGAATGTTGACTTTAAGCCAACTTTTTCACTCTCCTCTTTCACTTTCATCAAGAGACTTTTTAGTTCCTCTTCACTTTCCGCCATAAGGGTGGTGTCATCTGCATATCTGAGGTTATTGATATTTCTCCTGGCAATCTTGATTCCAGCTTGTGCTTCTTCCAGCCCAGCGTTTCTCATGATGTCCTCTGCATAGAAGTTAAATAAGCAGGGTGACAATATACAGCCTTGATGTACTCCTTTTCCTATTTGGAACCAGTCTGTTGTTCCATGTCCAGTTCTAACTGTTGCTTCCTGACCTGCATATAGGTTTCTCAAGAGGCAGGTCAGGAGGTCTGGTATTCCCATCTCTTGAAGAATTTTCCACAGTTTATTGTGACCCACACAGTCAAAGGCTTTGGCATAGTCAATAAAGCAGAAATAGATGTTTTTCTGGAACTCTGTTGCTTTTTCGATGATCCAGCGGATGTTGGCAATTTGATCTCTGGTTCCTCTGCCTTTTCTAAAACCAGCTTGATATGCCTCCTTTACTCTTATTTTACTAGGGTTTAGGGAGGGAGCAAATACATGTATTCAAAATGTCTTCCTTATCTGGAAACTTTCCTGTAGTCTCTCAGAACCTATTTATCCCACATAGATTCATGGAGTGCCTCATACTGCTTAAGCGCTTGGGACGCGTCAGTGAACAAAACAGAATATCCTTGTACTTATAGAATTTACACTTGTGTGCTTGTAGGTATATCTGTGTGTGTGTGAGGAGAGATAATAAAAATAAACCTAAATCCATAGAGTATATATTAGGTATTATATAGGTAAGGTAGAATATGCATCAGGAGGAGAGAGTATGGAGAAAATGGAGCCCTCCTACACTGTTGGTAGGAATGTAAACGGGTATAGTCACTATGGAGAACAGTATGGGGGGTCCTTTAAAAAACTAAAACTAGAATTACTATATGATCCGGAAATTCTACTTGTGGGCATATATCTGGAAAAGACAAAAACTAATTCAAACAAATACCTGCACCCCAATGTTCATAGCAACACTATTTACAACAGCTGAAACATGGAAGCAATGTAAGCGTTCATTGATGGATGAATAGGACCAAGAAAATGTGGTATGTGTACACAGTGGAATATTACTCAGCCTTAAAAAGAATTAAAACCTGCCATTTGCAGCAATATGAGTTACACTCAGAGATTATCATACTAAAAATGAAGTCATTCAAATATAAGATATAACTTATATGTGGAATCTAAACAAATGATACAAATGAACTTATTTTTAAAACAAATTAGACTCAGACATAGAAAACAAACTTATGGTAACCAAAGGAGAAAGGAGGAGAGGGATAAATTAGGAGAATGGGATTAACAGATACATCGGAGAAGGCAATGGCACCCCACTCCAGTACTCTTGCCTGGAAAATCCCATGGAAGGAGGAACCTGGAAGGCTGCAGTCCATGGGGTCGCTGAGGGTCGGACACGACTGAGCGACTTCACTTTTACTTTTCACTTTCATGCATTGGAGAAGGAAATGGCAACCCACTCCAGTGTTCTTGCCTGGAGAATCCCAGGGACGGGGGAGCCTGGTGGGCTGCCGTCTATGGGGTCACACAGTCGGACACAACTGAAGTGACTTAGCAGCACCACTATACAGAAAATAGATAGGACCTACTATATAATGCAGGGGACTATATTCAATATCTTTTAATAATCTATAATGGAAAAGAATTTGGAGAACATATATAAATATGAACCACTTTGCTGTATACCTCAAACTAACACAATACTGTAGATCAACTATACTTCGATTTAAAGAAAGTGCAGCAGGAATCAGTAGTAATTGGCAGGGGGGAAGGTTGCAGTATTTATTGATAATAAAATGATCAGTGTAGGTCTTATCAAGAAAGTAAAATTTGAGCAAAGACTTGAAGGAATTGGAATCATAAATATGTATATTTCTTGTTGGATGGATTTCCACATGTTTTCCACAAGTTTAGCCTCTGTTTATCCTTAGCTTAAAGGGAGACCAAAGTCTTCTCTTTATTTTGCACCCTCACTGTACTTGGCTTATAACAACTCTTCAGAGAACCCATCCTCACTAGCTGCCTATATGCCTGGAGAGATATTTGAACTTAGGGGCTAACCAGCCATATTCTTTTGGGTAAAACACAATTCCTGAATCTCAGTTTTTCCATTTGTATGTGGGAATGATGGTGAATCACTCGGCCTCATTCTCTACCTGCAAGCTAGTACCTATTTCTTCTAAGGTTAGAAAAATAAAAGCACAATAAAAATTATGTGATGAGCATGACATCTTTGATGACAAGAGAGACACAACTCACATTTTTTTTGGCAGGGAGAAAATACTGAACTTATCTTGGACTTTAGATTTACTAGGGGCTTCCATGATAGCTCAGTTGGTAAAGAATCCACCTGCAATGCAGGAGACCCCAGTTCGATTCCTGGGTCAGGAAGATCCGCTGGAGGATGGATAGCCTACCCACTCCAGTATTCTTGGGCTCCCCTTGTGGCTCAGCTGGTAAAGAATCTGTCTGCAATGCAGGAAACTTGGGTTCAATTCCTGGGATGGGAAGATCCCCTGGAGACGGGAAAGGCTATTCACTCCAGTATTCCGGCCTGGAGAATTCCATGAACTGTATAGTCCATGGGGTCATAAAGAGTTGGACACAACAGAGGGGCTCTCACTTCACTTAGATTTACTCTGGGGTATACTGATGTAAGCTGGTTTGACCCTGCCAATCCCACTTAGCCACCCCTCAAGCTCCCACCCACAGTTTTGCGGCTGACTTCATGATCAGTTGGCCAAGCAATATTCTTCCATCCAGGGTCACAATCAAAGGAACTAACTTTGAGTGCTTACATGCCCAGTACCATGCTGGTGCTTTGCCTGTTGATATTCACAACAGTCTGATGAGACATAAGTTTCTAGCCCTAATTTCAAGTAAGGAAACTGAATGGTAGAGTTTTTGAAATGTGAGCAAATTAACAAGAAAATAAAAACCCCATTTTATTTAGTAGGTATATTACTACGGGTTCTTCCGAGAAAGAACCAAAGAGACTTTTACCTACCCATCTCGCCATCTATTGACTGATGAACAAATGGATAGGTTTACTATAAGGAATTGTTTTACATGATGATGGAGGCTGAGAAGCAAACACCTGCAGAAGTTATTATCTATGCAAGCTAGACACCTGGAAGAGTGGGTGGTATAGTGCCAGTGTTCCATAAAACATTCTGAACTGCAACTCCAGGAGGCTGTCTTCTCAGGCTGTTGTGAGTGTCAACAGGTGAAGCACCAGTATGCTATTCACTCATGTTGATATATCTGTAGTCATTATGTATTATATATGAGTAATATTTCCTGACGGCTCAGTGGTAAAGAATCCACCTGCCAATTCATGAGACACGGGTTCTCTCCATGGTTCAGGAAGACCCTCTGGAGAAGGAAATGGCAAGCCACTCCAGTATTCTTGCCTAGGAAATCCTATGGACAGAGGAACCTGGTGGGCTATGGGGTTGCAAAGAGTCAGACACAACTGAATGACTAAACAACAACAAGTGACTAATATTAATATAATACATGCAACATAGATATAATATTATACCTATTCATTATTGATAAATCTATAGTTATTCATCCATTCTGATACTGATGGACATTTGTTATCAACTTTTTGCTATTAATATTTACATCTGACTCCTTGTAAACATGAGCAAGATTTACTCTAGAATTGGAAGTTTTGGGTCACAAGATTGGGTCACCAGCATCTTTGACTTTATTCAGTTCAGTTCAGTTGCTCAGTTGTGTCCAACTCTTTGTGACCCCGGACTACGCACACCAGGCTTCCTTGTCCATCACCAACTTCCAGAGCTTGTTCAAACTCATGTCCATCAAGTCAGTGATGCCATCCAACCATCTCATCCTCTGTCATCCCCTTCTCCTTCTGCCTTCAATCTTTCCCAGCATCAGGGTCTTTTCCAAGGAGTCAGTTCTTCACATCAGGTAGCCAAAGTATTGGAGCTTCAGCTTCCAATGAATATTTAGGACTGATTTCCCTTAGGATTGACTAGTTTGATCTCCTTGCAATCCAAGGGACTCTCAAGTGTCTTCTCCAAAGCATCAATTCTTCGGCACTCAGCTTTCTTTATAGTCCAACTCTCACATCCATACATGACCACTGGAAAAACCATAGTTTTGACTAGATGGACCTTTGTTGGCAAAGTAATATCTCTGCTTTTTAATATGCTGTCTAGGTTGGTCATAGCTTTTCTTCCAAGGAGTAAGCGTCTTTTAATTTCATGACTACAGTCACCATCTGCAGTGATTTTGGAGCCCCCCAAGATAAAGTCTGACACTGTTTCCATTGTTTCCCCATCTATTTGCCATGAAGTGATGGGACCGGATGCCATGATCTTAATTTCCTGAATGTTGAGTTTTAAGCCAACTTTTTCACTCTCCTCTTTCACTTTCATTAGGAGGCTCTTTGGTTCCTCTTTGCTTTCTGCCATAAGGGTGGTGTCATCTGCATATCTGAGGTTATTGATATTTCTCCTGGCAATCTTGACTCCAGCTTGTGCTTCATCCAGCCCAGCATTTCTCATGATGTACTCTGCATAGAAGTTAAATAAGCAGGGTGACAACATACAGCCTTGACGTACTATTTTCCCAATTTGGAACCAGTCTGTTGACTTTACTAGATACTAATAAATTTCCCCCCCCAAATGGTTGTACCAATTTACAGTCTCACTAGCAGTGCAGAAGAGTTTCCACTATTCCATTTACTCACCAACACTTGATAGTTTCAGACCTACTTTCCAATGTACTCTTGTAGCTTTAATTCCCCCTGCTTGCCTTCATTAATCTTTGATTTCAGCTAAATTATAGTACACACTGATACCTGAATATATCCTGTAATGTACTTCCTTTCTCCCTCAATATTTATTGAGTAAGTATACTATGCCAGAGGCCCAGCTAAATATTAGGAAACAAATATGAAAAGACATAGCTCCTGTCCTAAAAGACTTTCTACTTCCCTGGAGGGACAAGACTTGCAAGTAGAATTTAGAATATAATTGTTATGATGAAAGTCTGTATAAATTACAGTAGACAGTAAGGCAGAAGCAGCACACAAATGTTCCACCATTTGGGGCAGGGAAAGGAAGGGGAGTGGGAGAGACGGTCAGCAGAGCCTTCCCAGAGGAAATAGTTAGCCCATGTTTTCACTCTGGAAGATCTTGTTCTTTTCATGACCAGCTCCAAGGCCAACTCCACACAAAATGTTCCAATCACCCAAGGGAAGTACTTTGCATTTTCCTTACAGCCAGCATTATACCATCTTATATTGTTGTAGATATCTGTATACATATGCCTTACCTCTTCTACTAAATTATAAATTTATTTGTGGGAGGTGTTTCTGTCTTAGACCTCCTTCTGTCTCCCACCCAACCTGGAAGATTACTGACATACACTGTAAATTCAGTCAATGTTGCTGAATGAAAGATTAAAACAAAAGAGTAGTAGCTAAATCATTTGGCTTCCTTTCTTTCAAATGCTTGACTTTTGAAACATTTTAACTAATTACTAAATCAGACTGATTTGGGGCTATTATCCAAGTAACAGGAAGACCTTTTAAAAAACCCTTTATAAACATTTATTTTTAAATTTAATTAATTAATTAAAAAATATTTTTCAAAGTCAGTTGCTCAATTCCTTTGGTGCAAAAAAACATATTATGTAACCTTATAAAATCTGGCCAATCAAAAAGACTTTCTCTAGTCTTGTTTCCTGCTTCCTTAATAAACTCTATATGCCCATTTCAAAAGGTCTTGCCAACATTGGTTTATTATCACTGTACCCATCAGCAGAATGAAAAATGTTGGCATATTTTTTTGGTATAGCAATGGAGAAATGAGGTCGGAGCAATTCAGGACTTGGAAGCTAGTAGCTTTTATACTCTCTGTAGAATGTCTTCCTCTTTCTCTTCCAACCTGAGTTCCCGCCTCATACTGAAACTGACAGTTTGATTTGTTCCAGGATTTTGTGAGAAACATATGCTAGCTATTAACTAACAAACCCTATGCGAAGAAATTTCCACAGCTTTTTATATACACCCACTCAAGTGAAAGTGTAGTTGTTCAGTAGTGTCCAAGTTTTTGCGACCCCATGGACTGTAGCCCATGAGGCTCCTCTGTCCATGGAATTCTCTTGGCAAGAGTCCTGGAGTGGCTTGCCATTCCCTTCTCCAGTAGATCTTCCCAACTCAGGGATTGAACCTTGGTCTCCCACATTGCAGGCAGATTGTTTACCATGTGAGCCACATGGGAAGGCACCCACTTAAGGACATTATCTATACAGATGAAAACAGAAAGTTTCATAAACTTCAGTTCAGTTCAGTCGCTCAGTCATGTCCAACTCTTCGCGGCCCCATGAAGCACAGCACACCAGGCCTCCCTGTCCATCACCAACTCCTGGAGTTTACCCAAACTCATGTCCATTGAGTCGGTGATGCCATCCAACCGTCTCATCCTCTGTCGTCCCCTTCTCCTCCTGCCTTCAATCTTTCCCAGCATCAGGGTCTTTTCCAAGGAGTCAGTTCTTCGCATCAGGTAGCCAAAGTATTGGAGCTTCAGCTTCAGCATCAGTCCTTCCAATGAATTCTTAGGACTGATTTCCTTTAGGATTGACTAGTTTGATCTCCTTGCAGTCCAAGAGACTCTCAAGAGTCTTCTCCAAAGCATCAATTCTTCAGTGCTTAGCTTTCTTTATAATCCAACTCTCACATCCATACATGACTACTGGAAAAACCAGAGCTTTGTCTAGACAGACCTTTGTTGGCAAAGTAATGTCTCTGCTTTTTAATATGCTGTCTACGTTGGTCATAGCTTTTCTTCCAAGGAGCAAGCGTCTTTTAATTTCATGACTATAGTCACCATGTGCAGTGATTTTAGAGCCCCCCAAAATAAAGTCTGTCACTGTTTCCATTATTTTCCCATCTATTTGCCATGAAGTGATGGGACCAAGCTGAAGCTGAATGGCTCTCTGAAGACCTATAAGACCTTTTAGAACTAACACCCAAAACAGATGTCCTTGTCATTATAGGGGACTGGAATGCAAAAGTAGGAAGTCATTAATACCTGGAGTAACTGGCAAATTTGGCCTTTGAGTACAGAAAGAAGCAGGGCAAAGGCTAATAGAGTTTTGCCAAGAGAACGCACTGGTCACAGCAAACACCCTCTTCCAGCAACATAAGAGAAGACTCTACACATGGACATCACCAGATGGTCAACACCGAAAGCAGATTGATTATATTCTTTGCAGCCAAAGATGGAGAAGCTCTATACAGTCAGCAAAAACAAGACCAGGAGCTGACTGTGGCTCAGATTATGAACTTCTTATTGTCAAATTCAGACTTAAGTTGAAGAAAGTGAGGGAAAACCACTAGACCATTCATGTATGACTTAATCAAATCCCTTTTGATTATACAGTGGAAGTGAGAAATAGATTTAAGGGACTAGATCTGATAGACATAGTGCCTGATAAACTATAGATGGAGGTTCATGACATTTACAGGAGACAGGGATCAAGACCGTTCCCAAGAAAAATAAATGCAAAAATGCAAAATGGCTGTCAGAGGAGCCCTTACAAATACCAGTGAAAAGAAGAGAGGCAAAAAGCAAAGGAGAAAAGGAAAGATATACCCATTTGAATTCAGAGTTCCAAAGAATAGCAAGGAGAGATAAGAAAGCCTTCCTCAGTGATCAGTGCAAAAAAATAGAGGAAAACAACAGAATGGGAAAGACTAGAGATCTCTTCAAGAAAATTAGAGATACCAAGGGAACATTTCATGCAAAGATAGGCTTGATAAAGGACAGAAATGGTACGGACCTACAGGAGCAGAAGATATTAAGAAGAGGTGGCAAGAATACACAGAACTGTATAAAAAAGATCTTCATGACCCAGATAATCAGGATGGTGTGATCGCTCACCTAGAGCCAGATATCCTGACATGTGAAGTCAAGTGGGCCTTAGGAAAATCACTATGAACAAAGCTAGTGGAGGTGATGGAATTTCAGTTGAGCTATTTCAAATCCTGAAAGATGATGCTTTGAAAGTGCTGCACTCAAGATGCCAGCAGATTTGGAAAACTCAGCAGTGGCCACAGGACTGGAAAATGTCAATTTTCATTCCAATCCCAAAGAAAGGCAATGCCAAAGAATGCTCAAACTACTGCACAATTGCACTCATCTCACACGCTAGTAAAGTAATGCTCAAAATTCTCCAAGCCAGGCTTCAGCAATAGGTAAACTGTGAACTTCCAGATGTTCAAGCTGATTTTAGAAAAGGCACAGGAACCAGAAATCAAATTGCTAACACCGCTGGATCATCGAAAAAGCAAGAGTTCCAGAAAAACATCTATTTCTGCTTTATTGACTATGCCAAAGCCTTTGACTGTGTGGATCACAATAAACTGTGGAAAATTCTGAGAGAGATGGGAAACCCAACCACTTGACCTGACTCTTGAGAAAGCTGTATGCAGGTCAGGAAGCAACAGTTAGAACTGGACATGGAACAACAGACTGGTTCCAAATAGGAAAAGGAGTACATCAAGGCTGTATATTGTCACCCTGCTTATTTAACTTCTATGCAGAGTACATCATGAGAAACGCTGGGCTGGAAGAAGCACAAGCTGGAATCAAGATTGCCAGGAGAAATATCAATAACCTCAGATATGCAGATGACACCACCCTTATGGTAGAAAGTGAAGAACTAAAGAGCCTCTTGATGAAAATGAAAGAGGAGAGTGAAAAAGTTGGCTTTAAATTCAACATTCATAAAACTAAGATCATGGCATCCAGTCCCATCACTTCATGGGAAGTAGATGGGGAAACAGTGGAAACAGTGGCAACAGAGGCTGACTATTTTGGGGGGCTCCAAAATCCCTACAGATGGTGATTGCAGCCATGAAATTAAAAAACGCTTACTCCTTAGAAGGAAAGTTAAGACCAACCTAGACAGCATATTAAAAAGCAGAGACATTACTTTGTCAACGGAGCCAAGGCTATGGTTTTTCCAGTAGTCATGTATGGATGTGAGAGTTGGACTATAAAGAAAGCTAAGCACCAAAGAATTGATGCTTTTGAACTGTGGTGTTGGAGAAGACTCTTGAGAGTCCCTTTGACTGCAAGGAGATCCAACCAGTCCATCCTAAAGGAGATCAGTCCTAGGTGTTCATTGGAAGGACTGATGTTGAAGCTGAAACTCCAATACTTTGCCCACCTGATGTGAAGAGCTGACTCATTTGAAAAGACCCTGATGCTGGGAAAGATTGAGGGCAGGAGAAGAAGGGGACTACAGACGATGAGATGGCGGGATGGTATCACCAACTCAATGGACATGAGTTTGGGTAAACTCCAGGAGGTGGTGATGGACAGGGAGGCCTGGCATGCTGCAGTTCATGGGGTCACAAAGAGCTGGACACGACTGAGCGACTGAACTGAACTGAACTGAACTGATGGGACCAGATGCCATGATCTTAGTTTTTTGAATGTTGAGTTTTAAGCCAACATTTTCACTCTCCTCTTTCACTTTCATCAAGAGGCTCTTTAGTTCTTCTTTGCTTTCTGCCATTAGGGTGGTGTCATCTGCGTATCTGAAGTTATTGATACTTCCCCCAGCAATCTTGATTCCAGTTTGCCTCATCCAGCCTGGCACTTCACATGATGTACTCTGCATATAAGTTAAATAAGCAGAGTGACAATATACAGCCTTGATATACTCCTTTCCCAATTTGCAACCAGCCCGTTGTTCCATGTCCAGTTCTAATTGTTGCTTCTTGACCTGCATACAGATTTCTCAGGAGGAAAGTCAGTTGGTCTGGTATACCTGTCACTTTAAGAATTTTCCAGTTTGTTGTGATCCAAAACATTCAAAGGCTTTGACGTAGTCAATAAAGTAGAAGTAGATGTTTTTCTCGAACTCTTTTGCTTTTTCGATGATCCAGTGGATGTTGGCAATTTGATCTCTGGTTCCTCTGCCTTTTCTAAATCCAGGTTGAACATCTGGAAGTTCACGATTTATGTACTGTTGAAGCCTGGCTTGGAGAATTTTGAGCGTTATTTTACTAGCGTGTGAGATGCATGTAATTGTTCAGTAGTTAGAGCATTCTTTGGCATTGCCTTTCTTTGGGATTGGAATGCAAACTGACATTTTCCAGTCCTTGGCCACTGCTGAGTTTTGCAAATTTGCTGGCATATTGCGTGCAGCACTTTCACAGCTTCATCTTTCAGGATTTGAAATAGCTCAACTGGAATTCCATCACCTCCACTAGCTTTGTTTGTAGTGGTGCTTCCTAAGGCCCACTTGACTTCACATGTCAGGATATCTGGCTCTAGGTGAGTGATCACATATCATAGGTATTTGGGTCATGAAGATCTTTTTTGTATAGTTCTTCTGTGTATTCTTCCCACCTCTTCTTTATATCTTCTGTTTCTGTTAAGTCCTTTATTGAGTCCTTATTTCTGTCCTTTATTGAGCCCATCTTTGCATGAAATATTCCCTTGGTATATCTAATTTTCTTAAAGAGGTCTCTAGTCTTAAACATAGGTGAGAATATTTCATATTGGCTTGTAAATCCTCTGTGTTAAAAAGACTAATATGCAACTAATATGCAGATTTTAGGTTGGGAAAGAGATACAGCAGATACCAAAGATATCCATACCCATAGACTCTTTGTTGCCAACTCAGCTACACTGGTGACTTAGACATATCAATGGAAGCTTAGTTTGAAGCCAAAATCTATTAACAGGTTTACCTTACAAAGAATTGGAATGGGAATTGATAATCTTTCATGAAGGAAGATAAGAGATAAGTACTTGCCTATCGTAGTGAGAATCTTTAGCTTTTCCTTCATGAGGGAAATTCCCTTTGCATCTAGCCTTCTGCAGATTCTAAGAAAAAAAAAAGATCCTTTTCGTGAAGACGTTTGCAAAATCAAGTGTAATGTTTTTATCTTCTTTGAACATTTCACAGAAAAAGCTATTGTTGCAGTGAGTTAGTTGCCACAAAAATCAGGAGGAAACACACAGGAATTCACTCATCTTACTTGGTGATGGAGGACCAGCACACAAGACCTACAGTAATGTCTCCAAACTTCAAGGTGAGTGTATGTAATACTTCCTGCAGTTACTAGACTTGTATGAAGAAAGCGGACCTCTTCACAACATTATATTCAATCAGGGACTTTATAAGAATGGTGCATGGGATAAAGAGAACGGTGAGTCTCTCCAGTCAGGCATAGGGTCTAACGTTCAGTGGTGCCAGGATGCAGAAGCCAGAGGGCAGAATGATGGCTTCAGGCAGGAATCAACAGGAGGTGTCTCTGCTTCTTCTGTCATCAGTTCTTCTTTCCATTTTCTGAGACATGCACTTCTCTGTCACTGTCCCATATATTCATTCCACTCTACCCTCTGTTTGGGAAGAAAAAGACACCAGGCCCTTGCACAGCCCTGTTCCTGGTCTACTACTGAAGGGCTTACCTTCAATTATTCTTAGCTTGGACATCCATACTCCTTTCCCCTCAGTCTGGCAACCTAGCGAGTGATTCAATAAAAGGAAAAGGTGTTGGTCAACCTTTTTCAGATGCCAGTAAAGGATACCTTCCTACCTTTTGGATTCATCCAACAAAGCTAATAAATTTTTCTAATCCTATATTTCTTAGTCTGTGAGTTCAACTGACTTAATCTCAGATTAAGATAAAGTATCAAACTCAACCTCAGACAGACCAGGCAATGCCAAAATTTTGACACTAACATTGAAAAGAGAAGTAGTTCTCCTGTTCAGCTGAGCATGCCTACTCTCAAACAATTTAAAATTCTAGAATTTTAGAACTGGTAGAGAGACCTTTGTCCTTGTGACTACCCTTTAGTCTTGCTACTCATGAGTCTTGCCTCCAAAAATGTCCACTTTATGTGAAGTGGAACTCTGGTGCAGCCAGAATTTTTTCTGATACCTCTTTGTAATCAGAGAAAACGCAAGTGGCTGAGATCGTTGTCAGTATGTGGGTGTGGCTGGGGAAAAAATACCCTCTGTGACCAATAGTTCTTTCATCACTGTACTCTGCTTTCATACTGTTGCTCATGAATAAAACATATTCACAGGACATTTTGTACTTTTCTTTCCTTATTCAGTTTATGCAGATAGCCACTTCCTTTGGGCAGTAGGACAGAAACCTCAGTTCTGTGTAGCTAGAGATGAAGAAAAAGAGGCATGAAGAAATTACAGCATTTGTTGAAGACCACATGATGGGACCCTCTTAGAAATAGGATGAAAAGTCACAGTCCTGCACTCTGGGCCCATAAGTTGGTCTATTTTCTTCCCAATGAAAAGCTTGTTTACTAAAGAAATTCGCAATGACTTTCTTTTGGGGGGGACTTTCTTTTGGGGACTTTGTCTTGTCTTTAAGAAGAAAGAAAGGAAAGGAGAGAAAGAGAATCAGAGTAGTTTCGGTTTTTTACAAAACTACAAACTTGGGCCAGTTTGAAAATATGAACACTCCATAAAGTGAATATGAATTCTTTGCTTTGGTAACAAGAACAAGGTAAATCATATGGAAAGTCACATGCAACCGTGCAGTTAGGTTCAATCTGAATGGAGTTAAGACGGCCACATGTTCATCCTGAGATGCTGGGGGGAGCTGTGGCTGGCCTGACCAGATCATGTCACCTTCAGTCACTGACCATTGGGATCTCTGAAGTGGCTGCTTGGCCCAGCCTGGGTTTTCCCATAGCTGAGTTACACCCATGCCAAATTGGCCTGTGAAATGTTTACAAGCAGTTTTAAATATTATGATAAAAGGAACAAATATATCCAGAAGGCTTTAAAACCACCCTTTCCTATCAGGAGGATTTTCAACAGGTTTGGCCCTAATATTTGCAGAGCTACAGCAAGAGAACAAAGGCTCACATTTGTGTTCAAATATTTACAGTTTACAAATAAGCTTGATAAACTGTTAAAAGAGGACAGAGATTTCATCTTTCCTTCTGTTGCAACACATAAATGCCTCCATATTTTAAAGCCTAGATCTGGATTTAGAATTCCCAAATGCCACAGAGTTCACCACAGAAATTGTGGTGAGAGCTGGCTCCCAAGTTCCAGCCTCTAGACCCTTCCCCAGGCCTCCCCATTCTCAGAGGAGTTAGCTCCTCCAGGCTAACTCTCTAATCCCCACATTTCAGTTCCAGTTTTGTGCCCTTCAAACAGCCACACCAGGGATGCGGCGACATGTGCACAGGTGGTGCAGTCCACCCTTAGAAGGTAGACCTGGGAAGGGGCCCACACAGGCTCCAGAAGTGGGTTTGAGGCCATTTGGGCAAGAAGTGCTAGAGTTCCAAGTCCCCAAAACCTAGTGGAAAAGGAGGTGAATACAGATTCAGGGTGGACACAGCTGCTTGGTCCCACGGATGCTTCCACTTTATTGAAAGAAGGATCAAAGGGGCCCTAAAACCTGGGACTTGGGACACAGATTCCTCTCTCCTTGGTCCAAGTATGAAAGTGAAAGTCGTTCAGTTGTGTCCGACTGTTTGCAACCCCATGGACTATACAGTCTGTGGAATTCTCTAGGCCAGAATACTGGCGTTGGTAGCCTTTCCTTTCTCCAGGGTATCTTCCAAATCCAGGGATTGGAACCCAGGTCTCCCATATTGCAGGTGGATTCTTTACCAACTGAGCCACAAGGGAAGCCCAAGTATACTACTTGGTCCAAGTATACTAATTTTCAATACTTTTTTTTACAGAGCAGTATTGCCTTATTTTTTTCCTTCCAGTTATACTGAGATATAGTTGACATACAGCACTGTGTACACATAAGGTATACAGCATACTGATTTGATTTATACACATTTCGTGACGTAAGTCAAATCAGTATGCTGTATCCTGAATATTCACTGGATGAACTGATCCTGCAGCTGAAGCTCCAATACTTTGGCCACCTGTTAGGAAGAGCTGACTCATTGGAAAAGACCCTGACATTGGGAAAGGTTGAAGGCAGGAGGAGAAAGGGACGACAGAGGATGAGATGGTTGGGTGGCATCACCGACTCAATGGACATGAGTCTGAGCAAGCTCCAGGAGTTGGTGATGGACAGGGAAGCCTGGCATGCTGCAGTCCATGAGGGTCACAAAAAGTCAGACAAAACTGAGCGACTGAACAACAACATCACGAAATGATAATCACCGTAAGTTTAGTGAACATCTACCATCTCATGTGGACAGAAAATTAAAGAAAAAAATGTTTGCCTTGTGATGAGAACTCTTAGGAGTTACTCCCTTAACAACTTTCACATGTAACAAGCAGCAATGTTAATTATGTTTCTCACGCTGCACATCCCTAGTACTTGTTTATCTTATAAATGGAAGTTTGTCCCTCTTGACCATACTCATCAGTTTCCCCCTCTCCTGCCCATCACCTCTGGTAACCACAAATCCGATCTCTTTTTCTATGAGTTTGTGTGTTTTTGGAAGGATAACTGACCTGTAACACGGTATTAGTTCCTGGTGCACAACACAGTGACTGGATGTTTCTATACATTACAAAATGGTCACCACTTACTCATTTTTACTAAAGTGATACATATATATAAAGCAGATCAAATGGTAAGGATGAGTTTATAATGGGAAGTCAAATCATTTTCCCTCGCTGAACCACTCCTAGAATTTTCCTCAATAACCCCAGATCATGCTTTCACCTCTGTTTATTAATTTATCAACTTTATTATCTTTTTTATATAAACAGTCTTATTCTACTGAAGGGTGTTAAATAGGAAAGTGACAAGCAGATGTGCATTGTAAGAGATCATTGTGGATATAGTGTGGCGAATAGATTACAGGCACAGGAGCAGACACAGGAAACTATTAGGAAACTATTTCAGATCAAAGGAAAGCTACTGGTGGCAACAGAAAAGAGGGAAGAGGACAAACTGAAGAGATACTTAGGAGTTACAACCGAGAGGATAGAGTTGATAGGTGTGGAAAGGAGAAAGAATCAAAGATGATTCCTTCCTTATCTTTTCCTTGGTAGTACTTACAACAGTTATGATGAATTGGGTATTTGTGTGCTTGTTTAATGTTTGCCTTCCCTTCTGGCTTATAAGCAACCCGAGGACAGGGGCCAGTCTTATCCAACACCTTATTTCTGTGTTCATGTGCTAGCATAGCATGTGACACACAACAGTGTTTAGAAACTGTTTATTGGTTAAATTGTATTTTGGGTTATAAGCATATGGGTTTATGGTGGCATCATTCACCGAGTTCAGGGCATGGAGGAAGAAGAGGAAACGTGGAGAATGAGTTTTGACCATGCTGAGTTGCAGGTTCCTGTGAAACATCCCAGGGGAAGGGTCCTAGAAGCAATTGGAAATACATGTCTAAACCTTGGGAGAGACAGATGAGCTGGAGAGATGTGGGAGTCCGGAGTGTAGAGAAGATGGTCGAAGTCATGGAGGATTTGAGACAGCCAAACCAGCAGCGAGCCCAGCTGGTAAAGAATCCACATGCAATGCAGGAGATCCCAATATGATTCCTGTGTTGGGAAGATCCCCTGAAAAATGAATAGGTTACCCACTCCAGTATTCTTGGGCTTCCTTGATGGCTCAGATGGTAAAGAATCCGCCTGCAATGTGGGAGACCTGGGTTCAATCCCTGGGTTGGGAAGATACCCTGGAGGAGGGCATGGCAACTCATTCCAGTATTCTAGCCTGGTGAATCCTGTTGGATAGAGGAGCCTGGTGGGCTGCGGTCCATGGGGTTGCAAAGAGTTGGACATGACTGAGCAACTAATCACACAAACCAGAAGCTTAGAATAAGGAAAGAGATCCTAGGAGAGCACTCTGAGGAAGTAATATTTAAGGATTGCGCAGAAGAGTAGCAATTGACAAAGGACATAGAGAAATGGCCAGAGTGTTCTAGATAGGAGGAAAACCAGGAGAAATTGGAGTCTGAAGTTTAAGAGAAGAATTTTAAGAAAGAAGGAGGGGTCAACATGTCCAATGTTCCATCTAGGAACTCAAGCAAGGAAGGTAACCAATAATCAGGGTCAATTCAGTGGTGGGTAAAAATGCCAGAGTGAATTAAGGTGAAAGTGGAAAGAAAATTAATTTAGCAAATGTAAGTGGCTCATTCAAACTCACTTATCAGACTCGTTCACTGTCATCTTTAAAATCAGTTTAGATTTCAGAGAGGATAAAATGAATAACTTGAATTTAAAAAAAAAAGAGACAGAGAGGGACAATAGAGTCTGACTGTAATCAAGCCTCACCTCTCATAGGTAGGTGAGGGGAATACCAGGGAGGTGAGGCTAGGACTGAGGAGGTGGCTATGGGGTGCATGCCTATAAGGGGGAGGAGAGTAGCCTAGAAAACTCTGGTTAGTTCCTCATTTCACCCTGTGTGTGCTAAATTGCTTCAGTCGTGTCTGATTCTTTTGCAACTCCATGGACTGTAGCCCTCCAGGCTCCTCTGTCCAGGGGACTCTCCAGGCAAGAATACTGGAGTGGGTTGCTGTGCCCTCCCCCAGGGATTCTTCCCTCTGATTAGTTCATCATTTTGCCTTAGGTTAGCCCTGCTGCTGCTAAGCTGCTAAGTCACTTCAGTCATGTCCGACTATGTGCGACCCCATAGACGGCAGCCCACCAGGCTCCCCCATCCCTAGGATTCTCCAGGCAATAACACTGGAGTGGGTTGCCATTTCCTTCTCCAACGCATGAAAGTGAAAAGTAAAAGTGAAGTCGCTCAGTCGTGTCCAACCCTCAGCAACCCCATGGACTGCAACCTTCCAGGCTCCTCCATCCATGGGATTTTCCAGGCAAGAGTACTGGAGTGGGGTGCCATTGCCTTCTCTGAGGTCAGCCCTAATCCTCACCTAAGTACCTGGGGAAAAAGGTCAAAGGACTTATTACCAGGGTTTAGCTGATAGAATACCACCTCTCACAAATAGATTTTGTTAAGGTCCTCACTCAAGCAGCAAGAAGATAAAGCTCTGCTGAGAAATTTTAGGACGTTTCACTCAGCTTCTCAGTTTCTCCTCTGCAAAGAAGCTAACCAGTGATGAGAGCAAAGAATGTTGAACAACAACTGAACTTCCTTTCGTTGAGAAATTGAGATTAGGAATACCAGACCACCTGACCGGCCTCTTGAGAAATCTGTATGCAGGTCAGGAAGCAACAGTTAGGACTGGACATGGAACAACAGACTGGTTCCAAATAGGAAAAGGAGTACATCAAGGCTGTATATTGTCACCCTGCTTATTTAACTTATATGCAGAGTACATCATGAGAAACGCTGGGCTGGAGGAAACACAAGCCAGAATCAAGATTGCCAGGAGAAATATCAATAACCTCAGATATGCAGATGACACCACCCTTATGGCAGAAAGTGAAGAGGAACTAAAAAGCCTCTTGGTGAAAGTGAAAGAGGAGAGTGAAAAAGTTGGCTTAAAGCTCAACATTCAGAAAACTAAGATCATGGCATCCAGTCCCATCACTTCATGGGAAATAGATGGGGAAACAGTGTGTCAGACTTTATTTTTTTGGGCTCCAAAATCACTGCAGATGGTGACTGCAGCCATGAAATTAAAAGACGCTTACTCTTTGGAAGAAAAAAGTTATGACCAACCTAGATAGCATATTCAAAAGCAGAGACATTACTTTGCCGACTAAGGTTCATCTAGTCAAGGCTATGGTTTTTTCCAGTAGTCATGTATGGATGTGAGAGTTGGACTGTGAAGAAGGCTGAGCGCCGAAGAATTGATGCTTTTGAACTGTGATGTTGGAGAAGACTCTTGAGAGTCCCTTGGACTGCAAGGAGATCCAACCAGTCCATTCTGAAGGAGATCAGCCCTGGGATTTCTTTGGAAGGAATGATGCTAAAGCTGAAACTCCAGTACTTTGGCCACCTCATGTGAAGAGTTGACTCATTGGAAAAGACTCTGATGCTGGGAGGGATTGGGGGCAGGAGGAGAAGGGAACGACAGAGGATGAGATGGCTGGATGGCATCACTGACTTGATGGATGTGAATCTGAGTGAACTCCGGGAGTTGGTGATGGAGAGGGAGGCCTGGCGTGCTGCGATTCATGGGGTTGCAAAGAGTCAGACACGAATGAGCGACTGAACTGAACTGAACATTTTTTTGTGGTTCAAGAATTTGATTTGTTGTGTATAATCATTTGTGCCCCTTACCTTGTTAAATTGATGTTGGGAAGAACTAATAAAAACATTTGTGTGAACGGCTTCAACCTTAAGAAACCTTAAAATCAATGATAAGAATACAAGCGGATACTTCCTTCCTTAAGGGTTAATAAATTAAACATTAACCTAAAGTGCCGCTTACTCCTGGAGGCTTACACATTCAGCCCAGTTGCTAACTAGAAAAATGGGAAGATAAGGTATAGATTCTGGCCCTGACCTTGAAATTTCCTGATCCAAAATTTCCAGCTTTTTGGAAAATCTGGCATGAACAATGACATTCCAAGCCTTAAGTACAGAAAACCAGATCCTCACAACAGCCCTGACACCTAAGGTCTCAGACCAACCTCCTCGTAACACTGGATCCTAATAGCCCTTCAGTAAAGAGGAACCACATTCCACCAACTTTGCCTAGGTAGCCTGTTCTCAGTTCTTTTGCTTCCTAAAGGCTGTACATTCCTTGTTTAAGGTTCAGAAAGAGCCTCTTCTTTGTTGCATTCTCTATGCCCATTTCCACCACCTTGTAATCAATCTCTCCTACCATATAACTTCTTGTTCTGGACAGGTTAAAGTTGATTTGAAAAGAAAACTAAGAGAAGAGAATACAGAAAGTCAAATTTCTACTCAGAAAGCAATATCTCCATGGCACGTATGAGATTCTTTACTAATAGGCACAGTAGTTCAGAAATCAGGCAAAATTAGAAATAAGTTATAAGAAAGCTGTCCTTTCAATGTACTTCAGTAACAGTGAAGATGTTTTTGCATATATATTTTTCACAAAGCTCTCGCAGTGGACATATGTGATAATGAGGCTTAAGGGGCTTAGAGGCAGGCTCACAAATACCGGAGATTGGAGTCCAAAAAGATAAGTCTGTGTTTCCTTTAATCTTTACCCATCTCTTTACTCCAATTAAGTGTTCCTGGACCCCATAAACATTTTTCTATTAATGTTTCCACATATCTTTATAATTTCCAAGAAGGTCCTTAAGTCTGTCCCTAAAATTCATTCATTCAACTTATTTTTATTTTCCTTTTATTTTCCACCACTGAGCCAAGCACTGCCAATACAAACGGAAATTAGACATGATCCTCAACGTCGAGGAGCTTATGGTTTAGTGGTGATTCAAGAAAAAAGAAATTCAAACACCTCTGGAAATCTAAAAGCATTTTTAGAAATATAACATAACATCTGTATCTTGTTTTATAGATAAGTTAACATCTTCTGATTTTGTATTATTGAAATCATGACTCCAAGTATCCACCTGTGTACGCACGTAACCTTAGATGTTTACACGGTTAAATTTTAAACTGGTCCTTAAATAGAGGGGTTTTGCAATTCATTAATTTTTGAGTTTGTTTCTGAGGTATTTCTTAATACTGAAGCACTTACTGGATGATTTAAACATACTCACAAATTTTGAGAGTCAAAAGCCAATTCTGAAAATAAGTACAGTGTACAGTGTTCAAGAATTTCCTGTTCTCCTCAGCTTTGATGGCTTTGTTTGCCTTGTTCAAAGAGATATTTAACTATTATGTAGAACTCATATTTAACAGACAGCTTTACAAAGCTGAGTTGTGATATCTTCTCTTTTGCTGGTCCATTTTACCACCTAAAGAGTGTTTTTACAGTTTAGCATCTGGGCTTCTTGCTTCAAACACGTGGGGCTTGAAATTGAAATACACAGTTAAAGTGAAACAAAAGTTCATGATGCTTCACCATAATTATTTAATATTTATTGTATACCTTTCATTTTTCTAATTATTAACTCAAAGTTTTGGCTCAAATGATTCTAACCTGTAATCTATATACAATCAGTCTTAAAGAATGCTGAGTAGATTAACCCAGAGATAGAGGTAGCCTTGGAGAAGGCAATGGCACCCCACTCCAGTACTCTTGCCTGGAAAATCCCATGGACAGAGGAGCCTGGAAGGCTGCAGTCCATGGGGTTGCTAGGAGTCGGACATGACTGAGCAACTTCACTTTCACTTTTTACTTTCATGCATTGGAGAAGGAAATGGCACCCCACTCCAGTGTTCTTGCCTGGAGAATCCCAGGGACGGGGGAGCCTGGTGGGCTGCCATCTATGGGGTCGCGCAGAGTTGGACGTGACTGAAGCGACTTAGCAGCAGCAGAGGTAACCTATGAACTTGAAATCAAGTTATCTTGTAGAAAATAAATACTCCAATTTCGTTTCATTCTTTCATTCACACACATTAATTCAGGGCCTTCCAAAGGATAGGAACTGTTCTAGGTGTTGAAAAGACATCAGTGAACAAAACAGGCTCCCCAAGGGAGCTCATTTTACTGGAGCTTACATTCATTTGACCAAAACCCCCGAACAGCCAATTTTGAGAAGGGACTCCACTTTTCATGGAGGAAGGGAGAAAAATGACAGTAATCCCAAATCATTTGAAAGCTGCAGCATGGCAGAGTCAAAAGGCCTCTGGATTTGCAATCAGGTGACATTGATCATAGACGTCCTATACTCATTTTCCTTGTTTTCTGGGTCTTAGTTTTCTCATCTATTAAATAATGGCATTAAATTTCATAATCTCAAGAATCTCTTCTGGAGTGAATAGTCTATTATTTTATAATATGTAACAGGCATTTACTTGATTAAGGTAAATTCACATACAGTGAAATGCACAGATTATAGAGATATCTTTTTCAAAAGTACAGAAATGTCTGGGAGCCATCTTAAACTTCTCTACCTTCTGTTGCTACAGTATGGTGTAGAAGTGTATTTTATGTTCAGAGTAATGATCCTGAGGCATTGCATGATGCTGAGTCGGTAAGACAAGGTTTAATTATGTTCATTAGACTACCTACTAAAGCAAGAAAATGACTAAGGCAATATAGAGAGATTTCAAACAAAATTGTCTTCTCATAACCCATAGTTAATTAGAAACCCAATTGACTAGTATGCTCCTGTCCAAGAGTTGACAGCTTTCAGACTTCTTTATTCTTCTTTACAACCGTGACCAAGTCACTGATCCAGATCCCGGCCATTTCACACTGATTCCACTAAAATCAGTGGATTATGTCTCCTTCAAACTACATGAGACGAACCAAGAACTTCCAGATGTACAAGCTGGATTTAGAAAAGGCAGAGGAATCAGAGATAAAATTGCCAACATCCGTTGGATCATAGAAAAAGCAAGAGAATTCCAGAAAAACTTCTGCTTCACTGACTATGCTAAAGCCTTTGACTGTGTATATCACAACAAACTGGAAAGTTCTTAAAGTGATGGGAATACCAGATCACCTTGCCTGCCCCTGAGAAATCTGCATGCAGGTCAAGAAGCAACAGTTAGAACTGGACATGGAACAATGGACTGGTTCCAAATTGGGAAAGTAGTACGTCAAGACTATGATTTGTCAACCTGCTTATTTAACTTATATGCAGAGTATGTCATGAAAAATATCAGTTGAAGGATAAGCTGGAATCAAAATTACTGATAATCAATAACCTCAGATATACAGATGATACTATCCTAAAGGTAGAAAGCAAAGAGGAACTAAAGAGCCTCTTGTAGGTGAAAGAGGAGAGTGAAAACCTGACCTAAACTCAACATTCAAAAAATGAAGATCATGGCACCCAGTCCCATCACTTAATGGCAAATAGATGGGAAAACAATGGAAACAATGACAGACTTTATTTTCTTGGGCTTCAGAATCACTGTGGACGGTGACTGCAGCCATGAAATTAAGACAGTTGCTCCTTGGAAGGAAAGTTATGACAAACCTAGAAGGCATATTAAAAAGCAGAGATATTACTTTGCTGATGACAGTCCATATAGTCAAAGCTATGGTTTTTCCAGTAGTCATGTACGGATGTGAAAGCTGAACAATAAAAAAGGCTGAGCACTGAAGAATTGATGCCTTCTCAACTGTGGTGCTGGAGAAGACTGTTGAGAGTCCGTTGGACAGCAAGGAGATCAAACCAGTCAATCCTAAAAGAAATCAACCCTGAATATTCATTGGATGAACTGATCCTGAAGCTCTAATACTTTGGCCACCTGTTGGCTCAGTTCCAAGAGCTGACTCATTGGAAAAGACCCTGATGCTGGGAAAGATTGAAGGCAAGAGAAGGGGACGAGAGAGGATGAGATGGTTGGATGGCATCACTGACTCAATGGACATGAGTCTGAGCAAGCTCCAGGAGTTGATGATGGACAGGGAAGCTTGGCGTGCTACAGTCCATGGGGCTGCAAACAGTCAGACACTACTGAGCAACTGAACAACAACCACCACCAAAACAATCACTTCAGAGACAGAAAAAAAATGATTTAAATAAGAAACAGACTTATATAAGACTTATATAAGTCTTATTATGTTAAATAAGAAACAGATTGCATGAAGTGATTCTGAGTTGTGTGTGTGTGTGTGTGTGTGTGTGTGTGTGTGTGTGTGTGTGTTTTAAATGAAGGGGCCAAGGCCCGGGATAGGTTAGACACTTAAAGGACAGGCATCTGAGATAGAACAGACACTAAGAGACAGCTCAGTAGACAGAAGGCATATAAAGTGGTAGGTGCTCAGGAAAGCTGGGCATTTTTTCAGGAGACTAGAAGCAAGCCTGGCAGACATTTAAAGAGGCAAGGGCTGGAGTATGAAAACATATTTATTAAAGAGGCAGGAAAAGGGAGTATCTTGTCAGGGGCCTGGGTAGGAAGAAAGAACATGCATTCCTCTTCTCCATGTGAAAGAAAGAAAAAAAGAGAGAAAGAAAGAAAAAATATGAGCAAAGTGATAAAGTTCTGAGTTTTGTTTTACAACATTCCAGGTGTATTCTATCAAGTATATGTGCAACTAAAAAGAAAGTGAAAACAAGAAATAAAACATCTATTTTCCAAGTATACTTTTACTTCAATAAATCTTAATCCTTTCTAAATTCTAAGCATTAAAATATGCTAAATAAGGGTCTCTGGCAAACACGCCTCGCTGATGAGGCTGAGTGTTGGAAGATCTACAGTGGCGCTAGTGGTAAAGAACACACCTGCCAGGGCAGGAGACATAAGAGACGCGGTTCAATTCCAGGGTCGGGAAGATCTCCTGGAGGAGGGCCTGGCAACCAGTTCCAGTACTCTTGCCTGGAGAATCCCATGGCCAGAGGAGCCTGACGGAGAATCCCCAGTCCATAGGGTCACAAGGAGTCGGACATGACACAGCGACTTAGGACGGACAGATGGAAAACATGCCTCACTGATGAAGCTGAGTGTTGGAAAGGCAAGACTGTCCTCCTCCTCAGTTCATGGTATCTAAGGAGCTAAAGTGGAGAAGGCCATGGCACCCCACTCCAGTACTCTTGCCTGGAAAATCCCATGGACGGAGGAGCCTGGAAGGCTACAGTCCATGGGGTGGCTAAGAGTCGGGCACGACTGAGCGACTTCACTTTCACTTTTCACTTTCATGCATTGGAGAAGGAAATGGCAACCCACTCCAGTGTTCTTGCCTGGAGAATCCCAGGGATGGGGGAGCCTGGTGGGCTGCCATCTATGGGACATGACTGAAGTGACTTAGCAGCAAGGAGCTAAAGCACAACCAGAATTCTTTGAAATCTTAAAGGACACGTATACTGGCTTGATTCTTATAGAAGAATAAAGTTAGATTTCAAAATGGCTTTGGTCTTCAATATCTGATTATAACATTCAGGGAGAATTTGAAGTCTGGCCTATTATTTTAGAGCTGTATTCATTCACCAACTGGGTGCATTTACAAGTCACGCATTCCAAAAGTATAACTTTCTTTCATAGGATACCTTTTGAAACATTCATCTTGGTTGTCATTCAGTGAAGAAATCTTACTTTCCTCGTGTATGAATCATAATATCTCCTCAGAAGTTATTGTCCACAATAGCATTTCCACTTTTTGAAAAAACTAGACTAATTTCCTCCCTTCATGTTGCCTCTGATTAGACCTTCTCTTCTGTTTTCCTTTTCTGAAACTACTTCCTTCCACTGGTCAGTTAAATCAGTCTTTTAGAAACATTATTTTTTATCCCTTTCTCTTTCCTGGCTCTCCACCTCTCATTCTCTTAAAACACCTCTCATTATTCAGTCAGGCCAAACATTCATGTTGACCAGGCAGTGCACATCCAACAATGTAGGCGTCTGAAGGCTAGAAGAGATATAGGCTTGGAACCTTCAGTCAAGGGGCTTTCAGTCTGGTTAGGGAGACAGCAAGCATATCAGAGAAAACAAAACCACAAGGAAACCAGGACACTAGACCCTGTGATCTGGCTACCAGATCTGAGCTCTAGAGTTCAGAAAACCAAGCAGCCTGAAGTTGCAAAGCAGAGAAACAAATCCACACCATCATCTGCCAAGAAATCATACACAAATCTGCAGAGACACAGACCCTGCCCAGTGTGACTTCCCAGCTTTTGAACCAATATGGAACTGTTACAAAACAAGAAGAGAAGGCAACCAGATAGACTATGATTTTATGTACACTTTTAGCATCTTCTTTCTAGCTGTATTAATTTGTTAGCTGGATCACTAAAGATGATCAGGCCATTGAAAAAGGTGTCCATAAATATCAGAAACATGAGTGTGTGAGTGTGAGAAATAGACAGAGATGGAGGGAGACTTAGCCAGGTAGGAATCAATCAAAAGGTGAATAATCAGAATACAATGTGCCCCAACCTGCTCCATCAATATAGCCAATGTGTCACTGTGGAGAAATAGCACCATTTAAGAGGTCTGATATATTAATTAATGCTTGAATTATCATATAAAAAATAAATCTTTCCAAGATCTACCTTACAGCAGGTACTACCTGAGATAGATACTGGGAAATGGGAACCGTTCTAGTCTTTTCCTGAGCAAGACTGTCACAGAGATTGGCATTTAACGTCAGCAGACGGCTTGGCCATGCCTGCGTACCTAGTCATCCCAGTTTATTCTAGTTTCACAGCGAGGAGACTTTTGGTTTCTATCCGGCGCAATGTTCCTTCCACCTCGTGCCTTTCTATAAGGATGTTTAGTAAGGTCACCCCACACAGGTAAGGAAAGAAAACTGCCTCACCTAAAAATGTAAGGAAATGGTGCTCTCTGCAGGACAAAATGGTAATCGCAGCCCCAGTGACCCTTGAGGATGTCGTCGTGCTTTTTGTAGTACAATACTATTTCTCTCCACAATGTGGCGCTGCTGTTCTAAACGTCGTTTTTCAGCCAGTTTTGGGTGGGAAAGAGGGTGATGGGGACAGTGAAGATATAGGGTGGGAAGTACAAGCGAATTAGGAGGAGAGATTGGCTAAGGAAGAAAGCAGACTCTTTCTGCCAGAGAGGGTTTGCCTGGCAACTCAAATCAGACCCATTCCAATTAGAGTTACCCCTGAACCCAAATAATTCATTTTGGATCATTTAATCCAATGGTTCCCAAACCTTCCTGACTAACAGAATCACCAGAGAACTTTTTAAAAAAGATGTAGATCCCCAGATTCTACCCTCAAGAAACTCTGATTCATAAATCTGGGGAGGAGCCCAGCCACTTGAGTTTTTATAAAGCTCTCCCAGAGATCATTTATACAAGTTTTAGAGAGGAAAACAGAATTTTTAAGAGGAATCAATTCTTGCAGCTTACCATTTCCATTTCTCAATTCAATAACAACCAATGCCATGAGAATCTATTCTGTGGTTATGAGAATCTATTCCTGAGTTCTCTAGGAAATCAGAGCACAGTTGATTGACGATGCCCATCTGTCTCCTTGAAGTGCTTACTAAACAGACCTCTATTCTGTGTTTCTTCTCACCATGGGCAAAGACTGTGACCCAACAGAACCATAATTCCCTAGTACCAGACCACACTATCTCCTTTCCAGGCACTGATCACCCCAGTTAGAGACCAGAGGTGGTCTGGCTAACTTTGGCATCATTCAGAACTGAGTTTGAATCCTAACCCAACAACTGATTGGCTATGGGGCATTTACAATTTTACCTAACCTTTCTGAACCTTTATTTATAATAGGAGGTAGTCATACTTGCTTCTGAAGACTGTAGAAGACTCAAATGAGGTGATTTAAAGTCCATACATCCTGCCTGGCACAGGATGGTTAATGAACGGTATTTATTACTGGCAGTAGTAGTCATGCTACCTGGGATCTCTGGAACTTCTCTCCAGCACCCATACAATCTAAGAATTCTCTACATACATGATATTTTTTGCATCCTAATGACCTGTTTTGAGAGAGACTGCTCAGCCTTGTTTCTAATAACCTGTTTAAAAAGTAAGGGAAGTGTCCTTCCCTTCTCTGAATCATAGCAGATAGACAAAATGAATATCTTTAGCGATCCTTAATCCCCCAATCATTCATGTTAGAATGATACCATTGGAACCTACCTTAGCAGGAGTTTTCAGGTTTTGGTGAGTGATCAGATCCTCCAGAGCACATATTAAAAGTGCGGTTTCCTAGGCTATGGCTCATGATTCTTGATTAAGTTAACCTGGCACAGAGGCCAGGCATCATCACTTCAGCAGTCCTCACACTTGCACTGTGAAAAACATGGCCTTAAAAATAACTTAGTCCCAGGTGATGGGTGTTAACAAAACAGGGTGGTGATCCTCTTGCAATATATGTCTGTCGAATCAGGTTGTACACCTTAAACTTCTACAATGTTATATATCAATCATATTTCAATAAAATGGGAAAAATTACCCAGTTCCAGGGTATCACACTCAAAACCTTCCAGAAGCCAAGCAGATTGTGCATGTACAGGAAGGGACAGGGTGTCAGGTAAAAATGGCGTGACGCTTACCAAATGGAACTGGAAAGCCCATGCCCTATCTTCTTTACTTTTTAAAAATTAAGTTACAATGCATTTGGAAACAATTTGCTAGACGAAAGGAATTTGTCTCTGAGCATAGGAAGGTAAAATGACTTGCTCTTTATCATTGAGGAGTGATGGAGCAAGACTCACTTTGTGAATGTCCTGGTTACTGTGCCATGGTGACAGCCTCTTGAGTGGAACTCAACAGTGTCCTTCTTTTTTGGCCTGAGACTAAATTTTATATCCAGTTGGAGAAAAGGAAAAACAGCATTGAGAGAGCACAGCTCAGAGGGTGACTCCAGCCTAGGATGTTCCCCTAAATAAACCTTTTTTTTTTTAAGCGAAGAAGCCTAGATTTCACAGAGGAGGTCTTTATCCAGTGTTCTTGAGTGCCAAGACCTCTCAAACTGCAGAGAGATATGTGCCATCAATTATTTTTAATGGACTTTAACACTACTTAAATGTTTATTTTCAAAGCAACCAGAAGCAGCTTGTCTCCTTCCTGAGAGAACTCTCCACCTGGTGTATGCTATGCTTAGTTGCTCAGTTGTGTCCACCTGGTAATGGTGGTCATAGAGCCGAGGAAAGACAGAGTCTGATTAAATAGGGGAAGGGAGCAATGTCAGGAAACTGTGGGAAAGCAAGACACGGCATTTTTACACATGACTTGCCTGTCTCATATAATTTCAGGAAAACCAACATCCCATAAAAATAAGCAACAGAAAAGCATCAAGATTAAATCCAATAAAGGTTATCATGAGGAAAAGGAGAATGAGAAGCAGATAACATTTTTACAAACAGTGAAAATGAAAGCTATCATATTCTGCTCCAAAATGAACTGAAAAACACTTTTAAATGATACAAGACATAAAATAATAGTAGAAATCAGAAGTAGAGGTACTTGAAATAAAGTAACAGAACTCATAAAAGAACTAGAAATAAAAGAAAAAATTCAGAGACTGGAACACCAGAGTGAACAAACAAACAGAAAACACCATAACAGACATAGAAGGTGAAAAAGAAGGAAACTTTAACATAAAAAAGAAATTTAAAATATTAAAGAGAAAGTAACAAATATTAAAGGCAAACTAAAGTGAAAGTTGCTCAGTCATGTCTGACTCTTTGCAACCCCATGGTCTATACAGTCCATGGAATTCTCCAGGTTGGAATAGTGGAGTGGGTAGCCTTACCTTTCACCAGGGGACCTTTCCAACTCAGGGATTGAACCCAGGTCTCCCACACTGCAAGCAGATTCTTTACCAACTAAACCACAAGGGAAGCCCCCAAAAGACAAACTAAGGACATCCAATATTGCAATGATAGTTTTATACTATCATAGTTGGGAGAGATCCCAATTAAATTGGGAACATAAATGTTTAAAATTTTTATATTAAAAAAATTTTGTTTTAGTTTTTTAGTTTATCGTAAACTAAAAAGGATTAAAATTCATTCAATGATTTTGAAGTTTTTCATTGATTAGAACCCAAATCCCCCTTTCCTGGGACTTATCATGTGAACCAGTCATTCCATTTCTAAGTATTTACCTCCAAATAAATGAAAGTATATGTTCATACAAAGACTTGTACAAAGACTTGTATTAAATGTTAATAGCAGCTTTCTTTGTAAAAACTAAGAACTGGAAGGGCTTCCCTGGTGGATCAGTGGTAAAAAATCCACCTGTAATGCAGGAAACCAGGTTCAGTCCCTGGGTTGGGAAGATCCCCTGGAGAAGGAAATGGCAATCCACTCCAGTATTTTTGCCTGGGAAATCCCATAGACAGAGGAGCCTGGTGGGCTACAGTCCATGGCTTTGCAAAAGAGTCGGACATAACTTTGCAATTAAACAGCTGGAAACAACCCTTATGACCATCTACAGGTGAATAGGTAAGCAAAATGTGGTACATTCATGCAAAGGAATACTACTTAGCAAAAGGAAAAGAAAAGAAATGAACTTGGTAAATGAACAATTTGGAAAAACCTCAAAAACATTATATTGAATGAAATAGCACAGACAAAAAAAGTACATACTGTATATGATTTCTATCTATAAAAAATTCTAGGGCTTCCTTGGTGGTCCAGTGGTTAAGAATCTGCCTGCCAACGCAGGAGACATGGGTTTGATCCCTAGTCTGGGAAGATTCCACATGCTGTGGAGCAGCTAAGCCTGTGTGCTACAACTATTGAGCCTGTTCTCTAGAACCCAGGAGCCGAAACAAATGAGCCCACGTGCCGCAACTATTGAAGTCCTCACGCCCCACAGCCTGTGCTCCACAAGAAGAGAAGCTACTGCAATGAGAAACCCACACACTGCAACTAGAGAGTAGCCCTTGCTCATTGTAGCTAAAGTCCTTGAAACAACAAAGACCCAGCACAGCCAAAAATAAATAAATTTCTTTTTAATTATAAAAAATGCAGACTAATCTAGAGTGATAGAAAGATGAGTGGTTGCTTGGAAAATGTAATAAGAAACTGAGGTGGGGAGTAGAAGTTGGTGACATGGTATCGTATAACTGAAATTTTCTAGGAGAGTAGAACGTAAGTGTCCACACACAAGAGAAAAAATGAATATGCAAGGTGATGGATATGTTCATTAATGAATGGGAGGGAGCCTTTCATATGTACATGTATATTAAATCATCAAGATGTACATTTTAAATATCTTACAATTTTATTTGTCAGTTATACCTCAATATGGCTGAATTACAGAGAGAGAGAGAGAGAGACTAGGGAAATGACTGATAAAGAAGGGATAACCATGACTAGTGGGAAACGCATCAATAAATCATCCTCACAGGGAGCCAGCAAGGCTGGTGCTCAGAAGACCTGAGTAGTTAAGCAGTTCAGGCAATGGCCAGGCCAAAGGCATCTAAAGCCGTAGGTGAGGTGTCACTTCATCACGGCTCCTCTAGCACATTAGCAAAGGTATGGGCATTTGGGTGAGAATAGTTTTGTGTATTGCTTGGTGCCTTTTTTTTTTTTAATAAATATGAAATGTATTTCTTCAGAAGTCCAGAGTAAAATGAAACACCAGAGGGTTTCTTGGAGGGCTGGCTTTTGGACAGGCAGAGACCATTAGATACCGTGTTTCAGTCTTGCAGAACTTAAGCTGAATAGTTACCATGGGTCTCCTTGACTTGTCCTGTAATTGACTGTACTAAGGCATTCTTCTCTCTCTCCAGTCTGTCCTTTGGCAGATTGCAGCTGCTGACACAAAATAGCTTGCCTTTATTACCCTTTCCTTTATTTCCGCTTTTTTTTAAAAATTGTGATTAAAAATATATAAAATTTACCATCTTAACCATTTTTAATGGTATATTTCAGAAATGTTAAGTATAATTCTCATCATTGTGAAACAGATCCATTCTATTTCCTCTTGCCCCAAACCATCTCCTTTTCTATTCTCCACTTTCCCTTAATAAGCATCCTACTTTTCAATTCAAAATCTCAGAAACAACCTTTGTCTACTTCTATTCCACTTACTAATTCCAGTCAGTTCCATCTGTAAGTTGTGTTAGAGGCTGTAAGTCAGCCTCCTAACTTTCTCATCTCATCAATTCCTTCCTTTCTCATCTCTGTCTCTATCCTAGTCTAAAGCCTTATTACTTCTTGCCTAGATAACTAAGAGTTTTATAAGTGATTCTCTTATCTCCAGGATCTCTCCCCATAAAGCATCTGCTTGCAATGCGGGAGACCAGGGTTCGATTCCTGGGTTGGGAAGATCCCCTGGAGAAGGAAATGGCAATCCACTCCAGCCCTCTTGCCTGGAAAATCGCATGGATGGAGGAGCCTGATAGGCTACAGTCCATGGGGTCGCAAAGAGTCGGACACGACTGAGCGACTTCACTTTCACCAAATTAACATTTTTAATAAAAGTGTTTAAGCCTAGTATTCATCTGCTCAGAAAAATCTTCCATGACTCCTCTATAAAATAAAATATGGTGTCCTTAGCCTATCATACAAGGGTCTGCATGATGTGCCATAAATTATCTTTCTAGCCTCTTCACTAATAAGCATGGTGCAACTTCAGAGGACTGAGAAGAAAAGAAACATTGTCAGTGTACAAAGCAGAGAACACATCTCCATCGAGACCATTCCATAACAGCATATGGCACCAATTTCACCAGCGCTCTTGTTTCAAAGAATGCCTTTCCCTTTCTCGGTGTAATGTAAGTGTATAAGCCACTGTGAAATCATAGGCATTAAAAGTAATATGTTCACGTTTCTTGCATGCCTACATTATTTTTCTTTTGGAAATAAAAATAATTTCCTTGGACAATCATAGAACCAATGTACTGGAAAAAGTCTTCATATCTGTCTACTTTTCTTTTCATCTACTGCTACCACTTTTGGCCAAACCACCATCATCTATTTGCACCTCCACAGAAGTCTCCTAAATGTTTCTCTCTGTTTCTATTCAATCATTTGTCTAAAGTGTTCTTCACACAGCAACCAGAATACATTTTTCAATAATGTTAACCATATTATGATACTACTCCCCTGCTTAAAATCCTCCTATGACGGCTTAAAATCCTCCTATGACTTCCCATTGTCTTAGAAGCAAATCCAAATATCTTGCAGGCTCTTCCTGATCTAGTTTATTCCATCTATTTGACCTTACCTCCAACTATTCTCCCCTTTCTGCTTACTAGGCTTCAGCCACACAGGTTTTCTTTTGGTTCCATAAATCTGCCTGACTTGTTCCTACCTCTGGACCTTTGCATCTACTGTTCCGTTCACTGAAATGCTCCTCTGTGAATCCATGCCTGGTCTTCCTGTCTTTCATGTCTCATTTCATATATTCCTCTCTTCAGAAATTCCTTCCATCACCACCTGATCTAACGTAGGTCTCTGGTCATTTATTTTTTTAAACTGAGGTATAGTTGATTTACAGTGTTATGCCAATCTCTGTCGTACAGCAAAGTGACTCACTTATACACATATATACATTCTTTTTTTATATTCATTTCCATCATGCTTTATCCCACGATACTGAATATAGTTCCCTGTCCTATTAGTCATCAGTCATTTCTTATTAATTATCTTGTTTGATAGCATGTATCATCTGAAGTTGCTGTGTCATTTATTCATTATTTGTCTCCTCCACCATCACTACCTCTGTAATGTGAAGTTCCACGACATAAGTTCATTTCTACGTTTTCACAGCTGTCTCTCTTGTGCATAGAACAGAGGCACTCGTTAAATATGTGTTGAATGAATGAATGAATGAACTACTTCCAAGCAGACTAAAGGGAAACATCCTTAAACATCTCCAGAGATGATACCACCATTTTTCTGAAAATGAATTCCAGCATCCAATAACTTTTAGTTGTCAGAAAGTTCTTTCTAATATCCAACCTAAATCCTTTCTAAAGCAATTTCTGTCTCTTCCTATTTGGTTCTCAATGGAGTCATTAAACTGTCTTCTTACAGTCAGTCATAAATTTGTTATTAGGCCCTCTTAACACTGTTTTTACTCTTCACATTTTCTAACATTGTTGTCTTCATCTGTCGTTGTCAAATTCTCCGTCTTAAACTTTGTGAGCCCAATATTGGACCCAAATATTACTGCTTAAAATAATGCCTGTGTAAGAAAACCTCGGCTTATAAGTACCTACCTTAAAAAAAGAGTAGTTCTCATTGTCATCCCACCTCTTTCTTAATCTCTTTTTCTACAGGTTCCATATGTGTTTTTATAAGAGGCTTTCATGAAAATGCTTGGATCTTACAAGAATCTGTAAGTTCAAATGAGAATTGAAATAGCTGAAGGACACAGATCCTAGAAAAGACCCTCAATTTGACTGATTCATCTGTATTTTAGCCTAAACTCCACACAGAGCAGATTACAGGCACAAGGTCTGAGGTTCCAACAACCCAGAGGAAGGTTGAATGGATAACCGTGAAAGCACACTTCAGTGAGAAGTTATTAAGACTAAAAGTGAGTTTTAGGGGTGAATCTATTCAAAGTTGAGATGGGAGAAAAGATAAACAGAACTTTTAAACTATCTGTTTAAAAGGAATGTTTAAACTAGCTGGTATTCAAGAATGTGGCATAATTTTATTTACAATAGCCAAGACATGGAAGCGACCTAAATGTCAATCAACAGATACATGGTTAAAGAAAGATGTGGTACATTTATATAATGGAATACTAATCAGCTGTAAAAAAGAATGAAATATTGCCATTTGCAGCCACATCGATGGACCTAGAGATTGTCATACTAAGCGAGGTGAGCCAGAAAGAGAAAGACAAACACCATACGACATCACTTGTGCGTGGAATCTAAAATATGACACAGATGAACTTGTCTATGAAACAGAACCAGACTCACGGACATAGAGGGCAGACTTGTGGTTCCCAAGGGAGAGGGAGGATGCGAATGATGGGTTGGAAGCTTGGGATTCTCAGATGCAAGCTATTATATAGAGAATGGATAAACAACAAGGTCCTACTGTGTAGCACAGGGGACTGTATTCAGTATCCTTTGATAAACCATAATGGAAAAGAATACAAAGAAGAATGTGTGTGTGTGTGTGTGTGTGTGTGTGTGTGTGTGTGTGAAACTGAATTACTTTGATATACAGCAGAAATGAACACAACATTGTAAATCAACTATACATCAATAAAATAAATTTTTTAAAAAAGAAACCCATCTTTAGAAACAGTGTAGTGTAGCTGCAGGACGTCCAAGACAAAAAAAATTAAAAAACTATCTTAAAATCAGACAGAAAGTCACTACTTTCAAAGGAAAGATTATTAGATTTACATCTGACATTTCAGTAGGAACAGTGGAAGCTAGAAAACAGTAATGTATTCAATATGCTCAAATAAAATAAGCATAAACTAGAAATGTATATTTAGTAAAACTGTCTTTCAAAAGGGGCTTCCCTGATAGCTCATTTGGTAAAGAATCTGCCTGCAATGCAGGAGACCTGGGTTTGATCCCTGGGTTGGGAAGATCCCCTGGAGAAGGGAAATGCTACCCACTCCAGTATTCTCGCCTGGAGAATTCCATGGACTGTAGAGTCCATGGGGTCTCAAAGGGTCAGACATGACTGAATGACTTAATATCTTTCAAAAACAAGAATGAAATAAAAATATTTCAAACAAATATTGAGAGCTGGCCACAACACTGCAGGAATTCTAAGAGTTATAATTCAAGTAAAAGGAAAATGACCTGTTTCTTCCAAAATAATTAGCAAAGAAAGTGGCAAATATGTTGGTGACTCCAAAAAAGCAATAACTTGATGAAATAATGACAATGTCTTATGGGGTTTAAATAAAACAAGATAGAATTAAAATGCATGAAAGCAATAGCATATAAATTGGAAATGAGACCTTTGGAGGCAAAGTTTTTTACAGTCTTTTTTATTGTCAGGTGTGGTAAAAACATTGATTACCTTTGGACTTTGAAAAGTTGAATATGGATAATAAAACTCCAAGGGTAAACACTAAAAAAATAGAGAAAGTGTATAATTTCTAAGTTACTACTGGGAAATAAAGAATGAAGAAATATTCAATCGCTTTCAAGACGCAAGAAAAGATAGAAAAAGAAACATGCGGGAAGGTGGGACAAAGAGAAATCACATAGAAATACAAATATGTCTGTAATCACAATAAATGTAAATGGGTTAAATGGTTTCATTTAATCAGACTGATTAAAAGTAAGTTTATCCATATGAGGTTTTACAAGAGAGACATAAATCATAACAACTTTTCAAGTAAAAAGATGGGAAAAATTCACCAGGAAAACACTAGCAACAACAATTTGGTTAGTTATATCAATATTGGACAAATCAATGTTAAAGCAAAAAGCATTACTTGAGATAATGCAGATCAATTCCAAAAAGCTTAGCAATTCTGAACAACATAATTCAGAATTTAATCTAATAGACCTAGAAGATACCCAACATTACAAGGTATATACTCTTTAGAATTCAAAAATACTTTAAGTGACATATACCATATATGTGACATGGCTGAAGCAATACTTAAAAGGAAGTTTATAACATTAAATGCTTTTGAAAAGAGGATGATCATACTAGGGCTGGTAAGTGTTCCCCCAACACAGCAGTTAGCTTCTCCCAGAGCAGGTCATCCAAGAATGAGAACAAAATGGCATATAGCTTAAGAAGTTAAGAAAAGGGAAATAATAGATCCAAAAAAAGTAACTAAAATGAAGGAAATAATTAAGATAACCTCAGAAAGTAAGACTTTACATAGTACTTTCCACATGCAGGGTATTGTTCTAAATTCTTAGCACTTATTAACAAAACCATGCAAAATAGAAAAGAACATAGGCAAAACATTCTTGGGCATGTCAAGAGGAACATGAAAAAGTGCTCAGCATCATTAATTAATGGAGAAATGCAAATTAAAACCACAATGAGGTATCAACTCACATTGGGTCACAATGGCCATCATCAAAAAGCCTACAAATTACAAATGCTGAAGAGGGTATGCAGAAAAGGAAACCCTCCTGTACTGTTGGTGGGAATGTAACTTGTGTAGCCACTATGAAAAACAGTATCAAGATTCCTTAAAAAGTAAAAATAGAGTTACTACTTAATCCAGTAAGCCCACTCCTGGATAATATCTAGAAAAGATAAAAATTTTAATTCAAAAGGTTACATGCACCCCTATAATCATAGCAGCACTATTTATATTAGCCAAGAAAGACATGGAAGCAACCTAAATGTCCATCAGCAGATGAATGAGTAAAGAAGATGTGGTATATATACACAATGGAATATCATTCAGCAATAAAAAGAACAAAATAATTCCATTTGCAGCAACGTGGATGGACCTAGAGAATATCTTACTAAATGAAGTAAGTCAAATAGAGAAAGACAAATATTGGTATAACTTACACGTGGAATCTTAAAAAAAAAAGATACAAATGAACTTGTTTACAAAACAGAAACAAACACACAGACATAGAAAACAAACTTAAGGTTACCAGAATGGAAAGGGATGGGGAGAAGAGATAAATTAGGAGTATGGGATTAACAGATACAAACTACGAGCGACTTCACTACTGACTACTCACTACTACTATACATAGAGTAGATAAGGAACAAGGGTTTACTGTATAGCACAGTGGACTATATTCAATGTCTTGTAATAACCGATAATGGAAAATAATCTGAAATATATGTATCTGAATCACTTTCCTGTACACCTGAAACTAACACAAAATTGTAAATCAACTACATTCCAATTTAAAAAGAAAGAAAATCATATAACAGAAAGAATGAACAAAATCGAAGCTTCATTTTTAGAAGAAAAAATTAAAATTTTTAAATCTCTGGCAAGACTGATCAAGTAAGGGCAGGGGGGCTCCAAATAGCAATAAGTATAAAAATGACAGAGATTAAGTAGGTAATAAGAGTATATTATGATAAAAAGCAACATAAATGAAAACTTGCATGAAATGAACCAACTTCCAGAAAAAAAACATAGCTTTCTCAAACAGACTTAGGAATAAACAAAAACCTTGACTAATTCTATAATCATTAAGTCATTGAAACAATAGTTGAAAATCTTCCCAGATAGAAATCAGGTCCAGATTGTTTTACCAGTGAGTTAAAATATACATCGAAGGGCCAATTTCACTTTACATAAGCCAATCCAGAGTATGGAAAAAAATAAATTACTCCCCAACTAATGAAAAGCAAAATACCAGCACCAAAACTTGACAAGGACATTATGAGAAAGGGGGCTTTCTTGGTGGCTCAGTCGGTAAAGAATATGCCTGCAATCCAGGAGACCCAAGTTTGATCCCTGGGTCAGGAAGGTCCCCTAGAGAAGGGAATGGCTACCCACTCCAGTATTCTTGCCTGGAGGCTCTCATGGACTGAGGAGCCTGGCGAGCAGAGGAAGATTGTAGGTCAGACTCACTCAATAACATAGATGCAAAAATCCTAATAAAGTATTAAAAAACTAAATCCAATAATGTAAATACGTTATGACCAACTTGGGCTTATCCTAGAAATACAAGTTTGTTTTAACATTAGAAAATCAACCAATATAACTAATCACAGTAGTAGTGTTGTATCACTCAGTTGTGTCTGAATCTTTGCAACTCTGTGGACTATAGCCCACAAGGCTCCTCTGTCCATGGGAGTCTCCAGGCAAGAATACTGGAGTGGGTTGCCATTGCCTCCTTCAGAGGATCTTCCCAATCCAGGGATCAAACCTAGGTCTTCCTCATTGCAAGCAGATTCTTTATTGTCTGAGCCACCAGGGAAGCATAACTAATCGTGCTGGCATATTAAAGAATGATAATACGTTCACTCACTAGATAGATAAAATTCATATAGTATTCAACATCAATTTGTAATTGTAAAAAACTCTTATGAAAGCAGAAATCAATGGGAACTTCCTTAATCTGATAAAGCTTCTACAAAATCTCCCTGTATTTGTTATTCATTTTATACAATAAATTACCCCCAATGTTAATAGCTTTGCTCAATAATAAACATTCATGCTTTCACATGATTTCTGTGGGTTAGAAATTCAGAAGCTAGGGTTTCGCACGAGGTTTCAGTCAAGAATGTTGGCCAGTACTGCAGTTTCCTGAAGACTTGACGAGGCCCGGAGGGCCCACTTCCAAGGAGACTTACTCACAGAACTACCAAATTGATGCTGGCTGCTGGCAAGAGGCCTCTGCCACACTGACCCTGCCATCGGGCTGCTTGAGTAGGCGCCCAACACAGCATCTGGTTTCCAAAGTAGAGCAAAGTGGAAGCAGCAGTATCTCATAATCTAGCCTCAGAAGTCGCACATGGAAATGACACATGGTCATTTCCACAATATCTTGTTACACAGGTCAACCTTATTTAGCATTGGGTTGAGTATATCATTAGGCAAAAATCATATGAAGCCATCCTGAGGACTGGTTATCACAAAGCTATGACAAATGTTTTGTGGTGAAGCATTCAAAGTGTTGCAATTTCACAAACAAGACAAAGGTTGCCACTATCATCATTTCTATTCAGTATGGAACTAGAGGTGTTGGCTGATACAGAAAAACAAGAAAAAGAAACAGAAGGAAGAAAGAGTCACTATTTTTAGATCATATAATGTATCAACAAAGAAACAACAAACAAATATACCATGTTTCTAGATACAAAATCAATTTATGAAATTCATTTTTAAAATTTTAAATTAAAAAAAATTTGTTTTATTTATTTGACTGTCAGTGCCTAGTTGAAGCACTCAGGATCTTTGATCCTCGCTTCAGCATGCAGGATTGCAGGACTGCGGGATTTTTTTTTTTAGCTGCCACATGCAGGATCCAGTCCCTGACTAGGGATCGAACTTGGGCCCCCTGCATTGGAAGTGCGGTGCCCCAGCCACTGGACCACCCGGGAAGTACCAATCAGCTGAATTTTTACACATTAGCAACAATGTTAGAAAATTCAATTTAAAAGATGATTTAACTCAGGGGCCAGCTTGCCTGCCAATGGACCAGACCCAGCAGCCGCAACTAGGATCCTTTTGTCCCTGGTCTCCTCCTGACATGGACAACTGGCCAGAGTGTCCCGACCAGTAAGGAACAAGAGACTTTATTGACCTCTCTCCCCTTCCCTCTCTCTTTCCTCTCCTTAACCCTTCCTATCCTTCCCTGTTTTTCTCCTCTCCCGGTCCTGGACACAGGAATCTGGTCAAAGGGCCCTCAGCCTGAGCTGAGGATTGGAGACTGATCACCTCCTCTTGGCAGAGAACTCAAATTCTGGTTCTGGTCTGGTCTGATTTCTGGTAGGGCCGAGTTCCAGTTCTCCCTTCTCTGGAGGCCCAGGGAAATGTCCCATAACGCCTGGGTATCTGTAGGCGGCAGGAGACATCTGTAAGGCCACCCCTTTCGCACCCCCCTCTCCCGCCCCCTCCCCCTTCTTCCTCCCTCCTGGCTTCCTTTCCTCCCTTGAAATCTTTGATGTTAGTACTTGGATTCTTGTATTTAAGGCCTTCCCTGGTGGTGCAGAGGTTAAAGCGTCTGCCTGCAATGTGGGAGACCAGGGTTCGATCCCTGGGTCGGGAAGATTTCCTGGAGAAGGAAATGGCAACCCACTCCAGTATTCTTGCCTGGAGAATCCCATGGACGGAGGAGCTTGGTGGGCTACAGTCCACGGGTCACAAAGAGTCGGACACAACTGAGCGACTTCACTTTCAGAAGCGACCAGAACTTTCAACTTACAATAGCATAAAAATTATGAAGTACCTAGGAATAAACCTGACAAAATATACCTGAGACCTTGGAGGAGAATATCATAAGACTTCACTGAGGAACATGAGTGATCACCTAATAATGAAGGCATGTATCACCATCATGGACTGGAAGACTCAGTGATGCAAGGGTGCCAATTCCCCCCAAATTAATCTGCAGATCTGATAAATTCCAATCAAAAGCCTAAGAGAGTTTTGGGAGGAGGAGAGAATTCACAAAGTGAGTCTAAAGGATTAGATAGGAGGACTTGCCATAAAAAATATAAAGAATGATTATAAATCCCAGATAATTAAACTATATCTTACTAATATAGAGATAAAAATGTAGCCACTGAACTAAAATAGCCCAGAAACAGACTCATGAATAAATGAAAACTGGACTTACGATAGAGCTGGTAAAAAATTGCAGAGGAAAAAGGATAGCTTTTTTTGATAGGTAATTGGTTATCCATATGAAAAGTAATAAATTGGACCCCTACCTTACACCGTAAACAAAAATCAATTCTTAGTGAATTCAGAATCTAAATATGAAGGGCAAACTATAATATTTTTATAACGCAATATCAGAGATTATCTTTATAACCTATAGATAGGAAATAATTTCTTAAACAAGCAAAAAAGCTACAAGTTGTTAATAATAACGTTAATAATAACAACAGAAACACTAAATTTCATAGAATGTCAGATGCCAACGATTATACACCACTACTTTTAAAACAGGAAAAATATGTCAATTAAACTATAGGACAGTTTTCTTATTAATCAGGATTTTTGACCTTATATTTTATAAACTTACTTAAACATAGATTTTATATATGTACATGCATAAGAAAGGCAATTTGAGAGAAACAGACTGATTAAAATATTCAATATCCAGTATATACAAAGAATTTATATACTTCATTAAAAGAGGAAAGGCAAATAACGGCAATAGGAAAAAATAGGTGACAGATATGAAATTACACATCATAAAGTACCCAGCAGAGTATAAAATACTAGTTGGAATGTAAATTAGTATAATTGCTTTGGGAAATAATTTAACATCATCTTCTAAAGTGGAAGATGAACTAGCCCTACAATCATGGAATTTCACTTTAGGTATATATTCTAAAGAAACTGCTGTGAATGTGTACAAAAGAATCTATAAGAACATTCACAGCACCTTTGTTATGGATTAGCAAAAGATATGACACAACCCAAATACTATCAACAGTAACATGGATAAATTGTAAACTAATTAAATAGCCTATCGCAGTGAAAATGAATGCACTACAGCTATACATTAACAGCATGGATAATCTCAGGAATGTAAAGTTAAGTTAAAAAAGCAAATTGCAGAAAAATACATACAGTATGATTTCATTAATATAAGTTCAAAAACACAAAACCAGGGGACTTCCCTGGTGGTACAGTTAAGAATCCACCTTGTAATGCAGGGGATGCAGGTTTGATCCCTGGTTGGGGAGCTAAATCCCTACATGCCACTGAGCAACAAAGCCTCTGTGCCACAAGTACAGAGCCTGCATGCTGCAACTAAGAACTGATGCCGTGAAATAAACAAACACTAGAGAAAAACAAAACAAAAACACAAGTCAAACATTGTTTAGGAATTAAACATGTGAACAGCAAAAGCACGTTAAAGGAAAAAAGTTCAAGATATTATCTATCTCTGAAGAGGGAATAAAGGAGATAAGCTTGGGATGAGATATAAAGTGCATTTCAAACAGAATTAGTCTATTACTTGTATTAAGCTACGTAAGTGTTCATTGTATCTTGTCTTTAAATTTTTAATGTATACTTGTAAATTTTATTTTCATATTAATTAATATCTAAAGACAATTTTTAAAAGCTAGATATAATAGTACATATAAGATTTACACCTACTTTTCAAACAGAAATGAAACAGTCACGTAACTTGAAAGAAAATCTCAAGGAACTTCAAAAAAGTCATGATTATACAACCTACACTTTCTGATCACAATATAATAAAGTTAAAGGTTAACAATAATTTTTTAAAATGCATCCATTTAGAAAACATAAAATGCCTAATTAAATCATATTAGAGCTGAAATCAAGACAGAAATTTAAAAATATGGGATGTGGCTAAGCAGTTCTCACAGAAAAAATTTAAATGCATATACTAGAAAGTAATGATTGAAAATGAATAAAGCATATAATGCAAGAAGCTCTAAAAAATAAAATAAATTCAATTGAAACAGATGAAATTAGTAAAGTTAAAAGTCAAAATGAAATAGAAGACAAATGATAGGAAGAATCAACTCATGGAATAACAATCCGAATAACTGTCATTGGTAATCAATAAAATGCAAATTAAAATGAGATATGATTTTTACAAAAGAGATACCACTTCACACTCAATAGATTGAAAAAATGTAAAATGTGAAAGTAACCACTATAGAATCGAAAGACTCTTTCATTCAGTAAAAATGAAAAAGAAAAAATTGTGAAAATACCAAATGTGGATGAAGATGTGAAGAAACAAGAATTTTCATATTGCTTATGGGAATATAAATTGGTAAGAATACCATGGAAAAATATTTGGCAGAATCTGGCAAAGCCAAGAAAGCATATTTTTTTGGACCAACAATTATATTTATAGCTATATATTTTATAGAAACTTTGATATAGGAGTTCCAAGACACATGAATATCTGTGTAAAAAATTCTTAAATATTCACCAATAAAGAATGGATAAATAAATTTAGTAGATTCATGAAAGGTGTTATGTGGTAGTTTAAATGAAGAAACTAGGTTACATGAATCTACATAAATAAATAACTAAAGAAGAAAAAATAAACAAGGAAGACATAAAACTATGTGGCATATGACTGCATGTGTAGAAATATTGAAAACATCCAAAATAATACTACACGTTATTTAAGAATACGTATGTATTAAAGTATAAAACTTGCTTGGGAATTATAAGCACCAAATGCAGAATAATGATATGCCTGGGGGAAAAGTGAAGGGAAGAGAATTGGGATGTAGTATGTCAGAGACTTCGAGTATATCTGCTATCCTTTATTTCTTTTTTTAAAATTAAGCAAATAAATTACGACTTCCCTCATAGCTCAGTTGGTAAAGTATCAGCCTGCGATGCAATCCCTGGGTCAGGAAGAGTCCCTGGAGAAGGGATTGGCAACCCACTCCAGTATTCTTGCCTGGGAAATCCCATGGACAGAGGAATCTGACAGTCCATAGGATTGCAAGAGTCGGACACGACATAGCAACTAAACCACCATGAAGCGAGTAAAACAAAATGTTTGGATTTGAGGGAAGCAAGATAAATACAGATGTTTGTTGTTTCAGTTCCAAATGATATATTTTATAATATTTTAAACACTTTTAAATGACTCAAGAATATGTAGAAAACCTGAAAAGACTGATATTTACAAAAGATATGAATATGTTCTACTCAAGACAACAGCATCTGATTCACATAATTTTATATGAGTTCTAACAAGTCTTAAAGAAATGATAATATTTATGTTATTTGTATCAGGACTTAGAAAAGGATGAAAGTCCTTCAGTTTGTTCCAAAAATCTAGCATAATCCTGCTACCAATACCAAACTAGGATGACATTTAACATTTTAAAAAGGGAGGCAGGTAGGGCTAAATTTACTGACGTTCATAGATGAAGTATCTGAAATGAGATGTTAACAAATTAATTCAGCAATGCAGTAAAGTAATAATACATCATGAACCAGAATCGTTCATCCCAGAATTATGAACTATGTTGATATAATTCACTCCATTAACATAGTAAAGGAGGAAAACCTATCATCTCAATAGACACCACCAAGATAATTTAATAAGATCAAAGCCCATAACAGATTTGTTAAAACTCAACAGAAATATTAAGAAAATTTCTCAGTCTCATGAAGGATACTAATCTACAACAAAAATCATATTTAATGATGAAATATTTAGCAGCATTTCCACCTAAATAGAATAAGATTAAAATGACTACTATCAACATTATAGTCAAGTTTAGTCAAAGCAATAAAATAAGAAAAATAATTAAGAAATACAAATATTGAAAAGGAAAAGCAATTTGGTAGTATCTACCAGAAAACTAAGTGTGTATATACACAAGTTTTAGATGGCTGTGAACACATAGTTTTCCCCATTCCCTATTGGCACCACACTCCATTAAAATGGTGACAAAGAACTTACGGTTGCCAGTGAGAAGAGATAGTTAGGGACTTTGGGAAGGTCATGTACACAGTGCTACATTTGAAATAGATAACCAACAAGACCTATTGTATAGCATGTGGAACTCTGCTCAATGTTATGTGGCAGCCTGAATGGGAGTGGGGTTTGGAGAATGGGTACATGAATAGGTATGGCTGAGTGCCTTTGCTGTTCACCTGAAACTACAACATTGTTAATCAGCTACACACTGATACAAAATAAAAAGCTTAAAGTTTGGGTTAAAAAATATTATGACAGAGAAATACACATAAATTAAATGGTACAAATACTGAGGGAGTCTATAAGCAAAGGAAAGATTGCAACCAATATTTGGAAGTTAGAGAATGGATAAAGAAAGGGTAATTAATGAAGCCAGTTACTGCCCAGAGTACAGAGAGAGGGGTAGAGCCAAGGGCACTAACCAGTCTGTCAGAATCCCGGAGAAGCTCTTAGCTGGGAAGCACCAGGTTCAACAGACGGAATAAGTGAAATGTGGCGCTTATTAATTAAAAGTCTATTTACACAAGAGTTAAGCCATCAGTTTTACTCTCCCTCCATCAGTCAAGTATATATCCCTCTGGCAAATAAATGAAGAGTGTTCAAAATAAACCAAAAGGTGCAAGGAGAAAAATGGCTCAAAGGCTCAATATGAAAAATGCAGGCTCTAGAGTCACAGAACTTTCCCTCATCTGATACGTGGGATTTGATCACCCAAGTGAAAGGGTCCAAGGAGTTAAATATGAGATTATACATTTGAATAAGAGTTGGAGGCTTGTTGGAGTCATGTGTGATAGGCTCAATTGTGATCCCTGAAAGATACTGGAATCAAGATTGCCAGTTATTGAAATATCAATAACCTCAGATATGCAGATGACACCATCCTTATGGCAGAAAGTGAAGAAGAACTAGAGCGCCTCTTGATGAAAGTGAAAGAGGAGAGTGAAAAAGTCGGCTTAAAGCTCAACATTCAGAAAACGAAGATCATGCCATCTGGTCCCATCCCTTCATGGGAAATAGATGGGGAAACAGAGGAAACAGTGTCAGACTTTATTTTTTTGGGCTCCAAAATCACTGCAGATGGTGACTGCAGCCATGACATTAAAAGATGCTTACTCCTTGGAAGAAAAGTTATGACCAACCTAGATAGTATATTGAAAAGCAGAGACATTACTTTGCCAACAAAGGTCCGTCTAGTCAAGGCTATGGTTTTTTCCAATGGTCACGTATGGATGTGAGAGTTGGACTGTGAAGAAAGCTGAGTACCGAAGAATTGATGCTTTTGGACTGTGGTGTTGGAGAAGACTCTTGAGAGTCCCTTGGACTGCAAGGAGATCCAACCAGTCCATTCTGAAGGAGATCAGCCCTGGGATTTCTTTGGAAGGAATGATGCTAAGCTGAAACTCTAGTACTTTGGCCACCTCATGTGAAGAGCTGACTCATTGGAAAAGACTCTGAGGCTGGGAGGGATTGGGGGCAGGAGGAGAAGTGGATGACAGAGGATGAGATGGCTGGATGGCATCACTGACTCGATGGACGTGAGTTTGAGTGAACTCCGGGAGTTGGTGATGGAGAGGGAGGCCTGGAGTGCTGCAATTCATGGGGTCGCAAAGAGTCGGATATGACTTAGCGACTGAACTGAACTGAACTGAAAGATATTTTGAAGTCATAACCCTGAGTACCTCAGAATGTGACCTCATTTGGAAAGAAGATCATTGCCAATGTAGTTAGTTAAGATGAGGTCATCTGGGGTAGGGTGGGCTCTTAATCTAACAGCTGGTATCCTTAAAAGAAGAGGAGAGGAGACACAGAGAGGCAGACACACAGGGAGAGCACCATAGAAGGACACAAGCAGAGACTGGAGTGATGTGCCTACAAGCTATTGGTGTTATTTAGTTGCTAGGTTGTGTCTGACTCTTTGCAACCCCATGGACTGTAGCCCACTAGGCTCCCGGATCTTCCCGACTCAGGGATCGAACTTGTGTCTCCTGAGTCTGTTGCACTGCAGGTGGATTCTTTATTGCTGAGCCACCAGTGAAGCCACTTACAAGCTATTACAGCGTTTCTAGATTCCCTAAGTCATCTGCTTTAGAAAGTATTTTGTTATCCCATGCTTTTCATTTCTGTTCTCAGCATTCTTCTCCTTTTGGGGGAAAAAAAATGGACTATTCAGGAGACACTGAGAAGTTCAACTTGACAGAGGTACTATTTCCTCTCTGTCTTCCAAATTTCCAGGGAAGAAAATGTGACTGGCTCTGCTTGCCTGGAGAATCCCAGGGACAGAGGAGCCTAGTGGGCTGCCGTCTATGGGGTCGCACAGAGTCGGACATGACTGAGGCGACTTAGCAGCAGCTGGGGTGAGTATCAACTTAGTTATCACCACTGAGGGTGTTGGGGAAAGATTGCTACATGGTACAAAATCACTGCTGGAGGTCAGCCATTGGAAGTAAGACAGTCCATAAAAGCAGTCACCATGAGCTATGTAGATATTGCAAAAGTTTTCTATTAAAAGAGGAGAGTGAAAAAGTTGGCTTAAAGCTCAACATTCAGAAAACGAAGATCATGGCATCCGGTCGCATCACTTCATGGGAAATATATGGGGAAACAGTGGAAACAGTGTCAGACTTTATTTTTGGGGGCTCCAAAATCACTGCAGATGGTGACTGCAGCCATGAAATTAAAAGACGCTTACTCCTTGGAAGAAAAGTTATGACCAACCTAGATAGCACATTCAAAAGCAGAGACATTACTTTGCCAACAAAGGTCCGTCTAGTCAAGGCTATGGTTTTTCCAGTAGTCATGTATGGGTGTGAGAGTTGGACTGTGAAGAAGGCTGAGTGCTGAAGAATTGATGCTTTTGAACTGTGGTGTTGGAGAAGGCTCTTGAGAGTCCCTTGGACTGCAAGGAGATCCAACCAGTACATTCTGAAGGAGATCAGCCCTGGGATTTCTTTGGAAGGAATGATGCTAAAGTTGAAGCTCCAGTACTTTGGCCACCTCATATGAAGAGTTGACTCATTGGAAAAGACTCTGATGCTGGGAGGGATTGGGGGCAGGAGGAGAAGGGGACAACAGAGGATGAGATGGCTGGATGGCATCACTGACTCAATGGACGTGAGTCTGAGTGAACTCTGGGAGTTGATGATGGACAGGGAGGCCTGGCGTGCTGCGATTCATGGGGTCGCAAAGAGTCAGACACAACTGAGCGGCTAAACTGAACTGAACTGATAGACATTATCTGATTACTTCCTTATGATAAATTCCTAAAGGTAGAATTATTGAGTCAAATGTATTGTTATGATTAAAGTTTTAAATTCATGTTATCAAAATTGTTTTTCATTGGGTTAATTCACACTCCTATCAGCAGTATTACAAAATAACTACTTGATAATACGCAATTCTTTTGTCAGTACTGGGTGTCATTTTTTCTTAACCTTTGACAATGTGATAAATGAAGCTGATGTCTCATTGTTTTTATCCATCTTTTCTCTTATAATCAAGAAAGCTGAATATTTTATTTGCTTTGGGGATATTTTTACTTTCATGTTTTTGAAGCATCTAATTATATAAATCAGCCATTTTTAAATAGAGCTACTTTTTTCATCCTAATGGCTCATAATAGCTCTTTATATATTAATATATAAGAAATTTATTTTTTAAGATCTATGATGAAAATATTTCTATTTTTATTTTTGTTTATAGAGAGGGGTTTTTCTGGATGTCAGGTTGTATCTAAGAAGATGTCCTCAGATCAACTTGAATAATTGATTTTTAAAAATACTGTGGAGAACAATAGAGTAAATATTAACAAGTGAATCTTGAATACTTAATGAGTATAAGGTGCCAAGCAAATATGCACTCGTGGAAGTCTCTGTTATATTAATGGCGATCTAATTCTGTCCTCTTTTAATCATTGTGATAGTTCAGTCTTTGTCTCTTGTCACCTGGATTTCTTCACCTGGCCCTAAATTGTCTCTGCCACTAGTTTCAGCCAAGCCATCTTTCATCACTGCCCCCAGATAATCTTTCTGATATATGCATTTCATGTCACACATCTGCTTAACCCCCCTTGATGGGCTCTAGTTGCCTTCATTATAAAACCCAAACTTTAGCACAAGGCCCTTCCTCACCTGCATCCTACCAAATGTCTCTGGCTTTCCTTCTGTCTTCATATCACAAACACTGCAGCCAAACAGACTAATTATAGTTCTCCAAACATACCTTGTTGCTTCACAGATCTGCAATACCTCCTGTTATTTCTTCTATATGGAACCCCCTCACTCTCAGTCACTACTGATGAATTCGCTCATTTTTTTAAGACCTACACAAGTCTTTGTATACTCTCGGAAGTCTTCCTACCTCCCTCTCCTGTTCCTGTACGGAGATGGCCTCTAGGCTGCCACAGCACTCTTCTGAGTCTAAGTCTAGAAGTCTGTTTCTCCCAGAAGACCATCAATGTGGTGAAAGCTTCCTCTCTCCTCAGAATGCATGGTCTTACACAAAGCAAGTATGCCAATGTCAAAGTTTTAAATAGGGATTAAGCAATACAGCAGAGCTTCAGGACATTAATAGCAATCATTTGTACAGTTCATATCATTTAGAATACTCATTATATTGCTTTTTTTGCATATGCCTTAATTTCCACATTTTTAGGCTTAAAAGAATATTATCAAGCAAATATCTTCAGACAATAAGCTAGAATTGAAGGAAATTAAGAAACTTAGTTGTAAGATGCTTTAATATGTCAGGTGCTGCTATAAAATTCCAGGAGACCTAAGAACATCTTATTTCCAAATATCTATCATACTGAAAAGTTATGGAATAATGCAATATATTTCATTTTTAATGCAAATGTAGTTCATTTTTAACTCAGACCCCTGATTTGAGGACATCAAGTGGAAACTCCAAACCTAAAATTTGGAGAAGATGAGAGGAGATTAAGAAGGTAATATAAACCTCAAAATTGCTAAAAGACTAAGATTTTGTTCTCACAATAAAAAAATAAATGATAATTATGTGACATGATAAAGCACTAATACCTTAATGGTAATCATCTTGCAATGTTTCAAATCAGCATGTATCAGATCAACTTACACAATGCTGCATGGCAATTACATATCACTTAAGAAAAGAAGATTAAAAAGTTGAGCACAAACACAAAAGTACTGTGAAACTCATAACTTTATGTATCATCTATTTTACCTCAGACACTCAGATAACTCCTTTTTCCAGTATCAAAGTGATTAAAACAGCATTGTGTGGGGGTGTGCTAAGTCGCTTCAGTCATGTCCGACTCTTTGTGACTATGGACTGTAGCCTGCTGGGCTCCTCAACTCCAAATTGAAATAAATCAAAAAGTTTCCAGTTTCTTTGCTAGACTGAAAACAACCCAAAGATTCAGCAAAGTAAGAGTGATGACAATTTATATTATCATGGTCTTAAAATAAGCGAGAGGTCTTTAGGCCCTGGCATAGGGAGCTGTATAATATTAAATGAGGAAAGCAACCTGCAAAATATAATCTATATAATCTCCTTTTTGTGAAAAATGTTAACATACATGTTTATATTCATATATATATATATTTAAAAACCCAAAACACTATCCAAACTTTAGTGATTATCCTGGAGTAGGAAGAAGGCAGTTCAGCAAGGGGCCGTGTGCTCTCGACTTCATATGTTTCTGTTAGGCTTAAGTTTTCACAATGAGAAGGCATTAGCCTTGTTCAAAACAATATGGGTATGAAATCTTTACTTTGTGGGAAAAAATTCTGAGGGAGTGGGAGAACACATCAAAAAACTTGTTTTAAACCAGGTGTCCCTCTTCACAGAAAAGTCACCTAAGTCTGTTCTACTTCCTACAAGTTTTTCCCTTCCCTGGGAATTTCCTAGTCAAGTAGAGTACTCTGTCCCTGTTGTCAGGGAAGAAGTTAGGATTGAAATTCATGAGGCATCGTGCCTTGTTTTCCTACGACTTAACTCTGGGTCTTAAACAGACTCTGTGGCTCCCTTTCTGAAAGATGAAAGACAGATCTACAAAGGGTACAAACTTTCAGTTACAAGATGAACAAGTTCTAGAGATCTAATGTAGAGCATAGTAACTATAGTTAATAATACTGTATTGTACACTTGAAATTTGCTACAGGAGTAGACATTCAGTGTTCTCATCACACACATACACACACTGTTACCATGTGAGGTGATGGATGTATGAATTAACTTGATTGTGGTAATCATTTCACAATACAGACATATATCAAACTATCATATTGGACACCTTAAGTACTTACAATTTTCATTTGTTAATTATACTTCAACAAAGCCTAGGAGAAAAGAAGGGAGTGTGAAGGACCTAAAGCTGTTTGTGTGGGTGTCAAAACTGACTGACCTTATCTCACTGAGATCCCTTATCTTAAGGGATCTCAAATAAAGATCTGGAAGATTCAAAATGGACAACGAAGTTCATGGTCAAAATATTCAATTCAAGAGTCCTATGTCTTCTGGCCTGAATAATCCGATAATTGAATGGATCTAATAATTCTTTATTTTCAGTTCCCTTTGCCAGTGTAGATATGGCCAGAGAGGGTTCTGAAGCAAGAGAAATAAAGATGAAGGGAAGGAAACAAAGACAGACCATTGTTTCTGGGGAGCCCTGAGGAAAGGTGATGCAGACACTGAAGCAGATGTGACCACATGGAAGTGTGTTGGGGGCCCTTTGGGTTCCTATGCTGTGACTCAGGTGACCTTTCCTTCCTAAGTGGAACAGAAGGGAAAGCAGCTCTGAGATGTGAGAACAAGAAGCTTGGGTGTCCTCTTGGCTTCACCTTAGGGACTTGGTTGCCTTTTGAAACCTCATCCTTTCTTTGAAGTTCTGATTCTACCTTCTTCAGAAAACCTTCCCCAAATAAGCCTACATGATTTATACTCAGTTTGTAGCAATTTAATGCCTATTAAATGAGATTCTTATATTATCACCCTACTAGGTTGTAGGTATCTTTAGGGCAGAAATCTTATTTTGGTTTTAAAAAATGTCCACAATGTCTAGTGTTGGGTTGAGAAAGTAATGTGTTCAAGTAAGTGTTTAATGGAAAAGTTGAAAGGAAGAAACCAACAGGCTCCTAAAGGTGCCCAAGCTTCATTCTAACTTGAAGAATACAGAGTTGAGTCATATCCCTGCATTCTCAAATCAGAGCGCTGAGGTTCACCCGGTACATGGTATATTTTTCTCTGAAGAAAGCTACACTGAATGCAAATGAAGTCTCCAAGCCCTACAAAGTACAGTCAGGAAAACACAGTTCCTTCTAAATCCCTTTGGGGACCAGGCTCCCCTCTCCGTGTGTCTGTGTCTGCGGTGAGTATGCCTGGGTGGGGGAGGCTGGGGCGGGGTGGGAGGAGGCAGAGAGAGGGGAAAGACTCCATGCAGCGATTATGTGGAGGGGATTTGCTATGTCCCTTTTCTACCCCCCCTTCCTTTGTCCTCTTTCTCTGTGTTCCTCTCTTTGTCCCCTTTTCCTCGTCCCCTTCTTCTGCATTTGTCTGGGAGAGGATCCTGGAGTGTTCTTTTGATCGAATCAATCTTTCTCTGGCACTTGAGTTCTGATTGGCTGAAGGACTTAGGGAGGAAAAAAAAACTTTAATTAAGGAGATAATCTCTTCTTTGGAAGTTTGGCAGCTCCATTTCACCTCCCCTTAACTCTGTTTGGGATCACTTACACACCAAGGAAGTTGGGGTTTGAGGGGAATTCCACCCCACTACCACTGAGGAGAATACTTTTGCATCTTACCTCTCTGTCTCCCAAAGTTTAGAATTTTCTATCCTTATTACTCGAAAGGATTAGGATGCTTGTGAAGCCTTCTGCGTGCATCTTTCTTTTCACCTGTGTCTTCCAACTCAGCCATACCTGGTAAGTAACCCGGAATCTTACCTGGAACTGGGAATAGGTAATTGTGTGTAATCTATTGGAGAGAGCTTATTTTCATTTCTAGAACTGTAGGAAGCCTTGGGATCTCTCCTAGGGAAAAAAAATTGTTCCACAGAGTAGGACTCTTTCTAAATTTACAGTTGGTTTTAGTAAATCTTTAAGATTCTTGGCAATATAGAAATGGATTATAAGATGGGGGGGCTTCTTACTTTTGTAAATTGCTGGACCGCATATATTCAAGTCATTTTGGGGGAAACGGACAGTAGCCCTTTTTACCAAATTCTGATGTCAGCATTGTGGTGAAGAAGAGGTGTTTCAGAGCAAGATCTACTGTAAGCTGAATCTGATCTTTGAGGTGGAGGTGGGAGACAAAATTCAATGGAATCTTATTTTGCACTTTCTGACTTAAATATTTTTTTTCAGAATATTCTAAGTAACTGCTCATATCGACACTTCCTAGACACTGAAAAATTTACTCAAGGTACTGAGTTGGTACTAGGTTAACAAACATGTTTGAAATAAACTGTTTTAGAAACATAAATTTCTCTAAAAATGTATTTAATTTATTTCACTTACACATATTTCTAAATTGCTCAGAAAATGAGAAAATGTGTCTGAATATGCTTTGTAATCTATAAACCATTACACAAATCATAGGTGATATTATCCTCCTTTTCATTTAGCTCTTGGAAACCATATAATATCTATATAAGGAAATGTTAACAAGCAAGTATGCAATAACGCACAGAAGAAAGACCTGGGAGATACATGTCGCTAGGTGTTTGGAATTTCTCCCCAATTAAATATAAACTCAGTTTCTCTCTTTATCAATTTTAGCTTTGCCCATCTATGTAATCAAGATATAAATCCAATTGCTGCATAAACTATTGAGAAAAAATAGGAGTTTCATTGCTAAAATCAGCTTCCTACGCTGGTTGAGAGTGTATTCTAATTTTAAGTCGATCAGAAGTGTGTCAAATGAGTACAAAAACTTGCAAGCTAACACAATAATTTGCAACATCGATGATTATGAACTGAACCAACAAATAACTGGTCAGTTTTTAATTGGCATTTTAATTAAATATGTCATGTTAAAAAAAAAATCTGTCTTCTCTCTCCTTCATGAGAACAAAAAGACAAAAGGGAGAGGAGACTATTTCAGAGCATTTCTACTGACGTTCATGGTATTCTTCAGCTGATTCAGTATCAGCAAAAGAGAAACACGAGATTCCTTTCCCCAGTCACCAGGGCAGTGTGAAGAATTGTTCTATAAAAATACCTTTACTGTGTGTTCCTTCCCTGCTGGAGGGGGTCATGTTCATTTCATTCCGAAACTGACACAGCCACACTGAAAGGTGGCTGGGTTGCTTGTCTGTCCAAATTCAAGTGTCTGGATTCAAAAAGAGACAAGAAAAAAAGAGATGTGAAAGAAAGTTCTAATTTAAAAACAGGGTTTAAGAACCCCTTCTTGCCTCGCCTGACTTTGAGGAGAAAATGTACAAATCTCCTGTATAATGCAATTAGATTTTAATTGCCTTTCCCCTATAAGCCCCAATTTGAATGCAACATTTATAGTTTGCCAAGAGTCTGATTTGGGTAGCATTTGAAAGTGATTTTTAAGCTTCACATTAAATCTTGATTATTCTTATAATGGAACTATCAGGGTTTTACATAAGGTCATCCTTCCCTTTGTGCCATGCAGAGAAATTTGACCAACCGCAGCCTTTCAGAGTTTCTCTTAATACTTCATTATCAACCTTTTATGTAAGGATCCCAGAAGCATTTAACAAATAGAGAACCACAATTTCTGCTTGGCTGTTCAATTGTAGGCTTTCCTGAAATTGCTGTCTAAAGGAGTCTATCAACAGAAATTCCTGAGCTTGAAAAGGAGAGAATAAAGATGACATTCACCTACAATCTGCAGTTTTACTAGATATCTCAGTGCAAGATAATTAGGAGGAAAAAAGCATTCTCCACAGTTCCTTCTTGTTGGGACTTCTCTGAGAATAATTTTCTTTAGTAACTTAAGAAAAATCTTCTTTGAATTTGTTTGTCTTAATCCTAATGCCTTAAGAAAGAGAGAGAAGGGGAATGTACGAGGGCATGACACAGCCAAGCAGATGGTGATGGTTATGATGGTGGCCAGAGATCAGCCAATTTGACTTTTCACTTCCAATGCTTGTATTTTTCTGGAGTGAACAGGCCTAGAACATGTTTTTTGTTAACTTTTACCTTCATTTTACTCCAAATGATGTCTCATAACGATACTAGGTCTTGCTCAGTACTATCCACTTCTCTTTCTTTCTGCTCCACTCAATCACCACATCAGAAAGATGCACTGGGACGTAGATGTTAGCCCTGCTCTGCTCTCATGCTTTAAGGGAGATTTTTAACTGCCTATCCTTCTTTACAAAGGAGTTAAACAGGGTTAGTCTCTTTTCTGCAGTAGACAAAGAATTTATCTGAAAACTTAGGGTTTTAAGGCAGCTTTGAAATATATAATTCCTTGGTTCTCTGCATGTGTATTTTTTTGGGTAACCTTTCTATGGCTCTTGAAATTTCATCTGATAATGACATGCAAAACCCCTGATTTGAGATTATGTGTGTGTGTTGTGGTAGGGGGGCTTGAGTCCATATTCTCACTGAACATCATCTATAGTTTATTATTTTTTGCATGTATGTGAAACTATTTTTCATATAAATAATGAATCATAAAACACACACTCATTTAAAAATGATTGAATTCATGGTGATTTGTTGCCTATTAAGTTTTTGTAGAGTTCTTCACACTGATAGATATGAAAAGAATAGGTGCGATCGGGTGAGAACCCATTCCATTTCGTCAAACTAAGAGGATTCTCATCCCCACAGAGGTTGGGGATTTTCAAAGTTGGGGACATAAAAAGTAAGGTGTGTGAAATTGCTTTGGAATCTGGAAAATAATATGCCAATATGAAAGATTCACATACCTAATAGCTTTCCTGCTCAATAAAAAAAGGTTTATAGCCCATTAAAAAAAATGGCATGAGATTTGTGGAGTAACTTGGAGGTGGATTAGGTTGGCAGCTGCACAGTAGGAAGTCCTTCTAAGGGCTTGCAACACGATTACTGAAATTTAATTTCCATTTTGTCATTGATTTCTCAACAGTGGAGCCACGCATTGTTTCTTTCAGAGTCTCTGTGTCTCTTGCCCCATATAATAATATTAATATAATAACTATTACTATCTACAAAGGCTGTGAGGTCTGGAGGAGATACTTCATTACAGCTTTTCTTGCAAAACCAGTTTGTAGAAGCGATGACGACACTACTCCATGATACATTTTCATTTTTGTGTATGTGGATGATAATGTGATACAAAGAAAGATCTTCTTTTTATGACATTATAGAAAGAAAATTGGGCTTTCCTGGTGGCTCAGTGGTAAAGAATTTGCCTGCCAGTCCAGGAGACGAGGGTTCGATCTCTGGGTTGGGAAGATTCTCTGGAGAAGGAAATGGCAGCCCACTCTGGTATTCTTGCCTCAGAGATCCCATGGACAGAGGTGCCTGCTAGACTACAGTCCATGGGGTCACAAAGAGTCAGACACGACTTAGTGACTAAACAACAATAATAATAAGCAAATCAGGATATTTTTAAGAAGGGTCAGAAGAAAAGAGATTTCAAACCAAACCCTTTCTCTTCCATGGAAAGAGTTTACTGTTTCCCCTTTTTCCCAGGTGGAACACTTGGTTTAACACTACTCTATATTGGGTAATGCTATTATCTCCGGGACTATTAATAAAATCCCTTTTTCCTGGACTCCATTTGCTTTTTTTAAAAATCAAACTCATATAATCAATTTCTCTTAATCGGGGCATTTCTAAAGGATTTCATTTGCTCACATTTGGATGAAATGGGTTTTTGGCTAAAAGATTCCAAAGATTCCACCAGAGCCTTGCCATCTACCCATCCTCAAAGATTTAGCTCAGCTAATCCCTCCTCCAGGAAGTCTTCCTAGATTGAATTAGCTACCTCTGCCTCCATTTTTCATATTTTGTAGTTTAAAAATAGAAAGTTGCCTGGCTTACTGAAGTTCTTACTGCTGTATAGCTATAGGCTCCTGAGAAAGGGGAACTTATGATTAGCTTTGGCTTTGTCCCAGATTTGTCTTGGGACACAATCTATACTCAGGAATAATAATGATGTGAACCAATAGTTAGTGAGCATTCACTCTGTAACTTCGCCAAAAACACATAGCTTGTTAGTAATGAGACAGGAATTTGACTCAACATCACTTGCTACACTCAGCCACCAAACCATCCTGTGTCAGACAGGACTGCTTTGTCTCCTCTGCCCATGATTTGTAGCTCAGCAGCCAGAATACTGGACCGTGCTCCTTCATGCTATGGCCAGACTTTTTTCTCTGTCTGGCACTCCAATTCTTCTGGGAATTTTTAATGATATTAAATTTAGTCTGACAAACATGCAGAGGTCTGGCACTGAGAAACAAAAGCTTATACCTGGCTAATATTTTGATGCTTGGGGCTGGTGCACGGGGATGATCCAGAGAGATGATATGGTGTGGGAGGTGGGAGGGGGTTCATGTTTGGGAACTCATGTACACCCGTGGCGGATTCATGTCAATGTATGGCAAAACCAATACAATATTGTAAAGTAAAATAAAGTAAAAATAAAAACTTAAAAAAATAAAAAAAGTATTTCTTCTGTTAGCTTACTTAAATTGTCTCATATTAATTATCCATAGAATGCACTTTTATTTCATTCCTTCCATCTCATTGAAAACTATCGTCTACCTCTTGATTTGGGTTAGATATATGAAGTACTGGCTTTTGTCCCAAAACTCAAATTACCTGTTCTTTTCAAGATAGCAGGTTTGTGTTTGTATGGAGATCAGTGCAAAAACTTCTGTGCTATCTTTACTACCTCTGACGTTAAAAGTCTGCTTGCAACATAAGGAAGCTAGTTCTGACTATATTCTCCTAAGAATAAAGACATATATTTGTAGCATCTGTTAGAATTTCCAGGAGTCCAAGAATGATTATGGGTATCCTCCATTTCATCATTTTTCATTTAACAGCTTTTAAATAAACACTTGGGAATCTTTAGAGCTCTTTTGCCTTTTGGTTATCAAAGTAACTAGCCAATAGTGAAAACAGATTACCCAATATTCCTAATTTAATTGCATGGCAAGGAGACATATAGAATAAATATATAGTGTTGTTAAACCAGACATACCCAAAAAACTCTTCCCTATTTCCATCAGAAAGGCAGAGGAGATTTTATAGAGTTTAGAGAGATGGAGCAATACAATTTTTCTTAGGATAAACTCTCATTTTTCAGAAAGCAGATTTTTCTTCCTAGGTAAAAGATCAGGCTGGGTTAATAGTTGGGGGAACTCTGAGCCTGGTTCACATAAACAACATTCCCCACTGCCTCCCATTTGAAATATACCTACACTCTGAGGGCCTCTCGAAAGAAACTACCGTCCATTTTGGACAGACTCTCTAGTCTCATTATGAGCCAAACTTTTACGGTTTGTTTTTCTCAATCTTTATTGTTGGCTCTTGTTATTGATCATATCATTTCACTGTATGCTTCTAAGATCAGAGCTTTCTCCAGACCAAGAGAAATCAAACCATAAGGGGATCATTTAAATCCACTATTGTCTGACCAGTTCAAATTCACCTTTCTTAATAGGATATTTTCCCAACTTCAGCATCCTCCGGTACCAGCACAGTGTGAGGCTATGTGCCAGCAGCCTCAGAAAGACCCTGTAAGTGAGACAATAGTTCAATCTTTCTATGCAATTCCCTAAATGAAATTCTTACGTTTACTAGGTCAAGCTTGACCCACCCTTCAGAAGGAGAAATTCCCCTTCATTCAAAACTGTAATTCTTTTTTGCTATCCATAAATCATAGTCCTTTTGCTTTACTCGGGCCCTCCGTATCAGACTTTGAAGCTTTCACTTCATACTAATATCCAAGCTAATAAATTGTGATAGTTGAACTGTTTTATCCTGTCCGGCATTTCTTCACGTTAATCTAAGGCATCTGGGAGAGACTAGACTGCACAGATGGTTGGTTCTGTTCAGACTATTTATTCTGTTGTTTAATTCTATATTATAAACGTTTTCTTAGAAACATAGAGTAGCATATAGAATGACCTGCCATAGTTCAGCTTCAACAGTTATCAACTGCTGGTTCATCCTGCTTCATCTACACTTTTTGTATTATTGTCAACTGCACATATTTCTCTTTGTCTAAACCTTCCATGGTAAATACTACCATGGTTCAAAATAGGCAAAAGAAGGACAGGAAAAGGATTCTTTTGCCTGAGAGATCTTGATAGCCAATTAGAGTAAATCTTGGGGAACATCATATAGATATGACTGCCCTTGGGGGAAAATCAAGAACACAAATTAGTGAAAAGAGAAAATTTATTCAAACAGATATTTGAGTTTATTTCTATTTGAGATGTGGCTGGTTAGCAAAGGCAACAGAAAATGATAGTTGGGTCAGATTGAGGAAAGAAAACTTTTACCATCCATTTGGATCTAGTTCCATTAAGTAATGAAAATGGTACCAAAGTGCCAAAGCTTGTCAATTTTCCCACCTTGAACTGGTCACCTAATTGTGTTGTAAGAGAATTCTTACAGTTACCATACATACTTTCCTCCTTGATCCTGACATAAACCAATTGTCTGATCCATCAATGCTACTGAGAACATGAATATTTTCTAAAGTCTATACTACAGGGACCAATGTTAAAGATCATAAAATAAAACAAAGTTTTCTGCCTTCATAACAATCCTGGAAAGGGTTCCTGCAATCCCAGGCTTTCTGGGAAGAGTGGTTTGAGCTGTACCTTAGCAGCTTTCACTTAGAGACCACAGAACAGAGAATGAGTTCAGTTTATTCCCAGTTAGAGTCCTCATTTACATGCTAAGTGTTGAAGTGCTTTTTTGTAGCTCAGTGTTTCTCAGCAGAGTTTGCTACAATACATAAAGAAGGAGGGATATGAGGACAGAAAGACTGCTCTATAAAATATCCTGGAATACAAATGCCTTTTCAGTTTCAAAGGAAAAGATTATCCCTTGAAAATTTCCGATTTCTTTGGGAAAGGAATCTGCCTGAGACTGTTTTGCAGAGAGGCATGATATATTCTCGCCTGTGGGCTATTACTGTGGGCTATTATATATTATCTTTGCCTTTGCCAGTAGTTACTTGGCAAGGGCTAGATCTGAGATATCACGGGATTTTAATACAAGCGTTAAGGACAACTGTTAAAACTGAAGCATCTGTTTAACATTTCTTTCTTTATAGCCAAATGATGTATAACACTTTTTCTTAGTACTTTAGGGCACTGCATTTTAATATAGAAAATTCACATTTATATAAAACAGCTTGAGAATTATTTATAGAGCTGAATTCCTTTTGAAGAATGAGAGGGAGTTTAAAACCATGAAAGAGATAATGGGGATATGGCCAAAACTACACATTTGTTACTTTTTCCTTTCCTACTGATCTTGAAAAAAAAAAAAAAACCCAAAAACCCTTGGCTCTAGTCTTCACCGCAATCATTTCTTTCTTTCCTTTCACATCCACACTCCTTCAATGAATCTATGCTAGTTGCTTTCATTTCACAACTGTTTACTTGCTGTAATCTGGCCTCTGAAATAGATCTATTTCTCCACTGAAATAGATCTCTCCATTGATATCACCTCTGTTCCCTCCTGACAAACTTTTAAGTTGGAGGAAGGTTATCTTTGAAATCCTGAATCCTCTTCCCTTCAAGACGTTAAATATCTTGGGCCTTCTACTTTCTAATCCCATCCAATGACTAAATCGGAAAGAGCTTGATTTCAATTATTTCTACTTTACAATGTATAAGAATTAGTCATGCTGGTCACTCTTGGAAAAGTCTGCATTTTAAACTTAACTCTGTCTAATTGTACAGTGAATTATTTCTAGCTCAAAACTCCTTAGGTACTATCAGCAAATGAAGTGAAAATGTTTAGATCAATGAGATATTATTTCAGTCACCAGTAAGGCTTGCTTTCTATGTATATAATTGTGTATATGTACATATCTGTGCGTGCTCTGCAGGTCCGATGTTGCAGAGGCTAGAGTCACAACAAAATCTGCTCAGGAAGAGCTATCCTTGGGTTTTCCCCGGCCCAGTGGATTTTGTGAATTCCATGGGGTGAAACACCTGGCCATTAGACATACATTCTAAGAGAAAGTTGTTTCACTGAGGCATCTGCCAGCAGCTCTGCTAGTCTGGACCGTCCCCTCAACCTTTCTCCTCCTTTCTCCTATACTCTCTCTGTGCCAAACCACCAGCTCCAGCTGAAGATCTGTATCTACATTCATTTACCGCCACTTCTCCTCTTCCCTGGGCTTCACCCAAAGTTATTATTATCAGACTGTCTTCCTGAAGTGGGCCAACTAGGGCTTCATGACCCAGAGACTCTCTGTGGACTTCAAATGGCAAAGAGAAGCCAAATCTGTTACTCAAGGACTCGTGGGGAGAGTGAACCAAGGAGGGGATCAGAGGGCATAGAGATGAAAGTCCTGGGCATTGAGAAGAAAACACCAAATCCTGGAAAATTCTGTTTAGAACCTTTGTTTAAAAAAAAAAAAAAAAAAGGTGTGTGGAAGGGGAAAAGGGAATCCTAACTTAGAGTGAAGCTATATCAACCACTGGAGTTCCAATATATCTGGTTACACTTGCCAATCAGTAAGGCTGGCCTGTTAGCCTTGCTGCATGAGACTGAGTTCTTTCCTGGGAGGGACTCTCATACTGAGGGGACAGTGAGTCGAGCCCACAAACTTGGCACAGTAACAAGGTCCTGGTCACGCAAAGGGATGAGTAAGTCTGCAGGTAGCATGCTGGGTGCTCCTTCCTGGGCCTGCGCTGGTCTGTGCTGTGGGGCTGTACAAAATCAGGCATGTGTCCTCATGAGGGCTGCCACACCACTCAGAGCACGAGGTGATGGGCTACAGACCTCCTCATGGGCTACGCTAGTTTGGAGAAAGCCTACAAACAGGGAAAAATAAGTAAAACTAATTGGATAGTGTTTGCCCACAATTGATACCATATTAAAAAGCAGAGACATTACTTTGCCAACAAAGGTCCGTCTAGTCAAGTCTATGGTTTTTCCAGTAGTCATGTACGGATGTGAGAGTTGGACTGTGAAGAAAGCTGAGTACTGAAGAACTGATACTTTTGAATTGTGGTGGTGGAGAAGACTCTTGAGAGTCCCTTGGACTGCAAGGAGATCCAACCAGTCCATTCTAAAGATTTGCCCTGGGTGTTCTTTAGAAGGAATGATGCTAAAGCTGAAACTCCAGTACTTTGGCCACCTCATGCGAACAGTTGACTTATTGGAAAAGACTCTGATGCTGGGAGGGATTGGGGGCAGGAGGAGAAGGGGATGACAGAGGATGAGATGGCTGGATGGCATCACCAACTCGATGGACGTGAGTTTGAGTGAACTCCGGGAGTTGGTGATGGACAGGGAGGCCTGGCGTGCTGCGATTCATGGGGTCACAAACAGTCGGACACGCCTGAGTTCTGGCAGGCTCTAGAACTTCTGAGCAACTGAGCACACATGCACGTAGGAAGTTCTACAAAATTGCAGGTTCCCATTCTCTATTAGTTATGTCTGCATGCATGAATGCTAAGTTGCTTCAGTCCTGTCCAACTGTTTGCGACCCCATGGACTGTAGCCTGCCAGGCTTCTCTGTCCATGGGATTCTCCAGGCAAGAATACTGGAGTGGGATGCTATGCCCTCCTACAGGGGATTTTCCTGACCCTGGGATTGAATCCAAATCTCCTAAGTCTCCTGCATTGGCATGAGGGTTTTTTACAGCTAGTGCCACCTGGGAAGACCCTAGAACTTCCTAAGCAGATAAAATAAAGTGCATTTCTTCAAATAGTATCAGGTGAAGAAGGGCTTTGAAAATCTGAGTGTATGGCTCTATGGATAATAAATATTAGGTAAGAAAAGACAAACAAACAAACTTGGAGGCTTTCCAAGAGCTAAAAGAGAAGCTGTGGCATTTGTATTTGGGTTGATCCAAAGTCCCTCCTATCCTGTACCAGTTCCCTGGGAAAATTTTGCTGGTGATCAGGCTGATTCTGGAATAGCCAATTCAGGAGGCCAGATAGCCTATGAAAAAAGCTGTGTAGTGTTGGAAGCTGTGGGTGTTTATGCTCTAGATCAAAGAATTTTGAATTGTGGTTAGATTGTGGGCAGATTACAGCTACCGAGGTACTGCAAGTTTAGAAATTCCCCAGAGCAGAGAAGCAATGGGGAAATGATTAAAAAAAAAAAAAAAGCCCACAGGGCTCTGCTTCAGCAGTTATTCACAGCCTCAGAACTGCTAATGTATCTGTATCTATGGATGGTTGCTTAACAAGGGTTGAAAAGATATTTAGTGATGGAGAAAACAGCAAGGACCTAAACTCACATTAAAAGGAAGGGGAAGGAACTTGTTAATGTCGATATTACAGGGATTGTGGCAAAAGGTAGTGAAGACAAGACAAAAGGACATAATGTGGCCAGTTAGCCCAGATGGAAGCAAGTAAAAGCAGAGGTACTTCCAGTGAAACATTGAGAGATCTCAGAATGAATGATGGAGAGAGAGTGAGAGGGGGAAAGATCTGATTGCTCTTTCAAATGTGTCCCGTTGGTAAATTAACTTGGAATAAGAATGAAATAGCTTTAGAAGGAATAGCTTTTTGTAGGAAAAAGCATAAAGCAAAACATAAGTCACAGACTCCCTTCAGGGTTAATGACAAGAATGTGGAGGTGGCCTGAGAATATAGAATACTAGTTATGGCATTAAAGACTTCTCTGAGTGAAAGTAGTTAGCATGTTTCTTAGAGGACAGGGGGCCCCTAGATAAAGATCCAGAATCCTTGTGGGCGTATCCCACCCTCCTCAAATAAATATTTTACTCTCGGTATGGGGAAGGTGGGCATAAACAGGGCAGCTGAAATCGCCAGGAAAACACTGATACCAAGAAAAAACTGCAGGGAAGGAAGGAGATCCATGGTTTTCATTCTCAGTGCAGTCAGAGACTCAGCCCCTCAAGACAGGGACCAGCGAGAGCTTTGGGAACTGCCCAGTCCAGAAGGTGCTCTATCCAGTCACCAGAAAAGAGAATGTCCACCTGTTTGTTACTGTTGCAGTTGGAGCAGCCATTTTCCAGATGGAGGCAATATTTGAGTCTCCCAGGCCCTCAAATTATACCTAGGCATGGGATGCTTGTCAGCACCTCCCTGTTCTCCCCCTGACCAGTGCTTCAAAGTGGACTCTCAGGATCACCAGCAATACAGATCCTACCCACTCTCCCATCAACACTCTACTGCCCAACAAGAGTCTCTGGAGCTGCGGGCCTTCATGTTTAATAAACTCCCCAGAAGATTCTCATGCACTCTACAGATAATATATCTGGATTGATTTTCAAAGCCTGTAATGAAGTCCATTCTCCAAATCTCTGGCACTCCAGATTATGTATGTATACATGTTGTGATTTTTGCATAATTATTATAAAAGATTTGCAGAAGGTTGCAAAGAAATGTACAGGGAAGTTCTATGCCCACTTTCCCTAGCCTCCCCCAGCATTAACATCTTTCAACTGTAGTATGATATCCATAAAGCTTATTCAGACTTCACCAGTTTTACATACCCCACAGTCACTTCACTGTCCTAGACTAATGGAATACCTCTAAAAGATCACCAAAGCAAGACAGACAGGAGGAGAAAAGAGGTTGGGAAAGAATCAAGTCCTGTCTAGGTCAGGCACTATGGCCACGTGACAGTTAAAGGGGATTGGTGCAGCGTGGCTGCGGCTTACACCATTTTCCACTGGGACTAACAGTGAAGCCGGGGCAGGTCTGAGGAGATGCTCTCATCAAGTTCACTGTCTTCAGGCATCTGAAGACAAGGGAAGGGCTGGAGCTTCAGTTGGAGTCTTATTGAGGATCATCCTGCTTCTCTGGCTAAAATCCAAGTCTCCATGTCTTTGCTTTTGAGCCACTGGAAACTGTTAGCTTCCAAGGTAATAGTCTTCCCTAAAATCAGAAATTCTTTAGGGTTGTTATAGGAGTGGAAGTGGTCCAGGGTGGGTAAATCAATAATGGCCAGATGTCAAGACTAAGCACATTTCTCTTGGGTGGGCAAAGCACTATTTGCACGAGATCCCTAAACATTGATCCCAAGGAAAGTACTGAAAGAACACTACAGAGTCTAATACTTAAAAAAATTTCCCATTTCCTTGCAAAGGGCCACCATATGAAGGGGCTCCAGGCTGGGATCACTGCTTGGGTTCAGCATATTGCAGGCAGGTCAGGAAAACTGGGAGGGCTCAACCCCAGAAGTTTATCTAAAGGAGTAACTATGGAGTCTTCCTAAGAGAGCATTCTCTCTAAAGGAAGGGAATTGAGAAGATCAGCTCTTGAATCTTGTCACTGGAATTCGTTAGCAAGCCCCTCAGTTTCAGTCCAGCGAAGGAGGTGGGAGGGTGACCAGGAGGGGTTATAAGGAAAACCAAAAGAACAGTTTCATGACACCCTGTGAGACTTGTACACAAACAGCAGTTTTGATACGAAGTGGAAAAGTAAAACTCTAAAAGGGCTTAAAAGACATTTGCTCTGACATTTAAAAAATAGACTTTTAAAAGGAGAAGTCTTAGGTTTACAGAAAATTAGAGCAGAGAGTACAGAATTCACATCTATCTGCTCCCCTGCTCCCCTGTACAGTTCTCCCAATTATTAATACCTTGCATTAGTGTGGTACATTTGTTTGTCCCTGCTTTTTCATCTGTTGAGCCCAATGTGAGCTGCAACACAGCTCCAAAATGTATCCAGGGGATGCGGTGGTAAATAAAGCAGAACCTGGCAGATATGGGTGCCTGGTGGGCATGAAGCCAAAGAAATAGAGCAATGGAATAATAGAAAAGCAACAGAGACAGGGTGATAGTTAACTGAACCCTTTATGACTGTGGGCAAAACCCCCTAAAACCTCCAAGAAATACCAAGAAATTTTCGGGGATCGGGAGTCCTCAATTAGCATGTGGGAATAAGAGCAAGAGGAATATGGGTTGCAGAAAAGCACAGCAGTAAGGGAGTACATGCTCCAGACATCATACAGACTAGGTTCCAACTCCATCTTTACCATTTAACTAGCTGTGGGACACTGACTAACAATCTGTTTCTCTTTCTGTGACTGTAAAATGGAAGACACACTAGCTTCTACCTCATATAATTGTTGTAATAATTATGTGAGCTTAAAACATGTAAAGCGCTAAAAAGAATATTTTGTGTGCACAGAATAAACACCCAATAAGTCGTACAGTAACTATTCCATGGGGTTGTTATAAAAAAATTGAAAACAATGACACAGGTAGAGCACCCAAAAGAGTTCCTTATATATCTAATAAATTCTCGTTACTTGTGTGATAAAAATTAAACTTTATATGGGATTAGTATACATACTCGGAGAAGGCAATGGCACCCCACTCCAGTACTCTTGCCTGGAAAATCCAATGGACGGAGGAGCCTGGTGGGCTGCAGTCCATGGGGTCGCGAAGAGTCGGATACGACTGAGCGACTTTACTTTCACTTTTCTGCATTGGAGAAGGAAATGGCAACCCACTCCAGTGTTCTTGCCTGGAGAATCCCAGGGATGGGGTCACACAGAGTCGGACACAACTGAAGCGACTTGGCAGGCAGGCAGGCAGTATATATACTGGAGGACTAACCAAAGGAGAGGAAACAACTGTAAAATTTTTATTTGGCAGCGTAAAAGCAAAACTAACTATAGTTATTTATGTGAATTGCTTGCTACTTATGCCTAATTGCTATGAAGCACAATAACAATTATACATACCATTAAGTGTGTCAGATTAACGTTGCTGAAAGTTTTGATTATAACATCAACCTCTGTGTACATATGCTCAGTGTTCATTGATGCTCTTGTGGAATGATCTGCTAATGCACCACACTCATCTGCTCACCATGCTGGAAAATTAGTGGGAGCACAGGCTTGCCACAAACTTCTTTCTCATATCCCCCCAAATTTTTCAGTCCTTTTTATCCTAGAATTTTCTGTTGATTCTGATGATCCTCTCATTATTTTTGCAAAATCTTAATTTATTTTTATCGGGTACTTGCTATGTTCAAGGTACTATACTAGGAGCTGGAGGAGATACAATGATAACTAAGACAGCCTCTACTTCAAGTTGAGTATAAGGGAATGAAAAAAAAAAAAACCTTTATATGAGGCAGAAAAAAGTTGCTGTGAGTCTTCAAGAAATTGGTTGTGGGTTTTGAGTTAGATACTAATTTAAGAATAAGTAACATTTTAAAAATATTCAGTTAAGTTCAGTTCAGTTGTTCAGTCCTGTCTGACTCTTTGCCATCCCATGGACTGCAGCACACCAGGCCTCCCTGTCCATCACCAACCCCTGGAGTTTACTCAAACTCATGTCCATCGAGTCAGTGATGCCATCCAATCATCTCATCCTCTGTCGGCCCCTTTTCCTCCCGCCTTCAATCTTTCCCAGCATTGGGGTCTTTTCAAATGAGACAATTCTTTGCATCAGGTGGCCAAAGTATTGGAGTTTCAGCTTCAGCATCAGTCCTTCCAATGAATATTCAGGACTGATTTCCTTTAGGATGGATTGGTTGGATCTCCTTGGTGTCCAAGGGACTCTCAAGAGCCTTCTCCAACACCACAATTCAAAAGCATCAATTCTTCGGTGCTCAGCTTTCTTTAAAGTCCAACTCTCACATCCATACATGACTACTGGAAAAACCATAGCTTTAACTAGATGGACCTTTGTTGGTAAAGTAATGTCTCTGCTTTTTAATAACCTGTCTAGGCTAGTCATATGTTTTCTTCCAAGGAGCAAGTATCTTTTAATTTCATGGCTGCAGTCACCATCTGCTGTGACTCTGGAGCCCCTCCCCACCAAAAAAACATAAAGTCTGTCACTGTTTCCACTGTTTCCCCATCTATTTCCCATGAAGGGATGGGACCAGATGGCATGATCTTCGTTTTCTGAATGTTGAGTTTTAAGCCAACTTTTTCACTCTCCTCTTCCACTTTCATTAAGAGGCTCTTTAGTTCTTTGCTTTCGGCCATAAGGGTGATGTACTCTGCATATCTGAGGTTACTGGTATTTCTCCTGGCAATCTTGATTCCAGCTTGTGCCTCATCCAGCCCAGCGTTCCTCATGATGTACTCTGCATATAAATTAAATAAGCAAGGTGAAAATATACAGCCTTGATGTACTCCTTTCCCAGTTTTGAACCAGTCTGTTGTTCCATGCCCAGTTCTTACTGTTGCTTTCTGACCTGCATACAGATTTCTCAAGAGGCAGGTCAGGTGGTCTAGTACTCCCATCTCTTGAAGAATTTTCCACAGTTTGTTGTGATCCACACAGTCAAAGGCTTTGGCATAGTCAATAAAGCAGAAGTAGATGTTTTTCTGGAATTCTCTTGTTTTTTTGATGATCCAACGGATTTTCGCAATTTGATCTCTGGTTCCTCTGCCTTTTCTAAATCCAGTTGGAACATCTGGAAGTTCATGGTTCGCATACTGTTGAAGCCTGGCTTTGAGAATTTTGAGCATTACTTTACTAGTGTGTCAGATGAGTACAATTGTGCAATAGTTTGAGCATTCTTTGACATTGCCTTTCTTTGAGATTGGAATGAAAACCGACCTTTTCCAGTTCTGTGGCCACTGTTGAGTTTTCCAAATTTGCTGGCATATTGAGTGCAGCACTTTCACAACATCATCTTTTAGGATTCAAAATAGCTCAACTAGAATTCCATCACCTCCGCTATCTTTGTTTGTAGTGATGCTTCCTAAAGCCCACTTGACTTTGTGTTCCAGGATATCTGGCTCTAGGTGAGTGATCACACCATCGTGATTATCTGAGTCATGAAGATCTCTTTTGTATAGTTCTTTTGTGTATTCTTGCCACCTCTTTTCACTATCTTCTGCTTCTGTTAGGTCCATACAATTTCTGTCCTTTATTGTGACCATCTTTGCATGAAAAGTTTTTTGCTATCTCTAATTTTCTTGAAGAGATCTCTAGTCTTTCCCATTCTATTATTTTCCTCTATTTCTTTGCATTGATCACTGAGGAAGGCTTTCTTATCTCTCCTTGCTATCCTTTTTGTACATATTAATTGAGATATAATTCATGCATTGTAAAATTTACCCTCTTAAAGAGTACACATCAATGGGTTTCAGGATATTAAAAAATCTGTACAACCCTCATCAGAATCTATTTTAGAGCATTTTAATCACCTTAAAAAGAAATCCTTTATCCATTAGCAGCCATGTCCCATTCTTCCACCCCTTAGTCCTTCAGTTCAGTTCAGTTCAGTTCAGCTCAGTTCAGTCGCTCAGTTGTGTCTGACTCTTTGCAACCCCATGAATCGCAGCACGCCAGGCCTCCCTGTCCATCACCATCTCCCGGAGTTCACTCAAACTCACGTCCATCGAGTCCGTGATGCCATCCAGCCATCTCATCCTCGGTTGTCCCCTTCTCCTCCTGCCCCCAATCCCTCCCAGCATCAGAGTCTTTTCCAATGAGTCAACTCTTCACATGAGGTGGCCAAAGTACTGGAGTTTCAGCTTTAGCATCATTCCTTCCAAAGAAATCCCTGGGTTGATCTCCTCCAGAATGGACTGGTTGGACCTCCTTGCAGTCCAAGGGACTCTCAAGAGCCTTCTCCAACACCACAGTTCAAAAGCATCAATTCTTTGGCACTCAGCCTTCTTCACAGTCCAACTCTGACATCCATACATGACCACAGGAAAAACCATAGCCTTGACTAGACGGACCTTGGTCGGCAAAGTAATATCTCTGCTTTTGAATATGCTATCTAGGTTGGTCATAACTTTTCTTCCAAGGAGTAAGCGTCTTTTAATTTCATGGCTGCAGTCACCATCTGCAGTGATTTTGGAGCCCCAAAAAATAAAGTCTGACACTGGTTCCACTGTTTCCCCATCTATTTCCCATGACGGGATGGGACCAGATGCCATGATCTTCATATTCTGAATGTTGAGCTTTAAGCCAACTTTTTCGCTCTCCTCTTTCACTTTCATCAAGAGGCTTTTTAGCTCCTCTTCACTTTCTGCCACAAGGGTGGTATCATCTGCATATCTGAGGTTATTGATATTTCTCCCAGCAAAATTGATTCCAGCTAGTGTTTCTTCCAGTCCAGTGTTTCTCATGATGTACTCTGCATATAAGTTAAATAAACAGAGTGACAATATACAGCCTTGACATACTCCTTTTCCTATTTGGAACCAGTCTGTTGTTCCATGTCCAGTTCTAACTGGTGCTTCCTGACCTGCATACAGATTTCTCAAGAGGCAGGTTAGGTGGTCTGGTATTCCCATCTCTTTCAGAATTTTCCACAGTTTATCATGATCCACACAATCAAAGGCTTTGGCATAGTCAAGAAAGCAGAAATAGATGTTTTTTCTGGAAATCTCTTGCTTTTTCCATGATCCAGCAGATGTTGGCAATTTGATCTCTGGTTCCTGTGCCTTTTCTAAAACCAGCTTGAACATCAGGGAGTTCACGGTTCACATATTACTGAAGCCTGGCTTGGAGAATTTTGAGCATTACTTTACTAGCGTATGAGATGAGTGCAATTGTGCGGTAGTTTGAGCATTCTTTGGCATTGCCTTTCTTTGGGATTGGAATGAAAATTGACCTTTTCCAGTCCTGTGGCCACTGCTGAGTTTTCCAAACTTGCTGGCATATTGAGTGCAGCACTTTCACAGCATCATCTTTCAGGATTTGAAACAGCTCAACTGGAATTCCATCACCTCCACTATCTTTGTTTGTAGTGATGCTTTCTAAGGCCCACCTGACTTCACATTCCTTAGTCCTTGGCAACTACTAATCTACTTTCAGTTTCTATGGAATTGCTTGTTCTGGACATATGCATAAAAAGAGTCATATAATGTATGGCCTTTTGTGTCTGGCTTTCATTTAGAATGATATTTTCAAGGTTCATTCATGTAGCATTAGTACTCCATTCCTTTTTAGGGCAAAATAATATTCTATTGTATGAACAGACCACAGTTTATTCATCCATTCACCACTTGATAGACATTTGGGTTGTTTTCACTTTTGGGCCATTATGAATAATGCTGCTATGAACACTCATGTATTACAAGTTTTTGCTGGACACATGCTTTTAATTCTCTTGAGTAAATGCCTAGGAGTGGAATTGCAGGGTCATATAGTTACTCTATGTTTAACCTTTTGACGAATTGCAAGACTGTTCTCCAGAGTAGTTACACTATTTTGTAATCCCACCAGCAATATATGAAATTAAATTTCATACATTAAATGTATGTTTTAATTCGTCCACATCCTTGACAATACTTGTTATAGTTTTTTTAGTTTAGTGCGTGTGAATTCTTGTTGTGTTTTTTATTTGTATTTTTATAACTAACAACATGGCTTCCCTGGTGGCTCAGTAGCAAAGAATCTGCCCGCAGTGCAAGAGCCACAGAAGATGTGGGTTCAGTCCCTGGGTTGGGAAGATCCCCTGGAGGAGGGCATGGCATCCTCTTCAGTATTCTTGCCTGGAGAATCCCATGAACAGACTATAGTTCATAAGGTCGCAAAGAGTCAGACACGACTGAAGTGCCTTAGGAAGTGTGCAATGATGTCTGGCATCTTATCATGTAGTTAGTGGCCATTTGTTCACCTTCCTTGGAGAAATTTTTATTCAGATCCTCTGTCCATTTTATTTTTCTTTCAATTAATTTTTATCAGAGTATACTTGCTTTACAATGTTGTGTTAGTTTCCAGTGTAGAGCAAAGTGAATCAGCTATGTGTATACATATAACTCCTTTTTTTGGGGATTTCCTTCCCATTTAGGTCACCACAGAGCATTGAGTAGAGTCCCTTGTGCCATACAGTAGGTCCTTTGCTCATTTTCAAATTGAGCTATTTGCCTTTACACTCTTTAGTTGAAGTGCTCTTTATATGTTCTGGGTAGAGTCTAACTAGATATATGACTTGAAGACATTTTCTTCCATTCTATGGGGTGTCTTTTTACTTTCTTGATGGTGTCTTTTGAAGCATAAAAAATTTTAATTTTGATTAAGTCTAATTTATTTATGTTTTCTTTGATGACGTGTGCTTTTGGTATATCTAAGAAACCATTGCCTGATTCCAGGTCATGAACAATTAAAACTGAGTTTTCATCTATGAGTTTCATTTTTGTAGTTTTAGCTCTCACACTTAGGTCTGTAATTCATTTTTAGTTAATTTTTATGTGCTATGAGGTAGAGATCCAACCTCATTCTTTTGTATGTGGCTATCCAGTTGTCCCAGCACTACTGGCTGACAATGCTAAGAATAGGTAAGATTAATGGAACAGCATAATCAAAGGCATAGAGGCATGAATGCATGGATTTCCAAGAATAGCAACTGGTTAGGCCTGACTAGGGGATTCCTGGTGGCTCAGACAGTAAAGAATCTGCCTGCAATGCAGGAGACTTGGGTTTGATCCCTGGGTTGTGAAGATCCTCTGGAGGAGGGCATGGCAACCCACTCTGTGTATTCTTGCCTGGAGAATCCCATGGACAGAGGAGCATGGTGGGCTGCAGTCCATGGGTCACAAAGAGTCAGACAGAACTGAGCAACTAAGCACAGCAGAGGCCTGACTAGAGGACTAGACAAGTAGGGGTGTTTAATGGGAAATGAGGCTGGAAAGGGATGTAGGGTCAGATAATGGAGGGCCTTAAGTGGCCAGAGTTGGAGAACTACAAAAGATTCTTGAGTAGGATGACATTGGAATCAGGCTTTTGGAAGGCTGATCTAGCTCAGACTGTACCTGACAGGAATTGTATGAAAACTGTGAAATAGAGAGGTTAATCACTAGAGCTCTGTAGTGGTTTAGGTCGGGGGCTACAACTCAGGCTGCAACAGTGAGTCACTGAGACAATGAGAAAGAAAAGAGGGAGCTTGTATGTGAAACATATTACAAAGGCAAGATACACTTGGGTTTTAATAACTGGTTGGATTCCGAGAATGGATTGAGAGAGACTGGGCGGGGGCGGGGAACAGTGAAGTCAGAAGTGGCTAGTTGGCAGGGAAGATGAGTTAACTTTTAAACATTCTGTCCTCCACTGTTTACTGGCTATTTCTATTTCTTTTGGGATTTATGTCGTTCATGTCCTTTTTTTTTTAAATGTTGTTTGTTCTTTTAAATATGTAAGAGCTCTTCATGTGTCATATATTGTAAGCATTTCCCCCAATTTGTCATATGTACTATATAAGTATTATCTCATCTGACCCTCTCAATAGCCTCTGAAGTTGCCACATCATAACCCCATTAGTTATAGTTGAGGTTAACTGAGCACAGACTAGTCTCTTTCCCAGGGTCACATAGTTAATAAGTAGCAGAGCTGAGACACTGACCCTCTGGCTCTAGAACTTCCTCTCTCAGGTTTTCTGCCTCATAATAAGGCAAATTTAGTAATAGTTTCCTAGATAATCATCTGTACTTTAAAAAAATTTTAAAGAAAATAGGATATATTTAAATCTTTTATAGTATTTTCTTTGCACACACCAACTTAATTGTATGTATTTGTGTTTCTCTTTTTTTGATGGCTCTACCTAGAGATTTGCTATCTTATTATCTTTCAAAGACAGCCCTATAAAACTACCGTTTTTCTGGCTTCTAATTCTTTAACTTTTGCTCTTATCTTTTTTATTATAGCTCCCTATATTTCTTATGTTCACTTTGCTGATTTCAAGAACACATAGCAAATTTTTTTTAACTCTTAAAAAGAAGTACTTAAGAGTTTTTCTCTTAATATAATAGTGACTTTTAACCAGCATGAGAATGGGGAGGCAGGCTAATTATAATCTCCAGGAGGACTTTTTCACAGATAATCTATTATTCTCTTGTCCCTTGCACCAACTGCCTATCCCACCCCAACCTATGAAGAATATACTGTTTTGAGAGTGCTTGCTAATAGCTGTGTGTTTCCCCCTGTAAGAAAAAAACTCAAGTTTTAATCCATCCCATGAGTCTTCATATGATATTCTCAATGTTAATATTTAAATTGAAGTTATTTGGAAGGTGTGCTTTTCATATTAAATGGTAAAAATAAAAAAAATAAACATAAACATTGCCATCACAATTTGAAGCATTCCCAGTAGAGAAGTCTAGCATTTGTTTGAAAACGTAGCTCTGGATCTCAAGATGGAAGTCAGGGTTGGAGGTAAAGATTTGGGAAATATTGCATATTCATGGTGGTAAGACCTTGCGCATGAATCAAGGATTCTCTCCTTTCCCCATCTCTCTAGATTGCTGTTCCTTCTGAGTTTCCTCAGATGATACTTCTTCCTGCTCTCACCCCTAAATGTGAGTTCCTTTGTTCTTTCATTCAACAAATATTTATTAAATGGTTACTATCCTCAGGCACTGTTCAAGGCATTGATAATATTTGGTGAACAAAACAGACCAAAAGAAAAAAACAAGGGGGAAGAAAAGAGAACCCTTGCCTAATGAAGCTTACAATCTAGTGGAAAGAGAATATACAAATAAAGATGTAGGGAGGGAGGTGGGAGGGGGGTTCATGTTTGGGAATGCATGTAAGAATTAAAGATTTTAAAATTTAAAAAATAAAAAACTAAAATTAAAAAAAATAAAATAAAATAAAATTAAATTAAATTAAAAAAAAAAATAAAGGTGTAACCCATATTCTGGCTCTCACTGCTAATTTCAGTAATATTTGTCACCATCTTCTCCAAGTATCTTTTCCTCAGCTATAACTTTGTACTATCCTGCCTGGTACTTTGGTTTTGCTACAGGAATAAATTTGTGTTTCAAACAAACAAACAAAAAAAAAAGATGTAAAACATGGCATTTAGATGATGAAAAGTGCCCTGGAGAAAAATGGAGCAGAGAGAGGGGGTGGAAGAAGTTGCAATTTTTAAACAGATTATCCAGGAAAGCTTCAGGGAAAATGACTCATTTGATTAAAAGGCCAGTGCAAGTGAAGGAACAAGCTATATGTTTATATGGGAAAACCATTCCAGACAGAAAAGATAGCCCATGCAATATTCCAGAGGCTGGAGAGTACCTGGTGTGCTGGAAGAACAAAAGGACCAGTCTGGCTGGAGCAGATTAAGTGAGGGGAGAGTAGCAGGAGATTAGACCAGAGGCATAACTGGGTACCAGATTGCATAGAATCTCATAAACCACAATAAGAATTTGGCTATCGTTCTATGTGAGATTTAAGAATCAAAATAAAACACTAGAGGATTTTGAGCAGAGTGGCAAAAATTTGATTTATATTTTAAATGGATCACTTTTGAAAGGGATCAATCATCTTGAGCATAGATTATGGGAAGAATAAGGGTAGAACCAAGGGGTTCAGTTAGCAGGCTATAACAACAGTCCAGGCAAGAGATCATGACAGCTTGGACCAGGGTGACAGCAGTGAAGGTGCTGGGAGCTGGTTAGAGTCTGGATATATTTTGAACTGGAGCTGGCAGGAGTTGATGACAGACTGAACACGGGGTGTGAGAGAAAGGAAGGAGTTAAAGATGACACCCAGCAGCTGGAAGAGAGAACTGTCCTTTCTTTAGATGAGGAAGACAGTGGGAGGAACAGGTTTGAAATGGTGACAGCAAAGATCAAAACTGTTTGGTCATGTTAAGTTTGAGCTGCCTATTAAAGCCTGAAGTGATGTCAAGAATATAGTTGGGGGAATTCCTGTGGTCCAGTGGTTAGCTCTCTGAGTTTCTACTGCAGGGGTCCCAGGTCCAGTCCTTGGTCAGGGAAGTGAGGTCCTATAAGCCATACAGCATGGCCAAAACATAAATAAATAAATAAATAAATTATGCCTCAAACCCTAGTTCCTTTATATATATATTGCTTCCCTGGTGGCTCAGTTGGTAAAGAATCTGCCTGCCACGTGGTAGACCCGGGTTCGATCCCTGGATCAGCTAAAGAAGAGAATGGCAACCCATTCCAGGTTTCTTGCCTGAAGAATTCCATGGACAGAGAAGGCTGTTAGGTTGTAGTCCATGAGGTCACAAAGAGTCAGACACAACTGAGTTTTATATATTATATGTATTTATGCAAGTCTGGAGTTAAACAAAAGGTCTGAGAAGAGCTGAGAGGGTCCAGAAAGACAGAAACCCTTTGGCACCAGCCTGGGTCATGTCATCAGCAACTGTTTGTAAAGGGAATGGGAAGCGTACAGCTCCATGTAGTAGTAGCATGCTGCTTGAACCGCATTCTGTAGAGCCGTCTCCATCTTCCACTGTCTGTTAGCATCTTTCCTTTAATCATATTACTGTCCCTAGGTGGCACACATATACACTTAAATTCCTTCCTCTTTGGCTCTCCTCACATTACACACTCACTATGCCTTCTATAATCCATATTCTATGTCACTCCCTAAAAGGACATATAAGACTGCAGACTTAATCAATAAATGGGTGGGTTCTGACTGATCCACCCACCAGTCCTTTTCATCTCTCCCCTTCCTCGGGCGTCCCTATTCCCTGACACAACAATACTGGCATTAGGCCAGTTGAAAATACCACAATGATCTCTAAGTGTTCCAATAAAAACAAGAATCACTCACTTTAAATCAAAAGCTATAAATTATTAAGTTTAGTGAGGAAGTTAGGCTTCTTTCCCACACATTGTGAATGCAAAGGAAAGGTTCTTAAGGAAGTTTAAAGTGCTGCTCCAGAGAACACAAGAATGATAAGTGAGGGGCTTCCTTGGTGGCTCAGTGGTGAAGAATCTGCCTGCCAATCAATGCAGGAGACACAGGTTCGATCACTGACCCAGGAAGACTCCACATGCCATGTAGCAACTAAGCCTGTGTGCCACAACTACTGAGCCTGTGCTCTAGAACCTGGAAGCCACAACTGCTGAGCTCATGTGTTGCAACTACTGAAGTCCACACGCACCTTAGAGACTGTGCTCCACAGCAGGAGAAGCCACAGCAATGAGAAGCCTGCGACCAGCAACAAGAGAATGGCCCCCGCTCTCTGCAACTAGAGAAAGGCCTGCACAGCAGTGAGGACCCAACACAGCCAAAAAAAAAAAAAGTGATAAATTAAACAGTCTATATGGAGACAGTATCAGTATTAGTGGTCTGGATAGAAGACCAAACCAGCCACAACATTCCTTTAAGCCAAAGCCTAACCCGAAGCAAGGACCTAAATCTTTTTCTGTAAAGCCTGAGAGAGGTGCTGCTACTGCTAAGTCGCTTCAGTTGTGTCCAACTTTGTGAGGCCCCATAGATGGCAGCCCACCAGGCTCCCCCGTCCCTGGAATTCTCCAGGCAAGAACACTAGAGTGGGTTGCCATTTCCTTCTCCGATGCGTGAAAGTGAAAATTGAAAGCGAAGTCGCCTAGTCCTGTCCGACTCTTAGCGACCCCATGGACTACAGCCCACCAGGCTCCTCCGCCCATGGGATTTTCCAGGCAAGAGTACGGGAGTGGGGTGCCATCGCCTTCTCCGAGAGAGGTGAGGAAGATGCAAAAGAGAAGTTTAAAGCTATCAGAGATTGGTTCATGAGGCTTATGGAAAAGAAGCCATCTCCATAATATAAAAATGTAAGGGCAGACAGCAAATGCTGATGTAAATCTGCAGCAAATTATCCAGATTCCAGATCTAGTCAAAATAATTAATGAAGGAGGCTAAATTAAACAACAGATTTTCAGTGGAGAAGAAACAGCCTTCTACTGAAAGAAGATGCCATCCAGGACTTTCATAGCTAGAGAGGAAAAGTCAATGTCCAGTTTCAGAACTTCAAAAGACAGGTTGACTCTTGGGACTAAGGCAGCTAGTGATATAGACTGAAATCAATGTTCATTTACCCTTTTGAAAATTCCAGGGCCCTTGAGAATTATGCTAATTCTGCTCTATAAATGGAACAACAAAGCCTGGATTACAGCACATCTGTTTACAACATGGTTTACTGAATATTTTAAGCCCAATGTTGAGAACTACTGCTCAGAAAAAAAAGATTTGGTTCAAAACATGACTGCTCACTGACAATATACCTGAGAACTCTGATGGAGATGTACAGTGAGATTAATGCTATTTTTCATGCCTGCTAACACAACATTCATTCTGCAGCCCATGAATCAAGGAATAATTTTGACTTTCAAGTCTTATTATTTAAGAAATACATTTTATAAGGCTATAACTGCCATGACAAAGTTAATTGAGAACCTTCTGAAAAGGCTGCACCATTCTAGATAACTAAGAACATTCAGGATTCATGGGAAGACGTCAAAACATCAAGTTTAACAGGGGTTTGGAATAAGTGGATTTCAGTCCTCATGGATGACTTTGTGAAGTTCAAGATTTCAGTGGAGGAAATAACTGCAGGTGGAAAGAGAACTGGAATTAGAAGCAGAGTCCGAAGATGTGACTGAATTGTTGCAATTTCATGATAAAACTTGAATGAGTGAGAAGTTGCTTCTTATGGATGAGCAAAGAAAACAGTTTCTTGAGATGAACTCTACCCATGGTGAAGAGGCTGTAAAGATTGTCGAAATGACAACAAAGGACTTAGAACATTACATAAACTTAGTTGATAAAGCAGTGGCACTATTTGAGAGGATTGACTCCAATTTTGAAAGAAGTTCTACCCTAAAATACTATCAAACAGCACTGCATACTACAGAGGAATCATTCATGAAAGGAAGACTGAATCGATATGGTGAAATTTACTGTCTTATTTTAAGAAATTGCCATATCTAATCCAGCCTTCAGCAACCACCACCCCGGTCAGTCAGCAGACATCAACATCAATGCAAGACCCTCTACCAGCAAAAAGATTTTGACTCAGGAAGCCTCAGGTGATGGGTAGCACTTTTTAACAATAAGCTTTTTTTTTTTTTTTTAGAACTTTCCTGGTGGGCCAGTGGTTAAGAATCCACCTGCAGGGGACTTGTGTTCAGTCTCTGCTCTGGAAGATTCCACATGCCATGGGGCAACTAAGCCTGTTTACCATAACTACTAAGTCAGCGCTTTAGAGCCTGTGCTCTGCAATGAGAGAAGCAGTGGCAACGAGAAGCCCACACTCCACCCACAACTAAGGAAAGTCCACATGCAGCAATGAAGACCCAGCACAGCCGAAAATAAACAAGTAAATGCCAAGGCTGTAAAATCCATGAAAAAATAAAGTATTTTAAAATTAGGGTACATACATTGTATTTTTTTAAGACAATGCTATTGTATACTTAATAGACAACAGTATAGTGTGGACATAGCTTTTATATGTATTGGGAAACCAAAAAAATTCATGTGATTAGCTTTATTGCAATATTTGCTTTATTGCAATGGTCTGAAACCAAACCAGGAATGTCGCTGAGGTATGCCTATATATTTGCTGAAGTAATTCTTAAAACACTTGGCATTAGAAATGAATCGGTGTATCTCTATTATGCTGTGGTTTCTCTCTCTTCTAGGTCAGTGAACAATTTCCTGATGACTGGTCCAAAGGTAAGAAAAAAATTCCTTTGATTTATTTGGACTTCACTTAGCTTCTTGACTGAAGACTATACATGTCAATTTCTTGTCATTATATCCACATCTTTTATTATACTGTGTATCTTTTAGGCAGAAAAACTGTGGCACGGAAAGGGATACACCCCAAATCACACAGCAAACTAATGTCAGAGCCAGGACAAGAACTCAGGAATATTGACTCTGAATTTATGACCAGAATAAAAGTTTTCTTTCATAGTGTCACGCTATAGTTAGCCATATAGTTAGCACAGGGCGGGCAAGCTGTTCTTCATCTTTAAAATGCTGGCATTCTACTACATGATCTCTAAGAATATTTCCAGCTACAAAATGTTCTCTTCATAGGATGAAAACAGTTGAGAATTCATGAATCGTGTAATTGAGTCTCACTTTGAAGTGACAGAGTACAGTGAACAGACTGAGATCTAGAGTCTAATGAAATACCAGTTTCATTCCTACTTCCACCATTTGCTAGTGGTGGGACCTTGAGCAAAGTGTTTTACATCACCTCTATGAGCCTTAAGTTTCTATTCTATAAAGTGAAAGTGAAGTCGCTCAGTCGTGTCCGACTCTTTGCGACCCCGTGGACTGTAGCCCACCAGGCTCCTCCGTCCATGGGATTCTCCAGGCAAGAATACTGGAGTGGGTTGCCATTTCCTTCTCCAGGGGATCTTCCCGACCCAGGGATCGAACCCAGGTCTCCTGCATTGCAGGCAGACGCTTTAACCTCTGAGCCACCAAGGGGTACCAGTTTCACAAGGTTATTTGTGATGTTACATGAGACAGCATATTGAAAGTGCTTACTCTGTCATTAATTTGGAGGAGTGGGAAAGTGGGCAGGAAAAGACGTGCTTGGCCACTTTAAGGCAAATGCCTACCAAGTTCAGCTGCTATGAGTCTGAAGTTTGACCCCTGTGTCCCTGCAGGCTTACCTGATCTACTCCAGCAGCGTGGCAGCTGGTGCCCAGAGTGGAATTGAAGAATGCAAATACCAGTTTGCTTGGGACCGCTGGAACTGCCCTGAGAGAGCCCTGCAGCTGTCCAGCCATGGTGGCCTTCGCGGTGGTAAGGAAAGCTTCAGCCACAGGTCCCTGGACCCCTTGGCCACAGGTCAGAGCCCCACTCTCCAGGGACAGAACCAAGCCTCCTCTTTCCCTTTGTTGGTCTCTGGTCTCAGGTCATCTCCCTCTCTAGTATCTTCTCTGTTTTTTGCTCCAGCTCCTCTTTTTCTTAACTGACACCCTCTCTACTCAACAAATGGCCCTTGCCTCATCCCCAATCCTATACCATCTGCAGCCTCCTAGCTTCCTCAAAATATAAATAGGTAGGTAAGTAGAGGTCATATATTTTCATGCCTCTTAGCCTCTTCCGTTAGCAGGCTCAGTAGAGAGGTACAGGGCAAGTGGGAATTGACTTGGAGACCAGATTCCCATACAGAAGTGGCCATGCCAGGAAATGATTGAGGTCTAGCTAGCGCCTCTCAGAAGCCTCTCAGACTTCCATGTTCCAAGAGAAAGTGGGGATGGGTTCTTTACACCCTGACCTTCAGATTCTTCCCCATTTCTTTCTTGGTTTCCTTCCCACCTAAATGCCACCCATATCAACAATACTCTAACCACTCAGTCATAAAATGTATAACCTGAAAAGATGGGAAGAGAGAAGAGCTGAGCTGAGACCAGGACTGGAACAGATCCTGGAAGAGAGTAAGGTACATTATAAAGGTGGCAAGATATTTGGTTGGCCAAACAGTTTGTTGGGGTTTTCCATAAGACCCTGTGGAAAAGCCTGAACTAACTTTTTGGCCAACCCAACAGAACAGAGCGGAGTGAGGAGGGTACAGTGATGGTATTAAAGGTATGTCTTTGGGCTGTAATTCCTCCCTCTGACTCAGTTTTTGGTTCCTGTCAGCTAATCGGGAGACAGCATTTGTGCACGCCATCAGTTCTGCCGGGGTCATGTACACTCTGACTAGAAACTGCAGCCTTGGGGATTTTGACAACTGTGGCTGTGATGACTCCCGCAATGGGCAACTGGGTAAGTAGTGGCCTTGGGGGTGGGTAGGGCAGCCCAGTGAAGTTCACTCAGGCAATGAAAAGCTTGGCAGATACTTGGTGGAGTGAAGAAGGGTGGTAGTCTTCTACATCTGAGGAAAATCAAGGTGGACCACTTTGAGCCCAAGCGCTACAGTGACAAGCAAGGCTATAGGTAGCTGGGAGCCCTTCTCTCACTGGGTGGTTCCCTTAATTTAAATACAATAATAAAAGAAGAACAGTCCCTTCAGATTCTAACCTATTACTGTCTCAACCATGGGAGGGGGGCCCTTCCACACTGCCTAATGAAGGAAAGCTACAAGGCTCAAAATAGCCTGGAGTTAAAACTCCCCTCCAGGACCTCCCCACTGTTCTATACAGAATAAAGCACTTTCTTCCCAGAAGAAAGGAATGGACATTAAGACTGATTCCGTTCAGCTCCCAGCTGATCCCTGGGATCCCTCTCTGGCTGGTCTCAGGAATTCCTTGCCCCAGTTGTTGAAAGCTAACTAGTCAAAAATAATGATGAGAAAAAACAGACCCCCTCAAAACAATGTATCTCCGCATATATATGTTTTCTATATATACCTACTTTCTTCTTGACTTAGCACTACTGCTAAGTCACTTCAGTCATGTCCGACTCTTAGCCCAACAGGCTCCTCCGTCCATGGGATTTTCCAGGCAAGAGTACTGGCGTGGGGTGCCACTTAGCACAGCAGCCCACTAATCTGACTGCTGCCCCTTCTCGCCTCATTAAAGGTGATCTGTTCCTGTGAAGTGCCAGTCTTGTGTTTTTCTCTCGAACCTCACCTTCTCTAACTCCCTTACCTTACACCCATCCCTATCTCATTTCCTGTTTACCTCCACTGTCCTCTGCAAGCCTCTGCCCTCCACCTCAACTACCAACTGCTGTTCCATATTATCTCAATTGGCCTCTCTCCCCGTCAGTGTGTGCACTTTCCTCACCTTTTCCACACCATTTTGTGCCTTCCGGAAGTCAGTCTCTGGCAGAGCACGTGTACACTCTGCCGGAAGGCCAGGAACATAGCCCAGGGAGCAGGCACCTGCCTCCCCTGGTAGCTACTTCTGTCATGGAGTCCTGAGCAGGGGATGGGCTGAAGCCAGGAGTACAAAGGTGTCAAAAATAAATCTGGAGTGAAACTATTCTGGAGCGGGTGCACTCGCCCCTCCTGAATCCTTCCTCAATCCCCCTAACCCACTTAGAACCAGCAGCCCAGGAAGCTCCCTGCAGCCTGCTCAACTGCCTTTCTTCCCACCACGTTTTCCAGGGGGCCAAGGCTGGCTGTGGGGAGGCTGCAGCGACAACGTGGGCTTCGGAGAGGCAATATCCAAGCAGTTCGTCGATGCCCTGGAGACAGGACAGGATGCTCGGGCAGCTATGAACCTGCACAACAACGAGGCTGGCCGCAAGGTGAGTCCTGCAGCCCCTGGAATCAGGCACCTGGCTCCATCCACTACCAGGCCTAGGTGTGGACAGCCCGTCAAGTCTTTTATCTGACTGGGCAAACGTGGTACCAAGCCGGCTGGCCAGGCAGACTTGCAGGAAGCCTCGCAACTCGCCAGACGGCGAGACTCCCCAGGGGCGCAATCCCTGGCCCGCTCACTCCTAGCTCTCTCCCCAGGCGGTGAAGGGCACCATGAAACGCACGTGTAAGTGCCACGGGGTGTCTGGCAGCTGCACCACGCAGACCTGCTGGCTGCAGCTGCCGGAGTTCCGAGAGGTGGGCGCGCACCTGAAAGAGAAGTACCACGCAGCTCTCAAGGTGGACCTGCTGCAGGGTGCAGGCAACAGCGCGGCGGGCCGCGGCGCCATCGCTGACACCTTTCGCTCCATCTCCACGCGGGAGCTGGTGCACCTGGAGGACTCCCCGGACTACTGCCTGGAGAACAAGACGCTAGGGCTGCTGGGCACCGAAGGCAGAGAGTGCCTGCGGCGCGGCCGGGCCCTGGGCCGCTGGGAGCGCCGCAGCTGCCGCCGACTCTGCGGGGACTGCGGGCTGGCGGTAGAGGAGCGCCGCGCCGAGACCGTGTCCAGCTGCAACTGCAAGTTTCACTGGTGCTGCGCGGTCCGCTGCGAGCAGTGCCGCCGGCGAGTCACCAAGTACTTCTGCAGCCGCGCGGACCGGCCACGGGGGGGCGCGGCGCACGAACCCGGGAGAAAACCCTAAGCGACTCCTCTCCCCTCTCTTGTTTCCCCTTTGGTCCTTGGCTTTTTTTAGAGACCCCCAGTAGTGAGGAATCTAGGGAATAGGGACCCCACACTACCAAGGCCAGGGATCCCGAGGGAGAGAGCTGCTGCATTCTCTCCGGAGCTCGCCACTTTCCAGCCTGTTTCCACAGTTTCTCTGCTGTCGGCATCGTCGGCCCACCACGCTGAGGCCTGACAGCGCTCTGAGACTCTGAGCTACTGATCTTCCCAGGACTTCGAAGAGAATGGGCGTTCCTTCTCCCGGTCCTGCCTGCTATAATGCCTGACCTAGCCTGTGGAACTTAGGAACTGGAAGAACCCTCCTGAGTTATGCAGGGCCCAGAGAAAGCATGGCTTTTTTTTTTTTACCCCATCTTCCCCCCTCTATCCCTACTGCCCTATTTCCTGCTGTCAGCTCTCTGCCACAGCCACACCTTCCTTGGGCAGAAGCCCTCCTGTGCTTCTGATCCCCTAACTGCTGGCATAGACTCCCCAAGAATCTCTACTTTCCCTCCCCTTATCCCTCCTTCTTTCTCTGAAAGAGATACTGGGGAAACTGACCCGAGAAAAAGCATGTCTTTAGGGGTTGGTTCTTAGAGGCGGAAGTTGAAGATGGAGGAAGTGAGAACCTTGAGGGCTGATTTGATGAAAACCAAGGGTGCCACTCACCCCTGTCTTGTCTCTAATGGACTTTGCCAGTGGGGCAACGACCTTCTTAGACAACCATCCAAGGTGCCCCAGACACATACCCACAACACCCAGGAAAGAGGTAAGGGGAGAGTGCCAGTTATTTCCTACCCTTTCAAATAAGCTTCTCTGTGCTCCTAACCTACATTTTCCTAGCAACCAACTTTACCTCTACTCTTCCCCAAAGGATCTTATCTGAGCCAAGACTGAGATAAATAAAGCTAATTTCCCTTCAGACCCTGGTTTGCACCTCTGAAGACAGGTCATGAGGAATGAGAAGCTGGGATCCCTCCTTTTCACTAACCTGATTCTCAAATAGGCAGGATTCAGAACTGGATACTTTCCTTCAATATGTAAACTTCCTGCAATGAAACTGTTAATAGGAAGTTCAGTACCTTGAACCTTAATTTATTGTAGTCACTGTGACATCTGTCTTTTTTTCCAGGTATTGAACTTATTCTTGGGGCTATGGGGAAGGGTGCATGGAAGATGTAACCTCTAGGCCCTCTCCTCCCTCCCACCTTGCCTGGATACTATCCTTCTGTGGGCCTCACTTCCCTGATGGCCTAAGTAGTTATCCTGGCCTGACTGAGGTTCATCTGCCAAGTATTAGGAAATCATGCCCATAAATCTTCCACGGATACATTCACTCAGTGGCTAAGACCTTGCTACTTGTGGTGCTTCTCATTGTCTTCTCAGAAGGAAGCAGTACAGCAGGGACTTGCTGATGGAATGGGGCTCGGGAAGGGAAGAACTAACTCCTGAAAGACCCTCTACAGCCCAAGGAGCCTCCCAGTCATCTCCTTCCCCTAGGCTGGTCCTGGATCTGGGTGCCAGGCAACCCTCTGGAGCAGAATGGGTCAAATGCTAGAAGACTTCATCTCATCTCTTGTAGAGGAGAGCACAGAGGAAGAATAGCTCCAAGTGGGTAAAATGGGAGGAGGCTCTAAGGGTCAATCAGTGAGAGCAGAATGGCTCCCATGCTCCAAACTGAGACAACAGCAAGGGCAGACCTCAAATCCCTGGCCTCATCCCTACATGTCTTCTGGTCCCACTAACACCTGCTGAGGAGAGAGGCTCATCTTCCCTCCGTTCAGGGTACATGCTGCCCTTCAGGGTGCTGGAGTGCTTCACTTCCAGTTCTATCAGCAAAGGCCTTTTGCTCCTTTCCTCAGCTTAGATCTGGGCCTCATGGATCTCCCAACTAGCCCTTTGTCCCTAATCAAGCAGTAGCATGCACTAACTTGGTTGTCCCACTTGGCAGAATTGCCTGACAGTGTTCAGTAAGAAAATCTGGCAAGGCAGCTAGAAAATATAAAAGTAAAATCTTATAAAGGAAAGTGACATTCCCCAGGAGGTCTCTCAGCATACTAGTAGGAGAACTATCGTGCTTCATGTGTGACAACTCCAGGTCGGTATTCGAAACATGTCATGCTGCCAGAAAGTTCTTTCACAGGTTATTGTTTTACATTCCCAAATGGCTATGATTGACACCACATTCATTTGTGTCTATAAAGAAAACAATACTGAGCTACCTTAGATCTGGATTGCTTTCCCCCTGCCCCTTACATTATCCATTGATTCATTTATTCATTCAACAAACACCACAGTAGAAATACAGTGGTGAACAACATACTGACCTCCTGCGTTCATGGAGTTTAAGTTCTCTTTTATAATCAATCACCAGTGCTATGTTCCCCTTTATAAATGTGGACAACCAGACTGGCTGCTTGGGAAGACAACTTCAAGGGCAGCGAGTGAAAAATCTTTTGTTTTACAGATTTAAACTGATGCTGAGAAAGATGTCTGGCTTGTTCCACCAACTAGTAAGGTACCATGGGGTGAGTTCTGGAACCCAGGCCCCTCCCCTCCTCTTGTGTGCTCCTTAGGAGTCCATCTGTCTCAGCCAGGGGACAGAAGTGGAGGGAGGTCCTGAGAAGTGACAAGGATGCTGGGTGGAGGGGACAGAACACTGTCTCCTTCCCGTCCCTGGCCTGTGAGCCTACACACAGGCAGGGCTTGCTTTCCTTGAAAAGAATCTTAGCCTCAACTGGCCTTAGCAGCAGGTTAGGGCCAAGACAGAGACAGGGTTGCGCTCAGTGCTGGCGGTGCTGGGGGTGGTGGGAGGGAAGGGCAGGCCAGGGCACTCGCCTATTGTGGGTCTGGATTGGATGCTTCCACTCATTCATTTCCTTTTAATTAACCCGCATTCCTGGAGGAGAAATATTTATGTTGGCTCCCATAGAGGCAATCTGCAGACTGGAAAGAAGGGGGAAGAAAGCCGGCCTTAGCAAAACAATATCTCTAAAGAGCTCAAGAAGAGAAAATAAGAGAACAAAATGCCATTAAAATAGCCTTCTACCCCCACCGGAGTCAATGAAAACTTCATTTCACATGCTAATCCCCCACTCCGCCCCCTTCCCTTCTCACAACACCTTTCCGAAAGTGTTTGGGAAAAGTCTTCGCAGTCAGTACACAGCTCCCCGCAGCTCAGACTTCTCCTTGTGTTAGTTCAGGGCCCCAAGTGGGGCTCTCGCTCCAGCAGCGGCTTTTTTCTCCCCCCCTTTAATTTAAACAAAGACTTCGGAGTTCATCAACCTCCCACTGAAATTCACAGCTGCTGAACAAACTAATCCCTTCTCCCGGCCTTTCTTCCCTTCAATGGGCTCTTGGCTTCAAAGACACTTTGGGAAAGGACTTTGCTGGGGCTCACACTGCTTCATCAATAGAAGTTAGTGCAAGTATTATCTGAAGAGCAAGTGGCTTTACAAACAAATACTGCCTAACAATCCCTTCCTCCCAAACACACACATCTAGCCTGCAGACATGATGGGATCTACAACAGGATTAGAGATCGTACCCCTGGCTTCACACCCGGTCCCTTTGTGTAGCTGAGCTCAGCCCTGAAGTGGTGTGGGGAAAGCCCTGGAGCTGAATGTCAGGCACGGATGGAGACACACACACACACACACAGGGTGATGTGGGGAAAACCCTGGAACTGAATGTCAGGCACCGATGGAGACACACACACACACACACACACACACACACAGGGTGATGTGGGGAAAACCCTGGAACTGAATGTCAGGCACCGATGGAGACACACACACACACACACACACACACACACAGGGTGATGTGGGGAAAACCCTGGAACTGAATGTCAGGCACCGATGGAGACACACACACACACACACACACACACACACACAGAGTGACGTGGGGAAAACCCTGGAACTGAATGTCAGGCACGGATGGAGACACGCACACACACGAAATGATGTGGGGAAAACCCTGGAGCTGAATGTCAGGCACAGATGGAGACACGTGCACGCACACACCACACACACACACTCCTCCGAGTGGCTATAAATGCTGCAAGGAGAGAGCTTAATTCAGTGCCACCTCCTTTCTTCAACTCTCCTGACTTCCTATCTGTCCCCAAGCCTTCCCCTTGCCTTACTGAGGTACAGGGAGCAAGAACAAAGGACTGGGAAGACAGGTAAGAGCAAACTAGGACCCAGAGAAGATAATAATTGGGAGATGACTGAGGAAACCAAACTAAAGCAGCTTTATTGCACATAAAGTACATCAGGGCTTCAGTGCAGAGTCCAACCATGAAAGTGCAGCCGGAGAGGGTAGGGAAGAAGGGCCTCCAAGTCTTGAAGAAGAGTGCCAGAAGAGTCTTTCATTAATATGGCTCCTATTCCAGAAACAGGCTTCTAATCACAGAATGAATGGGTCTATATCTTGCCTGGGCCAGGACTCAGGCAGGCTGAGTCAGGGGCTGCTCCCCATGGGCAGTGGTCCCTCTGCTCCTATCCCATAGCTTAAGACAACTCTCAGCAAAAGGCAGTGCACCCCTTCCACCCTCCACCTCACCTAGTTTACCCTTAACAATGCTGGCAGAGGAGAAGCCCCTTCTTCAAAGGGCCCGAGTTCCTTCTCTTGGTTCTGCTCAGCACCCATCACTCATGTCTAGGATTTGTTGAAAGGCTGAGCAGCAGTCAACTCTACTCCAGTCTCTGGGGCTCAGAGAAGTACGGAAACATGAAGTCAGAGGCAAGGAGAAGGTAAAGTCATAACCCACAGAAGGGGAAAGACAAAAGACCCACACGATGGGCACGGCAGAGGTAGACTTGTAAAGATGATCCTGCTCACCCTCTCGGAAACCACTTGGACAGAATGCCCCTGGGGGAGAAGGTGCACTGTGCCAGCCCCTGTTGGAGTATAGTTTTAGGGGAAGTGAAGGAGAACAGGCTGACTGAGCCCTGGGCAGATCCCAGAGGGCCAGGCATAAAGGGGTAGAGAGCAGGCACTCTGCTGGTTTGGAGCCAAGTCTACAGCATCATATACCTGGCAGCAAGGGAGGAAGGCTGGGAAAAACAAACAGAATCTGTTCCAAAATTCCCTTCCTGCAGGAAAGAATTAAGTAACAGTAAAAGTGGTCTGGCAGGAGGAGCTGCCTGGTTTAGACGTGCAGCTTATGAGCAATGGTGAGGACAGACTTCAGGACAGGCATGAAGCTGGAGACCTCACTGAAGCTGCTGCAGCCCACCACCTGGGCATGCACCACAAGGCCCTGCTCAGAGCTTCCTGCGTCCACACATCGGGCAATCTCATGGAGCCCAGCCAGCACAGGAGGCGAGAGCTGTGGAGGGATTGGCCCAGAGTTAGTAAGCCCAACTCCACCCCTACCCTGAAGGCATGGAAGGGAGAAGCAAGGACTTCCTTCTGGAGTTCTGGAGCCCAGTCCAGGCAACATGTCTATATTCTGTAGGGGACCCAGGGTCAGTGAGGCTTATGGGAAGGGACAGTGCGTGCCCTTTGGCCATGGGTGAGGGTGGAAAGCAGGAGGCAGACGAGCACCACTGAGTGTACTTACTGTCCCCTCGCAGAGCTTGTCATACAGACATTCTAGACGTTGCGCAGCTTCATCTAGCTTCCGTTTTGTCTTCTGCAGGGAGGGAAATGGATTCTAATTCCAGGCCCTAAGCCTAATCCTACATAGGACCGTAAAGAATCACGGTACCTTAGAGCTAGAATGGCTCAGTGCTCTTTCTTTCATTTGACAGAGGACAAATGGAGACCTGAAGAGGGTAAGTGACTTGCTCTAGTTGACTCAGCCAGGATTGAATGGCAGGTCTCACTACTGATCTCACCCTCCTTCCAGTACTCCCTGCTGCCTTTCCAAGAGCTAAGTCTCAGTGCTGTTGGGTCCTGCTACCAAGGAGCTAAACTCCAGACCAGACAAGTCCTCCCCAACTCCACACCAACAATATCAAATAAGTATAAGCTACAGACAGCATGTCCAGGGACAGTAAGAAGATTCACACAAGGAACTGGTCTTATAGTTAAGGGATCCTGGGACCAGCTGGGGTCGGAAGGGAGCATCATGGGGAAGGTTCAGACTCACTAAATCAGTGGCAGATTGGGAGCAGCGCTGCAGAAGTGCCTCAAAGCTGATCTTCAAGGACTGGTGTTCAGGGGGCAGCTCCTTCCTGTTGATCTTCTCCAGTGGCTGCTGACATTGCTGAGGAGGGAGCAGGGAGACAGGAGAGACAGGCAAGCTGTCCTGCTTATGGCTCCCCTCAGGACTAGTCCTCTGTGACTTGGGGTCATGCTGCTCCCTTTGGAGCAGAGCTGGGGAGGGGCATCCCCCTTCTCTGCAGTAGGGACACTTGGTATCTGCCCCCCACCCCATCTCTTTCAGCCCAGAGTCTGCCTCCAACTTGAGGAATGAAGCCATCCTTCATGCTCCCTGCTTTTCTACACCCAAGAAAAGAAGGTTTCCAAGAGGAAGGGAAACACATCATTCCTGTCATCTGCCAGCTGAGTTCTTATGGGGCTCTGGGGGGAGCATGACTCACACTGGGGACAGCGGGTTGTGAGGAAAGGACCCCTCGAGGCTCAGGGGCGAGGCACATAACTGGAGCAGTAATTGGTGCTGGGGGTATAAATGTCTCTGGCAACTAAAGAGAGAGAAAAGAAAGGCACATGAGTCTAAGCTGAAAGACCCCTTCCACCCTGCTTTGAGGGAGTGGAGAAACTATGAATGAACAAGGGCACAGAACAGTGAGTGGTGAACCTAGAAGTCAGAAGATGGTGAATAAGAAGGAAAGAGGAGGTGGCTGAGGGAGGAAGAGTGAGTGGGGAGAGAGAGGGGACAGAGTGCCCGCTTGAGCATGGGAAGGACCAGGCTGCTTCTGTAAGGAACTGGAGCGTGGCTCATTGGCGAATGTATGGGGTTGAGTGGGGAGAGATGTATTCACCTTTTTCCTCTGGAGATTTCCCTTGGGCACTGGAGCATTTTTCAAGGAATCCTGAGGTCCTGCATAGTGTGAACATAGGGGTAATTAGAGGCGTGACCAGAAACACTGAAATTTTTGGTCTGAAGATCAGTAAAATTGATTTAGTTGGAGTCTTCCACACATACCCTCTGCAGACCAGCCACACTCTCAGTTGACATTCCTAACCCTAGTTCACTGGCTTGAGGAAAGAGACTCCCAAGGTGGTAGTGGGGAGGGGAGGAGAGGGAGGCCATAGGAGAAGACTGACCTGGGTGAGGAATCAAGATGCCAGTGGTTGGGAAGACACCAGCGCATGGAGCACCTGGCCCTCCTGGAAGGTGGGCCGCAGGGAAGCTGACAGGAGGGGCTGGTGGCTGGGAGCTCATAGGGATGAAGCCTGGTGCTCTCACAGGAAACAGAGGGGGCACTGGAGGAGCCCTAGACAGGGGGACAGAGCCAGGCTGCATAATGTCTGAGGGTGCCATGGGTGGAGCCAGGAGAGGCCATGTTCCAGGGAATCCCACGGGGTTAGGAGCTTGCGCCCTTTGCCCTCCTAACAGCTGAGGCTGAGATAAAGCTGAAATGGGACAGAGAAGAGATTCAGACCACATCAGAGTGGAATCACAGAGGAATCAGAATCACAGAGGAATTTTTAAAAAAGAAACTATAATAGTAATTAATAATATAAGGAGATCTACCATTTACAAACTATTTTTAACTATATTCCTTATTTGACCCTCAAAACAATCCTGTGGGGTTGAAATGAACACTATAACAATCACTCTCAATTTTCAAAAGAAACAAAGTGGCTAGTGGTATAATGCCCAGTACAAAGCCAAGTACTGACAGTATTAAGAATTCAGACTCCAAGCCCCTCCCACTATATGGACATGCTGCTGTTGCTGCTGCTAAGTCGCTTCAGTCGTGTCTGACTCTGTGCGACCCCATAGACAGCAGCCCACCAGGCTCCCCCGTCCCTGGGATTCTCCAGGGACACTGGAGTGGGTTGTCATTTCCTTCTCCAATGCATGAAAGTGAAAAGTGAAAGTGAAGTCGCTCAATCGTGTCTGACTCTTAGCGACCCCATGGACTAGAGCCCACCAGGCTCCTCCATCCATGGGATTTTCCACTATATGGACATATTACTTCCCAAATCCATGCCAGCCATGCCAGCTATTTTCCTCTGTACTCTGTCTAGCCAGATCTCCACTTAGTTGGTCACTCACCAGGCCTTACCCCAGGGCCCAGAGGCAAAGGCTGTGCTTCCTGGACCCCAGATGGCCTGTAGTCACTTGTATTCTGCATTCTGAAGCCCTGATAAGGGCTAGGATGGGAAGGTGTCAAGGGCATCACTAGTGATGACTGAGGTGTAAAAATCCTTGGCCTTGGAGGTAGAATTGGAACCTGTAGGAAGTGAAAAAAGGATCAGCATCTTGGAAAGGAAAAGAAATTACTAAGTAACTGAAAATGGAAAAACAACAGGGAAAATGAAACCAAAGGCTAATTTAAAAAAAAATCAACAAAATGGATAAATCTTTATAAAGACTGACAAAGATAAAGAGAGGAGACACAATTCATCAAGACAGAGGATGAAGCAGAGAATACTCCAACAGACCCTGCATCCATGAAAGGGGTGATAAGGAATGTTACAAATAACTTTACAAATAATTTGACAACTTAGAAAACTGGACCAATTCCTCAAGAACCACAAACTACCAAAACTCTGCCAAAATTAAACCAAAGACCTGAATGTTCTGTAACTATTAAAGGAATTAAACTTGTAATTAAAAACCTCCTCCCACCCCCTTCCCCCAAAAGTTTCTAGGTAGACCTAAATAGTTTCACTGGAGAAATTTTACCAAACACTCAAAGAATTGACACAAAGGTTCCATAATCTCTTCCAGAATATAGAAGGACCATTTCCTAATTTACTTTATGAGGTCAGTACTACCCTGATACCAACACCACAAAATAAAACTACAGGTCAATATTTCTCATAAACTTAGGCACAAAAATCCTCAGCAAAATTTTAGTAAATCAAATTCAGCAATGTATATAAAAATAATATACCACAACCAAATAGGATTTATTCCTGGTCATGGAATGTGTATCATGATATATTTAAAAATCAATCAACACAATCCACCATATCAGAAGAAAAATCATTTGATCATACAAAATGATGCAGAAAAAACATCTGACAAAATTCAGCACTGATTCATGACTCAGCACACCAGGAAAAGCAGGAATTTCCTTAGCTTCACAAACAGCATCTACAAAAACCTAGAGCTACCATTATTCTTGGTGCTGAAAGACTGAATGTTCTCCCTCTAAGACTGGAAACAAGGTTAAGGTGTTAACACTCACCATTCTCATTTTAATACTACAAAAAGGCAAGAGAAATTCAAGGCATGTAATCTGGGAAAAAAGGAAGAGGGATAGCCTTTTTGATAAATGATTCTGGATATCCATTGGCAAAAAAATAAACCTTGACTCAACTTTTACACTTACACAAAAATTAATCCAAAGTGGAACATGGACTTAAAAGTACTTCTAGGAAAAAATAGTAGGAAATTTAGGGGACCTTGTACTAGGCTAACAGTTCTTTGACTTGACGTGAAAAGCATGAACCACAGAAGGAAAACTATAAATTGGACCTTATAAAATTAATTTTTTTGTTGCTCTGTGAAGGACTATTAAAAAGATGAAAAGAAAAATTCTTACACAGTTATACACACATACACACATATGAGGACATGTAAAACCAGTGAAATCTGTGGGTGGAAATTAAAAGATGGGACAGGATAAATTATCAGAATTTTCCTGCCTAATACCTTTATCTACAATCTTTCTGGATTTTGCTCCCTTCTGGTAGGCTCCTGGTCTCATAAATTAACAGCATCCTATCCATCTGGGCACTGTCCTCTACACCATCATCAGTTTCTGTCAATTCTACCTACTAAACATCTCAAATCCAACCTCACTTTCTAGTTTTTTCATTCCTTCATCATCTCCTGCTATGCTCCTAACCGTGTCTAGCTTTGCCCTTCCTAGACAAATAGCTAATCCTTCCCCTGCATAAGACCACTCAATAGCTCTAGAATGCCTTCAGGGTCAAGTCTAAACTCTTGAACACAGAAATACGAGGTCTCTCTTGATCTAACTATACATACTGTTACCCAGCCTCAACTAACTCATTCCACTGCCATAAACACCTGCTTTGTAAAGTAGTTAAAATGTTAGTCATTCCTCAAACAGGCTTTGCTTACTTTCCCTTTACTGCCTTGGCAGATGCCATTCCCTCCACCTGAAATAACCTTTCTTCCCTCTTCCTTTGTTTAAATAACTTTCAATCTTCAAGACTCAGATCAAATATCAGTAAATTGCTTTCCGTATGATCTCAGGGCTCTTTTATCATATCCCAATCAGGGCATTTATGAATTTTACTGTAGTTAATTTTTACATATCTATCTTTTTAGTAGACTATGAGCAAATTAAGGGCAAGGATCATGGTTTGTATACTTTTCTGTTCTAAGTGCCTAGCCGTTGTTCAATAAACAGCTATTTAAAAATAACTGAATCTATGCTTTATGACTGAGGTTCGTGACATTGTACAGGAGACAGGGATCAAGACCATCCCCATGGAAAAGAAATGCAAAAAGGCAAAATGGCTGTCTGGGGAGGCCTTACAAATAGCTGTGGAAAGAAGAGAAGCAAAAAGCAAAGGAGAAAAGGGAAGATATTCCCATTTGAATGCAGGGTTCCAAAGAACAGCAAGAAGAGATAAGAAAGCCTTCCTCAGCAATCAATGCAAAGAAATAGAGGAAAACAACAGAATGGGAAAGACTAGAGATATCTTCAAGAAGATTAGAGCTACCAAGGGAACATTTTATGCAAAGATGGGCTCGATAAAGGACAGAAATGGTATGGACCTAACAGAAGCAGAAGATATTAAGAAGAGGTGGCAAGAATACACAGAACTGTACAAAAAAGATCTTCACGACCCAGATAATCATGATGGTGTGATCACTCACCTAGAGCCAGATATCCTGACATGTAAAGTCAAGTGGGCCTTAAGAAGCGTCACTACAAACAAAGGTAGTAGAAGTGATGGAATTCCAGTTGAGCTGTTTCAAATCCTGAAAGATGATGCTGTGAAAGTGCTGCACTCAATATGCCAGCAAATTTGGAAAACTCAGCAGTGGCCACAGGACTGGAAAAGGTCAGTTTTCATTCCAATCCCAAAGAAAGGCAATGCAAAAGAATGCTCAAACTACTGCACAATTGCACTCATCTCACATGCTAGTAAAGTAATGCTCAAAATTCTCCAAGCCAGGCTTCAGCAATACGTGAACTGTGAACTCCCTGATGTTCAAGCTGGTTTTAGAAAAGGCAGAGGAACCAGAGATCAAATTGCCAACATCCGCTGGATCATCAAAAAAAGCAAACAGTTCCAGAAAAACATTTATTTCTGCTTTATTGACTATGCCAAAGCCTTTGACTGTGTGGATCACAATAAACTGTGGAAAATTCTTCAAGAGATGGGACTACCAGACCACCTATCCTGCCTTTTGAGAAACCTATATGCAGGTCAGGAAGCAACAGTTAGAACTGGACATGGAACAACAGACTGGTTCCAAATAGGAAAAGGAGTACGTCAAGGCTGTATATTGTCACCCTGCTTATTTAACTTCTATGCAGAGTACATCATGAGAAATGCTGGGCTGGAAAAAGCACAAGCTGGAATCAAGATTGTGGGGAGAAATATCAATCACCTCAGATATGCAGATGACACCACCCTTATGGCAGAAAGTGAAGAGGAACTAAAAAGCCTCTTGATGAAAGTGAAAGAAGAGCGTGAAAAAGTTGGCTTAAAACTCAACATTCACAAAACGAAGATCATGGCATCTGGTCCCATTCCTTCATGGGAAATAGATGGGGAAACAGTGGAAACAGTGTCAGACTTTATCTTTTTTGGCTCCAAAATCACTGCAGATGGTGACTGCGGCCATGAAATTAAAAGGCGCTTACTCCTTGGAAGGAAAGTTATGACCAACCTAGATGGCATATTCAAAAGCAGAGACAAAAAAAAAAAAAAAAGCAGAGACATTACTTTGCCAACAAAGGTCCATCTAGTCAAGGTTATGGTTTTTCCAGTGGTCATGTCTGGATGTGAGAGTTGGACTATGAAGAAAGCTGAGTGCTGAAGAATTGATGCTTTTGAACTGTGGTGTTGGAGAAGGCTCTTGAGAGTCCCTTGCACTGCAAGAAGATCCAACCAGTCCATTCTAAAGGAGATCAGTCCTGGGTGTTCTTTGGGAGGAATGATGCTAAAGCTGAAACTCCAGTACTTTGGCCACCTCATGCGAAGAGTTGACTAATTGGAAAAGACTCTGATGCTGGGGGGAGGGATTGGGGGCAGGAGGAGAAGGGGACGACACAGGATGAGATGGCTGGATGGCATCACCGACTCAATGGACATGAGTTTGAGTGAACTCCAGGAGTTGGTGATGGATTGGGAGGCCTAGCGTGCTGCAACTCATGCGTTCGCAAAGAGTCGGACACGACTGAGCGACTGAACTGAACTGATGCTTTATAAAGATAGGAATTTTCATCATTTTAAAATTAATATATTCCAATCATGCCTGGTACTTGGTAGACACTTTATAGGCATTTTGGAATGACTGAATAAGCAGGGTCTTACCTGGTGAGAAGACTGGAATTTCAGTCTGGAAGAGGATGTCTCTTGAGAGTAGGGGGTAGCTCCCACGACAACCCGGGGAAAAGGGAAAGAGGGAGACTGTTGGCCCGAGACACCAGAACCCTGGGCGTGAAAAAGTCGATCTCTCAGCTGCTGAACTGGTAGCTATAAAAGTTACAATAATGAAAGACTGTGTTAAGTAAAATTAAAACAAGCAAATATCCTCTCTTACAAGCCTAGCCCCACATAGCTTTCAAACCTCAGCTGACCCTCCACATTTTAGCCATCTCAGAGAACTCAAAAGATCTCTGCTGCAGCTGCTGCTGCTAAGTCACTTCAGTCATGTCCGACTCTGTGCAACCCCATAAACGGCAGCCCACCAGGCTCCCCCATCCCTGGGATTCTCCAGGCAAGAACACTAGAGTGGGTTGCCATTTCCTTCTCCAATGCATGAAAGTGAAAAGTGAAAGTGAAGTCGCTCAGTCATGTCCAACTCTTAGCGACCCCATGGACTGCAGCTTACTAGGCTCCTCCGCCCATGGGATTTTCCAGGCAAGAGTACTGGAGTGGGGTGCCATTGCCTTCCCCTGCCAAACTGACATTTGCTTTACTAGTTATTTCTCTTTGAAGGTCCAACTCAACTGTTTTAAACCACTGAGAAGCCTTCTTCAGCTTCTCCAAACAAAGCCAGCCCCTTGCCTATGAAGTCCCAAAATGCTTAGTATAAGCTTCGGTTATGGCAGGATAAATTATTGACATCTGGTTTTCCTCCAAGAGACTGTGAACTTCCTGAAGGACTAGGTCTTATTTATCCCAGGAGCTTTAGCATTTAGCATAGTGCCTGTAACACAGAAGTGCTCAGCCAGTGTTAAGATGACTGAAAGAAATGGTTTGCTCTCTCCACATGCTCCCACTCACCTGAGCACAGTCACTGGGTAGGTAGCTCATGGCAGTGGCCAGGTTGCCCTGGGCTGCCAGGAGGTTGGCATACTGAGTGATTCTGTAGGTTGTGGCAGGGCCTGGGCTCACCCCATCAGGACCCCACAGTAGCTCCAAGCTCCTGTTAAGGACCATCACTTTCTCCATCAGGTCCTGGAGGGACAAAGGAAAGGGCAGTCAGTCCTCGTCAACGCACACCCTGCTCTCTTAGCTCAGGCAGCTCAACCAAGGACTTCCCTGCTATGGATAGCAGGTGATGACATATGACATGTAAGAGACATGACAGCCAGAGAAGGGCCACTTGGCTTCACTTCCCAAGCTGTTTGGGTCTTACACTCTTGCACATCTCTGCCTCTTCATTTTGGATTCTTTACCTTTTACGCTAATACATCTCAATTTCAGATTCTGTTATCCTTTTATTTCATGTGTGACTTTGTCTCCCCGTGACTGTGCCCATCTCTGTGGGCACCCACAGAGTATCTGGTACAACTTAGAGTCATAGGACTTTTCATAGACGCTAATAGAAGGCCCAAACTCGGTATTATTCAAATACAGAGTAAACTTATATACTCAAACCTGAAGTGGGAAAAAATTGTGAAGTTAATATCTAAGCAGCTGCTACTCAATCTCCCTTGGCTGAGAAGGAGGTAAGATGACAGCTTATCCATGGCAAAGGTCCCAGACTTTGAAGCCCTTCCCTCTTTCCTAAAACTGATTCTAGCCTGGATACCTAGAAGACCCGCCTCTGATGTCCCTGCAATCTCCACTGCTAGCCTCTCCTGGAGGCCTGGTATGGAGGGACCAGGGCCCTGAAGTGAAGGGGTACCTGTAAAGCCATAGGGGATGAAGCCGGCTGGCATTTTGCCCAGCACTCCACCAGCCGCTCCACACTCCCTGAGCATACGTAACAGAGTCTGGCTTCAGAGGTGAGTGCCCAGCCACTCTCCTGCTCCATACGAGTTCCCAGCCTGTCTGCAGAGAGATAGAAGCTTCTTAAAATGGCACAGCTTCCCTGTGCTTCTCCTCCTTCTGTTTGAAAACAGGTAGAGGACCATGAGCTATGGGACAAGTAGCCACAGTGGCTTTAAGACAACACCGAGGCTAATCCTGCTGGGCAAAGCTTTTGCACTGAGATTTGACAAGAAAAAGTAAAATAGGAAAATAAATGCCCTCCACAGAAAGTAGAGATGCACTGTAGTCCCTGATGACATGGCTTGGCTTCCCAGAGTTCAGGCTGTGCCTCTGTCTCCTCCCACAGTGTGTCCAATGACTCCATGCTAGAGTCACACCACTCCATCTTGGAGCCAAGGGCCACCTACCGCAGAGCTCGGGGAATTTCTCTGGCTCTGAGTATGTCAGCAGCAAGGCCAGAGCCTCTCTCCAGTTCTTCAGGCTACAGGTATGCACCATGTCTTTCCAATTCTTCTGTATAATGCAGGCTAGCAGCTGTAATGGGCAGTGAGGGAAGGAGGCCATCAGCTGTTCATGCAGCATAGGCAGCAGCAGTCACACAGGGATGCACTGAGACAAGCCCCTCCTATGCAGCCTTCCTATTTGACCACTGACTAGGGGCTCGGGGTAAGGTAAGGGTGGTTGAAGTAGGAGGAAAGAGAGGCAAATCCTCTAAATGCCAGTCCCGTAGTACGGACAGCCACTTGACAAGGCCCAAGTAATCCCCTCCTCCTCTTCTCTGCATGGTGGTCAGTTACCGGGGCGATTCCGGTTTTCTTCTCGGCCAAGTAGCGCTCCTGTGCTTGCTTCAGCAGATCTGAGCCTCCAGCCTGGGCCAGGATGATGGCATCAGCAAAGTGCTCTTCTTTCAGACACAGCTCCACGGCAGGGCCCAGTTCTCCAAGCAGGAGAGCCCGGCTCAGGAGTCCCTCCGTGTCTGCAGGCAGAGCATCCCCTCTGCATCAGCCTGCCCTCAGACCAGTGCTTTCTGTCCCCACCTCCTATACCCTGCCTCCCTGAGTCTCCCTCACCCCAAACTCCCCAAGATTCATTCCTTCATAACAAAATACAGAGGGGTTCCCAGGGGTCCCCAGGTCCAGTGGTAAATCTCTAAGGACAGAACCCAAGACAAGGGAGGGACTCGTGGCAGCATCACAGGTGTGCCGTGTGTTTGCTCAACAAGAAGAGGGTCACAGTTCTTTAAGCAGGAAGACAGAAGGATGAAGAGTACCTTGGTAGAAGGCCTTTCATATGAAGGATCCATCCATGAAAATCTTCAGCCAGAGAGAGCTCTGACTGGTACAGGACCACCCAGCATTTGCGATCATGAAGGGAAGGAGGAAGCCGGGGACAAGAAGGCAGTGTCTTCAAGTCTCGAGAACTCTGAGCCCACCTACCGCTACACAGAGGGTTCCTCTCCCTCAGGGTCAGGGTACCTTCTGTGATGGGGATCTCCCACGGAGTCATGTTTTGAGGGATCAGCTCATCAAAGAAGGCTGAGGAGGCCGAGGCTTCCCAGGTGGTATGTTTGGAGGTCTGTACAAAGAAGGAAAAAAGTGGCTACTTGGGAAATGAGTCTAGAAGACAGAGAGCTGGCCTAGTCACTCTCTCTGGGAGTACTATTCAGAGTTGTCCCTTCAACAGAAATAAAAGCCAAAATAAACAAATGGGATGTAATCAAACTTGCCAGCTTTTGCACAGCAAAGAAAAACAAAAGACAATAAACAGAATAGGAGAAAATATTTACAAACGATGTGACTGACAAGGGCTTAATATACAAAACAGCTCATACAATTCAACAACAACAAAAAACAACCTAACTGAAAAATGGACAGACAACTTAAACAGATATTTTTCCAAAGAAGACATACAAATGGTCAATAGGCACATGAAAAGGTGCTCAATTATTGAGAGATGCAAATCAAAACTACAGTGAGATATTACTTTACACTAATCAGAACAGCCATCATTAAAATATCTACAAATAAATGCTGGAGAGGGTGTGGAGAAAAGGGAACCCTCCTACTCTGTTGGTGGAAATGTAAGGTGGTGTAGCCAAAACAGTATGGAGGTTCCTTAAAAAACTAGAGTTTCCATATGATCCAGGAATCCGTCTCCTGAGCATATATATGGACAAAACTATAATTCAAAAAGATACATGCATCCCTATGTTCACAGCAGCACTATTCACAATAGCCAAGACAGGAAACAACCTAAATGTTCACTGACAGGTGAATGGATAAAGAGGATGTGATACATACACAAGGGAATACTACTTAGCCATAAAAAATGAAACAGTGCCATTCGCAGCAAGATGAAGAAAGACAAATACCATATGATATCATTTATATGAGAAATCTAAATTATGACACAAATGAACTTCTCTATGAAATAGAAACAGACTCATGGACATAGAGAACAGATTTGTGGTTGCCAAGGTGGAGGGAGGTGAGGAAGGGATGGAGTGGGAGTGTAGGATTAGCAGATTCGAACTAATGTACATAGAGTGGATAAACAAGGTTCTACTGTATAGCATGGGGAATTATATTCAGTATCTTGTGATAAACCATAATGGAAAAGAATATAAAAAAGAATACATAACTAAATCATTTTGTAGTACAGCAGAAATTAACATAACACTGTAAATCAACTATATTTCAATTAAAAAAAAAAAAAAAAGAGTTGGCCCTTAATGGGTAAAGCTAAAAGAATAACCGGGTGAAGTTCGGGAAGTGCTATACTTCATGGTTAAAAGAGCTCCACTCCTAGCTCCAAAGCTTATGGGGTCTATGTCTCTCTCTGGTTCTAAATGAGTGAGGAGTTTGAAAACTTCCACAGAAGTTGAGCAGTTATTGAGAACAAAGTGAAGGGCTAGGAAGGGGAAAATTCCTTAAGGGCAGGTTTTCTATGCTACCCTAGATGGGGCTGGCTGGGCTCCTTCCATACCTGTATGGAGAACGCCTGTTGTCTGTTACTGTTGAGGTCATCTCCCTTGGACTGAGGGCTCTCACCCAGCCTCAAATCACTCCTCAACCATGTGGCCACCTGCAGGGAGAAACATAGGAATACCACTCTTCCTAACACGAGATCAAATAAATATTAAGCTTTTCTTCCTACCTTCATACTCCACCAACTGATAGCACAAGATCCTTGTGCTATTTTCCTGGGAAACAGAATAACTCCAGGAGGTAAAATGTTCATATATGCATTACTGAAGCCCAGGAAGAGGTATTCTGAGATGGTTTCCACCAGCAGGATTCTCTTTTTCTACAACAAACATGTATTTCTGATGTGAAAGCAGCTTACCTTCTTCTGAAGTTCATCTTTACTATATCCTAATAGCTTCAGGAATTTCATCCTGGAGTCCTTCTCTAAAGTCACCTAGAAGCCACAGAACACAGATGTGTCCATTAAATTAATGTGAATAACTCTCTCCTGCACCAGCTGGACATCTGTGATAGTGGACCCTCAAATGTGGCTCTAGAAGTGCCCCCAAGACCAACACCATCTCTCCACTGACTTGATTCCTGTGGGATTGTGGGTAGATGTGTTAACAAATCCTTTCTCCCTTCTGCATGAGAACTGGACCTTCAAGTTGACTTCCTAGATCTATTATGCTGGTAACCTGATAAGAGTAAAATGTCAGCTATGTTTCTAGGCAAGACTGCTTGTGACTGGTAAATTGCATCTGGACTGGAACTATGTAAACTATTAATAATTGATGTGGACAACATGCTATGGGCTTCCCTGAGAGCAAGGACTCTTGTACTAAACAAATCCCTTGCAGGAACTCTAGAAGCTATGCTTCTGGAGTTCATAAAACAGCTATTGGCCCTTGTGGGCCTGAGGCTTCTAAGCTAGGGCAGTTAACACACCAGCTTGATGTATATCTCATCTTCTTGCACCTGAGCTATCATCTGAGGAGCTGAAGGGGAGAACTCTAAGCTGCTGCATGGACTGCAACAAGGACTCCCGCAGGAGAGAACCACTTGATGCAGTCTTGTGAATCTAAATGGCTAGGTGAGAAGACTCCTGCCAGCTGATCCTCTTCCCTTCCTACTGCCCCATGGCACGACACTGGAGAAGCCTTCACCGTGGCTCTGGTAAAGTACCCAGGACATCAGCAATAGTAGAAAAAAGGCCAATGTCACTTGTATTCCTCAGTTTCCCTGCTACAGAGAGTCTCTGAGCCTCTGGTTAAAAGAAGATTTTGTTCCCAGAATGGGTGCTGTATAGGAAAAAACCCAGCAGGGTTAAGGCCTCTGTAATCTGGGCCATAGGGTGGTAGTTGACAGAGGTTGAGGTATCTGGCTTTGGGGAGACACTTCTGAGCAGCCAGCCTTCAGGCTTCCTACCTTCAGGAACTGCCAGAGCATCTTTTCGCTTTGCAGTGATGATTGGTGGATCTTGTTCTGACAGTAATTCAGGAGATTTCCTGATCCCAGGGCTTCCTGCAGCTCAGCTGACTGTGTCAGGAGTTCAGGTTCTGTGGTGACCTGACTGATAAAGACTAGGCGGAGGCAAGGCTGTGGCACCTGATGGACAGGGGTGCTGGGGAGGCCAAAGGTCACCAGCTTGCCCCCAAACTGATAAAAACAAGAAGGGGAGGGCAAAAATTAACACCAAGTCAGGATTACATGGGAGGCTATCTATTGGTCAACCCTAAAAGACAGGAAAGCAATAAAAAAAAAAAAAAAACTCCTGGGGGTGGAAAGAATCAGGAATTGAGTAGTGAATGTGCCCAAATCCTAAAACCACCCCTGCACTTTCAGCACCATTAACTTAAAAGGTACAGTCCATGATACTCATTCTTTCCTCACCTGTTCTGGTACCATCATTCTCCTAGAATTATACGATAGTTATCACTATCCCAGGTAGGGGGCTTCCCTGGTGGCTCAGACGGTAAAGCATCTGCCTGCAATGCAGGAGACCCAGTTTTGATCCCTGGGTTGGGAAGGTCCCCTGGAAAAGGAAATGGCAACCCACTCCAGTATTCTTGCCTGGAAAATCCCATGGACGGAGGAGCCTGGTAGACTACAGTCCATGGGGTTGCAAAGAATTGGACACAACTGATAGTTATCACTATCCCAGGTAACTCTGGACTAAACTGCTCGTCATTATCACAGTCTTTTTACCCACTGTAGCTGAACAACAATAAAATCTTCCCCCTTCTTGTTCAGTGTCTCCCATGCCCTGTGCTAGCATTTTCTTCCTCCATTCCAAGCCCTAGACTACCACCCTTTTCCTACGGCCATCCAGGAGCTTGTACTGGTTTCACAAGGCCACAGGAGAGAGTTTAAGCTCCTCTGCCTATAATGCACAAAATCTTTCAAAATCAGGACCAGACCTGCCTCTCTAGCACCATTCTCTCTGTTCATTCATGTGATCACTCTGTGTCTCCAAAGTACCCAGTACATTCCTGCTTCTACGCCTTCATCCACCATAACACTCCCACCTGAGCATCCTTCTCAGCAAATTAGGTACTTTATTGTATAAAGCACCTGGCACAAAAGCAGAGCCCAGTCAAGTTCCTTTACTCCAGCAGTTCTTCACCTTGGCTGCACATTAAAACCACCTGGGTATTTATCCAAAGTCACCAGGCTATACCCCAGACCAAAAAAAAAAAAGAAGAAGAAGAACCTCTGGAGGTGGTACCCAGGCACTGGTAATTTTTTTTAAGTTCTTCAGTTTATTCCGATTGCAGTCATGCTAGACAACCACTGCTCTACTCCCCAACCACTCACTACTCTCTCTCTTTAATGAGTGCTTCGAGCCAGAATTCTTCTCGTGATTCTTACAGCACAAAATCTACACTACAGGTCAGTGCTAAACACAGCCATCTTAACTTTTGATTTGTATAATACTCAATAGTTTTACACAGTGCTTATATGTATTCTTTTTTGTATGTTGGACAGCATGGACTGTTTGCTAACCTCTGTTCTCCTAGGGCAGGAGACGTGGGGGGGGGTCACAAGTTCTCTATCCTCTTCCTCCTGTTCTTCCTAAGGAGAGATTTCCATTTCTCCTTGGCCCTAGTCCCTAGCTGAGTCTCAGTGGATCACAGACAGAGGGACTAAGGGTAAAGAGGGGATGTTGGTGGGAGACATGCAGGAAAATCCTTCCCTCTGCTGTCCCCCACTGGGAGAGGCGTTGGGTTTGGAATGTGAGAACAGTACAATAAACAATGTCTAGGGTAGTGTCCCTCAACCCCTATATATTGTCACCCTGCTTATTTAACTTCTATGCAGAGTACATCATTCGAAATGCTGGGCTGGATGAATCACAAATTGGAATCAAGATTCCTGGGAGAAATATCAACAGCTTCAGAAATGCAGATACCACTCTAATGACAGAAAGGGAAGAGGAACTAAAGAGCCTCTTGATGAGAGTAAAGGAAGAGAGCGTCAAAGCTGATTTAAAATGCAACACTCAAAAAACTAAGCTCATGGCATCTGGTTCCATCCCATCATGGCAAAGAGAAGGGGAAAAAAAGGGAAGCAGTGACAGATTTTATTTCTTGGGCTCTAAAATCACTGTGGATGGTGATTGCAGTCACAAAATTAAAAAATGCTTGCTTGTTGGAAGGAAACCTATGACAAACCTAGACAGAGTGTTAAAAAGCACAAACATCACTTTGCCAATAAAAGTCCATATAGTCAAAGCTATGGTTTTCCAGTAGTCATGTACAGATGTGAGAAATGGACCATGAAGAAGGCTGAGCACTGAAGAATTGATGCTTTCGAATTACGGTGCCAGAGAAGACTCTTGAGAGTCCCTTGGACTTCAAGAAGATCAAACCAGTCAATCTTAAAGAAAATCAACCCTGAATATTCACTGGAAGGACTGAGGCCAAAGCTCCAATGCTTTGGCCACCTGATGCAAAGAGCCAACTCATTGGAAAAGACCCTGATGCTGGGAAAGACTGAGGGCAGAAGGAGAAGGTGGTGACAGAGGATGAGATGGTTGGATGGCATCACTGCCTCAATGGACATTAGTCTGAGCAAACTCTGGGAGACAGTGGAGGACAGAGGAGCACCTGGTGTGCTACAGTCCCTGGGGTTGCAAAAGTCTGACATGACTTAGAAACTGAACAATAAGAACAACCCCCACCCCCTAACCATCCCTGGAGGTAAATGGGGCTCTGTGTATATTTAGCCTTGAGTCTATAAGGCAATGGCAGTGGGGAGGGACAAAGGTTTTGAACAGAGGAGAGGAGGAGATTTACATTCTTTCTCCTCTGCTTTCTATTCATTCCGTTCTTGCTTTGTATTCTAACCATGCCTGTACTCTATCAGTCCAGGTATGCGGGAAAATCAGATGGAATGGCAGGCAATTCCCCATAAGTGAGAGTTCAAAAGCAACCAATTCTTTTCGACAGGACTGGCACTGCAAGCAGGGTAAAGGGGTTGAGAAGAAAGCTTAGCAAATCACTGCTTGAGCAATAAAATGGGACCTGATCTGAGACTCAGGCAGTGAGAATTAACTTCTTACAGAACAGAGCTCCATGCTGGGGACACAGTAGGCTACACACACACACTACACTTACAGCAAATGAAACACCTGCTGGCCTCCGCATCCATTTGGGGGGTTTTTTCAGGGGAGGTATCAGTGATGCTTGGGCCACTTGCTTTGGCACTTGCAATGGTGGGAGAGGCTGGCCTTTGCTGAAGGAAGACGAGATCTGGGGACAAAAGGACACCTGCATCACCAGTGTGGAGTGGTGGCTTAGCCAGGAACTCTACCTACAAAGTCCATTTTGGGAGGGATCCTTGAGATACCCAATCTGGCCCACAAAAGTCAGGACTCTCATGTTTCAGGGGGCTGGTAATAAGGATGGGATGCCCATGCAGCAGGCTCCTGGAAAGCCAACTGCATCCAATGTCTACAGTGAAGGGTGACACAAAATGTATCTATAGGAGACAGGGGGTAAGTTCATTCTTCAAAATAGTAGAGTCCCAGCATGGGAGTCCAATTCCCCTGAAATACCACAAGGAACATCCAAGAACAAGAGTCAAGGTAAAGGCCTCCTTTGTATTGGGCAGGAACTGACATCCTTCCAGGGGGATGGACACTGGTGCAAAGGTTCACAAACCTGGGGTTCCCGAACCCAGGGCCCTAGTCTCCCAAGTCTTCAGGAATCCCCACTTCTCCCCAGGCTTATGTCCTTTGTTCTCCCACTGAACAGAGACAGTCCCTTCCCTCCAGCATTTTCCACCAAGCCCTTCAAACCTTGTCAGCCTGTCTCATCTGCTGGACTTCCCAGCTCCTACCCATCACAGAGTATAAATTGATCCAGCCATCAAAGGAGGCAGCGGAGAACACCAAAGGGTCCCGAGGGCACCACTGCACATCAAAGCACCAGCTGCTCAGCGTGGGTAGTTTATACACCACCTGTTGTGAGGGAACATAACCAAGAGGGAAACCCTGACTTAGGTAAGGCAACTAGAGCACAGAGGTGCAGCTGAGATTGCCCCACCATCCCAGCGTACCCACAGAAGGGCCAGCCTACCTCACTGCTCCCCAGGTTCCAGCACAAGATCTGGTTGTCCTTGGCACTACTGAGCAGCAGCTCAGCATCAGCCTGACTCCATGACACTGACAGGATCCCCCTAAAAAGGAAAGGAAAGAGGAACTAACATTTGTTGAATGCCTACTACAAGTAGCATGCCTTATGTATCTTGGGTAAATGTCATCTCCTCAAAATAAGCAGTGTGGCTTCATTTTACAAATGAGGAAAATGAGGCTCAGGAAGAAACTGAGGAACTTGCAGCAGTCATGCAGCCAGAAGCCAAGTCAGACTTCAGAGTGTGGGCATGATGTGCTATAACCACTCTGCCACCCACAGGTCCCTGCAGGATGGCCTGCCTCTCCTCCCTGATTGTAGGGTGGGTAGAAATTCTGAGTCAGCATGAGTCAGGGAAGCATCCATTCCTATGGGTGCTTTTAGCCCAGGAGGGTAGTGAAGACCTAACTCTCAGAAGTCCCCAAGGAGGTACAAAGGCATGACCCTTGAGTTAGAAAGAACAGACTATGGGGCTGCTGCTTCTGCTGTAGGCCCAAGAGCTAGAGCTTCAGAGGCAAACCTGTTCACAGGAAAAACAGGAGCCAAGGTTCTTTCATTGAGAAGTCTTGGAGGAGGCAACTTAATTACCTAAGAAATGAGCATGTCCTCAGATCAGAGCCTGGGGGCTCTCCCAGAGGAACTAAATATTGGCTCCAATATTTCTTATGACCCTACCCCCACTCGTATGTCTGGAGGTTACATGGAATCTCAGGCTCTTTTCTATAACCTCAGGGTCTACAGGAACCCCTCTTGATTGGAGGTGGGGCTAGAACTGCGTAACTGTGTGGAGGTGGGGCTAGAACTGCATAACTGTGTGTTCATCAGGACGGCTCTGAAGCTGGGGAGAACGTCTGATAGCCAAAGTGAGGCACATATTGCCCTCTACCCAGGTCAGCTATGCCCTGCCCTCCACCAAGGATGACATGCTACCTGCTGTGACTCTCCAGCACCTTTAGGGGTGAGGAGGCAAAGCGCAAGTCCCACAGCTGAATTACTGGAAGATGATCATCTTCTGAACAGAGCACCAACTGGGTGGCGACATCTGGGTGCCAGGCCAGGCCTGAGCAGTGCATCTGTGAACAAAGCAGATCCCAACGGGCAACAGAACCTTACTCTTCTTTTTATGAACCCTTTTTGTCTAGCTGAAATGGGACCTCTCTGAGGGTTTTGTGTCTTTGTGTTTTGTGTCTTTCTTATGTAACTGGGAACACCACGGCCACTGGGGAACAAGTGATGACCGTAAGCAAGGAGCACTAGAAGCCTCCAGATCAGCTCAGTTTGGCTTCTCTGAGCTTTCACTCTCAATAGGAAATCTACTACAGGGCTGAATCTACACTTGTAACAGCTGAAAGCAGAACCTTGGCCTGGGGAAGAGCAGCTCCAATGCTAGGCCTGAGAGAGACAGCAGAGCCTGAGCTATATTCTGCCTGTATTCAACTCACCCGATTGCTGTGATCAGTGACTTTGATGATAGGTTCATTCTTCCTGAGATCCCACACGACTGCCTTGCCGCTGGGGTGAGCAGAAGACAGAATGTGTTGAACTTGACGGTTCCAAGAGAGAGCCTTGATATCTTCCAGCGGCTGCTAAGGCAGAATGGGGCAGGGAGCGGGATGAGGACAACCAGTCACCCCTGGACCAAGAGACAGCTGGTCTGCCACTGATCCCAACCACCCACAGAAAAGCCAAGAGTAGACGTGGGGCTACCCAAACCATGCCAGTCTCAGGAAGCTGGAAGGGAAGTTTTCCAGAGAGGATCCTTTAGAAAATGATGTAGAAGCTGAAATAAGGACAGGTGCACTTGGGCTTTACTCCTATCCCAAGATGCTCCTGAGAGGACAGAGTCAAGATTTTAAAAAGAGCCTTCTCAACTATGACAAGAGAGAAAGGGAGAGGAGAAAGGTGAGGGTAGGAAGGAGGGAAATATAGACACCCAAGACCCCCAGGGAGAATGAGGCAGAGAGAAAAGCCATTGATACTTTAGGGCACAAGATGCTATCAAATTCATACTGAACTTACCTCACGATACTGTATGCACGAGACAGAAAAGCCAGGAAGAAAAAGATGGGGGCCCAGTTACAGACTGACAAGACATGAACACTCAGACACAGAGATACAGGAGACCCTCAGCTACATGGCAGAACAAGACACAGGGACAAAGCTGACCCTTCCACAAAAGGACAAGGGTGTATCTGGGTGTCTGCTCTTGCCCCTGGTTGGCTAAACCCAGGACTCAGCCTTTCTTAAATTTTACTATGATAAACGGTACAGCCACCCCTTCTCTCAGTGTCTTTTATCTCCTTCACTCTTTTTGCCTTCCAGAAACTTCTAGAACAGTCAATGACCACAAGCCACTTCCACCCCTACCCCTATTCCCTGACCTCCCTCCAGTCCCCACCCACCTCCATCCCTCTATTATCTGGCTGGTAGGCAACATGTTAGTCTGTGGAGCTTTACTGCCCTCCAGTGGTGAAGACTGAAATCTGTGCCTTGGCTGCCTCCAGAATTTAATTCTCCCTGGGAAAATCAGCTGCACTCTTAAGCAGCAGCACCAGGAGCCTCCTCACCTGTGACTTGGATCCTGGGGTCATTGGCACACTCAGGTTATTCAAATCCCAAATGAAGATTTCAGAATCATTGGCCCCTGAGGCCAGGAGGTTTCCCTGTATGAAGGAATATGCCTTTGGAGACACACCATCCCAGGAAGAGATGAGAGCAGAAAAAGGAGGAAGAGACCCACTTTTGGATTGAAAGCCACCCCAGTAACAACCTGGGAAGGCTCAGAGTTACAGACCAGAGGTCACAAGTAAACGCTTCCCTTCAGATCTGATGCTCCGTGCCTCTCAGGTCTGATCAACTGAGATGCTAGTACCTGGAAAGGATTAAAGTCAAGGGCTCTGACAGCCCCAGAGTGCTTCTGTCTCCGGGCAATCACAGGCTCCTTTCCCGAAGACAAGATGTGGGTCGCATTGTACAGAGTAAGCATGCCATTGTCCCCGCCGCCTGCAATGACCCCGGAGGCTTCCAGAAGCCCACTGCCAAAGCTCCCCCAGATCAGCTTGTGAAACCTACGAAGAGGAGGAACTGGCATCAGCAACAACTCAGGTCCACATCAGTCAGTAGAGAATGCGTATCTTTGTCAGCTTCTGCCATTATGCAGGCATCCCCAACCTTAGGATCTTCCTGTCTCCCTCATTTCCCAGATGCAGAACAGAAGTCTCCTCTGCCTGGCCCTGCCCTTGGGCTGAAAAAAATACTTCAAATAGATTACTTCACTTAATCATCCCAACTCAAATAACAATACTTATTGATAACTTCCTATGTACTACGCACTGCTTTAAGTGCTTTACATGTATTAGCCGATCAACAATCCCATGAGGTATTTACCTTATTTTCAATTGAGGAAAGTGAGGCACAGAGAAGTTACAAAACTTCTGTTATACAGCTAGTAATTTTACTCCCATTTGATGGGGAAACAGTGGATACAGTGTCAGACTATTTTGGGGGGCTCCAAAATCACTGCAGATTGTGACTGCAGCCATGAAATTAAAAGACACTTACTCCTTGGAAGGAAAGCTATGACCAACCTAGACAGCATATTCAAAAGCAGAGACATTACTTTGCCAACAAAGGTCCGTCTAGTCAAGGCTATGGTTTTTCCATTAGTCATATATGGATGTGAGAGCTGGACTGTGAAGAAAGCTGAGGGCCAAAGAATTGATGCTTTTGAACTGTGGTGTTGGAGAAGACTCTTGAGAGTCCCCTTGGACTGCAAGGAGATCCAACCAGTCCATCCTAAAGGAGATCAGTCCTGGGTGTTCTTTGGAAGGAATGATGCTAAAGCTGAAGCTCCAATACTTTGGCCACCTCATGCGAAGAGTTGACTCATTGGAAAAGACTCTGATGCTGGGAGGGATTGGGGGCAGGAGGAGAAGGGGACGACAGAGGATGAGATGGCTGGATGGCATCACCAACTCGATGGACGTGAGTTTGAGTGAACTCCGGGAGTTGGTGATGGACAGGGAGGCCTGGCGTGCTGCAGTTCATGGGGTCACAAAGAGTTGGACATGACTGAGTGACTGAACTGAACTGAACTAAACAGCTAGGAAGGAGAAGGCAATGGCAACCCACTCCAGTACTCTTGCCTGGCAAATCCCATGGACAGAGGAGCCTGGTAGGGTGCAGTCCATGGGGTCGCTAGGAGTCGGACACAACTGAGCGACTTCACTTTCATGCATTGGTGAAGGAAATGGCAACCAACTCCAGTGTTCTTGCCTGGAGAATCCCAGGGACGAAGGAGCCGCTGGGCTGCCATCTCTGGGGTCGCACAGAGTCGGACACAACTGAAGCAACTTGGCAGCAGCAGCAACAGCTAGGAAATGACAGACTCAAGGTTCAAAGTCAGACCCATCTTATGCTAAAGCCTGAGCTCTTAACCATCATAAAATATGGTCTTCTATTGAGAGGAAGATCCGAACTCTTCTACACCTGAATAGAAGCAGGTTCCCTAGGCCAACAGTTGCTGTTCCCGCTTAAACAGGAAGTGAGAAAAGATCTATTGACCTTCCTTTCCCATGCCATGCTCATGTGACTAGTCTACTGGAGCTGCCATATGTATTCTGTGGGCCAGCCTTAGAGAAACACAGAGGCATGAAGAATAAATGCACTGTTTGGGAAACACTTTTCTGGCTTTCTGAGCATCTTGCATTCTGGCACACAAGAAAGAGATGGACCCTGGGCTCCCTGGTCAAGAATAGGTCCCCTGAAAAACCCCTAGGGAAGGCATGTGAAACCCCCAATGCCTCACAGGTGGTCGTCCCTCCATTTCACAGCTGTTAGCCGAGGATATTTCCACAGCCCTTCTGAGAAGGCAGATTTTACACTGAATGATGTCATGTAAGATCTCTAACTGAAATTAAATTAAATTCCACACTCTGGGAACAGTCAGCAAAGAAACTGAATGGGGAAACCAGGCAGGAACCTGTCTAGCCAGTCCTTAGATCAGAGCCAACCTCTCAGAAGTGAAGAGCTGAGCACTAATTCAGACAAGGCCAGCATCTGAACAGAAACAGCACAGCAGAACAAACAGTGGGTCTAAAGCTACTGTCAGAAAGGCTGTTTTCTAAAGTTATGCTGATATCATCATGGCAGAACAACGGTTCCATGCTGGCTCCAGAGAAGGCCATGTCATCAGGGGCTAGAGCTCAGCATGGGCAGAGAGCAAGACAGCAGATTACCCAGAGAAGCCTGAAATAGTTCACACAAGAAGCAGAGGAAGGTACACCCAGCGAAACTCACATGGGAATGCAGCGCCCTCAGTATGGTCATAGCAGATGACATATGAATCAGAGGAAAAGGTACCCGAGACCTCAAAGGAGTCACCACAGGGTTAGAGAAGAGGGCCCAGTTACTTTAGAGTGGCTGAACTGCAGACTACAGGGTGCGACAAAATCATTCCTCTTTGTGGAGGCATGTAGAAAGTACATTCCTATTAACACTTCACTGAGAGTGGAACTGGAGCCTGAATAGCTGTGATAGACAACACCTGGGAGAGTCTGGCAAAGAAGACTTAGTCGTGTGTGTGTGTGTGTGTGTTATGTATAAACAGAGCACACAGCATGTGAACAAATGTGACATCTGTAAGTGTTAAAACATTAACAACTGATGAGTCTAAGTGAAGGTATGTGTGCTTGGTCGCTCAGTCATGTCTGACTTTTTGCAACCCATGGATTGTAGCCCGCTAGGCTCCTCTGTCCATGGGATTTCCCAGGCAAGAAGACTGGAGTGGGTTGCCATTTCCTTCTCCAAGGGATATTCCTGACCCAGGGATTGAACCTGTGTTTCCTGAGTCTCTTGCATTGCAGGTGGATTCTTTACCATTGAGCCACCAGGGAAGCCTTTATCATTGTAATATTCTGCAACTTTTCTATGTTTGAAAACAAAAAGTTATAAAACAAACCAAAAAAAAAAAAAAGAGAGGATGGCCTGAAAATAGGAACTATAAGATTTAAGGAGAAGGCATAGGGAGAAGAGTTTGTATAGAAAGGTGGGAACTTTGAAAACATGAAAATACAGCTGGAATTCTTTGCTAAAGTTTCCCAGGATAATGATGGCAGTGATGGAGACCACACAGCATCACAGAATGAGAGGAGGCACCTGAAGAAAATACAGGTTCCTTGATTCCCTCCCAGGCTTTCTGAAGCAGAATGTCCAGAGTCAGGCCCTTAAAACCCATTGGCCCATTAAACCATGCAGAAGATGACACAGAAAAGAGGAAAGCATAAAGCAAAGGGTGGGTCGACCTTTATCTACCCTGATCATTTTGGTCAATTGTTTGTGATGCTGACTTTCGAGTAAGTGACCTAACCTAGGCTAGAATGAAAAGTAGTGAGTGCCTTGGACCCTGGAGCATCTAAGATGATTTCTTCAGAAAGGCCGCAACAGAACTGCATCAAAGGTGGTCTTCGAGAATGAGAATCAATCTTTAGACACAATTACAGAGGTGAAAAAAGGAAGCTGCTTCAACCTAGCTGACTGCAAAACAGGTTGTTACCCTTGAAAAGCTCTTCAGGCACTAAGACCAACAGAAGACTGACCATAACTAACTGAAGTGGTGGATATGAATGCTCAGGTTGGTAATCCAGAAGTTTCTAATATCACTCATTTATTCCACAGATATTTTTTCAACTACCTAATGACAGGCACTATTCTAGATACTAGAGATACAGCAATAAATAAAACAGACAAAAATCTCTGCCTACGTGGTTCTCAGGATTCAGTTTCAAGGTTTCTTAAGCAATTAGCTCTTTCTTAAGAATTCTTGGCCTTAAGGAGCCACTACCATGCTGGAGCTGCTACTTGGCTGGTTTAAGAAAAGAGCCCTAAAAAAAAAAAGAAAAAGAAAAGAGCCCTTGCCCTCTGCCCCTTTTCTTATCTTCAGGAGTATAAACATGATTAAATTAGCTCTCCTCTTTCAGAAGCCCTTTCTGAAATGCCTACTTACAGGCTAAGAATATCTCAGCATTACTGGTAAAATTGCCAAGGCCTCTCTTCAAAAGGTACAGGTACTGGAAATAGAAACATAAAAAACTGCAAAATAAGGGATACTGTAATAAAGTGATACAGGAGTGATAAAGTGATATACGAGCTCAAGAAAGTAAGAAGAATAACTAATTTTCATTATTAAGTTAAGCCATGAAAAGAAAGAGGAGGGTACTTCTATGTATCTTAATCTAATCACTCAGACAAACCAAAAAAGGTGGAAGATAAAAAGTTACATAATAGACCAGCAATCTTTTAAGGGGGATGGCAAGAAAATCCTCTGGGATGTAAGAAAAGGATTTATATTTTTATATAAAAAAATAATACAGTAATACATGTATATTATTTATATTGAAAATATACTTGAGTGCAGTGAATATTCACATTTCTCCTGATGGTGCAAAAATCTGGGGATCACTGATTCAGACTATAAGCCTCATCTTTACAAAACTAATAAAAGAACAGTTGAATAATAGAAAGCAGGTCTTGAAGTCAGCTAGGAGCAGACTTAAATTCTAGCTTCCCGGGGTTTTAATTTCCTCCTGTGTAAAATGGGAATAATGGTATTTATTGGCTAGGCTCATTTTGAGAAATGAATACAATATACAGAGCCCCAGCATAGTGCCTGGCATGTGTACACATGCTCAGTGAATACTCATACCCAGCCCTGTAAGTCTGCCAGAGCCGTGAAATCCATGAGTGCCCAATCAGTGCCTGACAGCAACAAGGAGAGGGTCATTCATTCGTCTCTCGTTGGCAGAAAAGGGAGATACTGTGTAAGGCTGTTATTTTCACAAGAGCCAAGGGAGGAAGGAGCCAACATCTCTGGGTTCCAGAGAGAGATCAGGTACTTGTGGGTCCAGGCTTATGTGAGGCGTCTCTATCACATCGTTTTGCCTGACCCTGCTGCTCCCCACAAAGGTGCGACTGGTAGTTTTCAAAATCTTGCAAAATAAGCTTCCCTGGTGGCTCAGAGGTTAAAGCGTCTGCCTCCAATGCGGGAGACCTGGGTTCGATCCCTGGGTCGGAAAGATCCCCTGGAGAAGGAAATGGCAACCCACTCCAGTATTCTTGCCTGGAGAATCCCATGGACGGAGGAGCCTGGTAGGCTACAGTCCACGGGGTCGCAAAGAGTCGGACACGCCTGAGCGACTTCACCTTCACCTTGCAAAATAAACCCAGAATTAACTTCTCTCCAACTTAAAGATCATTCTCCCCTCACTTGTCCCCTCATGAGCCCTGAGAAGCACACAACGCTCCTGAGATTCCCCATCAAGGTCTATATCAGGATCTGCCCTGCATACCCATCAACAGTTCAGACATAGTACCTGCTGGAGGCAGAAAGGACTCCCTTGCGTTTCAAGTCCAGAGAGGGGTCCCTGAAATCAACCTCAAAGATTTCCAATGTGCCATCTGTACTAAAGGAGGCATCTAGCTGCTGGGCAGATGTTCCTAGGCACAAGAAAAGTCAGGAAGAGGCAGCATGTGAGCAACAATATATGCATGGATTTGGGGTATAAATGGTTAGGCAGTAGAGAAAAGGAGGAATAGGAGAAAACTGGATATACCCTCCTTCAAGTGGTACCTCCAAAAAAGAGCAAGAAAGCATGAGGTGCTTAGCCTTGAGCCATAATCGAAGATTGTCCCCAGGGACCAAAACTCCTAATATCCCCTTGCTTATGCTCCTAGCCAACCCCACCTTTCCATGACTCTGAAACCTTCTCTGAAGCACAATCAAGAGCACTGAATACTAAGTTTCCCTTCAACCTATCCAACGGATCCTCATCTACAGTACTACCATACCTGTGGCCAGATACACAGGGTACTGGCTGGCTGGGCTCCACACTTGGACAGCTTGTCGCTCAAGCTCCTTCAGCTTCATGGTCTGTCCTGTAGGTGGCAGAAAAGTGACATGATCCTCAGCCTACTGAAAACAACAGTAGAAACCACAAGCTTTTGGGCCAGATCAAGGGAACACCTATGGACATGAGCACCTGTTTTCCTCGCTCCACCATAGGATGGAGTATTTGGGGGCAATACAGGGTGACAAATACATGATCAACTGCAGATCTGTAATGATAATTCATTTACCCAGTTGGACAGGGAAACCTGGTGTGCTGCAGTCCATGGGGTGGCAGACAGTCGGACACAACTGAGCTACTGAACTGAACTTACCCAGTTACTGAAATCTAATGCTTTAAATCCTAAAAGATACTGAATCACACTGGTTGCCACAGGCCCAATGGTGATGATAACCATCAAACCAGAAAATCTCAGCCACTCTATCCATTCCCTTAGTTTTAAACATTATCCATATGCTGATGACTGTCAAATTTCTATCAGCAACACAAATCACTCCTCTGAGTTACAAGTTCTTATATACAACGGCCATTTATACAAGTTCTTATATACAACTGCTAATCAAATATTTCCACTTGGGTATAGTAAAGATATCTAAGTTAGTCTGTCTAAAATGGAATTCTCTATTCTACCATCTCACCCCTTCATCTGTTGTTCCTTCAGGTTTCTTCATTTCAGCAAACAGCCAATTGCTCAACCCCAAAACCTGCAAATCACCCTAGATCCCTCCTTCTTTCCCTTCTAATCTATCATTAAGTCTTTCAGATTTTACCTCCAAAATATATCTTAATCTATTTTTCTCCATCTTCACCACCACTACGCTATTTGAAGACACTATCATCTATCACCTAGATTACTGGTTATCTCCCTGCTGCTCATCTCCAACACCCAATTCTTTCTTTGCATAGAGCAAGAGTAAACTTTTAAAATAAAAAATAGGATTTTGGTATTCCATGCTTAATGTTTTTCAGTGGCTTCTATCACTCAATAAACACAAACCCCCTTGAGTCCTGCTCACAACTACCACCTCAACTTCCCCTCTTGCTGCTGCTGCTGCTGCTGCTGCTGCTGCTGCTGCTGCTGCGTCGCTTCAGTCGTGTCCGACTCTGTGCGACTCCATAGATGGCAGCCCACCAGGCTGCTACTCTCCCCCTTACTTATTGGGTTCCATCTGCATTAGTCTTTTCTTTTAATTTCTTGGCTTTTCCCCACTTTAGAGCTTTGTAAATTAGGTTTGCTATACCTTGAAAGCTTTTCATTTCATTCTCTGGATAAGTGGTTCCTTATCACATCTTTCAGGGCTCAGCTTCTCACCTCCTCAAGGAGGTGAGTCATCCAATCCAAAATAGTATTTTTTGCTTCTTAGCAATTTGTAACTGTATATTCATTTACATCTACATTGTTGGTGTTGTACACTAATAAGTAAACTCCATGAAAGCTGCTGCTGCTTTGTTCACCATGTTATACCTAGTATCAGAACAATGTCTAGCACAGTCAGTGTTCGATAATATTTTATGAATGAGTGCAGACATCTATTTTAACTCGGGTTTCCAAACCAATTCTAACATATACTCAAGATGCCATTCCAACAGGCTAGCAAAGCAGCTGCTGCTGCTAAGTCACTTCAGTCGTGTCCGACTCTGTGCGTCACAAAATCAAAAGTTTTATTACTTAATCTCAAATGTACTGTCCAGCTTGAAGAAAGCTTAGGGCTGCCAACTCAACCAAGACTTCCCGGGCACCTCTAAACACTTGAGGCTACAACAGGACTCCTCTGACGAGATTGCCCATCATACTATACGGTCACCAGTGCCACCTGCTGGTCAAGATCATTTTCACGTTTCTGGAGAAAAGTCTCTTAAGTGGGAGCTACAATTAGCTCAGTGCACTTAACGTGTACCTCCCATTTAATTCTAACAATGGTTCCGTGTGGTCAGTAGTTACTATCTCCATTTTACAGGAAAGAAAACTGGCTAGGCCAAGCTGTGAACCCCAACCAGCCTTCAGAGCCCTTTGCTTTTAACCAATATACCAGTCTAAAGTAAACTCCATAGTGTTTAAATCCCAGACAGCCTACAAATTGAGAAGATAGGCTTGTCATGATGGCAAAAATGGTCCCCGATACGATCAGAATGGCGGGGCCTGGAAGCGTCAAAGGTGGGAAGAGCTATGATCAGGCAACCAAGAGCTGGGCACACTGGTGCAGTGAAGGGGGAAAGCCAGCTTTCCTTAGCTGTCCACTCCCTCTGGAGGACGGTCGGCCTTCCCCGCGGCTCACCGGCGTCAGCACCGACGGGCGTTGTCGCCCGGGAGGGACGCACAGACCCGCGGCCGGCTCTGGGCCCCGGACAGGTCAGGGCCCAGGGCTGCTGAGGGAGGCGCGAGGGCAGCGCTGGAGAGAGATCGTCGTCGGGCTGCGGGGCCCGGGCGCCGCAGGGAGAGTGAGCAGGCGGCAGTCCGAGAGCAGGGCGGACATCGTGGGGCCCCCTGAGAGGCACACCGGCCGGAGCCCCCGGGCGGGAGCCTGACCAGCAGGGGTCTCCGCCGAGGGCGAGCAACCCCCGGCACTCCTGCGAGAGGGACCGCGCTCTGGTTCCTCGGCGCGCCTTCTGCTCTCAGGAGCCCCGGGATAGGCGGGGAAAACCAACCTGCGCGGAAAGCCCAACTCAAGGGTCCGCCGCAGAGCGGGAGTCGGGAGCCGGTTCCCTCAGGGCTTTGGAGCTCCGCGGGCGCCGTCGACGGCGGCTGCAGAGGGCCAAAAGTAGTCCAGGCCGCGGGCGCCGCCGCCCACAGGCGCCGCTTGACGCCAGGCCCAGGACCTGGACAACCCGCGGAGAACGTTCCCTCATGGAAATATAGCTTTTAGTGGGGCTTCCCTCACCTGTCCTGTGATTCGCAGTGGGTCAGATCCCGCGACTGTTAAAGTTTTGGTGTCTTTTCCCTCTGAAAAGGGAAAATACTAATTAAGCGGAAAAGACCTGGTTCTAGCTCCAGGAGCGCTCTGTGGAATCCACTTAGCTGAAAAGGTGAAAAGCAATCTAGGCCAGGTGGAGCTGGCGATAACCTGCCTACCAATGCAGAAGACGTAAGAGACGCGGCTTCCTTCTCTGGGTTGGGAAGAGTCCCTGGAGAAGAGCATAGCAACCCACTCCAGTATCCTGTGGACTGAAGCACCCAGCGGGCTACAGTCCATAGGGTCACAAGGAATCGGACACGACTGAAACAACTTAGCCCGCATAGGCCTTAATAGCAGAGTGACTTTGTGAGGCGGACCAAAAACTGGTGCTCCCAAACGTTGGTTGAACTAATTCAGGGCTGTAGATGGGCGGAGAGAGAGGTACCGTAGACCAGGGGCTGCTGCTGCTGCTAAGTCGCTTCAGTCGTGTCCGACTCTGTGCGACAACATAGACGGCAGCCCATCAGGCACCCCCGTCCCTGGGATTCTCCAGACAAGAACACTGGCTGCTGCTGCTAAGTCGCTCAGTCGTGTCCGACTCTTAGCGACACCATGGACTGCAGCCCACCAGGCCCCTCCGTCCATGGGATTTTCCAGGCAAGAGTACTGGAGTGGGGTGCCATTGCCTTCTCCAATGCATGAAAGTGAAAAGGGAAAGTGAAGTCGCTCAGTCGTGTCCAACTCCTCACGACCCCATGAACTTCAGCCTACCAGGTTCCTCCGTCCATGGGATTTTCCAGGCAAGAGTACCAGGGTAGGTTGCCATTGCCTTCTCTGAGACCAGGGGCTACCCAGAAGGTATCAGAGACCAGACAGGTGTTAACACGTTGAAGTTTCAAGAAGATAGGTGATGTCCCAACAAGGAGAAAGGGGCCCAACAGACTGATACTGTGAATGAAAGTGGCTACAATTGGGGAACTGGGAATTCCCAGATTCCCACAATTACAGATTGTGGAATACTAATTCCACTCTGCAGGTAATTGGGAGTTACTGAAAATTATAAGTAGATGTGGTAGCTCAGGGGTAAAAAAGCTGCCTGTTAATGCAGGAGACTCTGGTTTGATCCTGAGTTGGGAAGATCCCCTGGAGAAGCAAAAGGCAACCCACTCCACTATTTTCTTGCCTGGAAAATACGATGGATAGAGGAGGCTGGCAGACTGTAGCCCAAGGGGTTGCGAGAGTCGGAAACAACTTAGTGACTGAACAACATGCAGTAAGATTATATCACTAGTGATCTGGATCCCCTTGCAGAGAGAACAGAGCTGGAGGCAGGGAATCAAATTAGGAGGCTAACAGAACAATTCAGGTACAGGTGATGAACTCTTGGATTAACGGATTGTAATAGCTGAACAGGCTCTTGTGACTGATACAGGTAAACAGTTGGCAGGGGTATCTGTGATCATATATATCTATTGATTGAAGGAATTATGGCATTTCCAAATAAAATGTTCTACAGGCAGCTGAAGATTTTGGATCTAAGTTATTTTGATTCAAAACTTTAATGCATGAATTCTACTGTAGTCCAATCTACCTCCCAAGATGGTGAGCTGGTTATGACTGGGCCCTGTCTTTGTGACACAGCTCTAGATTTCCTTTTCACATAGATATGGGAGTTTTGAACTCAGAGCAGAAAAGAATGTAGGGTACTGGTGAATTTCTCAGCACAACAGTGGATAAGAAACAGGATTGAAAACTGAACCTCAGACAACACCTCAAAGGAGGGAATGAGGCCAAGGTGTGTGTTCTGAAAGAAATCTGAACCAAAGGTATAAGGTTACAGTTTCAAGTAGGACATGATTTAAAAAAAACCAAAAAACACACTCTTCCTGCAACTGGGACATCTTAGAAACTCTTTTCACCTTCTTATAAATGCTAAGTCTTCTTTTCTAGGTAACTCATTGAAGGCAATTATTTTCTTGTTCAACTTTATATCTCCAAGGCCTATCAGTGTCACATATATTAGGCAGACAGACATTTGTTAAATTATCAAATGTTCTAAAGGACAGAGAATGAAGACAAAAAAAGCAGTGGAGACCTTGAGAGAGACATTAAAAAAAAAAAAAAAGGCATTTCAGCAGACCCACTCCCTAATCTCATAAACGTCTTTCACTGTCTTCACACCTCTAAAGGACTGCTTGTCTAACGTGAATGGACTTGCTTCCACAGACCATGCTGAATGAATACTTTATGGGACAGGTTTTTAGGCAGTATCATTGTAATTTAAGAAAATGGCCCTAAAGGGAAGAAAAGAACATAAATTGGTTCTCTTTAACAGATGCATTGAGATAGACCCTTAAAAACATGGTTTTTCTCTTTCTAAGGCTATTATAGGAGCTTGGATGAATCATTAAGGTAATGAAAGCCATGCATAGGTTCAGTAATAACTGTGACTATCCTCTAATTCATAAATATAGGTAATGTCAACTTGTAACAGTCTAGGATTCAGAAGCTGCTTTGGAATACATATTCTTTTTTTTAAAATGAAGGATAGTTGATTAACAATGCTGTTTTTTTAATAAATACATATTCTTATAAGAGAGACATACAAAATTAGAGGCCAATCACAGCCCTAGGCCTGTCCTAGAACACTTATTTATCCTATAGTATTTTGTAACATGTAAGAGTACACTTTTTTTTTTAGCTAACTACTATTATTAAAAGTTTTTTTAATGGGAAATAAATCTGTTCCAATTTGAGAAGTCAGAAAACCCTGTAAATGGGGAGTTACCCTTAACTACCTGCTACACAACTGGAACCCTCAACTACCTTTCCCAGCAAAATTAACAAATCAACATCCTCTTTGCTTCAGTTCAGGCACTCAGTCGTGTCTGACTCTTTGCAACCCCATGGACTGCAGCACGCCAGGCCTCCCTATCCATCACCAACTCCCAGAGTCTACCCAAACTCATGTCAATTGAGTCGGTGATGCCATCTAACCATCTCATCCTCTGCCATCCCCTTCTCCTCCTGCCCTCCATCTTTCCCAGCATCAGGGTCTTTCCAAATGAGTCATGCTTAAGCAGTAGCTATTTCCAGAGGAAATGAGGCACAGATACCACAGCACTAAGTTTTATTAGGGATTTCATTAAAGTTAAATTTCTAGGATTGAAGGAGTCAGTTAGGGAACACAAAGCTCATGACGCCTCCTCAGATCTCATAGTGAACCACTGGCTCAGGTTCTTTGTTGGGATCGCCGCCTCGTTCCAGGTACAGATTATTGTAAGGATACTGCTTTGGCCCCTAAGGAAAAAACACAGGTCAGCAAGAACAACATATATCCAGCCAACACCTGGCTACAGCCTACCCTGAGGGAAGAATCACACACAGTAAACAGGTACACAGTAGCTTCTGGTGAGACCCAGCTGGGCCAGAACAGCAGGGACAGTACTCTTCTTCCCAGCTCAGCCCAAGGCAGTGAGAAAGCCTAGATTGTAAGAGAAGGGGTGCTACAGAGAGAGAGAGAGAGAGAGAGAGAGAGAGAGAGTGTGTAAGAGAACAGGTGCCTACAGAGAGAGAGAGAGTGTGTGTGTGTAAGAGAAGGTGTGCCTACAGTATATGTGTGTGTGAGAGAGAAAAAGAGGAGGGAGAGAGAGAAAGGGAGAGCATGAGGGAAGCTTTCTAAATGAGATGATGCATCCATCCATCCCACTCTCTCGGGGTTGAGACAGACTCAATCTCCTTTAAGTCACTCAGCCTCTAATGGTTCCACCACTAAAGTGGCCTAGCAAATGAGGCGTGCAGGAGCAGCAGTGGGGGAAGCACAGAGGAAACATGGCTTGGACGTGCTTTAGGGGCTGCTGGCTTTACCAACAAACAGCTGTCAGAGAACACAGCTCAAGGGGAGGAGAAAAGGGTGATGTGCTTACAGAACTGAAAAATGGAGGAGCCACACTGCGTTGCTTGCTCTCCTGAAGCGAAGTTAGTGCTCACACCAGCCCTATGTGCACTCTCCAGCCTGGGGCCCCTGGGGCTCGGTAGGAAGGCTTGTGTCCGTGCACAGACATGCGCGCTACCATTAGGACATTGCCTGTCTCAGCAGAGGCAGCACTGTGCAGCCAACTGGAGACACGGCAGCCTCCTGCTTTCAGTACCTTTCTCACAGTCTGCCCTGTAGACTATTCCCAGGTTAATCTTTTAAAAACCTAGGCATCATGACAGCATTCTTCTGTTCAAAATCCCAACATGGCTCCCTGCTTCCTAGAGGCAGGCCAAGTCATCAATGTATTCCCAACCCTTGGCACCTTCTGTACCCGGTACATGACAGGAGCTTCATAAACATTTATTGAATTAGTGCATTACTATACCATCAAGTCCAGATCCTTCAGCCACACAATAAAAGGTGCCCAACCAAACTGATCAAATGCACTTCACAATATTTTTAACACAGCAGTTTCCACACCTGATTTCCCAGCACATCAAAATTACCTGGGAACTTGTTAAATATTGATTGTAGAACCCCACTGTGGAGTTACTGAATTAGGCTCTCCAAGAGCTAAGGAATCTGACTTTTTAGCAATTCCCCAGGTGCAGCTGGTTGTCTGAGAGCTATTTATAAACCTATTCCACCCCAGCTAACTCACTGTCCTCTTTCTCCATTCTGTTTTCTTCCCCCAAATGTTCTCTTCAACTTCTCTCCATCATCTAAAAATATGTTTTAGCATCTAGCATAATCCTCCCTAATAGCACAAGCACATATATTCACTACGCACATATATATACAAAAACTGTGCCAAATTCCTATATATATGCCAATGTTGCTCACGTCACATATCTGAATTTTCTTATCCAAATTAAACGTCCTCAAAGCAAGAGAGTATATTTTCATTCTTTTTTTTAGTTTAAGTATAGTTGATTTACAATGTTTGTTAATTTCTGCTGTACAGCAAAGTAATTCAGTTGTGTGTGTTTGTGTGTGTATATATATACACACACACACTTTTTCATATTCTTTTCCATTATGGTTTATCACAGGATATTGAATACAGTTCGCTGTGCTTTATAATAGGACCTTGTTGTTTATCCATTCTATTTATACTAGTTTGCATCTGCTAATCCCAAACTCTCAATCCATCCCTTCCCCAGCCCCTCCCTGGCAACAAGTCTGTTCTATACAGACAGTATATTTGCTGTGTCCTTCATGTTCTCTAAAATTAACTGTCCATGCTTACAGTAAACATTTAATTGCTTCCTATAGAAAAATGCCCTTCACACTAATAAAGGATAAGCTTTCAACTTGAGATTCCTGGACTCTACCTTAAAAGATCACTTGCTGAAATATGGTGGTAAGTACAGTTCCCCAAATGGCAACTCTAAAGACTAGCTGGCTTCTTCATTCTCATTCCTCATCTAGTCCTACAGTTTCTTCTCACTCAGACTGACCCAACATACAGGCAAAAGCTGTGCTCTGGTACTTGTTCCAGGCCAGTAGCTAAGGAACTAAGGCCCTCTATAGGCTAGGCCTCACCAGGAAGCCAAGCTTGATATCGGGTAGATCTCTACTCCAGAGACTGCATTCCCTCAGGAAAGTGTGCCTGAGGGAGCACTCCTCAGATACTCACCACAGGCTGGTAGGTGGGGTAAGTCTCCCCTACCCAAAACATGAACAGCATGAAGGCGACGAAGCCGAAAAGGTGCTTACACATGAGGTTCCAATTAACAGGAGTCGGGGACGTGTCCACACGGTTCCTGATATACATGTCCAGGTCCCAGTGCATCTGAGACAGAAAGGCAGATCACCATCACACACTGCTCTTCCTGCAAAAGGCAGGCAGTCCAGAGTGATCAGAGCCTCATACAAGACTTGAAAGGCATTCTCCTGCCCTGGGCAATATGCTGAGAGCCGCATCTGAGATACTCTGGCCCACAGGACTGGATGCTGGCTTATGTCTGGGTTTGGTTGATCAGAGACAGTCCCAATCATTAACATTCACAACTCAGAGCTTCAATTATTCTCAGAAGTCCTTTACACACACACATACAGACACAAACACGGAACCTCAGATCTCAGAGCACTTGACCCTGCTTCCTTGGGCAGAAAAACCTTAGTGTTGATGTTTAGTCACTAAGTCATGTCTAATTCTTGGCAACCCCATGGGCTGTCCATTGGTTCTCCCAGCAAGAATGCTGGAGTGGGATGCCATTTCCTTCTTCAGGGGATTTTCCCGGATCAGGGATCAAACCCATGTCTCCTGCAGTGGCAAGCAGATTCTTCACCACTGAGCCACCAGGAAAGCCCACTTGGGCAGAAAAGTGCCATCTGATCTACAGAAGACATAGGGAAAAGGAAGAAAGGGCAAATGGGACATGGTTCTCTCACCGGTTCACCCCAGTTCAAACGCAGGTCTGGGTGGTCCCAGTCATACCATGGATCCCTCTCCTGCTGTGAGCGGTCAGGCAGTTTCGGATAGTCACCATACCTGAGAGACAGCAAGAACTTCTGGACACGGCTTTGAGAGCCTCCGACAATGCGCAGCCTTCTCATCTCTGAGATGAGAAACCAAGTGACAAGATAATGGCCTCCCACTAAGGACAGAGGAACTAACCTTCCAATCAAGATTTCAGTGTTTTCCTGTGGTGCACATATTGAGAATGTTGGTTTAAAGGGCTGCTGGTAAATATCCCAAATATCCCCCCAGAAAGACTGTGCAATTTACATTCCTACAAATGGTATAAAAGAGATTAATTTTCCTGAATGCTTTCCAGTATCAAAATTATCATTAATAAAATATTTGCTATTTTATTGTTTTATTAAATGTCAATTTTTTACTCACTAAGCACAGCACTAACTGCAGAAGTCCAAATTGTTATTAAAAATTCATGTCAAACTCCGAAACATTATTTAACATATGTAAGCTTTTCTTATCTTCTTTCAACAAAAAGAAAAAAAGTCATGCCATGTTATAACATTAGCAATGGAAGGGAATTTAAGAATCAATCACTCTGTTTTCCTCAGTAGACAGAAAAAGAAACTGAAGTTTAGAGTCTGAACCTAAGGTTGCCCAGTTAACTGGAATAAAAACAAAAAGGTATAGATGAGAGAAGTACTCTTCATAGCAACTGTTTCTCAGCCACAAAACTGACAAACTTCTCCGAGCCTCAAACACCTGATTGTTGAGTCCGTTTTCTCCCTCTGCTGACTTAGACGCATCCCCGAATAGCGGGCACTCCAGTGTGATAGGCTGGATCTTTCTACAACAAGTCCAGGTTCATCTTATACAGACTGCTACCGAGGCTGCTCTTGTCCACAACACAATAAAAGTCATAGGAAATGATGACAACTAGACATGTGTCACAGAAAGTGATTGGAAAACAACAAGACGAATAGGAGCTGCTAAAATCACTGCTGAAAGAGTGATGCTAGGGAGAAAATGAGGGTGACAGTAATCAATTCAGGTAATTAACCACAGAGATGTTATGGGGTATGGGGGAAAATCATCAACTGGAGTAAGAGTTAGCTATTTAACCTTTTAAAGTTGCTAAGATTTCCACAACGCTAACAGCAACGATTTAAAAAGACAGAAATATACACATATTAATATAGAGTACTCTGTCTACAAATAAGGTTCTCATGACAGCAGTCCAGCTCCAGCCTGGTCACGTGCCTGGATGACAGCACCTGAGCCCAGCAGATGCTCAATCTAAATGAAACCTTGCACTCTGGATGGACCAAGAAGGTTCCCGCTATTCAGGGGTCCTCAAGGGAGCTATTAAAACCTCAGCTTCCTCATCTGAGGAAACAGCCTGAGCCAAGGAGAAAATTAAAGTCCTCGCGACTGCAGCTGCTCATCCATCCCCTCCCACCTCTCTCCACCGAGAAAAGCATCCACACCACTGACTCTGACGGGTCACGAAAAGGTTCGGGAAAAAGGGTCAGAGTAGAGCCACCCACCCAGTCCGAACTTCTCCCACTACTACTAGGGTGCGAGCAGACCCTATCTCACCCCATGCCATCATCTGGGTACGGCTCGTAGTCTTCCACCCGCATATTATACTTCTTGGCGGCGGCAGCCCGTTCTTCTGGGGTCTTGGGATAGGGTCCCGGGAGCATGTCCTTGGTAATGTGGGAGGCTAGGGCAAACGAGGGCAGGTCAGAAGCGACCCCACTTTCTCTGCCACTCTAAAAGCTTCAGGCTTCAAGGTCAGAGCCCGAGGCTTCGAGGGACCAGCAGACCTTCCTTCCGTTTTTGTGGATATGCCAATTCTACCTCCGCCCTTTCCCTCACTCGGCGGCCGTGGTACCCCACCAAATCCACCCTGCGCCCGACACAATAAACCTCAGGCACTTCCCCCTCCCACCCACACTGAGGCCTCGCCCGTTCTAGCGGACCTGTCCGTGCCCCCAGCGGCACCACGTTTCGGGCTGCCTTTTGCAGCCATCGGATTCCCAGGACCCCCGCTCTGGCCGCCGCCATCTTCACCTTCTTTCCGTTTCACCCTGCACATGCGCAGAGACCTTGTCACGGCGGCTGAGCCGGGCCAAACGCGATTAGGGAGAAAAGTGTTAAGGTTCAGTGAGGGCGGGGTTTAAGCGGTGCTGGTAAACCAGAGGGAAGGTGAGTGGATCCGTAGAGGCTGAGAGGCAAGGCGGAAAGGACAGAAAATCAAGCGGGTCACTGCTTTGACATTTCTCATTGTTGAGTCCCTTTTCTCCCTCTGCTGACTTAGACGCATCCCGGAATAGCGGGCACTCGGAACCTGAACATCTCGGTGGACAGCTGACCCACCTCCCCCAGGACCTGTATAAGTAAAGTGAGCCTGTTTAATCTCCTTTCTAGGGCTTCCCTCATAGCTCAGTCGGTAAAGAATCTGCCTGCAATAAAGGAGACTCGGGTTCGATTCCGGGGTCGGGAAGATCCCCTGGAGAAGGAAATGGCAACCCACTCCAGTGTTATTGCCCAGAGAATCCCATGGACAGACTAAAGAGAGAGAATCTCTTTGACTGCTTGCCTTGTTCCTCTCCTTCAGTGGCAGTTCCTCTTTCCATATTCAAACGTGATCATTCTTCAAATTTAGTGCTTGGTTTTGTTTGTTCACGTTTTGTTTTCCACATTAATTATTTCCTTTAGTTAGAGGCACGATGCAACACACAAATTGGCCCCAAACTGGTTGTTTTGTTTCAGCCGCGCGGCCCCAAACTGGAATCCCAATTTCTCGACCGGGGATTGAATCCGCATCCTTGGCCTTGAAAGCGAGGGGTCCCAACCTCTGGACCTCCAGGGAATTACCCCCCGCCCCGCCAAATTGTTCTTCAGTTTCAGTCCCATGTTTACATCCCAATGTCTCAGTCACCTCAACCCAACAAATATAAAACCAGTCCTATTATTTTGAACTCGCCTCAGATTTGCTAGACTTGGATAAACACACTTTGAGCCGAACCACAATTAGTGAACACTAGCCCAACAAAAGAATGGGAGGGGCACTATTGTTCGCATATGAATGTTTTTATTTACACAAGTATGATTTGCATAATTTACAGTATATCAGTTCAGTTCAGTTGCTCAGTCGTGTCCGACTCTTTGCAACCCCATGAATTGCAGCACACCAGGCCTCTCTGTCCATCACCAATTCCCCCCAAACTCTTGTCCATCAAGTGGGTCATGCCATCCAGCCATCTCATCCTCTGTCGTCCCCTTCTCCTCCTGCCTGTCCCTCCCAGCATCAGAGGTGGCCAAAGTATTGGAGTTTCAGCTTTAGCATCAGTCCTTCAAAAAAACAGTATATACATGCACATATTTCCAGGAACTTTTAGGGTGATTACTGTTTTGGAGTAGAATCCATTATTATAGACATTCCCAAATATATATCAGAGCAATAAAAATTGATATATACTCTTCAGTGTATGAAATTTGGGGGAGAATTACTTTATAGCAACTTGCCCTCATGCGTTGGAGAAGGAAATGACAACCTACTCCAGTGTTCTTGCCTGGAGAATCCCAGGGACGGGGGAGCCTGGTGGGCTGCTGTCTCTGGGGTCGCACAGAGTCGGACACGACTGAAGCGACTTAGCAGCAGCAGCAGCAGCCCTCTTGCAAATGAGCAACTAATTGATGTTCAGAATGATGGGATGACATCTGCACTTGATCAATAGCAAACCCTGATCTAATTCAGTCGAGAAACAAGAGTTGGACTCAGGCAAAAATGCCTTTTAAGTAGGTGAGATAGCAGAGAAATCAAATGGTGCCAAGCAAAGAAAAAAAAAAAAAGCCTTTGATTTTGGAAGAATTCAAGTTGCCATATATTTTTTTGCAGAGGACTTCAGATCAAACTTTGCTCAACATCTATATATTGGACAATTGCTTTTCCTTCTGACTTCCTTAGGTGGGTCAAGTTTGTGTCTCTCCCCATCCATCAGGGTAAAATTTAATGCTTCACTAAACTTGCCTTCTTCTTTGCCTGTTGTGTAGGCCTGGACGCACTGAGCAATAATATTTTGTGAACTGGTTAGCTCAAATGATGACTCCTACTCAGTGAAACAATTGTCTAGTCCTAGGAGGGGCGGCGGTGAGGAGATACCCCTCGTCCAAGGTAAGGAGCAGTGGCTGCGCTTTGCTGGAGCAGCTGTGAAGAGATACCCCACATCCAAGGTAAGAGAAACCCAAGTAAGACAGTAGGTGTTGCAAGAGGACATCAGAGGGCAGACACACTGAAACCATAATCACAGAAAACTAGTCAATCTAATCACACTAAGACCACAGTCTTGTCTAACTCAATGAAACTAAGCCATGCCCTGTGGGGCCACCCAAGACAGGCGGGTCATGGTGGAGAGGTCTGACAGAATGTGGTCCACTGGAGAAGGGAATGGCAAACCACTTTAGTATTCTTGCCTTGAGAACCCCATGAACAGTATGAAAAGGCAAAATGATAGGATACTGAAAGAGGAACTCCTCAGGTCGGTAGGTACCCAATATGCTACTGGAGATCAGTGGAGAAATAACTCCAGAAAGAATGAAGGGATGGAGCCAAAGCAAAAACAATACCCAGCTGTGGATGTGACTGGTGATAGAAGCAAAGTCCAATGCTATAAAGAGCAATATTGCATAGGAACCTGGACTGTCAGGTCCATGAATCAAGGCAAATTGGAAGTGGTCAAACAAGAGATGGCAAGAGTGAATGTTGACATTCTAGGAATCAGCAAACTAAAATGGATTGGAATGGGTGAATTTAAATCAGATGACCATTATATCTACGACTGTGGGCAGGAATCCCTCAGAAGAAATGGAGTAGCCCATCATGGTCAACAAAAGAGTCAGAAATGCAGTACTTGGATGCAATCTCAAAAATGACAGAACGATCTCTGTTCGTTTCCAAGGCAAACCAATATCACAGTAATCCAAATCTATGCCCCAACCAGTAACCCTGAAGAAGCTGAAGTTGAATGGTTCTATGAAGACCTATAAGACCTTTTAGAACTAACACCCAAAAAAGATGTCCTTTTCGTTATAGGGGACTGGAATGCAAAAGTAGGAAGTCAAGAAACACCTGGAGTAACAGGCAAATTTGGCCTTGGAGTACAGAATGAAGCAGGGCAAAGGCTAATAGGGTTTTGCCAAGAGAACGCACTGGTCATAGCAAACACCCTCTTCCAACAACACAAGAGAAGACTCTACACATGGACATCACCAGATGGTCAACACCGAAATCAGACTGATTATATTCTTTGCAGCCAAAGATGGAGAAGCTCTATATAGTCAGCAAAAACAAGACTGGGAGCTGACTGTGGCTCAGATCATGAGCTACTTATTGCCAAATTCAGACTTAAATTGAAGAAAGTAGGGAAAACCCCTAGACAATTCAGGTATGACCTAAATCAAATCACTTATGATTATACAGTGGAAGTGAGAAATAGATTTAAGGGATTAGATCTGATACATAGAGTGCCTGATGAACTATGGACTGAGGTTCATGACATTGTACAGGAGACAGGGATCAAGACCATCCCCGTGGAAAAGAAATGCAAAAAAGTAAAATGGCTATTTGGGAAGGCCTTACAAATTGCTGTGGAAAGAAGTGAAAAGCAAAGGAGAAAAGGAAAGATATAAGCATCTGAATGCAGAGTTCCAAAGAATAGCAACAAGAGATAAGAAAGCCTTCCTCAGTAATCAATGCAAAGAAATAGAGGAAAACAACGGAATGGGAAAGACTAGAGATATCTTCAAGAAAATTAGAGCTACCAAGGGAACATTTCATGCAAAGATGGGCTTGCTAAATGACAGAAATGGTATGGACCTAACAGAAGCAGAAGATATTAAGAAGAGGTGGCAAAAATATGCAGAAGAACTATACAAAAAAGATCTTCACGACCCAGTTAATCACGATGGTATGATCACTCACCTAGAGCCATACATCCTGGAATGTGAAGTCAAGTGGGCCTTAGAAAGCATCACTACAAACAAAGCTAGTGGAAGTGGTGGAATTCCAGTGGAGCTATTTCAAATCCTGAAAGATGATGCTGTGAAAGTGCTGCACTCAATATGCCAGCAAATTTGGAAAACTCAGCAGTAGCCACAGGACTGGAAAAGGTCAGTTTTCATTCCAATCCCAAAGAAAGGCAATGCAAAAGAATGCTCAAACTACCACACAATTGCACTCATCTGACATGCTAGTAAAATAATGCTCAAAACTCTCCAAGCCAGCCTTCAGCAATACGTGAACCGTGAACTTCCTGATGTTCAAGCTGGTTTTAGAAAAGGCAGAGGAACCAGAGATCAAATTGCCAGCATCTGCTGGATCATGGAAAAAGCAAGAGAGTTCCATAAAAACATCTATTTCTGCTTTATTGACTATGCCAAAGCCTTTGACTCTGTGGATCACAAGAAACTGTGGAAAATTCTTCAAGAGATGGGACTACCAGACTACCTGACCTACCTCTTGAGAAACCTATATGCAGGTCAGGAGGCAACAGTTAGAACTGGACATGGAACAACAGGCTGGTTCCAAATAGGAAAAGGAGTATGTCAAGGCTGTATACTGTCACCTTGCTTATTTAACTTGTATGCAGAGTAAATCATGAGAAACGCTGGGCTGGAAGAAGCACAAGCTGGAATCAAGATTGTGGGGAGAAATATCAATCACCTCAGATATGCAGATGACACCACCCTTATGGCAGAAAGTGAAGAGGAGCTAAAAAGCCTCTTGATGAAAGTGAAAGAGGAGAGTGAAAAAGTTGGCTTAAGGCTCAACATTCAGAAAACGAAGATCATGGCATCTGGTCCCATCCCTTCATGGGAAATAGATGGGGAAACAGTGGAAACAGTGTCAGACTTTATCTTTTTGGGCTCCAAAATCACTGCAGATGGTGACTGCAGCCATGACATTAGAAGACACTTACTCTTTGGAAGAAAAATTATGACCAACTTAGTATATTGAAAAGCAGAGACATTACTTTGCCAACAAAGGTCCATGTAGTCAAGGCTATGGTTTTTCCAGTGGTCATGTATGGATGTGAGAGTTGGACTGTGAAGAAAGCTGAGCACCGAAGAATTGATGCTTTTGAACTGTGCTGTTGAGAGTCCCTTGGACTGCAAGGAGATCCAACCAGTCCATTCTAAAGGAGATCAGCCTTGGGTGTTCTTTGGAAGGAATGATGCTAAAGTTGAAACTCCAATACTTTGGCCACCTCATGCGAAGAGTTGACTCATTGGAAAAGACTCTGATGCTGGGAGGGATTGGGGGCAGGAGAAAAAGGGACGACAGAGGATGAGATGGCTCGATGGCATCACCGACTCGATGGACGTGAGTTTCAGTGAACTCAGGGAGTTGATGATGGACAGGGAGGCGTGGCGTGCTGCGATTCATGGGGTCGCAAAGAGTTGGACACGACTGAGAGACTGGACTGAACTGAACTGAACTGAAGGTCTACAGTGTAGAGCTATCGGTTACCATTAGGAGGCACTCCCCAAGGGCTCGGGCCGGCGTTCTTAATGTCTCTGGGCCGCTCTCTCTGGCTGCCTATCTCTATGGTTTCCGTTGTGTTTTTCTCCGGAATAGGCGCACTTCCGCTTCCGCTGGGGCCGTCCCTAGCGGTAGAGATGGCGGCGACTGCAACGGAGGCCGCGTCTTCGGCCTCTGGAGAACCCCGGGAAGAGGCTGAAGGCCCTGGCCCTGCCTGGGATGAGTCCCAACTGCGGAGTTATACCTTCCCGACCCGGGCCATCCCGCGTCTGAGTCAAAGCGACCCCCGGGCGGAGGAGCTCATCGAGAATGAGGTAGGGGGCGGAGCCGCTTTCGAAGGGGGAGGGGGAAGGGACCTGGTTGGGAGGAGAGGTCAAAGGCGAGTGGTGGTAGAAGGGAGGGACCCGCTGGGCTGTGGACTGGGGCCTAAGCGGGGATGGAGAGGGAAGCGAGGAGAAATGGAACTTGCGGCTTGCATGCTAGTTAACAAGTTATTTTGAAGTTGGGGAATAGTTGGAATCTTGGGACAAGAACCCACCAGCTCCTTGGGACAACTTGATTTGTTTTTTCCATTTAGGAGCCTGTGGTGCTGACGGACACAAATCTTGTGTATCCTGCGCTAAAATGGGACCTTGAATACCTGCAAGAAAATATTGGCAACGGTGACTTCTCCGTGTACAGTGCCAGCACCCACAAGTTCTTGTACTATGATGAGAAGAAGATGGCTAATTTCCAGAACTTTAAGCCAAGGTCCAACAGGGAAGAAATGAAATTTCATGAGTTTGTTGAGAAACTGCAGGATATACAGCAGCGAGGAGGTGAAGAGAGGTGAGTTCCATGATCATGGCTTTTTCTATTGACTCTAGGGCATCTGTTTTTCTTTCCTGTATTTATTTTAGGCTGAATTTTCTAGCTTGAGGGATGATGGAATGACTAGACTTGAAGTGTGACTCTGAAATTTGTTGTCTTCATAAAGTGAGAGTCACATTTGCCTAGCAGAGTCTGGTAGGTAAATGATAGGAGTGAAGGTTTGAGTGAAAGCTATGATGAAGCTGAAGGCATATGCCCTCTTCAGAGTGAGAAGTCATTACTTAACTCTGGTTTCCATTTTGGAGCGCAGCCCCAGGGTTGCCAGATAGTCTGATTTCCCCGCCCCACCCCCACCCCCGCAGAGAAGCTAGAAATCAGGATTTCTATTTAAAAAAATTTTTAAGCTTCAAGTGTGGGCAGCTAATTCAAATTTTTTAAAATGCTGCCAGAGGCCAGTTTAAAACGTCAGTGAATTTCCTGAGACTGCAGGTTTGCAGCCTTTGTCCTAAAATATTTGAATGGGAGCAGCGCAGGCTGAAAAGTTGAATAGGTGAGGGTAGGGAGAATATTTATGTTCTGCATTGTATTGACAATAGCAAACATAAGACACCCACACACATAGGGGAATGACTTACCTCTCCCTTTTAACTCTCTTTATGAGGACCTTCCGGAGAAGGCGATGGCACCCCACTCCAGTACTCTTGCCTGGAAAATCCCATGGGCGGAGGAGCCTGGTGGGCTGCAGTCCATGGGCTCGCTACAAGTCAGACACAACTGAGCAACTTCACTTTCATTTTTCACTTTCATGCATTGGAGAAGGAAATGGCAACCCACTCCAGTGTTCTTGCCTGGAGAATCCCAGGGATGGGGGAGCCTGGTGGGCTGCCGTCTGTGGAGTCGCGCAGAGTCGGACACGACTGAGGCGACTTAGCAGCAGCAGCAGCAGCAGCAGCAGCAGCAGCAGCATGAGTACTTTCTCTTATGTAGTTCTCTGACAGCATCCAGTCCTGCTTTAACTTTGCTCCTGGGAAATTGCTGTCACTGAGTACTTGATGGTGACTGACTCTCTCCATCTCACATTTTGTGCCCGACCCTGGGCTTTTCTTCAGTTTCCAGCCCCATTTCTCTTTCAGACTCTGTTAGCAGTATGTGGCAGAATGAAAGGATTTGAAATATCCGCTTCCCTTCCCACCCACCCCCCCTTTTTTTTCATCTTCCTAACTCTTAGCTATTGTCATAATGTTGGAACTTTGACCAAAAGAGTTTCCGGAATCTGAATTACAATAGATTTGTTCTTTATGTCTTATAGAGACTGTTGCAGTTGAATCCATTCATACATTAATGTCCTCAAATTTACCACAGTGTGCACTGATGCACATACAGACAAACACACACACACACAACCAACACTGAGAAGAAAGATTGATTTAAATGATGCTGGTGGAGTGTAAATCTGTTGGGTGAACATATGCTCTAGAATGAGTATGAGATAAGATATGAGTCTTTTGGTTTCCCACAGTGAGAACATTTTGCCTAAATGTGAGCTAGGAGTGTAGTCTGTACTTTATGGATGACTTAAGGAAAATTTCTTGACTGTTTGCAGATTTTTCCCTACCGGCTGACTTTAGCACCAACTAACTCCATTGTGTAATGATACAGGTTGTTACGATTCTGATGTAAAGGGTATTAGGATCCTTTTTGAGCTGTTTTGAGCGTTTACTGTTAAGGTTTCAGAGGAATTGTTTAGATTCCTGTTGGGGAAGTGTTTCTGACTCTTTCAGAGTTACTTGAGAAATATTTGTACGAATGTATGTATTTTATAATCTCTGGGGAGCATTCCAAGGTTGTATTCAAGTCTTGAGGGTTCCATGTCGCATAGGTAGCTCTTTTCAAGTTAGCAAGATTTTTAATTAAGGTTGCTTTAAACATCACGGTTATCATCAGGCACTGAGATACCTTTGAGCCTTTTTAAATAATGTTCTCAACACCATTACTTTTTTTCCTTCATGTTTGCCCCCTAAATAATATTTCTTTGGGGACTTAAGCAAGTGTGTTTGGGTTTTCATATGTATCAAGTAACTTCTTACCTTCCTCAGGCGTGTTAGGGGCCCTGAGTCTGCAGAAAGCTTAGTGAGGTTTCTTCCTTCAGTTCCAGATGGCTGCTATAGATAGGTGGTTGGATCAGTTAAGATAAACTAGGCTTCATTCCAGGACTCAGCAATGTGAACCAACAAAGGTTTATTTTTCACACATGCTACATGTTCATCTCGGGTCACCTGGAGGCTCTGCTCTTAGGTCATCTTTTCCACTTTGGGACCCAGATTGCTCCAGCAGTTGCTATCTGAAACTTTGCAGTTGCTGTGGCAGAGGGAAAGTAATGTGGTGGTAGTGTGTACCGGTTCTTAAAATTAAAGTTTGGAAGCAGCACCAGTCATTTCTGTGGACAGCTTGGTGGCCAAAGAAGTTAAATAAGCAAGCCTTACTTCAAGGAGGTGCAGCAGAATAACTCTCACAAGGAGGGAATACAGTCTGCCACAATGACTGTCAGAGGCCAAAGGAGACTTCTCAGGCCCTGAGCGTTTCTGGAACAGGCTGAGTCATCATTCTAGAGTCTGTGGGTAGGCTTTGAGGAATCTATGAAATTAAATGAAAGTTTGATGTATGTGCATTTTTATGGGGAACCTCCCTTGGGTACTTTTTTCCCCTCTTGGATTCATAAAAGATTCATAGTGTGACCCAGAAAAGCTAAGAATCACTTCTTTAAAATACAAAATTTGATGTTGAACAGAGCTCAGAGAAGGATAGGAGAGGATTCAGCTCTGTGAGAGTCCCATGACTGCAGCTGTTTTTGTTAGAAATGTTGGTGTGGGCTTGGGTTTGAATTTCCAGGTGTAGGGAAGCCATGCCACAGACAGTGTGTACATGCACTAATGGGATTTTCTTTTTGGGGAACATAGGTTGTATCTACAGCAAACACTCAATGATACTGTGGGCAGGAAGATTGTCATGGACTTCTTGGGTTTTAACTGGAACTGGATTAATAAGCAACAGGGAAAGCGTGGCTGGGGGCAGCTGACCTCTAACCTGCTGCTTATCGGCATGGAAGGTAAGAAATCGTTCAGAAAGCAGCACGACTTGGAGTCACATGAACTGATTTCTAATCCTTTTCCTACCACTTACTCGATCCATGACTTTGAACAAGTCATGTAACTTTCTTAAGCCTCAGTCTCCTAATTTGTAAAACAGACGCAGTAATTCCTTAAAATTGACTATGAAGATTCAATGAGATTAATATATGTTACATCTTAAAATAGCTTCAGGCACTCTAAAAAGAAAGTTCCCTTTTCCCTTCCTCAATTGCTTTTTGAATACATATCCTCAGATACTGGCGATCTCTCTAAAATTCTGCTGTTTTCTGTTGGATATGTCTATAGATTTTTATCCTAGTAGAAGAGAAATATTTTTCCAGTATAAATTGAACTTATCTTTTGAACAGATAATATATTTTGGGGGTTAAATTCAAAAGGTATAAATAGGTATGTAGTGATAAATCTCTCTTACGCTCCAGTTTCCCAGCCTCTCAGTTTCCATCCCTCTTTGGAGGCACCAAATGTTGTTAGCTGCTCTGTATCCTGCTAGAGGATTTTACATGTACATAAGCAAATAACTTGAATAAGTCTTTTTTTTTTTTAAGAGACACCTTTAAACTCCAATGAGGAGAAAGAAAGCTACTTACCAACCAGGGTCATTGTCTCAATTCTGTCACTAGCTCAGTGCCAGGCTCATAGTAGAGGTAATTAGTAAATGGTGAGTAAATTGAGTTGAACAAGGAAGCGGAGTAATTACTCATTATCAGTCACCTCTAGACTCTGAAGTCTCTTCTTCCCCTTTGATTGTCTTTTCTCCAGATTTGTGTCTTTTACTGGTAGTATTAATGAAAGCTTCTAGTATGGCAGCTTATGAATTGTCCCTTAGCCTGCCCCTTTGAAGCCAACTCTTGGTTGACCTACCAGGAGCCAGTTCTTGTTTACTTGACTCTGAATTTGTATGTTGCCTTTCTATCCTGTGGTAGAGGGCAAGGAAGCAGATGCAGCAGGTAGAGACAAGAGAGCAAGTCTTCAGGGATGCACATGGACTCTGCACCTAGTAAAGTGGCTGTCTTGGCCACTCAGGCAGACTGGGGAATGTTTTCTAAACTCCATGCCTTGCAGAGGGCCCTTGAGCTCTTAAGGACTGTGTAGAGAAATAGCGGGGCTCTTTATAACTGTCAGATGCAGCCCCAGTTATAAAGAGGAGCATACATACACAAGGGCAGGTAATTCAAGATGGCATTTTAGATAATTTGCATTATTCAGAGTACACAACACTCTTCAGGAATTTGTTGTTCTCCTCCTGCCCCCATGAGAATCAACAGCTCCAGTGTTGATCTAAAGAAGTGTTGCAGTTCAACAGGTGTGTTGAAGTGGGACCAAAGGTTGAGAATCTTTGAGCTCCAGAAAGTGTTAGTCACTCAGTTGTGTCCAACTCTTTGCAACCCTATGGGCAGTAGCCCACCAGGCTCCTCTATCCATGGAATTCTTCAAGCAAAATTACTGGAGTGGGTAGCCATTCCCTTCTCCAGGGGATTTTCCTGACCTAGGGATCGAACCCGCGTCTTCTGCATTGCAGGCAGATTCTTTAGTGTCTAAGCTGCCAGGAAAGTCCCTGGTGAGCTCCAGAAGAGCTACCAAAGTAAGTACATATATACAACTTAAAATGACTGGTTAACTCCATCAAAGAAGAGCATGCATGCATTGCTGATACCATCATTTCAACCATTTCTAACTCTTGCTTGTGTTTCCCTTGAGTCTGTGCCATTGTCAAGAAGAGTTCAAGTGCAGGTTCCCACTAGCTGTCTGAAAGCAGACCATCCCTGTGAAACCTTCTATAAGCCAAGATGATGTAAAACAAAGAAGCAGTTATCCTAGGGCACATCTTGCTAATGGATGCCCAAAGTAAATAGAGATAAAGCACAGATGCTCACACACACAGTCAGAGCTGTGGTGGCTTGAGGCTGAGTGTAGTTTATAGAGGAGGAGGTTGGCAGTGCCGCTCTTACTGCTCATGCTCACTGCCTCTGTAGTGGCTCACTCCAGAGCAAACACTGAATGATACTTCTGCCTTTTTCTTTGTAAAAATGAAAATTCTCTTTTGAATTTCTTTCAGTTAGCAAAATAGGTGCAAATATAGGTCTCCTTTAAAAACAAAGTGGTATAAAGCAAACTTGTGAAAAGCAGGGCATAGCTGTATGGAGTGTATTATTTTGTCATGCTTGTATCATTTTGATGTGCAGTTGTATACAGTAAGGGCAGCAGCCGTCATTTAAGGAAGTCTACTCTGCTAATTGATGGTGAACCCTTAGCCAGCGATGTTGCTACTAGACCTATCACCTATTAAAAGTGTAACACCTAATTGAATGAGAGTTGTGATTACAGTCTCCCTGATTTTGATTTGGAACCTTTTGCTGAGAGGGCAGACTAGGTTTCTTGGTAACACTGAAGCCTGTGTTCCATCCTGTGCAATAGCGCTACTGTCTTGAATAAGAAAATGTCTTTTTTTCCTACAGGAAATGTGACACCTGCTCACTATGATGAACAACAGAACTTCTTTGCACAGATAAAAGGCTACAAGCGATGCATTTTGTTCCCTCCGGATCAGTTTGAGTGCCTCTACCCATATCCTGTTCATCATCCCTGTGACAGACAGAGCCAGGTGAGCTTGCGTGATCTGAGGAGGGTATAGAATTCCTTTGAGATCCAAGATGGGCATGGGTCCCCCTTCTCTGTGGCAGTATGCCAGGTTTGGATAAACTCAGGACAGTTTCACAATGTAGCTTACATATTCCTGGCCCCTGTGGTGGTCCCCAGATGTTCAGGGCAAAGCCCTCACTGATGCTGGTGGGCTCTAGTTATTTTGTTTGATTGGATTATAAATTCATGAAACAAAATGTGTATGTCTCCATTAGATTTTATGATTGTTTACTTTTGTCACAGATGCTACTTCTTTTTGATAAAGAGAAGGATGAATAGAATTGAGATATGTCACTGAAGGTCTTTTCTGGATCTCAGTGAGGTATGTAGTTGACTTTGTGGCCAACCAGAGAGCTCCTCTTCTTCCTTGAGGAGAAAGCTGCTTAGCTTCCTTGTGTAGGAGTCTTTGCTGGTTAGAATATGTGTTTGGGAGAAAGTTTCTGAAAGTTTGGCTGAAAGATGAGTCCTAATTCCTCAAATCTGCAGGTCATGAGTAGGTTCTGACCTGTAAACCTTGATGATTGGCTTTTGACCTCAGGATCACGAGGCCTAGTATTCATTTAACATTGCCCATCTTCTTATGTCATTCTCTGAGAGAGTTTGCATATGTTTAATGTGTGTTGTGTCTTTGTTGGATTTAAAAAAAAATTCTCAAGACTTTTTAAGGGATCTTTTTTGATTACCAAAGTAACAGATAAAAATTTGGTGATTGACTGAATTTTTTTTTCCTCTTGAACCTCTCAGGTGGACTTTGACAATCCTGACTACGAGAGGTTTCCCAATTTCCAGAACGTGGTTGGTTACGAAACAGTGGTTGGCCCCGGTGATGTTCTTTACATTCCAATGTACTGGTGAGGACGGGGCTAGGACTGGGGGCTTCTGGGGAGCTTTCTTTCCCATTCCCTGGAAAGCCTTATCCATGTCCCTTCTTTTGAGTTGTGGCAGGATTGGACTTAATGTACAGGAAGGTTGGCATATCTGGATGATGGGTGTACTTAACCTGGGGGAAATGACAACACTGTCTCTAGATGAGATAACAGTTTTTCTGGTCCAAAGAGGCCCCAGAGGCTTGAGGGTTGGCTCTTTGGTATTTGAAGACCTAACACCACTCCCTCTAGCTCCAGGGTGTGTTTGATAGGATGAGTGTGAAGATACTGTCTTCCTTATATCCCCTAGCTGGACTTTAGCTAGTTTCAGAGGATCTGTCCCTCTGAAAAGTACTGGTGGCAAACAGCAACCTGTTTATTTTCTTGCAGGTGGCATCACATAGAGTCATTACTAAATGGGGGGATAACCATCACTGTGAACTTCTGGTATAAGGTGACTATGGTTTTTTGTTCTAGATGGGAGTGGGGTGAGGTAGGTGTGATGAATTATTTGGGGGTAGGGCAAGGAGGTTGGCTGTCTCTGGAAGTGATTGCCGGGTCTTTGAGGGAGATGAAGAGGGTTGGAGTTGAACTGGGTTTCTCAAGAGGATGGTGCTTGGTACAGTGCGTGACACTGAAGCCTGCTAAACCCATTTCCTGAGCTGCTGCTTCCTTTGCAGGGGGCCCCGACTCCTAAGAGAATTGAATATCCTCTCAAAGCCCATCAGAAAGTGGCCATAATGAGAAACATTGAGAAGATGCTTGGCGAGGCCTTGGGGAACCCACAAGAGGTATGTGGCTGCCCCAAAGTGGCACTCCTGTGACCAGGGAAAGTCAGGGTTGGTGTCATGTTCCCTATAGCTCGTCTGTTTCAGTATGTTGTCCTCTCTCTTCATAGAGGTTATGGGTATGTTCAGAAAATTCTAATTTTTTGGTGAGAGCTGGGCTTGACTGGCAGATCAATTATAATCTGTTCCATGCTAGTAGTAATGTTCCTCATGGGGCTTGTGTGCCAGCTGGGGACCCCTGAGGGGATTCTTCTGGAACGGAAAGCGAGCTTTAAAGCATCTTCTCGCGTGCTCCCAGCTGTGCCAAGGCTGCTCTAGGTAATGTTGAGACCCGCTTCCCACACAGGTGTGCCAGTGGCTCATTGCATAAATGGGGGACATTTGTATTTGTGATGCTCTTTACCTCTGTCTTGTGGTTAGCCTCTGCATCCATAGCACCTATGGGGAGAGAGCACCAGCCCCAACGGCAAGTGATCCTTTCAGGATAAAGAAGTATTTAAGATTCTTAAGGCATATTTACGAAACACGCAGATAGACACTCTGAGGTGTCTGGGGAGTGTTAGCTCCTCTGACTGTCTGTCAGTTTGGTGCTGCTTATGTGTATAGGGTGTTGTGAGAGGGAAAGTAATCCAACATGGACCCTGAGGAGGGGACCATGCCCCAGAATACTGGGTTGACCTCCAGGAAGAGAGTTGATTAGAGGGTTTACAAGATTGAATGAAAGCCTTGTCCTTGCCCTTGGCTGGACGTCAGTGTCTCCAAACACACCCTGTCCTGCTCTGGGGCTAGAGGACAGACAGTTCTGACTGGCTCCTCATGTCTTTCCACAGGTGGGGCCCTTGTTGAACACAATGATCAAGGGCCGATACAACTAGCCTGCCAGGAGTCAAAGCCTCCTGCCAGGTGACTGCTAGCCCGTCCACACCGCTTCATTGATGAGGACAGGAGACTCCAAGCGCTAGTATTGCACGCTGCACTTAATGGACTGGACTCTTGCCATGGCCCTGGAGGCAGGTGTTTGGGGCAAGGCAGGGTGGTTGGCACTCCACTCCCATTCGGAGGGACTTCTTACCCTTGCCTCTGTGCCCCAGCACCTTCCCTCTCTGCCCCCTAAAGTCCTGCATTCAGTGTGTGGAGTCCCCAGCTTCTGGTTGTCATCATGTCTGTGTGTTAGTCTGTCAACCTCGGGGTGTGTGTGCGTGTGTGTGCCTGCACACGCGTGTATGTGTTTCTTCCTCGCTCCCTCCTTGTGGGTCAGGATGCCACTTCTGGCTCTCGGCTCTGTCTCCTGCAACCTCAGTGCCTCAGCCTGAGAGAGAGGAGATGCGCTCGGATGCCCCCACATCTGGGCTACAGGGCCACAGCTATCCTGTCCGTGAGATCAGTCTGCCCCCTCCCAGTTTTCACAGAGCGAGGCTCTAGGCTGGTAGGAATGCCACAGGACTCTAATGGGAGAAAGCGGGAGGGGGAGGCTTTCCTCTGAGAGCCTCAGTAGCTTCCTAGGAGAGTGAATTAGGCAGGGTTCCAACTTGGACCTTCAAGCTCAAGCCATACACAGAAAAGCACCTTGGGACAAAGAACCAAGGATTGTGCAAAACGTCCAAATTACAGGAGTTTTTACATTCAGCTTCCTTCTTTCAGCACCAGCTCTTGCTCTCTGTCCTGGGTGCCAGAGGAGTCCTCTAGCAGTGGCTTCTGTCGGTTCTAAGGGTGCAAGCCTCTTGTGGATGTGTGTGTGCATGTGTGTCTACACTGGCCTGCCTCTCTGCTGACCAAGTTTCTACTGCTTAACCTTGTCCAGTGGAACATACAGCGGGAACTCCAAGGCAATACTGCCTGACCTGGTCTAAAGCTTATAAACTCATTTTTAGCCATTGGATGTTGGTCAGGCCTCACTGCAACAACCTGCCTGAGACCTACTGGCTAGAGCCTCCAGATCCTCGACCTTCCCTGCCCAGGCCAAGTCCTCTGCTACGTCTGTGGAGCTTCCTGTCTCAAGTAGACTAAGTGGGGTCAAGCTGAGGCAGCTAACTCACCACCTGTCATCCACCTCATGGCAAGGGCAGAAATGTAGCCTTGCCTCTTGAAGCCAGCACCTCTGTCAGACCCCACTGTAATGTTCCACAAACACTCTCAAAAGTCAGGGCAACTGGTGGAGCATGGAGTGGAATTCCTTTTCTGTTCATAGTTACTTGTGGGAACCCCTCTCAGGGCTGCAGCTTACAGCTGGGTCACTGGGCACTGCACAACTCAAAGGGCTTGAGTGGTGGAAGTGGGGCCCTTGGAATTGGGCAGTGTGGTAGCCCTGCGTCCTGTCACCTCCACTCCCATCTCCACATCCCTTCTCTCTGGAAGGAAAAAGGAGTTGGAAGTCTGTGTTCATTTTTCCCCTTTTTTTTGCCAAAGGTTTACTCCCAGTGTCTGAGCTGTGGCTCTCACCCCCAGAGCTCAGTTCATAGTTACAGTGCACTGATGGACTGAGAGGATGCGCGTGTGTGTGTGCATGAGCGCACCTGTGTGTGTTTTGGGGTGGGGTGTTTATTTTTAGTACCCCATGCTGGGGTTCTCTGATGCAGTGTGGGTGTTCAAACACGGTACCTTCTAAAGTGTAGTTCTTTCAAATATAGCCAATGCTGGAAAATGTGACCGCAGTGGTCTCCATCCCTCCATCTCTTTTGGGAAAAAGGAACGCAGCAAAGAAAACAGGACAGAGGAAGGATAAATCGACCACCTTCACATTTTGAAATATAGCGCATTCTTTGCATTCTCCTCAGCATGTCTGCAGCCTTCCTGGCTCATTCCTCAAAGATGTGGGTGATGGCTTGGTCCTCTCAGCTGATCTTCTCTGGGTGCCCACCCATGTCTGACCAAGGTGGAGGGGCCTTCACAGGTTGGGTCTTGATTCTTGGGTAATACAACAAGGACCCCTGACTATTAAGACACCTAATGTCAAGTGCTTTTGTCTTTGTTCCTCGCTATCCTGCAAGGTAGGTATTCTTATTTTACAGCTCAAGAGTAAGTGATCGGTGGCAATCAGGATTCAAACCTAGTACTATTTGGCTACAAACACCCTGCTGTGCTTCCCTAGCAAGCTATGTAGACTCACTTATCGTACCTCCTCTGAACTACAAGCCTTGCTCAGATCTCACCCACTGGGCAGTATCTAGTACAGACAGGCTTAGCCCAAAAGAATACAGCTCAGGGTAAAAGCTCTTCTGGGCTCCAGCAAACACTTCTTGGGGAAAATGCCAGGAAGCCATACTGTGGAGTTAAAAAGAGTTCTGAAATGAGTTACAGGGAAACAGTTCTGGATCCCATTGACTTGTGTGTCCTTGAATAGGTCTGGTCACTTCTCCCAGCATGCTTGTGGATCTGGAGCATTGAAGATCTAGGTCTGGAAGTTCACTGAGAACTGTGATTCATGTTCTGCTGCCTGCATTTTCCCTAATGAAAAGATTGAGGCCCTTCCCTTCACATAGCTAAGCTAGGGCTGTTCAGGTACAAATTCTGCTTGTTGCAGAGGAAGCATCTCTGCCCTGTTGCTTAACACCTATCCTAACTAACAGCATGAGGGCAGACACGAGGGAAAGGTGGGGGTTTGGGCCTGTATAGAGGTCAGCCATGTTGCATGCTCCTATTTTTAAACCAGCAGGTACAGAGGAAACCACTCTCTTGTGAAGTCTAATATTTGTTGGGGGGTTGGAGTTGGGGGATGGAGGAGGGGCTGTTCTGGGCATCAGTTGAGCAGATGCCCAGGATGCCTGGGGGAGACCAGCTTCTCCTACAAATCAGAGCTCTAAATTACAAGGTTTTTACCAACGCGAACAGTTGGGGGAAGTCGTCTGCTCTCATTTGCGTAATGGTTTCTGTCACTGGTGATTAGACACAGGATGAAGGAAAAGAAATTTGACAATTAGGAATGAGCGATCATTAATCTGAATCTGTTAGGAGACAGAGAGGGGAAGGATCCTTATCAATGGCCAACCCAATGTGACGAGACCCTCCCTCTGTCCCCCAGAAATTCTTGGGCCACATACCCTTTCATTGTTTCCTCCACAGGCTGAGCTGTTTCTTAACAAAGGCTGGGTGGGCCCCTTCCCCAGGCTGAGGTAGATACAGGGACAGACATCTAGAGGTGTGAGCTGAGAAGGTGTGTCAAATGCAAGCGATAGGGCAAAGAATAGCAATAGAATGGTTTTGACGTGTTTCTTGTTTGTGGAAAATGTTTTTGTAATCAACACTACAGATACCCCACCTCTGACAAGAATCTGTTAGAGTCCAACACCGAAGGATGTGGAGAGAACCTGCTCTTCTATCCTCCAGGAGCCTCTTTAGTTGGAGAGGAAAGCACACGAAATACCCAGAGGTTATGAAGCCAAGTGTCATGCACCCTGTGAGGACAAGATTAGGGGCTGTTGAGAGAGGAAGAAGATGAGTGGAGAGCAAAGCTCAACCTCCAGGCTCCTCCCGGTCCTTGGGCTCATCAGAGCCCCTGGGCCTCCCCCCTCACATATCATTGTGGCTGTAGTTATGTGGAAGGCCCTGATGTGTGAGCAGGTGATGAGAGGAACAGGCTGAGTGTTAAAAGTGTGAAGAGTCCCTACTTGGATCTTATGTCTCCATGTCACCTTGTCTCTCATCCTTCTGATTCTTCGAAGCTCATGGACAGTATTTGCATCAGTTATTTCTCAGTTTTGTGACTTACATGTTGGTGATTCCTTAGGTGAGAGGCTTTCTCAGGGATTGGAGGCAGGAATGGCGGTGGTGGTGTTTCATTGTCTCCTCAAAGTGGGAACTTAGTATGGATAGGACTGTCTCTCCCCTTGCTAACTTCCCTACCTCTGGGTCTTTTACTGTTCAAAATCCAATGCAGAGGTCAGTAGGACTGCAGAGAGGGGTCCTCAGTGGTCAGTTTTACCCAAACAAGTTGGATATAGGGATACACTTAAGAAATGCTTGTGGACTTCCAGACGCCCTGGCCTTTCTGCCTGTGTCATCTTCCCTTTTTCTGGTACCTCTAGTGCTTCCCTCCAGCCCCAGCCCGCTTCTCTGGTATCCTCTCAAATTGCCTGCTCTAAAGAGATGTTCCAGCTTCCTTGTCCAGAGTACCCCTTCCCCCCCTTCCCCCAGTTTCTCCTCTTCTCCTCTCCCTGCCTAGTCTCTTCTCCAGCAGCCCCGTCACCAAGGTCCTTTTTGTGAACAGTCACTTTCTCAGAAGATGCCTGGCTGAGGTGTTTGGGTTGACTTTCTCTAGGGTCCCTTCGTCTTCCTTTTTTGATCTGCAGTTGTTCTGTGGACCTGTTTGTTGTGTGTCTGCTCTGTTCTCTTGCCATCCAGTCCTTTGTCATGTCTGCACATCCTGGTTTGGCTTTGCTTACTCTGGGAGCCCTTTCTGCTAGTCTTCAGCCAGTTCCATTCAATCCTCATAGGGTTTAGGGTCCTCAGCAGAGTCCTGCTGAGCACTTTTGGTGTGATTCTGTGGGACAAAGCCTCAAACGTGGGCAGCCTTGAGTCCCAAGGGCCTGTGTTTAGTGAGACCTCCAGTGAGGAATGAGAGGAGGGAATCCAGAGTCACAGACAGGGGAGGACCGTTGAGTAGAGACTGAGCAGGAGAGTCCCTAGGAGTAGAGCTGAGCCTGGCAAGCCTAGAGGGAAGAACTGAAGTTTGTGCTTCTGTCTACATGCATTGGTGTGCTTTAGGGTCCAGCAGTTGAGGTTTGGTGGGTGTTTTGCAAATGTCCCCCAGTTGCTCTCAGGTTTCTTTGGTGATGCTCCAAGTCACCAAATTGGCTCACTTCTGTGTTTCAGTATTTGCTGAAAGGGAGAAGCACACTGAGTAGTCATGTGTCAGGAATGGAGGGTCTTAGACGAGAAAGACACGGGAAGCCAGGGTAGCAGGACACAGGGACCCAGTGGTCAGCTTATATAACCAGACTGTCACTTCACTCCTCCAGGTCTTTAGTACAATAGCTGGTTAGAGGAGTTTTAAAAAATTGGGCCTTGCTTTCCCCATCTGAATCTGGTCTTCAGGTGATGTTTTAGGAAGGGGCATGTATCCTTTAACTTCCAGTGAGAAACAGCGTAACAATTTAGTGTATGAAAGCATGGATTTGGGAATCAGATGTATTTGGTTCAGATCTGTAGTTCTGCTACCTACCGGCTGGGCTGGATCTTGTTGATTGAGTTGACCTTTGTGAGCCTCAAGTTTCCTCAACTATAATGATACCTGTGTAGGGAGAGGGAGTGGGTGTTGAAAATATCTACCTCAGGGCTGATGAATTGATGGAAACAATGTTTGTAAAGCTTTAGCACAGTGCCTGGCAAGCACATAATAAATGGCTGTGGTAGTTGTGGTTGTATTTTTTTATGTGACTTATTCAGAAACTCAATTTTAGTGATACCTTCACTCAAAAAAAGCGTAAGGAAGAATTAATTATGCTGGAGAAGTTCATATTGAGATGGGGACAGACAGAAGAGCCTTGGTATCTTAAACCCACCTTGGAGGGAAACAGGGTAGAATCTGATGCCTTCTGCTTGGTCAGCCAGATTTTTCCTCTACACCAGCCCAGGGCCGGCATGAGAAGCTGTTAGGTGCAGGCTCTCCTTAGACTCTGAGGGCTGAAGGCAGCTGGATGAGTGTCCATTATACCTGAAGAAGCTATTGCCAGCCTTATACCATTGCAGCAGCTAAGTCAGGCCCCCTCGGTGCGATGTTATTTCATGTATTTAAGTTATGCATGTGGTTATTCTAGGACAGAAGGGCATTCAGAAGAGAATTCAGAAAAATACAAGACTGGGATCTTTACTAGCTACCATTCGTGGAGCCTCTGGAGCATTTCTGTTCCAGACCCAGGGCCCGTCTCTACCCACTTGTGCTCAGTTCATTGCGGCCATCAAGCAGGCAGTTGGTGTCCCAGGTCTGCAGAGGAGAAGCACCTGACAGGCTCAGGTGTTCACAGGCTTCCTGCAAGAAGTCACACAGTCTAAGCTGATTCATGGAAGACAACCAGGGTTTGGGAGAAGTGAAAGGCTTAAGTTTCTCCTCTGGCTTATCTCTCTCCCAGTTCCCCCAAGCAAACACTCTCTTCCTCTGTGTTTAAGCGTTTTAGGAATCACTTCTAGGAAGGAGCTAGACAGTGGACCCCCAAAAGAAGAAAACCCTTTGGTTGTCCAGAGAAACCTTTGAAAATCGTTTTGGTTGTCAGCCCAGGTTTGTCCTGGAATGCAAATGGATTTGACTTGCTCAGTTGTAACCCCATCACTGCCTTCTCAGAAGACTGCATTCTGGCCTTTGGAGTTACACTCTGCCTCCCTGCGCGGAAGAGATGCTAGATCCAGTATTTGGGCGTCAGCCCGAGATGTACTCTGATTGCCTGGAATGCTCAGCCTTCTCCACGCTGATACCCACTGATCTCCTAGGTTCTGCCTTCACCCCCTGCCACTGCCCTCCCCACTGTGAGCCACTCATATCCCTTTGCATCTGACCCTGGCTTCCAGCCCTGTGGGTGAAGAAGACCTCTCTAGCAGGTGCCAAGCCATCTTTGGACTTCAGGCCATTCTGTAGTCACTTTGCAGTCACATCTAGATGTCTTTCGCCCTGGACCTTGGCAGCCTTTCCTTTGGCCAAAGAACATGTTGCTGTGTTTTTTTTCAGTTTACTTAAAACTTACTTGGTCATTGAGGTCAGTCCTGCTCTTCAGGAAAGCTCTACCACTGATCTCCAAATCCAAGCTACTTCTGAGCTAGGTTCTGTTACCTCTTGAATGTGTAGTGTGTGGTGCAATATAGGGTCATGGTTGAGAATGAGGACTTGGCATATTTGGCTTTGAATCCTAGGTCTGTCATCTTATGTGACCTTGAGCAAATGACACTGCCTGAAACTTCATATATATGGGTATAAATTACCTACCTTGTTAAGGTTACATGAAATCAAGTATGTAAAGAAAGGCTTAGCAGGGTGAATGTTCCATAGCTCAGACTCATTTGTCATTGTACCTAGCCTTGTCTCTCAAAGCCTTTACTTCTCTTCCCATCTCGCTTTCTGACAAATGTCCTGCTTCTACTCCCAGAGCAAGTCTAGTTGTCAGGTCATGAGCAGAACAGAGATAGGAGCACAAATTTCCTGCTCGTGTTACCATTTCCTACCCCTTGTTGAGTTTTCCTGGTGGCTCAGACAGTAAAGAATCCGCCTGCAATGCTGGAGACCTGGGTTCAATCCCTGGGTTGGGAAGATCCCCTGGAGGAGGGCATGTCAGCTCACTCCTGTGTTCTTGCCTGGAGAATCTCCTCATGGACAGAAGAGCCTGGCAGGCTACAGCCCATGGTGTTGCAAAGAGTCGGACACGACTGAGCAACTAAGCACCCCTTCTTGGTGATCTCCAACTTATTTTTTACAAGGACTCTACTATACTGCCATTGCTGGGGAATGATCTTCTGATAGTTGTTTTCAATTATATTAAAAATACCTGAAACACACTGTCAGTGAAAATTAAAAACCTCAGACCTGCTGCCACAAAGGGGATCAGAGGCACTGAAAGTGTGTGGGCTGTCGGCACAACAGGTGTAAGGTGGGTGTGGCAGGGGCATGGGGGCAAGGAGGTTGGCACAGAAGCTGCCATGCTCATCTAGAGGTAGCACATGGGCTTGTTAAATTCCCCTCCAAGTTTTTGAATAGTGAGCTTTTGATTTGTTGGAGCAAAACCCCACCCACTTTACAGTCAGTACAGTCATTGTTTTCATGGGCCTTATGTGATGTTTTTGACAAGAATGGAGGCATTGGATGCGACTCCTGGGCTTAAATCCCTATTGTCCATTTCTTAACTATACTCTCTTAAGTCTCTGTCTCTGCCATTTCACCTGTGAGGGGTTGAAAATAGCACATGGCTTGCAACATTGTTAGGAGCGTTTGTGATGATTTTTTTTTAATTGGAGGATAATTGCCCCACAATACTGTGCCAACCCTTGCCACACATCAACATGAATCAGCCACACAGGCACATGCATGTCCCTCCCTCCCAAACCCTCCCCCACTCCTCCACTCCCATCCCAGCCCTCTAGGCCATTACAGAATACCTGTCCAAACTCTGCATCACACAGCAAATTCGCACTTGCTGTCAGTTTTACATATGGTAATGTATATGTTTCCATGCTATTCTCTCATGATTTTAAAAATATGTATATATTTAACTGCACTGGGTCTTAGCTGTAGCATGTGGGATCTAATTCCTCAACCAGGGATTGAACCTGGGCCCCCTGCATTGGGAACGTGGAATCTTAGCCTCTGCACCACCAGGGAAGTTCCGTGTGATGATGTTTTTAAAACACTCAATTCAGTATGGGCACTCAGAAAATGGTTTATTATGAAGACTCAGTATTTAGTTAGTACTTGGAGGGCTGGGCTTTTTTAATCCTCCCCTGACCCTGAAGTTAATATGTGAAGTGGAATCACAGATATATTGGGGTGGGGGAAGCAAAATGGAAAAGATCAGGTTGTGAAAGACAAAGTCTGTGAAAGGCAGAGATGGGGACAAAGATGGGTTGGCTAGGATGGGGTCTTAAGGAACAGAAGCAGAGACCTAGGCTCTAGATTACCATCTGATTCATTCTACCATCTGGTTTATTGTACCATTCCTGTAGAATGAAGGAAATGGGGCAGGAGGGTGTCTGGATGACACGCTGTGGCTAAGTGGAAGGAACACAAGGCTCAGGGGCCATGAACCTATGTGTGACTCTCAGATGCTTTTCATAGGCTGGGTGACTTTGGACACACTTGTCTCCATGCTTCAGTCTCTTCCTTAACAGTGGCTAGTATGACTACTGCCTCCTTCACGGGGTTGATGGGACAATATATGTGAGCATGCTGTCTAAACTGAGCACTGTCTGTGGTGGTTGGGGTCAGGGTTTAGAGAGCTTTCCCAGAGTGGTGGGTCACAGAATTGCAGGAGTTCACAGATAAGAGCCTCTCACATTTTCAACAGGAGACAGTAAAGCAATGTTGTTTCCCACCTAAACACTGTCCTTTCACTCTGCTAACATTTGTTTGCTAAGGATCCTGTTTTGGTTTAAGAAGGAAAAGCAGTGTGCTGACAAAGGCTGTGAGTTTTGGAGTTCTGTGGATTAGGTTTGAATCAGTTTCACCACTCCCAGTGCTGAGATGGTCAGATTACTTATACTGTCTCTGAACTTCGCTTTCTTAGCAGGCCCCTTTGAGTGGCTATTAGGAATGAATGAGCTGGACATGAGTTGTTTACCTCAAGTAAACAACTCGATGATTAGTACCTCCGTAGTAATTAGTGAACGGAGAAGGCAATGGCAACCCACTCCAGTACTCTTGCCTGGAAAACCCCATGGACGGAGGAGCCTGGTAGGCTGCAGTCCATGGGGTCACTAAGGGTTGGGCACGACTGAGCGACTTCACTTTCACTTTTTACTTTCATGCATTGGGGAAGGAAATGGCAACCCACTCCAGTATTCTTGCCTGGAGAATCCCAGGAACAGAGGAGCCTAGTGGGCTGCCGTCTATGGGGTCGCACAGAGTTGGACACAACTGAAGCGACTTAGCAGCAGTAGCAGCAGCAGTAGTTAGTGAAAGTTGCTCAGTTGTGTCCAACTCTTTGCGACCCAATGGACTATACAGTCCATGGAATTCTCCAGGCCAGGATACTGGTGTGGGTAGCCTTTCCTTTCTCCAGGGGATCTTCTCAACCCAGGGATTGAATCCAGGTCTCTCGCATTGCAGGCATATTCTTTACCAGCTGAGCCACAGGGAAGCCCAAGAATACTGGAGTGGGTAGCCTTCCCGACCCAGGAATCAAACCAGGGTCTCCTGCATTGCAGGAGGATTCTTTACCAACTGAGCTATCAGGGAAGCCTCCCTAGTAAGTGCCCAGTAAATATAAATTCCCTTTCCTTTCTCTTCAGTTCAGTTCAGTCGCTCAGTCATGTCCAGCTCTTTGCAACTCCATGGACTACAGCAGCCCAGGCTTCCTTGTCCATCACCAACTCCCAGAGTTTGCTAAAACTCATGTTCATCAAGTTGGTGATGCCATCCAATCATCTCATCCTCTGTTATCCCCTTCTCATCCTGTCTTCAATCTTTCCCAGCATCAGAGTCTTTCCCAGTGAGTCGGTTCTTAGCATCAGGTGGCCAAAGTATTGGAGCTTCAGCTTCAGCATCAGTCCTTCCAGTGAATATTCAGGTCTGATTTCCTTTAGGACTGACTGGTTTGACCTCACAGTTCAAGGGACTCTAAAGAGTCTTCTCTAGTACCACAGTTCAAAAGCATCAATTCTTCGGTGCTCAGCTTGCTTTATGGTCCAACTCACATCCATATGTGACTACTGGAAAAACCATAGCTTTGACTAGATGGACCTTTGTCGGCAAAGTAATGCCTCTGCTTTTTAATATGCTGTCTAGGTTGGTCATAGCTTTTCTTCCAAGGATCAAACATCTTTTAACTTCATGGCTACAGTCACCATCTGCAGTCATTTTGGAGCCAAGAAAAAGTCTGTCACTGTTTCCATTGTTGCCCCATCTATTTGCCATGAAGTGATAGATCTGGATGCTATGATCTTAGTTTTTTGAATGTTGAGTTTTAAGCCAGCTTTTTCACTCTCCTTTCACTTTCATCAAGAGGCTCTTTAGTTCCTCTTCACTTTCTGCCATAAGGGTGGTGTCATCTGCATATCTGAGGTTATTGATATTTCTCCCGGAAATCTTGATTCCAGCTTGTGCTTCATCCAGCCCAGCATTTCACATAATGTACTTGACATATCAATTAAATAAACAGAGTGACAATATACAGCCTTGACATACTCTTTCCCAATTTGGAACAGTCTTGTTCCATGTCCAGTTCTAACTGTTGCTTCTTGACCTGCATACAGATTTCTCAGGAGGCAGGTAAAGTGGTCTGGTATTCCCACCTGTTTAAGAATTTTCCACAGCTTGTTGTGATCCAAACAGTGAAAGGCTTTGGAGTAGTCAAAAAGCAGAAGTAGATGTTTTTTTTGAACTCTCTTGCTTTTTCTATGATCCAATGGATGTTGACAATTTGATCTCTGGTTCCTCTGCCTTTTCTAAATCCATCTGGAAGTTCTCAGTTCCCTACTGTTCCTTTAGGAAGCATCTAGTTTACCCAGTAAAAGGAACTCAGTTGTCCATGCCTTAGTGTGAACAAGTAATATCAGAATTCCCTTGTCTAGGATGAGATCAGTTACCCTAAGGAGTATGAGAAAGAATTTAGGGAGAAGAGTGCAGGGCTCTGCTATATTGGAGCTGGAGTAGGGGTTCTCTGTCATCTCATTGGCATGGGGGTGGGTGAAGAAACCATGGTGTTGAGAAATGAGTTTGAAGAAAGAAGGTGGGTGCTGAATGCTAGAGGGAAAAGTCAGTCGATGAGGAGGCTGTGTGGAGTGAAAGACAGGGACAAGTCGGTGAACTATGGATGAGATCAGAGTTCTGCCAGGAAAACCTTAGAAATTGTGACTACAAATCAAAGTTGTGAGGAAAGTCTTACATTCAGCCTTCTGTCATCTTAATACCTCTAAAACTTGTGGTCTTTCCAGAAAGGAAGAATATAAAAAGAAACAGAAATCTTCAAGATGGAAAGCCTTTTAAGTGTTTTCAGAGCCGAGGAAATGCACGACCTAAACAAGGTATCTGACAGCCTAGGTGGGGTTCCAAATGTCTGAGAAAATGTAGTAGGTACTGAAGCACACGAAACTCAGGGATAGGAGCTGGGGACCAACTCATTAGGTAATGGAAGCCCTGTGATAAGGCTTTCAGAGACAATAAGGAATTTCTGGGTCCCTTTTTAGAATATAGTCAGCAGCCCAATCAGTGTTTCTGGTTGTTTTACCATCTTAACCATCTGAGAAGGCAACCTCTAAAATATATTGGGCAGTATCCGTTGTTTCCTTGACAGGAAAGCATCTTTTAACTCTGGAGAACTTAGAATGAAGGATAGGCATGTTTAAGAACATGGAACCTGCAGCATTACTGTGTTTACTTGAATCTTTTTAAATCCTTTAACATAAGAGGGAGAATTTGCCTTTTAGTTTGATAGGTTTACCTTATAATATCAACTAAAGAGTGTTGAATAATTTATTTAGGCTTTAATTTTAAGTTGAAATCTTGCCAAGTCTCTGTTGTTTTGGAAGATTTGAAATGATTTGAGATTTGCTGTATTAGTGTGATTTATTGGTGATATGATAAGTACTTGGGAAGGTTTGTTTTAGTCAGATAAATGAAGTACTTAAGGAAATAAAATATATTAACCTTACATAACTCCTTTGTTTTATAAACAATAAGGTTTGCAAGCTGAACTTAACAGCTTAGGCAAGAACTAGGATTTTGAATATGAACTTTGAAAATTGATTATGACTCTTAATTTCTGGATAATTATTTTCTACACACAAAAGTATCCCTAAACACAAAAGTATCAGACACCTCCCAGGGAAACTGCATGTAGCATTAGTATTATAACAGACCCACCCACTCAGCCTATCCATGTACCACTCATTCTTCAAGCACTGGCAGCAGTTAAGATGGCCACCGTGGGTCAAATCATAGCTACAGACATGGGTTTTCAAAGTTTTTGGAGTTGGTTGGCAACATTTAGGATAAACTTGAAAAACAAAAACTTGGTTTCTCTGGAAAATTAGAAGATCTGGCAACAGTTAAATCACATTTCTCATTTGACAACAGTTGGCTCACGCTGAGTATCTACCACCACTTTGGGCACATTCCTTCCAGTTTGCCAGTCACCACTCTTCACTTTGGTACCTAATAACTGGTTTATCTCACCTCTGTGACCTGTGTGACTGACTTTTTTGCATGCCACCTCCGAACTAGAGATTTTTCAAGGTTCCTAACAGCTGATTGATAGCTGAGGGAAAGGCTCAGGAAAAGTGCAGTCCCTGCCCGCCTCTCTATTCTCATTGTCCCTACCCTGGCTGGGCCATCTTTTCCCATCTATGTGGCCCTAGGTCTGGCTTCAGCCCGTGGAGGAAATACACTAGAAGTTCCCTGGCTCAAACTTCTCCACATTTGCTGCTCTTGGCTATAACCAGACTGCTTCCAGATATTCTCTTGCCCTATCTGCCTGGGCTCTGATCTCACATCTCAGTTGATGTGAACTTCCTGCTTACCTTGGTTATTTAACCACAGCCTCGCTTTAGGGTTTAGGGCTCCCAGGCTCTGCTTTATGAAGCTCCCATAGTTGACTAGACCTGGTCTGTCAGGCTTGGTTGTGAATCTTCCAGTTCAGACTCCCAAATCCCAACCATCTCTACCATCACTGCTCACTCACTGGGCAGTGTGGTTACTCAGCTGAGGAATGGAGGACTGTTGAAGGTTCAGGAGACATGGGAGGTGAGGTTGGAAGTATTTGCACTTTCAAGAGAAGGATGGAGGCTGAAGCCAATCACAGTGTAAGGAGGCAGACAGGAGAAGGCTTTTTAAGTGAGGGAGGCCAGCAAGCCTAGTTGTAGACAGAGAAGGCAGCAGAAGAGAGAGAATTCAGGTGTGAGAAGAAAGTCACAGAGGAGGCGCAGGGTGATAGGATAGGAAATAGCAATAGTTGGTGACACCCAGGGAGATTCTGAAGCTTAGATGCATCTTAACACCTCGAGAGTTGCAGGAGTGGGCACCGGTGGAGTTCTGCAGTCCCCTAGAGTTAGGGTTAAGTAAATGAGGTTAGGAGAGTAGAAAGAGGGCATGGCCATGATTGGGCCAGCCCTGGCATAAGAGAAATTTCCAGCGGTGCAGCCAGCAGCGTCTCTCAGTATCTGTAGACATAGTAGAAACATCTGAACCAAATGGTCATGAAGCTTGGTGAAAACGAGACCCAGTGAAGGTTGATATTGGATCCACATCAGCCTAGACTAGAAAGATGTCTGCAGCAGTATGCCTTAGGGCTCAGTCTGGGCCTGTGTCCTCTGACATTTTTATTGACAACTGACCAAGGCGGCAGGCTCATCAAGTTTTCAGGTGATAGAGCTAGGAGGGGCAGCTAATACTTTGCATGAAAGAGTCAGGATTCAAAACGATTTCAACAGGCTGGAACACTGGGCTGGAACCAACAAGATTAAATTTAACAGGGATAAATGTAGAGTCCTGCACTTAGGTTAAAACAAAATCAATGACATAAGTACTGGGTGGGGGGAGCGGACCAAGCTTGACAGCGGTTCATGAAGAAAAGACCTGGGGGGTTTGGTTGACTGTAAACTCAATATGAGTCAGCTGTATGATGTGACTGCTAAAACCTCAAATACCATCATGAACTGCATTAACCAAAAAGGAGCAGCCAAATAAAGGGAAATGCTTACCCCACTGTTTTCTGAGACTGTCAGGCCACCTCTGGAATACTGGGTCCAATTCTGAGGTCCATTTTCCTAAGGAGGTCGGTGACAAGAGAGAATATTTTGAACAAGCAGCCAGTGTGGTGTTAGGCTTGAATACTGCCAGAAAGTTTCCAGAAATTCTGTGGTGCTGAGGTTCTGGGATGAAGGGCAGAAGTGACCCCTGGCAAAGATGGTTGTATCTGGAGCACTTTCCTGCTACTTGGGAGGCTTCCCTAGTAGCTCAGACAGTAAAGAATCTTCCTGCAATGCAGGAGACCCGGGATCAATCCCTGGATTGGGAAGATCCCCTGGAGAAGGAAATGGCAACCCACTCCAGTATTCTTGCCTAGAGAATTCTATGGACAAAGGAGCCTGGCGAGGTACAGTTTCTGGGGTCGCAACAGTCGGACGTGACTTGACGACTGACACACACGGGGACCTACTTTTCCTCACTTCCTATGGGTACCCAGAGGCATTGGCCTGCGAATTTCATCCTGGATTTCCCGAAGTCGGGCAACTGGGGGTCACTTAGAAGGGGTCTAGGATAGGGATCAGTGTGAGAGCAGGTAGAGAAACGGGGCAGTGTGGCAGTAAGGAATCTGCATGCTTGGACCTCAGCAACACCTTCCCAGCGTCCTTCCCAGGACATGTAGTCCTCACTTCTGTCACAGCGTGGCGCCCTCACTCCATGCCGAGATCCCTAGTCCACAGCGGGAGCCAAATGGGCAGCAAGGCCGCAGCTGCCCTTCCTGCACTCCCCACTGCAGGGAGCCCGCGGGGCCGTTCTGCTGATGTGTGACTGGCCTGAGGCTCCCGTGTGGCAAGAAGACAAACAGACGTGGAATTCAGGTGTGGCTCCTGTTACAGCTGAGCATTCTGGCCTGAGCTACTATGCACGCAGCCTCTTGTCTGCCCTGGCACAGAGCCCAGCGTGCAGAGAGGTGATCCTCTGGCAGGAGGGCTCCTTGGCACCAAGAGCTTCATTTCTGTGGAGTCATGGACCAACCCAAATCTCCTGCCATGGGCTGGCCAACTGACTGTTCGCAATTTACCTAAACCAAGTTTTGTTTGTCTTGAGTTCCTTAACTACTTGAAGTAGAATAACACTGCCAAGTTCATAGAGTTGTTAGGACTGAATGAGTCAGGCGTCTAGGGCAATGATTCTAAACAGTTACAGGAATCACCCAGAGGAGCTTGTTGAAAGTATAGATTTGTGGCTCTACCAGCAGTCATTTGGTAGTTCTGGATGAAGCTCAGGAATCTTTTTAGTCAGCTCCTCAGGTGATTCTGATGTCCATGGCATTCTGAGAAACTGACCCAGGACATACAAGACGACCTCGTATGCATTAGTTCTGTTTCTCAGAGCACACAAGGACAGTGTGGTGATCAAGAGTACACAGTCTTTCTCTCTAGATTATTTAGCCAAGATGTTGGGAGGAGGAGGATGGGTCTGGGGACAGGGACACAATGTTTAAGCCCAGAATGGGTGTTTGAGACCTGAGGAGGCTGATGTAAGGAGGGCCATAGAGGAGCTGGGGTGCTGGCATTGTTGGAGAGTGATGGGGGTGTGTCAGTGTATTGTAATGCTGAATGTAATGTGTTGTTGAAGGGAATGAGATCAAAGTGTACTGGGGGGAAGGAGCAGAGAGGGTGTGTTGGGGTACATTGGCGTTTTCTTGAGGAGCTGGAGCTGGAGGTTTGTTACATCTTGATGGGGCCACGAAGATGAAGTGGTGGAGACTGTGATGCTCAGTGAAGCCCCACGGGGGCAGTCATGCTTCGTGATTTATGGTGAGACATCAAGCCCAGGCTTCTGACTATTCTCTTTTTGGTTCTAAGAGGGGAGGTGAATACTCCTTAAGGTTCTGGGGGAACTTTTCTGCTCCCAGAATGTACCAGCGAAATGTGTGTATGTGTGTGTGTGTGTGTGTGTGTGTGTGTGTGAGAGAGAGAGAGAGAGAGAGAGAGAATGGGGAGGGGAAGGTGAGCCTATGTGATGAGATTTTGAAAAGTCTCCCTGAATTTCCTGACTTACTTGAGGAGAGGGAGTCAGTTTCTGCTCAGTCAGTTTCCTCTCCCCTGCCTTCACATACAGAATAATGTTAGACCTGCCTGGTTTCTCTTGGGGTTCAACTCGCCAAAAGGGGGCACTCTTGTCAGCTGCTCATGAACATGAGGATGTCTCCTGACTGAAAACACCTTCCAGAAGCTCTGAAGATCTTCCCAGAGGAACATTCTAGAAAGAATCCTCAAATTTCAAATCCTTGGACACTGGAATTAGAAGAGATCTTAGATGCCACCTGATGCAGTCTCCCTCAGTTTGGTCCTGGAAGGACCTTGTGAGGACACCCTACTTTCTAAGCCTTTGGATATCCCAAAGCATGGTGGGGGAGACAACTCATACGTTACCTAGGGAAAGGGGGGCTCCTTAGAGTCAGGTAGGGGTTTGTGGGTTCTGCTGGTAAACACCTAGGAGGTCAGAGGTAGGTGAGAGCCTATAGAGGGCTCCTTAGAGCCAGGCAGCTGGAGCTACACCTTAAAATGGGTGGAATTTATTTTTAGTTACATTTGTTCAATGATTCTATGAAAATTAAGGAAACAAAAAATACTGGGATGAGAGGGTGAGACATCTGTCTATAGCGGAGCCTGAATCCATCTGAGGTTTGGAAGACTGTAGAGAGACCACCTTGCTTAGAGAGCTGGGACCACTGTCAGAGCAGAGTAAGTGAAGAAGACGGAGTGGTCTGGCTGTGGTGGGAGGGGCGAGACTGGAAGCCAGAGGAAGGCTACTGGGGGTTGGGCTCTCAGCAGGGATGGTGAGGGTTGAGGCTTGAGGAGCAGTTGAGAGCACCCAGTACTCTTGCCTGGAAAAATCCCATGGATGGAGGAGCCTGGTAGGCTGCAGACCACGGGGTCGCGAAGAGTCGGACATGACGGAGCGACTTCTCTTTCACTTTTCACTTTCACACATTGGAGAAGGAAATGGCAACACACTCCAGTGTTCTTGCCTGGAGAATCCCAGGGACGGGGGAGCCTGGTGGGCTGCTGTCTGTGGGGTCGCACAGAGTCGGACATGACTGAAGCGACTTAGCAGCAGGAGACAGAAGAGAGAAGAGGTTTCCAGGGCCAGGTGTGAACATACTTCCCATCCAGAGAAGCACTGCTCAAGGAAGCAGGAATGGAACCCAGAGAATGGAGGCCATTGAGCTGGAGAGAACATAGGAGCGGCAGTCAGAGCTCAAACTCCAGTAGCCTCATTTGGTATAAGAAGCAGGTAAGTGAAGGTCCTTAGAGTTGGTGATTAAGAGGTCAGCAGAATAGTAGGGGTTAAAGAGTGAGTTTGTGGATAAGAAATGGGGCAATAAGTGTAGACCATTCTGGGTTATCCTTTGAGAAATATACAGAGGGCTGGAGATGGGCTGAAGTCTGAAAAACAAGCTGCAGCAAAGCTTTATGAGCCTGGGGGAGGACAGGGGAGAAGGAGCTTGGAGAGGAAGAGATTGAGAGGTTGGAGAGCTTGGACAGTTGGAGAGGAAGAGATTGAGCAGACACTGGGAAGAGCCATGTTGTAGACAGGGATCGAACCTGCATCTCCTGCTTTGGCAGGTGGATTCTTTACCACTGAGCTGCCAGGGAAACCCATCCATGAATTAGGTAGATGCTATTATTATTATTACTACTTTATAAATGAGGAAATTGAGGTTCAGAGAGGGAAAGTAACTTAGTTGATTGAGGCCACCCAGCCAGTCGATGTCAGAGTTAAGTGTTTGGTTTTTCTGATTCCCAAGCATGTGCTTTCTGCTGTGCCTTTTAATCACTACTTACTAGGTAAGTGACCTTGAACAAATTAATTTCTTCCTCACTTTCTTCATCTGAAAAGAAGGGATAATAATGCTAGCTCACAGATTTTTGTGAGGCTTAAGTAGATTAATATATGAAAAGGACTTAAAACAGGGTCTAGTACATAAAAAGTGCTACGTAAGAGGATGCTGCCATTATTATTTGTCATTATCCTCATAGCCTCCAGCCAGAAGCTAAGAACTTATAGAGAAGTGAAAGGAGATCTTGGAACATACAGGTAATTTACAAAGGATCAAGTAGTGGGAGAAAAGTGAGAGAACCGTATCGTACCAGTGGTTCTCAACCAGGGATGTTTTTCTTGATGTGGCCAGGAGGAGCTCCTGGGTTTTGGTGGAATCAGGAGTGTTAACACTGTGCAGTCATTTCCCAGTTGAGAATGTGCAGGAGAAGCTTAGCTAGAAAGGATGCTTGGTATTAATTCCAATTCCAATTCCAGAGACTGGGAGCAGCTCAAACAAGTGTCGGGAGGAGCTTGAAGATCTGCCTGGCTGGGGAGAATTAGACTCTTGGAAGCAAGTGTTCCTGGAGGGAAGGGAAGGGTTAGGGCTGCAGAGGAGGCTGAGAGCACATCCTAGAAGGTAAGACTGAGGGCTCTGGACACTGAGCAGAGAAATGGAAAGCCGTGGGGTTCTGGGTGAGAGCATGGCATACTTAGGGAGACCACTCATGCAGTCAGGGAAGACAGTGGGTAAGAGGGGGAGAATCTGGACCAAACCCTGGAAGAAAGACTCATGAATTGGACTAGATTTGGGGCTGATTTATGCGAATAAGCAGCAACCTAAGGGACACTTGAAGGAAAACTCCCAGTGTGAAGATGCATGAATGGAGAGTGGGCTGAACCTGACCTAGCAGACACATGACCTAGGAGAGAATTCTGGGAGAGGTGAGCTGGTTTGGGACTCAGGTGGTCACAGTGAATTTAGTGTGTAGTGATAGGGAATCTGGAAGGAGATGTCTAGTGAGGAACTGGGGATGCTGGTTGAAAGTCAGGACTGAAGTACCGATTTGGGAGTCATTAATCCACATTATTGAGTACGCTCAATACACATATAAAAGAGGGCCCCTTTGAGGGTCATTCCTATGGGGTTGCTAGTTGAATTTAAAGTCCTGCTTGTAGATAAGTTGGTCATGGGAGAGAGTGTAGAGAGGAAAGCACTGAAAACCTTCAGACTGAGCCTTGGCCCCTTCTACAGGTAAGAAGAGTTGCTGGGAGAGAATCAGAGAGGTTGGAGAACTAGGAGAGGTCAGAAAGCGTCCAGGAGGGCATCACCAGCGCCAGATACCCCAGAGAAGAGGCCTGGGGCTGACTGCTTCCAGAGCAAGTGACTTCAGGACAGCAGTAGGTGGAGGCCAGAGATAGGCAGAGGGGCCGCTAAAGGAGGGAGGCAGTGGGTAAGGATGGCTGGTGGGCTGGAGAAGTTTGGGAACTCAAGGAAAACGAGAATCGAGGTTCCCGAGGCAGGTTGTTGTAAAGCGGGTATGTGAGACAGAGGAGACACTGAGACTGAGGGAGCAGGAGCGGAAGCACCCCTCTGAGCTGAGGGGCTCCCGAAGAGCCACCCCCACCGCAGGTACGAAGTAGGAGAGTTCTCCTGGCTCCACTCCTGGCCTTTCTCTGCTCCTCTTTTAACCCCTAGTTTAGGCTATTATTTCCTCTTTCCCTGCCTCAAGAAACAGAGAAAAACAGCCCATGTCATGTAACTATCTTGATTTATCTGGCCTTTCCACCCTGCCCTCCAGAGTCAGCGATTCTCACCTCCTGTACCCTCAGCCTTCCCTTCTCCAGGATAAAGTTCAGTTCCTGTAAGGAGACTGGACTACAGAGTTTTTTCCTTTTTGCCATCCTCAGTGCACGTGGGCTTTTCAGAAAGCTTGTGGGCCACCCTGTGCCCTTCTCCCCCTCCCCCATTGTCTTCTGCTAACCCTATTCAGGCAGGACTTGCCTTTTTTTGTATGTTGCTTTGATCACAGTCCCTTCTGAGAAATGGTTCCCTATCCCTCCCCCACCAACTCCCTGGTCTCTGAGTCTGTCACCAGACTTAGGAATCAGCAGAGGATGTTGAAAACTCCTCTCCTCGAGGAATCCTCCACCAATTGGCCTCATTCAATTCTTATTGCTACTTCCTCTGTCGATTTTGCAGATGGGGGTCCACTTAGATAACTTTGCAGATAAAAAGCAGCACGTGCTCTGGCATCTTCCTGTTTTGGAACTATTCTGCTTCTGTTGTAATATTCCAGAAGGCAGCTAGAGATCGCCTAGTTCAGGGATTTCAAATTTAAAATTTAGAACCTTCAATTCTAAATACACACACACACGCATACACACAGATAAAAGCAGAAATGCTGTGGCTGAAGTTTTTTGCTCACCTTTGCTCCCATCCTTGCCCACAGCAGCGTGGGTACTCCCGAGCGCCTGGAGCTCCACAGATGTCTTCATTTACAGGTGAGGAAATGAGGCCCAGAGAAATGAAGAGACTTGCCCAGAGTCACACAGCAAGAGCAAACACTCAGGAATTCCCCATGATCTTCCCAGTTCTGGCATTCTAGGACTTATTAACTAGCCAAGCTGTCCCTCTAGTGTTCTGTTATGTACTTTGTGTTTGTCATTCAGTCATTTAGATGTTTATTGAGCACCTGCTATGCGCTGGGTACAGGGTAGGCCCTCAGGACTATTAGGTAGCAGTCCTGGGAGTCAGTGAAAGCAAAAGCAGACACTGCTCTCATAGGGCCTTCAGTCCAGTGGTGGAAACTGAAAAACTGTATCTGTGAAGAGCACCATAATGGAGGGATCAGCCGTTTAATAAGGAGGGCTTATAAGTGCCATGTCAGTCCTTTGGGGCTTTTAGAACAAAACACATAGACTGAGGCGCTTATAAACAACAGAAATTTATTTCTTACTGTTTCAGAGGCTGGGGAGTCCAAGATCAAGACACCAACAGGATTAGTTTCTGTTGAGGGCCCCCTCCTTGTTCATAGATGACTGTCTTCTCACTGGGTCCGCACACTGCAGAAGGGCAAGGGAGCTCTCTGGAATCCCTCTCATAAGGGCACCAATCGCCGCCCAAAGGCCCCACCTCCAGATACCATCATAGTGGGGATTAGATTTCAACGTATGACTTTGGAGGGGTGCACAGACATTCAGTCTATAGCATGAGGGATTTAACCTAGTGAGCAAGTGACCTGAAGCCAAAAGCTGAATGTAAACTAGGAGAACAGAGGAGAGAAGAGTTCCAGGTGGAGGCAGCAGTGTAAGCAAAGCCCAGTGGAAGGAGGGAGCTGAGTGGGATGAGGAATGAAAGGAGCCCAGCGTGACCTGAACGTAGGAAGTAGGGCTGTGGCTGGGCAGGCATACAGGCGCTGTGTATAAGGTGGCAGTGCAGGCTGTTGAGAAGTACTGGAATTAGATTTGTGTTTCGGAAACTTGTTTCCAGTTGCAAAAGCAACTGAATGACTTGTGCCCAACCCTGTCCCAGCTGGGTTCCTTTCATTTCATCTCCTCCTTCTGTCTGCTTTTCTGACCTCAGTTACATGCTGCTTGGGGTGGTACTAGCAGAGTTTGTTTCTGTTTTTTATGGCATATGCATTTCAGCTCTAAGGTATATGTGTGCAGTGTGGTGTGTGAATGTGCTATGATTGTATCATTTATTCATTCAATAAATATTAAGTTATTGAGTGCCAAAGAATCTGCCTGCCAAAGCAGGAGATGCTAAGAGATGCAGATTTGATCCCTGGGTTAGGAAGAGCCCCTAGAGTACGAAATGGCAACCCCCTCCAGTATTCTTGCCTGGAAAATTCCATGGACAGAGGAGCCACGTAGGCTACAGTCCACAGGGTCACAAAGAGTCAGACATGACTGAAAAGCTGAACACGCATACTTGAGCCAGGTACCATCTGATTATCATTATGGGCAGCCAATGAGCTGAGTGGTAGCGTGTCCTAGTGTGTGATGTTGGTGTCTTGTGTCATCATGTGTGGGTGCCTGTGTGTGAATGTGTTGACTGTGTGCTCTTAATGATGGTCACTGCAGGTGGCTGTGTTACCACATGGCTATTGGTGTATGTCTCCCCTAGGTGTCCTTGTATGTGGCTGTCATTATGGGTGTTGTGTGTTGCTCCGTATAACAACAGTGGGTGTGGCTGAGGGTGTGGGTGTGTTGCTGTGCAGTGTGAATGTAGGACTGTCAGTGTATGGCATGCATGGCCTGGCCAGGTGAGGCTTGGTGTGTGATGTGTGTGCGTGTCAGTGGGGGACATGGGAGACCCCCATCTCCCGCCATAAATCTGGAGGAGAATGAGCTTCCTGGACTGTTGGAGGCACTCTTGGTGGCCCCCGGATGATTGATGCAGGAATGGAGCCTCCGCCTGGCGGGGCCCTGGGACGTTGGGGAGCTGGAGCCTCCCCCACTGGTGCTGGAGGGAGAGGGGTGATAGGGGCGACTAGGCGGCTCTGGACTGGCCAGACGAAGCCAGATTAATAAAGAGGGACCTGGGGGAGGGAAGGCCAGGGCGGCGGCTGCACAGGAGGCAGCTGAGATGAAAGCAGCCCGACTGGTGAGCAGGCAGGTGGCCTCTCCCCTGCCCTGTCAGCACTTTTTAATGTCCCCCTGGTTAGAGTGTGCAGGAGGACTGGGGCGAGGGGAGCCAGAGCTCACCTTTCCCAGGCCCTGGGGGAGGGGCTGGGGTTGCTTTTGGTGGGGTGGGAGGAAAGTGGTCAGAGGTGTAACTGAGAGGAAGAGCCTGGCTCATGCCCTAAACGCTGTCCCCTAAACACTTACCTTGGCTTAGGCTATCCAGGGATGGTAAGGTTAGGAAGCAGCTGGAGAAACAGAAAACCAGAAAGGGGGGTAGAAGGGGGTGACCGTGTGTACAAATGTGGGCACAGCACATGCAGGTTAGTCAGGTGGGAGTGTGTGTATGTCTGTGTGTGTGTGTGAAATGTAACCAGCTACATAAGTGAGCGTGAGGCTGAGTTCAAGAGAATGTGTGAGCAAGACCAAGACCCTGTGTGTTTGTGTTTGTTCAGCTCTCTGCTGTTGGCAACTTAAATTTTTAAATAGGACTCTCATCCTGGCTTGGCTTGTTGCTTGTATGTGGTTGGGGAAGGTCATTTAACCTCTCTGAGCTCACATTCAACTGTAAGTCTCTCTATAAATCTTTGGGGTCATTGTTAATAATTGCACATGGGTTGTGTTGGGTGACTGTGTGTGAAGGTGTGGGTGTGTCTGGAGGCCTGAGTGTCATGGTGGATATCAGCCATAGAGGGTGTGTGGGTGAGAGAACAAGTGTGTTAGTAAGTGTGAGCTATTTGCAATGAACTGTTGTGGGAGGGAGTATACAGGTGTTCAAAATGTATTTGCTAATTGTAGTAAAATATACGAAAATATCTGTGTGGGTCTAAGAGTGGAGAGTGTGTCTGTGTGTGACCGTGAATGTGCGTGTTTGGGTATCCGCATCATCCCATGTGTCCGTTGGAAATAGGTGATTTTGTGTCTCAGGGTGTATCTGAGTTAGTTGTCCTGGCACCTGCGATGAACGGGTGCCTCTTGGAGCATACACTGGCCGTGTGGGGGTGTGCAGGGATGGGTTTGCATGTCCGTGTGTCTCTGGATGTGTGTCCCAATGCAAGTGTGGTTGAATGTGTCTTTGTCTCAGTCGCCTGAGTGTGATGGTGGTATGTGGTGCCTTGGTGTGGCTGTGTGTGACAGTGTATGTGCGTGTGTGCGTGCGCGTGTGTTTGGTGAGCGGCTCTGCTGCCTTAAGCACCTTTCGAATACATTGGCCACAGCTCATTGAATCCTTTAACAATCTGACTCTGCTCTTCCTTCCCCGTTTTTTCTAATTCAGTTCCTCTTATTACAAAAATAAAAAATAAAGCGCTGCCCCTTTCCAGTGGCTGGCCCCGCGGAGCCCCTGCCTCGGGACCAGCCTCGTTTCACTCCATTTCGGAGAAAACGGGAAGTTGGTAATTTTAAAAAATATTTTCTACTTTATTTGGGATTTAATGTTCTTACAGAATCCTGCTGCCTCCCTCTGTCCCCGCTCCCCACCCAGCCCCACATGCAAGAGGTGTAATGGCCCGTTCAGCATATTAGGGGAGCCAAGTGTGCGCCCGTGTGTGTGTGTGTGTGTGTGTGTGTGTGTGTATACATACCCACACTCTTGGAGAAAAACACGCAGAGACCCACAGCAGACACATGTAGGAATACACAGCAGCTCAAATGTATACTCAGACATAAATTCAATCACTCTATCCTAATACTCAGACACCACACAAAGACAGAGACAGTCACACTCTGAAGGGAAACGCAAAAGCAGGAGCACTGTCGGGGGAGACTCAGCAGAGACATGAAGGGGACCAGACAGGTAGAGAGGGGAGGAAGGAAAGAGATGTGCTCCCAGTGACAGATGAGAGGCAACTTTTACACCATAAATGAACATGAGCGGTTCAGGAGAACGAGAGGGTGTAGATCATCCCTGGGCCAGGTCTTGTCCCTTTTGTACTGGGGATACTGGCGGTCAAAAAGTGATTACTCAAGATCAAGACTAGATGGGGCAGAAGTAATTCTGTGCCACTTCCCTGTGTCCTCCTATCAGGGTCCCAGGGCAGTAAAATGCATAACTGTATACGTGTGTGTGTGTGTGTGCGTAAGGTGTGCTTTTTGAAAGGGACTAACTTAGGTGCCACATACATATTAGGCTCAACAAATGTTTGCAGAGGCTAGCAAGGCCTAGGTATGGCTGTGTTTGTCTTTAAATGTATATTTGAGAACCTGTGTCTACACACAATGGGAGCATCCGTTATGGTGTATAAGCCCGTGTAAGTGTGGCTGTGTATGACCGTGTCTGGCCATAGACTGTAAGCCCCACAGGGGCAAGACCAAGTATCCTCTCTGTAGCTCCATCACCTAAGAAAGGGCCTGGCACATAGTAGGTGCTCAATAAATATTCATTCAAGAACAAATGAATGAACAAAGTCACTCTGGAAGATCAGATAGCTTAGGAAGGACCTGATCGTCATGGGTAGAGACCATGAGCAGCCCAGTCTCTGCGCAGGACCTGGGAAGAGGGGAGATGGTTGGTATATACCATGAAATGTGGAGGGTGGGAACTCAGGCAGTCTCTCCCTGCCTCTGTCTCTTTTGCTAGGAGATGTGGGCCCTGTGGTCAGTGCTTTGTCCAGAGTGATGAGTTTCAAGAGTTATTTCAGACTGTTCTGTGGTGAAAAAGAGAAATGAGCTATCCATTTTAAAAATATGGGACAGGTGAGGGAGAGAAGGGCAGAAGTGGACAGAAATTCAAGATGGATGGATGGACAGAGACAGATAGACACACTGAGTAAACACATGACGTCATTAATAGATTTATTTATAGACAGACCAAAAGACAAATAGAGACACGGATAAACAGGGGTACAGATAGACACACACACTGACATGGATAGGCAGGGAGTCTCCAGGAGTGACTGACAGGTCAACAGACAGGCAGACCAATCAATACCCAGCTAGATGGACAGGTGATTGCCCAGAGAAGATGGATATGTAGCCTGCATAGAGAATGGGCCTCCCCAATGGCCATGCCCCATATTCCATCCTCCCTCCTGGCTAGTGGAACCCACTCTTGTTTGGTGCTCGGAGACCAAGTACTTTGGGGAAGGTTGAATCTCTCCCTTGCCCCAGAGGTGACTCTTAATTGGCTCAGGAAAGTCAGGATAATTCCATTCCCCTTGCTGGAGACTGATTAAGAAATGGACATATGATACAAGTCTGACCATTGAAATGTAGGAGGGAGTCTGTTAAGGAAACTTTGGGGAAATTTTACCTCAAACTTATACAAAGACCCACAGAAGAGATGTACCCTCTTCTCTCCTGGATTTTGGACTTTGCTATGTGAAGATGTAATGTGTTGAGTTGCTGCAGCCTTTTTGAAACCCTGAGGCTTCTCCTGAGTCAAAAGCCGATGTGCCAGAGATGGTGGAGGATAGCTGTGAAAATCTGGGTGCCAGACGATGCCCCCAGAGTCACATTAACCAATTTAGGAATCTCCCTGCCCCCAAACTTCTTGTTATCTGAGATAATTTTTTTTTAATCATCTAAGCCACTTTTGGTAGGGCCATGTGTCACTTGCAGCCCAAAGCATCCTAATTGCTACAAAAAAATCACCTGACAAATTGGCAGACAAATGGTTAGATCAAAAACAGGTAGAAAAACAAATGGGCAGATGGACAAAGACAAGTAATCAAACCTCAGGCATGTAGCTATATGGCTAGTTAGACAAACTTAAAAGCAAAAAGAAATGGGTACATTAATGGATGGATAGAGATGGACAGAGAGATAGACAAACTGGGCAGCAGACAGTTGGCAATACAATCAGACTCTGACCCTCGAGTTTATGTTTATCACTTGTTAGATATTTCATTGTTCCTATAACTATGTAATTTTCTTTTTTGGGAGAAGCTCTCTCTGTCCCTCTCCCCTCTCCCACCCCCTCTCTCCCTCTCCCCTACCTTCTCTCCTATCTCTTCCCTCTGTCTCTCTTTTTCTCCCTCTCTCTCTTTCTTTTCTTCTCCTTTCCTTTTCCCCATGTCCTTCTCTGCTTTCTCCTCATGCTTCATGTGCCTCCCCTTGTATACGTGTACACTGACCTCCAACGATGTTGATAACATCATCAAGAAATTCCTCCACCATGTCTTGTGTTTCTTCTATGCTCTCGTCAAAGTTCAGGCTCCTGCAGCCTCTTGGTTCATCCCCTTGACCTTTCATATTCTCGGTTCCACTCTTAACAAAGAGGCCCTAATATGTTTTTTGGGTTAATGGCCCTTGATGTGTTCCCTCAACCTTGCTCCTTATCTGCCCAGACAGTGACACTTCCTTCCTCCCCTCCTCCACTGCCCTTCCTCCTCCTCTTCCTCCTCAACATCAACAAGCTTCTTTGAGAGCCTACTGTGTGTAGAGTGTGTTCCTTCCACCCTTAGGGCAGAAATCTGGAGCCTGACTGCCTGGGTTGTAATTCTGGCTCCACCTCTTCCTAGCTGGGTGACCTCAGGCAAATTTCTTAGCTTCTCATCTATAAGATGAGATTAATAATGGTATTAACACCTGCTTCACAGGACTGTTGAGAGGATTGATTTGGTATGAGAAGGGTGCTTAGAACAGTCCCTGACACATAGTCAGTACTATAAAAGTGAGAGTTCTGCTTCTCACTTTATTGTGCTTCTGACTCTAGGAATTCAGAATTCTGAAGTATAGAGGAAGATAATTATCAGCAACTAAGCAGCCCCTTATGCTGCTGGGTCTTGTATGTGGTATCTCAATTAAAACAAACAAAAAAGAACCTTATGAGATGGAACTGTCACCACATATGTTTCCTGAACAAGGCAACGAGGCTTTAGGTGGGTGAAGTGACTCACAAGAGACCTCACCAACCGTACGGGGAAGGTTCAGGAGTTGAACTCAGTTGATTCCAAACCTGTGCCTTTTCCAAGACACGGTGCTGTTTCTTTAATTTGTGGATCAAGAGTTTAGGATTTGGTGTTAGCAATTCAAGGATATGAGGTCTGCGGGTGCTGGTGCTTTGGGTGTCCCCGTTACCTTGACTGAGAGCAGTTGGAATATGAATAGCTTGTTTTCAGAGTGGTTAGAGTGTGTGACATGGGATTGCAGCCTCCCTGCCATACATCCCACCCTCTGCCTTCTGAAATCAATGCTGGCCTCACCGTATGATTTGGGGGTTTCCGGGGGTTGAGGGTCAGGTGAGTACTGGAGGACAGCAAGAATCACCAAATTAATGCCTTGCCTGAGGTCAGGAAGTCCAAGGCCACCTGAAGATGAATTATCTGGTTAAGAAGCCATGACCAGGTAATCAGTGGAGACAGAGGGTTTTGCCACTTATTGCCCTGCATTTAAAGAGCTGTACTGTTGGGGCTCATGAGGACTGTTGCCTTTCTCCAGTAGTGCCCCCACCCTGGACCACTGAATCTTCAGGAAGCCTAACTGGGAGACATAAGAACTGAGGGCTTCCCTAGGAAGCAGATTCTGAGAGATTAATACACAGGGTGTTATCAGGAAGCTCTTGGGGTCAAAACATTTGGAGGGAGAGGAAGGAATCAGGACTGGGCAGAGGCCAACCCTTTGGGCCACTCTGGGAATAGAGAGGCCCTTGAACTTTTCCCCAAGTAGGGGCCAGATTTTCTGCCCTTTTCTACCTTTTCTGCCCTTGGGTCATGGAATACATGTAGTCCCGGAAGTGGGTGTGACCTTAGGCTGGGCAGCTCTCCTCAACTGAGGCCAATCCCCCATGGTAACAGAAAGCTGAGGACTGTCGCAAGCACTCCCAGCAACTGGGGTAAGCCCTTCACTGAAGGGGATCGGGCAGCACATTATAGTGTCTGCCAAGTCACCTCCCTGAGCTGGGGAGGACAGAGCACTCACACAATGAAGGAAGGCTTCTATGTATGAGACAGTGCCTGGGGTTTGAGAAGTGTAAGTAGGCAAAAAAAAAAAAAAAGTCAGGAAGGGGAACATGTAGGCAAATGGGAGTTTCTAGTTGAAAGAACAGCATGCACTAAAACTCAAAGACAAAGTTGACACAGGAGAGGTAGGCAGGACTCAGATCTGAAGCTCTGCACTGCTGTGCTAAAGAATTTGAGTTTTTGAGGACTTCTCTGGTTGTCCAATAGTTAAGACTCCCCGCTTCCAATGCAGAGGCAGAAGTTCGATCTTTGGTCAGGGAACTAAGATCCCACATGCCGTGCAGTACAAGTGGTGGTGGAGGGCAGGGGGAAGAATTTGAGTTTGTGTATTAAGGAGGTGGGGGCCTTTAAGGATTTTAGGACAGTGTGTGGCATAATTAAAATTCGCACTTTAGAATAATCTTGACATGCCGCTTACTAGCTATGTTCCTAAAAAGTGACCTAACCTCTCTGCCTCAATTCCCTCCTCTGTAGAATGGGGCAATGGTAGTGCCTGCCTCTTGGAGTTATTGTGCGAATGCAGTGAGATAGTATGGATAGAACTGGGATGCAGCAACCCTTGGTGAAGATTAGCTGTTATTAGCTATTATAGGCTAGATTGGGATGGGCAGAGACCCGTAGAAAGAGCAATGAGATGGCCGTGGATGGAACTGTGATGGAGCTTGGGAGTGAGACAGAAGACATCTCAGAGAAGCAGAAGAAAGAAAGAGATGCTGATGTCAGGAAAGCCAAGGGAGGAAAGAGACCCCCAAGGAACAGGCAACGCAGCTCATTGTCACAGAGAAAGCGTCAGCAATAAAAGTGGCAGAGTCTGTGGCGAGGGGTTCCTGGTGATGTACCCTGAGGAAAGCATATCATCAGAGTGGTGGGTGGAAGGCAAGTTGTGGTAGTTTGAAGAGTAAAGATGAAGCTGAGGGTTGTGTATCTCTGAATGAACAGACATATGGATGGAGAGGTTCACCAAGGTCCATGCTGAGGCCATCCAAATACAGTCTTTCCAGATGACCTCTGCTTGTGCCCTCCTCTCACGCTTCCCATCATAGACCATATCTATCATAGTTACCTCTATTCCTTCCTATGTGTCTACTGGACCAGAAGCTCCTTCAAGCTGGGATTCTCTGGGAGCTAGAGAATCTACCCAGATCTGTCCAACTCTAAATCCTGGGCTCTTCCCTGTGAACTGAGCTGCCTACCAGGGATAGTACTACTGATGTCTGTCTGCTCATCCCTGGCATGGTTAATCAGCCATGTCTGGGTCCTTCTCTGTACCAGATGAATGGTACTGACTACAGGGGCAGGGAATCAGCAGCTCCTTCTGGAGAGAATGAACCATCTGAGGTTAGACCAGGAAGCAGTTTTCCTGGTTTGTAGACTGGTCAGTCAGCAGAGAAGTAGTGAAACTATGTCCTGAAGGAAGATGCGTGAGGGCAAGAGGGTTAGCTAAGTATATAGGGGGGCATGAATCAAGGGATTTAGGGAAAAATAAATACAACTGACCTTTGAGCAGAAATTCTTAGCCTTTTTAGATCCTAGGTCCCTTGCAGATGCAATGTAAGTAATGAACACTTGCCCCAAGAAGAACTGTCACACATTCATATTCAGTCTACACGTGATTTCAGGAGTTTCATACCCACTGAGGCTCATCTGTGAACCTGTTCAGTAGTCCCATGGGTTTCAAGCCAAGAAGGTGCTTGAAGTCCTATGACCTGGGGTACATCACTCACCCACTCTTGGCTTTGGTTTCTTTATCTGTAAGATGAGGAATCATGAGATGGAGACCACAGAAATGAACAACTTTGCAAGTCATCTGAAGCAGGTATTTTATTATACAGACCACAAGTATTCTACCTGGTTAGTAGGTAGAATTATCTCCATTTTGAAAACGGAAATGGAGACTTGGTTCAAGAAACTTGACCAGATTGACAAATGAGGAAGTGAAGGAGCTAGAGAATCTACCCAGATCTGTCCAACTCTAAATCCTGGGCTCTTCCCTGTGAACTGAGCTGCCTACCAGGGATAGTACTACTGATGTCTGTCTGCTCATCCCTGGCATGGTTAATGCACTGAAAATATGTGAAAACGATTTAGAAACTGGATAGCACTTTTGCAAATATAAGATACCACATTGGTATCCTCATTACTGATCACCCTGTATCTTAAAATCCCTTCCTTGGCCTCTGTTAGTCCTTCCTCCAACCTCAGGAGCTCCTTCCTTGCTCCTGTCACCTGTTCTTTCTTTCCCTCCCACTTCCTGAGGGTAGGTTTCTTTAGTCCCTCTTGCTTTCTTCTCTTTACTTTCTAAATCCTGTTGTCGTACAGCTTCAGCTATGACCTCCAAGTAGTGAAGTGAAGTGAAATTCACTCAGTCATGTCTGACTCGTTGTGACCCCCATGGACTATAAAGTTCATGGAATTCTCCAGGCCAGAGTACTGGAGTGGGTAGCCTTTCCCTTCTCCAGGGGATCTTCCCAACCCAAGGATCGAACCCGTCTCCCGCATTGCAGGCAGATTCTTTACCAGCTGAGCCACAAGGGAAGCCCAAGAATACTGGAGTGGGTAGCCTATCCCTTCTCCAGCCGATCTTCCTGACCCAGGAATCGAACGTGGGTCTCCTGCATTGCAGGCGGATTCTTTACTAACTGAGCTATGAGGGAAAGTGACTCTCAAGTCTACACTTCAGTCCAGAACATTATTTCAAGCACTTGCTGGTAGTTTATTGCCTAAATTGGGCTTTGTTGTGCATTAGAATTGCCTAGAGTGTTAAAACAGATTGCTGGACCTATTCCCACAGTTTCTGATTCAGTAGGCCTACAGAGGGCCTGAGAATATTTTTTACAGCATTATGCAAGGTATGCTTGACATGCAACAAACCACACATATCTAAAGTGAACAATTGGATAAGTTTTATATATGAGTACTCGCATGAAACCAGCGCCACAATCAAGATAATGAGCATATTTGTATCCCCCAAACTCCTTGTTTCCCTTTACAGTCCCTCTTTTTCTCTCCTCAACCTCCATTTCCATCCCCAGGCAGCCATTAACCTATTTATGTCAGTATAGATGAGTTTGCATTGTCTAAGAGTTTTTTGTAAATGGATCCATTAAATATGTACTCTTTCTTGTTTCTGGCTTATTTCATTCAACATAGTTATTTGTTACATGTATTAACAGCTCATTCCTTTTTGTTACTGTTAGTCAATTGTATGAATATATAGCAGTTTGTTTCTCTGTCACTAGTTTATAGACATTTGGTTTTCCAGTTTGGGGCTATTACAGATAAAGCTGCTGAGAACATTTCTGTAAAAATCTTTGTGTTTTTATTTCTCTTGGAAGTGAAGTGAGTCATGTGGTAAGAGTATGTTTAGCTCTTTAAGGAAATGCCAGACTGTTTTTCAAGTTGGTTGCACCATATTACACAGCCATCAACAGTGTATGAGAATTCCAATCATTCCACATCTTTACAAATGTCTGGTATGATCAGTCTTTTTAATCTTAATCATTTGAGTGGGTATGTAGTGGTATCTCATTGTGGTTTTAATTTGCATTTCCTTAATAACTAATGATGATGAGCAGCTTTTCAGGTTCTTATTTTTCCATCCATTTATCTTCTTGGGTTAAATGTCTGTTCATATCTTTTGCTTATTTCAAAAATTGCATTGTTGTCTTCTTACTATTGAGACATGAAAGTTCTTTATATATTCTAGAACACATGTGCTTTGTTATATATGTGTTTTACAAATAATTTCTCTCAGTATATGTCTTACATTTTCATTATTTAAACAATATCTTTTGAAGAGCAAACATTCTTAATTTGATGAAGTTTAATTTATTGATTTTTTATTATTTGCACTTTTCTGGACATATTTAAGAAGTCCTTGCCAAATCCAGAGTCATTAGGATTTTCTCCTACATTTTCTTATAGAAATTTAATGATTTTAGCTCTTACTAGGTATATGATTCTTTTCAGGTTAACTTTTGTATGTGGTGTGAGGTAAGGGTCAAGGTTAATTTTGTGTGTGTGTGGCGGGGGCGGGGGCTATCCAATTATTCCAGCATCGTTTTTCGAAAAGATTCTCCTTTTCCAATTGAATTGCCTTGGTACTTTTGTCAAAAATCAATTGAGCATTTATTTCTGAACTTTATTCTGCTCCATTGATCTGTTTGACTGTCTTTATACTAGTACCACTCTGTATTGCTATATCTTACTAAGTCTTGAAATCCAGTAATGTAAGCCTTCCAACTTTGTTCCTTTTCAAAGTTGTTTTGGCCAATTAAAAAAAAATACTATTTTATTTTTTCTAAAGACTTCTATTTCCTTGCTTATCTCATGCTCTTTCTCTTTGTCTACCTATTTGAAGTCTAGCTCTGATATGCCATCCTCCATGAATCCCCCTCCCTTATTCTTCCATCCAAATGTGATTTCTCTCACTTCTGAACTCTCAGAGTATTCTAATTGTATCCTTCTTGGCAATTTAGAGTTTGCCTCAAATTATCATTACTCAGATGCCTATCCTGCTAGGTTATAAGCTCCCCTTATAGTGCCAAGCACAGGGTTATTGTTCAACAAAGATTTGCTCAAAGAATTTATGAATAAAGGAATGAGTAAGTGAAAACAAATAGTAAACAGTATTTTCTTTCCTCATCATGTGCAGCCTCCATCAAAATCCCTTCACAAGGTTGAAAAGATCCCCACAGTTGATCAAGGAGGAGAGAGAGGCAATGAGCACAAAGTAAGCCAAAGGACCTCTTCTGTCTGGAGAGGACCAGACTGAGGGAGTATAATTACACTTGGCCCAGCCTGCATTGTAACAATGACAACACTGACTAATATTTACTAAGTACTTGCTATATGCTGACACCATGCAAAGTAATGTACATGTACTATTTCATTTAATTTAATCCACCAACAACCTATGAGATTGGTACTAATCTATCCCATATTTTATAAGTGAGGAGACTGAGGTTCAGAGAGGTTTACTCACCTACCCAGGGGCACAGAGCTTGGAAGTGGCAGAGCTGGAATTGGGACCCAGTCCTATTGGATTACAAACCATGTTCCTAACTATGTGCCAGACTAGATAAAACATGGCTATCTATTCCCCTAAGTGGTGAGGTCCTGACACATAAGAGCCATAATTTATATACTTCTGCCACACTGCAGTGACTAGATAGTCCTGAAGTTTCTGCCAATGGGTGAATATCAAAATTATCAAAGAAAAAAGAAAAAAAAAATTATCAAAGAGAAGTTTCTATCTTAGAATGGCAGAGTAGACATACTTTTCCCAGTTTCTTCCATTCTTCCAACTAAAACTCCTGGACATAATACATAGAGCAAACATCGGAAAACTCTGAAAAGTAGAGATAAGAAGGCAGATGAGCTAGGGAACTTGAAACCTGAGGAACAACATAATGGTGAGTTCCCTGAGTTTTCTTTTTGTCTCACCTCATGTATCTCAGACCTAGAGCTAAAGAGGGCAGCAACCCAGAAATACTAATAAGTACAGATTTTTTTTTTTACAAGTTCCAATGAAAGCTTGCTCTCTAATCAAAGAACTAGGAAAAGGACAAACTAGGAAGGCAACTTATAGACAAAAACAGCTCAACTCCAGCCAAATGCCACAGAAAAACCTGGGATCCACCTCTCACCTATTTCAGCAAGGGCAATTGCTGAGTCTATACCCCTACCTTCACTAGTCCAAAAGTTGGCATCCCAACCCTCTGCAGGATGGTGTCAGAGGAGGCTAAGAAGGGAGCCTGGATGTTCATACTGGCCAGTGGTAGCAAGCTCCCCATCTCCACTGCACAGTATTAGTGGAGACCACATGAGGAGCCTGGACTTCCATCCATACCCAGCAGGAATAAAGCAACCCTTCCTCTCCACACTGGGGTGGTATCAGAGGAGGCTTACTGGAGAGCTGAAACTTTCATACCTCCATGATGTCAGTGGAAGCCATGTGGGTAGCAGTAACAAAGTACCCCCTTGCATCCAGGGAAGTATCAGAGAAGGCTTCGTGGAGAGCTGGAACTTTCACCTCCATCCAGCAGTAATAAGATAAGAAGCAAAGTGGGGAACCTGAACTTCTACTCCACCTTGCAATTACAAAACAGTGTTCTCCCCCTTCTTCATCTGGAGGAGTGTCAGAGGAAGACAGCAAAAACAGAAGATTTAAATAAAATCAAGAGTCTTGTAATACCCAGAGTGTTCAACTTTGGATGAAAATAAATCGCTTATAATACCACGAACAAGGAAGATACCAAACTGAATGAAAGAAAAGACATTAAATAGATGCCACCACTGAGATGACAAGAATGTTAGAATTATTTAACAAAAATTTTAAAGCAACCATCACAAAAATATCTCAATGAACAATTATGAACATACTTGAAACAAGGGAAAAGATAGAAAATTTCAGCAAAAGTATAGAAAATCTTAGCAAATCAATAGAAAATATAAAGAACCAAACAAATTTTAGACCTCAATGGATGGGCTCAAAAGCAGAATGGAGAGCAAAGGAAAGAATCAGTGAACTGGAAGGTAGAAGAGTAGAAATTACCCAATCTGAACAACATAGAGGAAAAAACACAGAAAACAGACTGCATGAAGATAACAAAAGGTCTAACATATTTGTCACTGGAGCCTCAGAAGGAGGAAAGAGAGCAGGGCTGGAAAAGTACCCAAAGATGGCCAAAATGCCCAGAAATTCAGCAAAAGATATAAACCCACAGATTTAAGAAGTTGGTAAATTCCAAACAGGATAGACCTAAAGAAACCCACTGCAAGACATATCATAGTCAAACTTCTAAACACTGAAGACAAAACTCTTGGAAAAAAGTGAGAGAAATGACATTTTACCTGCAGAGGAAAACCAGTTCAAATGCAGTGGATTTTTCATCAGAAACCATACAGATGAGAAAGAAGTAGCACATTTTCTCAAGTGCTGAAAGAAAAGAACCGTCAGTCAGCCTAGAATATCCAGTGAAAATATCCTTTAGAAATGAAGAGGGAATCAAGATATTCTCAGATGGGAAATGAAAAGAATGTGTCACTAGCAGACTTATCCTAAAAGAATGGCTAAAGAAAATTCTCAAAATAGAAATTGATAAAAGAAGGAATCTTGGAACATCAAGAAGGAAGAAAGAATATACTAAGTAAAAATATGGGTAAATATAATAGACTTTCCTTCTACTCTTGAGTTTTCTAAAATGTGTTTGTTGAAGCAAAAATCATAACACTATTTGATCTATGTAATGGATATATTTAAGCCAATGATATGATAAATGAGAGAGGATAAAAGTGTAAAATGAAGTAAAGTTATATAGTTCATTCAAGCTGGTTAAAATGATGACACCAGTAGACTGTGATGTTATGCAAATATAATGTAATACCTACAGAGACAAGTTTTTTTTAAAAGCTATGCAAAGAGATACCCTCAAAAACATTACAGGAAAATAAAAGCAGAATTCGAAAAAAAAGCTCAAGTAAACCATAGAAAGGCAGGGATATGAAAACAGAAAGAAAAAGACAGAATAAACAAAAAATCCTCAGAAAATAATAAGGCAGAACCTAATATATCAATAATTACATTAGATATAAATGGTATAAATATACAAATTAAAAGATTGACAGAATGATTAAAAATCTTAACTATATGCTGTCTACAAGAAGCTCACTTCAAACACATCTCCTATATATAAAGGCAAATTGAAAGCAAAAGGATGGAAAAGATCATAAAACATTAAAACATTAATCAAAAAAGCCACAGTTCATATGTATATCAGTCCATATGCCATGTTAATATCAAATAAAGTAGACTTTAGAGCAAATAAAATTACCAGAAATGGGGGTGTAATATAGCAGTAAAAGGGTTACTCCATCAAGAAAATGTACAATCCTAAGTGTGTATGTGCCAAGCAACAGAGCTGCAAGATACTTTAAAGCAAAAATTGATAGAACTGAAAGGAAAAAGACAAATGTAAAATTACAGTTGAAAATGTAAACATCCCCTCTCAATAACTGATCTAACAACTAGGAAAAAAATCAGACCTCAACACCAGCATCAACCAAAAGAATCCGATTGACATTTACATACACTGTCCAGGAACAGCAGAATACACCTTATTTTCAAGTGTATGTGGGACATACACCAAGATAAACCATATCCTGGGCCATAAAACTAACCTCAGCAAACTTAAAAGAATTGAAATAATTTATGGTGTGTCCATTGACCACAGATAAAATTTTTTATAAACAGAACTGATGATAACATAAATATAACAAGAAACTCTCCACTTAGAAATAAAACAACACATTTGTATATAATCCATTGGTCAAAGAAGTCTCAAAGGAAACTTTAAAGATCCCTGAACTGAATGAACATGAAAATACAATAAATCAAAATGTATGGGCCACAGCTAAAGTAGTACTGGCAGAAAAATTTATACACTAAAGTCATGCATTAGAAAAGAAGAAAAGTCTCAAATCAGTTTTACAAGCTCTCACTTCAAGAATCTAGAGAAAAACAAGATAGACATAAGACAAACAGGAGAGGGAAATAATAAGGGCAGAAGTGAAGTGAAGTGGAGTGAAGTCGCTCAGTTGTGTCCTACTCTTTGCGACCCCATGGACTGTAGCCCGCCAGGCTCCTCTGTCCATGGGATTCTCCAGGTAAGAATACTGGAGTGGGTTGCCGTTTCCTTCTCCAAATAAGAGCAGAGGTTAATGAAATTGTAAACAGTAAAACTGAGAAAATCAGTGAAACAACGATCTGGTTCTTTGAAAAGATCAACAAAACTGACAAACGTTTAGCAAAATCAACAAAGAAAAAGAGACAAATCACCAGTATAAGGACTGAACAGGAGATACCACTACAGACCCTGTAGACATCCAATGTGTAAGGGAGTAGCAGGAACAATTCTTACACGCACTGAAGAACACAAACTGCCACAATTCATCCAATAGGAAACAGATCATTTTAATAGCATTCTAACTATTGAGGAAGTTGAATTAATAATTTTAAAACTCCTCTAAAGGAAATCTCCTGGTCCAGACAGTTTTACTGTGGAATTCTACCAAATGTTTAAAGAAGAATGTAGTGCTACATAATCTCTTCTAGAAAACAGAAGAGGGAAGAACACTTCCCAATTAATTTTATGAAGCTAATATTACCTGGATATCACCAACAAAGACTGTATCCAAAAAAGAGAAAACTACAAATCAATATCCCTCATGAATACATGCAACAATTGTCAACAAAATACTAGCAAAGTAAATCGAGCAATATATAAAAAGAATTATATGACGTGAGTAATTGGAATTTATTCCAGTCATGAAAGGCTGGTTCAATATTTTAAAATCAGTCAATCTATTCTATGTACAGGCTAAAGAAGAACAATCACATAGATATATTAGTTGATGAAGAAAAGTCATTTGATAAAATTCAATACCCATTTATGATTAAAAAAAAACTCTCTGAAAAATAGGAATAGTGGGGAACTTCCTCAATTTGATAAAGAGTATCCATTAAAGTCCTAGTGCTAACATTATACTTAATGATGAAAGACTGAATGTTTTCCCCCAAAGAACAGAAGCAAAATGAGGATGTCCATTCTCCCCACTCCAATTTAACATGTTCCTTAAACTTCTAGCCAGGATGATAAGGCAAGAGAAGAAAAGAAAAGAAAAGCTATATCGATGAGAAAAGAAGACATTTTGTCTACTTAAGGAATCCCAAGAATATTTTTTTAAAATTTAAAATACCCTAGAATTAATGAGTCAATTTAACAAAGTTGCAGGATACAAGATAAATATATAAAACTCAATTATTTTTTATATATGAGCAATGAACATATGGACACAAATTTAAAATGTTTATATAACTGCTCAAAAATAAAGTGAAATGCTGTTAAGTCGCTAAGTTGTGTCCAACTCTTTGAAACCCCGTGGACTACAGTACACCAGGCTTCCCAGTCCTTCACTATCTCCCAGAGTTTGCTCAGATTCGTTGAGTCAGTGATGCTATCTAACCATCTCATCCTGTGCTACCCTCTTCTCCTTTTGCCTTCACTCTTTCCCAGCATCAGGGTCTTTTCCAATGAGTTGGCTCTATGCATCAGGTGGCCAAAGTATTGGAGCTTCAGCTTCAGTATTAGTCCTTCTAATGAATATTCAGGGTTGATTTCCCTTAGGATTAACTGGTTTGATCTTTCTGCAGTCCAAGGGGCTCTCAAGAGTCTTGTCCAGCACCACAGTTTGGAAGCATTTAGTTAAAATAACATGGGCAGGATTTGTATGCTTGTATTTCTTTCTTTGAGAGGGTCTTTTTAAAAAATGGAAAGATGTATCATATTCACAAATTGGAAGATTTAATATACTACAAATGTCCATTCTTCTCAAACTGATATACAGGTTTAACACAATTCTTATGAAAATCCCAGTAAGATTTTTTAATAAATATAAACAAATTATTCCAAAATTTGTTTGTAAAAAAGCTGAGGAAGTAGAATAATTAAAACATTATTAAAAAGAATAAAGTGGAAGGAATTTATCTGTACAGTTTTCAGTTCTATTATATAGCTACAGTAACAAAGATTGTAAGGTATTCTTAGAGGTATAGGCACAGATCATGGAACTGAGTAAACAATCCAGAAATAAACCACACAGTTGTGTCCAACTGATTTTTGACAAAGGTACAAAAGCAATCCAATGGAGGAAAGATTATTCTCTTAACAAATGTGCTAGAGCAAGTGGAAATGCATAGGCTTGAAAAAAGAACTGCCTTAACCTAAGTCTCACACCTTATAGAAAGGTGAACTCAAAATGAAGCACATATTCAAATGTAAAATTAAAATATTTAGGAAAAAAACAGAAAATTGTCAGGATCTCAGTAGGCAAAGAGCTTTTAGACCAAAAGCATGATCCATATAAGGAAAAATTGATAAACTGAACTTCATAAAAATTTAGAACTTTAGTTCTATTAAAGACTGTTAAGAGAATGCAAATACAAACTACAGACTGGGATAAAATATTTGCAAATCATATATTCAACAAATGATAGGTATATGAAATATATAAGAAAGTCAAATTCTTGACATTAAAAAAAAAAAAGCAATCCAATAGAAATGGACTTAAGACCTGAAGAGAGATATTTCACCAAAGAGGATATACATATGGCAAATAATTATATGGGAAGATATTCAAGGTAATATAAAAAAAAGCAAAACCAAACCACAATGAAAGATTATATACCTTTCAAAATGGCTTAAGATTTAAAAAAAAAAATCATGACACTGCCAAATGAGGGCAAGGATGCAGAAAAATGATCACTCATAGATGCTTACTCCTTGGAAGAAAAGTTATGACCAACCTAGATAGCATATTCAAAAGCAGAGACATGACTTTGCCGACTAAGGTCCATCTAGTCAAGGCTATGGTTTTTCCAGTAGTCATATATGGATGTGAGAGTTGGACTGTGAAGAAGGCTGAGCGCTGAAGAATTGATGCTTTTGAACTGTGATGTTGGAGAAGACTCTTGAGAGTCCCTTGGACTGCAAGGAGATCCAACCAGTCCATTCTGAAGGAGATCAACCCTGGGATTTCTTTGGAAGGAATGATGCTAAAGCTGAAACTCCAATACTTTGGCCACCTCATGCGAAGAGTTGACTTATTGGAAAAGACTCTGATGCTGGGAGGGATTGGGGGCAGGAGAAGAAGGGGACGACAGAGGATGAGATGGCTCGATGGCATCACTGACTCGATGAACGTGAGTCTGAATGAACTCCGGGAGTTGGTGATGGACAGGGAGGCCTGGAGTGCTGCGGTTCATGGGGTCATAAAGAGTCGGACATGACTAAGCGACTGAAATGAACTGAACTGAACTGAACCGGTACATTGCTAGTGGGAATGTATTGTATAGTCACTCTGGAGACCAGTTTGGCAGTTTCTTAAAATTATCTATCTATCATATGACCCAGCAACTGTAATCCTAGACATTTATCCTAAAGAAATGATAATAATTTATGTCTACACAAAGCCTGTACGCAATTGTCCATAACAGCTTTATCCATAATAACCAAAAACAACCCAATTGTCTTTCAATAAGTGAATGTTCTTCTGTGGGGATATGTGGTACATTCACCCATAGAATACTACTCATCAGTATAAAAAGGAATGAACTACTGATACATAGCACAATCTGGATGACTCACCAGAAAATTTTGCCAAGTTAAAGAAAAACCAATCTCCAAAGGTGATTTCACTTGTGTGAATATTATATAGGTGAAATTATGTGATTTCACCTATATAATATTCTTGAAATAACAAAATAGGAGAACAGAGTAGTTGTTGCAAGGGGTTACGGAGGTAATGAGAGCTAGAGGGAAGTAAGCGTGTCTTAAAGGGCAAGATGAGAGATCTTTGTGATGAAAGTTTTCTGTACCTTTACTTTATCAGTGTCAATATCCTGATTGTGGGATATTATGCTACAGCTTTGTAAGGTATTACCATTCAGTGAAACTGGGTAAACAGTATTGTGTTATTTCTTACAACTGCATGTGAATTACCTCAAAATAAAAAATTTAATGAAAAAAAATGATCAATGTGGGACTTCCCTGGTGGTCCAGTGGCTAAAGACTCTGGGTTCAATCCCTGGTCAGGGAACTAGATCTCACATGCCACAACTTAAGATCCCATATGCCCCAACAAAGACTGAAGATACCGTGTGGCACAACTAACACTGGGCACAGCCAAATAAATAAACAAATAAAAATAAAATTTTTAAAATGATCAAAGAAAGTCAGCAACTACTTTACACAAGCCCTTTATAAACCTTACCCTGGGAGATGAGGCACAGCTGAAAACATATACAGAATCAAAGTATTATGCCTGTATGGTAGGTCTGTGAGTCATTCTCTGATCCTTGGGGCTCTTCCTTAATACCAGAGAGGACAGCTATGTCCCCTGTAACACTCTGTGGGACTTTGTCAATATGGGACCTGAAATTCAAGGAAGCACAGGGCAAAGCTGCAGGGCAAGTGTCTGGTTTTTATGTTGGAGGAAGATATGAAAGGAGTTGAGGGACAGATGTGAGGGAGGACAGAGCCAGCTCAGGAGCCACCCCCTTCAGGAATGCTCTGCACAGTTGCCCAAGTTAGGTATCCCCTTCCATCTGCTCCATTAACCTGCATCACAGTTTACTATGATTAATAACTTACTTCTCTGTCTCCCCCTCTAGACCATACATTTCTTGAAGGCTGAGATCATTTCTTAGTTTGCCTCTGCATACCTTAAATGTTTTATTTTTGAGTTAAAACAAAAAGACTATTTACTCTCTAGTTTTTTTAGATGTATGGCTAAGACCTTTCTTTGTATACGGGTGTGCCAGCTTAGCATTCCATCATCATCTTCCCTGCATGAGCTATACCCAGAATGCATTGACTGCCATTTTCAGTTTTGATTTCTTTCACATGGTTTGGAAACTTTAAAAAAAAAATTGAGAAACAATCTGAATGCAGAGCCTTAGACTTTAAATAATTTTTCTTCTTCTTTTGCAGTTACATCACCAATACAAAATTTGATAACAAAATTCATTAGCAACTTGCTGTTATGGAAACTTTCCAAACAGCAACACTAGTTTGTTTGTTTGTTTTTTTAATTAATTTGGCTACATTGGCCCTTAGTTGCAGTACGTGGGATCTTCCTTGCGTCATGTGGAATCCTCCGCTGCAGCGCAGACTCTGTGATTGTGGTGCACAGACTTGGCAGCTGTGGCCTCCAGGCTCCAGAGCACACAGACTTCAGTAGCTGTGGTGCGTGGGGTTAGTTGCCCCATGGCATGTGGCATCTTAGCTCCCCAACCAGGGATTGAACACACGTCCCGTGCATTATAAGGGGGTCTTAACCACTGGACTGCCAGGGAAGCCCTAGCAACATTAGTTTTGCACTCATGTTTTAATGGCTTATCTAATATTCATTTAAATTAGATAATAAGAATAATAGGCACAGCTGGCGTAAATAGGCAGAGTTAGAAACAAATGATTCTTGGTAAACATGCAGTTCAACCCAATGGGGGAGCACAAGTGTACAGCATCCTAGCCATGAAGGTTTGATGAGCCATGAATGTTAGTATGTTTTACAAAAGAATTGATGGTGTCACTTAAGCCAGTGAGCCAGGTAAGTGCAGGTTGAAGTCCCATTTTAATAATATCAGTAATTTAATCATCTCAGTAATAACTAACACTTATCAAGTGCTTACTGTGCCAGGCATCATGCTAAATGCTTCTATACATATCTCAATTAATCCTACCTAAAGAAAGTACTATCCCCATTTTATAGGTAAAGAAGTTGAAGCTCAACGAGGTCCAACAACTCTATAAGTTCTCACAGCTTTTAGGTGGTAGAGCTGAGTTTCTGTCCAGTTCCAAATCTGTGCTTTTTTATGCACTACACTGTATTACTTCTGTGTGCATGCATGCTCAGTTGCTCAGTGGTGTCTGACTCTTTGTTACTCCATAGACTGCAGTTCACCAGCTCCTCTGTCCATGGGATTCTCCAGGCAAGAACACTGGAGTGGGTTGCCATTTCCTTCTCCAGTGCATGAAAGTGAAAAGTGAAAGAGAAGTTGCTCAGTCATGTCCGACTCTTCGAGACCCCATGGACTGCAGCCCACCAGGCTCCTCCGTCCATGGGATTTTCCAGGCAAGAGTACTGGAGTGGGGTGCCACTGCCTTCTCCACATGTTATTTCTAGAATATATCTAATGGATGAAGGAATGAATGCAGGAGAGCATACAGAGGACAGGGTAAGGCTGGAAGTTGGGAAATATTTTTCTACAGTCAGGAAAGTATCCCTTAAAGACCAACTGGCTCACCTTTGGCAGTTTCTTAAGGCAAGAGGGGTTCTGAAGAAGAGGGTTAGCTGTTGGGAGAGGGGGAGACACACCAACGGTGCTAGAGGAGGCCTGCACCTGGTGCTGGGTAATGGGGGGCACCTCTCTTTTACTTAGTCCAGACTTCCGACCACCATCACCAGTGGCCTCCTTTTAGTTCAGTTCTGCCTTTTATTTCAACTGAATCTCCCTACAATTTTAAAATCTTAATTATGAAATGAAGGGAAAATAGCAAAGCTACACCCTGAATGCCTGGACTAAAAGCTGAATTTGGCTGCTATAGCTTATGGGCCAAATACTTCTTGTTTCTCACCTCAGCTCTGGGTGGATCAAGCATGATGGCTTCAGGCTTGCACTATGATCTGACCGAGGCTGGGTGTGTGTGTAGGGGGATGCTCAGTTCTTCCCCAGGCCTCCTTCTTAGCTGCTTTCCCTAAGCATCCATCCCCTGGCCAGCTGCATACTTCTGCACCTCAAAGTCACTGGGCTCCTAGGGTCCCAGTCTCCTAGTGAGGAAGAACAGTCAAGGTTTGGCTCGTCCTTGTATTTCGGTCCCCTCTGTCTTCCTGCTCCCCAACCATTGCTATTTCTTCTGCTTCTTGGGTGACTTATCCTTAGAAGAGGCTGTGCTCTACCTCCTCAGGGCCATTTCTCCCTGCCGTCTTGAATCCCATTACCTAAAGCATACCTACTGACTGAAGTTTAAGCTAGTTTCCTTCCTCACTCAGGTTGCTGGCTGGTACTTGGGTTGGTGTCTCCTTTGCCTTGTACTTTAAAGAAGGCAGTGTGCTCGTTGGTGCCTTACTGTCTCCTGCTGGATCCCTCCCATGGTCTGGAGCAGATTATTCACCTCCTGAAAGTAATTCCTTCTACCTGGAATGCCTTTCTTACCTAGATACCTTTTAACTATGCTGTGGATCACAACTCAGATGTCACCGCTTCCAAGAAACTTCTCCAGTACATCTGTGCTGGCCGCCTTCCTTTCCTCTGTGTTGGGTGCCTTTTTAGCTTCCAAACCATCATACTGAAATTGACTTGTTATTTATATGTCTCTTGCTCTAGGTTCTAATCCCTGAGAACCTATGTCTTGTTCATTGCTGTAGTCCAAGAACCTAACAGTGTTTGTTATGAATTAGGTGCTCAGTGAATATTGTTTATTTATAGTTTGAAAGTCTAGCCTACTACCCATCAACTTTCATCTACTGTATAAGAATGGTTCTGTCTCCCTGAACATGGGTGGGACAGAATGACTCTCACCTCCTGACCCTAGTGAATGAGCAAGTACAACTCACCTACCTACTCACTTTCTCAATGGACTCATTCTTCCTGGGTTCTCAGAAACCTCCTGGCTTTCTATGTCTGAGGATCTACATATATATATATATAACTGTATGTGGAAGTTGTATAAGTCAGGATAGATGGGTATGTGGCTATAGCAACCCCCCTCCCCCACCGGTTCAGTAGTTTAAGGCGAGGAAAGTTTATTTCTCACACATACTATGTGTGCATCATGGTTGGGCTGGGAACTCAGCTTTGCACTGTTGTCTCTGAAGGACCCAAGCATTATGGTTTAAAGAAGTTAAAATCCTGTTTATATTTGTTTAACCTTCTGTTTTCCAAATTATTTGGCCCGATTCCTTTTTGTTATGCAACAATTATTTATACCCTATGGACCTCATGCTCAGAGATGCCAGTCTAAAGAGGTTATAGCAGATCAAACCTTTGTGGCACATCTAATAGGTGATAGAATATGAGTAAAGCAGTCTCTGTTCACATTTGTTGATTTTCAGAATATGTTCAATAAATATCCATGAAGCCCTTAATTTGTGCCAAGTGCTTTGCCAGGTGCTGGGGATATAGGACTTGCTGAAATATATATGGTCCTTGCTTTCATCAAGCCTCCCTTTCAATGGGGAAGACACTATTAAACTGCAAACAGCCATCCTCACAATGCCATATAAAGTAAATATATTCCAAAGTGATCTTGCATAGTCAAGTTAAGACTGTTGCAAGGAAATTAATCTGATATTTTACAAGATGAGCAGTTAGGCAAAGTAGGAGTAGAGAGCAGTGGCTAGAGGTGGGAAATGTACTAGGCAGAGAAAACAGCATGTGCAAAGGCCCTGAGGTGGAAAACAGAGGGGCCAGTAAAGTTGGAATACATTGAGAAAGGAACCATGAACGAAGGGCCATGTCATGCAGGCTTCACATGCCAAGTTGGCATTTTTAATTTCATTTGAAAAGCAATTGGAACCAAGAAAGGGGCTCCCAATCCAACAGGAAAAATGCAGACACATTCAGCTAATTAATTATATGGCTTTTTATAAGATATTTCATTGGTGTAGCACTTTATGCTTTACAAAATACTTTCATGTCATTATCTTATGTCTTCCTTGGAGCAGCCCTCTGAAGGAGATAGTCCAACTATTAGTATAGATGGGAAATGTGAGGCTCAGAGAAGTAAGTAGCTTACCTAAGGACACAGTGACTTAGCCAGGGAACAGGCATCTACTTCTGATCATTTCATTTCTTAGGCCAGTTATGCAGAGAAAGCACTGGTCTGTATGAGCCAGTCCTGGACTGACTTTACTGGCAGGGGTGGAGGGGCTTGATATGAGGACTGTATGGAATAGTGGTTAAGTGCTCAGGCCAAGAGTCTGCCAAACTGAAGTTCAAATCCCAGCTCACCAAGCACTTACTAGCTAGGTGACCTCTTGCAAGTTACTTAACCTCTCTAACTCTTACACTCATTTATAAAATGGGGATAATCATACTAACCTCATAGGGTTGATGTAAAGAGTAAATGAGATGATGCATGTAAAAGTGTTTGACACATAATAGGAGCTCAAAAAATGCCAGTCTGATTTTTAGAAATAACTGGCTCTTTCTTTTAATTGGGAACCTTGGAATGTGCTGAATGTGCAGTTAAGTGAGGCTCAAATCCCTTCATGCCAGGGATCATTGTATATGAGATGGGTTGAATTCTTGTGTGATTTGCAGATATTCAAGATGGTACAGAGAAGGAACAAGTGCTGGGGCCTTTCTCAATAATGCTGATGCTCCAAACAAAGTCTTTACATCTGATACTTCTACCTTCTAGACTGCAGGGGAGTTCTCCAGATGATAATCTCCCTGGGAGTTGAGTGCAGGGGAGTAATTGCCCAGTTGTCCTTCCAGGTGGATATTATATGGCGGCCTTGAGAACTACATTCAAGGAGCTGTCTAGGGTCATGACCCCAGAATAACTGCATGTAAGGGTCTCAAAGGCCAGCTAAACATCAGCTGAAAGGCCTGTCCAGGCTTTTGATAGGAGTAGTGGAGTAAAGTACAGGGACCTGGAACCCAGAGAATATCTGTGATTCATTCACTGGTCACACTGGGTATTCTTGACCACTTGTGGGGCTTCCAGTCCAGGGCAGTGTGGGCCTTTGTGAAACCTGCCCTCTTCGCTGGGGCAGAAGAACTTCATTTGGAAAAGATAGGTCTTGAATTGCCTGGCTTTGCAATTAATTTTTGCTCTTGAAGATAGGCCTGCTAGAAATGGGTGGTAGGTTGAGTGGAGGCTCAGAAAAGTCTAGTCAATGACCCTCAAACATTTTCATCCTGACTTACAGATTAAAATACATTGTGCATGGTGACCCAGTGTGTGTCTATGCATGTGTGCATGTGTGCACACACACATACAAAAGTGAAATAAAGTTTCTATAATCAGTACCTACACTTACATGTGAGGCACCTTGGTAATTTTTTTTCCTATTTTATTGTATTTCATTAAATTGGTTTCTTGACCTACTAATGGATTGCAACCTGCACTTTGAGAAACACTGGTCTAATAGATGATGAATTGTCCTTGAAGGTGATTGAGAAAGATGTTGTTCATGAATAATGAAATTCAAATGAGCAATGCCAAAGGCTGAACAGACTAACTGTATGGTTTGAATGCTCATAGCATATCCAGAACCTGATTTTCCATCACTCCTGAACAGTGAGGTTGGAGATAGTAAAAATAATAAGAAAAATTACAACATTTTCTGAGGACCTAGTCAGTTAAGAGAATTGGGCTATGTACTTGAATAGTATAAAAATATAAATAGTAAATACTCTGACCTTAAAAGAGCCTATAACCTAGTAGAAAAGATGGACTGGATCATAAGCACAAGAATGTAAGGGGATTTCATGTTAATGTCACAGACTGAACTGATATATGAAAATATCTCCTACTAGAAACATAAACTTTATAATTGTATAAATGGTAAACTTTAAAAATATAAAGTAAAATAATTGAAAAGTATATAATCACATTCTAAATCGACAAATGGAAGAGCCTAAATGCCAGGAATGAAAAAGAAAACTCAGAGCCAAAGTGTCCAGGGGGATTTCACAGAGTTCTTAGAGCCAGTAATATGTCATAAGAGCTAGAGTTTAATAGTGATGAGGATAGAATAGCAAGCCCCAAACCTCTGCATTTGGGGGGCTGAAACTGAACTCCCGTCATAAAGTTAAGAACCATGAAGAGCTACTTATCTATGCAGTAGGAACCAGAAAACACCACTCATTGATAAGGATTCAGTAGAGAAGCTTGTCATCTTTGGGGGGCTCAGGGTAGAATAAGAGTCATCTGTGAAAAATTAGAACTCCAAGTCTGTGCCAAACATGGTTCTACACTGCAAACTTTGTACTGCTCACAAGATGTGGGAAACTCAATTCAAAACAATAACAAACTGGTCCATAAATGATAAAACCCATAGAATTCCAATAGAGGCAAAACTTTGACATGACATGATTCCTCCTCCATGGCCAAGGGCAGGTAAGCCTTCTCCAGAAACCAAGTTTTGCTAGAGATGGGTTCATAATCAAAAACTACAAACCGCAAGAATAAATGAACCACTATGAGAATCAGCAAACACAGTACACTGAAGAATTTTAATAACTGTATAGGCAATAAAAACAATACGGAATCTCCACTCTGTTCTCCATAGTGGCTGTTTGCATTACCACCAACAGTGTAAGAGGGTTCCCTTTTCTCCACACCATCTCCAGCATTTATTGCTTGTAAACTTTTGGATAGCAGCCATTCTGACTGGCGTGAAATGGTACCTCATTGTGGTTTTGATTTGCATTTCTCTGATAATGAGTGATGTTGAGCATCTTTTCATGTGTTTGTTAGCCATCTGTATGTCTTCTTTGGAAAAATGTCTGTTTAGTTCTTTGGCCCATTTTTTGATTGGGTCGTTTATTTTTCTGGAATTGAGCTGCAGGAGTTGCTTGTATATTTTTGAGATTAGTTGTTTGTCAGTTGCTTCATTTGCTATTATTTTCTCCCATTCTGAAGGCTGTTTTTCACCATGCTTATAGTTTCCTTTGTTGTGCAGAAGCTTTTAATTTTAATTAGGTCCCATTTGTTTATTTTTGCTTTTATTTCCAATATTCTGGGAGGTGGGTCATAGAGGATCCTGCTGTGATTTATGTCGGAGAGTGTTTTGCCTATGTCCTCCTCTGGGAGTTTTATAGATTCTGGTCTTACATTTAGATCTTTAATACATTTTGAGTTTCTTTTTGTGTATGGTGTTAGAAAGTGTTCTAGTTTCATTCTTTTACAAGTGGTTGACCAGTTTTCCCAGCACCACTTGTTAAAGAGATTGTCTTTTCTCCATTGTATATTCTTGCCTCCTTTGTCAAAGAGAAGGTGTCCATAGGTGCATGAATTTATCTCTGGGCTTTCTATTTTGTTCCATTGATCTATATTTCTGTCTTTGTGCCAGTACCATACTGTCTTGATGACTGTAGCTTTGTAGTAGAGCCTGAAGTCAGGCAGGTTGATTCCTCCAGTTCCATTCTTCTTTCTCAAGATTGCTTTGGCTATTCAAGGTTTTTTGTATTTCCATACAAATTGTGAAATCACACTGTTGGTGGGAATGCAAACTAGTACAGCCACTATGGAGAACAGTGTGGAGATTCCTTAAAAAACTGGAAATAGAACGGCCATACGACCCAGCAATCCCACTGCTGGGCTTACACATGGAGGAAACCAGAATTGAAAGAGACACGTGTACCCCAATGTTCATCGCAGCACTGTTTATAATAGCCAGGACATGGAAACAACCTAGATGTCCATCAGCAGATGAATGGATAAGAAAGCTGTGGTACATATACACAATGGAGTACTACTCAGCCATTAAAAAGAATACATTTGAATCAGTTCTAATGAGGTAGATGAAACTGGAGCCTATTATACAGAGTGAAGCCAGAAAGAAAAACACCAATACAGTATAATAATGCATATATGTGGAATTTAGAAAGATGGTAACGATAACCCTGTATGCGAGACAGCAAAAGAGACACAGATGTATAGAACAGTCTTTTGGACTCTGTGGGAGAGGGCGAGGGTGGGATGATTTGGGAGAATGGCACTGAAACATGTATATTATCATATGTGAAACGAATCACCAGTCCAGGTTCAATGCATGATACAGGGTGCTCAGGGCTGGTGCACTGGGATGACCCAGAGGGATGGGATGGGGAGGGAAGTGGGGGGTTCAGGATGGGGAACACATGTACACCTGTGGCGGATTCATGTCAATGTATGGCAAAACCAACACAATATTGTAAAGTAATTAGCCTCCAATTAAAAGAAATAGATTTATATTTTTAAAAAAAGAAGAAAAAAACCAATATGGAAAATACTTTAAAATATTCCCTCAAAAAAGGAAAGAACAGAATCCAAAAGGCAAGAATAAGACATGCTGGAAAAGAAGAGTCAGAAAAGAACCAAACAGAATTTCTAGAAATAAAATAATATTTACATAAAACCAATTCAATGGAAGGTTTAAACAGTTGATAACGGTGCTCAAAAGAGAGTTAGTGAATTGGAAGACAAATTCAAAAGTACCCAAAATGTGGCTCTTAGAGCTGCATTTGAAGTCAGGGAAAACATGAAGAAGTTGAGACATGAGGAATAGAAGGTACAATAGAAATTTTAGAAATCCCAAAAGAAGAGAGAAGAGAGAGAGAAGCAGTATATGAAGAAGATACAATGGTGGTGAATTGACCAGTCTCGAATGCAAAAATTCCTAGTAAATAGGAATACAACTGAGTTTCTGAGGAGAATAAATAAAAACAAGTTTACACCTAAGCACATTGTTGTGATATTGTAGAATCTTAAAAGCTCAAAAGTCTTAAAAGCTAACAAAATAATGACAAACAGGCTTCTCATTAGGAGCAACAGAAATCAGAAGATAAGTAATTACAGCTGAAGGAAAGTCACCGTCAACATAGAGTACTATAACTCAAATAATTATCATTCAACACAGAAAGGGTGGAAAAAAGACAATTTTAGATACAACTGAAAAAAAAGTTTAGCAATTTACAGACCTTACTGATGAAATTTTTTTAAAGACTTCATTGAGAAGGAAATTGAACCTAAAAGGAAGAACTGGGCTATTAGAAGCAGTAGTGAGCAAAGAAATTGGCAAATATGTAGGTAAATCTAAATAACAGTAACTATTTTGAAATATATTTTTAAAATATAATAAAACTAAAATACTACTTAATCAATTTATAACATGAAAGTATAGAAGAGATTGGTTTGCAGTCTAAGATCCTTCTATCGTTTAAAAGAACAAAAAAATAGATTAGCTTTTGTTAAGTAAAAATGTTAAAATGTAAAAAGGTTTAAAAATTAAGAGTAACTCTGTTTATTTAGAAATAGAATGTTTTTAACTTCCAAACCAGTAGAAAAGAAAAGAAAAAACAGAATGAAGAAAACTTTATCAATGCAATTGGAGGCATGAAAGAGGGAAAAGAGGAAAAGCAAATAAAAAGCAGGGAGAATAGAAACACAAAATGAGACAATAGAAGTAAGTCCAAATGCATTAATCACAATAAAAGTAGACATATCAACTTTGCCCATTAAAAGAGACTTTCCATGTGGATTTTTTAAACATTCAGGAATAGGCTGTTCACAAAAAAACTTGCCTAAAAAAAAGTTACAGAAAGATTGAAAATGGAGATATACAAAGATACGCTAGGCAAATACTATCCAAAAGGAAGCTGGGCTAGCAATATTGACAACAGATCAGAATTTAAAAGCAAAAACATTAATGGAGATAAAACGGGACATTACTTATTGAGAGAAGGAACAACAAGGAAGGAGATTTACTTATCAGCAGCTTGGGCAGCTTGAGTCCAGCCTAGGCCGGCTTCTCCATTGTGGGTGGAGGGCTTCCAGCTCCGACTGCATTGCCTTAGCTTGCACTGGCCTGGGTGGGGAAGGTACACCAAGACAGGGCGCTGCTGGGAAAAAACATGCTGTTTCCTGGGTACAGCGTATACTTGTTGCATGGTCTAGATATATGTTTATCGTAACTTTTAATATTTGGATTTTGCAAAGTCTAGGGGTAAGAGGAAAAGCACTAACCAGAATTCCCCAAAAGTGGGCAGGGGTAACAACCCAGGCTGGGAAAGAACTGAATCCTCCCTGGACAAGGAAATGGCCACCCACTCATATTCCTGCCTGGGAAATCCCACGGACAGAGCAACCTGGTGGACTACGGTTTACAAGTCACAGAGAGTCAGACACAGCTTAGTGACTAAACAGCAATGTGACATCTATTCATCGGTAAACCATTACCTTGAGTTTTCCAGTGCATTTTATTTTCCCTGGAATGAAATTATTTTCTGGTGTTTTTATATTGGCTTAATTTTCTGTGTTCTTAACAGTAATTCAAATCCAAACACGTCCTTAATTATGTAAATCTCTTTTCAACATCTTTAAGTACATTGGGTGCTTTGTTTAAAAAAAAAAAGAACTGAATCTTCCGTGGGGCTCAAAAATATCAAATACCACTGATGTGCCCTTGATGTTTCTCTTAAACTCACTTCTGTGAGTGGAAAGGACCTAAGGGGCTCTAGGATTTGAGCCCAAAGTGGAAGGTTTGATATTTGTCCTTTTGTGGAGCTGGCAACAGCAAAGCAAGGTGTCAGCAAAGTGAGTAAGACTGCCCATCTGGAAGACCCAGAATCCTGAAGCCGGATCGGTATCTGGTATTTCAGCCTCACCCTGACCAGACATTTAGACTCACAGAACTACACCTGCTGGACATACTTCCCTTGTGTACCATGTCCCTCCAGACCTATTACAGTGTGATTGGTCCATGGGACTTGGCAATGTGCTTTTTGGCCCCATCTTTCAATTCTGATCAATATACCCTAGGGCCAAGGCCTTGACCTTTATGATGGAGTTATTCTTCTCCAGAGTTTTTAATCTTTGGAGAGATTTTTTTTTTTTTTAATGACATGCGGCTCTTGGAGTGTCTGCCTAGCATCTTTGGGAACCACTTTTCCCACCCATGGGGTGGATTCCTAGGAGCCACATTTGGTCACAGTTGACTGAGGCAGAGTCAGATACCTTACTCACAGTGAACCAATCAGATTTCTGCTCTTGGGAGTTGGTCATTTGGATCGATGGGGCCAGAGACTGGGATGCTTACAAACAAAGTCATGTTGATGGCAGCATGAAGGAGAAGGCTGATGAGCCTAAGGACTCCAAGATGGTGGCAGATCAGCCCGCTCCAGAACAAGAACTGAGTCTGCCTGTCATCCCTTGAGTAGAACTGCCTTGTCTCATTCCAGGAGCAGTAGCTGGAAGTCTCTGACCTAGGTAAATGCTGAAATCTTTAGGGGTGAAGTGCCATTTATGTCAGCAAGGAACAAACAAGTATTTCAGAAAGAGAAAGGGAGAGATAAACCAAATCTGGACAATAGGCACAAATTTTTCATTTATGTCAGGGTATATATGAGTGTTCATTGCAATGGTTAACTTCTCTGTAGGTTTTAATTTTGTTCAAAATAAAAAGCTGAAGCAAAGAAACAATTTTAAAACAAATATAGCCCCTAATGAAATCATGGATCTAGTCAATGATAGTAAGTGACTGTTAAAATCATTAAGTGAAAAACTGATAGAGGGGGGAAAAAAGCTGAAGGGGAACTTTATAATGGATAGATCCAGCTGACAGCTCTGGAACCCACTGATTAATCTTAATGTCATAAAAAGAAACATGATGAGAAAGTTTGTGGTCCTGATATGATGTGAGAGGAAGTTCACACCACATGTAAAATAGTCTTGCCAAAAAATCAGACCTGAAATCAGGCAGCTCTAGAATCTACCAATTTAAGGGACAGAGAAACAGGTTAAATGATACCACAGGGGTGTTATCAGCAAAATTCAGAGTGGAGGAAATTTCATAGGATAAATGGCCCACAATTTCTTCAATTAATAAATTTCTGGGGGGAAAAAAGGAAAGAAAGTACAACTTTTGGAAGAGCCATATCAACCACACACATCGCATGGACCGTGATTAAAACTTGATTCAGGTGAATTTGAACACTGCATGTGTATTTGATGAGAGTAAGGATTATAGTTAATTTTTATTGAGGTGAGATAATGGTTTTGTGGCTATATTAAAATAGTCCTTAAATGCATTCCATTTATGCATTTTAGAAATGCATATTGAAATATTTATGAGTGAACTGATTTGATGTCTGGTTTGCTTTCAAATAATCCTGGAGAAAAGGGAAATGTGTATAGAAGAAATAAGACCAGCTACGTGCTGGTAGTTGTTGAAACTAGGCACTAAGTTCGTGGATTTTAAAAATATATATATATATATACTTGACATCCTCCAGAATAAAATTTTAACAAATAAGAAGACCCAAGCCACTTCAATATTTTCCTAATATATTCTCCCGAAGGAGGGTCTTCGGTGTGAGAAAGAATGAGCGTCCCCTCATAGTCAGGGCACAAGTGAGGTCAGAGAGAGCTTAGAGGGGAGGGTGAAACCCAGGGTCATCAGGAGAACCTGAGTCCTCTTTCAAGTGGAGTGCTGCTTACTGCAAAAGCCTCTGTCTTGTGTCTTTAAGCCAGACTGTTCCCTGTTGGGTGGGAGAAGAAAATAATATATTTCGGCAGCTTCCTTAGTCAACCCAGGTTAAGGAATAGGGTTTGAAAAGGCTAGTGGGTTGGACCCAGTGCAGAAGGAGGTGGAATTAGATATCTCTTTTTGTGAGGCTTTGTTGAGGTTCAGGTTCGAGATCAAAGAACAGGGATGGGGCTAGAAGGATGGGTGCTTCACTAAGCTGGGTGCGCTCTGCTGAGACCTAACAGGCTTTGAGGTTAAAGTCTCCTGGCCTTCAGAGCTTCATCCTCAGTGCTCCAGTTCTCCTCCAGGATGGAGCCAGAGGTCTCAACCCTTCTCTCCCCACTGTCTTCCTCATGTTGATCCACCCCAAGGCCCATCCCTTCCCCCCATCTGATTCTCTGGCACATCCCCATTCCCTCCCTACTTGAGCCTCCTCCTCATCTCCATTCTCCATTCCCTGTCCTCCACCTACCAGACACCCCAGTTCAGGGTCCAGGAGAAGGACAGCTTTTATGTGGCTTGTAAAATTCTATTATATCTGTATTCAAAACCTAGCAGCTGAGAAACACTGGTAATAAGCGTGTTATTAAGCGTGTTAATACACTTCCACTCCAGGGCCTCCAAGGGGCGGGGGCCAGATTCTCAGCCTGGGTGTCTCCCCTGCATGTGAGTCCTTCCCCACCTGGCCTCCACCCCAGAATTGGACCTTGAGCCAAGGCCCAGGCCTCCTCCTGTCTCCAACCACCATCGTCCTGCAGATCTCAGACTCTTGGAGAAAGGGGGCGGGGGAGAGGGCCGAAGAAAAAAAACATTAGGAAAAAAACTCCCACCCAGAGAGCATTCTTTCTGCAGCACTCAGGAAAAAGGATGTCTCACAGGGGACGGGAAGGCGAAATTTTTTCACATCCAAATGGATTGCAATTTCCCTCCATTTAGCACCTGAAGGTAATTAGCTCGAAGAGACTGCCGAGTGCGAAACACGTTCACGGAACATTAACTCTCACACATTCTCCAGTTGCAGGGAATTAATAGGAAAGATTAAAGTTTAAAGAGAGCAAAATGCCATTACCTCGCCAGCCACCTCTCTCCGCGGCAGTATCCAGCCCCCGAAAACCTTCGGCCAGTGCTCAGGCCGGGGCTCAGGTCTCTGCCTGCAGCCTGGCTGGCTAGGGCATCTGGGTGTGCCCTGTGAAGAGCACTCACATGTGCTGACGTGCACACGTGAGTGCAAACAGGTCAGCTCTGACCCTTCCCGAGGCCGGGCCAACCCCTCCTCCCTTCACAGTGAAGCTTGGGGTGGACCGGGACAGGTGTGTTTTCTTACAGGCTGACATCTGGCGTTGGGGTGCATCGAGTTCCTGGGTTGGGTCGGGGGTCCTTGGAAGGGTCACTGGCATGGGTGTGCCCTGTGATTTTGGCTAAGAGGTGCGATGTGCCAGCTTGGCCATGAGTAGAGAGATGGAAGGTGTCCCTCCTGCCTTGGGTGTGTACAGAAGCACTTGGGTGAGGTGAGGGAGGGAGTTGCCTCCATTCTTGTGAGGCAGCCAAGACCCACACACACACGTGTGCACACACGCAGCCCCCCACTGTCACACACAGGTGTCCTCCGTCACTGATTTTTTCAAAGTTTACATAGGCTTCAAATTCTAAAGCTTTCTATGTGGCTTCAGTGTTTTAGGAAAAGATGAGAGAGAGAGGGAGACAGAGAGAGTGGGAGAGAGTGAGGGAGAGAGTGAGGGAGAGAGAGGGGCAGAGGCAGGCAGGAGAGAGAGAGCGCGCGAGATGAAATTGAGACATGGAAGAATTTATTGCCCAGAAAATTCCATTCTGCTATCTGATTCAAAAAGTCCAGTCCCCCCAGCTTCGGAAAATCTATTTTCCACATTTTAATACCCTGCAGAACAGTCCTCATAACTCATCCGAGTGTGTTAAGCACAGTTTTATTAGATCTGAAACAAATTTTGGTGGGGAGATACTATAGGTCATTAACCATGGAGTAATTTTATCCTTGTTTCCCTAATGATGCCATAATGGCGAGCGAATTTCTTAACTAAAGACCAAAGAACATTTTGAAGGTCAGTTTCATCTGTGAGCTCCTTCAAGCGCTTCTCAGAGAAGATTGGAAAACTCGCCGATTTTTTGAAGAGTCATTAATAATGTGAAAGCTGAAAGCACCCTCCATTTGCGTTCCTGCTTTTTACCTTTTAATTTTATATCGTCCCCGCTCAGAGCCCTGCTCCCACTCCTTCACCCTCCTCTGGACCTCCCGCCCGCCTACCCACCCCGTGCAGGGAGCAAGGCTTCCTGGTCCCAGGTACCCAGCTGGCTGTGAGGGGCAGATGGGGGCATTGCAGCGGGGAGGGAGAAGAGCCAGAGAAGCCTGAGAGCCCCCTCTGGCCAGGGCATCCCGCTGAGATGAGGGTCTTTCCTGTATTCCCAGGGTGTGGTGCACTGTGCAAGGGTATTGCCATAGGCATGGTGTGTGTGCACACGTGTGTGTGCATGTGTGCAAATGTGCGGTGTAGGGGACTGAGGTCTCTGGATTGCACACTGGCTGGGCACGCACATGTTGGGGACCATGGGGTCTGAGTAATCCCTGTACGGGAGTGTCCCCTGTTGGAAGTAGGCTGGGAAGGGGAACTGAAAGACAACACTGGGTTCCGTGGCCCAAGTGGTAGGTCAGCCGGGGACGCTGTGGTCTGTTGACATGGGACGCCATCTCCCAACAGTGATGGACACACGAGAAGTGTTTGCACGTGGGCCTGGAAGTCCTGAGGGTGGTGAGGTCATCAAGGCAAGAGCCTCAAGGCCCCTCCCACTAATAAATCTCTAGATACTAAAGACAGTGACCATTGTGTGAGCCAACCATCCTCAGTCCTCGTCCACTCACCTCCTTGTTCCCTCATTCACTCACTTTACTTGTCTCCTGACTCCCAGTCCCTGGCCCTTTGGACCCCGCTAGTTCCACCATCCCCCCGGAGCCATCCCCTCACCTCCTCACCCAGTGGATGGCTGTTATTGCAGGGTGCCCAGCCAGGAGCTGAGGTGGGACAGCACTTCTGTGTGTGAGAAGGTTTGGGGAGGAGGGGGCGGTGTGGTGACACTCCGTGCTCCCAGATGTGGTGGCAGCGATAATTCCAATTTTATGCCTTTGTTATGGCTTTAATCACTTTCTTTATGCGTTTTGTTCCAGCGATCAGGGAGAGACACCTGATAGGCAAAGAGGATACCAGGGGAACCATTTTTATTTGGAATGTGGTGAGAAGTCTAATTAGAATCTGAATTCTGCTGAGCCTTGAAATGGCCAGCACTTTATCCTGATCGCCTTAGATATTGTTTCGAGTCAATCATCTGTCATGGTGCGGCGGGAGGGCCTCTCCCTGCACACCACGCGCCCTTCTACTGCAGGCCCGGCTGGGGCACGCTGTGGGGAGGGAGGCTGGGGCCCCCACTCTCACAGGGGCAAGTGTCTCCTCCTGGGGGTGCATGGGAGGCTGTTTCCTATGGTTCATTGTCCCCTGGTGAGGTCTGTCTTTGCTGGGATGCTGAGTGCGAGCTGTAGGGAGAAGGGCGGCTGCAGGACAAGGGTGCCGAGCAGCCTGTATCAGAATTCGTAACTACTAGAGTTTCTCTGGTGGCTCAGTGGTAAAGAATCTGCCTGCAATGCAGAAGGCCTGGGTCCGACCCCTGGGTCAGGAAGATCCCCTGGAGAAGGGAATGGCTACCCCCACTCTAGTACTCTGGCCTGGAGAATTCCATGGACAGAAGAGCCTGGTGGGCTACAGTCCATGGAGTCGAAAAGAGTAGGACACAGCTGAGTGACTAACACTTGCAGCAGGTGAGGCCAAGTTGTCTGGGGATACCTCCTAAGTGGTCCCACGTCGCCACCAATGGCTCATGGGAACATCTCCTCACTGTCCCCGGGACATCCAGCATCTCTCCCACCTAGCATTTGCCAGACTCTCAGCTCCATTTCTCTGATTTTCCTCATTCTGGTCCTGCAGCTAGAACGCTGCTCCTGTTTTTTCTTCTTGCTTAGAACATGTGCCACCTGTCACATCCCCAAACTGTTTTCGCCTCCTCCAGAAAGCCTTCCCCAGTCCACAGTGAGTGAGCTTCCTGAGAGGTGGACAGTAACAGCTTGAGCCCCTATCTTGTGATGGCCACACAAACTGTGGACACTCAGTCTGACCAGATCTCTAGTCCACTTATCTTTCTCCTGCCTTTAAATGGCTCCCTATCTCTTTTTCTGTAACTGTTTTTCTGCTTGTGTATGTGTGTCCTAAATCTACTCAAGCCCTCTTTGAACATGGCAAAATGTAAAGAAGAAATAAATATTATTCTTAATGGCACTTTTATCTCTTGAACCACACTATGAGCTCCCCAGACTCTGACCATTTCTTCCTTGTCTCCTGCCTTTTCTACTAACTATGAGCACACAGGACTAGGCACATAGTGGGGAGCTGTATATCAATCACCTCCCAAAGTCCCAGATTCACTGAGGCTTTTTGCCTCCTGCTTCCCCTGGCCCTTCTCCCCCTAGTACCTACCTGCCTACATCCCTACAGTGTGGTAGATGCAGGCATTGCTGTGGTGTGATTAATATCTAAAGTAAGTGCTATTTCTGGCTAGAAGGAGGAGAAGCTGCCCTATGAGTAATGTTTCCGTGGGATACAATCTGGATGGCTGGTGATTCCTTGGAGGGTCAGGAATCCACATATGGTCCCTGTGAGTCCTTTTTAGATGTTTGGGGTACTCAGTGCCCCTCTGGCCAGTTGGTGTGTCCCAAGTGGCAGAGGGTCCTCACTGCTGGGCAGCATCACCATGAGCCTCCTGGATGGTCACTGCCCTCTAGAGACTGTCCTTGCAGTGACGGTGCCTTAGGGGTGGTCCAAGGGGCAGTGTGGCCAGATCCCCTATGGAGAGATACAGACTCAGGGTCCCTGAATACCCTTCTCAACCTGCTTACCCCTGGACCCAACTTTGCATGCAAGCCTGACTCGTTTTGATCCTGATGGTCTCTGCCTGCTTGTACCTCAGTTCTCCCTGATCCCACCTCTGTCCTCCCTGGTCCCTGAGCTCTTTGTGGGGAGTAGAGATGGCACCAGCCATGGTCTAGCAAATCATGGACTCTGGAGTGCGTCACGTGCGTGCTCAGCCACTTCAGTCGTGTCCGATTCTTTGTGACTCTATGGACTGTAACTCTGGACCCGCCAGACTTCTGAATCCATGGCATTCCGCAGGCAAGAGTACTGGAGTTGGGTTGCCATTTCTTTACCAACTGAGCCACAAGGGAAGCCCTTGGAGTGCGTTGTCGGGACTCTAATCCGAGCAGCACTCATTTAGAAGGCATGTCTGTTGGTACCAACTGATGAATGACAGTGGGTAATGCAAGGAAATGCAAGGAGACTGCGGGGAGCCAGTGGGGAGATCCAGAATTGGGAGGTTCTCATTTACAGGAGAAGGCAGGACAGTGGCTGGAGGGACTTAGGAGCAAGTTTCCTAGCGGGAAACTGCACACTACTATTGACATCTAGGTATATATTAATAGATCAGATGGCGTGTGTGTGCGTGTTTGCACGCACGAGCGTGCGTGTATGATGGACGGTTGGTAGGTGAGGGACTGCCGGGGGACCCCGTAGGGAAGAAGCAGGACCCTGGTGCACTCAGTCCGCCCGTGCAGAAGGGTGAGGGTGTGAGGGTGACTCATTCTCCAGCTGCCATTTCCCCATCCACACGTGGGAGGGAGACGGAGCTCCCTGCCCAGGAGCACATGTACTGGGTGGGGGTGGAGGGTGGAAGGACAGAGGTACCCAAGCTGGCAAAGGCCTGGCCTCTTCCTATCTCAGACCCCCTCGAGGCACTGTCTTCTCTCTATCCAGAGCTGGGCTGCAGCGGGGGTAGATGAAAAGCAGGAGAAACTGTTGGATAAAAAGAAATTCGAAAAAAAAAAAAAGTAAGTGAAATATTCAAACTGGAAAGTGATATTATAGAAACTGCAGCCCACGGCTCAGTGCATTCAAATTTATTCAAACTCGGCGCCTGACAGTGATGGATGCGGCAGCTTTTCCCACAATATGGAGAAGGCGCGGGGGCATTTAGGACTGCGGGTCCCCTCCGGGAGGGTGGGAGCCCACACCACCTCCCATGCCTGGCTCTTCCTAAATGGAAAGCAAGGTTTGGGGTCCTGCCCTCTCTACTCTCCTGAACCTCAGCCACCTCCAGTACCCCACAGCCTTGGGGGATCTAGGCATCACCAGCTCAAGTGCTTGGGGTATGGCCCAGGACAGAGGTAGCTCACTGTGGAGCAGGGAAATCTCCAGTGCCAAGCCTGTCGACGGGGTGACTGGACAAGGGGGTCACAGTAGTGTGGATTCACAACTAAATAGATAGCATTAACTCAGCAATCTCTGAGTGTGCTGAGACCGCAGGGTCTCAGGGCTCCTAAGTCAGGGAGCACTTTCCTCTCCAGGCCAATTTGGCAGCTGCTCTGCCCAGGACAAAAGACAGCCTCTGGGGAAACCTCAAGTCTAGAGGCTTGGTCTGCACAGTGGGTAGATGGTAGTGTCCTGGAATGCCATGCCCTGGAATATCCCCTGCTCCCAGGAGCATCCTCCAGCCTCCACTCCACCAACGCTTCTCCCCAGAAGGTTGCTCATGGCCTCCTTCCTATCCAAGGTCCCAACCAACAGACCCCATTGCTAATCCCCAGGCCCCACCCCAGGGAACCCTTGAAATAATGCTCACTCCTGAAAACTCAGTCATCTCTCCACACCTTTGCCCATCTCATTCTCCTGCTTCACCCACGTCTCTAACACACCTTCCCTGTCTCTTTTGCTTTCTACAACCTTCCCCCAATAAGGCTACCATGCAAAACAAACCCTAGCCCTCCACTCTCTCCTACAGTGCCTCAGCAGATCTCAGCCACTCCCTGCAGGTGATGGAAACATTGACCTCTAATTCCAAGCTTCTCTTGAGATCCAAGCCCACAGTCCAACCAATGCAAGGCTAATATGTTGAAAAGCAAATGCCTCTTCTAAAACTCATATGTCTCTCCCAAAGTCAGTGACAACTTGTAACCCCCTTATTTGCTACTAGCCTGTCACACACCCCCACTGACACTCCAGGTACCCTAGAACCTCTAGTTCTTCCCAGACTCATCTCTACCTTCAGTCAGCTTACAAATTCAGAGATACTTCCTGATGTCTTTTGCACCCACATTGCCTCAACATCACAACTGGCCCCAGGAAGGCCCTTATCACAGCTCTTCTGGGTCTCCTCAATTCAACCAATAAACTGCTCTGGAGCACCTTCCCTGCACAGGTGATGCATTTTCTTCTGAACAGGACTGTCTGCCTCTAAGTTCTGCATCTTCAGCGGTTCTACCCACCACTGCCAGATTAACTTTCCTAAAGCACGGCTCTGATCGTGTCACTCCCCTGCTCAAAAACCCTCAATGGCTCCCCACTGCCTACTAAATAAAGTACAAACTCCTTGCTCTGATGTTCACGGCCCTTGTGATCTGGCCCCAACCTACTCCCTCTCCAAACCTTCCCATTACTCTCCTTCACGCTCATATTAGCCAGCCAGATTGGACTCTGAGCAATTCCCCCCGATGCACCCCACCTAGCGAATTCCACCCTTGCGCACTGGTTCATGCTCTTTGCCTGTAATGCTCTCCTTCTAGAACCACATCACCATCCAACACCCCAACTCATCTCTGCCCATCAATATTCTGATCTTCTGTAAAACTGGATTCAAATAAAGCTATTTTGAATATTCCCTGTAAAATACTTAGCAAGGTGCCTACTAGCTGTTATCATTATTATTCCTCATGATGACCAGAGGTGGTTTATCTTTCCTATGAACCTTCTAGTTCTCTCTACAGCTTTCCTAGCTCCTATCATAGCTTTCCTGTTACTGTTATTGCTAGTATGTCTGCCCAACAGCTCTCCTGGACTATAAATTTCTTGAGAGCCAGGACTAAGTAACATTCATTTGTGTCCTCCTCACCTGTAGCCCAGGGGACTCAGTCGACACTTGTTGGAGAAATGAATGAATGAGTGAACAAATGAACCACATACAGCAAGATGTGGCTGTGTGACACAGACTTGGCTCTTCCTAGCCTTCTGTTCTGGACAGTGACCACCTAAGAGTTCCCTGTCATTACTCCCAGCCTTCCTGACATGTGTCCAGGTGAGCTGGGACACGCGTGTGCAGGCTGTATGACAGGTGTGTCATTGCTCCTGAGCGAGAGGGGAGTGTGGCAGAGTTCAACCTTCCCAACTCATCAATCAAAGGGCACTTACTGACAGCTCCTGAGAGCCAGCTCTGGGCTCTGCTGGGTTACAGGGAACAAGTGGGGGATGAGGGCTACCCTCTGGGGGTTCACAGTCCACTTGCCTCTTAGCTCGTCCTGTGACTCTCAGGCTACAGGAGCTTAAAGGACTCTTATCGGTAGCTGCAGGCAGGGGTGGGAACACTGCTGAGTGGGCGAGACTTTTTCTTCAAGTGGCCCAGAAATGCTATGAAATGACCTTTTTCTCTTTTGGTTTAGGTCTTACTACCCTATCTAGATTGGAACTCCCCTGGGAAGTCTGTTGCTTTCTGTAGAATTCTCCAGGACAGAGCCCAGAACCCCACAGATTAAAATACAGAATAGAGGGGTGGACGGATGTTGTGAATAGACAAAATAAATGAGAAAATGAGCAACTCACTAGACATGTGGATGAACAAAGCACTGGGCAGATGGGCACACTCTTGGCATTCACTGAGCACCTACTAAGTACCAGCATGGTGTGCAGTGTGCTCAGTCGTGCCTGACTCTGTGACCCCATGGACTACAGCCCACCAGACTCCTCTGTCCATGGGATTCTCCAGACAAAAAATATTGGAATGGGTTGCCATTTCCTCCTCCAGGGGAACCCCAGAGGAAACCCCAGGTTCAAGGCTTGAAATAACTTGTGTGAGATCACCCACCCAGTTCATCAGTGACAGAGTGACAGAACCGTGGTTCCCTGCCAGAAACTCTACACCTTCCTTGAGTGACCTTCCAGCCAGGGTCATTGACTCCCCCCTCTTCATCCCTCCAGCCCCTTGGGGTGTGGGGGTCAGGGGTCGATTAAGCAGACTCGGGGGCAGGAGGCTCACAGATGAGTGGAGGGTATTGTAAAGTTCCTGTCCTGTCTCTTGCACTGGTGGGAGACCTCTGGGCTTTGGGTTTTCCCTTTTCTTGGGTCCCCGCCCCACCCCACCCCCACCCAGACAAGGCGAAATGAAGACGAGGCACAGCTGAGAAGCCTCTGTTTCCCAAAAGGGGGTCTTTCCAGCCCTCCCTCCACACCGCCTCCGTTTGAGAAGGGAGTGACACCCTCTCCAGAAGGGTCCCTGCGCTGGGGGTGCCTTCCCCGCCCGTCCCCGCCCCTCCCGATCAGATACAAACAAGCGCGCTAAACTCCGGGAGATTTACAGCGGGGCGGCTGGGCGGCGCGGGCCCCCGGCCGCCGGTGAGATATCTCCAAACAGCGCACTAACCACTTTCCATTTTATACCTCACCAGCTTTATAGCATCTTAAGGATTTCTGTGCACGGCTGGCTTCCTGCCCAGGGAAAAAACCCAGCCTTGTAAATAAATACTAAATATATATGAACAGAGACGACAGCGAGAGAAGCGGAGGAGGGGGAAGGGGTGGGGGGCCTATGGGGCGCGGGTGGGGGTAGCCGCCCAGGGCCAGCCATCGAGGAGGAGGAGGGGGCAGGGATATACTGGGGTGTCCGAGACAAAGGCGACTGGGGAAAAAGCAGTTGACAGGAAGAGTGAGGGAAACTGAGACAGCACACCAGGGATGGAGGCAGAGAGAACGGGAGATGGGGGCTGGATGGAACCTGCCTCCTGGGTATGTGGGGGGGTGGGGGGCACTCAGGGAGAACTCCCTTCAAGCTTGGGGAGAAAGTGAAGCCTCTTCCAACCCTGTGTCCCCTTCTCCCCATAATTTCTGAAGGGACTGAGACCCGGAGGGGCTGCCCCTGCTGTGTGTGCGTCAATGCGTATGTTGTGTATGTGTGACAGGAATCTGTCACAACGTGCTTCAAGGAAAGAATTTATGTTTGTGTGTGTGCGCGCATATGTGTGTGCAGGTGTGTTTTGGGGGTATGTGGAGTGGGTGGGACTGTGCCTCGGTGGGCGTGTGGGCAGAGCATCTGGTGTGGTCAGGGTCGGGGGTTAGGATACATTTGGGGGAATGAGGAGGCTGGTGAGTTTTGAGAACGGAGGCCATCATGAAGGGCTGATGGAGGCATAGGTAATGGTAATCGGATGGGTTTGGGTGTCTTGGGGAGGGTGGAGGTCTCGGGAGAAAAGTCATGGGCTCAGGTAAGGCGGGATGGCCCTTGAGTCAGTGTTGGAACGGAAAGCCAGTGTCCAGGCTCGGGTGAATTTTGAGGTGCTACCAGGGGATCACACCACCACCTCCTCCCTAGCCCCATGCCCTGAGTCTTTCTAGAGGCCCTGGGACCTTCTCCACAACGGCCACTTGGGAGAAGGCCCCCTATGCTGATTGAAGCCCCCATGTTACCCCAGCCCCCTGCTCTCAGAACTCGGGACAGGAGCCAGAGTGGAACTCGGGGCCCGGAAGAACCCTCCTCTCCCCTCTCAGGGGACCCAGCCATCCCTTCTCCTTCCCCCCTTGTCTTCGATATTAAGTATTCAAACCTCATTTACATCCTTATTTTTCAATTTGCTGCCACAGTAGTTTAATTTATTCGATATAATTTCTTTTTCTGAGGGGACATTAATCATTGCCCTGTGCTTTTGGGCGCCTGTGGGATCTCTGCGTGTGTATGTGTGTGCGTGTACGCATCTGTATGTGAGTGGGGGGGCGGGCACCGCATGTATCTATGAGTGTGCATCTGTGTCTGTGTGTGTTTGTGCCCATGCATACTTGTGACTGTGTGTAAGTGAGGTGAGAGTTTGATATGTGAGTTCAAGTGTGTGTGTGTGTGAGAGAGAGAGAGAGAGAGACAGTGTGGGTCTTTGTAAGAGGGCTTTGTGAGAGAGTTGGAGTGGGTGAATACGTGTGGGAGGGATTGGGTCCTCTTCTTCAGATCCCTGCTGGCCCTTTCCAGGATTCAACAAGGAGGGGAAGCGGGCAGAGTAATTGGGAGACAGGACGTGCGGCTCGCACCAGCTTTTTGGAGCTGAACAACTTCAGAGACATTCCCCATCCTGGGGCACCATCAAGGTGGGGTCATTCCAGTCTCCTCTGCCAGTTTGCCTTTCTTGAGAGTGTGTGCCAGACAGCGGTAGCTGTAATGTTCTAGAATCCATGGTCTCTCAAGAAAGAGAGAGGCCGGGGGCGAGGAGAGGAGGCAAGACCGACACAGAGCAGAGCGAGGCAGGCCATGGCCGGGGAGGCAAGAAAGAGGGAAGAGACATGGAGGGTGATGGAGAGAGGAGCAGGAGAGGGAGCAGTGAGCAAGCCGGCAGCGTCTCAGCCCATAAAGTCCCCGGAATGGGAGGAAGGGGCGAGAGAGACCGCATCAGCTCAGGCCCAGTCATGGCTCAGTGCAGAGTTGAGGGGGGTGCACAGGATGAGGGCTGGTTTTCTTCCAGGAGCTGAGATGAGTGAAGTCACTTGGGGGAGGCTTGTTTGGAGAGAAGAGACAAGGGGAAGGAGAAGGGGGAGGGAGGGAGAGAAAACCCCCTTCCTGGGGATATAATTCAGGGAATGACTGAGGAAAATTTCTGAGGATGTTCAGGGGACTCGAGGGAAGAGGCTCTCCAGTGCTAGCCTCCCTCCCACCTCACAGCGCATCTGGGCAAATCCAAGGCTTCCTGAGACGCTTTTTTGGTCTGCAGCCCCCAAAGCCCTCAGTTTTCCTTCTCTGGCACGTTCTTGGAGTCTCCTTTCTCCCCACTGGTGGGGCCTGGGGGAAAACGAGCCAGGAATTGAGGGGTGGCCCCCCGCCCCGTACCCCAGGCACTATGATAGGAATGCACCTGTGACGTCACTTCAGAGAGGAGGGAGGGAGAGGTCGGGGCTTGTCCAGAGTCAAACGAACATGCAGAGGATTTAGGTCAATCTGCCTGAGTCTAGGTACTGAGATTGCCTCCCTCCTCTCTGTTGCCTTCTCAGGTTGTGTCTACCTTACCCCTCCTGCCTTTGTACACACTCAAGCAGACACAATGCACATTCACGCAGGCATGATACATGCTCACGCAGGCATGGTACACGCTCATGCACGTATAATACACGCACAAAACAAGATCTGGGACCCAGGGCTCAAGTCAGGAGGCTTTGGAGCAGGAGTCAAGAGGTTGGGGAGACCACTGCAGCTGTTCTCCCAGCTACCCCCCACTGTGAGGGTGCCAAGGCCCAGGACCTGAGCACCCCCAGGGCTCTTTTGGACCCTGTCTTCCTTCTCACCCACGGCTCGGAGGCTGCTTAAAAACCTCAGGCTCAAGGACTGTCTGGCTCTGCCCTAGGGCTTGGTTTCTGCTCCCAGGACCCAGATGAGCCTCAAGCCCCGTATCAAACAGTTATAACTTGCCCATGTTGACCTCATTCATCCCAATAGTGGCATGAGGTCTATGGTTTGGGAGGCGGAACTTCTTTCTCTAAAATTTTGAAAATGAAATTCTGAGAAATGGTCTAAAATTGGAACTCATGGAACCTCAATATCTCAGCCTGCAAATACCTGACTCTCTTGAGGTGAACAGGTTTAAATATTCCAATACCAAATACCTGTGTATGTGAAGGTCCCCCAACATCCAAGCATTTGAGTGCACAGGTCCCTGAGCTCCTGGAGGTGATGATGGAGCAGGTAGGGTCGAAGATCTGAAATGGAGGGGAAGGCCTCACCGTGCCAGCATCAGCTCTTCAGGGTCGCCTCTGCCTGTCTTGCTCCCTCCTGAGTGTCTTCAGTTCTTGTGACCTGGAGAGGCCACTCTTCCTTCTCACCCTCCAGAACTTTGCTTCAGTCCTCACACCCAGACTCCCGGCATGGACATGTGACACAGATACCATCGCCCACTCAGGCCAGGAATAACAGGGGGATGGCAACGGGGGTCTTTGGGCATGCGGAGATGGGGCGAGGGGACAGGCCTGGGGCCGAGGAGAAGGTAGTGTGTTCATTTGAATAATGGACAAAATCAAATTAATTCTACATTAAATAGTTGTGAATAAAGGGTTGAAGTCAGCAGTTTCAAACTTGTTTTCCTTAATTACTTTCCGTGTTTAATGTCATTAAGAAGATTAAAAATTCATTAACAAGAGTACTAAAGTGGCAAATCAGGAAAGCGATCACTCCAGGTTGGAAACTCTGCTGAGGCCGCACAGTCTTGTTGGGGGGGGGGGGGGTGGGTCATGGCTGGGGGGTTGGGGCCTGTGAGGGCTGGGGGGCAGATGCACACTCAGACACTGGTACACAGCAACCACATCAACACCCATCCACAATAACAGTCGGCACACACACACACATGTGCTCAGACACTTTCCACTCATCCACACCCAGGACATCTGTGATCATGGAGAGGCCATGTTTTAGGGTCTGTAGCTAATCAGACCCCTAACTTCATAAGAGGGAAGATTAAAGCTCAAACTTCTGTGACAGGCAGAATATGGCCACAGGAATCATTGTCAGGCCAACAGCCTCTGAGTTCACTTTCTGGTCTCTCTGGGTCCTCCCTGTCTCCTTTCTTCTCCCCTCCCACACTAAAGGGCTCTCTCAGGGCCAACCCGATCAGTTTCCTGGGAGGAGTTGCTGTCTTTGAGGCTTAATTATCCTGGAAAAGGATCCCTTTTGTCTCCTTAGTTTGTGTGTGTGTGGTGGGGGGGCGGGGGGGTGGCTGGAGGGTGGGGAGGGGTCAGGTTTCCTCTAAGATGAGGGAGCAAGGGAGCCGGGAGACAAAGGGTAACCCAGTCCATGGGGTAAGACAGAAACAGCTGGGGAAATGGGAACCAAGTGTCCTGATGTTCAGACCAGATCCTAACCCCAAGCGCCCCTCCCTACCACTTCAGCCTCTCCTTCTGCCTTTTTTCTCCATCTTGTCGGCTGGCCTCCTTCCTCCCAAATTTCAGACTTTCTCTCCCTTCACCATGAAAGACCCTCCCTGTGGCTCTCACAGTCTCTCTGATTGCATTTCTATCTTATCCTCTAGGTCCCAAACTCAGGGACAGGTCCCTATGGGGCTGGGTCACCTTGTATGCACCTACCTGTGCCTTTGTGACTGTGTGTCTGGGTGGCCGTGTTGGTGACTCTGTGTGTGTGTGTGTGTATCTGAGTGGCTGTGTGAGAAAACCGTGATCTCGGCTGGGAAATGGCATGTTAGTCATAAACAAATGCAACTAGATTAGCCTTCGTGATTTCATTAGAACGAAACCTCTCATTTTATAGATGGGAAAACCAAACTCTAAGATGATGAAGTTCCACTCCTAGAAATAAACTCAACAGAGGTGAGAACATCGGTCCACAGCAAACCAAGAATGTTCATAGTAGTATTATTCATAACAGCCGAAAAGTAGAAAGAATGCAAATTTCCAACTGATGAATGCATAAATAAATGGGGTACTACAGCCATTCACTGGAATATTTGTCCTTAAAAAGAAATGAAGTTCGGATTCATGTGACAACATGAGTGACTAACGAAAACATGTTACGTGAAAGAAGCGAGTCACAAAAAGCTGGGCACCGTATGATTCTTTTTATAGAAAATGTCCAGAATAAGCAAATATACTGAGAAAGGAAAAAGACGAGGGGTTGTTTAGAGCTGGGGGGAGGGGTATTGGGGGAGAAGTGGGTGTGGGAGGAAAGAGGAGTGACTGACTGCTAGTGGGTATAGGATCTGGGGGGATTATTCAAATGTTCTAAAACATCTTACGGTGATAGTTGCACAACCTTGTGAATATACTAAAAATAGCGACTTGCATACTTTAAATAGATGAATTATATCTTGATAATGCTCTTATTTTTTTCTTTTCACAAAGATATTGTATCTTGTTCAAGGTCTCCCAGCAAGTGAGTGGTGGTACTGGTACAAGAGCTCGACCCCTTGACTCTAAGCTCAGTGCTCTTCCCACGAGCCTTCCAAAGCCTCAGAAGTCTATGGAGACCTGAAGGCCAAGTCCCACTTGCACGGCCGAGGTGGGAAGGGGGTGGTGCACACAGCATCCTGGCTTCTCTGTAGGGTCGTGCAGTTTCTGTCTGTAATGGTGTGTCCTGTTCTACAACAAGACAGAAACTGTCTCCCAGCTCTGTGTGGGCAAGCGTGGCTCTGCACAGCTGTGTCGAGGCTCAGAAACCTCTCTGTGGTGCTTGCTATCTGTGCCCATGCACCCCTTCTCGCAGGCTGTGTTTCCACGTTCATCAGCATGTGTGGGCGTATCTGGGTGTGCCCATGTCTCCACATGTCAGCTTACTTGTCCGGGTCCAAGAGGCCTTGGGACTTCACGGGAGTCAGAGTTCACATGTTTCTGCCTGTTCAGTGTGCCTCAGTGGATTCCCATGGTTTTCTTAATGTGTCAGCTTGTAGGTCTAGGTTCATGCACCTTCACCTCTGAGTCTCCGCCTGGGATTTGTGTTGGAGGGTCTCTGCACGTGCCAATCTGTGTGTTGGTATTCTGGTGTCCACACTGGTCCATCTTGGGAGCCGGCACCCATGTAGCAGGGCCCGTAGGCCTGTCCATCTGAGTCTGTATGTCTGAACTGCCTCCTCCAGGCACCGGCCACAGAAGGCGCCTGCCTCCCCACCCCCGCCTCTGACAGCCGTGGAGAGAGCGTCACAATAAATTCATGGCCGCCCGGCTGGGAAACAGGCGGCTGCAATGGAAAGGAAGCGTGGATTTGCATATTGAATTAAAATTAAGAGCTAATTATGCAAATAAATTATGACATTTGGCAGGAGAATTTGCTTCAAGATCATTTATTACGTTCTTTTTATAACAGTGTGAGCATTTAACGGTCAAAGACAATATTTTAAGGGGAAATTAACGCAAGATTATTAACCTAAAAACAATTCCACGTTAATGAGATGGTGAGCTGGTCCCCCCCACACACCTGGGCAGGTCTATGCCTAGGCTGGAAAGGCCTTATTCTCCTCCTCTCCTTCCTTCATCCGGTCTGCAATGGGGCAGACCAGGAGGGCACCTGGGATGGGAGAGGGAACCTTGTGGTTGGCCTTCCTTAGGGTCTGCTGAGCTGATGATGCTCTCATCTGAGATCAGGGCCCTGGGCTGAATTTAGGAGGCCACTGAGGATGAGCTAAACTCCACTCCCGGAGACCCATACTCTGATGATGAAACACATAGTTCTAGCCTTGGGCAGCCCCATTTTAAGGAGGAAGACAGATCCTCCCCCACATACACACAACCTTAGAAATGACTCTGTAAATACCAGTGGGGATGGGTCCTGGAAAATAGAGTTTAAATAGCCTAGTCTGACAACTTCTGTCTTCTCCTTCTTCCATGCTGTAGAACCTCAGATTCCTTGGTATCCCCCACATCCTGGATCCTCCAGAACTTGACAGAGCTCTTTTTTGTTTTGTTTTGTTTTTAAAGATACTGTCTCTTGTTCAAAGTCTCCCAGCAAGTGAGAGGTAGAGCTGATACAAGAACTTGATCCCTTGACTCCAAGCCCTGTGCTCTGCCCACAAGCCCTGGGAGGCCTTAAAAGTCTAAGCTCTACATCCTTCTGGATGCCACTCTCTCTAGTTTCTCTAGGACCTTAACCTGTCAGCCTAGCTTTTCTTCTGGGAGGATGGCAAAGAAAGGGGGTCTCTACTGTGGGTTTCACTGAGATACTCCAACCCATCCTATATCAAGTGGGGAGTGAACCCCAGAGGAGTGGTGAATGGTGTCCTCTATGAGCCCCACTTTTCTCTGTGTATGTGGGATTGGGGGCGGGCAGGAGGCCATCTGTTCAATTTGATCCCTGTGCCAGCTCTGTATTGTGCAGACTTGTAGGGCTAAACTTTGTTGGCAAGTGGGCCTCTGAAAGGAGCCCAGGGACTCCACACAATTTACTTGGCTGGGTGAATGCCATGGGTTCCCAGAAAGTCCCTGCTCTGATACATACCTGCTCCCTGGGAAGCGAGACACTGTCACCTGTCACTGCTCCATGCCAGCGTTTGGTCCCTCCTGGAGTGACTATAGGGAGGGACAGCCTTTCCCCATGCTAAGCTACACCTCCAGACCCAAGACTGCATTCGAGTTGTGCAGAACTCCGGGAGCCAGGGTCAGATGGCGTGGGGACAGACAGGATGACAGAAAAGACTATGGGTCTGGACTTAGGAGACCCTGTAGGCTCAGGAGTCCTGAGGGCACATTCCCGCTCTGCCATTTACTGGCAGGTTGCTGTCCTGCACGTCTGCCCTCCAGATCCTTTGCCACCCTCCTCCTCCCCGCTGTGTGCCTGGGAGCCTGGCCTGCACAGTCTGCGTGCACGGGCCACCTTGGGTTCCACTAGAAGGAGAGGAGAGGGGAGTCGGGGTATTTCCTTCCTTGGCTCCCTCGCACCCGGGTTGGCTGCACCTCCCTACCAGAGGCCACAGTTCTCCCCACCTCTCCACTCAGCTCTCTCTCTCTCTTGATTCTGGTCACATTTCTCCATCTTTGTCCCTTTTAGACCTGGGTTGGTCATGGCTTTCCAGCATTACCAGCCCCAGGGTACTGCACCATCGCTGGCACCTTTCCCAATCCCTGTCTATACCTTTGTAAGTAGTTGTTTTATTAAGCTCTCTTCAGATGACCCAATAGAATATGCCATACATTTCCTGTCAAAACTCTGGCTGGCACATTTCCAGAGCATCTCATTTCCCTCACTGTAAACAAGGATAATAATACACGGCTGCCAAGTTATTAGTACACATCCAGTGAGATCATACATATCAAGGTGCTTTGTAGTTTATAGATCACAAGTCCAAATGCTTGTTTCCAGGTATAAATTAGACCAGAAATTAGGTAGATATCAAAACCATCTCTGCTATGAAGATTCTGTATGACCTTAGATAAGTCACTTCCCTTCTCTGAGCCTGGTTTCTCACTGACAATGTGCAAGGGCTAAACTCCAATCTTTAAGGTCCAGTTGTAGAAACTGGTGAGGCTATGTTCATTTTGCTATTGAGGAAAGAGAGGTCAAGAGACTTGCCCAAGGTCACACCAGCAGGTTCATGGCCACCTGCCTGGGGCCCTGCTGTTGGACCTCAGATACCTGGTGAGCAGACAAGCCTGGGGCCAGGGGTACCTGGGGCTGGGCATCTGCTCCCAAATCCAAGTAGCTCACTGTGCCTCCTGGGACAGAGTGAACCACCCCCTGGAGAGAAAGGGTGAGATTATTAATAACAATGCTAATAAGAGAGAGAAAACAAGGCCAGCAGGGCCTGAGCATTTTTTAAATAAAGAAATTCCCCTCATCTCTTGGTTAATTTAAAAGGTTTATTTCTTGAAATGAATCCTCTTCATCAAACCCCCGATCCTTGAAGATCGGAGGCGACTGCGAGTGCCGGTAATGAATTGATTTGTAACATGAGCGACACGGCGCCCTCCCGCCCGTGCCCACCACGGGCCCTTCATCTGTGGTGTTTAAGGGGAAATGAGCTTCTCCATCTCTCAGCCCAAAGCCCAGCACCAGGCACTGGAGTCAGAAGCGAGGCCCAGGCCCAGCAGATGTACCCAGCCGGGAGGGTCTGTCCGGCAGGTCACCCCCTCGGGGCTCCCAGCACCCCTCTCCCTTCCTTTAAGGGAAGAATCAAAGAGTCACTCAATCCAACACAACCCAGCGGCCAACCTGAGCCCACAACAGCCACTCAGATGGACAAGCATCTGAGCAGACACCCCCACACCCCCGCACACACAGTCACACTGACCCTTTACCAGAGCACGGCCGCACTTAGCCACCTCACCACACAAAGTCACATGAAACAGTCTCCCTTCAGGCATAAGATGCAGAAATATAGTTACACACATCTTCTATGCTACTAGTATAAGGTACCCAGTCACAGAGATGCATCCAGGTCCGGTTGTCCAAACACACAGGAGCACACATCCTGGACATGAGACCCATGCTTCTATAGGCATGGCAATTAATCTGCCAGTATTTGGCAATGTAGGCATGGTGTGGTAGAAATAGCACGGGCTTTAGCTACAGAGCCAGGTTTGAATCTAAACCCCATTATCTCCAATCTGCTTGACCTTCCTCAGTCTCGATTTCCTTCTCTGTAGAGATGGAGCTGCATTTGTCACCTGGGTTTCATCGGTATATAATGTATTCATTTATTTATGGCCGGACTTCGTTAGTCATATGTCTTTGTTGCTGACACGGGCTTTCTCTAGTTGTGGAGCAGGGGCTACTCTTCAAGGTGGTGCCTGGGCTTCTCATTGCAATGGCTTCCCTTGTGGATCATGGCCTCCAGGCTCATGAGCTTCAGCAGTTGCTGCGTAAGGGCTCAGTAGTTACAGAACACGGCCTTAGCTGCTCCAGGGCATGTGGAATCTTCTGGGACCAGGGATTGAACCCATGTCCCCTGCACTGGCAGGCAGATTCTTATCATCTGTGCCATCAGGGAAGTCCTGCCTCACAAAATAAAATAAAATAAAAAACTTTTAAACTGTTAGCTCCGTGAAGGCAAGGACCTTTGTGAATGAGGTCATGTATGTTGAGTAGAGTTTGGCATAAGCAGATGATTAATAAATGCTGCATAATATCACAATAGGCACCCACTGCTTTATCCTCAATGCTTTGTATAGGGCTTGATGTGCATTTTAAAGTACCTGTATGTTAAATTATGCCTAGTACATAGTCAATAGTGAAAGTTGCTCAGTCATGTCTGACTCTTTTCAACCCCATGGACTATACTGTCCATGGAATTCTCCAGGCCAGAATACTGGAGAATACTGGGTAGCCATTCCCTTCTCCAGTTAGAAAGAGGGAAGAAGAGAAATGATGATAACTTAGTGCTTGCAATGTGCCGAGCACTGTGCTAAACAGATACAGGTTATTTCATAGACTCTTCTCAGCAAGCTTCTGAGAATGGGCTAATCATGTCCATTTGTAAATGAAGTAGTCACAGAGAGAAGTGGCTTGTCCAAGGTCACATAGCCAGTAAGTGGACAGGAGGCACTGAACCCAGGTTGTCTGACTCCAGAGCCTGTTCAGTTTGTGGGTGATGCTGAAAAAAGTGCGGGAACGGCCTTACTCTTCAGGAGAAGCCATGTGTCTTTGGGGCTGAGCCACTTGTGCCTTGAGGCTGCCTCCTTGAAGTCAGCTCCTTAAAGGTCCCACTAATTCTACCCAAGTCATAGGCTAGAGTCTTGATGGCATGTCTGGTGGCAGGTCTGTGCCAGGTAAGTGGGCAGTGCTGGCTCGGGGACTCTCAGAACTGTCACCCACTGTGGGCAAAACCTCCAGACTTGGCTGAGACCACTCTGTGCTTCCAGCTTCACCATCTCATCAGCCTCAAACTGATCTTTGGTGCCAACTAGACTCCTAGTTTTAAGGGGGATGAACCCAAACCCAAATACCCCAGGCACATGCACACGGCAAGACACTGCCTCCTACCTTCCACCTTCCTGCTTTGGCTGCTGTGGTTTTTACTGCCACCTCGTGAAGGCCAGGACACCGCAGCCCTTCTCCGCATGGTCCTCTCCTTGCTGGGAAGCAGGTCAGCTGAGACAGTGGCTTGGTCATAGGCTGGATCCAGGTGGAAGAGCCGCATGAACCCCAATCCTCTGCACAACCTCGAGGCCAGTCTTAGTCTGGGCCTGACTCTCCTGGGTTTCTCATGGGCTTATCCCCTCTTCCTCATGTCCATGGTCCCCTCCCCATCCCAGTCCTAGGGTCAGTGAGAGCTCATGAACCTTCCTGAATGGCCCTCCAGGCCTCAGTTCAGCCAGTGTCCCAAGGCAACCTTTGAGAAGTGAGACGCTCCATCTCCAAACCAGGAAGAAAGGGGCACCCACAGGCCTCTTCCCACTCCTCAGGGTGCTCTGAACACCCCATCTTCCCTCGCTTAGAAGTACAGTGCTGAGTGGGCACAGGGCGGGGGCGAGGGGTACACGTTTCCCTCCTGCAACTTCCAAGAAGAAAATCATTTTTTATAACTGTTGGAATCCTGATTGAGCTGTCAAAAGTACATGAAACCAGCTCCATGAATGGTAAACTATCCATCAGTCACAGGCCTATTTGTCCTGAGACAGTATAAACATCACACATTTTTCTTCAAGATAGAAAATAATACTTACCCCATTACATCCAGGTGATTTGGCCCCCAAGCCCCAAAGTAACATATTAGTCATACTGGTCAGTTTCCTTCTGGTCTCCCAAATCTTTTTATTCTTTTGCCCACCAGACTCACTTTCCTTCGGTTCTGCCTATCAGCATTACTTCGGTTCTGCCTATCAGCTTTCTATCTGTTTAAAGCCAGATTTAGCACCCGTGCCAGAAGTTAATAAGGGCTAAGAAGAAACATGAAGGAAATCACTCTTGAAGATATGAACTAATTTGGATTCCAGTGGTAGCTCGGTGGTAAAGACTCTGCCTGCCAGTGCAGAAGACACAGGAGACATGGGTTTGATCCCTGGGTTGAGAAGATCCCCTAGAGGAGGAAATGGCAACGTGCTACAGTATTCTAGCCTGGAAAATTTCACGGACAGAGGAGCCTGGTGGGCTACAGTCCATAGGGTCGTAAATAGTTAAACATGACTTAGTGACCCAGCACGCATGCTCTAGTTGTATGACCTCGGATAAGTTAGCACTCAGCATTTTTCAAAGGAAAATGAGAGTAATAATAGGATATACCTTGTGGGACTGTGAGGATTCAGTGATAGCCACAATGCAGTTCCTGGCACACAGTAATTACTATTACTAATACCATCATATTATATACACTTTATGTAAGCACTTAAGCAAATCAGAACTTCTAAGGTTGAATAATGTACACACTGGTACAGACATGCACAGACTGACGGAAATCTAAGCTGACATGTGGAGGTGGCGTGGAGCAGTGGCTAGGAGTACACTCAGGAGCCAGACAGTTCAAATCCAAGCTCTACCTTTTAAAGGCTGTGTGATTTGGAGCAAGTTACTTCATTTCCGCTTTCTCACCTATAAGATGGGAATAATAATAATAGTTCCTCTTTTATAGGATTATTGTGAAGATTAAATTAGTTACTATTTATGAAACACTGTGTGTTTGATAAACAGAAATAAATCTGACAATCTTCTAAAAGTTAATAACTGTCTAGCTCCGAGAATTTGCAGAGCGCTGTCACATGTATACTCTTGTAGATCTTCTCAATACACTTTAAGGCAGGATTGTTATCACCCCGTTTCCAGATGAGGAAACTTAGGCTAAAAGAGATTAATGGTTTGTACTAGCCCAGCAGCAAGTGAGCAAGTGAGCGGGAGATAAGTGAAGTCTCTTTGCTTTAAGTTCCATATTCTTTTCACTAAGCAACATACACCTGGACAGAGTGTGTGTGTAGGTAAGCTAAGGAGGCTTCCTCTACCTTTGGATTGGACTCTCCAACCCTCCTTCATCTCTCTCATCTCCCCTTAAAGTGTCCCTGTCCCTAGGGATTGGTCAAAGCAGTTCTCAAAGTGTGGTGCCCACCTGCAGCATCAGCATCATCTGGGAACTGGTTAAAAATGCCTTTTCTTAGCCCCCCTTCAGCTGATGAATTGAAAACTGTGGGTATGGACTCAGCACTAAGTGCTATGGCAGTTCAGGGGAACAGGGTGGGTTGAGGGAAGCGTCTTGAAGAGGAGAGGCTGGACCTGGGTCTTGAACGAGAGGCAGAATAGAGAGCTATGACGAGATCGAGATGAATACCATCTGGTGAGAGTAGCTGAGGAGTCTGGCCCGTTGCAGTGAAAGTGCTGAGACTAAAGCCATTCGGTATGTGGCTTTTGGCCTCTCCCGGACACCGTATCCTATTATATGATCGGTCCTTGACTATCTAGAGAGAGGCTTTGTGGGAGTTTGTCTTCTTGGTCAGCCTCGGTCAGCCCCAGTCAGCCCCAGGTCAGAACATCACCAGAATGGGGGATGCCCTCCTACCACTACGCTCCCTAGATTTGTCCTGAAAGTGGCAGCCCTCAGCCTTGAATGACTGTAGGGGTTGGTGGGGGGTAGGGGGGGGAGGGCCCAGCCTCATTCCCATCAGGCTCATATTAACAATGTGAGGGGATATTTTGCATCAAGGATGGGGGGCAACTGTGGCCTTCTCCTCCCCACTTCCCTGGGGCCTGAGCCAGGGCCAGCAGAGTCATCCAAGCCAGGGCCAGCAGCGTGCAGCCAGCGGCCCTGCCCAGCACGGCACTTCCTCCATGTCCACCCCACGTGTGCACCCTGAGGCTGAGACACTGGGCTGGGAAGAGTCCAGGGTGAGCGGGCCAAGGTCTCCAGGGCTGGGGAAGAGCAAGCCCAGTCCCAGCTCCCTTCCCCACCACCCAGCCCCTCTCCCCCCACCCATCCCCCCTCCCCATGTCCTGCCCGGGGCTGCCACTAGGAGGCTAATGGAAAGGGAAGAGCAGGCCAGGCTCGGGCCAGCAGGAGGCAGCAGGGGCCAATGTGCGGCAGGAGGGGGTGACCCTCAGGCGGGGACAGACAACGTCCCCATATGGGAAGCAGACGGAGCTGCCCCTCCTCACTCGGTCCTGGGGCCTCTGCGGCGGCAGCACCGTCAGCTAAATGTTGGAGCCAGAGCCGGAGCCAGAGCCCTCCGAGCTGCTGCGGCAGGAAAGGAGCAGAATGAGGAGAGCTCTCAACTCAGCAAGTATCCCGCTGAGGACTCCATGGGGGGCGTGAACCAGCAGCACACCCACAGCCCTCACATGTTCACAGGCATCATCAAGTCACTATCTGGGTTTTCCAAATATTTTTCAGTTTCACCATAGTACATGCCAAAAGTAAAGGAGTAAACCACACAGAAGTATGCAGAGCAAAATATGAAAATTCCCCTGTAGCCCGCAGCACCCCCCAACTTCCTTTTTCAGAAGCATTTATTTTTAACACTGGCCTGGAGCAAAGACCAGTTTCTATTGTAAATCCAAGGTGGACCAGCTGTCGGTCTTGGTCTTGTCAAGCTGGTCTCAAGCCCGGCTTTCCCTGGAGCCCAGCGAGACTCACACACAGTTCTCCTCCGCCCATGGGCCCAGGCTGTGAATCCTCTGGAAAGGTCCCCTTTCTACCCACCTTTACCATTTCTCAAGTATCAAGAAAAAAACCTTCTGTCTTTATTAAAACTAAGCCCCATTTTTAGTTTTATAAGTTTTTGTCTTTAAACTTTAGTTCAGCTTGTTTTTTCTCACTCACATTATTTTTGCTAGGAATTGAAAGGTATGAATAAACTTTTAGGAATTTCATAGTGACATGAGGCCTGGAACGTTTTCAGCATCCAGTCCATTAGAAGTAAACACCTGGAAATCAAGTGGAGCTTCTACTTACCTCTGGGACATCCCCAAGAGACACCTCTCTGGGACTTAGGATTATACTAGTCTCTTCTCTAGGGGAGGGAATTAGCAATTATTAGGCCCCTACTATGGGTCAGAGCCCTTGTATGTTGTGTCGGTCAGGGCTCACTTAGTCACAAGTGATAAGAACCGATCTGAACCAGTTTAGCAAAGAGGAAAATCTACTGGGATGGACACGGTCATCTGTGTAGTCAAAGCATGGTTCAACTAATCAGAGAGCTAGGAGAGAGTTGGTGCAGAGCTTCAGGAACATTCAGAACCTGACCCGGATGGACACAGGATGCTCTGACTCTAGTGTCACCTGCAGTTCCTACTAAAAAGGAAGGACCAACTCTCCTCTCAGTTCCAGTGTGAAGGAACCCAGAGAAGGACCCAGATTGGTCCCCACAGGTCTAGGACCAGGTGACTCTGGTCAGAGGTGGGATAGGGTCAGGAGACTCTCTCTGAGACCTTATGTTAGTTTCCTAAAGAAGAGACTGCCACTCCCAGAGGGGCTTAACCAACAATACAATACCAGCTGTCTACTATAATACATCTTTAAATTTTCACAAGTCTGTGAGGTAAGAATTGTAATTATCCCCGTTTACAAGTGGGTAAACTGAGACTCGGGACGTAGACTAATCAGCCTAGAGCCAAGATTCAAAGCCAAGTCTGTTTAACTCCAAAGCCAATGCTCTTGATATGTGTAACACTGATTTTCTTGCGAGATGGAAAAAACTGGTGGCTTAAAACAACAGAAATTTATTATCTTACAGATCTGGGGGCTCAAAGACGAAAATCAAGGTGAGAGCAGGGCTAGTCTTGCTCCAAAGCCTTTAGAGGAAGAGCCTTCCTTGCCTTTTCCAGCTCCTGGAAGCCCCAGTTATTTCTTGACTTGTAGCAGCATCACTCACATCTTTGCTTCAATATTCACATGGCCGTCTTCCCTCTGTGTCGGTATCTTCACCCGGCAGATCAATCTATGCTTATAAGGCCATCAATCCTTCTGAATTAGGGGCCTGGTCTACTCTAGTGTGACCTGATCTTTTTTGTTTTTTCTTTTTTTAGCTGTGCCATGCAGCTTGCAACTTCCCTCATAGCTCAGTTGGTAAAGAATCTGCCTGTAATGCAGGAGACCCCAGTTCGATTCCTGGGTCAGGAAGATCTGCTGGAGAAGGGAAAGGCTACCCACTCCAGTATTCTGGCCTGGAGAATTCCATGGACTATACAGTCCACAGGGTTGCAAAGAGTCGCACACAACTGAGCGACTATCACTTTCATGTAGCTTGCAGTATTGAACCTGGGCCTCAGCAATGAAAGCAGCAAGTCCTAACCACTGGACTACCAGGAAATTTCACAGCATGACCTGATCTTAATTTACATCTTAATTACATCCACAAAGATCCTACTTCCAAATAAGTTCACATTCACAGGTTTCAGGGGTTAGGACCTACTTGGACAACCATCAGTCGAGAAGATCTCCTGGAAAAGGGAATGGCAACCCACTCCAGCCAGTATTCAGGTTCAGTTCAGTTCAGTTGCTCAGTTGTGTCGGCTCTTTGTGACCCCATGGACTGCAGCACGCCAGGCCTCCCTGTCCATCACCAACTCCCAGAGTTTACTCAAGCTCATGTCCACTGAGTCAGTGATGTCATCCAACCATCTCATCTCCTGTCATCCCCTTCTCCTCCCACCTTCAGTCTTTCCCAGCATCAGGGTCTTTTCAAATGAATCAGCTCTTCACAGCAGGTGGCCAAAATATTGGAGCTTCAGCTTCAACATCAGTCCTTCCAATGAATATTCAGGACTGATTTCCTTTAGGATTGACTGGTTGGATCTCCTTGTAGTCCAAGGGACTCTCAAGAGTCTTCTCCAACATCACAGTTCAAAAGCAACAATTCTTTGGCACTCAGCTTTTTTTATAGTCCAACTCTCAATTCCATACATGACTATTGTATGCTTGCCTGAAAATTCCAAAAATGGACAGAGGAGCCTGGCGGGCTACAGTCCATGGGGTTGCAAAGAGTCGGACATGACAGGGTAGCTGAACACATACACACACACACACACAACTCAACCCAAAACAGACATGGTCAGAGTTGTGCTTTGATAGATTAATTTAGTAGGGGTGAGTGGGACAAAATACATCCTTGAGGGACAAGTGGCAAGGAGACTGCTCAGGAAGTAAGAAATGAAAGGATCTACTTTGGACCAGTGGCAATGGGGATAAAGACTTTATAGAAATCTTTATAGTTGACAGTTAGGAAGAGGAAGTGGGGAGAAGGGAGTGTCCAGAGGTTTTATAAAGGAAAGAATGAAGGGATGAGGAGAGGGAGCAGAAGGAGGAGAGCACAGTAGACTCTAAGCTCTTGGAGGGCAAGGACTCTGTCCTTCACGGGGTGTCCTCCCTTGGTGCCTGGCACAGCAGCTGCATATCATAAGCCCTTGAGAAATGTTTGCCAAAGAAACAAATGCTTTCAGTTTTGCACATGGAGAATTTGACATACCAGTGGAAACAAGCAAGTAACAATTCAAACGTGGCTTTTGGTAGAAAGCGTTTGGGATTAGAAATCTCAGTTGGGTGCTCATTTCTAGAGGGATTACAGGTCAAGCTAGAATTGATAGGGCTTATGAAAATGAAGAGAGGGGAGTGAAGAGATTTGAGGGCAGAATCCCAGGGCACCCTTACATTACATTTAAGGGATGGGAGATGGCAGAGTGGCTGGTAGGAGACCAGGTAAGGACCTTCAGAGATGGAGGAGGGGAAGGAGGGAGGTGCAATGTCAAGGAAATCAAGAAAGGAGACCGTTTCAAGGAGGAGGGGCGGAGCTGCTGCCAAATGCTGCAGAGGTCGAAGAGAAGAGATACTGAGAGGCCTGTGGATTTGCTAATTAGGAAACCAGTGGCGGAGTCCCCTCCTGGTCAGGGCAGGAGGAGGCGAGGGGAGCCTACTCTGGGCAAAGAATTTAAGAGGCTGTGCGCCTACACACATGCGCCTGTGCACACACTTGCCCACTTCACCTCTGCGTGGGTCAGTATATGAGAAATAGAGCAAAACAAAACAAAAGCATGCTGGGGCAGGGGTTGGTGCATGGGTCGGGACTCAGGGTCTGCAAGTGGGCTAGACACGGGGCTGGAAAAAAGCTGGCTCAGGAAAAGGGAGAGTAATTTTTAGTCTCAGATGAACCGTCTCTGGTGGATGGTTGTGAGCAGTGATGCCCCAAGCAGATGAGACGCTCTGGGATCCCAGAGGCCCCTTGTCTGTGGAGGTTTCTGTCATGCCTGCCCCTCAGTGGGGGAAGGAGATCTGGCCCTGGTCCTCAATCCTTTAGTCCATGTGGAGCCCCCACTACTGTCAGTCTTGTTTATCACTGTATCCCCAAGGCCTGAATCAGTGTCTGGTACATAGGAGGTGCTCAGTCAATACTTACAATGGAAATAACAATGAGTACATCACCACCAAAAGCTAAGATCAGCTAAGCACTTACTATATGCTGGGCATTTCATGTTTATTGGGCTTCCCAGGTGGCTCAGATGGTGAAGAATCCGCCTGCAAAGAAGGAGACCCGGGTTCAATCCCTAGGTTGAGATGGTCCCCTGGAGAAGGGCATTACAACCCACTCCAGTATTCTTGCCTGGAGAATTCCATGGACAGAGGAGCCTGGAGGGCTACAGTCTACCAAGTCTCTAAGAGTCAGACACACTGAATGACTATCACTTTCATTTTTCATGTTTATTATCTTATGTAATACAGTAGCTCCATAGGTAGATAGTATTATTATCCCCACTTAACAGATGAGAAAGTAAGAGTTCCAAGTCCTTTAGTGAGTTTCCAAAGGTGGTTCAATCAGGAAATGGTAGAAGCAAGATTTGAACTGAGATCTGTGAGCCTCTAGGATTCTTATCCTTGACCATTAGGATCATTAAACTCCAAGAAGGTAGGAGTTGAGGGTGGAGGGAACCTGTGTCTGTGTACTGTACTATTCTGCATGTATTTGCGAGTGTCCACAGCTGCATGCATTTGCAGTTGTGTGTGTGTGCATGCACACATGTATGAAGAGTGCACCTGTGTTCAACTGTGCAGTCTTGTGGGTTTCAGCCTAAGATGGTGTTCCACGCGCGGTCCCCAGGTTTGAGCGCCCAGTTTCTCTCTGCTGGCGCTCAGGTGTGTTCAGAGCTCAGTCCTGAGCCCCCTCCCCTTCAGAAGGCCCACGAGGGGTCCCTGCCCCCCACAGTTCTGCCCATAATTCTCCTTCCTTGTTTAAAGGGGCCAGTGGGTTTAATGATTAGTTACCGCCTTGTCGATATTCTCACCCGGGGAGAGGATGAATGGCCAGGCGCTGCCCCCGCCCCTGACACACACACACATTCTGTGGCAGATTAAGGATGAGGGAAGGGACCCTTCAGCAAGAGAGTTTAGGGGCGGGTGGCTCCGGAGAGGCTCAGCATGGATCTTGGAAGGTCCTTCTCCTGTGATTCTCCAGCTACCCTCACATAGGTGGCGGCAGAACAAGTCCCTCCTCCCCCTCGCCCTAGTCCTCTCTCCTCCAACTCCCCCAGGTTCTAGGAGGCAGTGGGAAGACGTCCTGGTGAGGGGAGGCCTTCCCTTAGGTAGGAAAGCAGGCCTGTCTCAGTTCTCATTGTCGTGTGTTTCAGTGTGCATAGATCCATAAAGTTTTGTGTCTTTGTGAGTTTCCATTTTCATGCACTTTGGTGGCCAACCATCCATGTATCTGCATGTGTAACCCAGTCCATAAATATTATTTGGGCCTTCTGTCCCTCCACGTTCAAATGTAGCTGCATGTCCATGACCATGTGTGTACACACACATGTATCCCTGGGGGAACATCAGTGTCTGTATGTACGGGCGTGCATACATAGATATGTGTATGTGTGTGGGGTGTCTGTGTATGTGTGTGTACTTCTGTGTCCTTGCCCTTTACAATTGTCAAGGGCAGCTCTCTTCCCACCCTGTTCTGGGTCCTGAACACACTTCTTGATATTGAGGAGGTGCTGAATGAAGCTTCCTCCCCTCCCCTTCCCTCTGAGCCTTGAAGACTGGTCATGGTATTCAGGCACCAAGCTCTGGATCCTTGACCCCATCTCCAGACTTGGCTCACTCAGGCCCTCCCAACTAGGCTTCTGGATCCTCATGGTCTTGAACCTGGGTCTCCTCATTGCCCAGGGATGCCCTCAAGCCCGGAGCTTTGGAAATGAGGTCCATTCGTGTTCTGCCCACTCAGACCAGAAGCCACCCACGTCCATGTAGTGACTCACTCTGTGACATGGATGTCTTTGGGGGCAAATTCCAAAGTGCCCTCACACTTTGTAGCTTTTGACCCCTAACTACTTACCCATTAACCCCACAGCTTTTGACACTCTCTCCTTTGACTTATAGCATCTGCCCCTCACTTCACTGAATTCAGCCCTGGAAGAAAGGGAAAGAAAAGGGGAACTACGTGGCCAGTTGTTCCCCTTATGCTGGGACTCAGAACCTGGCGAAGGGAGATTAGGGGCACTGAGGGCAGCTGAGGGGAGGGAAAGGAAGGAGCAGGCAGAGAGAGGCTGAGCTTGGCAGAAAAGAAACACTAGGGCTCAGGTCCATCCTCCCGCAATCCCCCTGCCCCTGCCGTACACACACTCACACACACACTCACCCACACTCACCCTGTTGGAAGGTGACATTTGCTATTAACCTTATATTGGGCCATTTTGTAAATCAATGTCACTTACATTTAATAACAAGTGTAATCAAAGGAATTATGCAAATTTAATTTGATGCTTCTTGAATTATGCAAATCCACGGTGCACATAATGTTCTCTGACATGTGCCCGTTGGAGAGAGAGCAAGGGAGAAAGTGGGGAGGGGCAGGGAGAGGGGGGCTAGGACTGGGACTCAGGGGAGGGGAGAACGGGAGTGGGCTGGGACTTGGGACAGGGCGAGGGGAAGGCAGGGTGGTGGAGGGCAGCGGAGCAGCTGTGGCCCAGGTGCTCACCGCCATGGGTGGGAAGGGTGGTCCGGTCTGCACCTCCGCCTTCTCCCTGTGCCTCTCTCTGGCTCAGATTTCACTCCCTCTCCACTGCCCACACAGCATGACCTTGCTGGCCACACGTCCTCAATGTCTCCTTAGGTGAAACAGGAGTGACCCAAAGGTGCTGACCACTTTGGGGACCAAGACTCCTGGTACAGCACAGTCCTCTGAGAGGACCACAACCCCCATGGCAAGGTGACCTGTTGTGGCACCTGTTTTATCCTTAATGGTCTCTAGGACCTGGCAGAAGAAATTTCACCACCCACCAGGTGACAATAAAAACCTGCTGACCCAATCCCAGGCACAATGCTACCATGATAAGGATGGATATTGACACGTGCGTTTATATCAGAGATGACGCAGTCACACACACACTGTTAGAACAGTCTAAACTGTGACGTCTAAACAGCCTACCTAGTGACGATTAAACATGGACCCAGTTACTCTCAGGGGCCCATAAAGGCTACATAAATACAAACACTAGGTGTGCACATGAACATGAGAACATTTAAAGTGTAATCTGGACACACCTGGGCTCAAGGGACATTGATTCCTAGTGGTATACACCTCCCAACCCGTGCTACGCTTCAAGTCGAACACACCCTAACACTGACATGTGAACACACAAGTTACATTTCCTGACGCACACCCTCACTGACTCTTGAAGCAAACTTGGTGATCCAAGAAGCTCCTAGCCGAAATGGTGCCCCTGTTTACTGGCCACATCCTGGCTGATGTTAATTTGGCCTTGCCCTCAACATTGTCTGGAGCAGGACAAAGATCCTGGTGCTTGGAGTAAAAGTGATTCTACAGCTTGAAAAGATGGGCCAGTGTGAGGGGGAAAGACCACCTTTGCCATGAAACTGTTCCCCAAACTCTCAGGAGGTATATAGACCGGCTCCCCCCAAACCCTCCCCTCCTCCACAGCCCCCACCTACCACTAAGGCCACCGCAGAGTGGCCCCGGGGCTCTATCTGTGTGAATGGAACAGAGCAATAGGGTGGGCCCCTCTTCCATGGTAGTCAGGGCAGAGAAGAGGTCTGTGCTTCTCTTGAGATGTCAACGTGAATCCTCAAGGGTGCTTGTGAAGAGTACAGGAGAAGCATCCTTATCATTTTCCTTCTGTGTAAGTCTTGTCTGGACTTTACACTCTGTTTCAGCATCCCCCTCATACTTGGAGTCCAGAGGTCTATTCCTCTGTATTGTTGACTAGATAGTGACCAGGAGTTTAGTAGGGCTTGGGCGGGGGCGGGGGTGTCAGGAGTCATAGTCAGTGAGGGTGTGGCAGTGTACTTGTGCATAAATGCTACTATGCATTTATTATGAGTGTCATTATGGCTCAAAGTGTTTCTCTTTGTCATTCACGTGTTGTTGGCTCATTTGTCTGTCCATGGATTAGGGTATGTTTGTGTCTGCTGTTTCAGTTTATCATTTCTGTATCAATACGCCATATATTTTTCTTTTTTTTTCAGCTATTTTATTTCAATGTTGCCTTCATGTGAGTGGTATTCTGGGAATGTGACATTCTGTATGACATGCTCTGTGTCCCTATGCTCTATTTCATATATGTGAATAAGTGAACACCTGATATCATCATGTTGGAATTTTTAAATATATTCTGTGTGTTACTATGTCTGAGTTGTCAAAATGTGTGTGCTATCACACTGGAGCCATCATGATGTCTGAGTTGACATAATCTGTGCCTAAATCTATCTCACCGTTTGAATAGCCCAATGTGTGTCTCTATGCTTGAGTTGTCATTGTGTGTTCTCATGAGCAAGCCTGTTTCAGCAGGCCAAGTGTCAGTCATTATGCTTAAATTGTCACCATGACTATACCATTGTATTTATAAAGTATGTGTTGCTAGTTTGGATTATCAGGGATATTACTGTATCTCCTGTATTGTTGTATGCAATCAGTTTTGAGTTGATACAGTGTGTGTAATTCTGTCACTTTTCTTTCAGTTGTCCCCAAGTTGTGAGGGTCTCACCAAGTTTGAATGTTCACAGTGTATCTCTGAGTATGACTCTAAGTTTGAGGTGTCATGGGTTATTTGTATGTGACAATGTATGTGCATTTTAACAACACAGTACGTATCTCTCTGAGTTGGCACAATCTATATGCCATCATGTTTGAGCATGTGTTACCAAATGTTAATGTTGTTACAATGTGTGTCTGTGTGAATTATTGTTTCAGTTGTCACAGTGTATGGTTGTATGTCGCCAGGTATGAATTATGCATCTGTATTTATATGGCAGTGTTACAATAGGTGTCTGTGAATATCATGTTTACATTGTCACGATGTGTATTGCCATGCTTAAGGTGTTACAAAGCCCGTTTGTCACAAAGCCTATTTGTCACAATTGAGTGTATTAACACATTTGAGTTGTCAAAATGTTTGTGTGTTGCCATGCCTGAGGCACCAGCGTGTTTCACCCTGTGGGTGTGCACATTTGTGCCCATGTGTATCTGAGCATGTTCAAGGTATTTCAATACCTGTGTGTCACCACGTTTGAGGTGTCCCTTAAAATGTGTGTGACAACCGACTTCTCAGCATGGGTTCAAAAGGAAAACTCTAGGAATGAGAGGGAAAGAGGGGGAGCTGGAGGAGCGAGGAGGCTGAGCCATAATCTAGATGGGTGGGATGGGGGCTGGTGGGGGTTAGGGTCAGAGTGAGCTCTAATTGGCCCGCGGTGAATTATTCACATGTATAATCCGCACAGAATTTCAGCGCGGGCAGTGCCAGTAAATGCTGTGCATGTTTAAAAGTCATTTCCATAAGTAAGTGCAATTTCTCTACTGTTTGCCCCTGTTTAATGAAGTGAAATCTTGTTTGCATTCCTCCCAATTTCCCAACGAAAGGCGCCCAACCGTTCGCACCAAAATTACACCGCCCAAATTAAAACTCGGGCTCCAAGGGAGGTGAGGGGACGGCAGCATTGGGCCCTTCTGCGAGGGCCTCTGGAGAGGTGGGGGGCAGGAGGAGCCAGGCCTGGGTTTTTCAGCTCATTGCTCCCCTGTAGTTCTTGCAGTTTCAAGTCCTGCCCCCGCCATGTTCCCCACCCCCACTTGCCCCATCATGTTCTTGCTCCCCTTTGCCTCCCCCTTCTTTAGCTGAATCCCTGGGGCATGGGAACTGGGCATGATGCATTTGTTCATGCGTATGTATACGCGCCCCTATATGACTTATATGCACAGTCATGTGTGTACTGTGAAACTGCGGGCATACAGTCATACACTGTGACAGCTGAAACCCAGAGATTCACACAAACACATAGTGTAACCACATACACACAAATGGGAATGTGTGCGTGATTAGGTTTGCACCCCTGCCTTTGTATGTATGTGGATTTGTGTATTACATATCTAGCTTTATGTGTTGGGTGTATTGTATGTGTCTAAGATAGATAGTTACATAGACTATAGATAAAGAGAGACCGTAGCGGGGAGATTATGGGTATTTGTGTAGTTTCTCCATCGTCCAGAGTGGTGCACTTGGCTCTATTGCTAGGATCTACTCCTTTCTGAGAGGTGCGTGGCTGACCCTTTACCCCCTCAAAAGCTGATGGAACTGGGGCCTCAGGATTAAAGGAATCACCTCCTACTGCTCCATACCCAACAGTGCCCTCTGGCCCTGTAAGGACCGGTCACAGGACTGACCTTTCAGCTCCAGCTCTATGTCTGGCCCTTGAACAAAGGCACTCCTGATGACAGGGGACTCTCAAGCCTCCAATCCCTCAAAGCTCCACCCCCTTCTACTGCCAAATGGCACCTGCCTGAGGGTCACTTTGCGGTGGAGCCTAAAACTGAATTGCACATTACCCTCACTGGGCTCGAGTTTCCCAGGTGGCGTTAGTGGTAAAGAATTCGCCTGCCAATGTAGGAGACATAGAAGACACAGATTGGATCCCTGGGTCAGGAAGATCCCCTGGAGGAGGGCATGGCAACCAATTCCAGTATTCTTGCCTGGAGAATTCCATGGACAGAGGAGCCTGGTGGGCCACAGTCCACTGGGTTGCAAAGAGACCAACACAACTGAAGCAACTTAGCACCCACACATGTGCTCACTTGGATTAGCTGGGAAAGTTGGGAATGGGGTGAAGTAGGGTTGAGGAGCGGAGAAGGCAATGGCAACCCACTCCAGTACTCTTGCCTGGAAAATCCCATGGATGGAGGAGCCTGGTAGGCTACAGTCCATAGGGCCGCGAAGTCGGGCACGACTGAGCGACTTCACTTTCACTTTTCACTTTCATGCATTGGAGAAGGAAATGGCAACCCACTCCAGTGTTCTTGCCTGGAGAATCCCAGGGACGGGGGAGCCTGGTGGGCTACAGTCTATGGTGTCTCACAGAGTCGGACACGACTGAAGCAACTTAGCAGCAGCAGCAGCAGGGTTGAGGAGAGGAACAAATGCATCATGCCCAGTTCCCTTGATGGCCCCGCCAAGGCCTCCCAGCGACTCCTCGGATCTGGGATTTCCACTAAGCGTTCTTGAAGCTTTAGAATTCTGAAAACCTGGGCTCTGGAGGCAAAAGACTGAGTGGCATCATGTCCTGGTAGGAGGTTGTATGGTAGGAGGTCTTTGTGGATATAACACCTTCACAATCTAATCATCTGCTGCTCACCTTGTTCTAGTTCACCTCCAGCCTGGATGGGACAAAACCAACCTATCATGTAACTACCATGATACCATCCTCTTATCCACAGACTTAAGACCACCACCCTTTCCTCAACACATTGCTCGCTGCAGGACATTGGTGGAAGAGCTGGAAGAGATTCAGAATGTTTGCTGAAGGTCTGGTAGAGAACATTATTCATTATTATTCTGGTAGGTGAACTCCAGAAAGAAAGGAATTTAGGAGGGGTGAGAGATGAATCAATCAATTAAGAGTGAAGGCTCTCCTCGGGAGGGCTGATTTTCTCACACCTCTGATATCTTGGGGGAAGTGAGACATACAGGCACGGGGCAAAGTACCATCCTGGTCACAACTTCCCCATCTTGTCTCTTTCCCATATCTGTCCTCCTATCCATGGAATCAGCCCCAAAGCACAGCTCTGACTTCTGCTTCTACAGCTCAGAAAGGATCTATGGCTCCCTCCTGCCCAAAGAAAAAGGCCATATTCCTTTTGTTATCAGACAAAGAAGCCCTTTGCAACAGGACACTCCTTTCCCCTTCAATTTGCTTTTCTAGCCTTGCCTCCTAGGGATGCTCCCTGATCCCATCGATATACCTCCTAAGCCCGATCCAAGCAAATAGGGAAACTAGATATTTCTGCAACCTCCTCCAGTTTCCCCTCTTCCCCACCTCTGTTCGTTCTACTTCAAATGCCACCGTTAGCCTCACCCCCATTCCAATTTCTGCCTGGTGGGGCCCTAAGGATCCTCCAGTGGATGCCACTTTCTCTGAGATTTTTATGCTGGTCCTCGTTGTGCCTACCATCCACAGCACCACTGACTCCTGCAGAATGGTTTATCTGTCTCTCTGATATGAAGTTCTTGTCCCTTCTCTTTCCCTGCTGGGGACCAGACCTACAGGGCCCCAGTCTCTTTGGGCACCAGGCTTTGAACACCCCTGAGTGAGGGTAGGGAGCATATCACAAAGGTTTTGTGGATAAGATACCAATTGACTGCAGAAGAGATGTGGAGAGTTAGGGTGGGTTTAGGCACATGTTTCAAGGGGGCGGGCAGGGTGGGAAGCTCATGTCTGGAGCGCTTCTCCCTGTTCCAATCCAGCAGATTTAAGCCCCAGCCCCAGTTCTCCAGGGCATCCATCTTTATCCTGTTTCTTTCTCAGTGGCACCAGGAAATGTCTACTCCAAGCCCTTGGCAGGAGGGGCTAGAGGCTTTCTACCAGCTGAGAGGTCCCTATCCTCCGGGGAAGACTCTGGATAGAACTGATTCTCCTCCATGCTGCCCTGGTTGGGGTGGCAGTGATGGGGGGGTGGGTCTCATCTTGCCTCCTGGGAACTCTGTCAGTGTTATCCAGGCTGCTACTTTCACTAGTGAGGTCCTTCCCTCTCAATAGGGGGAGACTCTGTAGTTAATGTGTGACAGTCCCACTTCTCGTCCCGGGCCTGCCTTGCATAGTAGCTACACCACTCATCCCACCAGAATCTAAGAGCCCATTTGCAGACCCTCCACTATATTCCCTTGGCCTTAAGATCCTCCCAATGATTTCCCCCATAAACCACCCCTGATCTTTCTGTAACTGCCCCCCATATCCATCCCATCCTTCCCCTCGCTGACTCTCATGGAAGAGGAACCATCAATCTCCACTAACCCTTCTTGCCTGTTGTTTTCCTCTAATTCTCTCACGGAACCCCCTACCCTCCCGCCTTTTCTCCCATCACCACAGCCATCCACTGGCCAGTCTGAGGCACCTTGTGGTCAAGATCCTCAGGAAGAGGACTCCAGCTACATTTCTAGGTACGCCCGCAGGTCCCACATCTTCCCAACCAGAGCCGACATCCCTGCCAGATGCCTGGGGCGGGGGCTGTGGGGTCTGGTGGGTTCCAGACAGGAAGGAGGCGTGGACCTCAATCTGGAAGGTCTCTGTGGGCCCTTCCCCCTCCCCTTGGCAAGTCTGGGAACTCGGCCCGAGCTTGGTCCTCGCTCCCCCGCCCTCGCCTCTCAGCGCTTTCATCAGAATTCAATTTCCGCCCGTAAGTGACTCCGCGGGCCCCTGATCCTTCTCTTGATGAATGAGCCGCCCGGCCCGGCCCCGTCCGTCACCGTCACCCTCGCCTCGGCCCGGGCCGCTGCCGCCCACTCTCCCCCCCTCCCACCAGCCTCGGCCCCTCCATCAGGCGCCGGCCCCTACCCCCCACAGCTCCCACCCGGGGACCCCCGCGGCCTTCATCCCATCGGGTACCTCCCCCACATCCTGCAGCCCGCCCCACCCCCATACCCGCGTGTCTTTCTCAGCCCAGGTCTCTGCCTCTCTCGGTGTGACTCTATCTCTCTGTCTCTGCACGCTCTCTCTCGCTCTCCCTCCCTCCCCTCCCTCCCTCCCTCCTTCCTCCTTCTCTCCCTCTCTCCCTCTAACACCTCTATTCATCTCTGGGAGCAACATCATTTATTTTGCACTTCCCAGATAATTTACTTTTTTTCCCTTCTACAGGAATTCTCCATTTCCCTATAAAATGAAAATTCATCTAGAATTACATCTTATGTCATCATTATGTTTATTAAGCGTGGATGATGTATATGAACAGGACGGGCTTGCTGCTGAGTGCTTAATGGTGCATAAGATTAAGCCGAGGCTCTCAGCTGCGCAGCGACTCCCCTCCGGTTCCCATGTTGTCGAGGCATGCTGGGAGTACAAGTTCCGAGCGCACGGCCAGGTGAACGCGCCGCCGCCGCGCGCCCCCGCCCCCTCTCCCCCTCCCCCGGGACCCGCCAGGCCCATCCCCGCCCGACTGGGGGCGCCCGCGCCTCCGGATTCCCAAACACATCCGCGGGATGGGGGCAGCCCAGCCCCGGGGTCACTATCATCCCCCACCCCCGCCCCTCCCAAGGCTGGGCGCCTGGACCGCACGCCCCCAGGGACCGCGTCCTCCCCGCTGAGTCGCTCCTCTCAGTCCCGGGAGCGGGCAGCACCCCTCCCTCCCTCTCTCCTTCTTTTCTCCGGGTTTCTGCCCCTGCTCTTCCTCTCCATCCTGCCTCGCCTTCCCTCTGCCGTATTTCCTGGGGCTCTCGTCTTTCTGTCACTCTGCGTCTCCTTCTCTCTCGACTCCGTCCCTGACTCGCCCTGCTTCCCCGTGTCTCTGTGTGTCCCTCCGTAATTCCCTCGCTTTCCCAGGTTTGTCCGTCTGTCTGTCTGCCTCTCGCGGTCTCCCCGGCTCCCCCTCTCCCCCTCTCTTCCCCTCTCCCGGCGCTGGCGGCCACCGCACTGCAGCGCGGCACCAGCAGTCTATGACAAAAACATTATCCTTCTGCTGCTAAACAATCCAATAAACCTCTCCACAGGGAGAAAGTTAACCTCTTGTCTCTTCGGCTGATGCCTTCCCGCCCACGTGACTGCTGCCACAGTAAATTCAAATCATTAGTCTCCTCACCCCATCAAAAAACTTCTATTAGTAATGGAGACCTCGCCGGAGACCTTCCGCGGAGAGCGCTGCCTTCCCAATTCCCAGTGGAAAAATTCTGCGCGAAAAACTAATTCTACTTTTAATAATCTGTCATCAGGACCAGAGGCAGTCATAAATTATATGGGAGCGCGTGCGAGAGCGCGCCACAAGAGGGAAATCAGGGCGAAAAATCAAAGCCCAAGTTTGACAAACTTTCCTGAAGATAAATAATAACTTACAAACAGGATTAGTTGTAAAGTCACGCTCCGGCGCGCAGCCACGGCGGCAATCACGTCTGCCGAGGGCCGCCACCGCCGAGGCACCTGTCACCGGCCGCCGCCGCAGCCAGCAGCCTTCCTCCCCATTGTCCTCCTCCTCGCATTGCTCCCTTCACCCTCCTCCCCCCGCTCCTCTTCCTCACCCTCCAACCTTCCTCTTCCCTCCTTTTCATCATCCCCCTGTTCTTCTTCCTCCTCCTCTCCCTCCTTCTCAGCCTTCTCTCCCCTCCTCCCCGGGCCTGGGGTAGGGCCCAGGATCTGATCCCCATCCTCCCCCATCCCACCGTCGAGGGTCCCCAGCTGCCAGGACCGAGGTCAGAAGAGGGTGAGAGAGGATTCGCGGAAGCACTGTCCGTCCGTGCGATGACCTCGAGTAGGAGCTCAGCGTGTAAAGGGGAGTTTGTGTGCGGCCTGAGGCCCTCGGTCCCCGTTTCGACGGCCTCCCCTTCCTCCTTCCCCCAACCCAAATCTTCCTGCTCCCCGCCCCTGCTAACCCAGGGGAGCCGGGCGCGGGCAGTGTGTGGTTGGGGGCGCAGTCAGACCCCTAAGTTGGTTTGTCTGTGTTAGTGTAGGGGGGCCGCGGGTCTGCTGCGCCAGCCTAAGGGCCGCCCCTGCACCCGACCCAGCGCGACCCTCCCCCACCCACCCCGCCCTCGCCCCGCACAATCTCGGCTCTGACAGCCGAGCGGGTGATAAATGCCGGCGACGCGGGGAAGGAATTGCGCAAAATAAAGAAGCATGTTCCAACAAGTCCTGTCAGGATTGTATTGATTTAATCATCTGCAGAAATACACATTCTGGATTACTGTAGCGTGCCGGGGCCGGGGAAGGGGCGGGCCGGACAGCGAGGGCCGGGAAGGGGAGGGGCGGAGCCGTGGAGGGAGGGGCTGGCAGAGCCGGGATTGGCTCCGCCCCTCGCCCAGGCCCCGCCCCTTAGGCCCCTAGGCTGGGTCTGAAACTTGCCGGGGACCCGGGGGTCGTTTTGCACCACTGGGCACTTCTTCCTCACCAGCCTGGGGAGGTGGGCTCGCCGACCTCCGATCCTTGGAACCCTTGCATCCAGCAGTCGAGGACCCTCTGAAGCTGGACGCGCTCCCCGGACAGGGAGTTGGGGGAAAGGGGGTTGGAAGACCGGAAAAAGAGTCAAGGTCCCGGATTGGGGCTCTCTGGCCTTGAGAATGTTTTAGAATGGTTCCCTGCCTAGGCAAGTTCTTGGCTACCAGGTTTAGGGGTACGTGGAGGGACGCAGGGCACTCCAAAACTACCACTTCATGGAGCTAACCTATACTCAGCAGCTATCTCCGCGACAGGGATAAACAAGAGCCGCCTCAGTCAGCCCTCAGGAAGTGGAGCTGGGATCTTCATAGTAGGTCCTCAATAAAGGTTAAATAAACCAACAAACATTACAGCTTCTGACTTCTATCCGGTCATCCGGGTTCAGAGGCCACGTGAGTACTTGGAACAGGACTGGATTTTCTTTCCATTGAAAACCTGGCCCTTTGGAAGAAACATTCCTCCTAATAGGGGTTGAAGCAGCAAAGGAATGGGGAGATGAAGGAGCTCTCAGAGTGGGTGGTGGTGGCCCAAAGGTAAAGAGGAGGAAAGAAAGTCAATTATTTACTTATTGGTTGATTTTAACATGTTTATTTCAGAAGATCCATCCAATAACCTAAGGAGGTTATTACTATTAATATCCCCCACTTTACAGATGGGAAAATTGAGGTTCCAGGGGTTAAGTGATAAACTCAAGGTCACTGTATTGTTAGGCTGGGAAGCCCAACTTTGAGGCTGTGTCTGTCATACTTCAAACCTCTCTCATTGGTCTTGGCGAGACACTGCAGTGGTTTCAGAAACTGCACAGTGGTGGTGGGGAGACATTGTGAGGAATGCAAGGGAATCAGACCTAGTAAGCAGCAAACCTTGTCTGTTCCAAAGGGTGGGCCTGGTGCTTAAGCCTTCCCCAGGGGTCCAGTGTGTGTGTTGGGTGCAGGCACCAGAGAATAAACTTATCACAGTGATTTTGATAGGTGCCATCAGGACATTTGTCCTGGCTTGGAGGAGAGGAAGGGACTTTAGGAAAAGGACAAATGGCGGTGAAACATGTAGACCAGAGTAGTTTTATCTCAAATCAGAGACTAGGCATTAAGTTACCAAAGGTGTGGGAGTGAGGTCATTTGTGGTGGGAGAGAAAGACTTCAATAGAGTAGCTTCATCAGTGACAAGCACAGCTCCTCCCTAAGTGACCCCTCACCCAATTGAAAGCTCAAAGGAATGAGCACATCTGAAGGCACGAGTATGAAAGGAGATCCTACAAGAAAGACCCTGAAGACCCAATGGATGACAAGCAGAAAATGATATGTGAACAGAACTAGGCTTGAGAAATGAAGATGTACTTTATTTGTGTGCATGAAGGGAGAAGGAAGACCAGGGAAATGGGGTGATAGAGGAGATGAAGAGATGAGAGAAGGGAGCAGAGGACTGCCCTTTGAGAGGGATGAGGTATCCATCCCAACTCCACTGTAAGAGGAGTCCTAGCTCACTCATTTCTCCCCATCTGCACCCATGCTGCCTCAACAGGAGCTTCCCTCTGTGCTTCCCTCTTCCATCTCTCATCAGCCCAGGAAGGAGAGAAACACACATTTATCAATACTTAATCAACAAATGATTTTATAGAGTTTACTCCTTGAAAGGCGCTGTTCCAAACACTTTATGCATATTAACTCAGTCCTCCATCACAAAGCTATGGGGTAGATAATAGCATATCTCCATTGTACAGAACAGGAAACTGAGGCACATAGAGCTTTATTAATTTGCTCAAGGCTATCCAGTTAGCAGTGGTGAAACGGGCTGAACCCAGGCATACTCTCACTCACTATGCTCAGAACCCTCAGCGTTAACACCGGACTGGGAATCAAGGCACCGGGTCCCAGCTGTATGACCTTGGCCAAGCCCCTTCCCGTCCTGGGCCTCAGTTTCCGCATCTGTAAAGTGAAAGGATTGGGCCGAGGCTCCCCTAAATCCCTTCCAGACCCCAAGCGCTACCATCTATGATTCCTTCCCCACGGACCCCCGCTCCCTGACCCCTCTCATATCCTCTTCTGTGGTCAACCCTCAGCCCCAGCCACCCCCCACCCCCCGGCCCCCTGTCTCCTGCCCCGCCCGTTCCCCGCGGGCTCTCGCGTGACTTTAGCGCGCGAGGCTCGGCCCAGAAGGTCACCTCCTTCATCACGGATTCTATTTGCATCCGGAATCGCATGTACATGAAAAATGTGTCCGCGTGCGGCCCCGACTGCAGACGCAGATGAAATTCTGTGCCGAGCCTGATGCGCGGTAACCTTTGCAGATGGCGCCGCTATTGCTGAGAAATGGATTGCTTAATAAAGCGTATCATCCGGCATATTTGCTGCTTGGCTAGCCAAATAGAAGTTGTTTTTTGCACAAATTTCCTTGTCAAATTTGTCAATGTTCATGTCATTTTTGCTTTAGGTCACAGAGCAAGGTGCAAATTCCTGGCATCTTTACTAGTTGCAGCCAATTTCGGCGATTTCGGCGGTGACGGGGATTCTCTGAGGAGTCGCGTGCCTGCGCGCGCGCGCCCGCCGGTTGCCCCAGCCGAGCGCGGCTCTGACACCTCTTCCCGGAAGCCAGCGGGCAGAAGGATTGAGAAGAGAGGCTCAGGGGGGCCGGGGGTGGGGTCGGGTGCGGAGGGTATCTTCCTCTGCTAAGCACCCACAGCTAACCGCAGCGCCCGCCCCCCACCAAGGAAGCTGGCGGGGAGGGGTGGGAAGGGGTTGGGGGGTGGCGCTCCAGATCCGCCTCTCCCGGTACCACCTCCACTCCCCAAAGCAGTGGCTCTTTTCCCTTCTTCTTTTGCCTCCTCTGGCCTTACAGAGAAACTGAGAAATGAATGGGAAGGAGAATCCTCTTCTCCTTTCATAGGGAACTTTGCCTCCCAGGGTCCCACAAAAGTCCACCCCCACCCTCAGACTGACCTCTCCTGCCCTACCAGAGATTGACTGAAAGGGGAGAGTGAGAAGAGTAGTGCCCTGTGCCCTCCTCCCACAAGCCCCATTATCCACTTTGGGGGATGCTAGGCCTCTCCATTCCCCCCCGGGGAACTACGGATAAACAGGTTCGTGTGGAACAGGTAAGGATGCAAAGGAGCACCCCTTCCTGGGGAGGTGTGAAAAGCTGGTCGCTGCCTAGGTTGTCACCACTTGTGCTTCAGCCATTGGATTAGGTCAGGCCCACTCCGGGCTAATCTGGTAAAAGCAGATTATCCTAAAAGGTCACTTGGGAGCTGGGGCAGTCCAAGCTCATTGTGGGGCAGTTTATCAGATTATCTCCTCCCTGCAAGAGTCACTAACCACCACTGGAGAGTGCTCCCAGGTGCCCTCTGCCTGGGTTATCTCATGAAATAGTCACTTCAACAATCCCATGAGGGACTGACTAATACTATCCCCATTTTACTGATGCAGAAACGGCTCTAGGAGATGGGACCCCTTGGAAAGTTCTGGTTGAGGTTTGTGGGCCTGGGAGGAAGGGAGGAATGGCGGGAGGGTGCGGAAGAGATAAGTGGCAAGGAGAGGGTACCAGTGAAGCAGTCACGCCAGAGTTACTGGTGTGAGAGGAGAGGAGCAGATGTGTGGGAGAGGGTGTGTGTGGACAGAGTTCTTGAGTATGAAGATAATCGGGAGATTTGGGGACATATATGGGGGAATAGATGCTGGGGACTGGACTATAGTAAAGGCTGTATTGTAGATATGTGTCTGAATAAGACATAAAAGGGATAGGTATGGGAAAAGGGCACGAGGACAGGTGTAAGGGGCAGGCAAGTGGGGAAGGTGTGTGAGGGCTAGAGTCAAGCATGGGGGTGGGGGTGTGGGCTCTGGTATGAGGGTCAGGCTCATGTAAAGGGTGTGAGAAGACAAGTGAACGATGACTCTAAGCTCCAAGAGGTTGATTTTGGTCTGCAGTAGCTGCTGTGTTCCCAGTGCCTGGCACATGATAGGAGTTCAGGATATATTGATCTAATGACTGAATTGGGGAAAGGGATTGATGGGAGACAGGTGCCAACCAAGGTATGCAGGAGAGGTGGACAGGATGATGACGAGATAGTTTAGGGGAAAGTGGGTTCTCCCTTCAGCCTCTCTAGCGCCGGAGCAGGCTGGGGATGGTCAGATCTGCTTCCCCCTGAACAGGAGGCCAGCCTGGGACGGGAGCCCAGTGTGCCCAGTGGGGGCTGCAGGGCATTGGATGATGGCGGGTGGGGGTGGGGTGAGGGTGGGGGAGGACTGCCGTCAGATTATTAATAGCCATGCGTTGACTCAATTAAATCCAGCCTGCTTTTGTTGGCAGGCCTCCGCAATTATGCATCTCATTACGGGCGGCCGCCCAAATGCATCCTGGGAAGAGACCAGAACTCCAAATTAACTTTTCTTGGCGCTGCGGGGGCTGGTTGGCCGGCACTGCTTTCATGGCAGCCAATCAGTGTTGGCTCCAAGGGGGCGGGGTCAAAAGAAGGGCGAAAGTAGGGGGAGGGTAGGCGGTCTGGTCTGGGGTGGGTCCGGACGATAGGCTGAGGACCTGTGCGTCCATCTAGAATTTAACTCCCAAGCGCACCTCACCCTCATCTTTAACATGGTGCCTGCCTGGGTGTTTGAATTCAGTCTTGGAGGGAGTCTCAGCCTTGTCTGTACTCCCTATGTGGTGAGGTCACCTCAACGCTGAGCAGAAAGAACTAGGGATTCCAGATCGTGATAGTTCCCTCACCTCTCTATCCATGCATGACCTGGACTAAATCAATGTAACTGCAGGACTGCACCAAACCCACAAGAAAGTCAGGGGTGAAGGTGCAGAGAGGGTATCCTTCTGGATTCCGGAAGATCACTCTGGAGATTGTCCAGTCTGGCTTCTGCCCTGCTGGGTGTTGCTCACGTATCAGGGTGTGTATGTTTGTGTGTGTGTGTGTGTGTGTGTGTGTGCCCGCTCACAGCCTGCCTCTGCAGTTATACCACCAGTATAAAGCGCTTCATTAACCTGTCAATCAAAGCTCTCTCTCCAGCTCTTGTGTTCTGCCCTCCAATAACCCGTATGTACGTGTGCTCCTGCACATTTTGCCATCCTCGGACCACTTGGCATTGCCCAGTCTCTCCCTACACAAACATGGCTCCTGTTGCCTCCCTCAGAACCCCTAAACACATACCCCTTACCCGGAAGAGTCCCAGTGTTACCTATGTGTGATATGTGTGTGTGTAGAACATTATCTTATTGTTTGAGTGGCCTTGCTCCAAGCCATGCATTCATGAGCGATGGATGCTTTAAAATCTAGAGCACCCTGGACTAGTATGAGATCTAGCTCTGAGCTGTGTGACTTTGGAATTGTCACCTTCCTTCTCTGGGCCTCAAGGGGCATCATCTGTGTTAGGGCAGCTGGTTTGGGTCAGATGATCTCTGATGTCCTTCCTCCTTCTGGCCTTCTGAGTTCAGATGGGTGTGGTTGACTCTCGACCTTCAGAGTTGTACACATGTGTACGTGGTGCCTGTCCTTTCTCATCTGTTTTCCCTCCCTGGGAGCCAAAAGGTGGGGGTGGGGCAGGAGGCTGGCTTCAGGAGGACCACCAAAGCCCACAGGCTGCTCTTGACCTCATGTCCCTTTCTGAGATTTCACCTTCCACCATCCACCAGAGTCCACTCGTAGGAAAGACACTTACTTTGATTAAATGCCTACAGGGCTGCAGACATGCCTTTCTAAGGCAGGCACTCACGTGTACCCAAGCAGGTGTGGGCCCAGACAGTGCCCACCCTTGTAGACAGGTGCCCTCAACAATGAGGGTCACCTGATGGTCCCAAGTTTTTCAGTTATGGGATCCTGGTCTTGGTCCCACCTGCCAGCCCCATCCATGGGGGAAGGGAAAGAGGGGTTGTCTTCCATGAAGGGGGGGGCCTCTGTTCACCCCACTTGTGGTTTCTTTATTGTGTGTTAATGAAACCCTGTTTCTTCTGGGTGTTTAATTCTTTCCATCTATTATGTTTAGACAACTCATTAACAATCATTCGTTATAATTAGACTTCAATTTTAGGCTCCTTTCTCAGGGGAGACAATGCAAAGCTTTTACACATATTTGCATCATAAACAGCCTCCAAATCTCTGGGTGCCACCCCTGCCCTGTCCCACTCCAGCACCTGACCCTCCTTTTCTTTCCTTCCTTCCCTCCCTTCTGCCCGCCCCCTGCTCCAAATATCTGCTTGAGGGTGGAGAAAGGAGAATGAAGTTTGCTGGGAAGGCCCTCAGATCCTGCCTGGCCTTTGTTGAATGACACTAATGTGCCAATATGAGGGATGAGTTTCCCTGGACCCAGATCCCTCCCTCAGACTGGCAAAGCATGGCACTGGGCTTTCGTGCCCTCCAGTTATCCCCAAGACCCCTGTGGCTGCTGGTTCTTTGTGTGTTCCCAGGTGGTTTCATATACACAGATATGCCTGCCCACACCAGACACATACAGCCACTTAGGGGATGGCGGAGGGAATCTCTGTCGAGGATTTTTCTTTTTCTGTTTCTAAACTGAGGCATTGGTTCCCACCAACCCCAAATTCCTTTAAGTTTGGTCCCTTTAAAACTCTGATCCCTTTCAATCTTTATTTGCTAAATCAGAGGTTCTCTATTTGATGAATGAATGTTTGTTGAGAGAATGAATGAAAGAGTTTTAGTGGAAATTGTATGAGTATGAAGATAAGACACACTTGATTCAAATCCTTGCTCTGTAACTGACTGGCCATGTGGCCCTGGCTCCTCCTGCTTTGACCTCTCTGAGCCTCAGTTTATTCATCTGCAAAATGAGGATAACAATGTCTACTTTACAGGTAGATGTTTGTAAGGATGAATGGAGATGGATAAAATGTAAAGTACCTGCGTTTTATAGGCACTTGACCTATGGTGGCTATAATAATTAGTACTGGTGAATAATTGTATTAATAATTTATAAGTAATTATAATAATAATCCCAGGAAGAGGTCTCATGGGTCCTTCTGTGCAACTTCCCTTCCCATGGATCGTATTCTCTACAGCATCCTCAGTGAGTGCTATTGAATACTTCAGCAATGGGGAGCTCAGCAGGGTCCTCTTCCATTATTGGGCAGATCTCATTACCAGAAAGGTTTTCCTCAGGTCCAGTTACAATGAGCATCCTTGCAACCTTTCCCTAGAGCTGACCTTTGGAGCCTTTGGAACTCTGTCTCCTATTCAGTGGATACCTTGGGAGGACCCCATCAGGGAGGAGAGAGAAGAAAGCAGGAGAGAGGGCAAATGCTGTGATAGGGTAGGACCTTCAGGAGGAAGCAGAGAGGCTAATGGGAGAATCAGGGTTGGGGTGTGGCTGGACCTCTTGGAGGCTGTAGGGACCAGAGGGAGCCACAGGAGGGGAGACAGAGACAGAGAGGGGACACTGGGGGAGAAGGATTTTCTATCAACAAAACAGCAGGACAGCTTCTGGCTGGTCTCTGGAAACATCTTCATCCGGTGCCTGAGGCCAGCTCTGAGCTCCTTTCAGCTCATTACTAGCAATTAGTCCTTTGGGCCCAGCCTGAGGGAGGGGGACACTATTAGCTCTCACTCCCCTGGACACACACACACACCATGAATCAAGCTGACAACTCTGCCCGAGCCTGGCCTCCTGGCCCTGCTATGTGTGTGAAGTGGGATGCACACATCTACAAGGATGCGGTGTGTGAATGCATGTGTGTCCATGTGAAGCTGTCACATGGCAGAAAGTGTAAGAACATGTGCACAGCAGTGCGAATGTGAGTGTGCAGATGAGCAAGGAATGTGTGTGTACTTGTGAGAGAGATGGACATATGCATGCCCTGTGGGAGAACGAGTTAATGCCCCAATGAGCGCGTGAACACAGAACGTATGCATGTGCGGAACATACGTGTGTACATGTCGAGGACGGGCATTGAGAAGGGATGAAATGGACGTGGGAACTGGTGACTACATGGGTTTCTGTTTCCTTGGGAATCCTGAACCAAATGGCTGATTTAGGGGGTTAGGTTTCAGAAAGGAAAAGGAAAAGATTCCTGCCTTGATCCATCTCAGAAGTTCTGTTCCATAGGAGGCCCTGTCCTCTAGGGAAAAAGGGGCCCTTTTGAAGTGAATACCAGGGAGGGTCCCCCAGAATTGCTCCCCTCCAAAACCCCTTTCCTTCCCAGGAACTTTAGCTTAACACCGTCCAACAGAAATATCAATAAAATGTGTGTGGGCCACATACACAATTTAAATTTTTCTAGTGGCTATATTTTTAAAAAACATTAAAGGAAACAGATGAAATTAATTCATTTCTTTTTATCATTTTAAATTAATATTTAGTTACAATTTAAATATTTAAAATATAGCTCAAATAAGACCATCTTAGCATGCAGCCAATATTTTTAAAGTGAAAATGAGACATTTTACCTTTTTTTAAATCAATATTAACTCTTTAAAAATCAGTGTGCATTTTTTGCTTGCTGCACATCTCCATCGGGATTAGCCACGTTTCAAGCACTCAGTGGCCACATGTGGCGCATGGCTGCCATACTGGGCAGGACTGGCTTGGCTGGTTCCCCCTGTCAGTGAAGGGTGCTGTGTGTGCCAGTGAGGAGATAAAGGAGAATTCAGGGCTGCACTCTTCATTCTAACTCTATCTCAGAGCCTGCCCTTGCAGGGTCTTCCGGCTCCTTTCTCCACTGACTGATTCCCAGGTCACAGAGGAGACACATGGATTCAGTCTCAGAGTCTTACTCTAGGAGGTTCTTCCATTAATCTCACTTCTGTGCTTCCTACTGCAGGGGACTAAGACTCATGACTTTCAGTTTTGAATGTCTTGTACAACTCATTCTCAAGAGGCCCCCTACACCCACCTCCCATTCTACTCTATCTAAGAGATTTGGTGTGGGAGGAAAGAACCAGTAGAAACTGCAGTGGGCAGGGAAGGGCAGATGGGAGAAGGGAAAGCCTAGAAAAGCCCTAAGTCTAAGAGAGGTGGATGGACTAGAAAGTGACCACAGAATAAAAGCAAAATTTCTAGAAGGTGACTCTTCAGCATCTTAGTCCCCTTACCCTTTCAGATTTTCAATCTCAGCCTCTTAGATTTCTTGGGCCTATTTAGGCCACCCCCATCCCTTTATTTCCCTCACTTCTCAGCCTCTTATCAGCTGCACCTCTTGGCCTCTGTAGCTCTCCATCAGCTTCTCAGTCCTTCACCCTTCAGCTCACTACCTGCTCCCACTCAGTATTTTCCATTCGACCCCCAGCCTAGAGTGCTGGGACTGGGGAAAATTTGAGGAGTAGAGACCTGGAATGGGGTGTGAGGGCCTAAGCCAGCAGCATCTCCAAGAGAGAGATGCTCCCAGTCCCTCCCAGTCCCCTCCCATCCTCTTACCCCTCCTCCCAACCCCTCCCCCACGGGGCTGCAGTGATTCCACAGTCTCAGGGCTTGAGGGTCTCGGGGCCCCTCGCTAATGTAAGGTTATTGTAATTGATATGAAGGTAATTGATAATGTGTTACGGTGAATAATGTCTTCAATTTTCTGCTAAATCCCATTTTTGTAGCCATCTGGGCTCCTCCAACTGCCCCCCTGGGACGCTGGGTAATAGAGAGTAATTATTCTCAAGTCATTTACTTTTTCAAAGTGTTTAGTGCTTATCTGTTTTACAATTAAAATGGAAACGACCCTGATTCACTTCCTTTCTTTTTTATTTAAATAGCACTCACCCCCCCACATACCCCCCACCACACACTTTCAGTCACACACAACCACAGGGGCACACAACACTCCAAGAGACACATAAACATAGTCACAATATCCTTGTACGAAGCAAACATGTCCACGTTCAAAGCAAAGAAATATATGTAAATTTTCTTTGCCATTCACACATAGGCACACATACACAACCTTACATTCAGACAAAGAACACAGGCTCTGTGACCCGGACATACTACCCTTTTGCCATTTTCCTTTGGAGTAAGAAGACTGGAGATGGGCGTTGTCAGGGTAAAGGGCAGGGAGATGGAGCCACCTTGAATGTATGTCTGAGTGTGCAAGGTTACGTTTGAACATGAAAGGTGATCATCTGTGTACCCACATGAATGTGCTCTGCGTGTGTATCTCAAAGTTGGGTTCATATGAGGCTAAAAATGTCCACGTTTAAAGCAGTAGTGGGAGAGCAAATTCATAGCCCCACTTCTGTGTGTATGGAGCTAGTGTTCACACCCAGTTACACACTAACCAAGAGCCCTGGCGTGCAGTCTCAGCTTGGACACATGTCCCCAGGAGAGCAGGGAAACCAGAATCCAGAGGCGTCTGGCCATGCTGAGCCGGCCCAGGGTGAGAGCCCTCACCTGGCACTGAAATGAAACTTGACCCATTTGCTGCAACTGAAAATGTCACAAGAACACAGTCCATGGGGGGCCAGGAGATGTAAGAGTAGGGGGGAGCTGGGAGGTGAAAAGACACCCCCTCAGACACCCCCACCTCCCTCGCCCCCCTCAACCCCACTAACACTTCCAACTGTTGGAGAACCTCCCACTGGCCTTCCTGCTGCCTGGCCCTTCACCCTCTTACTAGCCTCTCACTGAGCCCTGATTCTGGGTGGAGGTGTGGGGAAACGAGTGGTCCTCAATGACTGGAGCTTCTTGGCCCTCCCTTGGGCTCCTCCCCACAGTGGGTGCTCTGTGAACACATCACCCGTGGTGAGGCACTGACCTTGGGGAACCAAAAAACAAGATCATACATACCCCAGATCCTTCCACGGTACCAGGTATGACATCTTTCAGATGTCACAGGCCCAGGGGAGGGCAACGGAGACACTGTACTCAGGACAATCCGGCCCTCAGGTGACTGTGGAGTGGAGGTCCAGAGGTCTGCTTCTCATTATACAGAGTGGGACACTGAGTCACAGGGGCAGCCAGGATGGCCATTGGCCCCAGGCCATGGACCCTGACGCTTGCCTATCTGCTTCATCCCACACCTGCTGTCCCCTGAGTCTCCAGCTGCAGGCACTCCAGACCTCTCACACACACACCCCCACCCGCCCGCCGCTGGACACATGAGGGGCATGGAGGGCAGAGCCGTCCCCCACTTCAATGCAAGCCCAGGCCAGCGCCTGCAAGGCCCAAAGGACACCAGGTTGCAGGGTAAGGCCTAAGAGAGTACTATTCCCAGAATATGCCCCAGCTCACTCCAGCACTCCCCTGGGAAATTCAGCCACCCCCACCCCCCACCCTGCCCCCCTCCCCCCTCCCCGTTCTGTTTTTCATTTCGTTGTTTAAACTGGGAGGGTGGCAGCATTATGAGCGGGAAACGTTTCTTTTTGCTTTTTCTCATGTTTCATTTTGTGGGCCTCCTTCTTGGCCCTCCTTGCTCCTCTCTTGGGAGTCTGTCTGTCTCTCTCTCTTTTTTTTTTTTTTTTTTGGTCTCAAATCTCTGTTCTGTCTCTCTCTGCGTTTTTGGCCCTTCCTCCCCACGTCGCTCCCCCCCGCCATTCCCTGGGTCCCCGGCTGTCTGTCTGTCTTTCAGTCTGTCCTGCTCCAGCTTCCTCGGCTCCTGGCACTCCCGGGTTTCTCGGCTCCTCGGTCTGTCTCGGGTTTCCGTCCCTGTCTCTGCCTCGGCCCCTCCCTGACTCCGGCCCCTCACACCTTCGCGGAAAAGTAAACATTTAATTTTTTTTGCTGTTAATAGATTTAATGTTCATTTGTTGGTAGCCCAGGGGCAGAAACGCGTGACATTTCAAATAATTGTTGTTTCGGGGGTATCCTCTGGAGGGGAATGCGGCAAAAGTGTGGAGAAGATTTAAGCAAATGACTGTGTCAGCTTCTATTTACTCCTGACAGGATCGCCGGGGGCACGGCTGCGAGATAACCATTAGCGCGGCCGCCGATAAAGCGGGGAGGCTGCACTTCTAAAGGCTCCGTGGCCATTACGGGAAAGTTAGTGTGAAACATGTTAAATTATCCCCAAAGTGGAGGGAGCGGGGGAGGCGGCGGGGGCAGCGGGCGCCACGAGAGCCGACGCGCCTCCGCCGGGCCGGAAGCGAGGACGCGCCACGGTCGGGCCAGGCCCCGCTGTCCGCCCGCCCGGCCGCCACCAGGGGGCGGCCGCCCGCCGCCAGAGCCTCAGTCTTCCCGCCCAGAAAGTGGGCGGGTGGCCCCGCTAGCGCCTTCCTCGCGCTCGCGGGCGCCAGTCAGGTCCGCGTGGCTCTTCTCCCCGGCTCCCCGGCCCTCACTCAGCCGTCCCGCAGCCAAACCAGCCCAGGGCGCGAGGTCCTCCAAGAAAGGGACTAATTGTAAGACTCGAGACAGTTGGGTCTCCATCCTTTTAGGGCTGCTGCCAGGTCCTAAAGAGCTCCTCCAGGTATACGCCTGCAACAAACCTACAGTTGCAGAAGCCCAAATGTCAATATGACCACAAATTTGCAGGGCCCCGACTTCGCCTCTCAGATCTACTTCTAAGCAGTGGGGTGGCTCTCTGCAAGTCCTCTTGGCCTCAGTTTCCCAATCTGTGAAATGGGAATATCTGTCCCACATACCTCACTCTCTAGACTAGTGGGAACAGTGAGGGCATGTAAACGTGACCTGAGAGGTTATTAAATGCAGTACAGGTGGGGAGTATTGTTATTATCGTGCATTAGTTATTATGAATATCCTGCTGTGTCCACAGGAAATACCTGTGTGCAAGGCCACAAACCCGATGCACCAGTGTGTGGAAAATAAGACCTCAATCACAGCTCTCTCTGAGTTTGGGATGCATTTCTCCCAGCCCTCCTCATTCTGCCACTGTTAAGCTCACTTGGCGTAAATAAACACTTATGGGCTAGTGGAGGGAGTGCATCAGGACAGCCTCTTCAAAAGCGTAGTTACAGCATACCTGCACCAGAGCAGGAACAAAACTGAGAGCCCTGTGCTATGAGGGGAGAAGAAAGCAAAGAGGAACAGCTTCCTCCTTTGTGGTAATGTTATCTCTCAGACTATGTTTCTTCCCTTCCTTCTTAAAAAAAATTCTATAAATATATTGAGATTGTACCATCATCTGCATTAAATATTTTAGGCCTTGGAACTCAAATCTATGGAGCAGTGGCAACTCAGTGCCTTGAGTCATCATTAATACTGCATATTCACTGGTTTCCAGTACGCGTTCGCGTTTTCAGGAACTTGGAAGTTCCCCCAGCTCACCCAGCACTTTTGAATTCTCCCACGTGTCAGAGCTGCTGAGGGCAAAGGAAAGCCAAGACTACCTTAGCTTTCCTGGGGTTCACCATCAAGCAGGGGGACAGATTTCTACAAACATCACAATGCCCTATGAACACTGAAATGGAAGCACACAGGAAGTGCTGCACTTTCAAGGGGGCAGGACTTCCTGAGGGCATCTGGGAAGGTTTCTTAAAGGAGGTGGCATTTGATCTGGGGCCTTGAGGGAAGGGGCAGAGTTTTCCAGGGGAGAGAAATAGGCTGTTACATAGTAACAATAATAATCCCTGTGATCACTGCAAATAATGACAATTACAAGGATGATAATAGCACTTCTGTGGCAGGTGCTATATTAGGCACTTCACACTACAGTGCTACTTTCGACTTGTCATAACAACTCTTGGGGGAAAATACTATTATGTACCCCCTCCACCTGACTGATAAGGAAGCTAAGGCGCAAAGAAATCCAGTAATTTGCCCATGGCCACACAACCATCCTAGTATTGACACTAGATGAAGTAGAATGCCTTGCCCTCTCTCCCTGTCATTCCAAGAGCAATTTTGAAAAGAGGCTGAATTTGCCTCCGATAAAGGTCATGATCCCCTTCTCAACATCTCTTCATTCATTCAACTGTTTTCTGCTTGTTTACTAGGTGTTAGGCATTGGGTTGGCAGTGGGGGTACAAAAAATGAGATGTAGACCCTGCCCTCGGAGAAATCACAGTTCTAATGAGGGAGGAAGACTTACAAGTCAATCAACCACAAAGCAATGAGCATGATGCAGGTTGGAGCAGCCCAAGATGCCCTGGGCCAACAGGAAGGGGTCAAATGCAGGGATAGCAGGGTTCAGCAGGAATTGAGTTTGGGCAAAAGGAGTTTACAAACCAAGGCAGAGGGCACAATAAATGCAGAAGAGCAGAGATGAGGAAGAATGTGACCCTCTGGTATGTGGTGTTTGAGGAAGGCAGGGGGGTGGAGAAGGGAGGAGGTTGCATCATGTCCATCATATCCAGGAAAGGGGCTTGAACTTGATCCTTGGCGTATTATTTTCATGGAGTAAAATCAGGTCAAATAAAGGACTCCTCCTTCCTTCATATAGGATCTCAAATTTAAAAGGGATTTTTCAAACCTTATAAATATTAGAAAGTTCTGTGTTTTTTTAATATGGGCCACCAGCCCAAGAGGTGACCAGCCCAAAGAGGGACCAGCCCAATGTCATCTTACTTTAATAAGTGATCATTGGAATTTGGCACCATTTGCTTTCCCTGTCATAATGTCTGTCTCCCCAACAATGCTAGGATGTGGTTAGCTTTTTTCCCACAATGGAAATCCCTGAGCCCGCATGTTGATCCACATGTTGGCATGATGACAACTGGGGGTACAATGGCAGTGACTGAGTTGGTTCCCACTCGTTTCCTTGCACTGTCCTGGCTCACATCTCCCTTTGACCTCAGGACTCTCAGCAGACACTACTTTACCTTCTACCATCTTTGAAGAATATCTCCTTACTGGGAATGGAGGATAAACACCTTCCAGGAGGTAGATATGGGTTACTGCATTTCTTTAAGAAAGAATTTTCTAATCATCAGAGCTGCCTGAAACCAAAAAGCCTATCTCAGGCAGAAGCAAGTCTCCTACCCTGAAGGAGTTCAAGCAGAAGATCCTCAAAATGAGACTACTATGGGAGCAGTGAAATCCTTGGCCTCTAGTATGATTTGCAGGCCCAAGGCCCTAAGAAGTTTCTCCCCAGAGGAGGATGATTTCAGGCACTTTCAAGAGGGTTATCTTGACTGAGGAAGTTAAAAAATGATTGAGGTTGGACTCAGTGATCTCTTATTATGGGAAGGGGCATTGAGGACAGAGACTTCCCTCCCCAAAGGGTGTCTCCACAGCGATTCCAGCCTTATCCAAGGATCTCCTTTCCCCTACTGCCAAGGCCAAGGACTCTCCAGGGGATACACATCTTCTCACTGTCTTCTCAAAGATGAACATGGATCCAGCAAGGAGCAGGCAAAGGGAGGAAGATGACACAGTTTGTAGGTATAGAACATTTGATGATATTCAAGCTATATCAAGTTATACCACATTTGATGATATATTGTCAGCCCCAACACCTTTGATGTGGAGGTTTAATCCTGGGTGGTCCCTAAGGGGATTGGCACCTCACTCATTTCTATGCCCCCTGTGTTGAGTGCAGAGACTGGTGAACAGAAGGCACATAGGAAGCATCTTTTTCTTTTTCTTCTTTCACCTTTCCTTCCTACACAGGAAATACAGAGAAGAAAGACAAAAATAATGCCCACATAAGTTAGACAACCCCAGTTGCTATTTTAATGACCATTTACCAGACAACTCTTTCTGCCTGTAAATAAACATAGACACAGGTACATAATATGACACAAACAGGATCAAATTCTATGTTCTGGTCTGTAATCTTCTCTTACATAAAAATATATGATAGATGTCATACTGTTCCAATGACTATAGAGCTATGTGATTGTTGTAATAACTGAAGCATATTCTACTGTGTGATGTATTGAGTCAGTCTTCTGTTGATACACACTTAGGATATTTCTAGTTTTGCACTGTTTTAAACACACTGAGATGAATATATTTGTGGACAGATCTTTTCACATTTGTACGATTATCCCCTTAGGGCAAGTTCTTAGAAATGAAAGTATTGGATCGAAAAAATACACATTTTACATTTGGGTATATATTATCAAACCACCTTCTCAAAAGGTTGTACCACTCCATATTCTTACCATAAGAGGGTATCATCAGTCCTTTACCGTTTGCTTAAATAAAAGGGCTCTTTCTTCAAAGGCAAAACAACAAAACCCCTAATTCTTCAGACCACTTTGTATGTGTGTGTGTGTGATTCAGAAGGTTTAAGTAAACCTTCTATACAAATGTGGTTGTGTATCTGTATGTGTTCTGTATACAGTCACTACCTCATAAGCTGAAGTCCTACATGAAAAGTTCTCTGCCAAATCTTTCTCTGCCCCCTCAGTGCAGGGGACTCAATACATCATACAGGACTTCCCTGGTGGCTCAGACGGTAAAGCATCTGTCTACAATGCAGGAGACCCAGGTTCAGTCCCTGAATTGGGAAGATCCCCTGGAGAAGGAAATGGCAATCCACTCCAGTACTATTGCCTGGAAAATCCCATGGACAGAGGAGCCTGGTAGGCTACAGTCCTTGGGGTCGCAGAGTCGGACACAACTGAGCAACTTCACTTTACCTACTTCAGTGCAAGGATGAGGTCTGTTGCAGCCTTCCTGGCCCCAAGAATGTGCATCCACTGTCAGTCTTGCTGCTGTTCTTGTAGTCCCCTGGCCAAGGTTGTTAGGGAGAGAGTAGAAGGGATGCTCGACTGGGTTTGCTCATGGTGGGACTTCAAGTGTTAATTCAGACTCTCCTTAGAAGGTGTCTGACACCACAGCTGTGAAGCATAAAACTGGGTCTCCAGCTCTGTGTGGGGGAAACAGTGAACAGATTATCCCAAATCAATACATCTGAGTCAGTTGTGGATCATTCCACAGGTTAGGAAAAGGGGAGGATGACGCGGTTCAGGGTCTTCCTCCTTGTGGTGCCTACTTTACAGATCTCTCCACCATCCCTCTCTCCATATCAGCCCATGGTCAGTCTCCATCTCATATATATCACCCCTACACTCGCATATTCACATATAGTCCACAACCCATATACTTCCCTTAGAATTGTGCTCACATTCTCACAAAATTTGACTATAATAATTTTCACACCATTACACCCACATCCTTGCATACAATACATTCATAAAACTTGATGCTTATACACACCCACTTACATAAACACACCCAGTCACCCAATATTCATTCCCCCACAGTCTCACACTGTCATGCTTTGTCCTAAGGAAACCTAGTCACATGTCCCTCCTAGTTATTGTCATTTATATTATTGCAACCACAACTCTATACCCTACATCTCCACCCAACACTCCCCTTTCACACTCAGAGTCCCACAAAATTCACAGTCATACTCTCAGATCTTACTCAAAGTCTCTTGAACACATCCAGTTACCAGTCTTAGAATGTCTTAGCTCATCCAGTCTACCCATCTTATTTTACAGATGGGTTAACTGAAACCCTGAGAAAAAAAACTTGACTAAGGTCACACAATTAGTTAATGGAAAATCTGGGTGTGTCAATTCCGATCTCATGACCCCCACCCTAGTGCTCTTTCTCCAATGCCAGTGCCCCTCCCAGGTAGTCTCCCTTCCAATCCCCATGTCAGTCCCCAACACTGACTCTCAGCTCAGTTCAGTTCAGTCGCTCATTTGTCTCCAACTATTTGTGACCCCATGGACTGCAGCACGCCAGGCCTCCCTGTCCATCACCAACCCCTGGAGTTTACTCAAACTCATGTCCATTGAGTTGGTGATGCCATCCAACCATGTCATCCTCTGTCATCCCCTTCTCCTGCCTTCAATCTTTCCCAGCATCAGGGTATTTTCAAATGAGTCAGTTCTTCACATCAGGTGGCCAAAGTATTGGAGTTTCAGCTTCAGCATCAGTCCTTCCAATGAGTATTCAGGACTGATTTCCTTTAGGATGGACTGGTTGGATCTCCTTGCAGTCCAAGGGACTCTCAAGGGTCTTTGCCAAAACCACAGTTCAAAAGCATCAATTCTTAGGCACTCAGCTTTCTTTATAGTCCAACTCTCACATCCATACATGACTACTGGAAAAACCATAGCTTTGACTAGACGGGCCAACATTCAAATAAAACAGACAGCTCTTAAAGAGGCAGGCAGCCAGGTGAATGGAACAAGTATGAATCTGGAATACAAAGAAGCCTGAATTGGAATATCAAATACCTTATGGGGTGATGACAGGGTTCAGAGAGAATGTATATAAAGCACCTAGCACAGAGTAATAACTACTAACATTTATTGGACACTTACTATGTGCTAGGCACTATGCCAAGCACTTTATGCATTATCTCATTTAATTTTTACAGTCTCTTTAAGTGTGATTATCTCTTTATCACAGAAAAGGGAAGTGAGGCCTGGAGAGGTTAAATTGCTTGCCCAAGGTCACCCAACTAGTGGGTTTTGAGATTATCCCTCTCTGACTCCAAGTCTGGCTTCCATGAATGATATTGTGCTTTTTTCTTTGATAACAAAGGTCTTTTTTAAAAAAAAAACTGAATTCTTATTCTGTCCCAGATGCTGTGCTATATATACATAGTTTCTAGGTATCTTTATAGGTGAGAGAGACTGGGGCCTGGCAGATGCTCAATATGACTTTATCATTATAGAGAGAAAGATTCCAGCTTCCAAATAAAATTTAGATCTGTTTTGTCACCAGATAAATTCTTCAGATCATATCATCTTTAGTGGATTTGATCATCTCCATTGATTAGTTCATTTCAAACCAACTCTCTTTTCTTGCTAATCTGTAATTCCTTGCATCTTCCACCCCAGGGCATCAAAGGAAGAGGGGTGCTGCTGTGACTACACACACAGTTCCTTACTTCCACCCACTAGATGAAGTCATACTCAGGTCTTGCATACACTATTAAGGCCACTGTGGTTTAAGCAATTACCAAGAACATTAGGGAGTAGAGTGAAAATACCTGGGTTCCAGTTCCATCCCTTAGTATAAGACCACAAGAAAATTACTTTCTCTGCCTCAGTTCCTTGCATCTGCGATACTGGAATAGCAAGTCTTCCCTCCCAGGATTGTTCTGAGTTTAAAGTGCTGTAATATATTATTATAGAAAATCTGGCATACAGTTGGCACTTAAAATTTGCCACACAGAGATCTCACACACAAAGAAACAACACCACCACTTATGTCAACCCAAGCAGAGATGGCCACACAAACTTGTAGACAGACTTGTATAACACACCAAGCTGTAGATCTGCTCAGATCTGCTAATGGTGAGCTGCCAGAGTGGTTGAGAGAAGGGACTCTTAAGTAATCTTGGGCAGGTCACTTAACAGCTCTTTTTAACCAAAAATTTAACAGTTAAAGAGGTTTTCTTGCCTTTCCTTCCCAGAAAGAGTTAACACACACACACATACACACACAATGTCATTATCATATCTAAGAAAATTGTCAATAATTCCATAAATTATCAAATACTCAGTCTATATTCAAATATTTTTTTTTACATTTTGCTTGTTCAGTAAGGAACTAAACAAGGTCCACCCACAATGTATTTTATTATTATCTCTCTCTTTCCCTTCTCTTTGAAGAACCTCAGTCATTTGCCCAGAAGAACATCTTAAGGAAAATTTTTCAAAATTTTCAAGCTTATTTTTAATGCACAAGTATTACATGAACATATTTTGAGTTATTAAAAGAAAAAATAATGGAAGAAATCAGACATGACAGATGGAGTGAAATTCTCCCCTAACCATCCCCAACTCCAGCTCTTTAACCTGTAGAAGTCTCAGTTTTCTCATCTTTAAAATGGGAAAATATTTCATTTTAAAGTTGCTGTGAGTATTAAATTATACAGAGTTTGGAAGCCCTTAGCTCAGTGCCTGGCTCCTGGTAATCTTTCTGTAACAGTCGCCTATAATGATTTTTAGTCATTGTTAACATCCCGGCAAACGCAGGAGAGACACCCAGCACTGCTTGCGATCAGCACCCTGGACAGAGGTGGCGGCGGCCAGCGCCCTCCCAGCCCAGCCTCTACCACCGCCTGCTAGAGGATCTGTAAATAAAGCCGCCTGGCTTCCGGCCCGCCTGGCACGCCGCTGAAGGGGAAAGAAATCCGGGATTTTCCAAGCCGCCTGCTTCGGCAATGCGTCTGGCAGAGACAATTACCCGGATACGCTCCGGCTGGCCTCCTCGAGGCCCCGGGTCATTTCAGACTGGGCCCCTGTCCTTGATCTATGGAAGCAGGACCAGGCGGGAGTTAGAACCGATGACTCAGTCTCCAGAGTTGCAGAATAGCCACAAGGGGAGGATCACGGAAATCGCCACGGGAGGCCCTAGGAGATCTTTGCCCGCCACACGGCCCCAGCAGGCGCCCACCACAGCCCCTGTTGTCCTCGGGAGTTGTTGGGGGCGGGTACTGGGATGGGGAGAGCGACCTCCGGAAGCCGGCCCAGGGCACAATTAGCAGGGAGCGGAGACGCCCGCGAAGGCTGATTTAATTAGGTGACAGGGTGCCAGGCAGGGATGCGGGGGAAGAGGGGGCGGTAGGGGAGAGCAGGGTCAAAACATTTTGTAAAAATCTGTTTCACAAACGCTGCTGCTCCCCTCGGGGCAGAGAGAGATTACAGAGTCTTTGGTGTCGATCAAGGCTGGAAAGAGGCGGCCAGGAGCGTGGGGGGATTGCCTCCTCCTCAGACTCTCCCTTTTGTCCAGCCCCCAAAACAGTCCCAGAAGGCAACAATTCTGCTGGGTTGTGGGCCACCGAAGGTGAGGGGTGACTTGAGAAGAAGGTCCCTATAAGAAGGAATGAAGTGCTATGGGTCTAATGCACCCTCCCCTCCAATGCTCACATGAACATCAGCAGTCGTTTCAGGAAGCATCTACTATCCAAATAAAGCTATCATTCGCTGAGCAGGTACTCTGCCTTTCCTAGCTGTCTGATCTTGGTTATTTATACTCTGTGCCTCAGTTTACTCATCTCCAAAAGAGTAAGAACACTTCTAGAATTGCTGTGAGAAGTAAAGGATTACATATGTAATAGTAAGCACTTAATAACTTCTTATTATTACTACCACTGCTACTGCTACTACTGTTTTATTACTCTTGGGTGCCAGGGTAGTTGTATGACATCCTGTGTCCCTAATCCTGCAGTGACTATATGCCATAGCTATGATTATCCCCATTTTACAGATGTGGAAAGTGAGACTCAGTTTAAGTAACTTGCTATGCCACTGACCTGATCAGGGACAGATCTAGGAACTGAATTCAGGACTGTGGTATTAAAGCCTGTACCTTTCCACCATCCCATTGCGGAGCTACCCCAGTCCCCTACCTGTGACCTTTTATCTCAGTTGACCTCACTGGACCCACCAACATAACCATGCATGCCTTGCCTCACCCTCCCTGGCACAACCAAGCCCATATCCAATAACCACATCTTTGTGTGGTGATGAGTAAAAGGAAGCATACAGCACACTCACACAGACATATATGCACATGTTGCCAGAGACAGTCATACATGATCACCCTCCCAGGCGGTGATCAGAAAGATCCTCCCATACTCACATCACTCAGAAGTGAAGCAACACTCACAGAGGTACCTACCTGGCTCTGATCACATACAGAGTACCCCAGCACAAGAGAAAAGGAATTACTGCCTAGAGAAAAAGTTACATCCAGCATCACAGGAGAGATACAGTAATGTACAAAATAAACAAAGTATGTAGATTTTCACATACAAATAAACCAAAATAGAAAGACATGAACAATTACATACATCATCACCTACACAGGAAGATAGTTTTTTGCAAGACACCATTTATACAAATATACACAAAAATACATGGTTACAATATATCTACCACCACACAGTCACACCATCAATAGAGCTGTATAGCTACACACCCACTATAACATACACAATACACTCATACCTGAGAGACTTAGCCAGACAGTATGACACAGAAAGAAAATCAATCATAACCCAGTTCATATAGACACACTCCTCAAACACACCTACACAGATCAGTGATGACACTAATCTCACAGGCACATGCACACACTTGGCTCACAAGCATACACACACTGAGTCTCTTCCCAAATCCTCTGGCCAGCTGGCTTCAAGCCAAGACTTTCCTGCCTCCTAAAGTCTTCGGGGCTTGGGGGTCAGTTGATTCCCTTTCTTTCCCTTCTCCCAGCTGAGCCCAGGACAGCAGGGACAAAGTCCTCCAGCATATAAGGGGAGGGTGTTTCTGGACAGCCAGTCTTGGGGATACATTGTCCAACACCATATCCATTCCAAGCAGGGGACAATCACTGGGTCTTGGGGGCAGTTCTCCCGTCTCCAAAATTCACTCCTACCACCATCCCAGCCTCAGGCCCCCAGCATCAGCTTTAGGGAAAGGGTAAATGGATTAATCAGTGACCTCCTTCCCTGGGGAAAAAGGACTCACTCCTCAAGTCTGTCCCCCACCTGTTGTCACCTACCTGTGCCAGGTGTTCAGTCTCAGCAGCTCAGAGCTCCAGCCCGGGCAAGGTCCCGGAGGCAAGTGGGTGGAGCCTGGTTCCATCCTCTGCACGCCCCCCCACCACCCCCACCCCGGTCCGGTTCCCTCTGCAGCTGCCCCCTCCAGCTCTAGGCCCCCTGGGCAGGCCCCTCCTTCCCGCCGCCTGCTCACCCAGTGCTGCATCTCTCCTCTGAAAACCAGACTAGGGACTGGGGGGAGGGGGAAACATCCCAGGAGAGGAAGTGGCATCTGATGGCCCCAGCACCAAACCTGGGGGGCTGCAGAGGGGAGGGAGGAGCAGGGAGGCTTCTCATTGTGTGAGGGAAATTTTATTTTTAACAGATGCTAAGGCAGATGGCGCAGAATTAACAGAAAATGGGAGAGGAAAGAGAGGAAGAACATTACTGACTCCGGAGAGAGTGGACATTAAAAAAATAAAGAATAAGGGAATGAAAACAAGTTTAAGTGCTCTCTCCGGGGGGGTGGGGGGAGGGGAGGGGAGTTGAGAGGCAGAGAGGGACGGAGCAGCGTGGTGATAACCAGAGGCGTGAAATTACAAAAGTAAAATTTGTGGGACTCGGGAGGGGCTGAGAAGGCCCCAGTTTCATTGCAAAACTCACTCAGAAATTACTGATGTGATGTTTGAGCTTTTATCATTAATAATAATCGAGAGGGGAGAAGAAGACAAAAGGACTCATGGGCTTGTTGGGGGTAGTTTTGAGGCACCAGGAGAGAAGGTGCTTGAGCCATGGGGGAGGGGTGAGAGAAGAGTCATCTCTGTGACAGAAAAACTCTGGGAAATACAGCAGAGACAGACAAATGGAGAGACAGAGGCAGAATTTTAAAAAAAGGAAGGAGAGGAAGCAAGAGGGAAAGGGAGAAAGAAGGGAAGCTGTAGGGGCTGGGGAGGAAGTGATTGACAGGAGATGCAGAGATAGCGATTGAGACAAAGAGACAATAAAGAACAGAGACAGAGATGGGCAGAGGGAACCAGAAAGAAACAGTGTCAGAAACACAAACACACTCGTGGGTGAGGAAAGTAGCTTCAAAGATGAGAGAGTGGTGGTCCAAGTGCCAAAAGCAGGAGACCAAAGGAAGCAGGAGGGAGAGACAGAGGCAAAAGAGCAGAGGCCCAGACAGAGACAGGCAGGAAGAAAGAGGGAGAGGCTGGAAGAGGCAAAAGGAAGCCGAGAAAGAGCAGAAACTGAGACAGACTATGAGAGACACAAAGAAGAGTCGGAGAGACAGAAGCAGGTTCACAGCATCAGGATGAGGAAAAGGTGAGATGGAGAAAGGGAGAAAGAAAGACTGGGCGAGAGGCAGAGAGGGACAGAGACACAGAGAGGCTGTGGGGGAGATGACAGAGAGGGCAGGAAGGGAGGAAGGGATGGGAGACAAAGAGGAATGGCCGTTTATCTCTCCTCCCAAATTAATTGAGGCTACATCAGCCTGAGCCACTAAAACGGAGCGATTATGAATGGGTTAGTCACAGGTGGAGTTAAAGGCCTTCAGAGGGATATTAGCCAAAATTGAGTGGCTTTTAATTTCTTTCTAACGAGAGACTGTGGCTGGGGAACCAGGCACCGCCTCCACTCAGCTCCACTGCTAAACACGGTGTGGGGGTGGCCGGGGCCACTCACCACCTGACCTGTGTGGCACAGGCAGCCAAGTGGAAATGGCCATGCCTGAAACATGCCTGAACACGCTTGCAACATGCCTACAACATTGCTGTGATGTGGGACACAATGGTGGGTAGCCCAGTGGAGGGCTGGTAGAGAGGGGAGGAGGGGTCAGAGTCCCTGAAAGTGGCCAGGCCAGGGGGCATGGGGCAGGGTTGAGCAGTCTGGGATCAGAGGAGGGTGGGAGGGGCAGGTAGATACCACACTGAAAAGACTTGCCATTGCCACAGGATCTCCAGTGATCCCTAACCCCGCTTTAGGAAGATACATGCTCCAGGACTGCTTTTCTCCACTGTGGAGAAACCAAGGCTCCGAGATAAAAAGAACTATTGCATTAAAAACAAAAAACAAAAAACTATTGCCAGTTTACACTTGAGTGACAGTGATGACCTGAACCTTAGAAGATGAATGGTGAGGTGGAGAGAGCACTGAAACCTGAGTCCGGAGACCTGGATATGAGTCCCAACTCCCTTCCTGACTCCTGGCAGAACCCTGAGCATTGCGTCTCTTGCTGGGCCTCAGTTACCTCATCAACAAAATGAGAGAGCTAAAGTCTCATAATCGCTTCCAGCTCCAGTATACTATGACGTCTGAGGTTTTATCCCAGGTTCTCTGCTGTGTGCTTGGGGTTCAGGGGATAAGGTGTGTAACTCAGCGAGCATCTATGACCATAAGCTACGCAAACTGAATTTAGGGTCCCTGGCCCAGCAGGGTATAAATCAGTACGTATAGTGAGTTTCAGGTAGTGGGTGAGCAGATGGATGAATGTCTGGATGGTGAGGCCAGAGAAGAGGGTAAACTGGTGTGGCCTAGGGAGGTCCAGCAAGTAGGTGGATTGAGGGGGGGCTCATGAATGGTGGATAGAGTGGAAGGGTAGAGGGTGCTCCTAGGGAGGACACCAGGAACAAACGTGCCACCCTGGTTTGAGTTATATACATGAGTATATGGTGGGCAAGAGGGAGGGGGAACAGAGGGGAAATGGTGGGCCATGCTCACTCAGGGCTATGAGACTTGAGTGAGAAGTTGGACCTCAATCCTGTAGGCATAGGGTGGAGGGCATATGGGGGTTTCTGAACAAGGGCAGATGAGTGTTTGGAAATCTGGGGTATCTGGGGAAGGTCACTATGGAACAGGACTGGGAAATGAACATGGAAACAAGTGAGTAGGGAGGGGCTGATGTGATAGGGTGGGTGAACCCCAGGGAAGAGGAGAGAAAGGATCAGATAGGAAAGTGATGGCAGAATGTGACATGGTTTGGGGGCTGAGGGTAAGACAGGAGTTAAACGATGACCTTGGGGTGTTGAGGCCAGCTCTTTGTAGAACACTGGTGCCAATAACAAGGTGGGCAACGTTGGATGGGCGCTGAGACAGACACGGAGATGTTGGTTTCCATCCAACAGAGCAGAAAGAGGTGGCCGCGAGACAGTGCGGTCCAGTGGAAAGAGCATGCATCTGTGATAGCCAATGTTTTGTCTGTCTTAGCCACTAATTAATTATAAGACCTTGGGCAAGACACTCCCCATGTCGGGGCCTCAGTTTGTCCATCCCTAAAATGGATGTGGGGGTTGGTCTGGATTTTTTTAAGTTTCCCTCTGTGTGGAGAGTTCCGAACCTCAGAGACAAAGCTGGGACAGAGACTGGTAGGGAAACAGAGACAGGGATTGGAAAAGGAACTGGCCATAATCCTCCCTGCCCTCGCGTCCCCACAGCCAACAGCTGCGCCCCCTCCCCCTTGAAACTCCATTAACACTCAATTAGAGGGCCTAATGGGCTCAAGCCAGGGAGCCCCACCCCACCTCCTACACACAGTCCCCATTCCAGGGTTCCTCTGATGGGCCCCTGGGGAGAAGACTTCACTCAAATTTATGACTAACTCCAGCGGCTGCCTTGCCAGCCTCTCCTGCCTTCTCTCTCTTCTTTCTCCCAGGGTGGAGCCCAGAGGGTTGGGTGAGGCTGGGTGAGGGGGGCAGAGCCCACGATGGAGGCTCCAAGATGAAAGGGAGCAGGCCCTGGAGCAGAGGAAGTGGGAGGGGAGAAGTGAGGAAGCGCCGTGAGAGTGTATGAGAGAGAAAAATGACAGGCCCTGAATATTGGGCGCCCTCACTTTAAATCAAGATAAAAGACTGAAGTGGAAAATGAGAGTCCAGAGAAACCCCGGACGGCTCGAGGCGCTAATGGAAACACATGGCTGCCGGCTGCGGGCTTGTCAGCTTCCCCCGGCGCTGCCATTCCCGTCTGATAATCCGGCCTGCCATAAAATTAGACTAGCAAATACCTCCTGACAAAGATGCATGTTTCTCTCTATTGTGCCATCATAAAAAAAACTCCGCTGGTGACTCGGGGAGCCGCAAACTTCAATTTAAATTTACAGTGCTGCGGAAGGAAAGTGATATGCACTCAAAAATTTTAATAACCTATTAAGTTACGACTTCAATTTCATTTTATGAATATTTTCCTTGGGGAGCACGGCTATCACAGAGAAAGATAGAAATTTAAAAAAGATAAATAGTGCCATTAATCTCCAACATTTCTCTTCCATTATCCTTGAAAATTAGGAGTTATTTTTGTTCAGATCTTCATGTAATTAGCTCCCTCCACTTGATTCACTAGCCAGAAAATGACCATGTTCAGAAAATTAAAAATTTGTCATTAAGTGGAATTTAACATAATATCATTTATCTTTATCTATTCCCCAGCTGACAGCAGGAAGCCTTGGCTGCCGTACCGGCTGGTGTGTCAGAGCGGGGAGGGACTGCTCAGAGAGAGATACTGGGGGAGACAGAGATAGAGGCGGACGGAGGGAGAGAAGGCCATCCCAGAGGTGGCCAGAACTAGAGTGAGAAGGGACGGGAAGGCCTTGGGAGCTGAGTGTCAACCACCATGGGGAGGCAGAGGTGGCTGAGGGTGGGTGAGGAGGAAGGGAGGCTGAGGTGTGGGCAGGGACTTGGGTGTGGGCCCAGGACCAGGGCAGATGGAGAAGCTAGGGGTACGAGAGGAAAGCCTGAGGGGGACGCCAGTGGCAGTAGTCAAAAGTAGGAGGTGGCTGGTCGGTGGAGCTGTGGTAAGGACGTGACCTGCGAGGACAGAAGCCCAGCAGAATTTAAGGAACTTCTGGAAAAGAGGGGACTGGAGGTGGAGTGGGAAAGTCCAGGGATCACTGCCCTCCTCATGGCAGGGATAACTAGATGCCATCACCCTAACCACCATCTGGCTTCAAGAGAAGACAGAGTGACAAAAAGAGACGGTCAGAGAGGAAGTGAGAAAGTGATGAGAGCCAAGAGGTGGAGATGGAGCAAGGCCCCAAGTCAGAGAGACTGAGATGGAGAAGATGGGAAGCAGCCAACAGACTGAGAGCAGGGCCACGAAGCCTCCGGGTTAGAAGCCCCCAGACAAGCCCTTGGACTTCTCTCAAGGGCCGCTCTGTCCTCCCCCTCCCCCGAATAGCCCCCACCCTAGTCCCCTCAAGTCAGAAATCATCCAATAAACCATTCAAACCTAGTCCTGGGTGGAGAGAGCTGTGGCCGAGCCTGAGAGACTGAGAATTGGATAAAGGGATTAAACAGCAGCACATTAGTGAGAGATTTAGAGTGTAATAAACCCATTTCATAATAATATGTGCGTTGGGGCCAGCGATCCATCATCGCAGGAGCCTGTCCGTGGCGGGGGGAGCACTGACCTGCAGGGAGGGGACCCGGATGGATGGCTAAGGAATTTTCTCAGGGTCTCAGGATATGGGCAAGGGGTGCAGACTGGCCCGTGGGACCAGGAGGGAGGCACCAGGATTCTGAAGCCACCTTTGGCTCAAAAAGCCATAGAGATCATTGATGGGGGTACAGCAGGGGAAGCTGGGAAGAGGCCTGGGGCCTGACAGCCTGTCCTGTCCTCCCAGCCCAGAACCCTGGCAGTAGGGTAGAAGGATTCTCATGGAGGGCTTGGGGTGGGGCCGGGGGCGTGCATCCACAAACTGCAGAGTCCACAGCTCACAGCCAGGACTCAGCCAGCAAAAGATTCCCAAATAAGCCACTCCTTCCATTCTGGTTTTGTCACTTATTGGCTATCTGACCTTGGCAAGTGACTTCACCTCTCTGAACCTCAGTTTCCCATCTGCCCAATGCAGATAATTGGGACAGGAGTGTTATGAGAGTCACCTGAGATAATGGGTTGGCAATTGTTCTATAAAGTAGAAACTCTTGAGGAAACATTTTATTATTCCTGTGACTCCCCCACATGTGGCTGCCTACCCACATGCTTCCTTGGGATGTCTTTCAGCTTGCTTATTGTCAAGGAGAGCTTCATCTCGCAGATGGGACTCTGAGCTTATTCGAGGACCAGTAAGAAATGCTGTGCTTATTATATGATTGACTCTTTAATCTGACATATTAATAGGCAAAGGAAAACAGTTTCCTGCTGTTTATCTCCATTGAGGAAACCTGTATTGGCAACTGGAAAACGAACTTTTCCTTGGAAAAGGGATTGAGCAATAGGAATGGACCCATTAGATCTCAGTTGTCAGTCAAAATATTGCGAGGTCAGTAGGGACTAGTAGTAGGAAGACCTGGAGATGCTTAGCACAAACAAGGATGCCTTCCTAAGGAGAGAAATGCCTGGGAGCGTGCCTGCCACCTTGTCTTCCTTCCCTGACCCCTCAGCTCCCACTCACCAGGGCACTGATGATCTCCCGATTAAAGAAAGAAGTTCCAATGGCTTCTTTTTTTTTTTTTTTGACATTACATTTTTATTTTTTTATTTTTTATTTTTTTTTAATTTTAGTTTTTTATTTTTTTAAATTTTAAAATCTTTAATTCTTACATGCATTCCCAAACATGAACCCCCCTCCCACCTCCCTCCCCATAACAACTTTCTGGGTCATCCCCATGCACCCGCCCCAAGCGTGCTGCATCCTGCGTCAGACATAGACTGGCGATTCAATTCACATGATAGTATACATGTTAGAATGTCATTCTCCCAAATCATCCCACCCTCTCCCTCTCCCTCTGAGTCCAAAAGTCCGTTATACACATCTGTGTCTCTTTCCCTGTCTTGCATACAGGGTCGTCATTGCCATCTTCCTAAATTCCATATATATGTGTTAGTATACTGTATTGGTGTTTTTCTTTCTGGCTTACTTCACTCTGTATAATCGGCTCCAGTTTCATCCATCTCATCAGAACTGATTCAAATGAATTCTTTTTAACGGCTGAGTAATACTCCATTGTGTATATGTACCACAGCTTTCTTATCCATTCATCTGCTGATGGACATCTAGGTTGTTTCCATGTCCTGGCTATTATAAACAGTGCTGCAATGAACATTGGGGTACATGTGTCTCTTTCAATTCTGGTTTCCTCGGTGTGTATGCCCAGCAGTGGGATTGCTGGGTCATAAGGTAGTTCTATTTGCAATTTTTTAAGGAATCTCCACACTGTTCTCCATAGTGGCTGTACTAGTTTGCATTCCCACCAACAGTGTAGGAGGGTTCCCTTTTCTCCACACCCTCTCCAGCATTTATTGCTTGCAGATTTTTGGATCACAGCCATTCTGACTGGTGTGAAGTGGTACCTCATTGTGGTTTTGATTTGCATTTCTCTAATAATGAGTGATGTTGAGCATCTTTTCATGTGTTTGTTAGCCATCCGTATGTCTTCTTTGGAGAAATCCACCAGAAATTTACTAGAGCTAATCAATGAATATAGTAAAGTTGCAGGATATAAAATCAACACACAGAAATCCCTTGCATTCCTATACACGAATAATGAGAAAGTAGAAAAAGAAATTAAGGAAACAATTCCATTCACCATTGCAACGAAAAGAATAAAATACTTAGGAATATATCTACCTAAAGAAACTAAAGACCTGTATATAGAAAACTATAAAACACTGATGAAAGAAATCAAAGAGGACACTAATAGATGGAGAAATATACCATGTTCATGGATTGGAAGATTCAATATAGTGAAAATGAGTATACTACCCAAAGCAATTTACAAATTCAATGCAATCCCTATCAAGCTACCAGCCACATTTTTCACAGAACTAGAACAAATAATTTCAAGATTTGTATGGAAATACCAAAAACCTCGAATAGCCAAAGCAATCTTGAGAAAGAAGAATGGAACTGGAGGAATCAACTTGCCTGACTTCAGGCTCTACTACAAAGCCACAGTCATCAAGACAGTATGGTACTGGCACAAAGACAGACATATAGATCAATGGAACAAAATAGAAAGCCCAGAGATAAATCCACACACATATGGACACCTTATCTTTGACAAAGGAGGCAAGAATATACAATGGAGTAAAGACAATCTGTTTAACAAGTGGTGCTGGGAAAACTGGTCAACCACTTGTAAAAGAATGAAACTAGATCACTTTCTAACACCGCACACAAAAATAAACTCAAAATGGATTAAAGATCTAAATGTAAGATCAGAAACTATAAAACTCCTAGAGGAGAACATAGGCAAAACACTCTCAGACATAAATCACAGCAGGATCCTCTATGATCCACCTCCCAGAATTCTGGAAATAAAAGCAAAAATAAACAAATGGGATCTAATTAAAATTAAAAGCTTCTGCACAACAAAGGAAACTATAAGCAAGGTGAAAAGACAGCCTTCTGAATGGGAGAAAATAATAGCAAATGAAGCAACTGACAAACAACTAATCTCAAAAATATACAAGCAACTTATGCAGCTCAATTCCAGAAAAATAAACGACCCAATCAAAAAATGGGCCAATGGCTTCTTATAGGTTTGCAATCCAGCTCCATTATTTAATAGCTTGGTAAATTACTTATTCAGTCTGAGCTTCAGTTTCATCATCTGTCAAACAGAAACGATAAAAGGACGTGCCGCATAGCACCGTCACAAGTCAACGAGATGAAACGAGCCAAGAGTGTAGCACACGGTACACAGTAGGCCTTTGATAAATAATGGCGTGATTGTTTGCTCCTGCTTTTCTTCTTCTTGATCACAAATCCTCAAAAATCCAATAAATAATGGATTACAAGACATTAAGTGATACAATACTGCTTACAAAATGACTCGAAGCTCCTTTGTCAGGTTCTTGAGACCCCTGTTGCTAGAACCCAGATGCTCCATCTACCCTTCCTCATGTGGAAGAATGTCATCTGATGGAGGCGTTTTCAATCTGGGGTCCACGGAAACGTAAGTTCCTTTGAGGTATTTAGAGGGTCCACAGAGTTTTGATTTCAGTTTTGTTTAAGAATAAACTCTTTGAAACTTCAATTACAGATCACACGTTCACAGAAGTGTTATGAGTTGAATTTTAGCACATTAGAGAATGTGCGTGCTAACTGACATGTTTTCCCTCCAATGTCTAAAGAGCTAAAACGCGAGCCTTCATAACATGTGCTGGGAAAATACTCTCTTTCCCAGTTTTATCGATTGAGTTTGTTTGAAAAGGAGGACAGGAGGCACTCTACTAAAAAGAAATTTTTGAAATCATTAGTAAGTGATTAGTAAAGTAGAAAGAGTTACAAAAACCTAGGTTCCAGTCCCAAGTTTCTGAAGTACTTTGGGCCTGTTTCCTCATATATGTATGTGTGTGCATATATGTGTGTGTGTGTGTGTGTGTGTATACATGGACACATAGGATTGACATTAGGCTTAAGTAAAAAACATATATATATATTTTTTATATATAAATATAAGGGACTTCCCTGGTGGTCCAGTGGTTAAGACTCCACACTTTCAATGCAGGGGTCAAGGATTCAATCCCTGGTTGGGGAAGTAAGATTTCACAGGCCATGCAGTGCAGAAAAAAAAAAAAAACCTCATATTGTACTTGACAGAACTTTGGTAATATCAAGTGAATGCTTATTAACTATACACTAGGCCCTGAACTGAGAGTTTGCACTTATCACTGCATTTCCTCCTTGTACCAACACTGGAAAAGAATCTTTACCATTAATCTCATTTACAGATGAGGACCCTGAGGCTTAAGTAATTTGCCAAAGGTCACAAAACCATAAGCTGTGGAATTAGGTTTTAAACCTAGGCAGCTGAACACTAGATCCTTCCTTTTTAAAAACAGTGAGCAATTACTAAGTACCAGCCAAAGTTCTAAGTCCTTTTACATGTTTTATTCATACAATCCTCACAGTTACCATGGCAAACGGTATATCTCACAAGTCTTGTGCAATGTGACTTTCACATGAAGTGAAGTCTATTTCCCCTCCCGTTGAATCTGGGCTGGCCATGTGATTTATTTGACCAATAGGCTTTGACAGAAGTGACACTTTGTGACCACTGGGCTGAGGTCTTGAAAAATCTTGCAGTTCCATAATCACTCTTTGGAAGTCAGCTACCATGTAAAAAAAGTCTGAACTATCCTGCTGGAGAGGCCAGTGAAGGGACGGAGGCCCTGTGGGATGAGAGGCCCCCTATTGTTCAGTTGCTCAGTCGTGTCTGACTCTTTGTGACCCCATGGACTACAGCACTCCAGCCTTCCCTGTCCTTCACTATCTCCCGGAGTTTGTTCAGACTCATGTCCATTGAGTCAGTGACACTATCTAACCATCTCATCCTCTGTGCCCCTCTTCTCCTCTTGCCCTTAATCTTTCCCAGTCTTAGAGTCCTTTCCGGTGAGTCAGCTCTTGACATCAGGGAGCCAAAGTATTGGAGCTACAGCTTCAGCATCAATCCTTCCAATGAATATTCAGGGTTGATTTCCTTTAGGATTGACTGGTTTGATCTCCTTGCGGTCCAGAGGACTCTCAAGAGTCTTCTCCAGTACCACAGTTTGAAAGGCCCCTGGAGGAGAACTCAGGCCTTCCAACCAATTACCAACATCAAGCATCAGATGTGTTAGTGAGGCCAACTTAGATGCTGTGATCCCAGCAGAGTTTCCAGATAAATGAAGCTACAAGAGTGAACTCAGCAGCACCACGGAGAGCAGAACCTTCCATCATGAAAAAAAATTTTTTTAATCATTTCTGTTTACAGCCACTAAGATCTGGTGTGGTTTGTCATATGGCAGTAGATAGCTGAAACAAATAAGGTGTATACTACTGTTTCCTTATTTTACAAATGAGAAAAATGAGGCAGAGCGGGGTTAAATAAATGACATAGGATTAAGCCACTAATGAGTGACAAAGCCAAAGCTTGAACTGAGGCACTCTGAGTCCAGAGACCACAGGAATAACCACTATGGTGTGAGAAGCTGGAAAAGGGCCCCTCAGATGAGTCCTCACCCTAATCCCCAGAACCCACGAACATGGTAAAAGGGCCTTTGCAGATGTGATTATGTTAACAGTCGTGCAATCAGGAGATTATCCTGGATTATTTGAGTGGGCCCAGTGTAATCACAAGGACCCTCATAAGAGGGAAACATTGGGGTCAAAGTCAGAGAAAATGGTGAGGGGAGGCAGGCCCATGAACCAAGGAATGAGGACAGCCTTTAGAAGCTGGAAAAGACAAGGAAAGAGATTCTCCCCCAGAGCATACAGGAGGAACCGGCTCCATCAACACCTTGAATTTAGCCCAGTGAGACTTGTTTTGGACTTTTGATCTCTGGAGCTGTAAGATAATAAAAGGGTGTTATTTTAAGCCACTAAACACTAGAAAAGTAATACAGAGGGCCTCTCCCATTTTAAAGAAGCTGGATCCTTCCCATAGACAACAGCTAGACCAGTCTCCTTGTGATCTCCCATCATGCTTCATGCCTTTGTGCTTCTCTGGTTCATCAGAAAAATCTCGTTTCTCCTCATCTATTTAAGTAATTTCTACCCACTTCTTCCAGGAAGTCTTCTCTGATCATCCTGGATCACACTGCTCTGTCTTATCTCTACAGCACTTGATGTTTTGCACCTTCTCATTCAGCACTAATATCGGTGCTAATGTGTTGGCAGGCAGCCCAGTGACATTTTTATGAGTGTGAATCATCGAATCCGAGGACATAAGGCTGTAAAGGCCCTTAGAGAGTCTATCCCTTCATTTTATGGATGATGAAACTGAGACCTGAGGAAGGGAAAAAAGTCACTTATCCAAAGTCACATAGCTAGGGCTTAAAGACAGTCTTCTGACTTCAAATTCATAAGCTCATTCATTCAGTAAATACTTATCGAGCCCTCATGATGGGCCCAGCATTGAGGCAGGTGCTGGGAATCATTGACAATCATAAGGAGATAAGGTCTCTGCTCTCACAGGGGGGGTCTGATTTGGAGAAAAACAAACATTTATACAATAACCACACAGATATATCATCACTCACCATGATAAGTGCTAGGAAAGAAAGTTCCATAAAATGAGTTGTGGAAATGCAAAACACAGGGAACTATTCTAAACTGGAAAACCAGGGAAGCCTTCTCTGAAGAGGCAACCATCGAGCAGAGATGTGAATAATGGTGAGTAGAATTAACTAGATCTTTCTAGAGGTAGAGCAAAGGAGAAAAGTGTTTTAGGCTGCAGAATGGTGTGTACAAAGGCCCTGGGGCAGTGAGGAGCAGAAGAAGAGGAAAAAAGAAGGCCAGGATGCCAGGAGAGTCAGAGTGACAGGAAGAGAAAGCTGAGGTTGGAGGAGTCCACTGAGTCAGATCACCAGAGCCCAGGAGGCCATGGTGAGGTTTTGATCTTAATCTCAATGGCAGTGAGAAGCCAAAGGAAGATTTTAGGCAGGGCAGTGACATGATCATATTGGAATTTTATGGTGTTTTCCCCCGCCAGGGCCTTCCCTTCTCTCTATAGACATGTTAGAGATCATTATTACAAGGAGTTTTATGCCACCCTCCATTCCACTCCATGCCTAGCCTTGTACGAAGCAGGTGCTCCATAAATATGTGTTGATTAACCTCTCAGCAGCATGTGACACTGTGGATCATTCCCTCCTTGTTCTCAGGCTTCTGCGCGGCTGCTTGCTCAGGCTTCTCTCAATCCTCTGACCACTCCACCCTCCCACCACCCCATTTTAAATATTTCTCGTTGTTTTGTCTTCATCCTCTTTCTTCTTTGCCTGCACTCTCCCCCTTGGTCATCCTGTTGCCTCCCGCAGTACTGATCTCTCCCTTCTGAGCAGAATTTAAGTTCCACGACGGTTGGGATTTTGTCTGTCTCATCACTGTTGCATCCCCAGGGCTTGGCACAGTGCCTGGCACCCAGCAGGCACCCAGTAAATTATTTGGTGGTGGGATATACTGTAAGATTCTGTTAATATGAAGCTCAAGAGCACACAGAATGACACTACAGAGATCAATGTCACAAGAGTGGCTGCCTATGGGGAGAGAGTGACTGAATAGGAGCGCAAGGGAATGCATAGGGACTAGAAATCTTGATCTGAGGGAGGCAGCACATGGATTTGCATATGTAAAAGCTCACTGAGCTCTAAGCCTAAGCTTTATTGTATGTCTGGTATAACTCAACAAAAAGGAGAAACAACTGCAATACCACCTTCTCCTGAGAGGGAACCCCTAATTTCTAACTGCTCTGTCTGCACACCTGGATGTCTACCTCATGGTCTTTCCCAGCCTCCCACATCAGCTCTCCTCCTGTTCCCCTTCCCAGTGTTGTCACCACTGTGCTCCCAATCATTTAGTTTCCAAACCTTAGCACCATCTTGTTCCCATACCACCCCTTTGTCTATCCGGCCTCACCTAGCTTTCCAAAGCATGTAAACACAAGGGGTTCCATGGTTACACAACATTTTAAGATGGCCCCATGACTTTCACTCACTAATGTTACTCCTGTGTTGCTGTTATAGGGCAAAAGGGAGACTAAGTGTTTAGGGGATGCTAATCTAGTCATAGAACTCTTTAACGTCAAAGAACTTTCTGAGTTTAAAATTTTGCTGCTAGCTGGAGAGGAAGTCAGAGGTATTAAAAGCACAAGAACGATGCACTGTTGCTGCCTCTGAAGATGTAGTGGCTTCATGCAAGGTGAGTGCTTCAGGAACTAAGAGTGAATCTCAGCTAACAGCCAGTAAGAAAACAGGAAGTCTTACAACCACAAGGAACTGAATTCTGCCAACATGAGTGTGCATGGAAACAGATTCTTTCCCAGAGCCTACAGATAAGAACCTAGACTAGCTGACACATTGATTTCAGCTTTCTCACTCTAAAAAAGAAACCAATCCAACTCACTTGGACTTTGATCTATACGACTGTGAGATCTTAAAGTGGAGGTTGTTTTAAATCACTAAGTGTACAGTAAATTGTTTCAGCAGCAATAGGGAATAATACCTACTTAAATCCCAACTGTTCACAGCAGCCTTTGTTGCCATTCCTTCCCTTCCAGCATTTTGATCTTACTATGGCTCAGACTCTCTGACCTCAACTGAAATACTGCTACTCAACTGAAATACTAACCTCTGGGCCCCTCTCCTCAACCCATCTGTCCAACTCACTGCCACCAGATTAATTTTCCAAAGTTACAACCCTGATTACATCCTTCTTTTGCTCAAAAAGCTTCCATGACAGTAGAGCCTGTTCATTACACTCTGAAAACTAGAACGTAGGGTATAAGGCCCAGTTCCACCTCTAAGTAGCAGGTGCATGGGTGTGTGTGTGTGTGTGTGTGTGCATGCACGCTAAGTCGCTTCAGTCGTGTCCTACTCTTTCCAACCCTATGGACTGCAGCCTACCAGGCTCCTCTGTCCGTGGGATCTTCCAGGCAAGAATACTAGAGTGGGTTGCCGTGCCTTCCTTTAGGGGATCTTCCTGACCCAGGGGCTGAACTTGCATCTCCTGTGAGTCCTGCATTGCAGGTGGATTCTTTACCATTGAGCCACCAGGGAAGTCTGTCAGGCAGCAGGTAACCCAGATCAAATTGCTTAACTTCAAGGCTTCCCTGACAGCTCAGTGGTGAAGAATCTGCCAGGCAATACAGGAGACACAGATTCATACCCTGGTCTAGGAAGATCCCACAAACCTCAGAGCAACTAAGCCGGTGAGCAACAACTACTGACCCCATGTGCCTAGAGCCCATGTTCTGCAACAAGAGAAGCTATCACAATAAGAAGACCACGCACTGGAACTAGAGTAGTCCCCGCCTGCCATAACTAGAGAAAAGCTGCTGCAGCAATGAAGACTCAGCAGAGCCAAAATAAAATTTTTTTAAAAAACTTTAAAAATCGCTTAACTTTGTCCATAACTTGGGCATAAGAGCACCATCCTCATAGGGTAGCTGCAAGGATTAAATGAGACATGCATGTGAAAACTACTTCACTCTATGGATCAAAGACTACCGAAAACTCCAGGTGGCCAAGTGATTAAACTTTTCATCTTGGCCTTGCATTCACATCTCACAGGCTATGCACACACACACATATACACATGATCTCTCCAGCCTTTTCTCCCACTCCTATTCTGTTAGCCCCACCCTTTTCCTTCCATCTTCATCATCACTCCCCTCTGATACATTATCACCTTCTATTCTGAGTGGTCTCCTCATATTCACTGACCTCCATTTCTCTGCAGCCAGCAGGGACTGCTGAAAACACAAGCCTGACCCTGTCACTTGTAGGTTTAAATCCTTCCATGGCTCCTCATTGCTTTTAATATATAAATCCAAAATTCTTCCCACAACTGGGAAGGCCCTGGACAGCCTGGCATACCAACATCTCCAGCCCCCTTCCCTTGCTTTCTGCCCTTGTCTTTCATACTCACTAGGCTCCTGCTGACACTGGGTAACCCACCATGCTGTTCCCTCTTCCTGGAACACTACTCTCTTTCCTCTTTGCCTACCTGACACCTATTTGTCCTTCCAATCTGTAATTTAGTAGGCACTTCCTCTACAAAGCCTTCCCTGACCTCCCTGGTAAGGCCAAACCTCTCTATTAGAAGCTGCAAAGGCCTGCTTCTTTGTAGGTTTTCTCGTAAAAAAAAAAAAAAAAGGTAACTTGGACTTCCCTGCCAGTCCAGGGGTTAAGACTTCTCCTTCCAATGTACAAGGTACAGGTTCAATCCCTGGTCAAGGAGCTAAGATCCCACATACCTCCTGGCCAAAAACAGAAAACAGAAGCAATATTGTAACAAATTCAAAAAAGACTTTAAAAATGATCCACATCAAAAAATCTTAAAAAAAATAAAAAAAAGAGGTAAGACTTCCCTGGTGGTACAGTGGGTGAGAATCTGCCTGTCGACGCAGGGGACATGGGTTCGATCCCTGGTCCGGGAAGATCACACATACCGTAGAACAACAAAGCCCGGGCACCACAATACTAAGCCTGTGTGCTGCAACTACTGAAGCCCATGTGCCTACAACCCGAGAGAAGCCACCGCAATGAGAACTCAGCACACTGCAACAAACAGTAGCCCCTGCTGTCTGCAACTAGCAAAAGCCCACGCACAGCAACAAAGACTCAGTGGAACCAAAAATAATACTAATAAAAAGGTAACTCATACCTCTTCCTTGTGGTGTGGGACTGTTTCTGTTTCTGATCACCATCATGCCCAAAGGGCAGAGCTGTGCCTGGCCCAGAATCTGACCTCAATAAATGCATGTCAAAAGAGTGAGTGAAAGAATCAAGTATAATCTGCACAACGGGGTTGATTTTCCCACAGATGCTTTCTCGTCCACACCTTTACTCACTCATGTCCCTCCACTTGATATACTTTCTTGCCAGCTCTGCTTCCTGAGAATCCAACCCACCCCTGGAAAGTTCTCCCAAGTAATCTTGCCCAATACATGAGCCTGCAGAGGCTTCCACCCCCATCCCTTCCCCATCCCCATCATAAGCATCTAAGTTTGTATGACTCCTTTCTGATTGTGAAAATAATGTGTGCACATTGTAGACATTTTAGATAACATAGATAATGCAGAAAATATAAAAGAAAAAATAAAAACTTTTCAAATACTACTCCCCAGTGGTAGTTGCTACTTTTATTGTAGAGTATATCCACTCTTCTTCTCATATATAATCATGGAAAATATTTAAACTTCACACAAAATCTCATTTTAAAAAAAGAAATCAGATAAATTCAACAGCTTGCTCAAGATCACACAGAACCAGTTAAAAAAAAAAAAAAAGACCAAGATGGAGAGACAAGCCTCCAGCTTCCCCAGCTCAGGGCCCCTCACTCTCACCGTCCTTCCTGGCCCTTTTCCCTCTCCCTCTCCTCCTATTCCTCTTACATCAGAGCTTTCTCCCTTCACTTGTTGGGACTGACATGTACACACTGCTGTATTTAAAACAGATAACCAACAAGGACCAACTGTTTAGCACAGGGAACACTGCTCAGTATTTTGCAAAAATATAAATGAGAAAAAGAATCTGAAAAATAGAAAAAAATAATTTTTTTAATTTAAAAAATGTAAAAAAAAATGTGACAGTACATCTTCACAATGGGATGCTGCTGCTACTGCTGCTAAGTCGCTTCAGTCATGTCCGACTCTGTGCGACCCCATAGACAGCAGCCCACTAGGCTCCTCTGTCCCTGGGATTCTCCAGGCAAGAATACTGGAGTGGATTGCCATTTCCTTCTCCAATGCATGAAAGTGAAAAGTGAAAGTGAAGTCACTCAGTTGTGTCCAACTCTTAGCAACCCCATGGACTGCAGCCCACCAGGCTCCTCTGTCCATGGGATTTTCCAGGCAAGAGTACTGGAGTGGGTTGCCATTGCCTTCTCCCACAATGGGATACTATCCTGCTTTTCTAAAGAATAAGGGGGATCTTCATGTATTGTTCTGGAATAACCTCTAAAATAATGTGTTAAATTAAAAAAAACTAAGCTGTGGAACAATGTGTATAGTTTGCCATCATTTGTGACAGTAGGTAATATTTCTACAATACATGTGTACAATATTTTTGCACACAAAATAGTACCAGTAGCCTCTTCTAGAAAGGAGAATCTAGGAATTGAAAGTGAAGGGTAAAAAGGGATGTAATTTTCACTGTATATCCATGTATAATATTTAAATTTTTACCATACCCACACCTTTAACAAGTAAAAAAAAAAACAAAAACGAAATTTTCTGGACTTTCTCTGATCATCTCCCTGAGCCCATCTTCATTGTATTAAGCGAGAGTGTGTTTGTGCCTAGTAGTACACAAGTGTGTGCCCTGTTCCCCTCTTCTGATAGGGACCTCTCAAATAAGCCTAACCCATGGACCATTTTAAAAGACAGAAGACCTAGTCTCTTTCACCAGAATAGCAGATTCTGCAGTCACTTGAAGACCAAGGACTTTCATTCTAGCCCTGGCTCCACCATTTGCTGCTAGTGTATAACCCTGGACAAGTCATTGGACCTCTCTGCAGGTAAGTTCTGTCTCCTCTATCAGGTAGGTAAAGAGTTTTCCATCAGCCTCCTAACTTCCAGATCTTCAAACAGTCTGACCCTTCTGCCTATAAAATTCTGTTCCCTCCCCTGACTTGCTAACTCCCAGCCATTCTTCAAGACTCAGTTTTCATGTCACCCTTGGAGGAAAACCTCCCTAATCTCTTAGTCAAGGAGATTAAACATTGTCACAAGCCCCATCACACTTGGTTGGCATGACTTGTTCAGTGTTTCCCTTCCCAGTTAGACTACAAGCTCCCTGAGGACAGGAACCCTACAGGGCTTTTCACACCTAGCACAGTGCTTGCCACATGGTTCAAGCTCAGCAAATACTCTCTGAGAGTAAAAGGACATGCCCTTTTGCAGAAAACACACCCCTCAGCCCTCCCCACCCCATCCCATGCCACTACCCCTACGCGGGGAATCCTATGTCCTGTAACGATTTTAGCAGCCTTGTTGGCCACTCTAGGAAGAGGGATGTCACTGGGAATTAGCCGCCCCACCGCCACCCCCTTCTTATTCTTTCCCTAAACCTAAAGTCTCTCCTTTAGGTTCCAAGCTCCTGTAGGTTCCAGCCTGTTTAGGCCTCTCCTCCAGGACAGGACCCCACCCAGGCCAAGGCCAGGGCCCAGACCCATTCCCTGCCCCCAGACCAGTCAGAGAACGCGGTGGCCCGGCCCAGCCTGGCGGCCCGGCCCATCAATCGTGCTCCCAGGGGTACAAACCAATTTCTCTTGCTTTCCAGAGCCCGGCTCCCTGGCGGAGCCTGGAGGAGCCTTCAATCGCATTAATCCCAGCCTGGCGGCAGTGACGAAGACGGATTTCTCCACCAAACGATCCATTTGTATCTCTCGTGCCCTCACTTGGTTTTTTTCTGTGCGGATGTTCAAAATATCATGAAAAAGGCGTTAGCCGGCTAGCCGTGGCGCAGCGAAATAATAGAGTGATCCGGCAATGCGCTCCTGACCTTGCAGGACAGCTAATCCATCCGCACATCTATCTTAATTATTCCTGGTTACAAAAGAGAAACTCCACCATCCATTCATTCCAGGCTGGCAATTCCATTTTCCACCCCCACTCACGCCCCATCCTTTCTCCACCCTTCCCCTAGCCAGAGAGGCCCATTCACCAGTGCTCCATCAGACTCTCCACACGGCAGCCAGCCCCGTCTGGCCAGGCCTGAGCCCTCAGCCCGCTGCTCCATGAGATCACAAGAGAGGCACTCTGGCTCCCTTCCCCAGAACTCTGACACACTCCCATTGGAGGAAGGCTGGCTACCCATAGCCAGGACACACATATACACACAGACACACACACACAGATACCCTCACAAAGGCAGCCATAGACTCAATTCCGTCCAGACTCTGATATTCAGGCCAATTCTCACACAGACACTAGCAGACAGGCCCACCCTCTCCCTCCCCCAAACCAGGGCATTTTAACTCTCCTGCTGCCCTGGCACCGATGCGGGGACAGATGCTAGGAGGGGCATCTGACTAGGGGCGAGCTCCACAGGGGATGTCTTGGTCTGTCTGTCTCCCACCCTCAAAGCCAAACACCCCACTCACTGTATCCTCTCATCTAACTCACTGCAATGCATACAAAGTAGGCAGCTGAAGAAGCAACGTGGCGTTTGAGAGAGGAAAGCGAACGAGGAGTGAGGAGAGAGTTTGAGATCCTGCAGGTGGAACAGAAAGAAAGAGGGGAAGGGAGTTTGAGATGGTGTCCTGAGAAGGTCATTGAGGTAGTACATGGAAGTATGTGAGTTAATTGTACCAGATTCACTTTGGGGATGCCTGTGCCAGTCTCTAAAGCCCTTTCTAATTCTACCCCTTAACGTACAATTGTCAGATCCCTCATTCTAATGATTTTAATGCAATCAGCAAAACTAGCCATGTAATTGTCTTGGCTATGTGCTTGGCAGTGTTGGCTCCTAGGAACCCTGGCTCCCAGTTTCCAAGCCTCCCTTGATCAGTCCTTCCCTCCCTTCCCTTTTACCCCTCTCTTCAGCCTCAGTCAACAAGTCTGTACTGAGACTTCTTCAGCTCTGGGGGCTGTGACAGAAACAGAAAGAGGAGTTTCAGTCCTTAACAGCATGGAGCCCATATCTGTCTGAGGAAAGGCCACAGGGTGTCTAGGCCAGAACTGGGCGGTGGGGACCCAACTACCAGCCCAGCCAGATTAGAACGGTCGGGTTAGAGAAGGAGGAAGGCTTCCCAGAAGAGCTCTGTGGGCATTCCCTCCCCTTCCCAGGAGCAGCAGGCAGCCTGGGCTGGGCCTGAGGGGCGGTGTGCAGAGGAAAGGCCATTTGTCCCGAGACAATGGCAGAGAAGGGGTCTCTGAGCGGCTGTTGAGAGCCAATTTGTAGTGGTGACGGCCGAGGTTGCTCCAAAGGCTGGGAACAGCTGGAGCTCTGGGTGACTGATGGGTGGGCCCGGGAGAGGGGCCATTGGTCTGGCAGACACAAAGGCCCGGATGGTACGCGGGTGGGGCCCGTCAAAATCATTAAGTGCTGAAGATGGGAGCTGCAGACTTCAGATGGGACCCGTGAGTGGGGGGAAGAGGTCACGAGCCTGCCCCTCTCTCCCTGCAGCCCCTCCTCCATCCCTCCACCCGCCATCCGCCATCCCCGCTTGGGAAACTCGGCCACCCACACCCCCATTATCATCTTATTTGCATTGATGCCCCACCCCAGCCTTCCCGGTCCCTGGTCTCATTCCACAGAGTCCAGGTTCCAGTTCTATTTGAGCAGCTCTGGCTCTGGGGCCAACCTGGGATTGACTGGGCCTCCTCGCTCCTGTCGGAGGGCCTTGCTCACCCTCAGGCACTCCATTCTCTAGCCAGTGGCCTCATCCACTTCTCAGGGAACAACAGGACACCCTTAATTCTAGGAGACTAGGAGAGACCTCCCCTCCATTCCAAAAGGAAGACACGGAGACCCTGCGTGGTGACTTCTCCCGATGCTCCCTCCACGTGGGAAATGCTTCTCCCACTCGACCTTCCCCAAGGGAGAGGGAGGGGCAGTGACACTGGGAGAAACCCGCCCCCGCCCCATCCTTCAGCCCCGCCCCCACTCGGCGGCGCTCCGGGCTGGAGAGGGAAGCAGTGACCCGGCCAGGTGGTGATGATGCGGCCGGCCGCCCTGGTCACTCTTGGCCGCTCCCCGCGCGCAGCCCGACCCCCCTCGCATGGGTCACGGCGCCGGCAAAACTCCCTGACACAGAAACGCCGCGGGGCTTGCGCGTGTCGGGAACAATCCTCCGCCTGATGGGAAGCGACAGCCCCGCTCCGCCTCCCTCCGCTCCCTTCCCTCCCTCGGCTCCTCCCCTGCGCCTCGCTCACCGGCCAGCTGCAGGCCCAACACTGCCCGGCCGGGCGCCCAGCAGGTGCCCCCGACCCCCTCACCCCAGCCCGACAAGGACAAGTCGTCACCCAGCCCTCCCGTGCGTTCTGGGGTTCTGGGGTCGGGGGCAGGGGGGAGCAGCGTCGCCCTCGCTGCAGCCTCAGAGCTGGGATGAGGGGACTGGGGCCGAGAGGGGCCCCAGAGAGGCACAGAAGCAGAGCCACGATGGCAGGGGGCAAGCAGGCAACTGAACAGTTTGCGTTGCACGACCCCACTTCTGCTTTCACCTTATTCACGTAGAAAAAAGGTCAGCAAGAAATACACCAACTTGTAGAGTGGGTTTCCCTAAGTTGACAGGTGGGTTTTTCCTTCTTTTCGTTTATCTGTATCTCCTGAGTTTCGTCTTTGTCTTTGTGTGTTTGCAATAAACATATCATGTGTGACGACCCCCTCCCCCAGAGGTATAAAAGCCACAGAAGGACTGAGGGGCTGTTGGAGGGACGCTCTGGCCCAGACCCCAGGCTCTGACACTGATTCAGCCACAGGGAGGGAGGCCAGTGCACTATGGAAGGGGCCTGGGTGAGAGACCCCTCCCTGGGGGACCCTGCCCTCCTCGCACTTTACCTGCAGAGGCTGAGGGTGCATGGGGATGGGAGGTGGTGTAGGAGAAAGGCCCAGATGTACAAAAGGAGCCTCTCACATCTCTTCAAACGTGAACACTCAGGGACAGTCAGGGGCATGCTGACATGCTGGCGCACAGTCACACTCACTCACACATACATTCACACACCTGTAAACGTATCCTTGCAGCCACGGCCACACACCCAAGAACGCACTCATGCACAGGTATGCGCTCACAGGAGCACTGACACACTCAGCCTGCCCTCACAGCCCCCACCACATACCACCAGTCATGGCCTCCTGCTCACATCCTTCCTCCAGCCCTGGCCCTTCAGGGAGTGAAGGCCTTATTCTCCTCAAACACACTCATTCATCCTTCTCCAGTTCTTTAGCGGCTTACCTCAACCCCTCCCTCTCCCACCAATGGCATCTCCTTTCCCTCTCCCTTAAACTCTTATGTCATGTCATGGTGCTGAGATACAAGAGACATTTTGCTCACTTTACAACCCGATCTCAGCTCTTTATTTGGTACAGAAGGAGCAGGGCCTAAGGCGGGAAATGAGGGATCCCCCTACTGTGCTTCCCCAAATAAGAGGCCTATGTGGAATCTCTGTGGGCTCTGGGCTGGCAGGCCTTCTTCCTATGAACTGATGACCTGCCCAGCCCCACTACAGAGCCTTCCTCCTCCTCCACTCCTCCTCCTCCCACCTCCTTCCTACCTATCCTCTGTGGCCTATCTTGGAGCCCAGATTCTCCAGAAGCCTCCCCTCCTGGAGCCTGGCTGCCCCCAGGACTCCTATCTGCTGACCTTACCCCTCACTCTGGTGACATTCCTATTGTGCCTTCACTTTTGAGTCTCTCTTCATGGTTGTGAATCTTATGAGCTCCTACAAAACAGGGGCAAATCCTGGCTGCATCTTGCATCCCTTCACCCCACATACCTGCCTAGCAGTCCCTCAGCCAATATCTTAATGAACAAATAGATGAGTTAAAGGATGTGGGTGAACATGTGTTGAGAGTGTGAGCACGTGTGAATGAAGAGGAAGTGGGAGCAGAGGCAGCTACATGGAGTAAGCACCACTTCCCAATCCCTCTCTACTAACAACTACCCAAACTGGGTGGTGTCCGTTTTATAAGACTCAGAGGCTCAGGGACATTACATTATTTCCAAAAGGTCACAAGGCTGGGAGTGGCAGACTCTAAGACCAGGATGCTAGCTGCACCTGCCTCCTTCCTCATGGCCCAGGATAGTGCAGTGGTGGGGGTAGGGGGTGAGGGGATAGAGTCAATTTTTGATAACCAGGCTGCCTGGCCCAACCTAGTGGGGGGCTCTGGTCCCCTCTCCACCATGGTCTTAAGTCTGTCTCTTTCTTCCCAAGCCCTTTCTTCAGTCTTAATCTCCCTTTCTGCCCTCTGTTCTATCATCTCTACCCAAAATCACCATCTCCTCAGTGTTCCATGAACATATTTCTAAGAGCGAGAAAACAAGGACTACAGCCTTAGCTCCATCACTAACTAGCTGGTGGCCTTGAGCAAATCACTAGTCAGAAATTCACTCTGGCCTGGGTTTCCCTGAGTGTGTAGACTGGCCGAGATGCTGTCTCAGATTCCCTCCAGTGTCAGCAATCAGGGCTCCAATCCCTGGTGAGAGGAGGACAAGAACAAGCCAGTATCTTACCCACCCCAGTCCACTCCCAGACCCCCAAGAGGGGTCTGGGCTCAAAGAGGGCTGGAAAATGCTGTGAATTAATTACCATCAGACCTCTGGCCGCTGTTCATCTCTGTAAACAAACATTTTAATATGCAGTAATTAATTACATCTGCCACACCGACCCTCCTCTCGTTCATCCTTCTTCAGCATCTCTTCTGTTCACTCTGAACCAACCTCCTCCTCCCAGTTGAGTCCTGAGAACCTAGGCAGGGCTCCCTCCCACCATCTCCCCAGCCTTCTCCTCCCACCACCAGATGCACCTGCTTACATCTGCCATCCTACTCTGCAGCTTTTTGTTCCTTTTTCTGTTTCTTTAACACCTGTCTGTCTTTTTAACAGCCCTTTGCCTCTAGTTCTCTCTGCCTGGATTTACCTCCAAGACAAAGTTTAATCCAGAGACACTTTCTGGGAGAGAGAAGGAAATGAGGAAGCCAGTGGATCTGCCCCCGGTGTGGCGAACACCAGCATGCATTTCAACTCCTCTGTGGTCCAGAACCAGGCTGATTTACAGGGATTATTCTAAAATCAAAATAGACCCCGTTCTAGGAGTAGCCCTCCCGACCCTAAGAGCTCCTATGAGTCGTCCTGTCCCTGTCTATTCTATCTCCCAGCCTCCACAGCAGCTCAGTGTGAAAAACAGAGGGGACACATCCACGCTGGTGAGCCCACCTGGCCACATCGCAATCAAGTTTCACCATTTCCAAGGGCCAGGAGTACCACCATTGGATCCACTTTCCAGACACCAGCCCTCCTCGGCCTGCGTACCTCTCCCAGGGATAGGCAGCCAGGTACGGTGGCTGTGTGGGCGGTGCCCCCATGTGGAAGGGAGGCAACCTCCTTTCTGGGGAAAGTTCATTCTGCCCTGCCTGGAGTCTCCGGTGGGAGCCGGGGAACCAACACTGGATCAGAGATGAGAACTCCAAAGGAGAATGAGACGAGGGGTGCAGGCGCCTAGGGTTAGGAGCGACAGGGACGGTGGGAATAGGACCAATGGTCTGAGAGGTCCGGGCCAGGCGGGCGGCGCAGGGGTAACCGGGAGCGGAGTGGGCGGGGTGGGGCGGCCGCCACCAGGCGTGGCGCAGGGAACCGAGCAGAATGAAATGCAGATGCAAAACGTGCTCGTAAGAGTTTCCTCTCTCTCCCCATCTGCCAAAGCCGAGATTTTAATCTTTAATCCATGAGCAATCAGCGAGCAGCGGCGAATGGCACATTACAGATGTTTTACTGTCGCGGGCGCTCGCAGCTTCCACGCTCCGCACAGGCGCGCGGGGCGCCCCCACCCCGCTTCACCACGCCCGCCCCACCCCTCCCCCTCCGGTCCCTCTTCTTCTCCCCGCATCCCCCGGTCGTGGTTTAAAGATATTCCCTCACCTGCATGCTCCTGGTCCGACGTGGAGCTAGGAGTGGGGCGTTGGGCCGTTAACCCTTGCTAGGGACCTGGGGTTCCGCCAGTGACGGTACACGCGGGGACACTGGCGGGGAGGGGGAGGTCCTCAGCATTGCGTTCAGGCGCATTCCCGGCCAGGTACACATTGGAGGAGGCGAGGAGCTGGGCATCGAATGACCCACTTGCTGAGTTATCCCACCTCCCGTCCCATTCCCCAGCCCCACCTCCGGGGCCGATCGCGGCTCCTGTGATTAGCGCTCCAGATGTTCGGCGGTTGCTGGGGCTGAGATTTCCAGATGTTGGGCATCTATGTTCTCATGTGTGGGGCAGTACTCCCCTCTGCATTATGAGGAAGGAGAGTACCTTAGTGGTCAGATCTGAGAGTCTCTAGGGAAATCTGATGGGGTGACTTCTTGAAGCCCAGCTGATAAAACTCACATGAGCTGGGGGAGTAGTGCCCTCTGTAAAGTAGGAGCAGGCGTGGGAGGAGGAAGATGAGAGGCTCTGAAGCTCTTATCAAGCCCTGTGGTCAGTTTGCTCCCCCTAGCCTCTGAAGGATCTCTGAAAGCCACAGGGATGTACTCTGCCTCCAGCTCAGAAATTCTTAGCAGTGATTCTAGTTTGCAAGTTGTGTGATTAACTATCTGTCACTTCCATTAACCCATAAGTTCCAAGAGGCCAAGGACTATGTTTTTATTTACTTTTGTGTTCTCTGGGTCGAGCACTGGGCCTCAGTTGGTGCTCAAAGCAGATGCTCAATAAATATTTGTTGACTGAATGAAGAAATCTGTGTGATCTTCTACAATCTTATCGTTGAGTTGCTAAGTCGTGTCCAACTCTTTGCAACCCCATGGACTACAGCACACAAGGCTTCCCTGTCCTTATTTCCCGGAGTTTACTCAAATCCATGTCCATTGAGTCAGTGATGCTATCCAACTACCTCTATGCTATAGTCTTAGATCATATTTTCTTCTACCATTATCATTAAAGACCGGCCTTTCACTCCATGCATCTAAACACGCACACACAATCCCCCTCCATGGAGACTATTCCCAAACGGCAAGCCTTGTCTTCCTGGGAAACAGCCCATTCTCCTCCTACCTCCATGGTGGGTCTCTCCCATCACGTAGAAGAGTACCTCAGGGCAAGAGAATGTCTGACATTCAGCCAGGGCTGCTTTGGCCAGCTGCCTTCTCTCCCCAGACCCCAGCAGCTAGGACCCTCTGAGCCTTCCCCTGACTCTTGGACATCCTCTCCCCCCCGCCCCCCAACTGTCCCCAACTGCCTGCATGGCCACAAACACCATAACTCTCTCTGATACTCCTGTTGCCTGGTGTGTTCAGTGTGCTATATATGCTTAGTCCAAAGGCAGCCCTAATCCCAACCCAGCCCCAACCTAGTTCAAAACCCCATTTCACTAGGACCAGAAGCCCTTTGGGGATGTAGAGTGGGGAGTTTTGGCAATGGTCTGAAAAGAAAAAAGCAAAAGAAGTGGAGACTGGAGATGTGGAGGAAAAAGAAGTGGAAAAGAGAAAAGCCTGAAAGAAAACCGAAATGACTGGAAGAAGAGGGGAAGAGAAGAATCCACAAAGAAGAGCGCTTTAGAGGACAGAGGCAGAAAGACAGAAGAGGCAGAAACAGCGACTGGCAGAGACAGACAGCCAAAGAGGCCCAGACGGACAGACACAGGCAGAGGGATGGAAAACAGGGAGTGTGCCCCGGATCCTGGAGAGTGGAGCCTCGGATTCCGGGAGAGCGGGAGCAGCAGCGTCGGGGAGGGAGACGCCAAGGGGCGAGGGTCTGGAAATGCGGGAAGCGCCCGGGAGCCTGGGGCTGCCCTAGCCGGGCACCGGATGTCGGCTCTCTCTCGGAGCCGCCCCAGGCCTAGGCCGCAGGGCCCACAGGAGGCCCGGAGAGGCGGCCGCGGCGGCGAGGGAAGCCAGAGTGAGAGGCAGCCGAGCCGCGTGTGTGTTTTTATTATTATTATTTCTGATTAAAGAGGAATTCATCTCGTATCTGCCTCCTGCCAGGGGCCGAGGCGCCGCCATTGGGGTTAACGGTGCGGAAGAATACAAAAAAATTTCATTGAGGAGGATTATAAAAGTTACTAGCTGGAACATTAACAGAAGAGTAACTTGTAAAAAATGCAATATTACAATATTCACAAGGACGGCAGAGCGTGGTAAAGCTATAAAATTCAACATTAAAATCTTCCACAGCCTAGATAACCTAGTTAACAAACATGGTATTGGAACTACTTTCCTGTTGGGGCTGAGGGATACGAGCCGGGGGCTGATCACACCTCGGCGAAGGTGGGAGGGGGGCGGGGCCGCCCTTGGGCTAGCCCCGCCCTTTCCTAGCCTCAGCCTCCCCTCCAGGAAAATGGGGATGACAGTCCCCCTCAAGTGTTGGGAAATGCCTAAGGAAGCTCTCTGATCTGGCTGTACACTTGTGAGGTTATTTTTGTGTGTGAAGTGCTACTTAAAGCAGACAATTCACTGTGGATTCAGTCCTGATGGATAGGATGTACATTTCTGTAGCTGCAAGATGTGCATATGAAGTGTATTAAGAAAGAATTGTATGTATGCACGAATGTATGCATTCTAGGTGGGCTGTGTGTGCGTGTGCAGGATGTGTGTCCCCAGGGCCACTCTTATCTGTGTGTGTATGGTGGTCCTTGATAATATATGTATTGTATGTAAATAGATATGTAGGTAGGGTGTGCAGAGTACAGAACTTTGGGGTTCAGGGTGTGTATGTTCAAATATGTATATATGTCAGGTGAGACTCTAATAAGGTATAAATGCATGGAGTCTATGTGTAGGTTACATATGTGTCTAGACAGGATAGGTATTTGCTGAGTATCCTGCATGCGCATGGTGTATTCATGTATGGGGTATGTATGCTCTCACAGGCACATTATGTGTCTTTTTGAAAGATATGTTTTAAAGAAGATTTATGCTTGCTTGGCTCAGTGTGCATGCATGTGCAAGATGTATGTATCATAGGGCATTATGTGGTTGTGAAAGGATGTTTGTGTATGCACATAGCATAGAAAGTATAGTACATTTGCTCTATATGCAGAATATGTATTTATGCATAGTATCTGTATGGGATAGTGTGCATAATGTGTGTGTATGTATTTAGGGCATGTGTATATGCATGCAGTATGAGTACACGTGAGCAGAGGGGATGTTTTTGAAGGCATGCGTCCGGGTCTTTTGTGTATATTTCAAGTATCTATGGAGTGTGTGTATGTGAGCAGAGTGCATATATGTGAAGGGCAAATGCAAGTGTATGTTATAGGTTTGTGAATAACGCATAGACATTCTGTGAGATGTCTGAGTGTATGGAGTGTCTGTGGATGTCACACAGCATGTGCTTTTATCAAGCCCCCAAATACTTGTAGTATGGTGGTTAAGAGCACAGGCTTTACAGACAAGCTGCTTAGGATTGAATTATGGCTTTGTCATGTACTTAGTGTATGACGCTGGGCAAATGTAACCTCTGGTTGCCTTAGCTTCCCCATCTGCAAAATGGTAATAGTAATATCATGCACTTCACAGAGTTGTCATTGGGATTCGATGAGTGAATACTTGCTGTAGTAGGCAGAATAATGGTTGCCTCACAAACCTCAACCCCCCAAATCTATGATTATCTTACCTTACCTGGCAAAAGAGATTTAGAAGCTAGGATCATGTTAAGGGTCTTTACATGAGAAGATCACCCTGGATTTTTGGAGCATGCCCAATGTCATCGCAAGGGTTTTTATAAGAGGGAAGCAGGAATAGCAGTCAAAGAAAATGTGAGGACAGAAGGCAAGATGAGAGTGAGGTGGCCATGAGCCAAGGGACGTGGGTGACTTCTAGAAACTGGAAAAGGTAAGGAAACGAATTCTCCCCTAGAGTCTCCAGAAGAAACATAGCCTGCTGGCCTGTTTTAGACCTTGAACTCAAGAAAGGTAAGCTAATAAATGTGTTGTTTTAAGCTAATAAATGTGTGGTAATTTATTACAGCAACCAGAGGAAACTAACCCTTGTAAAAGTAGGTGCAAGAGTGCCAATCAAGTACACCGCATATGCATTATAAGTATTTGTCATTTGTTTTTTTTGTTTTGGCTGTATCACACACGTATGGGATCTTAGTTCCTTGACTAAGGATTGAACCCCAGCTGGCAATGAAAGCTCCAAGTCCTAACCCTGGACCATGAGGGAATTCCTTATAAGTATTTGTTAAATAAATTCTGAGGAGGCAGGACTTCCCAGGTGGTCCAGTGGCTAAGAGTCAGAGCTGCCAATGCAGGGGGCCAGGCCAGGTCAGGGAACTAGATTCTACGTGCTGCAACCAAGAGTTACATTCTGGTGTGGCACAGCTAAGACCTGGCACTGCCAAATAAATAAATATTTTTTAAAAATCCCTCACAGGAGATTACTGAGGCCCGAGGAAAGGCCTAGTTTATCAGTCGCCAGATTTGCCATCTACATGTAAGCCTGCCTCTGGCTACCCTGGACCCTCCAAGATTCTGGATGCTGCCAGAGCCTGTGTTTTGCCATCATAGACATGGACACAGCTCAGAGGGTGGAGGGGATGCTCCTTCAATGTCTGCCTGCTTCTTCTTCCTGAATCATGCACTGGGCTTGGGGCTAGCACATGCATTTAGGCCTGTGGCTGAGGGGTTTCAGGGGGCAGGTTGAGAATCTTCAGATCCTCCCATTCACTAGTTCTTTGGATCAGACTAGGCAGGAGGACAGAGTTGCCGTGGGGGAAGGAAAACTGGGAAGCAAGTGCCTTAAGAGCCAGTGGAGTGAGTATACACACATCCGTGGGCACAGAGAGCTACACCAGATTGTCAGTTGCACTTGACCACGATTTTAACCATAGAACTCAAGCCACCAATGGGGGAATTTCTTGCTCAAAGGCCGTGGCTTGTCCTTAGCTCTTTGCTTCTTTTTCTGTCTTCTTTCATCTCCAGCTTGGGCCTGCCTGGAGAATGCTCCTTGCATGTTTCCCAGATGGGGGCAGGGACTTTGGAGACTTTGCCATGAGATAATGGAGTAAGTGGATTCATTTGCACCACAATATAGTTTTCATTCTTACCAGTATGTGCAGGTATGTGTGTATCTGTGAGCCTCAGTTTCCTCATCCACACAATGGGAATAAATACTCCTTTCCTGCCTTCCTCAATGGATGTTAAGAGACTCGAAAGAAAACCTGCTCTACAATCACTTAGTATTGGCAATGCCTGGGCCCTGGAGCCAGACACGCGTTTACTTGGAGAGAAGAGGCAACTCTGGCCACTCTGAGGAAAAGGGCAGTGCAAAGGTATAGGTAGGAAGGGCAAGTCACCAGGAATCCGAAGAACCGTTGCTAACAGATATCCATTTCTTCTCACTATGAAAGATAACATTAGAAGTCTGTCCCCTGAGGACATCTGCTTCAGGACAGATGTGTTTGAGCAAATGTGTTCACAGGTCCACACTATAGGAGACAGTGTACACTCATGGCAGGCCCCAGGGAGGTGTGATAGAGTATTTTGGGGATGAGCGGCTGCCAGGATACAAAACTTTCTGCATTGAGGTGATTAAGAACCAAATTCTGGAGTTTGAATACCCAGGCAGGGAACTCAGCTCCCCCACTTCTGGCCAGTGTAACTCTGAGAGCAAAGTTAACCTCTCAGTCTTAGCTTCCCCGTCTATAAAATGGAATGATAATGATGTCTAATTCATAAGGTTGTTGTGAAAATTAAATGAGACATGAAATATTTATCACAGCACCTGGCATATAACAAGTTTCCAATAAACACTATTGTTGACAGTGATGATGTTGCTGACATCAGCATTCCTCCCCACTTCTGGGAGGAGGCCATGTGGTGCTAGTGAGCCAGAGGGACCTGGTTAGAATCGAAGTTCCACCACTAACCAGTTACATACACTTGACCAACTTTAATCCAAATGAACCTCAGCTTCCTCATCTATATAATAGGGTCAGTAACATCTGCTTCAAACAGACACACCATGAGTGGTTAAGACTTTGCCTTCCAATGCAGAGGGTGTGGGTTCGATCCCTGAGCAGGGAGCTAGGATCCCACATGTCTCACAGGCAAAACAAAAAACAGAAGCAAGATTGTAACAGATTTAACAGACTTTAACAAAGTGACCCCAAAGCCACAGCTGGCCTTTAGCTAGGTTTTCTCAGCCTACACTGTAAACACATAATCATGCAGTTAGTGCCAAAGGGTATACAGAGGAAAATAAGTCTTCCTCACACCCCTGCCCTCTTCCTTGAGGCAACCACTATTTCCAGTTTCTTGTATATCTTTCCAGAGCTAACCTGTGCAGGCACATATGTGTGTGTATATGTGTATGTGGCTTCCGTGGTGGCTCTGATGGTAAAGAATCTGCCTGGAGTGCAGAAGACCCAGGTTCAATCCCTGAGTTAAGAAGATCCCCTGGAGAAGGGAATGGCTACCCACTCCAGTATTCTTGCCTGGAGAATTCCATGGACAGAAGAGCCTGGCAGGCTAGAGTCTGCGGGGTCAAAAAGAGTTGGACATGACTGAGCAGCTAACACTTTCGTATATATATATGTATGCCTCTTCTTCTTTCAATAAATCGTCCCAGCTCCTCCCTGGTGGTCCAGTGGTTAAGACTCCATGATTCCAATGCAGGGGGCATGCTTTGATCCCTGGTTGGGGAATTAAGATTCCACACGCTGTGTGGCAATAAAAAAGCACTTATCAATAAATGGTACCTAACCACATAAAAAATAAATAAATGGTCCCTTACACATTGTTCTATGCCTTACCTTTTTCAGTTAGTTCACCTTGGAGATCTTTCCTCACCTACGTACAAAGTTCACTTGATTCTTGGTTATGGCTGCCTAGTATTCCATTGAATAAATATTTCATGTCATTCAAGCAGACTCTTAATAGTGGATATTAAGATTACTTCTAACCTTCAAGCAAAGCCACAGTGACTGTCCGTACACATCCATCATTTGGTCATCTGCCTGTTCACATTTTTAAAAAATTTTTTAAATAGTTTCTAAATGAATTTCAAAGAAAAACTAAGATTCCTCATTACTCTTAAAAAAATTAGACAGCTAGCCATCACTGGCCCCCACTTCAGCATGACAATCCCATCCTTTAGAGAGAATTTTTCCTGCTCCCTGTTGTCTTCCCAGCCATTTCTGCCCCTACAGGCATCTGTGTTTATGAACCCCCAGTAAGACTTATGAAATTGCATGTGCAAATAGTGTCTGCTAGCCAAAAAATGCTATTTTTACTCTCTCGTGGGGAATTACTCATCTACAGTTTTTCAAATGGGCCTGTCTTAGGGGCACAGGTTCTTATGTTCACACATGTGGGGCTGGGGTGCCTTCTTGTTGCATATGGGAAACTGGTGGTCCACACAGGAAGAGGAGTCATGCTCAGAGGCCCCTTGCTCACAAACCTTCCACAGCTCTGGAAGAGGAAGGAAATTCCTTTATATATACACTGCTCCATTGAAAGAAATTAAGACTAAGCTGCCTGTGAGACTTATGCTGGCAAATATAGTAGCCATTTTCCACATTTAAATTAAATAAATTCAATGAAAGTTAATTTAAATAAATAAATAGAATTTAAAATCTGTTCCTCAGATTTTCAAGTGTTCAACTGCCACATATGGTTAGTGGCCACCATCTTGAAGTGCAGATACAGAATATTTGCACTATCACAGAAAATCCCATTGGACAGCATTGTTCTAGAATGTAAGCTCCATGGAGGCAGGGGCTGTGTATCTCCTGTATCACCATGACCCCATGCCAACCACAGAGCTGGCACAGAGAAGGCATTCTGTAATGGTTGTTGAACTAATAGCTGAGGAATGAATAAATCAACCAACCAAGGGCCCAAAGGAGGTACAGCCAGAGGTTCCTCCACAGCACCCCACTGAAGCAGGTTTTTGAGGGGAAATAGGATGGGCTGGGTCATGGAGGACCTCAATATAATACTGGAGCCTCAATGTCCCCAGAGAGGCCAGCAGGGTCACCCCCCAAGACTGAGGTCTGGAAAGGAAGTAATCACCCACAGATGGTTTTTTGAGTCAGAAACCTGTGTTCTCAACCTTCCTGCTGTTACTTTTTGTGAGGTCTCCCTCCATAGAATCTGAATAAAAGCCCCTTCTGAAATGCCCCCAGTGTCTGTGGGTCTGGACTGGGGAGGCCTCATTAACCCCTGGGGGTCAGTGCAGAGCATCTTCAGTAGCTGTTTGAGGGAGCTAAGTTCTTGCTGGTTACTTCCCCACCCAAGCCAGAAGGTGTTTCCAGAGGCTGTAGTGCCTGATCTGTTCCTGCCTAAACCACGGGTAACAGAAGGTAGAGGACAGGGCCTGAGAATCTAGGTAAGAGGACAAGAGTAGATAGTGAGCACACTTAGATTTTTAGAAGGTGTGATTTTCTGCCCTTACGTTTGTAGGTATTGGTGGCCAGGTGTGTGGTAGGGAGCTGTGTATGTATTGGGGGCTGTGTGTGGTATGAGAGGGGCTTTATGTGTAGTGAGATCAGTTACATGATTACAGTTAGGAGGTGTGTGTGGAGTGCATATTGAGGGCTGTGGGTTGGAGGCTGCGTGTGTTGGTTGACAGGGGCTGTGTGTGTAAGAGGCTGTATATGTGTGGTGGGTCTGTGGTGAGGGGATGAGTGTATTGGGGGCTATGCGCGTGCATGTGTGTAGTGTGTGTATGTGTGGTGGGTTGTGTATGTGTTTGTAGTGTGTGATGGCTGTGTCTTTCCTGCGGCCTTGCTTCACTTCCTCATGCTTCCTGATGTGGGCCAGAGTAGACCCCTGGAATAAACCTGGGGGGTCCCCCTGTGGAACACCTCCTCCACCCAGGAGGGGAGGCATGAGCTGTGGTCACAAACGGCCCTTCCTGCTGCTTGGCTCTGGCAGGGCAATGGGGATGCTGGGTGGGGTGAAAGCAAAGACCCAGAGAGACAGACCGAAATGGAGACAGAGAAGAGAGATAGGAAGGGAAGAAAGACCTGACCAGGCCCTTGAGACCAGGTGGGAGCCACGGGGTGGACTGGGGGGCCAGGGGTGGGTGGTGCAAGGAAGAGAGTGTGAGTAAGTGTTCTAGGAGGTGAGGGGAAAGCAGAGAGACAATGGATCGGATCGAAGGCCAGAGGGCGAGATGAGAGGGAGAAGAGAGCGAGAGAGGGATGAGAGAAAGAGAGATTGATGGGAAGTGGGGAGAAAAGAGCGGTGGGGAACGCAGAGACAGTGGATCAAAGGCCAGAGACGAGACCCGAGAAGGGGGAGGGGGAAGAAAGGGCGAAGGGAGGGGGCTCGGCGGGGGAATTGCCGGGCGGGCGCTCCGAGCCGCGCGGCTCCCCGGGGAGACGGCAGACACTTTGCGGAGATGTTACTCCGGAGTTGGAGACGATGATAAATATGATAATTTGTATAAAATCTGAATGGGTCTTGTTTTCAGGGAGAATGCCTCGGATGATGAATGGGCCCGGCTCTCAGATAGATGGCTGATAAAAAGTGTATTGGATTGTTGAGAGCGATTTTAATTCTCATTCTCTACCTGCAGATGCCGCGGCCGCCGCGCTGGGCCTCGTTCTACCTCTCGGCCAAGCGCGGGTCGGCCAGCGGCCGGGCAGGCCTCGGCGGCTCAGGAGGCTTCTGAAATGACTCTAATTACAGAGTTATTAATTTTAAGAGGAGGGTGAGCGGGGGGTTTATGATTATTAATTGAGTGCGGGCTCTCGGCGAGCGAGGCGGAGCCGGCGGCGGGCAAGCGCGGAAGATGCGCTGGGCTCCGGGCAGCTCCAAGCCTGGAGGGCTCCGCGGCGGCGGCCGCCGAGCCGTTTTGCAGACTGGCTGAGGATGCAGAGGCTTCCGCGTGCAGTCCGCATCCCTCATCTCCATCCCGCATCCGACCTGCGGTCCATCCTCTAGCCCTGGTCCTCGCGCCTGCGCAGCCGAACGTCCAGCTTTGCGCCAGGGGAACGAGTCGCGTCCGCAGCCCCAGGTCCAGGAGGCGCGGCTTTGCGGCAGGAAGCGCACCCTCAGGGCTCCCAGCTCCCACCCGTGAACCCCAAGTCTGTGACTGATGCAGTGCGGGGCTCCTTTAGAGACAAACGAAAAGAACAATAGCATTTATGCGAGCCCCTACGTGTGCCAGGAGCTGTGCTGGGGGCTTTAATTCTTTAATTTCCCTGGGCAGAATGGATGAGCCTCCCCACTCCTCAGAGGAGGAAACTAAGAGAATAATTTGTTCTTGGGAGGGGATATGTTTACTTTAAGGATGCTGCAGGCAGCCTTTCTCTCCGCGCCCCCGCCCCGCCCCGCCCCGCGGCCCCCCAGACAGCTTCCCTTGACCAAGTGCTGTGGAGGGCAGAGGAGGGAACAACAGAGAAAACTCCTCTCTCTAATTCACATCCACGCAGTCACTGTCATTCCTAGTGTCTGTTCTGGGTGACCCAGCATATTGCCTAACACATTGTCCATCTTGAAGAAAGATTTTCAAAAGACTGGGCTGCAAACTGGGAAGGCAAACACCCAAAAGTTCATAAATGGTTTTGCTCCACAGCACTGGCACTTTGGGTATAGTATCTACCTGGCCACAGTGAGTATTTTAAAGAACTCACAAATCGTTGAGAAAAGGCCATTCGGTGTAATAGGTGGGGAACTGGTTAAATTCCAGTAAAAGAAAATGAGACCCCTCAAACCCAAAGGCCCAAACCCCTCCTCCTGCCGCACATTCATTTCTGTCTCACTCTTACTGGAAGGGTTCAAGATAGTTTCCACAGTCCTGGATTATTCCAGAACTTCTTCAATTTCTGCCTTGGGCGAAGATAAAGCCTACTCGGAAAAAGACAGACCTCTGCAGGCTTAGGGAAAAGAGCGACTATAGGGTTATTCTAGCATATAGGGAAAAGGTACCTGTCACAGTGCCTGTTCTGTGGACCCAGAAGAGCCAGTAATGAGGATGGGCTCATGAGTAGGCTCCTCCATGCTCCTCTGCAGTTCCCAGGGCGCTTTGGCCCAGCTCACGGGGATTCAAATGGGACAGCCCAGGTCAGGCTTGTAGGGGGAGGGCATCAGGTTCAATCCACTGAATTCTCGCTATGGCTGGTGTTCAGGATCAGGATCCACAAGGCCTGATCAGAGGCTGAGCCCAGCTGGAGGGAGGCATGGCAGGGAGCCCCACCCCCCCCCCACCCCATCCCATCCCATACTGAGGCTTCAGACCTGGAAGCTGGAAAAGCCTGAGGTCTCATGGGAAGGGACAAGGCCTGGCTGGAAAACTATTAGGATGGGGCTCCCAGCTTCCTGCAAGGCTGGGTGAGGGCTGCTGGCCCTGCAGCCTCACAGAATTGGCTGGCCAGGTCACAGGAGCTAACTCTGGGTTTCCAGATTCAAAGGCTCTGAGGAGAGAGAGAGAAGAGAGGAGAGAGAAGAGCATAGAGATGGTGAAAGGCATGAGGATTTGGAAGAAGAGGGGAGAAGGGTTCCTGGGTTTCACCAACTGGATGTACTGAAGGAATCCTCTCAGACCCAACCAACCTCTGAACCACAGCCTGTGCCTCTTTTCTCTCTGACTCTGCAGTGGGCCCTAGGAATACTTGGCATAGCGTGTGCTTAGGAGCATAGGTTATGGAGGCAGTATCTGGGCACAGATCCTACCTTTGCCACCTATTCGCTGCGTGATTGTGGACAAGTTACTGAAACTCTCTGTGCCTCAGTTTTGTCGTCTTTAAAATAGGAATAAACAGTAGGCAGAAGGAATGGAATTAGTGTATGCAAACCATGTCTGACATGCAGTAAGCTCTCAGACATGTTGTTTTTATTATTAACTTTGTTACAATCGGGCACCTGATCTTCCCTCTGGATCAACAGCTTCCCCAAATATCTTTATATTACTGCTCTTTATACTCCCTGACACCCTGTGCCTGTGCAGGAGACAATGCTCAATCAGTGTTTGCTGAGAGGTCTGGGCATGGGGTGGGCTTCTGTATGTCCGTGGTTACTATACCCCATGTTTAACACCACCCAATAATTCCCCAAGTCAAATATCCTTGTCCTCACTTTATAGATGTGAGCACTTAGGCACAAGGAGTTCAAGGGATGTGCCCAAGACCAGAAAACTGGTATGCTTTGGAACTGAAAGAAGGGAGGGGTCTATCCTGGCCCCATCTTTCACTCTTAGGTGCTGCTTTCTCTGTCTTAGAGTTAATGAGAATTTCTTCTTCTGTGATGCACATGGGACTGCCTGGTAAGGGTGCATGAGAAGAGGAGAAAAGAGTTGCCTCCAGATATGATACATGGGGTTTCCACTTATATAACCACTGAAAGGGAAGGGTTTGCAAGGGGATGGGTGGAGGAGGAGGGGACAAGAGGGGAGAGGGAGGCAAGAGATCAGAGTTGAGACTTAAGTTACCCAGAGACCCAGACAGACCTTAATTTATCATCTCACCCCACAATATACACACACATCCAGTCTGTGCCTGAGTCCTGACCATCCTGCCTTCATCTCTCACATCTACCCTCTCTTCTTTATCTCCCTCAGACATTTTTGTTCCAAGACCTCTTATCTTCTTCTGCTGAGACTGTTTTCCCAGTCTCTGCTGCTTTCTCTACCTCCAGCCCACCATCTACATTTGCAGTGGTCTTTCCTCTCCAGATCAGATCTTTTCTCTTCCCTGTATAAAATCCTCCAATGACACTCCATGGCCTAAATGAGAAATCAAAACTCCTTCGCAAAAGTGCTCCTTGATCTAGGCCCTGCCTATCTCCCAACCTTGTTCCCCTTGACTCAATTCTCACATCCATATTGGCCTCACAGAATCCTTTGCAATTTCCCAGCTAGGTGGGTTGCTGCCCCCTCCCCATGCTTTTGCTCCTGATCTCCTTCTGCCTGGGAATATTTCAGCTAGGTATCCCCAGCATTTGGTGTACATTTCATCATCTTGCAAGACCTCATCTATTTACAAAGCATTCTCTGACACTCCCGTGTTTTAGTCACCCTTCCAGTCCATATCGTGACACTTTCTGGAGTTTCTTGGCAAAACTTTCTTTTTGTCACCAGGTGATATCCTCCTTAAAAGCAGAGCCAGTGTCTGATCTACTTAAATATAATAGTCATATATGGATGTGAGAGTTGAACTATAAAGAAAGCTGAGCACCAAAGAATTGATGCTTTTGAACTGTGGTGTTGGGGAAGACTCTTGAGAGTCCCTTGGACAGCAAGGAGAATCCAACCAGTCAATCCAAAAGGAAATCAGTGCTGAATATTCATTGGAAGGACTGATGCTGAAGCTGTAGCTCCAATACTTTGGCCACCTGATGCAAAACACTGACTCATTGGAAAAGACCCTGATGCTGGGAAAGATTGAAGGCAGGAGGAGAAGGGGACGACAGAGGATGAGATAGTTGGATGCCATCACCAACTCGAAGGACATGAGTTTGAGCAAGCTCCAGAAGTTGGTGATGGACAGGGAAGCCTGGCATGCTGCAGGCCATGGGGTGGCAAAGAATCAGACTGAGCGACTGAACTGAACTGAATAACAGGGAAGAGAAAACTCTGACTCCACATTAGATGTTTATTTTACTTCAATCTTTGTATTCTATTGCTTTTGCTTTGAGTTAAAAATGTTGCCTGTAGCCTGAAATATACAGGATAGCCCATTCTCAAGGCTCTGGTCTTTAAAGGTACAACACTTTACCATTCATACAGAAATACAAAGTTGCAGAACAAAGAATAACATTTGCCTTGTTGAAGATTTATAGGGACCTGACCTACATGGACAGCTGCAAGAACAAAGGATTCTACCACCAGAAAGTTTGCAACAACCAACCACGCCCCTTCTTCACCTTGCCTTTAAAAATGCTTTGCTGAAACCTTTCAGAGTTCAGGGTTTTGACGGGGTCATAAGCCACCCTTTCTCCTTGTATGGCCCTGCAATAAACCTTTTTCTGCTCCGAATTCCCAACGTTTTGGTGTTGTTCGGCCTCGCTGTGCCTCAGGCATACGAACTTGGGGTACAGTACCATAAACCCAGTGTCCATCACAGAGCAACCCCATGGCGTACTGACTGACTGACCAGTGCTTTCCCGCTTAAGTCAGCTTGGTCACGGCCTCCTCCCCAGCCCAAAGTGTTCTAGTCTAGATATCAGTTTTTCCTGTCCCTGTGCAAAAGTTGGAATTGACTGAATTACCGGTTTTCTTCTTGGAAGTATTTAACCCCCGCCCCTCCCCCCCAAACTCCTCTAGTCAGCTCGGCGGCTGAGCAGGCTAGAGGAACAAGACAGGAGGGAGGGGTAGAAGCCCGCAGGAGGGGCGAAGTGGGCGGGACCACATTGACCCGGAAGTCCCAGAGGTTGGAAATGTTGGGAATGCTTGTCGTCCTAGGGTCCGCCCGGCTGGCAGGGAAGCCTCTCTCGCCTCACCCTCTGTTCACATGCGCACAGTGGCCTGTCCGGGCCTCAGTCTCCTGCCTGGAGTCCTGAGGAGGGGCCAGAGGACAGGGGCTCGAAATGACTGCGGCCTGGGAGGGAGCACTCCCTCGAGGGTCAGACCGAAGGGGAGGCGCTCCCTAACACCCTTGCTCTGCCTTTCCCTCCAGCCCGCATTTCCACTTTTCAATTCTCTCTGCTTCTCTTCTGCACGTTCCCTACCCCCCTCCCCCGCTTCTTTCTCTTCTTTCCCTTTTCTCCTCCCCAACTTCTGGCCTGGGCAGCCCAATGCCGTGCCAGGCCCCTAGAGCCAGCTGAACCTGCGCCGCGCCTCTCTAGCCGCGGGAAGGCGGGTCAGGAAATGCGCCCTCCGCTGGTGCGGGTCGCGGTTCTCGACGCGTTACTTTTTTCTCGTAGCTGTGCCCCTGCGAGCCCGCCTGGGCGCTAGGAATCTGTAAGGGGGGTTGGGGTGGGGGAGCGGGTGGGGGAGCAGGTGGACCCTGCTAAATAGTATGTGTGGTAGTGGGAGGGGGGGTTCTAGCTACGGGAAAGCTGGGCTCTGAGCTAAGCATCAGAAGCCTCTCCTCTCCCAGTCCTTGCCTCCCTTGGCGCTGGGACAGAAAGTTCCTGGTGCCCAGTGCGCGCCCAAGAAAGAGCCGTGAGCCTTTTATTTACTCATCCCCTCCCGGCCATCTATCCAGGATGACATCCCACACTCAAACTTCATTGCTTCCAAGGGCAGATACTCCTGTGCGCCCCATGCCCTGGAACTTCAAACGAGAGTCGGGTTCTACGCCGACCCGGCCTAGAGCGCCCAGGGCGCAAACTGCGCTCCCGGGTCTTCGGCCCTTGGGCAGGGAGCACTGGCCGCCGCGGGGCGCGCTTCCACTGCTAAGCCTCGCAGGGGAGTTTTTTTTTTTTTTTTCTTTTCTTTTTAAAATATAACAACAAAAGCATTTGATCTTTTGGATTTCTTTTATTTCCTTTATTCTTTTGTTTCGACTTCTTCCCTAACCTCCCCCTTTCCCTTTCTTTTCCTTCGCTTTTTCTTTCTCACTCTCTGTCTTTGCATCTCTTCTCTCCGTCCTTTTCTGTACCTCCCTCTTCTATTTTGGTCCCGACTCTGCCTCTGAGTCCCTGTCTTTCTTTGGATCTCCCCTCCCGGACCCTTCCCTTTCCCTGCGTGAGGGCTGCACCATCTCCCTAAATCGTTTTTCCTGACTTGGCCGCCTCTTTCTCACTTTTTCGTTTTCCCGGCGACCCCAGACTGGCGGGCTCGGGTCGGGCTCTCCCGCCGCCGCCGCCGCCGGCGCGTGATTTATTCGCCTCACTCGGAGGAATCAGGTGCTGAACGAGGGAACAGATTTCTCCCAGGAAGGGTTTTGTGAACTAAACGATGCTAATTACGGGGTGGGGGACGCGCCGCCCCGAGGAGGGGAGGCGCGCCGGGCGAGGGGAGAGGCCGGAGCCGGGCCGCAGCCCTCCCAGGCCGCCTCCCCTGCGCCACTCGCCCCAGCATTCGCCTTTCCCTGGGAACTTTCCCGTCTGAGTTAACTATTAACCGCTGGCGAGAGGCAATTTTCTTCGGAATTTCAGCGATTTCCTTTTCTCGGTGGAGGCAGATTAACATGCAAATGGTGAGATGCTCGGCTTGAATCTGCGTGCGGGTGAGGATGCCTCGGCCCCTCCAAATAGTGTCCCTCGCGAGGGCGGAAAACTACAGCCCGAGCCACCCCCCTTCCCCGTCCGTGCCGGGTCACCAAGCCGTGACCGAGCCAGTGCCCGGCCGGTGCCCGGGGTGAAGGTGGAAAAAGCCGAACAGCTAGTGCTTGGGGGCGGGGTTGAGAAGGGAGCTTAACTGGGCAAGGCCACCCGAGGAGCCCGCGACCGACACAGCCTGGTCTCTACTTGGGAGTCCAGCACGCGGGGATGCTCTTGGAGGGGTTGGCCAACTTGGGAGGAAAACCCTTTCCCGCCTGCAGAATCGCCAGACAGTAGCTTGCTTCCTTCCCCTTTGCCACCACCGAGCACCCCAACACACACCCACACACATCCTGCTCTGGGTTGCGATCGCAACAAACTTTGTCAGACTTAAGCCGCTGGCTCAAGGCACAGGCTCCTCGCCTTTCCCTGCTTTACTCCTTGCCGGCCCGCTCTTCCTGGAGTAGGACAGGAGGGCGTTCTGGGCTTCGGAGAGGACCGTTTGGGGAAGTCTGGGCCTCGCCTGGCTGGGACGTTACCCTCTGACCACCCTCCAGACCGCAGGACACCCAAAGCACTGCATGGCGGAAGGCTGCTGGTGGTCATGGCCCGGCTTGGCAGGGCCCCCAGCTCATGGCCCCGCCGCTCCTGGGACCGGGCATTCCGGGGGACGCTGAGCCCCTTACTATTGCCTCCCGCAATGCTGGGCCTGGGGCTCAGTTCTGGACTGCCAGCCACTTGCCAAGCAGTCATCTCTGTATTCTCCACCTTTCCAGCTTACTTCTCTCCTGCCCTCCCGGCCGGATTAGCTCTCTCCCCTGCCGCCTAGCAGCCTCCATTTCTGGCGAGGCTGCCTCTGTCTCTCTGTCTCTCCCTGTCTCTTTGTCTCTGTCTCTCTTGTTTGTTTCAACTCCCGGACACTGATTGCGCCTTATGAAGTTCTAACTGGTTTTGTGTCAGGAAGATCTTTCTCGCTGCTACCCAGCCTGGCGTGACGGATTAAACATCAACTAGTTAAATAAAAATTAATATCAACTGCCTCCTAACTTCTAATGTCATGTTGTTTATAACTAATGAACTGATTAGGGGATAAACACATCACGGAGACATTCGGCTCTCCTGCCTGGGCTCTGCAGCCGCCCTGTGCCCACACCCCAGTACAGCCTCTGGCTGCCAGTCCAGGAAGAAGGCGGGGCTGGAGGGGCTGCCAGCTCCCCGGGGCTTGCTCCTCTGCCTACCTTTCTCGCTTTCTTTCCCTTCCTCTATACATTTCCTTTTCTCAGTCCCTCTTTTTCCCCTTCTTCTTTCTTTCTTCCCCCCTTGCATTCTTCTTTATCCTCTGCTTCTCTGCAAGGAATAGTCCATCAGACTGACTCTGGGTTGGATATGTCTGTCTCTCTCTGATAGTCTTGTCCCCCAACCTCCCTTCTCTGTGGGAGTCCCTACCTCTTTCTTCCCTCTTCTCTACCCTCATTTGGATTCATTCCTCCCCCAGCACAAAGTGTAATGATTAAAAGCATCCTTGTGACTGGGCCTCTGCCCCACGACAAAGCAGAAGTCTGCAACCTCGCCCTCAGCACTTTGTGAAATACTGACACCCCCTCTCCAGTTATTTAGGGGAAAGGGCAGGGAGCTAGAATAAATGAGGTTGTGTTTTCTGTTTCTCCTGTATTCAATCTGAAAGGAGATAGAGAAAATAAAAGTGATTTCTAAAACTTTCACCTTTCCTCTTGTCCCAGAAGCAATTAATACAGGTTCAAGTGCTAAGTTTAATTTTCAAAGAAAGAAAAACTACTCTTGTGTCCTTCCTCCAGGGGCTTCAGAGCCCTCTCCACACACATCCACCCCCTCACACCCCTAGCCAGCCCTAGTCTGACAAGAGTGGCCTCCTGCAGGGCTCTTTTCCTAAAGATACTTAAAGCAAATCACAACTGTCATCATGACAACAATAAGGCAGGAAAGCAAGTAATCACAGACCTGGCCCCGGTGATTTTTTTTTTTCTCTAAGAAGCCACAACATTTTAACTTGGTTTGCCCTGGACCGCAGGGTCTGACAAGACAATAACAACAGAAGAAGCTTTTAAAACCAGTTTAGCACACGTGAAAATGTAATTCTAATGAAGAATCAATAGGCTGGCGGATCATTTTTCCTGGGACTCCTTGGAGAACCTGAGAGAGACTTTCAATCAATGGGGCGGGCAGTGAGCAGGAGGGCCCTGAGAGACTGTGGGACAGGGGTGAGGCCTGGGAGACAAAGAGAAGGCTGGAGGGAGGCTAAGGTACAGGGCCTGCCCTTTGACTGGCATCACTTTGCAGGTCTCCAGAGTTCCCAAGGCTCCAAAAGTATCAGAGCGAGAGCTAAGAAAACTCCTTCCTCCTCTTGGTCCCCCTGGTATGCGACAGGCTGCTTAACACAATGGCTTCAGCTGCCTTCCCCTGGGCCTAGGCCCCAGTCCTGGCACTGCCCCAACCTTGGGCCCTGTGTTCAGGTAACTGTGACAAGCTGGCTCAGGAGCAGGCAAGGACACTAAAGCTATGTGTGTGAGTGTCCCCAGTTCAAAACACCTGATTCCCCACTGGGTGCCTCCCTGCTTGTGTGTGTGTGTGTAATGCTGGGTCTAAATTCCTGCTTCTGAAAACGCAGGAATAAGAGCAATGAATATGTCTGTGGTCACACTTCACATTCTATCAATCACTTTCACCCAAGTTTCTCAAGAGAAATCTGGGAGAAAGGCAAGGATTATAATCACTATTTTAGAAGTGGTAACAAAGGCACAAAGAGCCTTGCAGTGGAGGTGTGACTCAGCAGGTCATGGCCCATGAGAGTGGGTGACAGAGAGTCTATGTGTGTGAACATCTCACTTGTGTGTAATGGAATAACAGCATGAGAATGCATGGTGGGGGGAAAAGGAGAGAGACTAGGGTTACATTTATACACATTGCTTTCTCATCCTTGTCCTTGGGAATGTCTTCTGTGTATAACAAAAAGCAAAAACCTTTCTTTTTTCACTTTTAAGTTTATTTCTAACATATGCTTATGTTGGGAAATCATTGTTTGATTTTTTTAAAAAAGAAGTTAAGAAAAGAAACCCCAGCAAAGTCTGATGTTTTAAATCACACATTTGTGGTAAGATGGTAACTCGGTCATGATTTGCCTGAAACAGTAGAGATTCATGGTCCTGGAGGATGATTTTTTTAAAATTTAAGTTGGGGAAGGGAATTTCCTGGTGGTGCAGTGGTTAGGACTCCAAGCTTTCATTGTCAAGGGCCCTAATTCAACCCCTGGGCAGGGAAATAAGATCTCAAACCTGTGCATGACAAAAAAAAATTTTCTTTTTAAGTTGGGGAGCCATTATATGGGTTTGGCCTCTGGGTGCCTGTGCCTCCTCAGTCCTGAGTTGCACAATCTTTTTGAAGGAACTTCAGCTGAAGTATCTGGGACTCTTGCTAAAGAGCATCCATTGCTAAGTGGTCCCAGTAGGCCTTTCGGACGTGGGCCTCAGTCCTTGCTTTGGTGCCTTCTGCCTGGAGCCTGGAGGTGTTTGTGCAGGAGACAGGACCAGCTACAGACCTCTGCCTGCACACTGGGGCTCACCCAGCACTTACCTTGCCTGCTTCTCAGTGTTACTCAGCATGTGTGTGCAAAGGCTGAATGAGAGTGGGAGGCCCAGAGCAAGTGAGTGGGAGTGTGAAATGGGGGCAGATGAGAAAAGGGGACCTGGGGAGTAGAAGTGGGAGTAGTGGTGCTTGAGAAGTGTGTGAGTGTGTAAGGAGTTTAAGAGGGTGTGTGTGGACAAAGTGGTGTAGAAGTTTGAGGGAGAACTTGTGACCAAGGTGTGAGAGGTGTAAATTCCAGGTTGGGAGGGCCTGAGGTGGGACAAAGCTCAAGTGAGCCTTTGATCAGGGATGGAAAGCTTGAGTGTGCTTGGAGGGGTGTGAATCTGAGGGTCCAAGAAACTTGGAGTGAGAAGACCAGAATAATGCGGAAGGGGGTGGTTCAGACGGGTGGGCCTCTGAGCACAGCCAGAGCCGTGGAGGGTTCTGGGCTTTCTCCCTTTCTTCTGAGCCTGCCTCATCTCCTGAAGGCAGGGAAGCCAGAACTTTCCCCTTGTATTCTGATTTTTTTTTTTTTTAATGAAGAATGGAAAGAAAATTTGGAGCAGGAGAGGCTTGTAAGGGATTTAGCGAGCAGTTTCACAATGTATTGGCGACAAGGAGTGATTATGTCGCCCAAGAAAGTTGGGGTGCGTGTGTAGGAATCTTGGAAACATGTATTAAGACTAAGCCGTGTGTGGCAGGCGGCGGAGTAAGTGCTAGTGGAGAAAGTGGCAGGGGGCGAGCGCTGAGCGTCGTGGAGAAAGGGAACGCACAAAGTTGGGGAACGCATGAGAGTGAAGACGCCCCTGCGTGTAAGGCTGGCGACTGACGGGAGCGAGTGACAGCGAAGAAGAGGGGGGTGGGGTGAGAGGGTGTGCCGGCGTCTAGGCTGGGGATTCGGTCTCTGGGTGCCTGCGGCAGCGCGGCGGCGGCTTGCCTGCGGCGGGCTCGGGGCCGGGGTGCGTGTGCGCGCGTGTGCGCGGGACGGAGAGGCTGGGGCTCCCGGGCGCGTGGCTGTGCCTCGGCGCGGCCGGCTGGGTGAGCGCGGGCGCGAGCGGAACGCATAACCGAGGCGGCGAGCAGCCCAGGTTATCTGAGCCGCTCGGTCTTGGGTGACTGCGCCCAGATTTCAGGGCGGCGGCGGCAAAGGCGAGACGCGCTGTCGGGCCGCAGAGAAGCCGAGAAGCGAGACCCAGGCCCAGACGGCAGCGGCGGGGAGCAGAGCATGGAACAGCGCGCGGGCCGGGCAGGTAAGAGCGAGGAGGACCCTGAGGCGCCACAGGCAAGGGGGTGACTGAAACGCACGGGGGCGGCCAACTGAGGGACTCCACTTCTATTTCTGGTGCTTGCCCGGCGGCATGGCTGGGGACTGGAGCCCTGGGGCCTCTTTCCCACCGCTGAGGCCTCCCGCCTTCCGTCCCAGTGTCCTCTAAACCGACGAAAAACTTTCCACCCAGAAAACGTGAGTTTTACAACTTCTCTTGGTCTCTTTGCAGAATCTGGCCTTGGCTCTCTTGCTGTGCCTTTACGACTTGATCTTTCCGCTTTGCTGTCCTTCAGTGTAGAAATATTTTACCCGACTTCCCCCAAGTTGGGAGCACTGGGAAGGCCTTAGTTTCTAGTGGGGATGGAGTGTGGGTGCATGTGTGCTAGTGGGTGAGGACAGGCTGTGTGCACAAGTCTCTGTGCACATGTGTGAGGGTCTTGTGTATTTGAGTATGAGCGAGAGTGTAAGCACTGGTGTAGATAATATGTGTGGAGAGAAGGTTGCTCCCAAAATAAAAAACTCCAGGGAGGCCTGGGACAAGAAGAGGGATGTCAGGCCCCGGGGGACCTGAGTAGGGAGGAGAATCCGAAGCTGCATACCCAACGGGCTAAGGCAGTGGAAGGCTGTTCCTCTCTCTTTTCCCTCCCCCAGGCCGGCCACCTCCACTCTGTCTGCCCACTAGTTTTCCTGATGTAGCACAGGGATGGGAAGCCAGGGACCCAAGTTTAGTTTCAGATTGTCAAGGAGGGAGAGGGTTGGATCAGGTTTCCAAGAGTTTTTCAAATAATACCACAGAGGTCAAGGACTAACTCCAGACCTTTTTGCCTCACTCCTCTCCTTCTCCAAATCACCTTCTTCCTCTCCCTCCTCCCCACATCTACCAGCTCAGGCTCTAGTTCTTTCAATTGCTTATCCACCCTCAGCACTGCCCTTCCTGTAGCTTCTTGGCCTAGTCCCTCAGCTACCTCCATTCCCTCTCGGAGGCCTTGTCCTCACTGGGGGAACTTGGGCCCCCAAGAGTGTCAACTGGGGCCTCTTGGGCTTTTAGGGATCTGGGCCACCCCTCCGCACCAGAGGTTTAAGTAGGGAGATCAATAGCAAACAGTTGTAATGATCTAATTAATTATGGCAAAATTAAAAGCGAGTACAAAATCAATCTCTGATGGTGTTGAAGATGGAATTCAATTGAGAGCCCATCTGTGCACCCCCTCGACCGTATAAATATGCAGCCCAAGGACAGACCTAATGGCTGGGCCTTCCTGGGAACCTCTCTCCCCCTTTCTTCCCCTCCTGCACAGAGCTTCTCTCTCCCTCTGTCTGAATCTATTTATTTTGCCTCCTACTGCCTCCTGCCCCCACCCCTCCTTCCTTCCCGGTCCTGTCTGCTCAGGCTCACGACACTCCCACTTTGCCATTTTCCCTCGTGGAAGGAGGCTCTCACTGCCTCGCAGGCCTGGGGTGTGTGGACCTGGCTCCCAGTCCCTGCAAGTCTCCCGGAAGACACAGCCCGACCCAATCCCCAGCGCCTCGGGAAGAAGGCAGAGCGGTGGGGGCATCCTTGGGCACCTCTCCGGGCCCTCACCTCAAGCTTCCTGGCGTTGGGGATACTTCACAAGAGGCGAGGGCGCTTACCCAGGGCCGCCTGCGCCTACCGGCATGTGCCCGACGATCCGCTCTCCCGGCGCGGTCGGCCCAGCGGCCAGGAAGACCAGCTGCGCACAGCACTCCAATTTTCCCTTCCCTCCTTTCCCCGCTTTGGCCGACGCGGGGATCACATTCCCGCCAGCCCAGCCAGGCCTTGGGGAAGGGTAGGGAGGAGCTGCGGAACAGGGCAGGAGGCAAGGCTGGGTCTGAGCAAGGAAATGTTTCCCTTCCAAGGCGCCTTCACTCTTTTTTCACTGCCTTCTTCCGGTCCCTCGGCCCTCCCCTCATTTTTGAACACCTCTGGCCGAGGCACAGAACAAACCAGGACTCTGCGTGCCCTAGAGGGCCCCGGGTCCCCTCTTAGACCCATACGGCTGGTTCAAAATGACGCGCAGGAGAGAGCGTGCCCGGCGGACGCCCTGGCGCAACCGGCGCAGACGGGTTTGCGAAGGATGCGGGTTATATTTAGTATCGCTGAGCCTGTCCGGAAACAGCGAAGACCACCAGGATAAAGCCAGAGAAGGGGTAACTGGAAAGGATCGGCTATCAGGTCAATTGCGGTTTTTGGCCATCGATGCCTCTACTCTCAGAACCATAAAAATAAGTCCTTTATTTAACGACCTTCCTTTTACTCCACTGGCCTGACCCAGCAAGTTCTCTGCCTCCCTGTCGCTGGTCCTCTCTCTCCCTCCTGTGGCTCTGGGCCCACGCTGATTTCTCAGGTGTCTTTATGCCCCCCTCCAGACCCCTCCTACTCCCTACTCCTGCAGCCGGGCCCTCGGGGCCTGGGGGAGACACAGCCTGATGCCTCCTACCCTCTTTTGCCAGGCCTCCTCACCCCGTTATTAATTGCTGTGTTGACCTGCAGGATTGATTGGCGGCCCCGCTGGAAGAGGCTGCGGAGGCCTTGGCCTCGGTGCAGCCTCGGCTGAGGGCAGAGAGGGGAGGGGGAGGTGCTGGGTATGGGCCCTGAGCGCCTATCTCAGCCCCGCCTGGGACACAGCTGTTTGCCTAGACACTTACTCCACCTGCCTCACAGATCTTTCACACCCTCACAACACTCACACACTCACAGGATCCCTTCACCGAGAGGCGTTCAGCCCTCAAGGAGACACATCAGAAATTCTCCATAGATTTAGAAATTGAAAGAGGCTTCCTCTCTCCATCAGTTTCTTCTCTACCTTCGTTATCCGCAGGTCTTAGACTTCCCGACCAGCCTGTTCGGAGATAGCCGGAGTGACCTACTGAGACCTGGGCTGTTTTTCTGTCCGATATTTACTTTGCATCTCCCCCAACCTCCCCGCCCCTCCTCCCAGGAACAGTTGCAGAAAGTTAAGAAACAATCCTGGATGCAGGTAACCCTTAAAGTCTCAGACCAAAGCACTTCTCTAGAAAGACTCCGTGCCCCTACTCCAGAGGGATTTGGTTAAGCCCTTTTGTTTCAAGTTCGGTGGATGGACCGCTCTGGATCGCACAGGATAGAGGGCAGAGGCTTGCGGCAGCTAGGGATAGGGGTCTGACCCAAAGGCGAAGGCCCTCCCCTCTCCACCCCTCCCCCTTCCCTAAACCTTGGCGCGCGCGCGCACACGCGCGCACACACACACACAAACACACGACCCCACAGACACAGCAACACCTCGCTGCCCGATTCCAGGCCACAGGCCCTCCGGCTTGGAATCCAAGCGATAGTGAACCCCGGGACGACCCACTTCCAGGCTGGGGTGGGCAGAGGCGGGAGGGGCAGACGACCCTCGGCCAGTCCCCAGAGAGACCCCTTTTCCTTGGTACTCTCCCAGTCTCATCAGCCCTTCTCTCTCCACCGAGGTACCCTCTCCCCTCCGCTCCGGTCCTTTGTCTCCGGCCACTTAGCGGCGCCGGGCAGCCTGGCCCCTGCCTGGGCGGCCCTGCCCCTGGCTTCCCTGTTTGTCTGGCGGGGCTCCCCCTGCCTTCCTTACCCGCTCTCGGCTCTGGCGCGTTCTCCGCCTGCTCCTCACGTCCGCACAGCTGCTGGGAGAGGAGGCAGGGAGGGCGGGAGCGCCGCGGACGGATCCAGGAGAGTAGATTTGGTGCTTGCTGCAACTCGGGGAAAACTCAGCCCGCCCCTCTTCAACTATTCCTCAGCGCCTCGGAGCCGCGCGCCCTCACCCGCGTTTGGCCCCTTCCTTTCCTTGTACGTTGGCGGTGGCTATTTCACTTCCCTGGTCTGCCCAGCATCTGAAGTTGCGTTCCCCCTGCCCTATACTCCGTTGCCTTTTGGCTTCCCGCATGCTACCTTCTGTCCCCTTCCTCCGCAGCCCCCTTCTTGGCGGTGGCTTGGAAGGTGTCGCTGGGGACGTCCGAGGTCCGCCGGCACAATCGCCCTTCACCAGCCGGGTCAGGCTCAGGGCTCAGGGCCTGGCTGAGAAGAGGGTTAATCATTACTCGCCACAGACCCTCAGCCTCACTGGGACTCTCTCACCCTGGGGGAGGAAGTGAGGAGGGCAGATGGCCAGGTGGGCACCCCGGCTTGACCCCAGCCAGCCTCCTCGGCCCTTCCAGAGACACGTGCCTTCTCTGGTCCCTCAGCACCTTTCACATCCCTTTCTTTTCCTCCTCTCTCCCTTCTTCCACTCCTCCCCTTGGTCAGGCCTCTCCCCGCCAGCTTATCTCCGCTCTGGCTTTGGCAGGTTGACTGCAGGTCCTGGGAGGAACAACTTTCTTTGTTTGGAACCGAACTGGATGGGATTTCCTTACCCATCTCCACCAGCAAGCCACTTCCTCCCAACCATTTTGCCCAAAGGGGACCACGCCTGAGGCCACACTTAACCTGGGCTGTTGGCCAGGGCGTGGTATTTAACTGATCCTCTAGCAGTTGCAGTGGGGAGAGGGGCGCAGGAAGAAGTGGGAATGGAAGAAAGGCAGGGAAAAAAAAGTAGAGTGATGAACATGGACAAGGGTGCATTGCGACAACAGAAAGAAAAACATCCGAAAGGGAGGAACACAGAAAGGAAAGCAGTGAGGAGTCCTCTTTACCTTTATAGGGTAGACGTTGGATGAGAAACATCACCCCCTGCCCTGAGTGCCTAGATCCCTCTCTTCCCTCTTTGTGAAAGGTTAAGTGTTCAGAAAGTCTACTGTAGGCATATTTGGTTTCTAAAATGCTTTCCTATTGGCTAGCTCCATGGAGAAGCAAGACAGGTGGAATTATCCCTATTTTACAGGCAAGAAAACTGAGGCTCAAAGAGGCAAAGGGACTGTGCACGTGGAAGCTATTGCTCCTTCCCTGGGTGAGTGGCCCTTTAGCTGTGCAGAGGTCTAGAAGCAGAGGGGGAGGGCAGGCTGTGTCCTGGAGCACTAGAGCCTCACTGGGCCTCTTGTGCCCCCCTCACCGCCTTCCAGCTTGTTCTCTGTTGGACAGAGAATTCATTACCTTACCTCCTACCCTATAGCCTTGCTGGCCCAGTTTCTCCTGGCTTGACAGTTTTTGTTTTGTTTTGTTTTGTTTTGTTTTCCCTGCTCCCCAGTCTGGTGGCCCACTGGCGGCAGCCACCTGGCAGGCCCGTGCCGCTAAGAGGCCGCTTTGGTGGCCAAGTGGCTTGCATTGTCGTTTCTCGTCAAAGGGACTGTGAAGGGCCGGCAGGTCGCTAGGACCTCTTGTGAGGAAAAGCCGGGTTAAAGGAGGAGGGGCCGGGGAGGATAAAGGCGCAGCACGTGCGCTCGGCCTCCTCAGGACCAACAGACAGAGCGGGCGGGGCCAGCCGGGAGTCAGGCCCCCCGGGCTTCACGCAGGGAGCCCAAATATTGGGAACAAAAGCGGGGAAAGAAGAGTGAGCGCAGGAGGGTGGGAGGGAGCAAGGGAGGGAGCGAGGAAGCAGAAATTAGGGGGTCTTAGATGAAAAAAAAGAAAGTAGCTTTAGGGGGAATGTGCCGTGGAGTGTGAAATTGCAGCCCATGGTGCTCCATATTGTACCAGAAGCTCTTCCAAAAAAAAAAAAAACACCATCCTCCAACGTGACCAGAGGGCTAGGAAGGGGGAGGGGCGGGGAGAGAAGCGGGAGGAGGAGGAGAAAGGGTCGGGCCGGAGCTGGTCAGGGCGAGCTGAAGTGGGGCCCCAGTGCATGAAGCGGCCGCTTGGGACCTGGTCCCAGAGAGGATGCGCCCCAGGGGCACCCCGGGACCCTGGGGGCCAGTGGGCCTTGGCTGTCCAAGACTTAGATTGTCAGTCGAACTTTTTTCTCTTTTCTTGTATTTTTTTTTTTTCTGGTGGTGGTGACTTCCAAAACTAAGAATAATTCTGAAAAGGAGCTTGGCTGTGGAGCTGATGCTCTGCTCCACCCTCCTCTCTTCCCTCCTCTGTTTTCGCTTTTCTTCCCTTTGGACTAGTTGTGTGTTTTTTTTTTTTCCCCCTTGGTACTAAACAGCTTTCCCCGCCTTGAACTTTAATGCATTTAATTTGGTCCGCACCGTGGGGAGCATTTCCTAGGGAGATACATTTAATTTCGGAATTTCTAATCCCCTCACTCAGAGCCCCAGCCCTGGCTCCCCTTGCCGCTCCCCGGGAGGTGGAAGGAGCGGAAGGAGGAAGGCTGGCCGACGTGTCCAGGAGGGGCATGACTGAGATGCTCCCTGGGCCCCCACCAAGCCCTCCCCTCAGAGGCAAGCCACCTTCCCCAACTGCTCCAGGTCAGGCATCCAGGCCCTGGGTCAGGGCCCTGCCTGCATTGGGTAGGCAGCCAAGCCTCAGCCTTTCTTCGCCAGGGCAGAAAGCACTGGGGCAGACTAGGGAATTCAGTCCAAGAAATTACATGGGAAACGTGAAAAGGAGCTGAAGGATTGTGCAGGGAGAGCATGCAATTAGGGGTTGCAGACAGGGTTTTGACCACTTGAGTTCAAGCACAGTCTGCCCAGAAATGCATCTGGGAGCTCTGGGTGCTAGTTGCTCTTGGCTTGGGGCGTCTTTGCCTGTGTATGCTGTGGGGGAGGAGAGAGAAGCTCAGTGGAGACCTTAGCCTCGGACACCTACACCCGGCAGAGCAAGCAGGAGACAGCCAGAGAGTCAGGCAGCCAGTGCTCATCAGTGAGGAAGGAGGCAGAGGCGGGGGCGCTAGGCGCCGGGTGAGCCTGGCAGGGAAGGGAGCGGAGAAGGTGAAGGAGCGGAGATCCACACGGAAGATTTATTGGGCAGATCAGATGCACAGAGGCGGCTAATGAAGCAAATCCCGAGATGGGTATCAGAGCAACTCCCCAAAAGTTTATTTGCCTTTAAATTTCCGCAGGGAGGCGGGCGCCTTGTTTGAAGTGTAAATGCCCCTAGGTTGGGGGGTGGAAGGGCCGCTTTGAAAACACCAGAGAGAAAAGGTTCATTTAGAGGCAGACGGGAAAAGCAACCAACCCTGACAGGTCGGAGCCCGGGTTGTGTTTGGGGTTGGGTTGTTTTCTTTCTCTTTCTTTTCCTCTTCTTTCCTTTTTTTCCTTTCTGGCTTTTTTTCCCCCCCTCCTCTACTGACTATAGAAGAAGAAAGGGAAGAACAGGAAAGAGAACATCAGAGGGAGAGACCAGCGCCTCTGGAGAGAAATCTGTGCCAGCCCTTCAGCCTGGAGCCCTGGGAGAAGGCCGGGGCTTGACTAAAAGGGTTTCTAATCATCATGGAATATTGCTCTTTGATTTTCTAGGTCCTTGAATGGGCTGGAGCCAAAAAGGAAGGTGCCAGGGGCTGGCTTGGTGGGAGGGTGGATGTCCAGCTGGCGTGGTACAGGGAAAAGTGTCTCAGGAGCAGGGTGGTGGGGTTCTGGAGTCCCAGGGACTACCTGGGAACTGGACTGTCAGGGAAGGGTCTTCACTTCTCAGGGGTCATGTCAAGTAGAGGTGTGTGAGCGCAACTTCCAGCACACTTTGTGTACCGTCTCCTTCTTTACAAGAGAAGAAAATCCCTCTTCGTTGGTATGTAAAAAAAGCCTGTTGTCTGCACCCAGGCTTCTTCATAGTCTGTGTAACCTAAGGATATGTCTGGCTGATTCTAGAAAAATCTGAGTCTCTGTGCAGACAGGGGTGCTGTCCACTGTCTAGTTTTTCCAAGAGTTCAGACTCCCTAAGACAACTTCCTAGACCAACATAAGGAGACCTGGGGCAAAGGGCTCCTTTAGTATTGAGCTCCTTCTCAGTAAAGAAGACCCTTCCTCCATGCAGGGGGGGCCCCCCTCATCTCAATTGTGACTTAATTACCTCCCTGAAAGAAGCCCGAGGCTGTACCAGCTAATATCACCCGAGAGCCCCTTACTCCCAGGCCCGAGAGCCATTCCCTTTAGGCTGCCGGGGACGGTTTTCCCTTCTCGCTCCCCACACCAAGTTAGTGCGTGTTCGTGGGGCTGTGAGGCCAAAGGAAACCCAGGAGCGCCATCTGCAGGTCTCGAGAGGAAGAGACTGACCTTCGGGGCTGGACCCTGCGTCTTTCATCTCCCGCCCGAGGGAGCCAGCTGGGCCGCGCAAGGGATGTGGGGCTGAGGGCTGGGAAGGAGGGGGCAGGTGGGGAGGGGACTTTTCCTTCCAGAAGTTACTCCGCAAGTGGATTAAACGAACTGGGCTCCGGAGGATCCAGGAAGGAGAGGAAATGCCAGGATCCCAGCAGATCCTACCTCCTAAAGAGTGGGGAGCTTGAAACCCTGTCGGTCTGAACCTGGCCCGAACCGGGCCGAGGATGAAGGGAGTTCTGAAAACCAACGTGCGAGAGGCCCTATAGGAGTTTCCTCCTACCTGAGTCGGAGCGGGGGGTGAGTGGGGGCCGCCGCCTTCGACCCCCAACCTAGCTGCAGCCTAGGTTCCGGACAGAGAGACAGCGGCGCGAGTCCGCGGCTCTTCTGCAGGCGCCGGGGTCAACAGGCAGGGGCCAGAGTTGCCTCGAGTACCGGCTGCAAGAGCGCATCGCGGGCTTCCCTGAGCCGCCCTTTCGCAGACCCAGGAAGCTGGGGGGGGGGGGGGGTGCGGAGCGAGCGAAGGAGGGAGAGAGTTAAAACATCAGCTGAAGTGCCAAGATGATTTATGAGAGGAGGGAAAATATTTCATAAAGATCTCCCGGATATTCTGTACTTAACCAGTTAGGAGACAAAGGGCTTCTCCTGCCTGGTGCTTGCGCGAGCTAACCTGAGCGAGCGAGCGAGCGAGGGAGCGAGTGCGGACGAGGGCTGCGGCGGCTGGGCCGGGTCGAGCGCGCAGCGCCTCCTGCGCTGGCTCTGGATCCGCCGAGCAGGCAGCGGGCGGCGCTCAGCCTCGTTCGCAGCCTCTTCTCCCCAGCCGGGGAGAGCGAGGCGAGCCTCGATCTCCCGCCTCCTCTGCCGCCAGCGACCGGTCTTTCTGCACTGTCTCCCCAAGCCCCCTCCCCGGCCACCTGAGGGTCCAGGAGCAAAGTCCCCGGGTTCTCGCACCGTCCGTTGGGTCCCACTGAGGCAGGTGGGTCCCCGCCGGAGGTCTCCAGCTCGCTTCTACACCGAGCGTTCTGGACTGTCCAGACCCTTTTAGGCAAGGGGACGAGGGAAGCCTTGCACGCAGCCGCGCGTGGGACGGGAGAGGACAAATTGCCGGACACTTTGCCCCGGAATGAGAATTGGGGGTGTGTGGGTGGGGAGGTACCTCAGGAGGGACAGGCGAAAGGGAAGGACCAGAGAGAGGAAGGAAGAACCAGGAGGAACGGAAGGGAACTCAGCTGAGAGTAGCGGGGGGAACAGGACTACGGATGCGGACCGAGCTGGGGGCTCCGTGGCTCATGCGGGCACTGGCCGGTGGATGGCAGGGCTGGGTGAGTTGGGACTTCGAGCCGGATTCGGAGCGTGGCGCGCTCTGCGGTCCTCTGTCGTTGCCTGAATATTCATTAGACTGGCCCTTCTTTATCCTTATCTAACGTTTATCTTATCGGCGAGTTTCGTTTCTCAGTGTAGTTTTAATCCCAGGCTCCCCTTCCCCCTCCCCCTGGCCCACTCCCCTCCCTCCCTCTTCCTTCGCCCGCTGCTCGCTCCCTCCCTCCCGTTTCCCCCTCCCCTGCCCTCCCCTCGCCGGCACCGGAGTGACAGGCGCGGGGCCCTCCTCGCCGAAGCTCCGGGCTCCGGCGCTGGCGAATCACAGAGTGGTGGAATCTATTGCCTTTGTCTGACAAGTCATCCATCTCCCAGCGCTGGGAGGGGGAGGGGGTCTGGAGGGGGCTTTGCAGCTTTTAGAGAGAGACACACCGGGAGCCCAGGCTCCAGTCTGCGGCCGAGTCTTCTCGCAAACGCAACCCACCTGGGGCCAGTCCAGTGCTGCCGGCGTTGTTCGGCTCCCTCCCTCCCTCCCGGCCCTTCGGCCGCGGCGGCGCGCGCCAGCCTTTTCCGGGGGCGGGGGCCCGGCTCGCGCTCTCCCCTTCCGAAGGCGCCGGCTCGGACATCCCGAGGATTGCTACTTCTTTGCCAACTTCTTCAACTCACCGGCACTTGGAGCGGCCCGGCTCCCCGCCTGGCGCCCTCGGGCCGCCCCTTCTCCTGGCCCACTCCCGACTGCCGCCTCTGGATGACCGGGTTCCAGGGGAGCTGAGCGAGCCGTCTCCCCGCCCAGCCTCAGCCCTGGCCGCAGCTGCCGCGCGCGCCATGCGCCCCCAGGTCCCCCCGGTTCGACCTGCCGCCCCGGGGCCGTTCTGCTGACCGCCCAGCCCCGCGCCCCGACGGTGGGAAGTTGCGGCCGCTGCGGTTGCGAGCTCCGATCGGCCCGGGAGGAGTCCCCGCGGGGAGCGCAGCGCCCCCCGCTCTCGAGCGCCGGGTCGCAGACGGGCGCCCACTCACCCTCCCTCCCCCACCCCGTCCCTCCCTTTTCTCCTCAAGTCCTGAAGTTGAGTTTGAGAGGCGACACGGCGGCGGCGGCCGCGCTGCTCCCGCTCCTCTGCCTCCCCATGGATATGCACTGCAAAGCAGACCCCTTCTCCGCGATGCACCGTGAGTACCGGCGCCCGGCTCCTGTCCCAGCACGGGGCTCCCCGTCCCACCCTAGCCTTTCCCGTCCTGTCCTGTCCTGTACTGTCCTGAGGCGGCTCTGGCCTCTTATGCTCAGGTCCCATCTTGGAGGCCACCCTGGCTTCTCCTGGTCCCCCCTTTTCGTTCTTCCTCTTTCTCCCATTTCTCGATCTAAAGACCCTTCTCTTCCTTCTGCCTTATGTCTCTCATATTTATCCTACTACCTGCCTTCCTACCTCCCGGGTGCCCATCCTTTCTTCCTTACTTCCACCTGCTTCTTCTTAAATAGTGGATCCACAGCCCCTGACCCTGGCTCCAGCCACCGTTCCCCTGGCCACCCTCTTGCCTGGGGCTGGGAGACTAATGGGCAGGCAGTTTTTAGGGTTTTGTGTTATGCTTACTTTGTTTTCTCTCTGTTTGGCTCCCCATCCTTCCTCCTCTCATCTGTACCTTTCTCGAACTTAGAGTGTGGCTGTCCAGGAGAAGACTCCCCGCACAGGCAGTCTCAGTGTCAGGACAATCAGGCAGAAGAGCGTGGGGGTGGGGTGCCCCCTTCTGACCCTCAGCTCCCAGCTTCTCCTGGCCCTACCAGCCCAGGCAAGGCTTCATGTGGGCTGGTTTGAAATACTTCCTTCCTCTTCTTTTCTTGGCTGCCGTCCATCCTACTTCCCCTCTGGTGTCCCTGGAGTTGGGAGTCTGAGATTGGCCAGACATGGTGGTCATCTTTCTCTGCCTTTCCTGGGGAGATGCTCTAAAAACAAAGAGGGGTTCCAAGGAGAAATCGAAGTCAGCGAGATATCACATAGAAAAGCCTTCCAAGCAGTCCCAAAGCTTTGCTCTGCTTCTAGTTCTGAAGGCTCCTTGCCAGTCTCCCACTCCCTGGTAAGGATGATCCAACCAGTAACCTGGCCAGGAGATCAGAAAAGAGGGAGAAAAGGAGGTGGGAAGAACAAAAGGAAGGCAAATACCAAAGCTGGGGAGAAAGAAAAGAGAAACCAAAACCAGGGCTAAGAAAGAGCAAGAAAACAGAAAAAAAAATGTTACAGTAAAAAAGAGAAGGGGAGAAAATAAATTTAAAATAGGAAAGGAGGACTATTTAAATTAAATTTGAATTTATCTAATTCTTGTCCTATGTCTTTAGCTTGGAAACAATTCAGAGATTTTTTTTTTTGCAGGCTTTTTTCCCCCCAAAAGGTAAATAGATTCTAAATAGAAAACTTCTCTGTAGATTAATAAACAAGGATGATTTGTAACTTTTCACAAGGAAACTTTTTAGAGCTGGCTTGGATCTGTGCTTTGGACAAGAGAGCCCAGGAGGGAGGGAGAGCTGCATTTTTCTCTAAGCATTTATTTAGCATATATATGTATATATATGCTTTTAAAAGTACTCCTGGGATAAAATATATTTCCCTAAATAATTTCCAAGCATACACAGGAAATCCGAGCCAGAGACCTCCGGCTACCGCCGGTTTGTGCCAGCCGAGCCTGAAATCCTGTCTCCTTTTCGGAGGGAGTGGAACCGGGTACCACACCGTCTTCGCCCAGCCAGCCGGCCTCCTGGCCCTGCTGCCTCTGCTCTTTCTCTCCTCTCTCGCCGATTCCGCGTGGGATCTGCCGAGTCCTGGCCGCCCACTGGGTACCACTTTGAAGCCCAAGGCGAGCCGAAGGTGGTCGAAGGAAGGGAGAGACCGCGGCGCGGGCTAGCCGGCCAGCAGCGGCAGCCGGAGTCGGCGCCGGCGGCGGCGGTGGCGCAGTCTAGGCCCGACTCAGCACCGGCCCTCGGCCCCAGCCCTGGACTCCCGCGGTACCCCCTTTCTTTCCCCACCCCTTAGATTGGGGTCGAGGGGCCGGGCCCGGAGCCCGGGGAGGCTGAATTATTCATCTTTAATCTGCCCGCAGCTGCCGCCTTTTCATACCGGTAACGCGAGTTCTCCCGGGGCCTAAATTATTGATGGTCGGCTTTGGAGGGAGGGGAGGGGTGAGGAGTGGGGCTAGACGTAGGGAACCTAGCATGGGTGAGGGGTAGGATAAGAGGCTTCGGCCTCCCCCAGCCTGGAGATCAGAGGCCTCTCCCTAGAGGTTTAGCCGGCCCCTATTCTCGGTCCCCCCAGAAGGGGACGGGAGAGCAGCAAGCTGGGTGCAGGTGTCCCCGCTTTCTCCGAAAGTCTCCAGAGGCTAGCAGGACAGGGCTGCAGGTTGTTGGTCCGGTCAGGTTGGACTCTGCCGCTAGAACTCTGTGCTTGGATTGCTCAGTAACTGCGACTGCGTGTTGATGGCTCTGGGTGCAGGATTTCTAGACTGCTGTGAGTCAGGGAGAATGGGGCACCAGGCAGCACCTTCAGGCCTGGCATCCGGCGACCACTACGGCTCCGAGGTTGGGCGCCTGCAGCAGGAGTCAGGTTGGAGACCCAGCACCCTCCTCTTGCCCAGGAGAGCAAACGCCCTTGCTGTCCCCTTTCCTGAGTGGCAGCGGAGGTCTAAAAGGTCAGAGGAACGTGATCTGGCTGAGGCTGGCTGCACAGGGTGCCCTGTGAACCTTGAGCCCACCTAGGCAACCTGTACCATGTGTCCTGGGCGAGGCGGTGGGTCCCCAGCCTGGCGCAGTGGGGCAGGCGAATGAACCCAAGCAGTCTGCATTCTGTGGTTGCTAGCGGGCACCTCACCGCTCTCCACTGCATCCCTGTCACCGAGCGCAGCAGACTCTGGGCCCCTGCCTCTTCAGCCTAGCCCCTTCCCTCCTTCAGTTGGCTTTCTTTGAACTTTAAACACTAGGCGGGGTGGGGGGGAAGTATGGCTCCCCAAATACCTAAAGATAGAAAACATAAAGGAAAGAAAAACTCCCTGTTCCCCCCCTCCCAAAAAAATCACAATAAAAACACGGGGAAAGATGTAGGAAGACTCCAATTCCAAATAAATACAAGGAAAGAGGTAGGGAGCAGAGGGGAGAATGTCAGGGACTTAGCTCCTCTCCTACCCAACACCCCAGAATCATCCACTTCCAAGCACGCTCCGACAACTCCCTCTCGCCTGCGGCTCAGGCGGGATTGCGCACCGTCCTCCGCCGGCCCTCTCTTGGCTACATTCTTTCCTGCCGGTATTAATTCCCACTTGGCTCTTTTTCTCCCCTTCTTCCCCCTTTACCCCCTCTCGCCCCGCTGCCCATCCCTTCCTCATTTTCTCCCTGGCGTCGTACAGGTTTTCGAGTCGCGCGTCCTTTCCCAGCCCTCCGCCCAGCCTCTGCACTTCCGCGTCTCTACGGCCCCGCGGCTCCCTGTCCCTAATCCCCTGCGTTGTGGTCGGCCTCCGCCGTTCGCCCGCGAGCCCAGGAACATGCCCTTCCGCCCTGCCTGCTCCCTTCTCCCATCCTGGGCCGCGCGCGGACCCTGACTAATGGCCGGTCCCTGCTGTGTGTGGGGTGTTGTGTCTTTTTCTTGTCTCTCCCCAGCAGGGCACGGGGGTGTGAACCAGCTCGGGGGGGTGTTTGTGAACGGCAGGCCCCTGCCCGACGTGGTGAGGCAGCGCATCGTGGAGCTGGCCCACCAGGGCGTGCGGCCCTGCGACATCTCCCGGCAGCTGCGGGTCAGCCACGGCTGTGTCAGCAAAATCCTGGGCAGGTGAGGGTCGCGGAGCCGCCCCTGAGAGATGCCCCCGTCTCCTTCGCGGGCTGGACGGCCCTGGGTCTCCAGCCGAGGGCTTGGCTAAAAGTGTAGGTCGCTAGCGGGCGTGGGCGATCCCTGACTGCGGCTATCTGGAGAGCGGCTCCTTTTGGCAAGGGCACGCAGGTGGTGACTGCGGCCCCAGAAGCGCCGTCCAGCGCACTTGCTAGGCTCCAGATTCCTCCCTGGGAGAGAGCCGGATTCCTGTCTTCAGAAACGGAAGGACAGCTCTTCTCTTTGGAAGGGAGGGTTGGAGGAATAGGGTGAAGGTAAAGATGGGTGCCCCGAGAAAAGAATCAGCTTGAGAGGTGCAAGGTTAGTCCTGGTTCCCATAGGGGCCCTGTGCTCAGCGGGAATGGGCGGGAGGCCTCCAAGTGCTGTTCCTCCCGCTCTTCTCAAATGAAAGGCCAGGCTTCCCTGTTCGCCTATTGCAGCTGTTGTGTGTGCAGCCTTTGGTACGACCACCTTCTGGGAGAGAGCGTCCCTGTTGTCCCTGCCCTCATCCTCCGACGTATCCCTGCCTTAGCCGAGTGGCTTTGGAAGCCCACTCAGACATGCTAGGTCTTTTCCCTCCGCACCACTGCCTCCAGCGGGAGAGTGGCTTAGCGGCTCCAGAGCCTGCAGCCTCACTCTCTGCCACCGCCTGCTTCTCACTGACCCTGCTGCCTTTCCCCGCGCAGGTACTACGAGACCGGCAGCATCAAACCCGGAGTGATCGGCGGCTCCAAGCCAAAAGTGGCAACACCCAAAGTTGTAGACAAGATTGCTGAATACAAGCGACAGAACCCAACTATGTTTGCCTGGGAGATCCGGGACCGGCTTCTGGCGGAGGGCATCTGTGACAACGACACGGTGCCCAGCGTCTCTTCCATCAACAGGTGAGTAAGCCACGCTGGGCTGCAGGGCGGGGCTCCAGCTCCCAGCTCCCGCGCACCAGAGTTTCTCCCAGCTCCAGCTCCGTTCTTTCTCCAGCCTCCGCCTGCCCTTGCTCCTAGGCTCCCAGGTCCTTTGGGCAGGGAGAGGGGACCTGGGAGGCAGAGAGACAGACAGACAGACAGGGCTGTCTCCAGCTCAGGACTGGGTATTTCCTGCCAGGCTTCTCCCGCTGGCGTCCTAGAAATGAATCCAAGTGTTTGTGGTAATTAAGACTCCAAGATTACGCGCCTCGGTATCTAGAGACAATCACAGCCCACAGCTGAAGCCTTTAAAATGACCAGTGTCCTATTCATCACCTCTAAACAGACTTTCCTTTCTAAAGGCATGCTCCCTTCCCCAGGGGCAGCCACCTGTCCTGGCTCCCCGCCTCCCCCCACCCATCATCTCTGCTGACTCCTATAAAGGTGGCCTTCCTGGGAGCCCAGGCCTTGCTAGCCAGTTCCACACAAATTTCTGGCCTATTAGCACCAGTATCCAGGCCTGTAGAGCAAACATCAACGACCAGCAAACTGCTGGCAGGGAGCAGAGAAGCTAGACAAGGAGTGGGATGCCAAGTCAGGAGGGAGAACTCTGGACCCTGAAGCTGAACCTCAGGAGATGCCTCCAACCACCTAGCGTACCTGTGTCCAGGCCTGAGGCTGCACTGATGACAGGTTCAGGCACAGGGTGACAACTCAGGCTGGAGTCAGCTCGACATATAGTAGCACAAGTTAGTCTCCCAATCTTCGAGCCACTCCAGTGTGCTCTCCAAGATACATGCACACTCCACATATGTACCACCCCACCCAGGCCAGCGTATACATGTGGCAGGTATAGCACATAACAGGAGCACTTGGAGATGGGGACCCAGGATGGCTTTCCCATCACAGAACTGCGCAACCTGACATCAGCAGAGACCCTGTGCAAATTCCAGACAGCCTTGGCCAGCTTTTCAACCCCGGCCCCTTGCATTTTAAGGCAAATCCCCAAATGAGAAGAAGACTGAGGGTTTCATACCCGTGTTTTTCTTTACACTCTTCATAGGCTCATTATCAGAGCAACTAATAATTCAGCTGGTGCCTTTTTCTGAAACTGGCATCACGTATCAAGGTTCTTTTTTTTTTTAATATTTTGCAAATGGTATGGAATTATCCCAAATCATCCTGAAAACAGCAGGTAAAATTAGCTGGTAGAATGTACCTTGGCTAAAGAAGATTCCCTCTGCCACACTCGTGCTGTAACGTACTGCGAGGCGACCCCAGAAATTATCCCACTGTGTGCCATCTGTATTAAAATGGTTATTCAGTTATGAACAGGGTAACATAATACTGATCAGCTAATTATACACCCTCCGAAAACCCTCCAGCTCCCTGGGCCTGGCTCAGCTAGGTATTGAGAGCATAGCGGTTTGACATTCAGACACTTTCCAAAGGAGCTGGAGAAAGACTGGGCCCTCCCCCCCTCCCCCACACACACAACCTGCATTGGGAGAGGAATGAGTCCCTGGGCCTGGCTCAGCTAGGTATTGAGAGCATAGCGGTTTGACATTCAGACACTTTCCAAAGGAGCTGGAGAAAGACTGGGCCCTCCCCCCACACACACACACAACCTGCATTGGGAGAGGAATGAGTCTTTTGCATTTAAAAGCCAGTGGAGGAGGCTGGGGAAGCTCTGGGGCTGGGGCAGGAGCGGGAAGGGTACAAAGCAATGTCTCCTCTCAACCTCTAGGCTGGCTACTGGTCTAGGGAGTGGGTTTGAACTGGGGTCTTGGGAAGAGAGAAGCCCTGCTGAGGAGCAGTGTTGATGGGACTGGGTGCTGGTATTCTGAAGCAATCTTGTTGCGATAGGATTTGCAAGCCTTTGAAGGAGCCCAAGATATGTTTGGTTAAAGCAATGTGCTTCGCTCTGGGGGCGTGGAAGATTGGGGCAGTCAGTGCAGGTGTGGTGGCAGCACCCCTTGCCTAGCACCCTTTCTTCCCCCCTCTCCCCACTATATACCCCTCACTGGCTAAGATGTTTTGGGAAGCTGGCTTATGCAAAAGTTTGAGAATGCTCTCATCCTGAAAAGCCACGGAGAGCAGGGGATGGATGACCCCAGGCCCAAGCTCCAGAGGCCTTGAGGTGCACTCACCAGAACTGGGAGAAAGTAGAAGAGTGAGCTGCTAGTGGGATGAGAGTGGGAGAATGACCTCGGTTTAACAGCTCTGACAGCAGCAGGATTTGCTCAACACAGAGCGTGATCCCCCGAGGGACACAGAGGCTACCTTTGGGTGTGGAACTATAGCCATCTGTGGGCAGGTGTTGCCGGAGATGGCCAGGGTGTGGGAAGAAAACGGGGAAGCTGCTGGCAGCATGGGCAGCCAGCCCTGGGTCTGCAGTGAGGCTTCCTGGCTGGCTTTGTCAACAAGGCTTGGTCAGAGTTTTCTTGACTTTGCATTGTGATTCATATGTGGGAAAGAATTCTGGGGGCTTCCTGGTATGCTGCTGAATTGGGTCTGGGGGGATGCATCTGGGCCTGATGCCCTTAGCATTATGCCTCCAGATGCTTTGGTCTGAAGGGGAAGGTTTGTCTGAGATGCATTGCTTCACCCTAAAGGCTGCTAAAAGTGGGATTTCTGCTGGTACTGCTGATGCCAGGAACTTTGTGAATTCTCACTCCTTGTAGGAAGAACCTGGAGATGTTCTTCTGTGTCGAAAGTATGGTGTGTTGGGGACTGGGTGGTTCTCGAGTTTAGACCTTTACTGTGGGTGAGGTGCCGCTTGTGTTGGGCACTTTATAATACTCACAATCAAGGATGTGTCTGTACTGGCTGTTGGCAAGAAAGGAAGTCCACACGTGCTTATCCACCTGAGCCAAATCGCAAGGGTTTTCATCTTCTCCTCCCCCAAACAGATGCTGTCGCCGCACTTGAAATATGCTATTATGGTTATAAACTGAATTGCTTTTCCTGCTTTAAAAATGGTTTTGGCTATTTCTGATCCTGTCGTGATAAAGGCTTGGACATCCAACTCCCCTTCTCCATTGGCAAATCCTCATAGCAGTACCTCTCTGAGCCAATGGAGTAGGTAAGGGAGGCCTCCCAATCTCACCCTCACTCCCAGAAACCACCATCAAAAATCCGGAGGCTGGACTGGATTGTTTAGCATGCGGAATTTATCTGAATGGCTCTCAACTTTGGGTTACTGGTCGTTGAGTGTGGAGTTGCCAGCTCTTCAGCTTGTGCTTAAACACTGCTGCTGTGTGTGTGTGGGGTAGGGGGTGTGTTTATAAACAGGTGACTTGAGACTGAAAGCTCATGTGGGAAATGGCCTAGAGTGGGGAGGAGATGGAGGGGGACCCACCCTGCTAACAGTCACCTGCCTAGTTACGTCGCTGAGCAATTGGCTAGGCAGGAAGGATTTTCCTGATTATATGCCAACGTCTTCAGGTTTGGCTGTTGCTCTGGGAAGGGAATATAGCTCCTTTGAAGGCACAGGTGCAGACTCTAGCGAGAGTCAAGTGTTCCTGAAGATCCCCTGAGGGTACTGTCTTGGACTGAGCTGACAAGGAGGCCATCCATCTTTTAGCTTTCTCAGCCGACACTATACTGTGTGGGACCAGGGCACTCCCAGCTCCTAGATCTTTCAAGTGAACCCTCCCAGAGTTAATTTCCCACCAATCACCTGCTACCCACACCCTTCCTTAGCCTATTTGGATTATAAGTGAGCATATGTACTCTCCTAGCGGTGGCAACACTGGCTTCAAGAAGGCACCAGCCCCAGGGCTGTTAAACAGTTCCATCTTGTGTTATCTGCAAGTCTTCGTCAGAATCTGGCACTGGGGTGACAGGTGGTCTAGCTGTTCATTCAGAGGTCTTTCCAAAGAAGCTGGGAGCCACTCATCCCAGCCAAGGGAATGCTGAAGACACATTCGGGGCTGGGGTCTGTGTCTCTTTCTGAGACTCAGGTTCTAGAACATAGCATATTTGACTCTTGGACAGACCTGGTTTGGCACAAAGCTGGACCAGAGAGGCTGCGTTGCCCACCACATTTCTGTACCCTTGCACTTGTTTGGTGGTCAGGTCTGTTGGTCTTGTGGCCAAGAGCCAAGGCAAAGAAGAAGGCTTCTCCCCACAGAGGAAAGGGAAAAATAAGGATAAAGGACTTGCTTTGTGTGCCCCTTGGTTTTCTGGATCAGGCCACCTCTAGTGGACAGATGTGCCAGTTTCTGTCGGAAGACCCTTGCCTACCTGTCCTTCCCTAGAGAATGTCTCCTGCTTCTAACGAGGCTTCCCCTCATTAGAATAACACGTGAAATAGTCACGACTGCTGGCACTCTTATTTCTTTAAATGAGCTGGAGTTGTCCCCCTGAAAAGCCACCTTTGTTCACTTAGTTATTTTAGATGTCTTGGCCAGCAGTTGTATTGGTCTAACTGTTTCCCTGTGGGCAGGCTTCGAGTGGGAAGTCAGGCCACAAGATGGCTTTCAGGTGAGAGTGATGGCTGGTTGCCCTGAGTTCTTACCTCCACTGGCAACTCTAGGAAAGAGGAGGACAGGAGGGGTTGTCCATAACGAAAGCTCCAGGTGCATTTTGGAGGGTGATTCGAAGAGGAAACTAGAGGGGGGAACCCTAAATAAATAAAGTGTGTCCCAACTATTCCGAGAACTCAATAAAACAATCACACCAAATATGAAGAGGCATAAATCTTGTGTCTGCACAGGTAACCTACTCAATTGCTTTTATTATCGCTCAGGCTGCCTCCATTTATTACCGTCCACAGTCTGGGCAAAGGAGCTTGCGTGGAGGGTGGTCTCCAGTGCAATTCTACACCCCGAGAGGCAACAATCAGCCCATACAGCCAGGGATTTCGATGGGAGCTCGGAAGGGCCCATCTGTCTGCATGAAAACCAATCAATAACTCTGTAACCAGAGCCCTTGTCACAGGGAAATGGACAACACAACAGTTCAATACAGGGGCCACGGGGGGAATTAGCCAAGTGGAGATGGACCAGACAGGAGGAGCCCCTGGAGAAGGGAGACAGGGTGCCTAGTGAAGGGAATATTCGGGAGGGAGTGAGATGGAGCAATGGCTTTGTGTGCATATTGGAGGGAATTATTGTGCAAAGTAGACCCAGGGGACTGGAGGCACCGTTGGAAGCTGGGGCGCTAGGGAACAGTTGGGAAGTGGGCTTGTTCCAGTATGTGAGACAGTGTGGTTGTATATGTGATGGTGTGTTTGTGGACTAGAACGTTATGCTTGCATAGAAAGAATAGCTATAGTAGTAACTGATGTGGAAGATGAACCAACCTCCCTGCTCCCCACCCTCCCCAGCCTGCACTCTCTCCCTCTGAGTCCACAAAGGAGTGCCTTAAACCAGGGGCTTCATTTTCTGTCCCCAGCTCCCTAGATCTCCAACTCCAACTGCTCTGAAACTTCATCTCTTAAAGTTCAGGTCCGTTCTTAGCCCTTCCTTATTGCTACCTGGAGTTGAAGTTCTTTAAGAGGAAACTGTACACTGGAAAGAATTTCTCTCTCACTTCCTGTTCTTTAAAAGAATGTAGTATAGGGTGTGAGCCTGGCTGCCACTTCCCTGAATCCCTGCTGTTTCACCTCACCCCCCACTCCCTCCACTGGCCCTCCCTAGGTCAGATTCTCCAAGGGAGAGTTTCTTGCATTCATGCTGGGGAAACAGGTACAGGTGCAGCCATGTCGAGTACCACTCATCCAGCCACGCGGGTGAGCCTAGAGAAGAGAGAAGGGCCTCTGATAGATCTCGGGTGTGGGACAGTGTCTCACAACCAGTGCCCAGGAACAGGTAAAATATTGAATGGGCTTAAAATTAAATCACTGTGGGTTTATCTGTCTACCACTGAACTACTGGGTTGAAATGTTTTTCTCCCATTGAGCAGGTTGTTGAAATGTTTTTCTTCCCGTTGTTTCGGTGCTCTGAAGGTGCAGCTTGAATACATTCATGATGGTTTATGGGCAACAGAGGTTGCTATCTTCAGGGTGTGTGGATGTGTGTTTGTTTGTGCCTACTTGTGTCTGTTCCTTAGTGAATGGGCTCTGAGGTCAAGAGCAGAAAACAGAGGATGGCCCATGCAGTATGGCCTGGAGTCACAGACAGACTGGACACCCTGTCCCTGGGACCATCAGGCCAGTCGTTGAGGCGGTTATCGGGCCACTGGGCAACAGTAATAGGGCTGAGTTGAGAAGTCCTCATTCCATAATTTGGAAAAACTGGGACCAAGTTTTTCTTCCATCTTTATTTGTACTGTAGCACTCTCTTTAGCCCGCAATACGAGGGGCTTTGCTACAGTGACGCTCCTTTATGATAGAGAGCTTTGTGATCCGCTGTCCATTTTCACTTTGACACTTGAGTCCCAGTCCTGTCAGCAGAACTAGTTAAGGACCAATTGCAAAAGCAGCTAAGAAGATGCCCTTCCTGGTGCACCCCCTTGCTGCAGAGTTACAGTGCAGTGGCCCATCAAGGCACACCATGCCCCCAGCAGGAAGCATGGCAGCAGCACTGAGACACAGTCATGGGCATAGCTCCTAAGAGCCAGGCCTTAGTTACAGCCTCCAAATCCTGCCCCAGGAATCCAGGTGCCAGGGAAATAAGGAAGAACCTGAGGTAGGACAGGGCAGGGCCAGGGAGGGGAGGGCAGAAACAGAGCTGGGAACCAGAGAGGGCTTGGACACCAAACCCCGTGGGGCATGATGGCAGAGGCAGATGCTTGGGGTCTGGGTGCAGGGGAGCTATGGAGGGTGTGGAAAACCAGAGGAGGATGACCTGGGACAGGGGAAGAAGAAGCAAGGCCCTGTATATACCTGGGAGCTCTCTGCTAGGAGGATAAGGCATGTAGGAGGGAGATGGGCGAGGCTGCGGAGCCAGGCTCCTCTGTGGCTCATTCTCAACAACCATAAAAAGAACTGGACTCTTGTGGGTTTTGAGTGATAATATGATAAGAAGGTATTTAAGTTTTTCATGAGAGAGAAACAGAGTTATTGGCATTCTGAAGAGGCTGGGGTCTATTGTGGGGCTGTGTGGGAAGGAAAGCAGTGCCCTGAAGTCCAGACTGGTAAGAAACACGTTAGTGGAGATGCCGTATGGCTGCAAAGGGCATGAGGACAGGTGCCTCCAGGACCTCGCAAGGAAGGTCGGTGGGAGAGCCGAGGAGGCTGGGACAGAGGTGGTGAGAGCCACAGAATCAGGAGCTGGATTGCACAGGCCCAGCCTAGAGGCACTGAGATTTCGCTTTTAAAAACTCTGTGTTGGTCAAATAAAATACATCTCCGGGCCTGATTCAGTTCATGGGCCACTGGTTTGCAGCCCCTGGTCTGCGTAACTGGACATAACTTACCTCTCAGCTTCAGACCAGAGCTGTCATCTCGGGGCGGGTATCGGGGATGTGACATTTCCAGAGCCTCTGAGTCCTGGAGCCCCTGAGGAAGGGAACGAGTTCTAAGTCCTCATAGCTAGAGGAGGAGAGGGGGTGATGCACATGGAAAGGGAAGAACAAAAGTAAGAATGAGGAGGAAGAGTGAGGAAGGAGGTGATGAGGCTGAGAGGTGAAAGGCAGAGGCCTGGGACCTGGGTTTGCTGGGCTGGGCTTGCCTGGCCTGAACGTGTCAGAAGGTTGCAGGGAGCCAGAGCTCTGAGCGGCTGGTAGAGCAGGCTGCTGGGGTGGCCTCCAGGAGAGGCTTGGAAGGTTGTTAAGGAGAAAAGGGGAGGCCAGCCTGGGAGGAGAAAGGTGGCAGAGCAAAGGATGTGGTGTGGGAGCTAAAGTCTTAAAACCTGGAGCCCACGGTTGCCTGTACCAGGGAGCATACCGCAAGGCAGGCAGGCAGCGGCTGCGGGGCTGCTGCAGTGCGGTCACTCCAGCCTGGTCCCTGGCAGAAGAGATAGTGGGAGGGAAGCCAAGAGGAAGGAAGGGAGGGCTGGCTTCCTGGGTGTTCCAGCTTAGAGCCCCCTCCACTTGGGAGCCCTGGCCACTTGGCTCTGGACTCCTCTGCCTGCTTTCAGCCCGGCATGAACTCCCCTGCAGTGAACCCCTCCCGAAGCCATCCAGGAACAGAGGCAGCCAAAGGATGAGCTGGGTGGCTCCTGGCAGCAGGAGGAGAAGGGGCTGTGAGGCAGCAGGCTGCAAGGGGAGCTGTGCCCACTGTAGGCAGAGTCAGTTGGGGAAATGGAGAGGAGGACTCAGGAGACTGGAGGAGGGCAGAAGGGAGAGCGCAGGGGCCCCCGGGCATGAACACATGGGAGTGAGCACTAGGGCAGCTGCCCCTGGGCCTCATGTGCCCTCGTGGCCCCAGGGTCTCTGCTGGGTCGGTGAAGGAAGCCTAGGGTGACCAGGAGCCTGTGGGCAGCCCCCAGCCCGACAGGCCCCAGAGATGGTTATGGAAGAGGCCCTCATTCTGCCCTGTATCCCATGACCCTTCATCCTAATTCTAGAGGACAAGATGGTGCCCGCCTAGCGTGTGGTTCTGAGAGGGGTTGGTGCGTCTGTGTTGGGGGTCTCTGTGTGGCTCTGTTTTGGAAAGAGTGGGTGGGCTCATGGCATCTGGCCAAGTCTTGCATTCATGCCCTGGGAAGCTGTCTCAAAGAGCCTGGCATTACCAGGAGCTCTTAAAAGGCTTTAGCTGCCCATCTTGTCCAGTGGACAACGGCAGACTGGTTTGCCTTTCAGAGAGTTTCCAGCTGAAGGCATTTTTGGGTTCCAGGACAAAAGTCTCCGCCTTCACCAGGATGGCCTGCCTGTTTGGGTTGTTGTCTGAAAATCATGGGGTTGATGAGATGGTCAGCGTCGCAGTGGGTGGATGAGGGGCCCCCTATCGGGTGCACAGAGGGTCCCAACACAGTTTAGTCTGTGTGCAGGCACGTGTGCATTTGCTCTGTTGGAGGTGAGGGTGTGGAGCTGTGTGCGATGCGGGACTGGTGTGTGTGTGTGTGGCACACTACTGGCAATACTAGCAGCAGCTACTTGGTTCGTGTCTGCTGAGGTCCTCACAGGGAGTGTACATTTAGATAGGGACAAAGGTCAAGCTATTTATCTCCTTTTATCATCTGTGGAGTGGGTACCTCCCCTCCCTCCCCGCATCCCTCGTCCTCTCCTTTCTCTCTCTCTTCCTCAACATTACTCAGGTTAGCTGCTTTGAGTTAGGCGGCGAATCTCAGTAGACTCTAAGGGAAGAGTGAAGAGAATTTGATAAGATCAGGAAGGCCATCCTTCCTCTAGGGACCAAAAGAGGTTTCGTGTTCCGCACGCTCTGCTCTGCCTCTCTTGAGGAGCTGACACACCAGGACAGTCGCCTTCCTGTGGACTGTGACTGGGAGAGCCGGAGAAGAGGATGTATTCCTGGGCTTGAGACTGGGGCTGCCTTTCCTGCTCACCACGAGCCTGGGGAGGAAAGTCTAAGAGAGCCCAGGATGAGGGAGAAAAAGGGTAGAAGAGAGATGGCCGAGATGGAGAGAAGCGGGAGCCAAAGCCTGGCTTTTGACTGAGTATGTGTGTTGGGAAGGGAGTCGGGGGAGTGTCTTTTTTGGGGGGTGGGGGTGGGGGTAGAGACTCTCAGATCTTTTAGCCAGTCTTCTGGGCTGATCACTGAGCTCACTGCAGAGGGTACAGCCCTCCTAGAAACTGTGTTCATGCTCACCCTCCTGCCCTCTGCCCTCCCAATCCAGCACACGTATGCCTCTTTCCCTACCCTCATCTCCCTTTAACTTGGCTTTGAAGACAGTAATTCCTGACCCCAGGGAGACAGCTTGGAGGGCAGTGCAGACTCCTTAAGAGATGGCTTCCCAGGTTGGATACAAAAAAAAGTTGAGAGAAATTCATTTCATGGCCAGTGGCTGCTTAAAAAAGGCGATTCCAGCATACGAATGTGATAAATGTTAACTGAGCATTAATCGCATTAAAGAGCGCCCTATAAACTTTTCATTTCTAATTAAATTCGTCCAGTGATGCTGCCCAAGCGAGTACTCTGGGCCTTTGTTTATGTGGAAAATTAAAATGCAAATACAATGGAATTTATTTCTAGGAGTGGAGTGACGGGCTGGCCCCTCTGGCTACTGGTCTCCCGGCCTGTCAAGCCAGGTAACTGCTCCTTTGGAGGTTCTGTCACCCTTGGGACACATTCTGGTATGAAGGGAGAGGCCAGAGTTCAAGGTCAAATAGAGTTAGAAATAGAGGGGAAGGTGTGGAAAGAATTGAAAAGGAGAAAAAGACAATAGATAGTCCAGAAATAGAGAGAGAGGCACTGTCCCCATTTCCCACCTTCCCCCTCCAACACCCACCTCTAGGAGAAGGGACCCCAGGCGTTGCTTGTGAGTAATGTCCTGACAAGCCTTCCCTGCAGTTCAGCGAAGAAGGACGGATATGGGAGGGAGAGTTTGGAGAAGCAGCCTTGCCAGCAGATGTGGGCTTGCTCCTCAAAGAACCAAGTGGTCATCAGCAGACAAGGGCCCAGGGCTTGGATTTATCTCCAGCAGTTTGAGGGCCGGCTGCTGTCCACATAATGGTTCCACTGGGCTCTTCCTGCCAGTGCCAAGCGGCATTGACACAGGGCAGTGGAGCATAGAGGCTCTAACCGAGGACGCTGTGCATGCACGCCCGCACGCACGCAGCCTTCTCGAACGTAGGGAGAGCTGATCACTCATGAGAATAAACAAATGTCCCGTGCAGGGAGTCCTTTAGTGCCCTGATCCCTCTGATAAAAGTGGTAGCTGCAAATGCTATTGAATGGAACGACCTAAAGTTCCTATTTACCAAAACACAAATTAAGTCGAATAGAGAGAAAACCCGGGCAAGAAACATCATTTGGGTTTATCAGTAGAGACACTGAAAGATTGCTGTGCTGCACTATGGCTAAGGAAGTTGTAAATAGCATTAAAAAGTAGAGAGGGAAAGAAAATGGAGGTAGGAGAGATGATAAAAGGCAGAGTGCTAAATCACAGATGGGGACATGGACAAAGGCACAAACCAGATTTACGACAAGCTTTGTGTAAGTCGATGGCTTGGACTGACAGTGCGTAGACATACTATGTACACTGGCATGAGGTGTCCAGAGAGTGGCTGAGGCTGGGTTGGTATGAAGGTGGATTGACCACAACATGAGCTTTCTGTGCCGATGCTGGTCTAGGTCCATCAGCCCTGCCACACGGCATTCTGGTGGGGTAGGGTTAGGTAGACAGTGAAGGATACAGTCTTATGAGGTTTTGGAAGGTCTTTGAGCACATGAGTCTCTGGTGAGCTGGATCCACATTCTAACGGATCTCCAGGGCAGCAACCCATTCCCGGAACAGAGTCTGCTTGACTAGTTTCATCGAATGGCTGCTACTCCGGTCCTCTTTAGTCTGTTTTATTCTGGGTTATTTTTTCCCTCTTTAGTGTTCACTTATGTCTCTTAGAAATGCATGAGCACTGGCTGACAAACAGGTTAATGACTGTGGCAACCCCCAAACATCTGGAGGAAAACTCAAACCTTCAGTCAATCATCTATAAACATTGTCAATATGATGCCAAATATCTGGGGATTTAGAGATGTTGGCATGATTGATTGAATTTCTTAGTTTTTATCCAGACACAGCACCAACACCCATTTTCATTTCACTGGTGTTTCATTGCATTGGGAAACACAAATAGTCTAAGAAACAAAATGTTAGAAAGCATCTTTGATGTATTTCGGTCTCATATCTGGTTTGAAGGGAGTCTGGATTTGGCTTGAAAGTCAAGTGGCGAGCTGGTGGTCAGGAACATTTAATATCTGAGCAAGCATGGCTGCTGGACACTTTCCCCGGAAAATTGCTTGGGAGGGCAAATTACTTTGTCCAGACAAAGCTTAAGCTATTGATAGGCCTGGCTTCATAAGGGAGCCCACTGCACCATCTTAGGGGCATGTCAAGGTTCTTAAGATATGATCCATCCTTCACTTGTTCTTTCATTCATCCATTCCGAAAGTGTTTGCTAAGCAAAGACTTATGTGCCAGACATAAACATGTGCGGTACAGAAAACACAAGAAAGGGGGCTCTGGGAAGTGATTGCCAGAGTTTGAATCTAGCTTCCCTTGTTGTGTTGTTCAGTTGCTAAGTCTTATCCAACTCTTTGCAACCCCATGGACTCTAGTGTGCCAGGCTTCTTGTCCTTCACTATCTCCCAGAGCTTGCTCAAACTCATGTCCATTGTGTTGATGATCTAGCTTCCCTATGCCTTGGCTCTGTGGTTGTGGGAATGTCCTCTCTGGACCTCAGTTTCCTTACTCTGATCTAATATGGAAAGTAATCATGTAGCTATAGCACTGTCATAGGTTGTTGTGAAGGTTGAATGCATTGTTCCACATAAACCTGCTTAGAATTGCGCCTGGCAGACACCAAGTACTCCATAAATGTTAGTTATTATTACAGCAACAGTAATCATCAAGTTACGTGTCTGTCAGTGTACATGAGTTCTGGCTTGTGCATGCATAAACACCGAAATCTTTGAAATAAAAAAGCTTGAGGAGCCAAAAGGATATTCCGTGAACAGAATTGTGTATCATGAATGCCAGCGAGAATTATGGTTCACTGCAAGCCCAGCTGGATTTAAGAAGGGGACCTGCTCTGTGTACTTCCAGAAAAATAGAAACCCTTATGACTGTTATCTGACCATTGAACAGAATTAGTCAGATAATTTCCCCCTTCATCCACTTAGTTTGAGAGCCCAGCCTGTGTGTGTGTGTGCATGTGTACTTAGTGACTGCACACTCCTCTGGAACGAGCCTACGATTGCTCGAGGAGCTGAAGGTTGGCATTTTCTGGGTTTCATGGCATTTTCATGGGTTGTGGTGCTTTGCATTTTGTAGTTTTTTTTAAAAGACAAAATGAAATGGTTATGGGGGAAAAATCCTTATTTGATGGGTTTGAAGGGTTCCTCCGATTCTTAAATGTCATAGAGGGGAGAGGACAGGGAGATAAATAGAAGGAGGAGGAGAAAAGAGGAGAGAAAATGAAGATAAGGTAAAGGATGAAGAAAGAGGAGAGGAAGAACTGAGCAAACATCTGACAAATTCAAACCAAATCTATCTCCTGTGGCCCTGCATACCTGGATATTCCAGGGAAGCATGGGAGGTTGATAATTATTGCAGTTATTCCACCACTAAGGGGTAAAATAATTCTTAAAAATCAGGAGAAAAAAAATCACTTTGGGCTTAAATTCCTCAGTGTAATGGCTCAAAGTAACTGGACTCTGTGACTTCTCCTACTTAATCTGTGCCCACGAGCAAAAATGAAAACTGACATTTCCTAAAGTCATGATATAGTCTGGCTTGCTATCTTTATGGGAAAGCCTGTGGAATAAGTCTGAGGCCCCAAGTTCTCCCTGCCCCTTGGGCCTAGTTAGGTAAACAAGTCCAGCTCAATGGACTTCTGTAAAATCCATACCAAATGCGTTAATATTCACTCATCTGATTCTTTTCTTATCTCTTCCTTAGTTCCCAATTTAGTGCCTAGATTCCATTATTCTTCACTGACACCTATTAGCTGTTAGTCCTGATTTTTAAAATTAGAAAGTAAATATTTTTAATGAGTTAATAATATTTTAACATGTAAATATTTTTAATCTTGAAAGAGCTCAATCATCCTGAAAATTTTTTTTACAATTACAAATGTATAAGGGCTACCGTCTTTCTTTCTACCTATTCATCACCTGGGTACAGCCCTCAGTATGGAGATGGGGAGTGGTGAGCTCTTATCAACCCCCAACCCCTGCCACTCTCTGCAAGGACAGAAAGCCAAGTGCCTTCACACTGCAATTTTTGCACTTCTCTGCTTAAATCACACACACACACACACACACACACACACACACACACACCTTGACTTATCTTGGATTTCATTCACATTAACATATGTGGTTATACACATGATTAGGACAATCTTATGGCCACTTTACTTGGTAAGTCCTATGTTCTCAATAATAATAGCTAACAAGTGCTTACTACAGTAGGAACTGTTATAAGCATGTTGCATATATTAACTTATTTAAACCTCATAAACAACCCCATAGGGGCTTTCCTGGTGGCTCAGGATGTAAAGAATCTGCCTGCAATGCAGGAGACCCAGGTTCAATTCCTGGGTTGGGAAGACCCCCTGGAGAAGGGAAGGGCAACCCACTGCAGTATTCTTGCCTGGAGAATCCCATGGACAGAAGAGCCTAGTGGGCTACAGTCCATGAAGTTGCAAATAGTTGGACACAGCTGAGCAACTAACGCTTTCACTTTCAAACAACCCCATAGGGCTTTATAGGATTGTCTATAGATAATGTAACTGGAGTCCAGAGAAGCTGAGTAACTAATTCAGGTTACATGCTAAATACCACAACTAGGATTTGAACTCCTACAATACTGGCTCTGAAACCTATGTGCTTTTTCACTACCCCATACTTCGTATCAGCTTTGGATCAAAGGAAGTACAGGCATTCCTTGGGCAGCTCTGTATATTTTGCAGTCTCATGCCCAGGGATGTATTTATACTTCTACTTACAAGCTCAGAACAAAGGCTCTGCACCTAATAGAAAGTCATGCCTAGTATGAGTTTCTGTATTCTTCCCTGGTGTGTGTGTGTGTCCCTGTAAATGTAAGCCACGGCTGAGCCACATCATCTGGGGATGCTGGGAAGGAAGAAGATGCTTATGGCCAGAGTCACAGAGTGGAGTGGACCGGGAGTTCTCCGAACTAGAGTTCGTGTTGTTATTCCCATCGGGATTGGGGAGTTTAGTCCCATCCATCCTCCTCTAGTTCTACCAGGGATCTAAATTTTAGACAGGCATAGGGTTTGGCCCTGAGGTTTAACTCTCCAAATTAGACAGATACAGGGAAGATGGCACCAGAACCTGTGTCACCATGGTAAGATCATATCTGTTTCACTGAGCAGAGAGAGCATGCTTCCAAGAATAATAGAAGTGTAGAAATGGTCATCAAGAAGAGACTTGTCCTGCGTCTCTAGAATCCTCCTTCTGGAAAGGAGCAGGGCAGATGACCAAGCCAGAGTGAACTAAAAAAGCTAAAGGATAGGTCTTCTCACCCACAGCTCCACCAAGAAAGTAATTACCGAATCATACACCACCACCCAGATCCAACATTGTTACTCAACCCACATCACCTAAGGTGACACCCATTAGCCTAAGCCCTGAGACATACATTATGAAAGAGAAAGATGCTGATACGATCAACAAATGCGATAACTCAAAGCAGAAATACAGACATTGCCACCAAACAATAATCAAATTCCTCCAACTCAGTGTTACACAAAGTGCAGTCACCTTAATACAATAACACAAAACATCCAGTAACAAACCTTAAGCCAACTGCCAGAATGTGTCAGCAATACATGGTAACACACACAATTCAAGCACTCCATCCCACCGGCACGCCCGCGCACAAAGGCTGCAATCCTGTGGCCACCTGAGTGATAGTAAACACTGGTCGGGCACACACAGAGATGGAGCCAGCAGTGCAACACCCAGCCCTCCTGCACACCCAGCAGAGATCATCACCACCGCCTCCCCAGACCCGGCGTGCTCAGTCCCCAGCACAGTGCAGCCTGCCAGACAGCAGCTGCGCCCTCCCATCTCTCCAGCAGGTGAATGTGTCCAGACCATCACCTCCAATAAAGCCTCTGGGCTCTCGTTGCTAGTAAGAGAGTAAACTGTCCCCTGAGCCTGCTTCCCGAGACAGGACAAATCAGCGGTCTACTGGTTGGGGTTTAATAAGACTTGGCCGTTACTGAAAATGACAGAGCTCCAGGGATGGAGGGCAAGCGAGGTGGCTTGGAAGGGGGCTCTCCAGGCTGGGTGCGGGAATTCCCCTTCCTCCACCAAGCCCTGCCTCCTGTGGCCATTCCAGAGCCGAAGCCCTCTTGCTGGGTGTTCACTGAGTATCGATTCAGTCTGCAAGCAATTTTAATATTTCTTCAGGGACTTTCCAGCAACAGCACAAGTCATTAATTCACCCTCCCAAATTGCTTATTCAATAGCAGGAACATGGCTCCTGAATAAAGTCCCAGAATTTATGTGACTTGCACGAGTCAGGAGGTCAAACAACTGTTATGGAGCGAAGTTAAAAATCCAAATAAAATATTGACACTTTTTTGGGGAGGGGGAGAGGGAAGTAAAGGTATTTAAAATAGGTTTTTGTTGTAATGCCCCCAGGATAAAGAATGGAAGGAGACTGAAGACAAGTAGGAGTTTATAAAATCAATGGAATTTATTGCACATCTACTTGGCATTTAATAATTCTCTCATTTCCACAGTCCCCCACCCCCACCCCATCCTGGCCATAGACAGAAAGATACACAGGTATACAAATGCGCATTTATGCACATCAATATCGGTGCACAGACCAATATAAAAACGCAGTTGCGATGTGAGCATCTGAAACACCTTGGGAAGAGAACAGTGATATGTGTGGAGTCATGTATGACTGTGGCTTACAGATCTGACAGAAAGGCATAACTGGTCAGAATTCATGAGGGGAGTTTTGATAAATATATCCAGTATTATAAATCTTGGATCAATGCATTAGAGCGGACATGAATATAAAGATACAGTAATCATAGAAATAGTTTCTAGAAACTGACAAAACACATTTGTATTCAGCATCGCCACAGAATTGTGTACATGATTGGGAAAGTAGACAGATAAGAGATAGACAGATACAAAGAATTTAGAAAATCTATCCCTCCAACCTACCAATGTATTCATGTATAAAATACAGTGAAACCATAACCACTTAACCTGAAATTGAGGCTAACACAGGATGCTTATCAAACACAACCATGGCGCGTGCCCAGGAGAGGGTAGGTGTGTTTAGAGTTACAGCCACCTTCAGTTTCTGTTAATTGTCTACACATGCATTTGCTCAACTGTCCAGACCATGGATTTGAAAAGACTGAAGGAAAAAAATTTGCTTATGCCCAAACAGCTAATAAAAAGAAATATTAGTAATAGAAATTTCCAGAAGAGGTGATATGGTTCAGCCTATAGACATTGGAGTCACAGACCCAAAGTCTGGCTCCAGTGCTGTGAAGCACATGACCTTGGGCTAGGTGCTTAGCCCCTCTGTTGTCTCCTCAGGAAAATAGAAAACTTCTCCATCTGATAGAGTTATAGTTAGGATTTGGATAAGAAAATGCACGTGTTATACTGCTTGTCATAGAATGAGTATGAAATAAATGATACTTATTGCTTTTACTATTTTTATATGCAACTCTTCTATCCAGGCCCAGTTTCTCATAGACTTTACCATATGTTCTTGATCTGACTGACTTATTCTACCTAGTGTTTAGCAACATGGGTTTTGGAGTCAGGGTCCCAAGTTCAAATATCCTGGCTCTGGTACTTAACAGCTGTGTGACCTTTAGCAAGTTACACAACCTCTCTGAGCCTCAGCTTCCATTTCTGCAGAACAGGATAATAGTCTTCATAAGGAGTTGCAAAAAACAAAGAATCCATTTACTTAGCAGAGTGCCTTGGCACATAGTGAACATATATTAGTTCACTATGTCCCTTAAGATTATGTTATTGTTATTTTTGATAGTAATAACATTCACTTGCTATTCAACAAGTAGTTTTTAAGTACTTATATCATGCCAAGCACTGTTGCTAAGTGCGGGAAATACAATGGTGAGAAAAATAGGCGTCACATGTGACCTTACAGAGCTCGGAGTCCAGAGGAGGACTCACTGTGGATTGAGTAAACAAAAGAACAGGTTTCAACTCCGTGCTGGACCCTACGTGGAAGAGGGGATGAGAGAGAAACAGGTTGGGAAACCAGAGCAGAGCCAGATTGGGAAACATTCTGAAGGCCAGGCTGAGGAATTTTAAATTTATCCTGTAGGTAATAGGAAGCAATAGTTGGGTTTAGCCACATTGCAGTCTTTCAGGAGCAGGCACAGAGAGACCAATGGATTGTTTTTGAATATGGGGTAAGAAGGTAAGCAGTGGGAGGGGCCAGAGGCAGGCCAGACAGCAACTAGCAGGTCCCACCCCGGCTGCTGCTGCTGAAGACCTCTCCTCTCCAGGCTCCCTTCTGCTTGCCTATGGAAGGCTAGGAAGGATGGATAGGGACGTCTTGTCCCTGCAATGAGTCTATAGGGACCCCTTTCACCATCACATTAGTCAGTCTTGTAGCCGCTGGACTGTGCGGTGGACAGCTGGTAGACCAGAACTCTAGCCCAGGGCAGCCCTGACAGATGAGGGCATGGCCGGTGGTGAGAGGAGCTAGTCTGGTCACGCTCTGAGCTTGGCATGCACTGCAGACTGGTTTCCAAATGGTTAGTTAATCACATTGCCCCTTAATTTTTAAACCTATGCATATCTTGAAGTTAAATCAATCCATATGCTTACCATTCATCATATAAACCGTCACTATTGCCCCCTTGGGCCAGCCCCATGGCCCATCTAGCCTGGTAAATTGTATCTGGCCTGGGCTCCCAGGGACACGTGGTAGAAGGGCAGTGCCAGTCTTAGGAAGCTAAACTGATGCAGAAAGTATCCCTGGCATCTAAGCAACCCACTGGGAACCCATCAGCCTAGGAAGGTACCAAAAACTATTTTGAAATTATATTTATTTGTGGCTTATTGTTTGTTTCCACAGAGGAACTGATAGCCTCTTGAGTTTTGTTTACTCTGTCGGATGGAGTCAGGATTAGCTGATGAGGGAAACGCGCATTGATAGAATATGAGTGAAAAACCTTCAACTCACTAAGATGTTCTCTCAGCTCTCTCGAGAATGGTTTCCTTACCCCTTGGCTTAAGCTAGGTTTCTCAAATATCAGAGAATTTAAGAGTAATCTGGAGAATTTCTTAAATACAGATTCCTGAGCCCACTCCCATCAGAAATTCTGAATGCATAAGGTCTGAAGGAGGTTCCAGGGATGTGCCTGTTAGCATGCACCCCAGGGGATTCTAATGCCAGTGGCTCAAGGACGGTAGTTTGGGGACAACTTTCTGTAAGCATTTAGGCAGGACTGTCATCTCTTGGAGCTCAGCTGTGACCTCTGAGAAGTAGTAAAAGAGGCAGAAACTCTTGACACATTTAGGGGAAACCTGTGTATTCTAATTATATCCTACTGCAGCCAGAATGGAAGGGCCTGCCCTTAGGTTCCACTCATCAGGGGCCATTCTCATGCACAGAACCCTGCCTGCCATATGGTCAGTTGTCCAAACTGAAACCCAAGGGGCGTGCGAGTGGGTGTGGGCAAACAACTCTAAACTCTGCACCAAAAGAGAGTTCATGTGAAGGACTTCCGGGCTACCCATGGGGAGGGCTGGGTGGCTACTGTCTGCTTTTGGTGCCTGTGGGGAGGAGGGGATGAATTTCAGTTCTTCAGTTCCTGGGATGTACAGCGTGGAGAATGTCAGTTTCTTAGAGTTCTCAGGAGTAGGGAGAAGTAGGAACTGTTCTGGGGAAGGGCAAAATTTTCCTGAATGATCTATGAGATCTCAGTTGAAGTTCTGCCATGAAAAGTGTCCAGCTGTTTTTGTAGCTCTGATTTGCCTCAGGGCAGAGCCAGGGACTCCAGCCTGCTGAAGGTAGCTCTCAAAGGCCTGAGTTAAAGCAATTACCTGCATTCGGTGTGCAAAATACCCTTTGCTGAAGCAAATATTTTGTCCTCTTGAATGATCCAGCCTGTAATACCCAGGCAGCTCAAAGTCACTGGTAGAGGCCCCTCCCACCATCATTTTCTTAATAATCAGTGGGGCCAGCTAGTCTGAAACATTCTCTACCTTGGAGTTCCTTTGATTTACTCAATCAGGAAAGACTTTCCCCATACCAGAGATGAAACGTTTTCTGCAAACCTCTAGAAGCAGGCAACTGAAACTGATTTATATATGTACACAACACATGTATGTTAATACTTGACTTGTTGCCCCAAAGACTCTTTCAGCAAATCAGCAATATGACCAGGCCCTGGGCCAACCTGTGGTTCTACTAAGAAGTACTTCCAAAGTGGAGAAAGCAGTCTGTTCTGGGTAGCTGGGCAGGATTTTGTGGGGACGCGCTTGGAGGTCCCATGTGTGTATCATGCTGTCAGCAGCTGGCTCCCGCAGGTGTTATACTCCCATTTCATAGAAAGGAATGCTGAATCCCAGGGAGTCCCTTATCCTTTGTTTCTCAAAACACAATAGAACAAGAGAACAGAACCGTAGAATCCTGGAGTTTGAATTCTGGGCTTTGGGGTATCTCTTTCCTGGAGGCAGTATGGTTTCACGGTTAAGGGTAGGGGCCTTGGGGCTAGTCTGCCTGAATTAAAACCCCAGATTTTCCATTTCTTAAATAGATAACTTTAGGCAAGTTATAATATGCCTTATATGCAAAATGTGTTCTTGTGAGGATTAAATGAACTGTTTGTTTTAAACACTTAGAACATTGTTTTCTGTTGTTTAGTTGCTCATTCATGTCCGACTCTTTGTGACCGCATGGACCGTAGCTCTCTAGCTTTCTCCATCCGTGGGATTTTCCAGGGAAGAATACTGGAGTGGGTCGCCATTTCCTTATCCAGGGGAACTTCCCGACCTAGGGAATGAACCCACATCTCCTGCATTGGCAGGCGGGTTCTTTACTCCTGAGCCACCTGGGTTTAGCTCATAGTAAATACTCAGTAAACAATATGTTTTTATTACTGGAGTCTCTGCTAAGGAAGCACTGCTCCCAGAAATCCTGAGCAGCCCAGCCCTGGAAATGCTGCCACCTGACTCACTCCAAGGTGAGCTGTCTGAGGTCACCTCAATGCTAATAGGGCCTCTTCTTGTCTCCACCTCAGGGGGAGTTTTTGCACACCATTTATTATCATATAATATAATGCAATATAATATCATACATAACATAACATAATATGATGGGTAGGTTAACTTGGAAACCCTGAGGCGGACCGTGGATGGATGGATAGATGAATAGATACATTTGTACTAAGTATACATACATTATATCATTCTATTGATTTGTAAAAAGTTCCCGGTCTGCCTGGCTGTAATGAGATTTTTGAACTTTGCGTGGCGATCAATGAGAGGAATATTATTGGCCTGGAGAATTGATATACCTGCTCTCAGTGGCTTGTTCTGCTCCCAGGCTGCCCCGGCCCCCCAGGTGTACGATTCCAGCAGACACTTAACCTTTTTTACAGTGTCATCAGGCTAAAAGGAATCTAATAGTGACACAGGACTTGTGCTCAGCACTCTGCCACTATTGCTTTCCTGTCACAAATAATTTATAGCCTTCCATTTCCATCCCCGAGCCTGCACCCCAGCCCTGCCTCCCGCTTTCCCCCAGCTCCCAGGAATCAATAAGCTCACACGGCCACAGTGGGACTTCAGGGTGCCGAGAGACAGACGGACAGGCATAGGGAAGGGAGACAGAGAAGGGGCAGAGACAGACACGAAGGGGAGAGAGAGAATGAGGTGCAGAGGAAGGAGGAGGAAGAAAATCAGAACAGGAGTGAAGAATCCCCCCCCACCCCCAGCGCTTTCTTAGAGTTGAGAGTGTCTTTCTTTCTTCATGAGTTTAACAAACTGTTAATGGGAGCCTCATTACCTGATTTCAGGCTAACTCACAGAGCAGTTGAGATTGGGTTTGTTTTTTTTTTTAATTTGGTGTGGTTTGGTTTTAAATTTGTTTATTTATTTAGGCCATAACTGCAGGGTATGCAGGACCTTAGTTCCCCAACCAGGCATTGAACCCGTGCTCCCAGCAGTGGCAGAGTCCTAATCACTGAGCCACCAGGAAACTCCCCCCTCATGAGACTCTTTGGATGTCCAGCATGGCCGGGGGTGGAGACCTCCTGGGAATTTAACCAAAGAGGGAGTGACTTCACCTGCCTTGTCCTCCGTTACTTCAAAGCTCTACCACAGCCCCCTGGCGTCTTTGGGTCCTGAGGGAACTGCTGCTCCTACTGTGTATAGACCCTTCCCAGTGCTGCCAGACAGGGCCCCCAGTCTGTCTTGCCAAGAGTCTCTGATGCGTCTCTTGTGGGTCAGGCTTGACACCTGCTGCTCCTGTTTCCTGTCTCAGTGTGCCTCCCAGGGTCCTGGAAGCAGCTGCGTTGACCAGGCAGGGGCAGGTGGGCCTGAGTGGCCTCCTCGCCTGTACCTGGTTTAGCCCCTCCATAGAGAGCAGCCTGGCCTGGGGGTCACCCACAGGAATAATAGTAGTAGTAGTTATAGTTAGCATTTATTGAGCCAAGCATCACACTAATCATTTTACATGAATCATCCTGTTTAACCCCCACAGCAGTCCTATGAGGTGGATAGTGTCATCTTGTTTTACAGATGAGAGAATGAGAAACACCTGGGATTCATTCCACGGACAATAAGTAACAGAACTGGGACTCAGGCTCAGGCAGCCTGAGCCCAGAGCCCACCCTCTACTCCCCTTTGCTCTGCTCACAGCCTCATGAGTGTGAGTTGCTGAATATCTGCAGGCCCTGTGCTGAGCCAAGGCAAAGTCCCTGGAAGGTGGACGAGAAAGAGCATCCCTGTCAAGGAAAGTGTGCCTGGAGGAGAAGTGGGGAGCACATACCCTGGCAGGGCAGGCTTTCTGTGCAAACAGGAAATGGCACCTCCCAGCCCCCAGTAAATGTGCTCAAAGCTCCTGTCTCCTCCAAGGATGCATGTGTGGGAACTTGACTTTCCAGGCCAAGTCTGCCTGGAGCTGTGGGGGCTACAGATGTATTTGGCTGTCTTATGGGGCCAAGAATGAGAAAGAATTGAAGAAGCAACAGGAGGAGAAATGGGGAAATAGTATCAGGCAGTCACGCAAAGCAACCTCTATCCATTTAACCGTTAGGGATATTCCCATGAGTCATTGGGTTGTGTATGGGACGCAGGAGGGTGATGGATGGCCATCAGGTTTCCACAGTCCTGGTTCTCAAATTCTGAGATCTAGCTTTGGGGACTGGTGAGTGTCCACCACCTGGGGGGCATGGATGGACACCAAGAGCATTAGTAAGTCACAGCAGGCATCCTGCCCAGCTCCTCTCCTGTGCACCAGCAAGCCGCTGTCAGGAAGTAGTGATTTTCCATCATTTGCTGCCTCAGCTAAATCTGCACCAGCGCCCCAGGGGTCAGAGGCTCTGGGTAACAAAGACAGCAGCTGCATGAGGCCACCCAGTTGTCTGTCTCACCCAGCCTCAGTCTGGGGGCTCCCTCTGTCCAGAGCTCATCAGCCCTCAAATCAGAGCCACTCACCTGTAGACCAGACTACACTGCCCTTAGCGACTGTCGGGTCTTTGCCATCGTGATCATGCTCCAAACCCAGGAACTCTGGGCCACGTCAGCACATGCTGTTTCTCACTGCCTGCCCCCTGTGCCCGCCATTCTGTTCTCTCCTTCTTCTACCTTGTCTCGCGGTCATCCACATTCTCTCCAGCAACTTCAGCCTCTCCTTCTTCATCAGTTCTTTCTTCTTGGCCTACAAACATGTCCAGGTCCTTCCTGCCCTGAACAGGCTTCCCTCCACTCACCTGCCTTCTTCAGCTTGCACACATCTCTCTCCTTTTCTACAAACTTCTGAAGCAATGATCTGTTTCACTGTCTCCCTCTCCTCCTGTCCACTCGCTAACCTCTTTCTGTCTGGCTTTTGCCTCAGTTGCTTTGTTGACTCTCACAAGGTCATTAGTGGTCACCCAAATCCCCAAATCTGTGCCTCTTCTTATTTCCAGTTCCCTTCAAACTTTATGTCACCATGGATGGTGTCATCATGGAGGCTGTGGGTTATGTTCTCCTTCTGGAAATGTTCTTCTCTGTTGACTTGGCTAACACCACCTGATCCTGGTTCTGCCATTTCCTGTATGACCAATTGTGAGCGCTGTGCAAGGTCAGGTTCTTTTCCTTAGCCTCTGTTAGGAGATGTCCTCCAGGGTCTCCTCCTTAGGCCTTTCATCCCAACCAACACGCCCTTCTTTGACAGTCTCCTAAATCTGTGTCTGCTATGCTGGCTGGTGAACAGTCTTCTACCTGGGCACTCATCTGCCTCCTCAAATGATGCATGTCAAGGACCAGCCAGTCACCATGCTGCATTCCTTTTCCTGAGAGTTGGACAAACCACCAGCCTTCCAGTTACCCACCACTGTGGTTTCAGAGCTGCAGACTAGTGGAGTCATGGTTGATTCCAGTTAGTTGCCAAATCCTGGCCATTCTGCCTTTACTGTGTCTTGCAAATTCTTCTTTCTCCCTCTTTTTTTTTTGGGAGCGCACCCTGAGTGGCTTGTGGGATCTTAGTTCCTCGACCAGGGATTGAACCTGGGCCCACAGCAGTGGAAGCACCGAGTCCTAACCACCAGACCGCCAGGGAGTTCCCTTTTTCCCCCCTTTCCTTCTCTTTTCTGAGACCAGCCCCTTAGGGCCTTGTGCCTGTCCGTTGCTTTTCCTGCATCGGTTTGTACCTGTCTCCTTTAGTTTAGAAATCACTCATGGCTTAAGACCCTGTAAACCTGGTTCCTATATACTGAGGGAAGTCTGACAACGTAATGAAAAGTGCACATTTTAGAGACTGAATTCCACCTCTGCCCTAGCTGACAGTGTAATCTTCAGTAAGCTCCTTAACCTCTTTGAGTTTTGACTTTAAGTCTGCAAAATGAGGATAATAGTATTGCTTTGAAGATTGTTATGAGAATTAAAAATTTTATATGTACAGTAATAAAGGCACATAGTAGACACTCAATAAGTAGAAAAATCACTAGTGTCATCATTGCTTCCAGCTTTTCAGCTCTGTTTCCTCTTAGTCCCTTACATCCCTCCAGCGTTCCTGGATAGGCATTACCCCCTCACCCCCTGCTCCCTCCCTTGCTTTTCTTTCACCCTCCTCCAGCATCTGCTTATAACGTCCTCTTTCCCACTTCTTTGTTCATGTCAAGAGCATGCTATTTTTTACTGGGGAAAGAGACCTTAGAGAGCCTGTCATCCATCCTCTTTACTTTATAATTGAAGAAACTGAGGCCTAGAAGGAGAACGATGAGGCCAAGGCTCTGTGGCCAATTAATGGCAGAATCAAGACGTTAGACATGCGGCCCAGTGACTTTTCCACTATCCTCTGTGCCTTTGGCTCGTGTGTGTGTGTGTGTGTGTGTGTGTGTGTGTATTCAGCCTTACACTGCTTGGAGGCTCTACATCAAATTCCAGATTCCACCTCCTCAATGTCTTTTTTTCCCATTCCCCTTCCTCTGCCCCATGCACAGCAGGTGACTCCTCTCTTGCATCTTCCTGGTACTTACTGCCTGCTCCCTCCCTTGGGGTGACTTAGGTTTCTCAGGGTGTGACCTCCCTACCCAATTTCATTACCAGTCCTGGGAGGCAGAGACCTTATCTTGGCCACCTGCGAGTGTTCCGGTCCATGCACAGCTTGTGACTCACCTGGCTGGTTGAGATGAACTTGGCTCACACACCTCTCTGCGGGGAGCAGGCCTTGCCTTCAGAAAAGGGCACCTGATGGACCAGTGGGTGGAGGGAAATGTTCCTCGATGCTGGCCCTAGGGTTGGTCTTTTGCGTCCCTGAGCCCTGGGCCCTTGGATCACTGACGGGCCTCAGCCCTGCAGTGCTTGATCTGGAGCCCTCCTCCCCACCCTCACCTGGAGTGCATGGGGAAGGCACCAGTCTCTTCACCCAGGGTAAAGAAGCTGAGATTCAAGTAAGGCCTCTGGGAAGGAGGCCAGTGTGCCAGCGAACTGGGTAGCAACAGGGCTTTGCGGGGTGTGAGAGCACTAAGTAGTTCAAGGAGTTGCTCAGGGCCTGACAGAGGGACTGTGTGCTGTGTTGGAACCCTGGAGACGAAAGGGTTACTGTGACCCAGCCCTTCCCTGACTCTGTCTTTAGCTCAGGAAATGGGGAGATCTCACCCCCTCCCTGACTCTGGAGGACTGTGATACAGTCCCAATAGGAAAGCCAGCTCCAAAATGATCTCCGGACGGGAAGGGTGGACAGTGAGTCACCAGGGCAGCCCCAGCTCCCAGAAAAGGGAAGGATGCCGTGGTCTGCTCGCTCCACTACCCTGATCCTTGCTGCTGCTGCTGCTGCTAAGTTGCTTCAGTCGTGTCCAACTCTGTACAATCCCATAGAGGGCAGCCCACCAGGCTCCCCCGTCCCTGGGATTCTCCAGGCAAAAACACTGAAGTGGGTTACCATTTCCTTCTCCAATACATGAAAGTGAAAAGTGAAAGTGAAGTCGCTCAGTCGTGTCCGACCCTCAGCGACTCCATGGACTGCAGCCTTCGAGGCTCCTCCACCCGTGGGATTTTCCAGGCAAGAGTACTGGAGTAGGGTGCCATTGCCTTCTCTGCTTATCGTTGCTGCTGCTGCTAAGTCACTTCAGTCGTGTCCGACTCTGTGTGACCCCATAGACGGCAGCCCACCAGGCTCCCTCATCCCTGGGATTCTCCAGGCAAGAACACTGGAGTGGGTTGCCATTACCAGACGTCAAACGACAATTTGGTCGATGCACGGCAGGACAGAATGCAGACTGCCTTGGCCCAGAGATGCATTGAACTTGGATCACAGAGCCAACAGGAGGGCAAGCTCCTGCCTTGCAGCAGTCAGGGAGGGCAGGGGTGCAGAGAGCAGCTGAGGGAGGAGGGAGCTAGGCAGCTTGGGGGAGCCACCTCCGTAGGGCTTGGCTGGGCAGGGCATCAGAGGGCATGTGACATGTAATGCTATTGGTGATGCTGTTGCAGGATCATCCGGACCAAAGTTCAGCAGCCTTTCCACCCAGCGCCGGATGGAGCTGGGACCGGAGTGACTGCCCCTGGCCACACCATTGGTAAGAGGACTTAGGGAAGGGGGGATGCTGGGCCCCCTGAGAGCTGGGCAGTGCAGCTCCAGCCCTGGGAAATACACAGTGTCTGAGGTCCAAGGCCTGCGCTCTCCCTGGGTTCCTAGAGGTGCAGGATCTGCCTGAGAGACCAGCTCACAAGGACCGCTCTGCTTCCTGCCCGCATCTCCTTGCCCTTATCAGTCTGTGCGTCTGTCGCTCTCCCTCCCTTTCCTCTAGCTTTCCTTCTCCTTCCCATCCTCCTCCTGCTCCATCTCTTGTTCTCTGTCCTCTCTTTCATATCTACTTGCTTACTCCGTTTTTGTTTTGTTAATTTTTAAGATTCTCCTCTTCTCTTCTCTCTCCCTCTGTCTTCTCTCCTCTTCCTCCCCCTTCTGCCTTTCCCTCTCCTCTCCTCTCTGTCCAGGTGGCCCCAGACCTCCTCCTCTGTCTGTCCCCCTCCTTCCTCACAGCCTCTCTCAGTTCATCTCGCTTGATGCCTTTGTCTCTCTCTCTCATCTGCCATACCTCTCTGCCCTCTCCAGCCCCCTCATTTATTGACCCTCGCTCACAGCCTTGCAGAGACATGACCCACCAGAACACCTGCCAGCACGCCCCCTCCCGCCCACTCACTGTCTCTTTGACCCAAGGGCACTCAGTGCTGCCGAAGCCATAGGTGAGATCTTAAGGGACTGGGATGTGGTTAAACTTCTCCTGCTGTTCCTCTTGGCAGCTGTGCCCTCTCTCTGGACCAGCAGAAAGTAGAAAGGGCTGGTCCCAGCCCTCCAGGAGTTGGCAGGAGCCCTGTTTGCTAGGCCCAGGTTGCAGCGTGTGCTGGGGCGGGGGGAGAGTTGGATCGAGCTGTACCTGAGTTGATCACTGCTGAGTGAATGTGTTCACTACTCTGTGCCCTGAAGGGGAAATTAGGGACTTCTCAGGTGATTTCAAGACCAGAAGCAACAGGTGGCGTGAAGAGCTTCATACCCTTGGGGAATATCAGGCCCATTCATGTGTCTCTAAGAGAATCAGAGAGATCTTAGAAAGCCACAGACTCTAAATCAGGACTGGGAAAGACTCTACCTAGGAGACTAGAAACAATGGGCTGGGACTTGTTTAAATGGATTTGCCCAGCCCCAGGGATCCAGGGATGAGCTTTGCAAGAAGGTGCTGTGCTCTCTCAGGGCCCCTGAACCACTTTCTAGGTTGAGTCCGCTTTGCCTTTTCCATCCATCCTCAAGAGTGGGTTCAACCTGTAGTGAGTGAGGGAAATCTCCAGGTCTGCAGAGAAGGCCTGGGTTGACTGGTCCCCACTAAGCCCAGGGTGGACAGCAGTGAAGAGCCTGAATTGTATGCGGCAACTCGTTCCCCCTTAAGTCTTAGAGAAAGGAGACTATGGGCTCCCCATCCCCTCTCATTCCCTCTGCCTCTCTCTGCCCCCAGCCTTGGGGCTTTGGCCTGCGATCACAACCAGTATCCTGATGGCCTTTCCTCCTTCCTCCCATCCAGTTCCCAGTACGGCCTCCCCTCCTGTTTCCAGCGCCTCCAATGATCCAGTGGGATCCTACTCCATCAACGGGATCCTGGGGATCCCTCGCTCCAATGGCGAGAAGAGGAAACGTGATGAAGGTAGGGAGGAGGGAAGAGGCTTGGCTTCCCCTGTGCATGCTTTGTCCCTGGACTCAGAGCTCCGGTTTCGGCCCAGCTTCGCAGCTGCTTTGCTGGGAGATCACTTTTAGTAGCAAAGCCCAGGTCCGTCCACTACCCTGCTGGCTCCTGGAGAGAGGGAGGCAGGCTGCTGGTGGGGCCGTCAGCTTCACCATCTGCTCAGCAGCCCCAACTGCTTTACCTTCCGGTGGGACTCACCCCAAACATCCCTGTGGGATGCCAGGAGGAAAAGCAGAAACCATGGACCATGGGAAGGTTTTGGAGGTTAGGGGACAGCTGGTTTCTGACCTGGGGATGAAAAGCTAAACTGAGTTGTCCTCCCCTGATCTCAACCCATCAGGAAATGGGGGAGTGATGTCACGTGCAGCTGACCCTACTGCCCTTTCTCTGTAACACGTTGACTCTGTGCCCATTCAAACCACTAGGGGAGCTGGGCATGGGCCTTCTCTGCTCTTTGCTATGGGAGAAGACACCCCCAAGGCTCCTCTCTGGCCCTTCCCCTCATCCCCTGTAATCCCTTGGGGGCAGCTAGCTGTTGGGCAGGGAGTTATAGAGTGAGAGGGATGAAGAGGAGGAGAAGCAGGGAAAGAAAATCAGAGGAGAAAGTGGTGGCGATGAGCTTGGGAGAAGGTGTTTTTCAAATGTTGTGACATTAAGGGTCCCTTGGTGACCATCTGGTTCTCTTGATGCATGAGGCCAGGGCACAGGGCTGGCAGGCCCAGACAAAGGAAGACCCCAGTGTCTGGAGCCTGCTTCCTGCCCTGATCTTACCGTCCCTGCTGGGGAAGCAGTAACTTCCTGGTCTAGAGAAGGTATACTTTTAAGGGTATCTCCCATGAAATAGAACCCTCTAAATATGAACATAGGTGGGGGACCATATATCGCGTTCATCCAGACAGTCCCAATTTATGCCTTTGTCTCTGCATCTTGGCCAGTCAGCATCTCCTTTTTCTCTCAAAAATGTCCTATTTGGACAGTAAATCTTGTGGTCATCCCAAGCACAGACAAGCCCTTGATTGGGACAGCTCTAGAGGGTGAGGAACAGAGAAGAGAGACAAAGCTGAGATTCCCTAGGCCCAGGCTGAGGGAAAAGAGAGTGTGAGAGCCCCGGACTCCAGCAGAAAGGGACAGCGTGTAGGCGAGGCCTGGGTCTGGCAAGACAGTGATGACCCAGGTCTGGCCTCCTTCCAGAAACCCTAATGGCCTCGTTTCACAGGAAAACAGCTTGTCTGGCTCTATTTCTCCTTCTTCCAAAATATCCAAACACATTTGGCTGCCACGGCCTTTGCCACCCACTAAATTTCATTGTGGTTGTTTTGGCAATAGCCACTGATGGGCAGGGGGCGGCTGTGTGAAAGGGCCTGCGTCTCAGTTCTCCCTGGGGGTTCCCCATACTCAGGCCTTCGCCAGGCTCCCCAGCACCCTGAGTAATCTGGAAGATTCTGCCTCAGACCCTGAGGATTTCTCCTTTGAACCTCTAGCACTTGTGAGACAACCAGGGGGCTGGGGGAGGCCACAGGACCCCCTCGGACTCTTCCCCACTGGTCTGAAGTTGGGGTCAAGCATGTCCACTGCGTCCTGGACTCCTGTGGGTCAAGGAAGGAGTCTGGAGATAGAGAAGCACTGGCCTGAGGCTGTGGCCACTGCAGGTGGGCAGAACAGAATGCTCTCCTCTTTGAGCAGTTGATCACATTCATTGTTTCAAGTCAATTCAATTCAGTGAACCTTTTCTGGGCATCACTCATAAGAAAGGCTTGGTGCTCTAGGTTCCCAGAGCAGAACAAGATGTGATTCTTGTCCTTAAGGAGCTTATAGTCTAGTGGGGCATATAAAACATGAGCCCAGAGAGCAGAAAGGCCCATCAGATATCTGGATATCTGTGTTGTGACGGAGGTCTGGGCTGCAGGCTGTGGGAACTCAGACAGAGGAAGGAGTGAACCCCCAGGAAGGGCTGCTCTCTGAGGGGCCTAAGGGATGGCGAGCGGCATGGTTCAAAGACAATGGTAGTTGAGATTCTATGGGACAGACTGAGTCTAGTGGCCAGAAGGTACTGTGCGGAGAAAACAGGGGTGCTTCAGCTCAGATGAAAGGGCCTGAGGGGAAGTTGTGGAGGTAGGGCTAAATGGAGGGGTTAGGGGTATGGGAGAGCAGGCCAGGATGGGACTTTTGCCTGAAGACATGAGAAGCCACCAAAAGTGTCTGATCAGGAAGGGCACAAGAGCAGGGCTGGGTTTGGGGAGGCCCTCCTCCAGCATGGTGGTAGCGATGGCAGTGGGGAGACACCTCAGGAAGCAGTTGAATTCTAGGTGAGAGGTAATGGCAGTCTCTAAATTTACTCTTACTGCATAAATACTTAGCCCGAGGCCTAGCTCAGTGGCAAGAAGGATCAGAGACCCTGCTTCTCTTTTGGGGAGGTGGGGAGGTTCTTTTGCCTTGACTCACCCTTCCTTCTGATCAACCCCAGCTGTCCTTTCCCTAGTGGAGGCCAGAACCTATGAGGAAAGCCAGTTCTCCCTGACCACCCTGTGCCAACACACACACACACACACACACACACCACCACCACCACCACCACCACCACCACCACCACCACCACCACCACACACACACCACACCACACATGATCCATGCACTTGATCCATCAGGCCAGGTGGGAAGGGAGAGGACAGGAAGGGCAGACCCTCCACAGCCACCCCCTCCCTCGACTCCGGGCACCTCCAAACAGCCAGGCCCAGTTTGCATTAGGGAGCAGCTCAGATGATTAAGAACAGGGGAGATAATTAAGTGTCAAGATGATGTAGCCCAACTCTGCAGTCAGGCCAAGGTAGCACAGCGGCTGGCAGGCCGGGCGCAGGAGGCAGCCTCAGGCATGGGCCGCACAGACACCCAGGTGTGTCCTTCAGCTCCCGGCACTGCGGGCAAAAGAGAGAGCTGGCCCAGGGACCTGAGGGGGGCTGGGGTGGGAACAAGGGTGCTCATCAAGGCACTAGGCCTTGAGGGAGTGAGGGGGCAGGTCTCCTTCTGGAGGGCCCTATGCCCCTGCCAGGCCAGCTTGATTTTGGCCCCACACATGGGGGGCATCTCCCTGGCAGTGTCATAGCCCAGGGGCCAGCTGTGAGCATCTCTGTCCTCAAGGAAGCCACTCCTACTCCTGCCTATGGGTACAGGGCGGCCTGTTCTTTAGCTCTAACAATGTCACGGTGGTGGGCATTAGCGAGGACAATTGCTGCTGCGTGTGCTGGCATTATTGGAGACAATCTCAGCAGTAGTTACTGGTGTTCACAGTGATAATACCCAGAGCATTATTGGCGTTGGCACTCAGAATATGGACAGTGTTATTAGTATCTGCAGCAAGCAGATCTGTGGGGACATTAGTAAAGGACCGATCAGCTGTGACTCTGGGGAGAAAGGAAACCGACAGTAACTGTGAGCCTGCTTGAGACGCCCTCTCATGCCCTGGCCTTTGGAAGGATGGAAAAATCCCCAGACTTCTCCTTTGAGAAAGGTGCTAGTCAAGAAGCTTTGACCCTCCCCCTTCTCCCCAAGAGTCCAGAAGATCCTGGAATGAGACAGGTAGACAGACCAGGGATAGATGGGGAAGTTATGTCATAAAGCACCTGGCAGACAGGCCATCCATCAGTCTGAGAAGGTAGATTCCCATTCAGTGCCCTCCTGAAATCTGTCCCTCTTCTTGGCTCTAATTGTGGGTGGGTATGTTAGAGTCCTTTTTAGGGACACTGTATCACCGAATATTGCATGAGCTGGCTGATGTGACTGCAGAATAGGGACTTTTGTATTTTTTCAGGACCAAAGTCCTTTGCCTTCACCCAGTTGCTTTTGGCCATGGTTTAAAGCATTGCCGTCCATCAGTGGTGGTGAAGCCCAAAACAATTACATAACTTGTCCAAAAATCCAAATGAAGTCATATGGTGTGAGTCTTTAGATCTGCGCAAGGGGAGGTGTGTCGGTATCATCCTTTGATGCATGGGATTGCAGGGGGCCGTGATTCTGCCTTCCATTAATTAGGTGCACAATGAATTGTGCAGTTGAGTGGTGCCAAGGCAGTGCAGTTGTGCATTTGCAGGCAGAGCCGGTTGCATGGCTGTGAACAGCCAAGCCCTGCCACTGCCTTTAATAGCTCCCTTCTGCTTTGGCCGAAGCCATAACTGTGAGAAGTGATTTCCTTAGTTCCCCTGCTTGAAGTCCGTCGTGTGTTGCTAGGGTTTGACTTGGGGCAGATGAGGGGATTATGCTGTAGGAAGGAGCGGCTCCTGCCCCATCTAGGATCCCAGGCTTCAAGCAAGAGAAGGCTGTAAAGGGCCCCACGTAGAAGGAGGATTCGATGGAGTGGCCAGCAGGCAGTCCCGGACTGGGCAATGTGACTCAGTGGGGAAGGGCTCTGGAGGGAGGCGCAGCTGGGTTTGCATCGTAGTGCCTTGGGCAAGCCTCTTAACCTTCATCAGCTCAGTCTTCCCCTCTGTAAAATGGAGATAGTGACGGCACTGACTTCACGGGGACCATGGAGAGGACTACACAAAATCACGGACATGGAGCTGAGCCAACTCCATCATCGAAGATGGCTCACTGTGTGTCTGGGGAGGAAGGCGTCATTGCCAGGTTTATGTTTCAAGGGGAAATGAAGTTGTGTCAGAAGGAAACTTTGTGGGCACCAGCACCCTCATCTTGGTGTGGTTCCTTTTAAACAGAGCAGCCTAGGGAAGCTGATGCTGGATAAACCAACCTGGATGGAACCAGGGCAGCCAAGGAAAGATGTCAGCCTCCCTGTGTAACCGGGAAGACCTCTGTCCATCTCTTTTTCACATTTGCTCTGTGGCCATCCGCTTGGGCCACGTGTCATCTCTTATTAGCCTCCAAAGGCATTTCAGATGTGTGTAAATAAACCCAGGACCTCCTCTTCTCCAACACGGAGTCTTCCCTCCCTCCATCCATTGCTGTGTATTTCTGCCCCCACATACACATTTATTTATTTACCTTGGGAAGTGTGTGCTTGATTTGTGGACACACAGGTGCTTTCTCACGTGGTTTATGCAAATACGGGTATTGTGTGTTTTCTGCCTTTCTGATACCTTTGGGTGAAAGGGGACGTGGAATGCCATGCCTTGGGCAGGCACACAGTTTTCTGGATAGTGCATACAGGCAGAGAGATGGTCAAATGTGAGCAGGTGCACAATCGTGCCCCTGTCACCAGCACCAGGGGATGGGGAGAGTCCTGAGCCAGGCCTGGGTGCGCTCAGGCTGCCTGGTCTTGAGACACAGATGTGCATGTCGAGTTTTGCCCAAAGGCCCATGTCAGCATTACCCCGTTGGCAAAACAATGATCTGTTCTGGTCCTGCCTCCAGGGGGTCCTGGGCCCTACCACAAGGGAGACTGAGGCTGGGGACCCTCACAGAGGAGCCTGGTCTTCCAGTCTCTGGATTTACCTCTGGTCTTTGACCTGCCTGCCTTTCGCGATCTCTCAGTGTCTGTCTGTCTCTTATTTGCTCTAGTCGAGGTATACACTGATCCTGCCCACATTAGAGGAGGTGGAGGTTTGCATCTGGTCTGGACTTTAAGAGGTATGGGGGCCAGAGGGAACCTGGTGCGGGGGCCAGGGGAGAGAGCTGGGGAGGTGGTTAGAGACTCTTCAGTGAGTGGGTTCCTAAGGGTCAGAGAGCAGACTAGGAGGAGGTGGCCCAGGCTTCCACTGGAAACCAAAGGCGAACGGAGTCTCAGGGCCTGGCTCACTTCCGCCTTGGGCCCTGCTGGATTGGGGGGCTGAGGCCCTGGTGGCCTGGAGGGTCAGGCCCTCAGTGGATGGGGGCACTTTTTCCAGCCCTTGGAAAAACAAAGAGCAGATCGGGTAGTAAAACAAAAGCAAAGGAGACCTGGAAGCACCTGACAGCCCTAATTCATCACGGCCCAAGTTTTTTCCTGTGTTCCCATTATATTTGTTTGTAAAAGTGGAAATCAATTTTGAAGGTAATTTTCTGGAAAGAATGGAAGGGAGGTGGGAGGGCCGGATAAGGCAGAGATGGTAAAAGGAAAAATTTAGGCCAGGCACAGCCCAGGGGCAGCTCTTGGCAAGGTGAAAGAAAATTGCATATTCAATCTCCATCCATGAATCTCCCTCTCTGCTGCCCGCCTCCTGCTTGAAAACAATGAAGGCTTTTTCCCAACGCTGGGCAGGGCCTCGGTATCAGCCTCACTTTAACTTCAGGGTCATTAATTCCCTGATTATTGAAGGAGAAGAGAGGGTTGCAGCATCGTCAATTCCAAAGGCACACCCCTCCATGTGATCAGGGCCTGGGTGGGGTGGGGTTAGGGTGGTGAGCCAGGGTGAGGTGAGGTGTTGTTTCAGAAGAGCACAGGGGTGGGAGGGAGGCAGTGGGGAGCCAACTGGACTGGGGGGGTACAAGAAGCCAGGAGGAGGGGAGAAGAAGGCAGTCATTACTGCATACCTCTGTTGTGTTGTTATTGCAAATTAAAAGTAGCATGTTCCACTCCGCAGCTATCTTTGGGGAGGGAGGGGCACCGAGGGAGGTGGGGGATCTTATCATTGCTTCTTCAGCAGACCAGCCGTGGTGTCACCGTGTGAGGTGACATTTGAATTTACAATTCCGCTGAGAAAAGCCATTAATTCACAAATTAACATTTCTCCCTCTCCCTCTCTCTTTAACACTCTCTCCCTCTCTCACATGGATGTGCAAGCAATTGAAAAGACAAAGGAAATAGCCTTAAGGAAGAGACTTTACTGCTAGTCTGTCTGTGCTGAGATTGCTCCCCCTGCTTCCAGATAGATAAACCAATTACCTGAGCCACTCTGCTCCTGGCCGCCCGCGATCACCTCCTTTTGTAGGCCGCCTCCATGGCTGGATTACCCTCGGTGTATCTCATTAATGTAAACCAGGCATGCCCTGGTCACCGGCTCCCTTCCCCGCTGTCTTTCTGGAGGGGCAGTGGGAGGAGTGCTGGTGTCAGAAAAGGCAGGCGAGGAGGACCCCAGGAGAGAGGAGAGACTGCCCCTGGCCAGATGCCAGGCTCTGGTTCTTTGGGTGTCCATGGCCTGGACCTGCAGTCCTGTTGAGGGGGTCAGCAGGTGAGTTCTCTGTGGCAGGTTTGCATGGGTGGACATTTAGAGGCAGAGGCAGGAATCAGTTCTCTGGGGCCCACAGGGCCAGTTCTCTCTGACCTTTTGGTCCAGAGGCCAGGGGCTGGCGAAAGCAGAGAGGGATCTGAGTGCTCCCTTCATGAAAAGATCTTAGGATGTTTTGCGGAGTCTGCAGAGCTGAGAGGGCCTAGACAGCAAGGTGAGGTTGCACTATGTTGGGTAAACAAAAGGAGGTTGCACTGATTCCTTAACCTAAACTCGGTACTTGGGCGCAGTTATGTCTTTTTGCCATGAAACCCTTAAAATCACAGCCAAACCCAGCCATCCAGCTCCTTCTTAGAGAAGACCCCCCAGGAGCATGGACCCACGGGTTGTGGGCTCTCACACCTCTGAAGTGAGCTTACATCGTGGGCGTGGCAGGGCCTTTTTGGCTTTTCCTCTCCTCCAGGCCCCGACAAGGCAGTGCAGGAAGACACTAGATTGGCAGAGGGAAGTCAAGCAGAGCTTGAGTTTCTGTAAGGAAAATGCTTCTGTGGATCATTGCTGGAATGATAGGATTTCACACACACTGCCTGCTACCTAGCACAGGTCACAGACTCTGAGCCCCCAGGAGCCAGGTCCTCTGAAAGTTCAGAAACCAGATCTCCATAGAGGGAATCACCCGTCCAGACAGGTACCTGACCTTACCTTGCGTGAACAAAGCTCAGCCTATGTTCATTTTCCAACAAATATTCAAAACCTGGCTGCTGTCCATCCAGCCCAAGAGCGAACTAAGGTCCAAAGGTCAGCATTCGCTAAGACACACCCCCCCCCCAAAATCCACTTCTGAACACACATTCATTGTTATGATTATATCTTGCTAGTAACCTTGGAGATTAGACCGTTCATACCTGAGGGGGGAATTTTTCTATAGTAGTTGGATCACATATTTTAGCTAAACTCTCAGGGCAATGTTGGCTACGAGCCTGTTGAACACCAACCACGTCATTATACAGGGGTAGGTTTAAAGGTTTTATTAAGACCTTTGCCTTGGGCCCTGTGTACACCTGAACATACCTTTTTCAGTAGGGAGGAACCAGGGTTTAGCCATGACTGTGTGTAGCTGACGTAGGTGCATGAATTTGTACATAAATACCTGCGATTATACCAGCGAATGCAGCTGAGTCATTAACCACCTTAGTTTCCCAGCCAGTTCATGCTGCTGTGGATGAAGAGTTACATTTCGTTGTTTGAGGAAGTATGTTAAGGTTTAGCACAAAAGCATGTATTTTTTTTCGGTAGAGTGCCAAAAAAGTCAGAATGGATGGGTTGACCCCACTCCCCAGGAGAGAATGCACAGACTCGCATTGGAGGGGCTGTGTGCAACCCTCCACCACTGGAAACTGGGGTGGCAGGAGTGCAGTACGGGCACTGGGCAGAGGCCTTGGGTCCTCCCACCCCCACGTCTGTGTATGCACACCCACCTTGTCAGAATGTCTTCACCCCCTTGTCTTCACTCGGCAACTCCCTTCAAGCCCTGCAGGTAGGCATTGTCCTCCTTCCCCCATGGGCAAGGGCACCAAGCAAGAATTCCGCTGCCTCAGCTCTGCCCTTCTCCCTCAGGCAGGGCCATGGAGGGAAGAGCTGGGCACTGAGGCTGCTCCTCAGGCCCTTCTGCAGGAAGGCTTGCCTCCTCCAGGCACCATCTCCTCTGCAGGCCCACGGGCAGATGAGAAGGGAAGGGTCCTAGAGGATCGTTCAGAAAAAGGGTCAGGGAAAAGGCATCCTGGGAGACCCAGCCCTGCCGCCTGCAAGAGGAATGGGTCCCAGTAAACTCCCAACCATGGGTGTCTGCACCAGAGGGGCGCTGGGGCCCAGGGAAGCCTCCCCCCCACCTCCACCCTGCCATCACTTGCCTTCCTCAGGGCCCTGGTGGCCAGTAGGGGTCTCCGGGACCCTCCCCATTCTGCCAGGAGGGTTGGGGGAGGGCTGAGAGACTGATCACGAGCCTCAGAGCAGAGTTGCTGCAGAGCCAGTAATTCAAACCATCCTGACCCTTCGGTGAACCCAAACCTGCTGACCTTGACAGCCCTAGACAAGGGAGGCCTCACAGACCTCAACCTGCGTGGAGGCCTCGCCTTCTCTCCCTCCCTGCCTCGGAGCCTGTGGCCCAGCCTTCAGGTGGCTCCTCATTTGGCCGTCCCAGCGAAATGTCAGCATCCCTTCCTCCCCTGGGGTGCCTGCCCGCTTGCCTCAAAGCACCCTTTGTGCTCATTTCCACTGGAGACAGGCGTGTGGGCATCTCACAGGGACTCTCTGGGGCTAGGCTGAGGCTTTCTCCTTCAGAGAGAGCTTTTACAACATGCATGCTTGTCCTCCTGCCCAGACTTCAGCTTTTTCAGGAGCATTAGCCACATTGTGTGTGTGTGTGCGCGCGCGTGTGTGTGTGGTCTGGGTGCACACAGAGGTAGAGGAAAAATGTGATCGAGACAGAACAGACAAGGGGAGGAAAGAAAAGCTGGAGGAAAGCAGCCCCAGGAACCTGCATTAAAGTAAATGCAGTTTATGAAGTTTATGCTTTCCTCCTGGGGAGAGCTGGAGTTTGTCCAACAGCCTCTCCAAGTCTGCCAGACAGCTCCCAAAGCAGAAAGTGCAGGCAGGAGTGCGAGCAAGCCAGCGACAGAGGCAAGATGCACAGACTCTATTCTCCCTCTCTCTCTCTGGCTCTCACAGATCCCTCTCAGCCCCAGCAGACGGCAGAGCCTGCGATGAGGGATGCGGATAAGTGTTTGGTAGGAGGGTCCCTGGGAGCTTCCCTGCCCTCTTACTTCCCCACCCCCATCTCCATCACTTATACAGTGTGGACCACTGGGGCAACCAGCTTATGGAAGCAGCTCTGGGAGAAGGGCAGTGTGGGTGATCTTGAGGTCCTGGGAAGAAAAGGGACCAAAAAGTGGTCTCCCAGGAACCTGCCTGTATTTTGGATACTGGCGATCCATTTTTCTTTGGCAACTTGGTCTAGACCAATGCAATACCTTGCGGCTACTGAAGACAGCTCTGAAGGAGAAACTTAAGAATCTCTTAAGGAGAAACAATCAGAGACAGTATTTTTTCTGGGAATTCAAAGGAAATAAATGGTTGACCAGGTAGGCTATAAGAGTGCTCAGAGGGACTTACAAGCAAGCTGGAATCACTTTCTAGACTCTTCATCATGTGCACAAGCACATGGGTTCATGTGTGTGTTCACTAATAATATGTAAGTAGGCCAGAATCCTTAGCTTTAGAGGAAAGGGGAGTGTGAAGAAAAATGACTGGAAAGGGAACTATATAGCAAAGGCCTTAGCTCTGGCTGGGGAGAGGTGGAGGGGACAGAGGGCAACCTCCAGTCTCTTGTCCCTGTGCTTCCTTGACATGCCTGGGCTGAGAATGGGCAGGAGGAGAAGCCTACTTCCTGGGAGCTCCATGTCCCTACTCAAGTTCTTCCAGGAGCTGGGACAGAGAAAGACAACAGAGATGGGGTCATCTGAAGGCAGGAAGTCAAGGAGGAGGGGGTACAAGGGAAGGGGAAGGGTGGCTAGAAATCGCTGATTGAGGAGGATGCTCTGGGAAGCCAGGAGACCTGCCCAGGGATGGCTTTTGCCCTTTCTCTCCTCTTTTCTCCCCTTCTCCCTCCCTTCCCATCCTCATCCCTCCCCTCTTGCCTCCGCACATCTTTATTGGTTCTGGTAATAGCGTTGATTTGCATGTCAGGCAAAGCCTTGCTACACACACAAAAAGAAAACCCCAGCCGTGGCGGTGTGGCAGTGTCAGCTCTCGTTGTTGTTCGACAGTGTAAAATTAAATTAATAAAGCCCCCAACACAGGAAAACATAACAGGAAATTAATGGCCTTTACTGTCGCTCTGATGCAGTCATTTGCAACCCTGCTTTCCGCACCAAAGACTTCATAAATGCAAGCAGTTTCTCTAAACAAGCATACTTAGAGCGGCCTGGTATGTAATTTTTCGCCTTGCTTGTGTCCTTTGAGCTAACAAAGCCCCCTTCCCTTCTGGCTCCAGAGAGGTTTCTAACTGATTCTGGCCGCAGCTGGAGCCCGGCCCCAGGCAGAAGGCCCCAGCCCTCCAGAGAGCCCAAACAGGACTGAAGGAGGCCTCAGGTCCCACCCAGACAGAACCCCAGCCAGCCCTCCTTCCCTGCCAGCGGCCAGTGAGCCCAGAGCCCCAGCCTCTGCCCACAGCCAGCAGGAAGGCACAGCACATACTCTTGGCCAGGAACGTTGATCACTCTGGGGAATTCACCCAAATCCACCCAAAACTCACCCCTCCTCTTCCTCTCTGCAGCTGTTCTCTCTTCCACTACCTGTTTGCTCCCCTTCTCCCACCTGCTCACCCTCCTGCTTCTTCACTGGAGGTCACACACACCATGCTGGCAGTGTGTTGGCAGCGGGAGCCTGTGCACTTCTTTTCTCCAAACTGGAGGCTAACTTCTTCAAAACAGGAAAAGTAACTGTACCGGTATCATTCTCTGGGGTTCTAGGTCTCCTCCATATATCCCCGTACTCCCTAAATGATCATTCAGTCCATCCCTCTGTCCACAGACATATTTCCCACAAACAGTTTCAGAGAACGGAGAGTCTGTGGGATACTGAGAAAGCTTTCACTGACCTCTTTGGGGATTTCTATGGGCAGAAGTTCCCACTGTGTTGGGATGTTTAAGAGAAGCAAATATCCAAGATGTGTACCTCATAGCACTCACAGTCTTTGGGGAGGCAAGGCTTGCCTAGATCAGACGATAAGCTGTTAATTCAATGCTGAGCCACGCGGCTGAGCTTTCAGTAGGAATCCAGGCAAGTGGCTAGAAGAGCAGGCAGGAAATGGAACTTGAAGCTGGAAATGGCTGAAATATGGAGAGGCTGTCCCTAGGGCTGTCTCCACCATGGAGGGAGGCCAGTGGCTGGGCTGAGAGTGGTGACAAGGAGGAGTCAGATTCTTAAAGGTCATCTGGTCTTATCTGCCGTGCACATAAAACTCTCCACAGCAGCAGTTCTTCCTGACAGGTCACGGCCCCTGCCTGGACCCAAGACCCAGATGGACAGTTGTCACTGGTAGCGACATGGCCTTTGTACTGAGTCAGTGTGGTGGTAAGGGGAGAGCATGGGACTTGGATCTTGATGTCTGGATGTGGGCTTCATCTCTGCTTCTTGCTTGCTCTGGGACCTTTGGCTGGTTACATAATCTCTCTGCATCTGTTTCTTCATTTTTAGAACAGATAATAGAATGGAGGACAAGATCTCCATGCGACAGTCCTTCTCTCTCCCCCTCCTCTCTCCCTTCCATTCATTCCATCTGGTTTAATGAGCATCTGAAAAGACACTGGGCTGAGCCCTGGGTGGATTTCAATTTCTCACGTGGTGTGGTCCCTGCGCTTAAGGGAGGTCCTTCACCATCCTGGTTACCCATCTCTGAATTCATTCTTGACCGTTAAAGTCCCTCTTAAATGAACACTGAACTCTAGAGACAGTCTAGCCAAAGCCAAGTACAGTAGAACCCTTGCCATTGTCCATCTGGAGAGTCTACATCCATAATGTAGCCTAAGATTACATTCGATTTTTTAGCAGCCGTGTCAGACTGAAGCTCATATTGAGTTCGTGGTCAACTAAAACCTCGAGATCTTTTTCACATCAATTGCTATCAAGCCAGGTCTACCCCATTCTGCACTTGTGTAATTGATTTTTTAAAAACCTAAACATAGGGCATTCCATTTATCCCTGTTGAATTTCATCTTGTTGGTTTGGGCTCTTAATTTCACCCGAATAAGATCTTAAGGATGTCTTCTATGTCATCATCCAAGTAGCTTTTTTTTTTAAGTTATTTTCCTTTAAAATAAAGGAAAGCCACAAAGCACACCAGTGGAGCTGTCCCTCCTGGCTGCTTTAGGAACTATTGAGCCCAACAACCGTCAGCCATTTCGCTGTTCTTCATCTTGTTCATAAAGTTAGAAAGATTTTCTGTGAAATGTTAACATTTACTATATCTGCAGTGTTTTCTCAATCAGTTAAAAAAATCCAGTATAAGTTGATGAGCAGATTGAATGTCTGCTATGGATAAAGCATAACAGAACTGACTTAACAAAGGTAAACAGGAAGGATGCTGTCCTTGACCTAAAAAACCTTCTAGCCTAGTAGGTAGATAGATAGATAGTGCACACCATTATACAAGCAGATTGTGATAGATCTATGATCAAAGTATAAAGTGCGAATGATAAATGTCAAGAAAGAGGGAGTCAGTAGCGTCTCACCAGGGCAATGGAGGAAGTCTTGGTTGGGCTGGCATTTGACCTAAATAATGATAACTAGTTAGGGTGCTACAACCTACTCTTGGTGAGTGTATGCAGTCTCCATGGTATCCCTCTTTTCTAATGCCCACAGATTAACTGCATGATATGCTGTGTGTGCTGTGCTAAGTCGCTTCAGTCATGTCTGACTTCTTGATACCCTATGGACCTTAGCCCACCAGGCTCCTCTGTCCATGGGATTCTCCAGGCAAGAATACTGGGAGTAGGTTGCCGTGCCCTCCTCCAGGGGATCTTCCCAACCCAGGGATTGAACCCGTGACTCTTACGTCTCCTGCATCGGTAGGCAGGTTCTTTACCACTAGTGCCACCTGGGAAGCCCCTGCATGATAATTTATTCTAAAGATTTCCAGACCCTAATGGTAAATGTGTTAGAGTGTTGTTTGCATAAGCTTACCTTTCCCCCTTTTTTGCTATGGCATTGATATTGTCACTGCCTTGCCCTTTCATTGTGGCTGCTCAAGGATTTTCAACAAAAAATTTAGGATCCTGTCCACCTCACCCCACCACCCTGCCCCACCTGAGGTCCTGATATTTGAGTTATTTGAGCCTGGGAGAGGTAACCCAGTTGAAATGGTTACGAGTTACCCACCTGGCTCCCACCTGACTAGGCGTCTCCTGCTGGTCTCATTTTGAGGATTCTTTTCTTTGATGGAGAAGACAAAGTCAAGCCAGGGGTTGAGAAGTTCTGCCTTCTCTTTCATTTCTCTCAGAATTACCTCCTTTCCTGAGCACTGAGCCTAAGCCTGCCTTCCTTTTTGTTCTTTCTCCAAACATGGTTGCCTAGGCCCTTTTTGTTGTTTCAGCTTGTTCTGAGCTTTTATCTTCCTGACAGGCTCCTGCTACTCTCCTATCTGTCCCTGGTTAGGGTCCCCTCCTCCCTCCTGTCCTTTATAAGAAAAAAAAAAAAAACTTGTCTGATACTAAGTATAATGTATGCTCATTGTAAAAATATTCAGAAGATACAGTAATTTTTTAAAAAAATTACCCATAATCACATCACCAAGAGATAACAACTGTTAGAATTTTGGCATATTCTTTACAGTCTTTTTGTCTCCTGTGTGTATATAATTCGTTATATTACATATAATTATATATATTAATATATATGTATACTTTTTATCAAAATTGGAATGATCCTGTATATACAGCTTACAACTCACTTTTTTTACTTAACATTATATAGGACCATTTTCACATATCATTAAATATTCTTTGAAAACATGATTTTTTTAATGGTTGCATAATCTTCCACTGTTCCGTGTACATGTCCTTTTAAAATCTAGGCTCATCATATTTTAAAGGTCATTCGTGTGCAGCAACAATGATTTCCCTTAAACGCCCTCTCTTCCCACCCCTCCCCCACTCCCACTGTCTTTACTTTGTCAGGTTGATTATTTGAGCTTGTGGCAGTGGAATTTCATTTTTAGAGCATCCTGTCCTCATGGAATTATATTCCCCTCTAGAATCTCTTGCTGTGGGTGCACACAGCCATTCTTTCCCGCAAGGCGTAGCAGTTTGCTCTCCTCGAGTTGGATTCTGCCCGAGTCCTCTTCTTTTGCCACTGTCAACTCTAGACATGGTTCTTTTCTTCCCAAATCCCCAGTGCTTCCCTTTTATCAGTTTCCTCTTTCTTGATCAGAATTAAGCAGCCTGGAATACTGGGAAAGGGCATAAGACTAAGAGCTTTCGTTTCTATCCTAAGGATAACTAGCTGTGTGACATGCGGAAATCACTCAACCTTTCTGAGCCTCTTTTTTTTTTTTTTTAATCTATAAGAAGCCATCAGATTAAATTATCTCCATGATACTTTCTAGCTATAAAATGTGATAACACTGAATTCAGAGTAACAAAGTCCTATGCTCCTTCTAAAGGTAAACTGTAAGGCAAGTAAAGAAAGAATCAATCTTTGCTTTTGGAATTCTATACTACAAAGCAGCCAACATTCTTTTATCAGCTACTATGTGTCAGGCTCTGGGCTAGATTTACAAAAATGAAAAAAGATGGGTTCCTGGCTTTAAAATAGTCACAGTTTAGTGAAGAAAACAAACATCAAAAAAAAAAAAAAACCTTAAGTACATATGGATTCTAAATTTGACTCTGCCACTTACTGTCTGGAACGAGTGCTTTGGAGCAAGTTACCCAACCTCGCTAGCTCTCAGTTTCTCCAGGTTATGAGCTCAGCTGCCAGAGGCATGTCGCCTGGGTTGCTTCTGCCTCCTCCTTCACTAGTTAGCTGTGTAACCTTAGGAAAGTTCCTGAACCTCTGCATTTCCATTTCCTTACCTACAAAATGGAGATAATAATAGAAGCTTCCTGCTTAAGTTCTGGTGAAAATGAAATGAGTTAATATATGTAAACTTCTTAGATGAGTGCCCAATATATAGTAAGCACTTAATGTTAGCTGCTGTTATTGTAAGGATTAAATCATTGGACTATGTTAGGCTTAGTGTCTGGTACCATAATAGGAATTGGATCGATTTTAGTTATTATTATTTCTACAATAGAGGTTTGGATAGATGTTTGTTGGAGAAGTGAATCCTTCTGAGGTAGGTGTTAGCAACCCTCTGGTGTTCATCTGAGGAAACAGTCTAGAAAAGCTCGAGAGACTTGGCCAAGGACATATAGCAGGTAAGGGACAAAACTAGAATTTCAGCCCAGGAGATGTTACTTCTAGTCCAGAATTATGTTAGGACCACAAATGTAGTTCGTGTCCCCAGAGACACATGGGTGTAAATTGGCACAGTAAGACTGAGGTCAGGCAGGCAGGTAGCCACCCCCATCTTCCACCCTGTCCTGAACACATGGAGTGTTGAGAAGCAGAGCCTGGTCACAATTAGCAGGTTTGCCAGGGCTGGAAGGCTGGGCAGAAGCTGGTGTTGCTCAGAGCCAAAGCTTCGGGCCAGGTTTCCAAGGGCTTCTTTATGCTTTCCCCTTGAACTTGGCTTGGGGGGCCTGGCCAGGGCAGTCCCACGGATTGTCTAGTATTAATATAAGGATGAGAGGCCGTGATTCCGGAATGTCATCCCACCTCCCTGGACAGTGTTTATTTACGTCAGCCCCTTCCCAGCATGTGGCGCTCCGCTCTCCTGCTTTCTCCTTCCTTTCTGGTCTCCTGCCCTTCTCTCCTCACCCCCTCATCCCCTTCCTTTTCCTTCCTCCTTCCACTTGCCTCTCCATTCTCTGAATCCCCACTCTTCTCCCAGTCTGGAGAGCAGCCTGGTTCTTCGGCATCTCTGACTTCTCTCCGGGCCCTCCATCAGAGGGGAGGCCAGGGTGGCAGCCCAGACCTCTGGTCCTGGCCGCCGTGGGGGTGGGGCCGGGGCTGCACAGGCGGGCTGCCCTGAATGACAAGCGGGGATATTGATCGCGTTCTGAACTCAGCCCAGCCGATAGAAGGTAATTAATGACTCCATTTGCCTCAGTACCGAGGAGAACAATTGAGTTTGAAACTGCAACAACTGGCAGCTGGGGAGACTGGGGGAGGCCTGGGGGTGAACCCCGCCGAGGAAGAAGGTGGTGTGAGAGGAGCTAAGGCAGAGAGAGTGGGGTAGAGGCCACCAGTCAGAATGGGATGCAGCAAAGAGCCCCCACCTGGACCCAGTACCCCTGATCGCTCCTGCTCCCCAAAGCCCCTAGAGGCCGGGTCCATCACTTAGTGTCCCCACTTCCTCCACATTTTCCTCTTTTCTCCCTGCATCACTTTTCCGGGTCATTTTTAGTCTGCAGGTGAAGTAAGGCTTATTTTCCCTGAGCTTGCTTCTTGTTAGCTGTGTGATCACACACATGTTTTTTACTCTCCTTTAGCTTATTTCTCCATTTGTAACATTGGACTAATGGTATCTCTTCTGCAAGTGTTCTGTGGGGGATTAGGGATAATGTGTGGAAAGCACCTGAAGCCTGCCTCATACACGGTTAGTGCTCAATAAATGGCTGCAATGATGATCTTTGACAAGGAAAGCAAATCTGATAGAGTGGGGAGAGCCTTAGAGTCAGACTTTCCTGAGTTCAAATCCAGCCTTTGGCTACTTTCTAGTTGGGAGATGTTGAACAAATAATTTTTGCCTCTCATCTGAAAAAAATGAGAATAGTGATAGTAAATACTTCATAAAATTGAATGGATTAATCCGTGTATGTGGAAGCCCTGATGTTGTCAGTTTCCCTATAGATGGGTAGACAGGTATATTTGGGTTAATTTGAAATTAATATACTTCTTTGCTATACTTTAAAAGAATTCCTCTCAAATGCCTGATTCCTACTTCCTTGGGTTCAGTGGACAGCCCCTGTTCATTCCACATTGACTTTGATGAACCTTGGTGCTTTCTAACCAAGGAAATGGCATAATTTTATTCTGTGATCAGTGCCTGCCCTCCTCCCGAAGATTCTGAGACCTCACTGGCTAGCCCTATTCATGGTTGGCCAGTCAGAGGGATCTGGCCTGGGACCAGAGGGGCGGGAGGTAGGGCTGTACTCCCAGGCAGCCCAGGAATGGATGGGGAGTGACAAGGCTAAGTGAATGAGATAACACCTTTTTTGTTGAGGAGTAAAAGTCATTTTTATTAATGATTCTCCAAGTGGTATGTGCTTCTTGTACAAAGCCTGGATCATATGGAAAAACTTAGATGAGAGGTGAAGCATTTGCTCATGATCAGGGAGTAATCACTGTTACCCTGTGGGTGGCTCTCCTGGTCAAGGTGATCTTTGGTCTTACAATTCTCTTCTTTTGCATGGAGTTCAGGGCCCCACTGCTGGAGCCCTGCTTGTGGGCTGGACCGGCAGATACTGCTACTCGTTGCTGCTCAGGCCACAACTGTCCACAGGGGCTTTCCGTGTGCCAGGCTCCCTGGTAGAGCCTGGTAGATATGCCCTTGATCTAGCCATTTACCCTCGTTTAACCTGCACTTCAGTTACTTTGAACCTTAGTTTCCTCACCAGTAAAAAGTGAAAGTTGCTCAGTCGTGTCCAACTCTTTGCGACCCCATGGAGTAGCCCACCAGGCTCCTCCTTCCATGGAATTCTCCAGGCAAGAATGCTGGAGTGGATAGACTTTCCCTTCTCCAGAGGATCTTCCAAACCCAGGTCTTCCACATTGCAGGCAGATTCTCTACCATCTGAGCCACCAGTTATAAGGGGCTTATAATCCCTAGCTATCTTAGAGAGTAGTTGCTGCTGCTGCTGCTAAGTCGCTTCAGTCTTGTCCGACCCTGTGCGACCCCATAGACGGCAGCCCACCAGGCTCCCCCGTCCCTGGGATTCTCCAGGCAAGAACACTGGAGTGGGTTACTGTTGCCTTCTCCTAGAGAGTAGTTAGGAAGCCCAAATAACATAAGGTCTACGAAAGCTTTTTGTTAACTGCTAGGCAAATATGAAGCGGTCAGAGAAGACAATACAAGCCTTTGTTCCCTTTGAAAGAATAATCTGCGTCAAAGTTTTAACTCAGCAGTTTGTTTAATTAATTTATTTATATGCTGCCTCATTCTGGAAACGACTTACGGGAGCTCACTCTCCTTCAGATATGCTATGGCTCATGCCAGAGTGGACACGGCACTTGAAATGGGCTCCAGTTCTGAGAGTCCTGCTGCCTCATAGTGTGACCTTGGACTGGTCACCTCCCCTCCCCCACTTCACCGCCCACCCTGCTGGTTTTTATTACCTTAAAATGAGGAGTTTGGACCAAGTGTCCCCTCATCATTCTTCGTACAGTCTGGGCTCAGCAGCTCATAGGCTGTAGCTTCAGTGTAGGGAGGGTGCAAATCAGGAAAGGGGGGATCCTGGGAGGGACACAGCAGCCTGGATGGGGTCAGGGGCCCCTCAGCTGAGTCTCCTGGGTTTGGAACCCGGGCAGCAGAATGAAATGATGTGGAGGGCAGGCTCTGGGTTCAAACAGACCCGAATTCAAATCCCAGCTCATTTACCAGCTGCATGGCCTTGGATAAGCCACTTAACCTCTCTGCCTCGGTTTCCTTTTTTAAAAAGTGTTTTTATTTTTGGCTCTGCTGGGTCTTTGTTGCTGCTGCTTGCAAGCTTTCTCTGATTGTGGTGCATGGGCTTCTCATTGAGCTGGCTTCTCTTGTTGCTGAGCACCAACTCTAGAGTGCAGGCTCAGTAGTTGTGGCTCACAGGCTTAGTCTCCCTGCGGCAAGTGGCATCTTCCTGGACCAGGGATCGAACTCGTGTCCTCTGCATTGGCAGATAGATTCTTCACCACTGGACTACCAGAGAAGTCCCATCCTTATCTTTAAAAGAGGTATCGCAGCATCTACCTTGCAGGTTGTTGGGAGGATTAGATGGTGGGTTGAATGGAACAAGCTCTCGGTGCTGTGAGCTGCTAATGGATGGTGGCTGAGCAGGGACAGCAGAACAGGGCTGAACCCTCCACATACTGAGACCAACAAGTGCAGGGTGTCCCCTCAGGGGAGGGGGCATGGTTACTAAACCTTCAGCAACCACATTTTCCAACTTCAGTCTGAAAGTGGGGCCTAAGAGTGGAAAAGGATATTGGAAATCAGAATTGCTCCAGAAAGCCCAGAACGTGTGGCATCATACTCCTGCCCTCTTCTTGGAGCCCTGGCAAGGCTTGGGCTGGTTTTCCCATCAAGATGAAGGCTGAGGGCCCACTGTGTCACTTAGGGAAGGACTTCTCTGGAACCAGAAATGAGCAGGTAGACCTGCTTTATCCCACACCTTGTGACCAAAGCCGTGGTGTGGGGAGTCCAACGTAAGGGCCATCTCTGGGCCCTGTTCTCAAGCAGCCTCTGCCGGCTGCCTTAGATGACATCTGCAGCTCTGAGGTCAAGTTTCGCTCTTAACTGGGAGCACGGCATGCTCTGTTTCTTGGACAGAGGTACTGTAGGTGGGCAGGAAGGTGTTGGTGTGAGTGGGAAAGGCCTCCATGGACCAGAGTTGATGCTGTTGGAAGTTAACAAGCAGTGGAGCGGGTGAAGAACGTGTGTGTCAGTGCAGGGGCCTGCTGTGGGCTTCTCACATCCTCTGACACCTGGGGCTGCATGGGACTTGCCTGACAAGTGACTGGATGTCCTGGGATGCCAAGTCAACCAGGTGGCTGGTTCAGAGACCTTCTGCCAGGGGTCTGGCTTTGAATGCTACTCAGGAGAGCCTCATTCATTCATTCATTCATTGAGTACCAACTCTGTGCCCAGCGCCGTGCCTGGCACTGTAGCTATAGAGATGCACTAGTCATGGTTCCTGCCCATGGGGAACTCCCAGCCTGGCTCCTTGGTGAGGTGGATGCTAATTACTTTCCTTCTTGCTCACTCTTCAGCCCAGATTAAGACTTGCTTCTGCCTCTTCCTCCATGTTCGCCCCAGAGAGCTGTCCAGTGCCTGGGCCTGGCAGTGTCTCCTAGCCCAGCCCCACCCTTCCCCCGATGGCACCTCTGAGACTCCACCCTTGGGAAGGCCCACCCAGGCCCTCTTTCTCCACATCCTGAGGATGCATCCCCGCCAGCTGGAGGCACTGGCAACGGCTTCATGTTCTCTTCCTTTTCAATTCTCTTCTTCCATGGTCTCTGTTCTTCCTCTACGCTCTTCTTCTTTCCTCCTCTGCCCTCTACCCTCCAGCCCCACCCCCACCCGGGTCCTGGACTGTGCTCCTCATCTGGATCCCCGGGCTTCCAGGAAAGCAGAGCCCGCTGGGCTCATTCCTACGGCAAGTGGGCAAATGCCCTCAGCACAGCCTGTGCTTCTCTAGGCATCTGCTGCGGGAAGCTTCTTCCCTTTCTTCCTCTCTTTCTTTCTGCCCTGTCTCTGCCTCTGGCTTTCCTCCTTCACTGAGCTTCCTCCTCCTTGGACCTCTGAGTCCAGGCCTCCTTGCCTGCCTCCCTTCTCCACCCTTCCTCCTGCCTTTGCTCCAGCCTCCCTTCCCTAGCCGAGGGAAGGGTACCACCCTGGTCTCTGAAGAGAGCCTGTGGGCCCACGGGCTGACCCGGGGGGCACTGCCTCCCTGTCTCCCACCAGTGATGCCACTGTCCTCTCCCTGCCCCTGTGACTTCCCACCCTGTTCCCCACAAGTGTCTTTGTGCTCCTCCACCATTCATCCCGACTGCTGCCTTTCCCACTCCCTGTCACCTTCCTTCTCCTTTGGGGGGTCTCCTCAAGCCTTTGGCAGCCTCATGCCTCCATCACCCTGGTTTGCTTTTCTGCCCTTCTGGCACCTTCTGTCTCTTCCCCACCCCACCCCCCTTCCCTCTCCCCTTCTCCTTCCCAGTCTCCCCGCCACGTCTTCCAGGAGCAGCCTTCCTTTCACCTTTCTTTCCTCCCTCCCCTTTCTGTGGCTGCCTCTGTAACCTGTCTTATCACCAGGGCCTGAGTATACGAAAAAAAATAAATAAATAAAAAGGTCAGTGAGTGGAGGGAGCAGCAATAACCCCTAAAACAGTACTATCAGTGGAACATGATTGATCAATTGAATTCCATAGCGGCTGAAAAATGTGGGATTAAGTAGTGTATTATACGCACAATGAGTTGAGGCATGATGTTCATTTCAAGTTCATTTCGCCGGCCTCTGCCACCAGATCAGGCAATCAATAGGGGCAGCAGATATCATATATCACCTCTCTGCGGGCTGGGGAGAGAGCACCATAATCTCTCGCAAATTTAGAGTGACAGATTTGTCAAGATCTGAAGGGCCCCTGAATAAATGAAGGAAAAGAGACTCCTCCAGCCAGTGACCTAAGGACAAAGCTTCAGTTTAGCCCCTACATACACACACACACATACACACACACACACGGGCTGAGCCAAGCCACACACAGGCATATACACAAATCTACAGAGAGGCATAGTAAGAGTCTCACTGCACATAGCACACACCTATGCATATAGCATGTGAGGCTGTGTTCACAGACAAATGCACGTGACTCCCCAGGACCCATTGGTGACCCTGGAGTAACCACACACAAAGACACTCACTGTCTCCCTGTGCCCTGACAGAAAGGCTTCCCACAAAGGTAGGACTCCAGCAACAGAGGATTAGACACAATGAAACGTGCAAATATTGATAGCTCCAAGGGATGGCCTTAGGATGATGGCACATCCTTGAAAGAGAAGATGCACAGGAGAAACATAGGGATGTGGGCTCACGCTCCCTGTGCAGTCACACCCGTACACACACACCTGTTCAGAAAGGTTCTTGTGTGTATATGTGTACAAATGCATGCATATACACAGAAGATACACAAAAGGGGAAAATAAATACGTCACCATCTAACTCAGATAGAGAGAAGCACACACTCCCTCTAAGACAGAAAAGCATTCCAGAGGCTTACACAGAAAAAACACAACAAGTTTTGTGGCCTTAGGAACATAGGGAACATAGAAAATATCATTCATGCTGTCCCTGTGTCTGTCTGTCCACCTCAGACATCATCCTGGTCTCCATTTCTCTCTCTTTCACACACACACACACACACACACAACCACAACACACTTTCTTTGCTTTCCCACCCCCTCCAGGATGGAGTGAAGACAGGAGGTCCCATTAGGAAAGCAGATCCCCTTGCTACATCTGGGAGACCAGCAAGAGACGATGGTTGCAGGTTGAGGTTAATCAATATGTAATATTTTCTATGGTCTCCTGAATGATACTGTATGGTGTTACTGTATATAATGCAATATTGATTATATCATATTGTATAATCACCTATAAACTGATATATATAACAGTCCCAGAGGAACACCTTGGGGCCTCCAGCATGGCTGGCCCCAGGCCCAAGACTCCCCAGCTGGTTTCAGGGTGAGGGAAGCAAAGGAGAGGCCAAGCGGTGGCTGCAACGACCCAGCTTTGGGCCCGGGGAGTGGCGGGGCAGGGGTTCGGGGAATGCGGGCAGAGCAGGTGCTTGGCCCACTGTGCACTCTGAAAACCCCCGCGGGTCAGATGGAGAGGGCAGGGCCAGGGAGGCAGGGGTAGCCGAGTGGTGGGAGGCGCCGGGAGTGGGCGCTCTGTGGTGCTGTCCTGGTGTTTCAGACCTGGGGTGGGTCTCAGCTCTCTGTGGAGATGGCAGGAGGAACCAAATGGCCAAGGAGCAGGCCTCTGACAGAGTTTAGCCAGAGCCCAGGTCAAGGACAGAAGCTGAGAGGGGGTTGCCTCAGAGCACAGCAGCATCTGCAAGGACCCGGGCTTCAGTCTCTGCCTGAGTCGCAGTTCCTGGCTCCCTGCCACCTGCCTTCCTCCTGCTCCAGTCTCAGGCCTGGCCCAACGCAAGAAGAGCGCCCCCGCTGGGCCCCGAGCCCCTCCCCCCTCGGTGGTGAAGTTAATTGCTTCACCCAGTCTCTGCGTTACACTCAGCCTCGGAGATTTGGTGATTTTCCACCCTTGGAGCCAGTGGAACTGACATTCATCTCAGAGCCAAGTTCAGTTCTCCACAGGCTCAGTAATGCTGGCCTGAGACAACCAGCTCCTCCTCCCAGGCTGACCAAGGGCTGAGGCACAGGAGGGGTTTAGGGGAGACAGGTCCTGAGGAGACGGTGCCCAGGAGCCCCTCTGGCTCCCCCACCTCTACCTAGTCCTTCCCACCCCCACCCCCAGCTGTGACAACTTCCCTTTGTCTTCCCAGGTCGTTCTGGGGCGCTGGCTCCCTCAGTCAGGACTCTGACGCATGGCCAGCCCCTGGGTCAGCCCCTCAAGCCTCAAAACTGGGCGTAGGAGTCCTAGAAGCGGTGCAGAGCCCCAGGGGCCCAGCCAAGTGCCCACCCCTTTGCCCACTGCTTTGCTCTGTGCCTCTGCTCACCTGCGCTCACGCCCCGAGTATCCCTGTGTCCTCCAGATGTGTCCGAGGGCTCAGTCCCCAATGGAGACTCCCAGAGTGGCGTGGACAGTTTGCGGAAGCACTTGCGGGCCGACACCTTTACCCAGCAGCAGCTGGAAGCTTTGGATCGGGTCTTTGAGCGTCCTTCCTACCCTGACGTCTTCCAGGCATCAGAGCACATCAAATCAGAGCAGGTGAGGAAGGAGCTCTCCACTTGGAGAAGAGAGAGGGACTGGGCAGAGCAAGGCTTCTGGAGCACATGCTCGCAGGTCGGCCAGGTGCACGCCCAGCATCACATGTGCTGCCTGTAGGTGTGCCGTGTGTGCGCCCTGTAAGCACCCTCACACGAGGACATTATGACAAAGCTGAGAAAATCATCGTGGTATGTGGCAGATAGAAGGCGTGAGTTCTGGGTGCAAGCATCGCCGTAGGCGAGTCTTACCCCCTCTCAGTTTCAGCCCCATCCTCAGGTTCCCTGTCTCTAGACAGAAAACCTGACAGGTCGCTTCCAGCCCTGCATTCCAGCCCTGCTCCTGGCATAGGGGATTCAGGAACACCCCTTGCCTAAATGCCCCTAGAGTCCTACAGAAAGTCTGAGGAAGCCTGGATGCTATTCTTGCCCCAGGAGGTGTCAGGAAGAGAGCTCAGTGCCTGCCTCCTACTCCCTCACCCGGCTGTCCATCGTGACCCCAGACAGGCTGACAGCCCACCCCTCAGACCCAGTACTTCCCACAGATGCAGAACAACCCAGAACAACCCAGAACACCCCAGCACAATACACAAAACACATCTCCTAACTCCTGACATTTACCCGTGTGCATGTGTTCACAGACGATTCACCACCCACCTGCTCCCTCCCCACCCCTTCCCCCACAGCCCATCAGCCAGTTGCTGTGCCCTCCCCAAGATCACCAAGTCAGCACCCCTCCATGCCCGCCTTCATCCAGAAGATAGGATAGCCCCCCGCCCCCTGCCGCGCGTGCATGCTCCGACACGGGAGCACACACGCATTCTCCCCACACTACGGCCCGGGCCAGGCCCACAGTGAGCACAACACAGCCTGCCATGTTTGCACACTCAGCACACACCCGCACACAATGCACACGCACAGCCCCACAGACTCTGCACGGCACAGTTCTACTTGGGACTCCAACAGCTCTCAGCCATTCGCCTTTCTCCCCGCCCGTCCTTTTATCCCATAAGCTGTTTGTCTTCATAAAACAAAAATCAAAAGTCTTTTTAAGGTGCCCTGAGCCATAAACCAACAAAGGAGGAGCCGGCCGAGGCGGGCGGCTTGGTGCACCCTCCCCGAGTCCCCGGCTGTATTACAATGAATAACCTTTATTTACTTTCATTAGACTATTAAACACCAGCACAGTCATTTTTCCCCCTGAAACTCGGAGCAGGGCCCATAAAGCAAATCCGAAGCCTAATTGAGTTCATTTTAATTTCTCTCCGATCACAGCGAATTACTCTGGTGATAAATCAGGGGGCAGCTTCACCCCCAGTAGAAGGCCTAATTTGCAGCTAATTACAAAACTGATTTCTACAGGAAGATCAATACGAGAAGGAATTGGAAATGACGAGGCAATCCTGTCCAGCCAAGGAGGGGAGGGGGTCCTCTGGGGGGGGCCAGGAAGCGGAAGAGAAAAAAACGGACCCGAAAGCGCAGAAAATCAGTTTTAATTTAACGTAATATTAATCAGAGCAACTTTTCCTGCTTTGTGCGGGCTCCTGGTCGGCCCAGCTCTGGGGTCTGGCTTGGCGGTAGCTGCAATAAAAAGGCAATTACCGGAGTGTTTCAGGCAGGACACCCTTTCAGAGTCAATGACTGGCCCCCTCCCACCCTTCTGTTAGCCATGTGGACTCTCCCCCTCCCCAATTTCATACCCCAGTGCACAGGCAGAGAGCGAGGGGCCCGTGAGGCTGTCTTTGTTTGTTTTTAAAAAGGGGCGCCAGCACCCGATCAGCGGCTCAGCAGTGCCAGGCTGGAGGCCCCACTAGGCCCTTCCCCCCAGCTCCTGCCTCTGCCATCACATCAGGGTTCATCTCCCCTCCCTGAGACGCCCTACCCCCAGGCACCTGAAAATAGCCCTGGCCTCTTACCAGGGGGTTTCCCACTGCTACCCCTCGCCCTTGGGGGCTTCTTAAGCAGGAGAGGCTACAGAGAGGTCAAGGGTGCTTGGATACCCACCAAGAATGGATGGGCTGCCCCTCAACTTCCCAGAGTCAGGTCTGCCTCCCCCCACACACAACTCTGCATCATCCCTTGAGCCCACCCCTCCCACCCTCCCCGCCCTCTGCCTGGCCAGCTCCTTCCACCCCATCTGGGAGGGCTCCCCGTCCCTCCTCCCCATCTGCACACCGAGGCCTCTCTCCGCATGTGTGCGTCAATAGCGAGCTGTCTCTTTTCTCTCTCCTCCCAGGGGAATGAGTACTCCCTCCCAGCCCTGACCCCTGGGCTTGATGAAGTCAAGTCGAGTCTATCTGCATCCACCAACCCCGAGCTGGGCAGCAACGTGTCAGGCACGCAGACATACCCTGTTGTGACCGGTAAGGGGGCTTCTAGGAGGGTGGGGAAACTGCTTTCAGTGGGGGCACCTCAGCCTATGCCATCTGGGGCCCAGTGTGACAAGTGGGCTCCCTGCCATGATCTCTGTAGAAAGAGCGAGTCTCCAAAAGCCAGGGCACTTCCTCAACAGATGTGTACAGATGTGGGAGAAAACACCATGGGCAGGCTCTCTGTGTGCTGCAGCCTGGAAAGGTCAAAGCCAGGAGGGGTTATAGCTGGTTCTGCCCATCCTTTTGCCTCTTTCTGTGCCTTTTTTTCTTGCCTCTACCAAGGTGGTGAGAATTATGAGCCTCTAGCTAGGATGTGCATGGGAGAAGGAGGGTAAATAAGCTAGGCCAGCAAGAATGGAGCCTGAGTGCCTATTCAGTGTTGAGCCTCCACACTCCCGTGTCCCCAAGTCCCCTGGAGGACCTGTGTCCCTCTCCTCTGGGAGGCCCGGGAGTGCCAAAATTGTGGCTTTGGGCTTCAGGGCATGGCATCCGGTTCTGTGGTAATAGATAAGCTCAATTAGTTCAGCCTTCTCCAGCTTCTCAGAGACATCACTGAGACCAAGGCTTGATTTCAAGGCCAGACAGGGTCCCGTCCCTCCATCCAGGGGGCAGGGCACCTAATCCAGGTGGATGAAGAGCAGCAGAGGCAGCTAGAGGGGAAGAAGGCTGAGGTGCGGCGCAGTGGAAGGCCCAGCTGATGACACTCCTGGCCTCCGAGCTGCGGGCTGGCACTGCAGAAAAGGGTTTCCGGGCCAGGAAAGTGCCCAAGTGGGAGAGACACACATCGAGGTGTTATTAAAATTCACCTAATTATTCTGGAGACAATAAAGCCAATGTGCCGTTTGCTCCTTGGGAGAGAGAATGACTGAGAAGGGTCTCGGTGGGGATTGGGAGACGCTGAGGCATCACTCGCCGAGCAAGGCGAGCGGAGGTGGCATGGGGACCTGGCAGCCCAGCTGTAAGCAGCCAGCAGCAGAGATAGGGGGCGGGCTTGGCCCCACTGGAGGACAGGTTCCAACTTGGAGCTGTTCTGAACGCGCCTCCGGTCTGAGACGGGCTGCAAGCGGCCACCATCCTCCACCTCGGGGCTTGGGAGATCCCTGTTGCTTGCTGTTCCATAGTCTCCCTAAGGGGTGTCCCAGTCCCACTGTTCCTGGCCTGGAGAGAGTTGAGCTCTTAGGCTAGGCAGTCAGAGTTTGAGTTCTGGACAGGCTTTTGGGCGTGACAACCAAAATCTGGGTCAGGACACAGCACAGGACCCACTGGCCCTCAGCAGGAGACAGTCCATCGTCCAGTACAGAAGCTCTCTGAGCTGTGGGCGTTCCGACCCAAGGAAGAGTGATGGCCTAGGATGGGTCACGTTTCTTCTGATCTGCTGAGAGTTACAGTGGTCACTTCTTAAAGGTGGCCCACCCTAAGGCAGCAGCAAATCAGAGCCCAGGAGACTTCTCTAACCCCAGCTATGCTTCCCTGGGCCCAGGGCCACCATCCAGAAGGTAGAGGCTTCCTGGAGTAGAGAGAAGGCTCTCTGGGGCAGGGTTCCTACCAGAACTCAGGCTGGTGCAGAAAAGTGCCTCCACCTTGAGCATCCCCCCGCCCCCCTCCCCCCCATGGCCCTGGAACGGTCCCAGCTCAGCCTGGGAACATCTCCGGCTGATCCATCTGGATCCAAGTGTGAGAAAAGTTCATTTCAGACCCAGCTTGACATTCCCAGGTGGCAAGTTAGCACTAACATCTCAATCTGTATGCGACATTTCAATCAAGCGAGGAGTAACAAAAGCAGAACCATTAACATTCGGAGCTGTTCACCAGTGGTAATGACGGGGAAACTCGCTCAGAAACTGGAAATTACCAAAAAGAGAGAAGTGTGTAGAGAAGTGGGGGAGGGGCAATGGGAGGAGGTAAGGGGGCAGGGAATGATTTTTCTACACTTAGGCCAAGATCCAAGGTTTGGATTAATGGTGCCATTACCCAAGAAAGGGCTACAGATTATGCTCATTCTTAAAATGTTTTTGCTGGCAATTAAATGGCTGCAGTTATTGATCTTTGTTGATTTTATGTCCTCCTAATTTGCATAATCTATTAAAGATGAATGATTCATGATGTGTTTATTATGGGGACGAACAGAATTTGCTGGAGGTACTGTCAAGGTGAGAAACAGGGCAGTGCCCAGAGGTTTCCTGGACCATCTCAGGAGTTGGGTCCACCAGGTTGGCCTTCAGGCCAGGAGTTTGTGGGTAGTAGTGAGCAGTGATGTAAAGAGAGCGGACATCAGAGAGGTAGATTTCAGGTGAGTTTTTCTAGAAGGATGTTGGTATCTAGAACTGCGTTCCAAGCACAGCTTGGATACAGGAATGGCTTTTGGTGTATTTGAAAAAATTCCTCCCTAAGATTCTTTATGATTTTATTTGGTTGGAGAGTATGAGGGGCTTTGGTGGGGGCGGAAGGGGCTGGAGCTTTCCAGCAGGTGATTCTGGCCAGGTGTGTGCTCTGGGTGAGAGAGGGCATCCTGTGGCCACAGTCTGGCTTGAATGTGCTCAGGTGTTTGAGGAGCCCTCTTCACCTCCCATATCCTAAACTAAACTCCCAGCTCCTCTTCCTCCCAGGGGACAGGCAGCTGAGGCTGTAAACCTCTGCAAGTGAGTCCTAAGGAAACAGCTCAGGAAGCCCTAGCCCAACCCGACAAGCCAACCTTATTGATATTCCTGCCACCTCCTGGCACTAGAGGCTGATTTCAAACTTCACCAGCCACTTGATGCAGCTGTTCCACAAGGTCAGGACTGAGAAGCGAGAGGAACCTGGACTATTGTTTGGAGGGGAGAGTGGAGCCCAGTGGGCCAGGACACAGCTAATCACATTGCAAGCAAGGGTGGCTGCTGGAGGCTGGGGCTTGGCCCGAATGCCTCCCCTCCCCACCTTCCATCACGGAACCAGAGAGGGAGACGGATTTTTCTGGGTAGTGTTTGCAAGTTCTGCCGAGATTTTAATTTCACTGCATCACAACTCAGCAAGCTGCCAAGTCAAGCTGGTTATTTAAATTTATCACCCACTTTCCCTTCCGCCGCTGGGCCGCTCCAGCTCAGCAGCATCTCTTCTCTCCAGCCCACTGCTCTAGGCTGCTGGTCTGGAACAGAGCCGAGTCTCTCCTAAGTGATAAGGAAAAGGGGGCCAACAGGATGAGAGAGTGGGTGGGAGGCACTCTAGCCCCAGGCTTCCTCAGGTTGCCTGGCTGTGGCAACCCTCTACCACCTTCTTACCCTTTCAAAGGACCTCAGAGCAGGGCTGCCATCAACCCCTCAGTGGTCCCAAGGGCCTTTGAGTCAGGGCCTTTTCAGTGGGGACTCTGGTTCTGACTGTGTGCTGATGCCTCCAAGTCTCCCATCGCTGGTAGAAAAGAGCCTCTCTTTCCCATGCCCTCCTCACTGTGACTCCTCTTGTGTGCCTGGCCAGGTCTGCAGCTGCAGAAGAGTGTGAAGGGACCTTGGCAGTGATGTTGATCTGCGAGAGTAAGATGAATACTAGTTTCAGGATTCCCAAAGTCACTTGGAGATGCTTCTGAGCATTTAGAGAGTCCCTTTGCCTGGTGAAGATCCACCCTGATAATGAGAGCAGGTTCCCTGCACGGGAGCGCCAGTGGAGCAAGGTGGTGTCGGGGGAAGTCAGGGCTTGTGCAGCGGTTCTCCATGTTCACTCTATAACCTGAGGGATACACTGGGCCCCAGAGCTGCTGCCCTGAGTGAGTGAGCTTCACAGCCTCTGGTGAGGCTCACTGCTGAGCACTAGGGAGCTTTATGCAAGTGAAGTTCTCCCCACCCTCTTGTAAGTCCCAGGAGGTAACAGATGAATGAGATAGATGTCCAGAAACAAGGCAGGCTAAACTCACCAAAACACAGCTGGATAAATAACAATGAGAGTTGCTAGTACACAACCAAACCTCACCCTCTGGTATCAGAAACAGAGGGAGATTCAAACCCAGAGCAAAGTGTGAGAGGCCACACTGGAGGCCGACCCTAACTGGAGGAGGCTGGGGTTGTAACACACCAGGCAGAAAACATGATCTTGGGCCCCAGAGAAGCAGCAACTAGAACTGAGTATTCCCCTGAATAAATCAGGAACAAAGCAGGACAACACTGTCTATGAAAGGGAAACCACAGAGTCCTCCCAGGGCCCATGGAAACAAGTGAGGGCAAAGTAATGTCTCTACGAGAAGTGGAGACCCCAAGCCTAACCTGGAGTCCAAATTTACACCATGGGGATGTGGCAGAAACTCCCAGCTAAGAACTTACATACAAGTTTGTCCAGGATAGTAACCCACTCAGAAACCCCAGCAGGACAGGGGCAAATCTTCTTTGCAGAGACATTGTACAATCCAGAGGACATGGGACTCCCACAGAAACAAGTTCACCACTAAAGATGAGCTCGCTACAACAAATAACAGACCTCATATGAATATACAGACTATTATGAGGGAGAGTTAGTAGAAGCAATAAGCAGAACAATTAATACCCCCCAAGAATTAGAGATAATAACAATCCAGAACAATCCAAAAGCAACTATATAGTAAGCGTGTTTAAAATTCTAAAAATTATTTCTAAAAGTATGGGTGGGTGTGCTTAGTAACTCAGTCGTGTCCAACTCTTGAGACCCCATGGACTGCAGCTCTCCAGGCTCCTCTGTCCATGGGGATTCTCCAGGCAAGAATACTGGAGTGGGTTGCCATTTATTCCTCCATCTAAAAGTACGTTTTGTGTTAATCACAGATCTTGATCTCACATCCCCTTCCTCACCACAGCTCAGCAACTAGTCAGGTAATAGTGACCTTAAAAAGGCAAAGAAGACACCTAGATCGTGTTCTCTGCAGACTCGGGGGCATGGAAAGAGAGGACCCCCAGGCACCCCTGAAAGTAGAGCCTGTTGCCTTCTTATCCAAGCTCCCATACTGCTCAGTCTCAGCAGAGAATCTTCCCTTTCAGAAAAATGTCTGAACATTGGACAGCTGTAGCAGGGACGGTCCATTCCTCCTTATGGGGAAATTTCTAAAAAGCCTTGTTAGCTTCCCCACCCTGGTGGGGATAAGCTGGTTTTATTCAAGAGCTCAGGGAAATATCTCTTGATGCCTAGAGACTGCAGCTCTGCAGGAACCTGTAGCTGAGATCTGGGAGGAGATGTGGATGCTGCCTAAGCAGGAAAACTGCCAGGGCAGGGGAGGGAGCAGAAGATGGGGTTCTTCTAGAAGCTGGTAAATTTGAGCAGAGGTGGAGGAAACCAGTAAGGCAAAGTTCAAAGAAAATCAGGGGCTGGCCCCTGGGGCCTAGAGAGAGTTGTGTGGGCTCAGCTTCTGAGAAAAGGTTGCAGACTATTAGAAGTTCAGCCTCCTTACCCACAGCTGGGATGGTGAGAGAAAGTGGCCTTTTAGCAGATAGAGGTGTGGACCCTGGGAAACCCTCCTCTTGCTCCAGGAGTCCTGAGGACCTCTAGGAAATGCCTCTTTCCTGTAGTTAACAACCCCCTTCCAATGCGACTGCATTTCCCTCCATAAAACAAACAGCTTAGCCCTTGGCCAGCCCCTTGGGGGAGGAGAGGGCAATAAAGGCTGAGAAATGTTTCTGAAGGAGGCTGGGAGTCTCCTAGCCTTGTCTGTCAGCTCAAAGCCCCTGATTAGCTAGAGGAATTTAGGGCACAGACATCAGAGTTTCTCTCCAACCTTGAAAGGAGAGGGCTAGGGCAACTTCAGACACAGAGCATGTCATAGAGCCCACTGCTATGGCGGCTGGATGAAGCCAAGAGGGCTTCTCCTCAGCTGAGAAGGCCCACTGATAAGAGGCTAGCCTCCTCCAAACATCCCTGAGGCCTCCAGACACATCCCCAAGGACCACCAGCCCCCAGACATCAACTCTGATTTAATTATGGGGGCATTTCCATAGCAATGAGACATTGACAGATAACGTGGGTGCTGTGGGTCTGCAGCCTAGGGAGTCATTGGATCAGGGCTCCTTCCCTTCCTCCTTCATCCAGTCCACCTCTAGAGGGAAAAAATATTTTCAATAAAAGTCATTAATTTACTCTAGGACTGAGAGAGTCAGGTCAAATTTGAACACAGTAAAAGCTATACCACCCTAATCTCCAGCCCCAGTTCTACACCCATGACTGTGCTCACCAGCTATCCCAGCAGTGATGGGCTGCCCTCTCCAGCAGGGTGCTTGGACAAAAGCACCCAGGGCTGCTAATGGAGCCACTGAGGGAAGGGAGGCATGGGGAAGAGGAAGAAGTTATAAAAGGCTCTCTGGCATCTTAGCAAAGATGTATTTCTATGGGCTTCTAAGTTGAGCTCAAATTTGGCCCATTACCTTGGACTTCTCCTCTTGACTCGTCCCTTCATCTCCTCCTTCCATCTATGAGACCCAAAGGCTGAGCATGCCAAATGGACTGTATTTGGCCCTCCACAGCATGGTCTCACTGATTTATTTAGAGATCAAGGAGAGAGGACAGTTTGAATCTAAATCAAAATATTTTTGAGGGAGCAACAATCTTTATTTCAAATGCACATAGTAGCCAACTACAAAAAAAAAAAAAGTGTTGCCTAGTAGAAAACTTCCCTGGGGACCTTCTGGGTGGTCCAGTGGTTTAAGACCCCATGCTTCTAGTGCAGGGGGCGAGAGTTAGGGCTCTGGTCAGGAAACTAGGGTCCTTCTGTATGCTGCATGACCTAGCCGAAAAAAGAGAGAGAAAAAACACTGTTTTCATGGTTAGCTGGGTTATAGGGAACCTTTCCACTGCTGTAGATATTTAGAGACGCTTGAAGTGTCCCAAAGGAGAGTTCTCCAAAGGTGGGAAGAGGGACCCCCCAGCACTAAACCTATTTATTCCATTATTCGGTACTAAGAAGAAAAGGTTGGCTAAGTAAAAGTGAAGTCAGTCAACCCAGCCTTTCCTAAAGGACCAGAAACCCTAAATATTGGTGTCCCAGTGAATGTTATAGGTATGTATTGGCACCAAGGACTCAGAAATGTCCCTGGTGGTCTTGGAGTCACCTAAGTAAAAAGCCATTTCCCCTATAGAGCCAGTCACCCCAACAAGGTGACAGGAAGGCCCCCACCCCAGGGTAATCAGAACCCTTCCTTCCCAGGTTCTGAGCTGTAGCCTCGGGACAAACAAACCAGCACCTTTTCAGCCCTGAGCTTTGGGAGGCAAGCCCTGCCACTGTTGTTACTTCAGAAAGGCTTTGCACACCTTCAGCCTGAAATCCTCCCCTCTCCTCCTGCAGTCCGTGGAGTGCGGGAGTGGCTGGGGAGGGAGGAAATCTTGCAGTAGGCTGAGAGAGCAGCCTAATGCTCTGGCAGCTTAAGTGGCCGTTTTCCTTGGGATTAGGGTCTCACTTACACAGAGTGCCTGAAAAACACTGTGCTTTCAGGAAGGATTAGAGCTGACAATTCAGCGCTCTCAGAGAACAAAATAAAGCCAGAGAGGAACTGGGAGACCTGGAGCATCGAGAGACTGTGCAAACAGGCTTAACCTCTGCCCACCCAGCACGAGGGGCTGAGAGCCCATCAGCGAGCCTAGGCCCAGCCTCCAGAGTGCCAGCACCTAAAGACTCCATTCTTCATTTGTGACTTGCTAGTGGAGCCAGAGAAGGTAGTAGCCTGGGGAAGTGAAAGAGGAGAGGACAGGGAAGTTGTCCCCTCTCTCTGAGCCTCACTTTCCTCCTCTGTAGAATGAGGGACTTACACTAGAGGATAGTGAATTTCCCTTTCAGTCCTTTGAGAATGCGATTCTTGCCAGCACTCCCTGTCCTCCCAGGACCCTAAGGCTGCAGCTCCATCCATGGTCCAGCTGAGTTATAGGAGCACCTCTTGTGGGGCCCTGGGCCAGCAGGCTAGCGTGGCCCAGTCAGGGGCTGTGTGCTGGAAGAAGGGCAGTAACAGCACAACTGACTGTGCCCAGCAGGTTGGCTGTCAAAGTGCAGGCCTCATTCTCCCCACATAGCTGTGAGTGGCATCTCTGCCCAGGACACCCCAGGGAACAGAGGTCCAGCTATGGGTGGGAAGCCAGATTGGCTGGGAGAGCAACCGCCCTGAGCTGCAGAAACAGCCCCCTCTGCTGGAGCCCAGGGCAGGCCAACCTCCGGATGAGGAGCTACGGGGCCAAGGCAGAGCCTGGGGCTGGGTGCTCTTACACAGGCACCTCTGACCCCCAGGAGAAACCTTCTGGAGAATCTGGAAACCTGGGAAATCAAGAACAAAATGAAATAGGTAGAAATTTCTTCCCCTCTCCTATTAAAACATCTTTTACAGATTTAAAGTTGTTGCTTTGGTGTATTCTCTATAACTGGGATTGGTCCTAAAGTGATCATAATTGATGCAGTAAATGTAAATGTACAGTATATTTAGACAGTAATTACAAATTTAATAACTGTGTATTCTTGAAAGTATTATAAACGCTTGTGTCAAATGCAGGCACAGACTGCCAACCTTGAAGCAATCTAATGCCTTCATTTTCACTACCATATGAGAAGCAAACAAAACTTGAGGTTAGGATAGTAAAACAAGAGTTATGTTTTCTCCCCTTAGGGTCCTCCGTAGTGTCAAGTGGATAGCAAAAGTGCTCATTTTCAGAGAAAGATGCTGAGGGAAGGCATCTCTAAGCTCATTGAATATAACTTTTACTATATAAATCTGTGTCTAATAAGTCTTGTTGTCTTGCCATCACTAAATGGAAGCATCTGTGCTGCTTTGGTGGCTTCCTTTTTATTATTTCCTTGGTCTTCTGGATGCTGACATTTGTCTTACTTGAGATAAGCCTTCCTGTCTCTTCACATGTTATTCTACTGTTCTTTGTATGATCTGGTTTATCGCTACCATTCAAATAGTTTCAAACAAACCAGTGTCTTTCTTACTAACCAGTGTCTTTGGTCTTTTTTTTTATAAACACTGCCTACTAATCTTTGAGTCATGAATACTTTTGAGAACATGATAAAAAGCCTTCTAAGTATGGCATAAGTATAACTGTGACATCTTATATATAGCTTTATATGGCCTCCCTAAAGCACATCAGTGATACCCTACAGGATCGGTGATCCCCAGTTTAAAACACTTGCTGTAGAAAATGGAAGAACTTGAAATATGCAAGAAACAAGAAGTGATGCAATGTTCTATTGTAGGAAGGATTTGCTTAGCATAATCCCAGATTACTTTCCTGGACCAAATACCTATTTTCTGGGTCTACAGTAGTTGAGAATGTCATTCTGGAACCCATTTCCAAGGATACTGCTTGTTCTGTAGTCTAGGTTCTGTCATCTATGAGCTGTGAAATCTTGAACATAATACTTATCCCCTCTGAGGTTCAGTTTCTCATCTATAAAATGTGGATTTAAAAAACCAGATCAACACCATAGGTTGATATTGGGATTAAATGAGATAATATATAGAAAATATTTAGGACAACGCCTAGCATAATTAGTAGGTACTCAGTGAATGCTAGCTAGTCTAGGTGCAAGTAGAAACACAGCTCTGCCCTTGGATCTTAGAGCTGACAACGTAGCATAAATTAACCAGGGACTGAAATTTTCTTAATAAAGCCTCACTTTGCTTTTCTCTGTACTTGTAAGAGGAAGTGCGCTTAGTTTCTCCCAAACAGTTGATTTGATCTGGCCCATTTGGTAAGGAATGTCTGACAAAAGTGCACTGTCTGATTCAGATGTAGTGATTGCTGCAGAAATTGGCTTTAGAATCTTCAGGGACTTCTGCAGTTGAACTGAGAAGACATCCTCATCAAGTACAGTGCTTCTAACACTTCTGGGTACTTTAGATTCTCAACTACTCCTGTTTCTGGAAGAGCTTCTTTGTTTTTCAGAAAACTCTCAAAGGAGATTAATACCCAACCCCATGGAGTTTTACTGCAGACTTTCAGTGTCAATATTTTGTTCTTTGTGTCCTGTTTTTCTTGCCTTATCCTAATAACAGTGGTGACAATATGAGATCCTGCTTGTCAGAGGACTTCTTTTTCCTTTTCTTTGGTGCATTTGGGGAGGATCTCGCCTCATGTTACCATTGAAAGGCAGCGTGGTACAGACAGAGCTTCACGCTTTGTCATTTACCAGCTCTGCAGCAATAGGAAAGTCACAATGCTTCTCTGTGCCCCCATTTTCTTAACTTTAAAACAAGGAAGTGAGGCCCAACATCTCAAAGGCTCTTCCATCTTTAAAACTTTGTCATCTTAGGAAACAATTATCCAAAGAGAAATGCCCATCCTCTTATAATATGTGGGGTTTTATTCATGTATGATGCTTGGCACTGCTTTCATGTCTGTGGCATCATCAGAGAGCAAAGCAAATGCTTGACTGCTTCCTAAGTCTGTCAAATAATACATATTTTATAGCCACATATTCTTCTCGGAAGCTGTTTCCTCCTCTTTCTGCACTTTCGCCTGTTTGTTTGAAGAAGGTGGTTATGCTGTCATACAGTTTTAGAGTCCGTCTCCACTCCCGCTTGTCCATTCATCTGTAGTAATGCAAGGCCCCGTCCTCTGTTGATTCTTCCTTGCACAGATTCCATTACCCATTCATATTCACTCACTGAAAGAGGCTTGCTCACAGAATGCTGCTGGGCAAACGGTACGATGGTCTTAGTAATTTGAAAACTTCCTGCAGTATGTGTTTTCCATTATTGACAATGGTGTTCCAGAAGGATATATGGCTCTGGCAAGAGTTTGGTCAATTTGCTCCTGCTCTTCAGGTGTCACCTGTGTGCTAATGAAGCCATTGAGAGTACTTTGTATGCAGTGGCTTATACCTTTGTTGGCTCAGGGGTCCTGAACAGGCACTTCTTGGTGGTAATACTGATGTTACAGAATCCAGGAGAGGAGAAGCACAGCTGTGTGCAGAACATCAGGAAGCTTTCTATGCTTTTTCCTCATCGTGGGTCTCTTATCTCACACTTCGAAAATATTTGCATAGCACTTCCCAGATTCAGTTTTTCAAAAATAGTATTTAGAAATGTGTCTCTCAATCAATAGTTCTGTGGCTGGAAGCTGGATCATTTGCAAGAGAAAAACCCAGTGGAAATAAACATTGCATAGAGGTGCCTCCAGGTAGCTGGAAACACCTTTCTGGTTATCCCACATTTCCTCTTCTCTCCTGAAGCTAGGTAAGGTATTGTGTGACACAACCTTAGAGTACAAGGAATTTGTGTGTAACAAGCTGTGAGAACCATGCAGCTGAAAATCAAATTTCAAATGCATTTAAATTCCTGTTTATTGAGAAGAAGCGTCCTTTTCCTGGCTGTTTTGTGGCCATTAGGGTTGGAAGACCAAGAATTGGTCTTCTATATTCTTGTAATTCAAAACCTCTGAAAGTGAACGTGAAGTCGCTCAGTCCTCTCTGACTCTTTGCGACCCCATGAACTGTAGCCTAGCAGGCTCCTCCGTCAATGGAGTTTTTCCAGGCAAGAGTACTGGAGCGGGTTGCCATTTCCTTCTCCAGGGGATCTTCCCGACTCAGGGATTGAACCCAGGTCTCCTGCATTGTAGGCAGATGCTTTTACCGTCTGAGCCACGAAAGCCTCTACATCCTCCCTAACTCTCCTCTATCTTGGGACTTTTTTGACCACAAAATGCCATATCACTAATCTCCCTAGGAATTGATAGATGTTGCTGACTTGTCTACTTCTGGTCCTCTCCACTGAGAGACAGTCAAGGAGGGTCATACATTTAGTTGACAATAGAAGTCAATGAAAGAAAACCCACAACAAAGCAAATATAGATTCTTCTATCTCTCTGGGAGTCCAAAGTGATCTCTGTTTGACAGTCCTACTCTTCAGTTTTGAAATGTAAGAGATTAGCTATGTTAGATAGGTAGAGAGCCTGTCATTCCATGGCATGATAAAGCTGACTCACAACGTATGAGTCTCTCATTTTCATCATCCTACATAAATCTTTCATCATCTTATAAAAATTCATAATCTATTATTTAAACTATTTGTACAGAAAAAGCAGATTTAAAATTTACATTTTGCTCAGCTTTTCCTGTCCAAAGGACACCAACGTATATGAAACAGAAAACAATATAACCCACCTGGAATTAAGTCCATTAATTAAGTCTATTAAATCCAATAGACTGGTAGAGAATTAATCAGTAAATTTTTATTGAGCATCTACCATATTTTCAACTGCAAGATAGATCAGAAGACAGGGTTTCATTATGATCTGTTTGAGGAAGCAAACAATAGGGCTGATGCTTTGTGAACTATAGTGACTGGTAAACCATGGAGGACAGAAATTATAGAAAAGTTCAGAAGAGAGAAAACTTCTCTGATAGAACAGTGGGGGTTTTAAGGCTTGAGCTGGAAAGAGAGGGAAATGATAGTAAGAAGAAAATAACATGGCAAAAGCAGAGATTTCGCAGCACCCAAGCCAGTGACAGCAGTCAAACTAAACCAGGAGGGGTGAGAATCAGAGCTGAGAGAGCTGAGTGGGAAGAGTACAAGAGAGGCTTTGAAAGCCTGGTAGGCTTTAGACTGCCAGAGAGACGCTCAAACTATAGACTACAGAGAATCTGCAGTGGTTTTGCAAGGGAAGTGATGTGATGAAAGCAATGTTTCATGAGGGCTAACCGAGCAGCCACATGTGGGATAGACTGAAGAAGAATGTGGAGGCAAGGAACACAAATGCAGGGAATCGAAACAGGATGGATGTAATAGCCATTGCTAAGGAAAACCGATGGCACTTAGTGACTGACTTCATATGGCGAGGGGGTGGGAGCTATGTCAAGAACAGCTCCAGAGGTTTTGGTCTGATGGTCTTCAAGTGGGTCAGTAGAACTGACTGTGGGGAAGATGATCACTTTTTTTCCTGTCAGGTTTGAGGTTACAGTGGGACAGCTAAGGAAAAGGTTCACAGGCAGCTGGGAATGCAAAGGCCTGACCTGTGTCTTTGTCTATTTAAGGAAGGATGAATCACTCAGATGTGTTAAGGTAGCAGTGAGGAAACTCACACATTTCAGGGAAGTTGGGGGTGAGGTCAACTTTAAGGGGAGAGTGTCAAGGAGAGAGAGAGAAGCGCTTTGGAATAGCCATCAGGAGGATGAGGTCTAGTGCCATCAATGAGAAGAAAGTGGGCCAGAGATGCATAGTTCTGTGATTTCTTCCAGCCACACCTCTTCCCAGGGTTGGACAGAGGCAATGGAGTGGGAGAGTGGCACTGGCTGAAGAGGAGACTAAGGGGAATATGGAGAGGAGAGATGGGACCTGGGACCCAGGAGACCATGAATGAGTCTCTAGGGCATGAAAGTATGGGAGTGGGCAAATTATTGTTAGAGACTGGAGCATGCTAAATTGCAAAGGAGGCAGTGACTGCTTATGGCAATGGAGGGGGTCTGCAAGGAAGGAAAGCCATTCAGGAACAGCTGTGTTCCAGAGATGTCTGTGGCCCATGGGTATCTCCCTCCGACTGGCATGCTTCGCCTTCACTCCTGGACAGTAGGAAAGCCCTTCCTCCCACTCTCCAGACTCTTAGCAACAGACACCTCCAGGGACAGACGTCTAGCAGCTAGTGGGCAAAGCAGATTTTGCTCATTGAAACTTGGTCTAATCTTCTTGTACTGCTGGCTCAAAGCTCCTGATTTGCTTCGGAGATGGTTTTCTATCACTTAAATGTCAAAAACACTAACAGGAAAATAGCCCACTGGCCAGCCCCTGCTCTTCACACCCGCCAGGCCCAGCACCTGCAGCTTCACTTGGAGAGGACAGGGAATAACCCTGAGCACCAGAGAGGGAAGAGCTGAGCAAGATGATAGAGGTTGTTTTTCCTACTGGAGAGATATAACTGAGTATCTCACTGGGAAGAAGGAGTAAAGCCAGGTCATCTCCCTCCCTTCTCCAACTGGGCTTGAGCTAGAAAGAGACACAAGCAAAGGCAAACACACATACATGCACTGCCGCTGCTGCTGCTGCTAAGTCGCTTCAGTCACGTCCGACTCTGTGACCCCATAGACGGCAGCCCACCAGGCTCCCCTGTCCCTGAGATTCTCCAGACAAGAGTACTGGCGTGGGTTGCTATTGCCTTCTCCAACACACATGCACAGAGACACACAAAGAGCTACACTGAGCAAGGTACATACACACAACTGATCATGGGACATTCAGGTGACAAACTAGATACACGTAAGAGCTCACCTGGACCTTCTCATTCAGCTCTGCTCCCACGTGTCTGCACTCAATACTTCTTTTCCACAGAGTACCCTGGTGTGAGCAGAGGCAGGCCGCTCTCTTCCAGGCCTCACCCCTTCCCCTTTTGTGTTTTTCCAGGTCGTGACATGGCGAGCACCACTCTGCCTGGTTACCCCCCTCACGTGCCCCCCACTGGCCAGGGAAGCTACCCCACCTCCACCCTGGCAGGAATGGTGCCTGGTATGTGACCCAGCTGCAGCTGCCTGACTTAGGTGGGGGTAGCTGAACTGTGGGTGAACTGCTGCATGGTCTGTAGTCTGAGACTGGGGGTGGGGGGAGACCCAATATCTCCTCTCCCACAAACTACTGCTGTTCTAGCCCTCTGTCTCCCTAGAGGCCACAGCGGGGGTCCCTCACCTTCCCTCTTGGGCACCCCACGGAGGGAGCCTGCAGAAGTACCCCCTGTGTGCAGTCTCCTGTATGTCCTGGCCCCTCTGCAGTACCCACCCACCCCAGCCTGTGCCCGGGGAGCACTCGGCCTCAGCTCCACCCTCAGTGCCCTAGCCCACCCCCAGCCAGCTGACACTGCTCGAAAGAGCCTGCCCTGGTTTCCATGGAAACTTGGAGCTAAGAACCATTTCCAGGGGCATGTCAGTCACTCAGACAAAGCCACCCTGGTCCACACCAACCCACTGGGAAGACCAGGAGCCAACCCCACCCCAGGGAGAGAAGGCAGTCAGTCCCTAAGGAGAGAAGAACAGAAGACAGGCTGTGGCAGGAACCAGAGATGCTGGCTTCAGAGAGACAACCTAGAGCACCCCCACGTCTCAGAGGAGCCCTGGGCCTTCACTGCTCCTAGGGCTCTTACCTGTCCCCCTCTGAGAGGAGCTGGGTTCGTGCTGTGTGGATCAGAGAGAAAGGGGCCCTATGTAGGATCTGGTAACTACACCTGGAGGCTGTGCTCTCCCCAACCCCTCACCCCAGATTGGGAGCTGGGCTTGAAGCCAGAGAGTTGAAGTTCCTATTCACATCAACACCAAAAAACTCTTGTCTTAAAGAGGATGAGAGTCACTGGCCCTGCATCCTGTCCTGCTGGGCACCCTCTGTGTGCCCATTCCCTGAAGCTCAGCTCTCATGGAAGGCGGGGGTGGTGGATACAGTACGGTGACTGGCCCCATTCCTGGATGGGCCTTTCAGGGACAACCCTTGGTCAGCAGAGCTGGGGGAGGGGGATTGCAGAGGGGGAGATTGCTGCCTGGTGTTGCAGAACAGGGGGCTGAGGAACTGGGTAAAGAGAGTTGAGGGTGTGAGTAGGGGGATTCTTGCCCAGATTTAAAGTAGGGGAACAGGAGTGTTGGGTGCAAGGAGATTCTTCTGGGAAGGTCCCAGGCAAGAGCAGGTAGAGACTGGAGAAGGTCTCAGAGAGATGGGGGTGCGGGGGCGGGAGGGTGGTAGTCTGCAAGGAGATGGGGGTGAGGGGAGCCGCAGAGAGCTCATGGTGGCAAGGGGGGAGTCGTTAAACAGAATCTAGTGCTGATGAGGAAATTACACTTGTTTCATTAGCGATGGGGAAGGAGATAGCTCAGTTCCTCTTGGTCACAGTTGAGCTCAGAAGCTCATTATCCTGCTGCACGCATGCTTTCCCTCCTCGTCAATAAACAGGCTTTCCAGTGGCTGCATCCCCCACCCCCACCCCAGCTCCCTCTCCGAGAGGGGCCCCTTCTCCTCTACTTAACCCCCGGTTAGGGATCACTGTAAACAGTCTGGGGTCATCACACAGGAGAAAGGGCGAGGGGGAAACCCGGGGGCCTGGCCTTTCTCGCACGGAGGGAGGGAAGCCGCTTCCGACGGCTCCCAGCCCACGGGGCCCTCCGTTCATCCCTTGTGAACCCGTGGGCAGTCCACCTGCCTCCTCCCGCCGCCTCCTTCCCCTGCTGCGTGGCCCACGTATCAAATCTCTAGAGGGAAAGGTGGGAGAGGAGTGTTTCCCAGCAGAGCCCCCACCCCTCTCATTGGCACCGTGCTGAGATGCCATTCCCAGGACTTTCTGGGACAAAGCGTCCCGAGAGCCTGTCTTCACTATCCTCCCCCGCTTCCACGCTGTGGGGCTGTGGTTCTTCGAACCAGAGTCTCCACTAAAAAGGCTTTGGTCCCCAACGAAGGGCGTAGGTGCCCCTGGACTGAGAACAAGCCCTTCCTGGGTGACTCGGTGCGCTTCCGCGGGAGCGCCCCGAAACTACCTCCGCGGTGCTGTGGGAGGCGCGTCGGTGCTTCTGCAGACACACACACCCCACCACCACCACCACCACCACGGGCTCTCCCCCTGCGGACCAGGTGGATTGTTCTGTCTCCGCCCGTCCGCCTGGCGAAGCATCTGCACCTCGGACCCGGGGGAGGCCCCTGGCCGGGCACGTCGGGTGCGCCTTGGCCTTGCGCCTGTCTGATCCCCACTCCCCCGCCCTCCCGCAGGGAGCGAGTTCTCCGGCAACCCGTACAGCCACCCCCAGTACACGGCCTACAACGAGGCTTGGAGATTCAGCAACCCCGCCTTACTAAGTGAGTACCGCCACCTGGCTGGCCGGCGGCTCAGCGTGTCGGTCCGCCAGCCCGCCAGCTCGGCCGTGCGGCTTCCGGACGCGGGTTCGACTGCCCGCCACCGGACCTTTGGGTGCCCAGCAGGGCAGGCTCGTTAGCGCAGCTCTGAGGCCACGGGATCCCTAGAGGAAGCCCGCGCCTCTCGCCCCTCCCTCCGCTCCGCTCTGTTCCCGGCGGCTGCAAGGCTCTGCGCCGCCCCACCCTGGGCCCCCTTCGAGGTCCGCAGTCGGGCGGCGGCGGTCACCGATCGGGTCCCTCTCCCACCCGGTGAATGCAGTTCTCCTGGGGGCAGCCGGCCCCGCAGCTCAGCCAAGGCCTCCCTGCACGGATCCTGCTAGACCCCAGCACGAGGAGGTCTCTGCTTTGCTTTTCTTTCCTTTTTTGTTCTCCTGTTTGTCCTCTCACCCAGCCCATTCTTCTCCTGTGTTAACTTCCAGGTTCCCCTTATTATTATAGTGCCGCCCCCCGGGGCTCCGCCCCTGCCGCTGCTGCCGCTGCCTATGACCGCCACTAGTTACCGCGGGGACCACATCAAGCTTCAGGCCGACAGCTTCGGCCTCCACATCGTCCCTGTCTGACCGCCCGCCCCGGAGGGAGGGAGGATCGACGCGACCCGAAGCCTCCCGGCCACCGCCCCAGACCCAACCCCCCTGCCAGGACCCCTCCAGCCCTTCACTTCACCCCGTCCGAGGCGGGACAGGACGAGTGAAGCCGCGGGCGGGACCCTCAGGCCCGGGCCCGCCGCCCCCAACCCCGCCCGTCGCCCCTTCCCGCCTGCTGGACTGCGCCGCGTCGCGAGGAGGGCCCGACCCAGTTCGTCCCCGCCTCGCCGGAGCTGGCCCGGAGCCCACCAGCCGCACCGCCGGACTCTGGCCGGGCCCGCCGCTGCGCGGGGGGACACGCTTCTGTGACACACAATCAGCGCGGACTGCAGCCTGGCCCAGCCCGGGAGCAGCCCGCCTCGGACGCTCCGGCGAGCGCCGGGAGGCTTCGCTGGAGGGACTGGGCAAAGGAAATGAAGAACAAAACGATTTTCTGCAGAAGGAGGAAGAGCCTCCTGCCGAGACCTCGGGAAAATGTCCGAATCCCGGCTTCAGCCAGATAGCCCCCTACCTTCTGAGTGTTCCCTGCCAGGTGGAATGGAATGGGGGCGTGGGGGCCGGGCTTCAGGGATGCCCTTGGGGGATCGTCAGGCGTTTGCAAGGTTGGGACCCAAGGCACACAGGCCCCAGCAGCCCGCACCCACCGAGTCCGACCCTTGGCTCTTCCCAACTCCACCTGAACTGCCCAGTTCGCAACAGCCCAGGCAGCTCCTACTAGTGACCAGACTCTCAGCCCCCGCCTCGCCCCTACCTTGGCGTCTCTTCCGTCTCCCCACCTCACAGCTCCTCCTCCTCCCCGTCCTTTTCCGATCCCACGTCGCTCTGCATCTCCCCTCCCTAACTCGCCGCCCTCACCTGAGTCTGCCCCCGTGCCTGCCTCAGGACCAGTTTCTGCAGGCCGCGGCACTGGTCCCCCCAGGCAGTTACCCGATGACCCCCGCCCCCCGCCCCGACACAGACTCAATCCGCCGGTGGTAGGAGCAGGGTGTGAGCTGGCGTCTGAGCTGCGCGGAGTGGAAGGTGGGGGGCTGCCCACTCCACCCACCTCCATCCTCTTCCTCTGGCAGGAACTGAACAGAACCGCAAAAAGTCAATTCTACATTTATTTAATATGATGGTCTTTGCAAAAAGGAAAACAAAAACACCCAACAGGCTGCTGCTTTGTAGAAAGACGGTGTGTGTCTTGTGAAGGCGAACCCACGTGTATATAACCCCGCCCCTCCCGCCCCGCCCCTCCCGGTAGAGTCCCAGGTGCCCGCCCGCCTTGCCTGTAGATAACGCCCCGCTGTCTGTGCTGTGAGAGTCGCCGCTCGCTGGGGGGGAGGGGGGAACACAGCTACACGCCCACTAAAGCACAGCACGTCCTGGGGGAGGGGGGGGCTTTTTTTATGTTACAAAAAATGACGAAAGAAAAGAAATCTCTATGCAAAATGACGAACATGGTCCTGTGGACTCCTCTCGCCTCTGTTTTGTTGGCTATTTCTCTGTAATTCCGTGTTTTCGCTCTCTCCTCCTCATCTCTCTGCATCGCTCCCCTTTCCAGCTCTCGTCTCTGCTTCTCTCCGTCTCTGTCTCGGTCTCTCTCAGTCTTCGTCTCTCTTGTCTCTCTGTCTCTGTCCTTCCCTCGGCCTCTCTCCCCAGCCCTGCCCCGGCTGCCTTGCCCCCTGAAGCTAGATCAGAGGTGGCAACTCCAGCCCCTTGGTTCGCCCCTCGCGGCCGTGCCCCGTGGGCTCTGGGCCGCCGGCGGCCGAGCCGCCCCGCCCCGTAGTTGCTCTCTCGGTAGCGGCGATGCGCCCTGCATGTCTCCTCACCCGTGGATCGTGACGACTCGAAATAACAGAAACAAAGTCAATAAAAGTGAAAAATAAATAAAAATCCTTGAACAAATCCGTAAAGGCTTGGAGTCCTCGCCCAGATCTCTCTCTCCTTCGAGCCTTTTTATTTGAAAAGGAAAACGAGAAAAGAGAATAGTTAAGGGAACTGCCGGTGCCCAGCCAGGCTCCTGCGGCCCAAGCGGGGCGGCGAGGGAGCCGAGGTTCAAACGTCGAGGCCCGGCCCATTCCAGTCCCTGTAGGGCTGGCGCGACAGGGGCCCAAACCCAGGACCCAGCCGAACCCTCGAAAGTTTCCCGGATGGCTCTGGTCTCCTTGGCCACCTTCAGCGCGTCGGTTCGTTTTGATTCTTTTTCTTTTCTTTTCTGTGCACATGACAAATAAATAATAATAATAAATAATAATTAATAAATAATAATAATAAAATTTTGTATGTCACTCCCCATGGCTCCAAGTTTGTCTCTACCTGTCTCTGGAACAGGCCTTCCCTCATACTAGTCGATCTCAAATAAACCCTCAATAATCCTCTCAGCTGCATTCCCTTTGCGACCCCTCTCCCACCCCGTAGCCCAGACCTATCGGCGGCGCATCAGAAGCCACCCTCCCCCGCCCTCATCCCCACCCCCACCCGACCCCCACCCCGCCCTTGGAGCAAGGAGTTTTCGCTTTGCAAAACTTCAGAATAACTTCGAGTGCTTTGGTCGCTCTACCTCTCCACTCACACCCAAACTCAGGGTGCAGTCTCTCAGAACTCGCCGTCGGAGACCCTCTCTGCGTGGTAGGGAGATTCTTTGCGGTCCTGTCTCCTTCCACCCTCCTCCGCGCAGCCGCAGTTTTCATCCCCAGACCGCCCAGAGACGACAAACGCTTGCCACCGGTTTTCTCGCTGCGCATTTATTTCTTGGCCAGAACAGCATCCAGTCCCACAGAGAGCCCGGGGAACCTGCGGGCTCAAGCGACCTCGCGCGCCCCCTGGATCTTGCGGGGTCTCCGCCTGGGCAAGCAGCCGCTAGGATCGGAGCGGTCTGGGTGTATCTTGAGGGCGCATATTATGCAGTCGGTCGCCGGCTCCCATTTCTGTTGTTCTGCGTGAGTCTGCATGTTCCTGTGTGAGTCTAGGGGTAGGGAAGTGGGAGAACTGGTAGTTTTTTCAGACACCTTGACTGTTCTTGTGCCCAGGTGTCCAGTGAAGGCTGACTGTGTCTGTCCCTATGTCTCTCTGTCCTGTTTAGGGAAGGGATGGAGTGACTGTCGAGCCTACTTCTGTTATACTTGGAAGGGGTCTGCCCTCCATCCCTTCAGCAACCTCCTGAGGCAGTCCTCCCACAAAGGCCGCAGCCTCCACCTGGTCTCTGCCCTGGGATACTTTCCTTCTCTACCCCTGGGAAACCTTCCCAGCTGAACGTCCATCTCTGCCTCCTCCCGCTTGAAATACTCTGGAAGTTCTGAGCTGCCAGGGGTGGCTGGGCAGCTGCAAGCAGGACCTGGAGACAAACTAAGGAGTGACCTTTCCCATTGGTTGGGGACACTGTCTCCTAGACCCCTGCCTCCGATCAGGATTCCAGCAGGCCTGTCTTTCCTAGCCTACTCACATCATGATGCTGCAGGGCCCCCAACAAATCAAACCAGCCCCAAAGCAGTCAAGTCCATCCGCTTCCTTCTGCATCACCATTTGTGTCTCCTCCCTAATCCCATATTAATAAATGACAGCCCCACCTTCCACTTGCCCCTACTGCTCCTTTTCATCACCAGTCTCTTAGAAGAATGGTCTTTAAACTACTTTGATCATGCATCCTAGCAGTAAAAAGAATTCTGAATTTGTACTCCTAATATATTTGTTCATACGTGCTCAGTCGCTTCAGCAGTGCCTGTTTGTGAACTTGTGGACTGTAAGCAAGGCTCCTCTGTCCATGGGATTCTCCAGGCAAGAATACTGGAGTAGGTTGCCATGCCCTCTCCTCCAGGGGATCTTCCCAACCCAGGGCTCAAACCAGTGTCTCTTATGTCTCCTGCATTGGCAGGTGGGTTCTTTACCACTAGTGCCACCTGGGAAGCCCATAAGTATATTTACTTACTCACAAATTCCATAAAAAACTCAACTAACATATTAAAAATCTTATAAGACATAAAATAGAAAAAGGATGAGACTGGAATACAAAGAAATTCCAGTGTTCTCATGCCTAAATGGATTATTTTGCACCCTCTGGAAAATGTTTACCCCACTTTAGAGAGCCTGCTCAGAACCCAAATCCAGTGTGGCAGAACTCCTGATTTTATTGCCTAAAGTCAAGCAAGTGGATTCTGGATGTTGCCAGGCACTGGGTTGGCCCAGGCAATGCCACACGCATCACGTGGAGTGGTTCTCTGGCCCCCAATGCCTGGCTTTGCCTTCAGGTGCCCCAGAATGGGAGCCCTGTCCTGCTCAGTTCATCAGATTGGGAGCCAGCGCCTCTCACCTGGATCCCACCAGAACTTCTTACCTTCTGCTCTCTTTCTGGTCTCCTTCATACTAAATTGGGTTTTGAGGGCCTGCTGTCAACAGTGACCACCTCTACCCAAAAAAACTTTTATTCTGTGTCCCTCCTGGGGAATATTCCCTCCTAGAATCAGCCTGAGGGGCCCAAAACATGCTCTACAATCCTTGAGCAGTTGCCTGTTCTAAATGCAGTCCCAAACACAAACAGGGCCTGTTCCCCAGCTCTGTTGCTCCTCAGAACTCACCTAATTCTGATTCTGCTAGCCCTGTTCCCACCCTGCTCCCACAGAGTTCCTAGCTGAGGTTCACCAAATATGACAGTTAGAAATTGTCCTGGGTCGAGGAAACAACAGTAGCAAAGACATGAAAGTGAAAGTTAAGTCGTTCAGTCATGTCCGACTGTTTGCGACCCCGTGGACTGTAGCCCACCAGGCACCTCCGCCCATGGGATTCTCCAGGCAAGAATACTGGAGTGGGGTGCCATTTCCTTCTCCAGGGGATCTTCCCGACCCAGGGATCGAACCCAGGTCTCCCTCATTGCAGGCAAACGCTTTAACCTCTGAGCCACCAGGGAAGCATGGAGGCATGCAAATATACAGATGAAATAGGCTGGGGTATCAGCTGCCTGGGGAAAGATAGAAGGGGTTGGGAGAGGAGGCAAGAGATAAAACTTAAAAGTGATTGAAAGTCAGGACAGTAGAAATGGCCAAATGGTATCCATCACCCATGGCTTCTTTAAGGAAGCTGTCCCACTCACAGCCCATCCTGACCATGTATCCACCAACGACTGTACTAGAATTGGCCTCATACACAAAACTGAACTAAGCCAATCAATCCACTCTCTCAGGACACAAAACTAGGAGGAACAGAGAGAATAAGGCCATTTGACCGTGATATATAGTCAAAGCCCAGTGGAGACTGGGGGATTCCGCAGTCCTTTATTTTATTTATTTATTTCTGGCTGTGCTGGGTCTTCAGTGCTGCACGGGCTCTTCTCTAGTTGCAAAGAGCACGGACTACTTTCCAGTTGTGGTGCTCGAGCTTCTCATAAAGTGGCTTCTCCAGTTGAGGAGCATGGGCTCCAGGGCTCATGGGTTTCAGATGTTGTGTCATGCGGGCTCACTAGTTGCAGTTCCAGAGTCCTAGAGCCCAGGGTAAATAGTTATGGCCCACGGGTTTAGTTGCTCCTCGGCACGTGGGATCTTCCCCAGCCAGGGATTGAATCCATGCCTCCCACATTGGCAGGAAGATTCTTTTACCACTGGCCGTCAGGGAAGCCCTCTCCAGTCCTTTTCATCTCAATCAAGGACAACTCCATTCTACCAGTCACTCAAGCCAAAACCTCAAACTAGTATTTGAGGTTTTCAGTCTTCCCTGACTACTCCTGTCTCTCCCATCCCCTATCTGATCCACCAGCAAAATCAGACAGCTCTACCTTTAAAATGGATCCAGGGACTTCCCTGGCAGTCCAGTGGTTAAAACTAACCACTTCCACTGCAGGGAGCTCAGGTTTGATCCCTGGTCAGAGAACTAAGGTCACATGCAGCACAGTGCAGCCAAAGCGGGGGGAAAAAAAAACCAGTTAACAGAATTTGACCATTTCTGATGATCTGCACTGTACCATTCTGGTCTAAGCCAGTATGACCCTTCATCTTGAATTGCAAAAAAAAAAATTAGCTTTCTTGTTTCCATCTTCGCCTCACCCACCCCAGTCTATTCTCCCATCAGCAGAGTGATCCCCGAAGTGTAGAGCAGAGCATGCTCCTTCTCTGCTCAGAGCCCCCCAGTAATTCCCCTTCTCCCTCTGAGCCAAAGTCAGAATCTTAAATCTGATCTATAAGGCCCTACATGTTCTGGCTGTCCACCCTGTACCCATCACCACCACCCCCAGCTCACTGTGCTCTGAGCTTGCTGGCCTCCTTGCTGTGCTTCATTTACATCAAGCATGAGCCTTCTCAAGACATCAAGACATTTGCTCTCAATGTGCCCCAAGCAGTCCCATGACTAGCTCCCCACTTCTTTAAGGTGTCTGCACCCCCCATTCCATTTGAAACTGTCCCTCCCCCATCCTGTGTAGTTCTTATGGGACTGTCAGTCAAAATGCCCCATGAGCTCCTGACCATAGATGTGGGCCTGAGACCTATGTCTGTCCAATGGGGACCCCCATGTCCCTGTTCAAAGCACCTCAAGGTAGGAAGAGTCCTCTCAGAAGTCTTGTTATTGGGGCTGGAAGACAGAGGATCCCTTCTTTCTTTGGGCTATGAGCTGCAATGATGAGGGCTCTGGATCTCTAGGGACAGTTCCCCACCGTGTGGAGAATCCCTGCCTGAGAGCACTGTGCAGACACACTCAGAGTCAGGCTGGGACACTCAGAGCTGAGAGGCAGACTGAAGGAGAGCTGTGCTTGTGTCTTTCGAGCCTCTGGAGCCAGCTAGGCCTGAAGCAAGGCCACTTTGGCACTTCCAGAGTCCTAAGCCAGCACCTTCTCCTTTTAATCACTTGAGCAAATGTGTTGAGTGTCTGCCAGTTGTAACCCAAAAGTTCTGAGTTAAATAGTTCTAGGGGGCACTAATGTCCTGTTAAGAACCTTGGACTTTTTTGCTGTAGGCATTGAGAGTCATGGAAGGTTTTTGAGCAAGAGAATATGGTGTCATAGACCTGCATTTTAGGAGGCACTCTCTGTCCATGACATGAGCAGTGGGATACAAAGAGAGACAGTGGGCACAGGGAGGCCTGTACAAGGCCACCACAGTGGTCCAGGCAGGAGATGATGGAGGCCACACCAAGGATTAGCCCCATGAGGACACCAACATGGAGATGTACAAGATTAGAGTTTTAAGTAAAAGAAGAAAAGTGCTGAATAATGGACACACTGTGTAAGAAAGAAGAAAAATAAAGATTTTATCACATTTGCTTATATATATATGAAAACACTGGAAAGATAAATAGTAATCTAATAAAAATGGTTGTCTCTGAGCAGGGAACCAGTGTGGATGGGTATATGTAAGGGTGAGATTTCTGTGAGTATGCTTTTCTAAATGTAATTTTGAGTTTTAAAAAGTTAAATTAAAACAAAAGTAAAGAGACTACCATATCCTTGATGCATATAAGCATAATTGTCCAATGAATAAACTAGACTTTGCTTTTTTGTTGTATAATTGAGGGAAAGGCCATTGGATTTGGTGAATAGGGGCCACCTGGTGACCAGGAAGCTAGTGCTTTCTGAAGGTGGAGGGAGGGCTGCTGGGGGAGGGGTAGCTAAGAACTGAGGAGGCAGATGGAGGCAGAGGGTAAACAATTCTTTTGAAAAGTTTGGAAGGGAAGGGGGCACAAGAAGGGCCAGGAGATGCTGCGGTCAGTGAGCTTGAGGGAGAGTCCTTTCAAGCTAAGGGCTGTGTGAACCGGCCTGGGGGCCGAGGCAGAGGGTGGAGACTGAGTGGGGAAGGAGGGGCTGTTGAGAGATGGACTGAGGGGCTTATGGCAACAGGCCTGAAAGAATGGGGTGCAGCTTGAGGAGTAGGGATGAATCAGAGAATTCTGCTGGGAAAAAGCTGATCGTGAGGGGATAGGGCTGAGAAGCTGCTTAGAAAGCTTGCAAGAGACACAGTTGCTATCTGCTGAGAGTGAGGGGAGCAGGACTAGATCCCGCCTTGTGGAGGGTAGAGAGCTTTGGAAGAACCATCCTGGGAGATTTCGAAGGTGGTCTGTGAGACCACGTCGTCTCCTGAGCACGTCGCCGGCCTGCAGCAGGAGAGCACACGAGGGAGGGAGCTCATTGCCTTGATCCAGGGCTCCCCTTACCCTGGCTGGCTCCATCTCTCAGAACCCAGGGTTCGGGGCCCCCAGATTACACTGCTCTCCCCTCCCGCATCTGATCCACATCCTCGTCAGTGGGGCCTCCCTACTTGATTGAACCCCAGCAGCATCTCAGTATGTTCCCATGGCCTGATCTTTGTGACTGTCCATCCTCAAGTGCCCAGGCTCAGCCTCAATTTCCTGGTTGAAGAGGCCTATAGAAGAGCCACCCCTTCCCTAAAGAATCCTCAGACCAGAAATGCATCCTCTAGGCAGAACGAAAAGCTTGTGTGTACAGAGGCATCTCCAAGCTAAGAGCAGGAGGAACCCAGAAATTGGCTCCCATGATCACCGTGTGACCTTCAACAAGCCCCTCGGGTCTCTGTCCTTGCCTCCTGTGTAAAACCAGATGGCCTTTAGGATGCTTTCCCACTTTGACATTCTAAGCTTCTGCAGTTATACGTGGTAGGTAGACTTCACTCTCTATGATCAGGAGGAGTTCAAGAAAGCTCTGTGGAAGAAGATTGGATACATTCAGATGGGGAAGGGGATGGGGGACTTTTTAAGCTAGGAAAGGAGGCATGGATTTATTTATTTGTTGCCATCTCTCCCACCTGGGAGTCATTACTGCCTTTCCCTCTCTCTCTCCCCAGTGTCTGCCCAGAGATCTCTAGAATGGTGGAGACCACTGAGGGCGTAGGATAAGGTACATGGGAGGGAGACAAAGAAAGAAGCTATTGGGGGCCAACCACATGTCCTGCCCCCCACAACACTCCCCCAGCCCAGAGCATCCCAATACTCTAATTAGCCAGTCCCTTAGGCCCCTGTTAGCCAGGCCGGCTGAGCGCCCAACTCCCTGGGGACCAGCCCCCTTACCCCCCAGACTAATCAGTCCCTTTGCTCCTTGAGTGCATGAGCATGCATGCGCATGTGCACACACACACACACACACACACACACACTCGCACTCTCTTATTCTATCCCAGAACCCCAGCACCATTCTAGCCTTCAGAGGATTAACGTAGCATGGTGCTGAATTCTCCCAATGAAGACACCCCACTTGAGATGATTGAAGGGTAGGGGAGAAGTCAGATAAAGTTTGGAGGTCCTCTTCAATTTAGGGTTTTCTCTCAAACTTGTGGGATCAAGGATGTGTAGCAAAGCATGCAGCTATGATTGGGGGTGCTCTATGGCACCCCAAACCCTGGGTCTGGCACCTCCCAGGTCCCTATCTACGGTCAATACTCACCCCAACCCAGACCCCCTCCTCCCCTTCATCTCAGCACCCCCATTCATTTCCCCACCCCCCTACCCCCCGACACCCGCACTGTCAGCCCAAACACATGATAAATTGCCCTGTCAACAGAATTCATTCAGGGACCAATTAATTCCACAGAAATGAACCAGGAGCCATCAGTTGCTGAAAAACTCAGAGTGCAGGGAGCGGAGGGAGGGGGTGTGGGCGGGGGGTGGGCGGCAGAGGAGGGGACGGGGAGGCTGGGGAAGTTAGTCTGACAGAAATTGGTCATTTAATGCTTAAGTGCACGCTAGACAGCCCTGTCATCGCCCGCGGCCCCCGTGCGGGATTAATTATCGGTGGAGGAGAGGGCAGCCCAGCCCAGCCCAGCCGTCTGCCACGACCAAGGCTAGAATCACCCAGGACTTGGCCACCCTAAGTCCACTTCCAAGTCTCCAGGCCGCCTCCCCTCTCAACTTCCTGGTGTCCCCAGATCCCAACTCTAGGCCCAACCTCATATCCTGGACCCTCAGCCACATTTAGTCAAGGCCTTGCCATCAGCTGTCTAAACTAGGAAGGCTTCTCTGGCCCCTTGGCTGGGTTAGGCCCCATATGTGCCCCCATCATTACCCTCAACCATCCTGAGTCACTTTCTGTGCAGAGTCCAAGACATGACTGTCCCAACCATTGATCCCAATCTGAGAGCATGGCACCATCTTCCACTCAACTGCTTATGTCAGATCCCTACCAGTTCTCCTTGACTCCTCCCTCTCCCTCATCCACTCAGCCAATCAGAATCCAAGTCCTGTCAGTTCAGCCTCCTGGAAACAGCAAATCTGGGCCACCTGCTTCTAGCTCCCCATCACCACGTTCAGCAACTCTGCCTGCTCTCTCTTGCTTGTAGCTAATGTTATCTTTAAAAATGCAAATAATATTCTGGTGTACTCCCCCACCATCACACACATACACACTAACTTTCAGTTTAACACTCTTTGGTGGACCACCATGGGCCTGCAGGAGGTGAAGTCCAAACTCTTGACACAAGCCACAAAGCCCCAACCTCTGCCACCAGCCCAGCCTCACCTCCAGCACACTTCCCCCGTGCTTCCTCTACTCCAGCCCCAACAACCTTCCCTTCCTGCCTTTGCAGACACTTTTCCTCTTGCAGCCTGAAAAGTTCTTTCTACCCTGCAACCCCCACCACTTGACTGACTCCTATTCATCCTTGAGATTTAAAATTAAATGTCACTCCCTCCAGGAAGCTTTCCCTGAACCCATGGTTAGATTTCACAGCTCCCAAACTTACCTATCCATCAACATGTCACCCTACTTCTGCACTCTCTTTCCACCAAATGTTAAGTTTCATGAGAATGGACTCCATGTCTTTATCCTTTGAGCCTGGCACTTAATGGAAACCAGAAAATACTTGTTGAACAAATAAATGAAAGAATAAAAGCCTCACCTTGTCTTGGCCCTAAGCCTGGCCTGACTCTGAGGCCATGTTCCCCAGAGCCAGACCTCTCTTGGGAGACCAAGATAGGTTGGGGTGGCTGGAAAGATGAGAAACCCTCAGAGAACATTCAGTCAATCTGTGAGCCCATCAGACTAACTTAAGTCAGTTGTGCTGAGTGGGTTCCAAGGAGGCTGCAGATAGTTGGAGGTTAGAATGTTAGAGAAGATAGCCAGGACTTGCTAAAAGAGCAAAACCCAGGATCTGAAGAAGCATGCTCTGTGCAGCAACGTGGATGCATGTGAAACACGGGGCTGATCTGAGGAGGAGAAGGAAAAACTGTTGGCAAAGTGCTGTCTCCACTTTTTAATATGCCGCCTAGGTTTGTCACAGTTTTCCTTCCAAGGAGCAAGCATCTTTTAATTTCATGACTGCAGTCACCATTCACAGTGATTTTGGAGCCTAAGGAAATAAAATCACTGTTTTCAATTTTTCCCCATCTATTTACCATGAAGTGATGGTACCAGACGCCATGATCTTAGTTTCCTGAATGTTGAGTTTTAAGCCAGCTTTTTCACTCTCCTCTTTAATTCCTCTTCACTTTCTGCCACTAGCGGGGCATTATCTGCATGCCTGAGTTTGTTGGTATTTCTCCTGGCAATCTTGATTCCAGCTTGTGATTCATCCAGCCCAACATTTCGTATGAGGTACTCTGCATAGAAGTTAAGTAAGCAGGGTGACAATATACAGCCTTGACATATTCCTTTCCCAATTTTAAACCAGTCCATTGTTCCATGTCTGTTTCTAACTGTTGCTTCTTATCCTGCATATAGGTTTCTCAGGAGACAGGTAAGGTGGTCTGGTATTCCCATTTCTTGAAGAGTTTTCCACAGTTTATTGTGATCCACACTGTCAAAGGCTTTAGCGTAGGCAGTGAAGCAGAAAAAGCCTCTTGCTTTTTCTATAATCCAACAGATGTTGGCAATTTGATCTCTGGTTCTGTTAGAAGAAGCATGCTGATTGAAACTGCCCACCCTGGCCAGGCACCATAGTAACCATTTGCATGAGTTATTTTCTGACAGGAGGTCCTGGTAAGGAACACAGAACTAATAAGCCTCCACCAACCGGAAGAGTTCAGGAAAGATCAAAGGAGACACGACATGTCCGACCACCTCCCAGAATCATTCTCTCTGGCATCCATCTTGGCTGAACAAGGCATGCACCACCAGGAAGGACTCTGAGTCAGAATGATTGGCTAAAGACAACCCATAAACTAATCCCATCACCATAAAACCTGAGACTGCAAGCCATGTGACAGAGCTGTTCTCCTGGGTTCCCTTACCCTACTGTTCTCCAGCTGGGTGCCCTTTCCCAATAAAATCTCTTGCTTTGTCAACACATGTGTCTCCTCAGACAATTCATTTCTGAGTGTTAGACAAGAGCCCAGTTTCGGGCACGGAAAAGGGTTCCCCTTCCTGCAACAGTTCCTCTGCCTTTTCTGAATCCAGCTTGTACATCTGGAAGTTCTCGTTTCACATACTGCTGAAGCCTAACTTGAAGGCTTTTGAGCATCACCTTGCTAGCATGTGAAATGAGCACATTAGTGTAGTAGTTTGAACATTCTTTGGCATTGCTTTTCTTTGCAATTGGGATGAAAACAGACCCTTTCCAGTCCTGGGCCACTGCTGAGTTTTCCAAATTTGCTGACATATTGAGTGCAGCACTTTAACAGCATCATCTTTTAGGATTTGAAATAGCTCAGTTCGAATTTCATCACTTCCACTGGCTTTGCTCATAGTAATGCTTTCTAAGGCCCACTTGACTTCACACTCCAGGATGTCTGGTTCTAGGTGAGTGATCTCACCATCATGGTTATCTGGGTCATTAAGACCTGTTTGTGCAGTTCTCCTATGTGTTCTTGTGGTCCTAATATAATATAATGTGGTAAAGATGTGTGACCAGGCATAAGTGATTCAGTAGGGCTGTAATGGCATAATCCCCAAAGAGGATAACCATACAACAGTTTACTAATGTCAACCAGGAAATGATGGGTGACCTTACTGGTGAACAATCTGAAGTTATATTGTGGTAATGTGGCATGAAAGGGGTAGAGCTGGAATTCAAGGTCCATCTCCCTTTTAAAGTACATCCACGCCCTTGACATTGCGTTATCTGCTTTAAGAAGTTTGGCCCTCTAGGTAAGAAGCAAAACAGGGAACAAGTTGAAACACAACATAAATATGTAACATATTCCAAGCCATAAATTGTATTAAAAGGTCAATATTAAGGTGGATAAAATGTGTATAATAGGCAAATATTTATGTAAGAGAGGAGGAATATGTATGCATATTTTATGAACGTATCATTTTACAAAATGGAAAGATAACAAGGTTTTTTTAAACATCCATCTATAGAAGACAGGAGGAAACAAAATGGAGAAGACAGGGTAGAGGGTTGCCATCACTGATATCTTATATTGTAGATATGACTTTACTGCTACTGCTACTGCTAAGTCACTTCAGTCGTGTCTGACTCTGTGCGACCCCATAGACGGCAGCCCACCAGGCTTCCCTGTCTTTGGGATTCTCCAGGCAAGAACAATGGAGTGAGTTGACATTTCCTTCTCCAATGCATGAAAGTGAAAAGTGAAAGGGAAGTCGCTCAGTCGTATCCGACTCTTAGCGACCGCATGGACTGCAGCCTACCAGGCTCCTTTGTTCATAGGATTTTCCAGGCAAGAGTACTGGAGTGGGGTGCCATTGCCTTCTCCAAGATATGACTTTAGAACCATGTAAATATTTTACATAATGTCACCATGAAATTAAATCAATAAGCAGTCCCCCCAAAAGCAAAAGCCAAATAAAACAAATGAATTTAACTCTCTATTGAGTTGGCATCATAACCACATAGAGAGAAACTATTCCAAGTAATTTGAAACCTAGAGTTTGACCAAATATATATTCTCTGGTGGGGCATACACTGATGAAGCAAATAAGAAAATGATATTTGTATGCTTGGAGGTGTTTTGTTTTGTTTTGTTTTTTGGTGTGGGAGAAACAAACAAACCAAATGGAAGATCAATTAAGATAAGTAAAATCCCTATAGTCCTGGATTTAATTGGATGTATTAATAGTAACTCTTGATGCATTTCATCTTTTAAAAAATGCGCTTCCTGGCTCTGTGCACCGAAAAGGACAAGAAACTAACCAACTCCATAGCTGTAAGCACCTCTTGTTCCTAGACTCTGGTCTTTAAATACCACTTTGCACTAAAAGCAACCAGGACTCTTTGGGGAAATGGAAGATGTCAGATTTGAAAAATTAATATACAAGATGATCAAGGAAATCTTGTCATAACAGGAAGCAAGAAAGCTATCAAAGATTACTACGATCATGTTAAAGGGACTTAGGTGCCCATTAGAGGCTCCCATTGACCAATAATGAGATAATTGAGCATCAGTGAGAATAATAGCTGCAACTGACTGAAATTCATCAACCATATTTAAATCCATGAGTTCATAATTATACTTAAAAGAAAAATCTTCATGATCTTCTTTAGAGGAGGGAGGGAACTAACTCATTATTTGGAAAACTGATAAATAAAAGGAATCAAGCATTTCTACTACTTTTCTTATAAGAACTGTACTTCAGGAAATCAAATAGTGGAAGAAGGGAAGTTTCTCTTTATAGAAGTCTTCCAACTAATAAATGAAGAAGGAATGGATAGAATTAGAGTATCATCATTTTGCGACTCCAGTGGAGTAACAGATTTCAGTGATTATCAATGGCTGTTAATTTCACAAAAAGAGAAACAGCAGAACACTATGTGCCTCTTAATGAAAATACAAAGAAACAAAAAAATATTTAAAAGTAGTATTTTAAAAAAATCAAACCTGAATCTGATCAAGCCTTTAGCTGTAACTATCATTTTACAGAAAACACTATAAACAAAGAAACCACAAGGGACTTCTCTGGTGGTCCAGTGGTTAAAGATCTACCTGCCAATTCAGCAGACATGAGTTTGAAACCTGATCACGAAGGATTCCACATGCTGTGTGGCAACTAAGCCCGTGCACCACAACTACTGAGCCTGCGTGCTCTAGAACACATGCTGCACAATAAAAGAAGCCACCACAAATGAGAAACCCGTGTACCACAGCTAGAGTGTAGCCCCTACTCATTGCAACCAGAGAAAGCCCGTGCACAGCAACAAAGACCCAGTAGAGCCAAAAATAAGCAAATAGAGAAATCGCAAGGATGCAATCTGATCCAAGCTCTTCTTCTCTTTTTTCTTTTTAATATTTATTTATTTGGTTGTTCTTGGTCTTAGTAGCAGCTCACAGGATCTTTAGTTGCAGCCTTCAAACTCTTAGTTGTGGTCTGTGAGATCTAGTTCCCTGACCAGGGATCGAATCAAAGCATGGCGTCTTAGCCACGGGACCACTAGGGAAGTCCCATGATCTAGGCTCTTCTTTGCATAGTTTCCACAGACTGTGAGAAACTTTAGTGCAAATACTCTCTTCTTCAATGAAGAAATTGCAAGGGGGGAAAAGGGTAGACTAAAGGAGACTTAAGAAACATATTCACTAATTGCAATATACTTGAATCCTGCTGCTGCTGCTGCTGCCAAGCAGCTTCAGCCGTGTCTGACTCTGTGTGACCCCATAGATGGCAGCCCAGCAGGCTCCCCCGTCCCTGTGATTCTCCAGGCAAGAACCCTGGAGTGGGTTGCCATTTCCTTCTCCAATGCATGAAAGTGAAAAGTGAAAGTGAAGTCGCTCAGTCGTGTCCGACTCATAGCGACCCCATGGACTGCAGCCCACCAGGCTCCTCCGTGCATGGGATTTTCCAGGCAAGAGTACTGGAGCTTGAATCCTGCAAGTAGTTAAAAAGAGGAAGAGGATTAGGAAGAGGAGAAGTTACAGGTAATCAGGAAAAAGTAAATATGACACAAATTACACATTCAGATGTGCTAGTGATATGATGACCATTTTAAGAAGTCATTTTATTTTAGAAATACACACTTATATACAGATTATATGATATGGTGTCTGGGGTTTGCTATGAAACAAGTCTAGGGGTTGGAGTGGTGGGGAACTATATAAAACAAGACTGGCTATAAATTGATCATTGTTAGTTGCGCTTGTTATACTAGTCTCTCTATTTTTTATATATGTTTGAAATAATAAAATTTTAAACCACTGTTATATTAAAATGAACTAGTTAATTTTGAGGATCACTGTCTCCTCTCTTTTGACTTTTCAGAAATTCAGTTGCTTAGCTGTCCAAGATAGAGATTCTGAAGAAAATGAAATACCAAAATAAAATACCTCTAGAACCATGAAATCCCTGATGTTCAAGCTGGTTTTAGAAAAGGCAGAGGAACCAGAGATCAAATTGCCAACATCCGCTGGATCATGGAAAAAGCAAGAGAGTTCCAGAAAAACATCTATTTCTTCTTTATTGACTATACCAAAGCCTTTGACTGTGTGGATCACAATAAACTGTGGAAAATTCTGAAAGAGATGGGAATACCAGACCACTTAACATGCCTCTTGAGAAATCTGTATGCAGGTCAAGAAGCAACAGTTAGAACTGGACATGGAACAGACTGGTTCCAAATAGGAAAAGGAGTACGTCAAGGCTATATATTGTCACCCTGCTTATTTAACTTATATGCAGAGTACATCATGAGAAACGCTGGACTGGAAGAAATACAAGCTGGAATCAAGATTGCCAGAAGAAATATCAATAACCTCAGATATGCAGATGACACCACCCTTATTGCAGAAAGTGAAGAGGAGCTAAAAAGCCTCTTGATGAAAGTGAAAGAGGAAAGCGAAAAAGTTGGCTTAAAGCTCAACATTCAGAAAACGAAGATCATGGCATCCAGTCCCATCACTTCATGGAAAATAGATGTGGAAACAGTGGAAACAGTGTCAGACTTTATTTTTTGGGGCTCCAAAATCACTGCAGATGGTGACTGCAGCCATGAAATTAAAAGACGCTTACTCCTTGCAAGAAAAGTTATGACCAACCTAGATATTATATTCAAAAGCAGAGACATTACTTTGCCGACTAAGGTCCGTCTAGTCAAGGCTATGGTTTTTCCTGTGGTCATGTATGGATGTGAGAGTTGGACTGTGAATAAGGCTGAGAGCCGAAGAATTGATGTTTTTGAACTGTGTTGTTGGAGAAGACTCTTAAGAATCCCTTGGACTGCAAGGAGATCCAACCAGTCCATTCTGAAGGAGATCAGCCCTGGGATTTCTTTGGAAGGAATGATGCTAAAGCTGAAACTCCAGTACTTTGGTCACCTCATGCGAAGAGTTGACTCATTGGAAAAGACTCTGATGCTGGGAGGGATTGGGGGCAGGAGGAGAAGGGGACAACCGAGGATGAGATGGCTGTATGGTATCACAGACTCGATGAACGTGAGTTTGAGTGAACTCAGGGAGATGGTAATGGACAGGGAGGCCTGGCATGATGCGATTCATGGGGTCGCAAAGAGTCGGACACGACTGAGTGACTGAACTGAACTAAACTGAGATTCTGGCAATTGGGGTCTTCCACAAAACATCTGGGTCCCTACCTTATCACTTTTAAGTGGTACCTACTAATCAACAGATCTCAAACATGCACACAGAGTTTTCAATCTTTTATTGCCTTACTTTTGTGTTGATGGACTAGAAAGGATACTAATGATTTAAAATAAGCTTCTAACTCAAAATAAAGGCCAGAATTAACTACCACACACACACAAAAAAATGTGAAAGAATCAAAGTCAATTCAGGGAAAAGAATAAAACTAAAAACAATTCCCCCCCAAAAAACCATCTATAATTAATAGTCTGAGATGTAAAGAAACTGACCTCTGTGAAACAAAAATTGTGTATTTTTAAGGTACATTCAGAGAATAATAATAATTAGCAAACTTCTAGATATTAATACATATATATATGTGCATATATGAATAGGTGTATATTCATAAACATAACATCAAAAGTAAAAATATTTAATAGAAGATTTTCGAGGTAAAGTTAAGAAAATATCCAGAAGGTAGAATGAATAGTCTCAGAGATAAAATTAGAAAAGAAAAAAATAAGAAAAATAAAGGATAAGTACAGAAAGTATAAACATCTAATGGGAGTCTCAGAAAAAAAAAATGGGACAAAGAAAATGAAAGTTAAAAGGTTCATTAGAGTTAAAAGGTTAAAACTATTTTTAAAATAATTCCAAAAATTTCCCCAAGTTGAAGGGCATGAAATTTCTAGATTGAAAAGGACAATCAAATACCCAGCACAAAGGATTTACAAAGTACCAGATCAAAACACATAATAATAAAGTTTTAGAACACCGAAAGATAAAAAGAAGCTGCAGAATGAAAGAAAGAGGGGAAATACAGCAATTTGAAAACAATAATGGCAGCAAACTTCTCAACAGCAACAATGGAACTATTAGATAATGGAACAATACCCTCAAAATTCTTAGGAAAAAAGGATTTCAAATGTATAATTCTATATTCAAACAAAATATCACTCAAGTATGAGAATAAAATATTTTTCACAATTCCAAAGCTTCCAAAAACCCCCATGCTTTCTTTCCTTAAAAATTACTGGATGACTAGGGAATTCCCTGGCAATCCAGTGGTTAAGACTGCGCTTTCACTGCCATGGGCCTGGATTCCATTCCTGGTCAGGGAACGAAGATCCTACAAGCTACGTGGTGCAGCCAAAAAAAAAAAGACCAAACTAAGAAAGAGGAATACTTGCAACTCAGTAAGCAAAAGATCTAACCCAAGAGAAAAATGAGGGGAATCACCAAAATGATGGCGAAGGAAAAATCCAAAATGACAGGTGTGCCACGTATCCATGGAACCAGTACAAACAGGAACTAGAACAGGTATACCACATACAGCTGTGTAATTGACCAAAGATGTCTCTCGTGGGGACCATAAGTGAGAACCAAAATCCATTCAGTGCTCTGCTTCCCAAGCCACATTTCTAGAGAAGGGGTGCATCAAACCTTGAGGAAGAAGACACCCTTACTAATCAGTCTTCCCAAAGAGAGCACTGTTCTGTAATTTGTCAACTCAAGAAGCTCTTTTTTACAATCCTTCTGGCCAGAGGGGTTCCTTATAAAAAATTTTGCTCAAGGGAATTTTCTGGTGGTCCAGTGGTTAGGACTCTGGTCTTTCACCATCAAGGGTGTGGGTTCAATCTCTGGTCAGGGAATTAAGATCCCATAAGCTGCATGGTATGGGCAAAATTTAATTAATTAATTAATTAAAAATTTACTCAGAAGGGACATCTGTGTTAGTGATGGCCTTGAATAAGAAAATTATAGGTCCAAAATGGATGCCACCAATAAAAATATGGTAACAATAGGTTAGAAAATATGCTTGACAATAATAAAATATTTTATATTTCTGTTGAGAATTTGGAAATGATTAGAAATGAGTAACTAGAAAATTTAGCAAACCACTGGTGGCAGGGGAGGACCTGAAGCAATTATTAACTCCAAGAAAAACAAAAAGATATGCAAGAAATAAAATGTGATGAAAGTCACAACATGACCCAGCTGTTAAAAAAAAAGAAAAGAAATATTTACACTTTTATATACATGAACACAGAATATTGAATTTACTCTGAATTGTGATAAAAGTATATTGAAAGAATGAACATAGATAAAATGAACACAGATGATGGTATGCTGCTGCTAAGTCACTTCAGTCGTGTCTGACTCTGTATAGCCCCATAGACGGCAGCCCACCAGATGCCCCGATCCCTGAGATTCTCCAGGCAAGAACACTGGAGTGGGTTGCCATTTCCTTCTGCATGCAGGAAAGTGAAAAGTGAAAGCAAAGTTGCTCAGTTGTGTCCGACTCTTAGTGACCCCATGGACTGCAGCCTACCAAGCTCCTCCGTCCATGGGATTTTCCAGGCAAGAGTACTGGAGTGGGGTGCCATTGAGCCCAATTCTCATCTTCCATAATAGATAGTCAATAAAAGTATCTAAAAAATGAAAAGTCAAAAAAGCAAGATAAACATGATATTTTAATAGAAACAGGGAAGCAAATATCAGAAGATGTCACTAAACAATTTTAAAATGGTAGTGCATGAGGATCTAATAGGGAATAGCTATCACTTTGTATTAGTTTAATTTTTGAGTTACATAATTATCTTTAATGAAAATTTTGGAGATATATGAAAATAGAATAGTCAGTGAATTCCCATATTCTAATCACTCAGAGTTAGCCAGTATCAAGATGTTGCCACACCTGTATCATGTAAGCATAAAGTTTAAATTTTTTTAATTAAAAAATGTTAACAAATTAATAATATGGCTACCTCTGAGGCACATGATGGCTATAGGGGATGAAATGTAGTGAGGAAAGGGAGAATTTTTTTCTGTTAAACAGAAAAAACAAATGTAAACAGTTACATTTTAAATTTTATCTTACAAATTCATACATTCACTGTTCATTTGATCCTCAAACAGTTTGAGGCAGATACTAGTATCACTCCAATTTGACAGAAAAGAGTTGGCTATCATTTGAAGTTTTTTCAATGAGAAAGTATTCCTTTTTAAACAATAATTTTTTTAAGTAGGCCATAGATTTGTAGCCAGTTAAACCGACCTCGCACTTTTCCCCATCAGGGTCGAGTGTGCAATGCCTGCAAACAATATATGCAGCATGTTGTCTGTGTGGGTTGTTCAAAGGGACCCTGGAGACAGCCCTTTCCAGGACCTTCATGCTGGCATGCTGTCCCCAATCTAGGTTCCAGACTGGTAGGCGCAGTGCCTTTGGAAGGCCCCAGGGCACAGTGGCCAGGGTCCACGTTGGCCAAATCATGTCTATCTGCACCAAGCTGCAGAACAAAGAGCGTGTGACTGAGGCCCTCCTCAGGGCCAGGTTCAAGCTCCCTGGCCATCAGAAGATCCACATCTCCAAGAAGTGAGGATTTACTAAGTTTGTGCGTGTGTGCTTAGTTGCTCAGTCATGTCCAACTCTTTGCAATTCCATGGACTGTAGCCCACCAGGCATCTCAGTCAATGGGGATTGCCATGCCCTCCTCCAGTGGATCTTCCCAACCCAGGTATCGAACTCAGGTCTTCAGCATTCCAGATGGACTCTTTACCATCTGAACCACCAGGGAAGCCCAAGAATACTAGAATAGGTACCCTATCCCTTCTCCAGGAAAAGGTTGTACCTTTTAAGACTAACTTTTAAAAATATAGTATGGTTTACTTGAATTTTTGATATTTTATCTTCCCGACCCAAGAATCAAACTAGGATCTCCTGCATTGCAGGAGGATTCCTTACCAACTGAGTTACTAAGTTTAATGTAGATGACTTTGAAAAGATAGTGGCAGAAGAGCGGTTCTCACCAGATGGCTGTGGGGTCAAATATATCCCTAATTGTGGCCCCTGGACAAATGGTGGGTCCTGCACTCATGTGAGCCATGGTGCTGTCCCCTCTTAACTCAAACCCACCAGTAAATCCTACTTACCTGTCAAAAAAAAAAAAATAGGCCATAGAAATCTATTCCCCTTCTCATATGATAGCCATTTGGCTATTAGCATTCTTTTTTTTTTCTTTTCTTTTCTTTTTTAGTATAAAAAGTCCCAGTTCTTCCAATGATGCTTCAAAAGTAGAATTATTATACATTGCAATTGTTAATAACACTTTCTTTTACTGTCAAATGTACCATAGTTTAGATGACATTTTATGGCCACTCTTCTAATAGGATTTGGTATTTAGGTCCTTTCTGATGTAGGTTGCCCTACCCAGGACATTACTCTGAAGAAGTGTCTTCAGTCTTGAACCTAGGAAAATACAGAACCTTAGTGGGACTATTAATCTTTCCTGTTTCAAGCTTTCTGCATCTACTAAGGCAGGTAGGGAGCCTGGGAGTCATCATACTTCTGGATCATACAACTGATCCACAGTGAATTAGCTGTCACATAAATTCAGTCTTTTTCAAGTGATTCATCCCTAAACCAGGACTCCCAGGCCTATGTTTGCATCTCTGATCTTTTTAACCCACCTGTAGGACTCCAGACCCTCTCTCCTCCGAGTGTCATTTGCTCATGTAGGATCATTGTTCCAGCCTGTCACGCTCATTCTAATTGCAATTCTGTCATCCAGCCTATTAGGGATTCTGGTCCTCCTTGTGTCATCTGGAAGTGTGATGAGCTGGACACCTACATCTTCATTTGAGCCACTGATAGAAACATCACACGACTGGGTTCCAAAACCTCCAACTGGAAAGACATAACCCCTACCATCATCACACTTCTTTGGGTACAGTGAGTCACCATTTATGAATGCTCCAAGCAGGGTCATCATCAGCTCACATTTCTTCATTGCATCCACAAAGATAATAGGACAAACTGCTTCAGCCCCTGTTGAAATCAAAGAACAGTATCTTCAGGATTCCCCTAACCTCCTTGTTCTGTGTCCTTATCAACAAAAGTGTCCTTATCTACTCTTTGGCTTGTACTCCTAAAGAACTCATGTTGGCTTCTGCCAAAAGGTAGACATGTTTTCCTTGTTAGGCATTGCCAGACCCTATATATAATAACCATTTCTAGAGTTTTGCCAGGAGTCAATCTCAATCTTGACAGTCTTTAATTCCCAAATCTATTGTGTACTCCTTGCTGAGCGTTATGGTAGTCCTTGCCCATTTACGTGCTGTAGCACCCCTCTGACCTGCCAGGATTCCATGAAGGTCACCAAAAGCAGATTCCTGCTTGCATGTGATTTTGACACTTGTCTGGACCTAGATCTTTTTAATCATAATTTTTCCTGCTATTTCCGATTTAAAGTCATTCTCCTCAGCACTCCGGAAAGCAGGAAGAAGGATAGATAGCAGCTCTTGTCTCTGTCTTTGGATAACATCAACAACCCAAAGGTTGTTCTGGGTATTAAACACATTTTAAAATTTTATTTACTTATTTATTCATTCATTAATTCATTCACCTATCCATTCATTCATTTATGTTTAATCACACAAGTATTACATACTTATTAAAATGCAAATATTACAGATAAAGCCAAACCTGTCATTGATCAGTCTTTCTAATTCTAGTCTATTCTTTTTTATATTCATTTTGTTTATCTCTCATTTTTATTTTATCTTTGGAAAGGCATTTTATTTTAAATATAGAAGTGTGTACGTGTCAATCCCAAACTCCCATTCTATCCCTCCCCGTAACCACAAGTTCATTCTATAAGTCTTTGAGTCTGTTACTGTTTTGAAAATAAGTTCATTTGCGTCATTTTTTTAGATTCTGCATATAAGCAATATCACATGATATTTGTCTTTCTCTGACTAACTTACTTCAATTAGTATGATAAACTCTAGGCCCATCCATGTTGCTGCAAATGGCATTATTTCATACTTTTTAATGGCTGAGTAATATTCCATCATATATATGTACCAAATCTTCTTTATCCATTCATCTGCTGGTGGACATTTAGGTTGCTTTCATGTCTTAGCTATTGTAAACAATGCTGCAGTGAACACTGGGATGCACATATCCTTTCAAACCATGTTTTTCTCTGAATATATGCCAAAAAGTAGGCTTACTTGATAACATGGTAGCTCTATTTTTAGTTTTCTAAGGAATCTCCATACTGTTCTCTATAGTGGCTGTATCAATTTCATTCCTACCAACAGCCTCTCCACCCCCTCTCCAGCATTCATTGTTTGCAGATCTGATGATGGCCATTCTGACTTGTGTAAGGTGATATCTCATTGTAGTTTTGATTTGTAGTTCTCTAATAATTAGTGATGTTGCTCATCTTTCCATGTGCCTCTTGGCCATCTGTATGTCTTCTTTGGAGAAATGTCTCTATAGATCTCTGCCCATTCTTTATTGTTACTAGATTGGTGTATGTTATAGAATATATACTTTGGATTTTTTGTTTAACTATGTTGGCATATCCTGTAGAAAATGTTCCCTTATTAATATTTCCCTGGCAAAACATCTTTAGGCTTTTAGTACCCCAACCTTAGAGAACCCATGTATATCAAGCACAATGTTTGTCAGTTTTTGTTTACAGAGGGAAAATATATACCTATTTGCATCCCCAAAACTCAATATGGCATTCTAAACATATTGATGGATGGGGAAAATCCCAAGTTACATTTCAAATAGAACTGATAGGGTATCAGAATCATGTGTAAATGTTTTGAAAAGTGTCAACAAATGGGATGTGAGTCTGGAGTGTGGCTGAGGCTAAGAAGACTTACTGCTAACAAAGCAACCATTCATTACAGCTATATTCTTGTTCGGTAATCACTAAGCAATATCCTGAGCTTTTTACATCCTAATGTAATAATTTTTTAATTCTGTATGGGCATTTACTGGGATCTAGTTACATTTTTTAGGAAATTTGTTGAAAAATTCAAGTTGACACACAACCTGTTTCCATTTTTCCCATTTAAAATAATGGAAAACAGGCTCCAAGTTAGTATTTTCACACAGAATGTTTCATTTGAATGAATGGATTTCTGATTTAAGAGGGGAAATGCCCATTCATCAGCAAAAGGATAAACAAAATGTGGTATATAATGTGGTTTATCCGTACAATGGAATATATCACTTGGTCATAGAAAGGAATGAAGTTCTGATAACATGGATGAATCTCAAAAGCATCACACTATCACCTGTCTTCCACCCCCACTATCCTAGGCTAACTGTTTCAACCTAGGTCTTTTTCTTGATTTTTATTTTATATTGGAGTATAGTTGATTTACAAAGCCATGGTCTTCATGTGCTCCCATTGCAACCCCATTGGTCTCTCTGACATCCCTGTAGCAGGTCATACTGCTGCCCACTCCCATCTGCTTGGACCACTCTTCTACCTCAGCTTCCTGATGACACACTCCCAATTTTTTTCCAGCCTCTCTAATGGGGATGCTCAGCCTTAATCACTGGCTGCTCGAACTCTACCTGCCCCTCACAGGCTGGTGCTTCCACGTCCCACCCTTAGCATTCAACCCAACCCCTCCTCAGTCACCGTGACCCTTTCCACAGCTGCAGAGGTCACACAGACACACTGACAACTCCTAACCTGTTATCTTCAGCTCTGCTCACTGTCTCCCAGTTTCATATGTCCATCAGCCTAACAGACACCTCCACCTGGAAGTTCCTCTGCAACCCCAACTCAATGTGTTTAAAACTAAATAGTGCAACATGTTCCCCATAAGCACACACACATTTGTGGGTGGTAGGATTAAATGCTATATTTTGGACATCTGAATTTTCTAGTTTTTCTTCAATTAACAGCCATAGTCTGTATAATGGGTTATGGATGTTAAAGCAAGAGAATTCCAGAAAAATATCTACTTCTGCTTCATCGAGTATGCTAAAACCTTTGACTGTGTGGATCACAACAAATTGTGGAAAATTCTTAAGGAAATGGGAATATCAGACCACCTTACCTGCCTCCTGAGAAATCCATATGCAGGTCAAGAAGCAAGTTAGAACTGGACATGGAACACCAGACTGGTTCCAAATTGGGAAAGGAGTATACCAAGGCTGTATATTGTCACCCTGCTTATTTAACTTCTGTGCAGAGTACATCATGAGAAACGCTGGACTGGAAGAAACACAAGCTGGAATCAAGATTGCCAGAAGAAATATCAATAACCTCAGATATGCAGATGACACCACCCTTATGGCAGAAAGTGAAGAGGAGCTAAAAAGTCTCTTGATGAAAGTGAAAGTGGAGAGCGAAAAAGTTGGCTTAAAGCTCAACATTCAGAAAACTAAGATCATGGCATCTGGTCCCATCACTTCATGGGAAATAGATGGGGAAACAATGGAAACAGTGACAGACTTTATTTTCTTGAGCTCGAAAATCACTGCAGATAGTGACTGCAGCCAAGAAATTAAAAGACAATTGCTCCTTGGATGAAAAGTTATAACAAACCTAGACAGCATATTAAAAAACAAAGACATGACTTTGCTGACAAAAGTCTGTGTAGTCAAAGCTACGGTTTTTCCAGTAGTCATGTATGGATGTGAGAGTTGGACCATAAAGAAAGTTGAGCACCGAAGAATTGATGCTTTTGAACTGTGGCATTGGAGAAGATTCTTGAGAGTCCCTTGGACAGCAAGAAGATCAAACCAGACAATTCTAAAGGAAATCAATCCTGAATATTCATTGGTAGGACTGATGCTGAAATTGAAACTCCAATACTTTGGCCACCTGATGTGAAGAACTGATGATTCATTGGAAAATATCCTGATGCTGGGAGGGATTGAAGGCAGGAGGAGAAGGGGACGACAGAGGATGAGATGGTTGGATGGCATCACCGACTTGATGGACGTGATTTTGAGCAAGCTCTGGGAGTTGGTGATGGACGGGGAAGCCTGGCATGCTGCAGTCCATGGAGTTGCAAAGAGTCAGATACAACTGAGTGACTGAACTGAACTGAACCCATATAATGAGGGGAAACAGCTTTTTTAACAAAAGTTTCAAAGTTGACTTCCCAGACTAAAGTTGAATGCCCAGGTAATTGTGCAGAAAATACTAATTTTGGAGCACAAATAACATTCCTCACACAGTTTCAGTCTCCATTATAGTGAAAAAGGAGGGGAGGGGAGAGGAGGTGGGGCTCCTGCTCACTGGCACAGAGCTGAGCCTCAACTGGGGACTAAGGGACTTTGTCATTGTTTTTACTCCTCACAATAACTGAGGGGGATAGATATTATTAGGCTCATTTTACAGATGAGAAATGGAGGCTCTAAAATGATAAGCAGTCACCTTCCATTATTCAGCTAATGAACAAAAAAGAAATCAAAGCCAAATCTACCCAACCCCAAAGCATGCTCACCTGCATTCTTTCCCCACTTTCCACACACACTCTCTCTCTCTTTAGAAGTACCCCAGAGTTCTTACTTAAAATTTTCCACCAAATATCCCTCTGCTCTCTACCCTTTCACATCAAAGGCTTAGTGGCAGAGGCTGGAAGGTGGATGTCTGAGTACACGCTGTATGTGCGTGTGTGCTCGGTGGCTCAACTGTGTCTGAATCTTTGCCACCCCGTGGACTGTAGCCTGCCAGGCTCTCCTGGAGGGGGTTGCTATTTCCTCCTCCAGGGGAGCTTCCTGGCCTAGGGATCCAACCCGCGTCTCCTGCATTGGCAGGTTGATTCCTTACCACTGAGTCACCTGGGAAGTCCCCTACATATATTAGGTTCCTAACAATTTTGCACAACTGCACCATAAATGTCCTACCCTAATACCAGTACCACCCTCATTTCTGTCAGAGGAGCCATTTATGTCATGTAGTCTCTCAATGACTCTATAGTAAGCACCCTCTAAGTCTCAGACAGAGAGCCAGACACTGGACATTCCATGATGAACAGGGAAATTGTGGTTCTTGTCTTCATGGGGTTTTCACTCTGGCTGGAAAATGCATCACTCACAGCACATGAGCACTAAACAGAGAATATCTGTGCACAGAAAAACCAGGGTAGGTTCACCAACAACCAGTAGTCAAAATGGAGAAATGAAAGGAAAAAGTAGCTGGGTGGAAGGTGGAAAAGAATTTGCCAGAGCTTGCTCCCATGACTCCTTTATTGGCCCTCCTATTCTCTGTTTTTGTTAATGACCTCCAAGCTCATCAGATTATCAGAAGATATAAAATTAGTTAAATGGTAGAGGAAAAAATTAGGGTCTCAGAGACAGCTTGGAATAATGGATCAAAATTAACATAATGTAATTTAAGGGATAAATACAAAGTCTGGATTTGTGTCACAAATCGATCACCCCAGTGCACCGAGACAGTCAGAGTTTGTCAGCAGCTCATGCGAGAACAGGGCTTCCCAGGGGCAACAGCGGTAAAGAATCTGCCTGCCAAGCAGGAGATTCAGATTCGATCTCTGGGTCAGGAAGATCCCCTGGAAAAGGAAATGGCAACTCACTCCAGTATTCTTGCCTAGGAATTCCCACAGACAGAGGAGCCTGGTGGGCTACAAGTCCCTGGGGTCACAAAAGGGTCAGACATGACTTAGCGAATAAACAGCAACATGTGAGAATAACCAGGGAGTTGCTGTTGATGAGCTTAATGTGGGTTCTCAAAGCTACTCCTAAATTCAAAGCAACTACTAAAAAGCTAGGACATAGGTGTAGGAGCCCCAACGGGGTCCAGCAGAGGCAAGGAAGCCTTCCATTGTCTCAGGGCTCCTCTGAGAGGACTCTCCACTCACTGGGAGTCCCAGGAAGACTACAGGTGTCAGTAAAGAGAGGCTGCACCCCTGCATCACCACACAGCAAGGCTAATTCCCTGCTCTAGCCCCTCTTTTACAGAGTTGCCAACTGAGGCCAAAGGGGGAAAGGGCCCAGAGGGGTCAGCAAGTTTGCAGCAGAACCAGTACAACCCTTGAACTGTCTTGCATGAATGAATGAAGTACATGGATGGATAAGGATAAAGTACGTGGAGAGGCAGCATATAAGATCAGGAACATCCATTTCATCTTCTTTGAGGCATAAAGGAGGAGTTTAATCAGAGACTTCCCTGGTGGTCCAGTGGTTAGGAATCCACCTGCCAGTGCAGGGAATATGGGTTCAGTCCCTGGTCCAAGGGAAGATCCCATAGGCTGCAGAGCAACTAAGCCAGTGCACGGCAACTACTGAGCCCATGCTCTAGAGCACCCAAGCTGCAACTACTGAGCCCAAGTGCTGTAACTACTGAAGTCCGTGTGTCCTAGAGCCTGGCTCCACAACAAAAGAGGCCACTGCCATGAAAAGCCCATGAACGGCAACTACAGAGTAGCCGCCTCTCTGTCACAACGAGAGAAAGCCCCCTTGCAGCCACAAAGACCCAGCACAGCCAAAACTAAATAAAAAGGAGTTAATCAAGATGATAAGGTTTCCCACTGACTTACCCACAGGTTCTTTGTGCTGAATACATGAGTGCCCATATATGTGGCCACACCATGCCCCCCCAGACTCTGCTTGACCTCCCACAGTGCTTTCCTCCCTGCCCTAGGCCAGGCTGGAGGCAAGGGGAAAGGCACTGCTAGCCCTTGCCCAGCTCCCTGGGCTTTCTTTCCTCTTCCCAAGGCCCCTCCTTCAGGAAGTCCTCCTAAGCTGGGGAGGCAGTGGTGTCGGCCTCCTGCCCAGGCAGAGAGCTCTGCCAGCTGTAGCGGCCCCTGCTCCAGGCAGTTCTCCTAAACTATCCTAAGCAGGCAGGCGCCTAGAGAAAGCCCCCAGCTTTTACCTTTGCACCCTCTATCTCCCCATACACTTCTGTGCCTCAGGTCCCTCATCTCTTCCCCTCTCCAGGAAGCCATCCTCAGACCCGTGTCTTCCTGAGACCCCAGACCCCCAGTTCCCTCTGCTTCCAACTGTCCCCTCCCCCGAGATCCTCTGTCATTATCTCTGGAAAGTGAGGTTTGTGCATCATCATTAATGGGCTAAACAGCAGGGTCAGCGAGGCAGGTAGCAGTAAACGCAGCAATTACGGCCTCGCCTCCATCCGAGCGCCTTCGCTCCCAATCCATCTCCCCTCATCACCAGGCGGTGCTGAGCCGGCCCTGCCTTCATTACATTAATCAGGTTAATTCCAAGTTAGAGCCCACATTCTAATCAAAAGGCAGTCAACAGGGGTGGGGTGCCAGGGAAAGAGGGAAGAGCCATCCCCCCAAGGAATGGAGGTTGACAGGAGGCCCAGGCCTGAACACCTGACAGCCTGCCTCCAGGGCCCCATCCCTTCCAGAGGCTGCTCCCAGTCTCAGTCTGGGCCTTGCTCCTGAGACCTCTTTTGAGTCTTGGATTCAAGCCAAGGCTGAGACTCTGGATATATAGTCAGAGGCTAGGAAGAGTCTCTTTCCTTATCTCTCTAAACAGGCCGACGAAGCCTTCATGGACTGTTGGCAAGGCTGTACACTGACAACTCTAGGAGGGCACCATATTCACACCAAAGTCTAGGTGAATGACGTCCTTAGAGCTGTGCAATGTACAACCTGTACAACAGTACAGAGCAGCCCAGCAGGCCACCTCCTGAGAAAGGGACTAGGGAAGGTGGGGGACAGTGAAGGATTGAGAGTAAAGGCCACTGAGCTAACACTGGAAATCAAATAGTTCATTAAGAGGAAATGGAGATCGGGCTTCCCTGGTGTCTCAGTGGTAAAGAATCCACCTGCCAACACAGAAGGTAAGGGTTCAACCCCTGATCCGGGAAGATCCCACATGCCAAGGAGCAACTAAGCCTGTGCTCCACGACTGCTGAGTCTGCTCTAGATCCTGGGAGTCACAACTACCGAGGCCCATGCCCTTGGGCCCATGCTCAGCAATAAGAGAAGCCACCACGAAAAGGAGCCCATGCTCTGCAGCCAGAGAGTTGCCCCTGTCTGCCGTAACAGAGTGAAAGGCCCAAGTAATGATGGAGACCCATCACAGCCAAAATATAACTAAATCAAAATTATTAAAATAAAAGAAGAGGAAACGAAAATCAACAGACTGCCATCAGCAGCAACACCACCATCAACTCCAACTCACTGGCATTTTCCCAAGGTTCTGTCCTCATCCTCTGCTAGGTAACTTCACTGCTTCCACAGCTTCAAATGGCACTGCATTGATGGAGAGTCCTTACCCTCACTCTTTCCTACCCTGGCTTCATATTCCATAGGTGTAGCTCCACATGGAAATCCCTCTAGCTACACAAAGCATGGTTAAAATAGCTCAGAAGCTTTTTGCCCAGATTTACTTCTCTTCCCTTTCTCAGTGAATTCCTCCCTATCTCGCCCAAGCTAGAAATCTTGGAATCATTTGAGAGTCCTCCTTCTTGGACCCTTTATTAAACTAGTAAGTTTTCTACTGTGGCTTTAGCAAATTACCACAAGCTCAGCTTCAAACAATAATATCTTTCAGGTATGGAGGTCAGAAGTCTAAAAGGGGTCTCACTGCATCTAAATCAAGGTGTTGGCAAGGCTGCATTCCTTCTTGGAGGTTGTAGGGGAGAATCCATTTCCTTGCCTTTTCCAGCTTCTGGAGGCTGCATACATTCCTTGGCTAATAGCCCCTTTCGCCATCTTCAAAACCAGTAGCATAGCTACTCTCTGACTTTCCTGCCTTCTTTTCACTTTCAAAGGCCTTTGTGAGTACACTGGGCCACTTAGATAATCTAAAATAATCTCTTGGACCTGATTATCAACTTTAATTCCAACTGCAACCTTACTTCTCCCTGCCATGTAACACAACATATTCACCAGCTCTTGGGATTAGGATATGGATATTGAGGGGCCCTTATTCTACCTACCACAACCCCAAATGCCCTATCTTCAAATCCCATTAATATTATGCTTCTAAGATGATCCTTCCATCAGTTCCTACCTACATTCTTCATCTCGAATTGTCTGAATACGACAGTCATCTCACTGGTATCTCTCTCTCTCACCTTTCTCTCTTTAATCCATCTCCCAAGTGACTGTCAGAAAATAGCAGATGCTTTTATTACTTTGAGCAACTCCTTTCCTCAGCCCACTTCTGATTTCAGTGCAGTTTGCCTAAGAAAGGGAATGTAATGGCCCAGAGAGCAACCTTCAACCAATCAGTCAGTATATAAACACTCAGCTTCCTATGCTTTAGAGGGACAATTCTGACATACATTCCACATGATTACTGAGGGGGACAAGGATTGGGCCCCAGTTGCCCACAGTGGCCACCAACTTTCTTCTGTCTCACCCTTCCCACTCCTCCACTGCTCCTCCCTGGGATCATCTCCCAAATAGTCTTTGTCTCAAGCTCTGATTTGGAGGGGAAATCTCTAGCTATAGAATGATATTTATCAAATGAACATTTGATTAAGTCATCTGCCTTACTCAAAACAGTCAAAAACTCCTGCCCTCAGATTAAAGTACTAACCTATAAGCTGCTATTCACAACCCTATATACTCCAACTCGCTTCTCCAATCTCATTGTCTTCTATATCCATCCATTCATCCTATATGTCAGCCGTATCAGGTGCCATCATGAACTTTCACAGCCCCAGCCTTTCACTCATGCTGAGAGCTCTGAGTCCTAAATCCTGCCCCCTGGACACCTCCACATGGATGTCTCATAGCAAAGATCAATGTTTCCAAAACCGAACTCAACCTCTCAGTGTTCTCCTCTTTTCTAACTTTCTCTCAATTTTGTCTGATTCTTCATCATCTTTCCCTGATTCTGTTTCTTCCTCCAGTCTCACTCACATGAGTGATCTCCAGGACTTTGCCCTTGACCCTCTTCTTTTCTTGATCTCCATACCTTCCCTGGCTAGTCCCATCCATTCCTATGGCATTATTTTCTACCCGCACATGCTGATGGTTCTTTTCATTTTGTCTCCAGGCTAGAAGTCTCTGCTGAGCTTCCAGACTCATATCCAGCTGCCTGCTGTATACCTCAACCTGGATATTCAGTTTCATCTCAAACCATACATATTCAAGACCTTATCTCCCAACTTGCTCTTCCTCTAATATCTCCTATTATGCAATCACCTACTACTAAGATGCTTATAAACTTTCAATACTTTCTGCCCTATCCCTCTCCCCAAATTCTGCCCTTTCCATCTAATCCGTTCTTTCTTCCACCTTCCCTCCAACCCTCACAATCTCGCCCCTGGACCTTGCAATGGTTGTTACTAGCTTCCTGACTTCTGGCTCTTGCTTTTGCTAATCCATCCTCTGTCAAAGCCTTTCTAATACACATATCTGGCAGAGTTACTTCCCACTCAGTACCCTATAGGAAAAGTCCATCTCTTAGTCTGACCCAAAGTCCTTGCTCTGGGGTCTGCCCTTCTGGGAAGCCCACCTTCCCTTACGTGCCATATACTGTTCCCTCTGGTTGAATGCCCTTCTTACACCCCAACTCCATCAATCCCTCCTGCTCTTGGAAACTTCCTTATCTTTTAAGTCATCTCTTCCAGGAGGCCTTCCAGAACAGTGCTCCCAGAGCAAGCCATGCAGCACAATACCACGACATTTCATCTCATCTGTCTCCTCTGTTGGACTATGAATCCTTGAGGGCAGGGACCCTATCTTCGTCATCTTTGCCCCACAGCACTGCATCCGGCTCTAAGCAGGGGTTCACTGAGTGCTTGCTGAAGAAATGAACTAATAGGTGTGCACTTTACAAACGGAGAAATTCTTACCTACGAGTGACACACAGGTAGTCACCATTCATGGCTACACAGCAGACACAATCATCCGCGTGCACACTGCTGTTCTCCATGTACGAGGAGTCTTCAACAGTCTGTCACACACCTCTGCTGTCACTTACCTACAGCCAAGTACCAACGTTCACCCGCATTCCTACCTCCACATCAACCAAGTTACTCAGAGTCACAAACACTCCCACACGGTCGTGCGCACACAATCGCACAGCCACACACACAATTCTAAACACCTCGAGGGCACACTTCATCTCCAGTTGCGAGCAAATGCTGTTGGTTTTCATTAATCTGCAGACTCTGTTCGCCAGTCTCTCTGGCTCCCCCTCTCCCTCTTCCCCACTCTCTCTCTTTCTGCTCGGAGGCAGGTGAGCGCATCAATTTTCTCCTCGTCTGTGGCAGTTAAATTAAATGGAATCGGCCTGATTGCTGAAAATCAAAGGGAAGGCTGATAAAGCAATTAAATCCCTCTAATTCCTCGTCCTGAAAGGTGCAGCGGCTCTGAAGCTAATTAACTTCATAATGAAAATCCTTCTTCACCCTTTTAGGCTCTTCTCCCCGGGTCTCCTCTCCTCTTCTTCTCCCCTTCTGGGGAGAAGCTGGTTGCCGAGGAAGAGCTGGATCAGCAGCATTAAAAGTCAGAACTCTGAAGAGGTCTCCGGGGGGCTCTTCCTGTGCTCCCAAATCCATCTCCCTTAACACCCAGCCCCCTTTCTCCCACACCCACTTGCCTACTCACCACTCAACACTGCTTTACTATCATCCCTCCAGACCCCAAACAGCACTACACGAACACCACCCCACCCTCTAGCGCCTAGCCCCACCTTCAACCACAGCCCTACCTCAACAACCACCCTTTCTCTTGCACCCACTCATTCCACCTCTAATACCCAGCTCCTCCTTCAGTATTCAGTCCTACCCCCACCAGCCCTACCTGTATGCCCAAGCCCACCTCCCCTCAACACCCAGCCCCACCTCCAACCCCAGGCCTGTCTCAACATCAGCCCACCTTCAATGTGCACAGCCTATAATTGTGAGCACTGCACTAGCCACTGGCACTATAAACATGAACCGAAAACAAGCCGCACCTTAAAGTGTCTCCTTACATAGAGTTAGAGACAGACAAGCAAATAGTCAAATCACTACAGAGCTAATAAGCTCTTCCTAAAGAGAAGCTCATGGCAGGGACCCTCAGAGGGCTCTGACAGACAGAGAAAGCCCTCAGTTGGGAGACCCTTGAGCTGGGTAACTAAGAGTCAGCTGACCTGGCTGGGTGAAAGAGGGAGATGGTGTCAGAGAGAGCATGTTCAAGGCTTGGAGGTGGGGGAGAGCAAGGGCTGACCAGAGGTTGGGAGTTAGTTTGGGAAGACAGCCATTGGAGCTTCTGGAGGTTGGGCTGGAGTTGGGTCGGGGTAACTGGGCAGAGGCCAGATCAAGAAGGGGTTTGGAGTCTCACTGTCTTTCAAACAAAGTTAGGAGCTGAAAGAGGATTGACATGTCAGCTAGAACTGGAGTCTGTTGGGCGTATCTTCCATGGCCTGACATGCGGAAGCAGGGCAGACCCAGGGAGCCTGGCTGCTTCACACACACACGTGTGTGTCCATGGGCTCACTGGCAGGGAGCAGGTGGGAGAGTTGGGGACCACAGGCGACATCCAAGCAAAGCTTATCTGAGAAGATGGAACAAGCGTACTGGATGAACTTCCAGGATTTGAGGGAGACAGAGACCCGGTTCCGTGGCCACTGCTCTTCCAACCATGCGATGCTGACTCTTTCCTCTCTTCTTCCTCCGGGAAGTTCATCCACACTCATGGCTACAGTGACTGCCTCTCCAGTGATGGCTGTGAGCCCCACCAGGGAGGAGCACAGCCTGCCTCATTCACCACCACATCCCCAGCCCAATCTATAATATCACTCAGTAAATACTTGATTGAAACATAGAAATGAACAGTGACTTCCAAATGTATCCCCCCAAGCTCTAGACCTTAGTATTCCACTGTCAACTGAACATTTCTATCTGGTTATTCCCATGTCAGCCCTGCCCCCACCTCCACCCCGATCCTGCTCTTCTTCTGAGTTTCCCTTCCTAATGAATGGCACCACCAGCCACACTAGTGACCAAGCCAAGGGCCTGGCCTTCATTCTTGGCTCCTTCCTGTCTCTCACCCCCACCCCGCATTGCACCAGTCTCCTGTCCTATTCATTCTGCCTTCCCAGTGGTTTCCTCTCCCACTGTAATAACCCAGTCATGACTTCTCACTGTCTCTCTTGCACTGATTTCCTAATTGATCTCCCTGCTTCAAGCCTCAACCACCTCAACCCATCCTCCAGAATAACTGTCCTAACATGGAAAATAGGATGGCACCAGTCATCTGCTCCCTGCTCTCCTGGGTGGCCCCTCTATCAAACAAGGGCCAGGCCTCTCAGCCAACCTGCAGAACCCTTCCTCCCACAGCTATCAAACTTCATGAATTTATGCCAGGGTGCCTGGACTCATGCCCCACCCCTGCCTGGAATGCCCTTCTCCAACACCACCCCCAGTTTCCTCATCACCACCTACCGTTCACTTGGTAAAACTCATTCGTTGCGTAAGACTCTCCACAATTTTCTTCAGAGGCTCGATTTTGTTTTTGTTTTTGTTTTCCTTTGAACTTTCTTGAGCTCTCTCAGCATTCTGCATTGAGCAAGATTATTTTTGTAAAGAGAAAATGTTTTGAGTGCAGCTAAAAGCCCCCTTCTCTGATTCTCCCCAGGCTTCTACCCCCTACCCATAGAATTTTCAGCCTTCTTTGGCCCTCACTGGGCCCTCTCCCACCCCCTGGAACACCAGAATCTTGATCTGTTTGCACACCTGTCTCCCTCAAAGCCTCCCTCTCTCAAGGGTCTGTCCCTCAAGTTGGCTGGCATAATGCTTAGCAGATCATATGTGCCCTCTTATTGCTGAACGAAAGAATGACCAAATGTCCTGAGAAGGAGGTGAGGGTTTGGTCCAGACACAGCATTCTGTGGGAAGTAAGGGTGTTGGAGGCACTTAATCTCAGAGACAGGAAGAACAGTAAGCTTGCCCCCACTGGCTGTAGGGCCCTGTCACAGACCTAAATACCTGCCACTACCACCAGCCAGGACCCCTGTCTCCTTGCTGAAGGGTATGGTGGTAACAGAATTTCCCAAATAAGGAGGACATTCCTAGGGACCTTGACCTCAGCTCCAGCCCAGCCTGATGACCACCTTTAGAAACACCCAAAGGCAGCAGCCAGAGGCACAAGGAGAGGAAAGCGGTGGGAAGAGAGGAGCAGGATGTGGAAGAAAAGCAGAGACAGGGAAAGGGGCAGAGGGAGGCTGGTCCTTATGAAGGCACAAAGAGGGGGAGGGACAAAGAGAGACTGCAGTAGAGACACAGGATGGGCAGAGGGGCAGCAAGACCCTAAGTGCAGCCCGGGAGCCTCTGGGCTCACATCGACAAGGCTGAAGCTGGGGGACAGGGTCCCAGGGACAGAGGAGAAGACAACAGGCTCCCAACTCGCCTGCAGATGCCCCCTTATCTTAAGCAGACTCCCCACCCCCATTCCTGAGCCAACAGGCTGGCGGGCGGCACGCAGCAGGGGGCAGATGAGGCTGCAACGTGAGTGATGGGCGCGGATTTGGACCCAGATTCGAGGTGCTTGGGGGGCCTGGCACAGTTCCGAGACCGGGAGGGGGTGGACTGGGCGAATGCGGAGCTGACCAGCCATCAGTCTGGGGAAGTGCCTAGTTCTGTTCTCTGAGTGCTAGCTGGAGTCCAGGCAGCCGAGGACTCGAGAGGGCCACTCCCTGCGGGTGCATGACCTCTGTGTGCAGAGAGTGCAAGGGGGGTCCCCTGAAGGGGCAGTCACAGTGGAGCAGGGAGTAGGAATAGCTACACACACACACACACACACACACACACTCTCATGCACTCACACTCCCACCATTCCCTAGCCCAGCATTCACACTCGGAGCCAAGCACTGCAAGGTGTCTGGATGGACAAAATCAGCAACACTGTTTGAGCGCCTATTACATGCCACAGCCCCTCTGAACCATTCACACCCCACACAACCCTCAACCCCACAGATCAATGCCACACCCACACTCATCCCCCTACTGTCATCCACCATCCCCCCCACGCATCCTCAAGCACTCATGCGTCCACAGGTCACAAGCCCCAGGCTGACCTGAAATGTCATACCCCCACTCACCGTCACATACCCTATCACAGACGGCCACCAGCACTCATTCAACCCCTCCCAGTGGCTCCGAGAGCAAATCAAGCAATCCACACTGACATAATTCAGCACACAAGGGATCTCACCTTCGCCCGGGCCCCTCACTCATACCCATAAGTGGGTGGCCACACATGCACGCACATATATGCACACATGCAGATTACTCAGTCTGGCAAAAGCAACGGGAATATCCCCAGAGACTGGGAGCTGGATGTCTGGGTCTCAGTTCTGAAAAGAAAAGACAGTCACAGGCTCCCAGGCTCATGGAGGCAGATCTGTGGCCATCACCCTAGAGAGTCCAGTGAGGTCACTCATGGGGCCTGGATCCCTTGCGGCCAGTCCCAGCCATCCCCGGTGACTCAGGGCTGACCCACCCTGTCTCCAGACAGCCTCCCCTGCCCAGCCAGGGTCCGGCCCTCTCCAGTCCCTATAGTCAACCCCTCCCTGGCCCCCCTCCTGTCAGCTCATTCTCTTTCCATCTGCATCCCTTCTCCTCCCCCCTTCTCACCCCCCCATCTCCACCCCCCTAGCCTCGGTGATAAAAGAGCCAGATTGGAGCGGGTGCCACGCAGCTTCATTCCCCACCATATGGGCCCAAAAGCCAAATCGTCAGCTAAGCGATTAAATCAAGTATGTCGAACAAAATGTTATGAACTGACATTATGGGTATATAATTTTATGCCATTTGTTGCCATCTGTTTATCTAAACAGCCCCCGTTCCACACAGACATACAGACTCACACCTTCCCTCCTACCTCCTCCACCCATCAGGATTCCCCCCACCAATCTGAGCCAAGGGTCAGGGACAAGAAGACATGTGCCTGGAAGTTGGAAAGCTGGGGACTCTGGGGTTCTTGCGGAAGGGAGAGTAAGGGTTAGGACCACCCACCCACTGGCCGGGGAAGGGGCAAGGCCCTTGGGAAGCATGAGGTGAGGCAGTCAGGGGGCCTGGGCATAAAGAGTGTGGTTGGGTCCCTGTTACAGGAACCATGGACCAGGGCCAGAGGAGCCTCACTGGCAAGCCTCCAGTCTGGCACGTGGCACATGTGAGCAAAGCGTGTGAGCAGGGGAGGGCACGAGAGCAGCAGCTGTGCACATCAGCGGCTGTGGGAGCTTCCTCTCCCTCTGCCCCCTGTCTTCCCTGGGGCCTGAGGCTCCCAGAGCCTTGCAGAGAGGGCTGCCTCCTCTTGGGACCAAAGTCACAGACCAGGCTTAGACAAGTTGCTCATGTCTGCTCCTTAGCAGGAGGCCACAGGGCAGGTGCCCCATCAAGTCCAGAGGCTGGGGAGCCTCCCTCCCCACACCCCTCCAGCCCCAAACAGCTTCAGAGTCCGAGTGATGGTTTAGTCGCTAAGTCGTGTCCAACTCTTGTGACCCATGGGCTGTAGCCTGCCAGGCTGGGAGGGCCCCTTAATACCAGGCCTTGGCCTCTGTGGGAATCCTCCTACCCTCTTCTGCCCTCCTGTGGCCTGACCCCTGTCTATGGCCCTCCCTCACCCAGCACTTCTGCTCACCTCTGGCTCAGTGTTCTGTTTGTCTCTCTCGACTTCTGTGTTAGTTTTTGCCTCTCTCATCTCTCTTCTATCTGCCTCTGGCTCTGTTTTGGCCTCTGACCCTCCTGGAAGTACAGGTTTGAGCCTCAGTGATGTTCAGCCAGATGGGTGGTGGCTCCACAGAGGGGTACAGGCCAGAGGGAGCGTAAGAAGCTGGACAGAGACGAAGCAAGACAAAACATTAGACCCGAGGAACTCCCATGGTGGGCAGTTGGGTGATCCTGGGGCATTGAAAGCCCGTGGCAGTTCAGGGAACTAGAAAGAGAGTGGCCTGAAGGTCATAAAGTGTGAGGAAGGGGAGGGAAGCCTCATGTCCCCTTTGAGGCTGACCTGGTGAAAGAAGGGAGGACCCACTGAAACCTTTGTGGGACAGAGGGTGGGAACCTCTCCCAGGGATTATTCAAACACTATCTTAAACGCACGCTCACGTGCACATGGAAGCAGGTCCCATCCACGGCCACTCACATGGCCACACACACACACACCGGGTCAAAAAGACACTTCCTATATATACATCTCAAGGCCATTCTCACACAGGCCCTCGAAACCAGGATCAGGGTTGCCACTAAAACAATAACTCCGTGGCCACTGAGTCCCAAGCCAGGCATTCCAAGGCCTGGCCTCTTTCAGCAGGTGTGTACACAACGGGAACCCCGGGCCTGGGCTCGCCATCCGCGGCATCCACACTGCATTCTGAAGCCTTCCGGAGCTCTCCGGGTCCCTGACCCTCCTGCAGGAGGAGAAAAGCCCAGGTGAGCAATAGAAACCCAAGCCCCAGAGCAAGAAACAGCCAAAAAGACCGAGAAGGCTGAGCCTGAGACACAGCCTGGGAGATAAGAAGACGAGGTCACAGAGAGAGGCAGAGACACCGGTCAAAGAACAGAGAGAGAAAGACAAAGAGAAGAGCGAGACCCGAAGACCCACCCAGAGAGCGCGGGACAGCCGGGAGAGCGCGGGGACGCTGCGGGCGGGCGGCGGGAGGGGGCGCCCAGGACGCGGAGAGCCGCGGAGGCGCGGGCGGCGGCGGCTGAGGATGGAAAAGCTCATTTTGCTGGTAATTTACTCTCCTGCTTTTGGGCCGCTCCGCCTGCCGCTGCCGCCCGCCCGGGCTGCCTGTTCCAATATTAGATATAAACAAGTAAACTGTGTAATGGATCACATTAAGCAGGCCTTGCGTCTTGAGGCAGGATTTAATTTGCATGGCAGATTAGCTTGTCTTCCCAGCAAGGCACCCCGGGGCACCCCGAGCTGTAATAGGATCCCGCCTCTTAGAGCCCATTAAGGCAATTGAGAGCGCCTCCTAATCCCCCTCCCCGCCCAGCACCAGAATCCCCTCCTGCCAGACCCCAGGGACTTGTGTTGGCCGGACCCCCACCTTCCAATTTCCTGCTCGGGCCCCACCTCGCCCTTACAGCCGCAACTCCACATCCCAGGGTGGCCCCCCTTTTCCAAGTCTTGCCTTAGCATCCAACCTCAGACTTGCCCTCTGCACATCCCCAACTCTGCTTCAGAGCCCCCTAATGGCCCTAAACCAGCTTTTCCTCATTCCCCCAAAGTCTCCCCAACTCCAGGCCAATGGTCTGACCCCGACTTTCTCGATTCCCCAGCTGACTCCCCCAAACTCTCCACTGACCAGGCCAGCTTCTTGCCTGATATCAGAGGTTAGACTATGTTCCATCTCTTTCTTCAATTTTTCATGTAACATCTATTCATCAAGCTTCCTATGTCCTTTACGATATTGTTGCCAGGATGGGTATCAGTGCAGGACCCAGAATCTGTGAAGATCGATGTTCAAGTCATAATTTGGTTCCCCACTGAGGGTGATGCAAGTGGTTATAATGACCCCTATTTGTGGGGTGGTTTAAAGATTTTATGTGTTATGCCCATCAGGTCATTAATCCTCAGAGGAGCCGTTTAAAATCAGCCTAATTTTAAGATGAGGAAACTGAGGCTCAGGAGGAGAAATTATTTGCCCAAGCAGCTCATAGGTACCAGTCCCAGGACTCAATACAGGTCTTCCTGACCCCTGGCTCAGTGGCCTTGCTGATCTACCACAGTGCTGGGGTCGGCACTGGGTCAAGAGGGTCAGGGTAGTCTCAGGATTAAGGACCGTAGCAGGATGTGTATCAGGGTTAGGTTATCCATGAATTTCCATCCTCTGTCCCACCTCTGGACCAAGGTGGGTGAATCCCATGCCCCAGCTCAGTTTTCCCTCTCATTTAACAGAAGGTGCTCCTGCAGCGGGGTCTTCCCAGGTGGCACTGGTGATAGAGATCCTGCCTGCCAATGCAGGAGGCATAGGAGATATGGGTTTGATCCCTGAGTCAGGAAGATCCCCTGGAGGAGGGCATGGCAACCCACTCCAGTATTCTTGCTTGGAGAATCCCAGGGCCAGAGAAGCCTGGCAGGCTACAGTCCGTAGGGTCACACAGAGTCGGACATGACTAAGCGACACACATACTTGCACGCTCCTGCAGCAGACCTACTGGATGCTTGTTAAGAGGACAAAACAACCAAAGGCTAATAGCATGGGAAAGTAGAGAAATTAGGGTGACAGAGGGAAGGATTTTCAGTCTGTGGCGCATTGTTTGGGTTCCCTTAGCATTGGAGAGCCCCTGAGTTGAGTCCTGCTGGGCTGGGGAGGGGGGCTATGGAGCCCACTAGCAGGGCGATGGGGCCGAGGTGGGTGGGTATGGGGCCAGGCTGGTGGAGAAGGGTCAGTTCAGCACTGCTCAGCTCACAAAGGGTCCTTGTTGTGGGTAATGGGACTCCCCTGGCAGCTTTATTTGCTGTCAGTGGCTTTTATTAAAGTCTCCAGTTTCAGACCCTCCAACCTCCAGCCATTGTGTGTGCCCCCCCAGGGCCCTGCCCCCAGCCCCTGGCTAGGTTGACTCTGAAAGGCCCCCTTGCCCCATCTCCTGGGCCCCAGGGCCCCTAGCCTCCCGCCTGCACCTCCCAGCGAGGCTAAGCACTCAAGGGGGACTGTCTCGGCCTTGGCCCTGGGCACCCAAACAGTCCCTAACCTCCCAGGTGTTGTGACGGTTGCCAGGGGGCAGGGCTGTGAGTCAGCCTGGGCAGAATCCATACAGGGTGGCATACACGCAGCACATATATGTGCACTCATGTGTGACCTGGAGGGGTGTGCACCCATCTGTTCCTTCAGCCCGTCTCTGTGCGCACACACAGGGATGTTCTAGGAATGTGTCCTGTTTAGCGACTGAGATGGAGGAGGCCACAGTCTGATTTCATAAGCAGTTAGGGACACCCAGTGCCCTGATCAGATACCTGTCACACTCGGGGTTGGGAGGATGGGGTAGCATCTCCCGGCCCAGAGGGTCACCTGGGGTATTGCTTCCCCACTTCCTTCTCTCCTCCTGGGCAGGGGAGAGTGTTTGCCAGTGGAAGGAAGAGGGCAGACAGAGCCAGGCTGAGCCTTGACCCTGGATGGGGAGGAGACTCTCAGATGCACTGACATCAGCATGGAGCTGAACCTCACTTCACCCTGATCCAGACTCTTCCTTTGCTCCCCAGAGCCCCAGCTTTGAACTCACAGCCCAGAACTCAAGCAGCTGAGGCCTGGTCCTCACATACTTCCTTCCCAGAGAACACATCTGGGGTTGCGGCATGAAAGACCCAGGCCAGTCCCTTCAGGATGATCCCCCCACAGACAGAAATCTGGAGTAAAATCAAGCACTGATCTCAGGAAATCCTCTCTGAGCAGGGAGAAGCAGAAGAGGAGTAGAGAAGGAAGCCAGAGGGCCAAGAGGAGGCCCAGAGAGCCCTCAGATCACACACCTGGGCTTCTGTCCCATGCCCCACCCCACCTCTTGTGGAGGAACAGGGAAGAGGTGGTGATTTCTCTCCATTACGCATGAATGCGAGGTTGGCATAGTGCTAAGCCAAGTGACCGTGTCCAAGAGCAAAGGGGTATCATGGGCCACGGGAGTCTGTTTGGATGTGGGTGTGCATGAATGTTGGGTCCAATATTAGGAATCAGGCAGGATACCAATTTGTGTGTGTGTGTCTTTCCTGGGAGTGTCTACACGGGGGTGGGGTGAGGGTGGTGCAGCTCAGTGGGTTTATGTAAGAAGAAAGCATCTATGGCTGAAAATGACTACAAGTACTTGTACAAGTACTTGTTATGGGATGCTTGTTCTGTGTATGTTTGCATGTATAAGAGAGAGGGAGATCTAGGGGTTCACAGCCCTCCCCGGGGTCTTCTGAGCTCCTGGCTGGGCCTGTGCCAGGCCATTTGGGGAGCACCCGTGCTTTATGGTGCGCGGGTGAAAAATGGAAATGCTAATAAGTAGTCGTTAAGTTGTCTTGCAAAAATGTTAAATGATAAATTGGGTAATGTTATTGTTGAAATGAAATATGTAAAATAAATGAGTTATTTATTTCTAATAAATATTTTGTTTACGATATATTTGTAGGGGTGTTAATTATTTTCCCCCTCAATCAGGGCAACGTATAAATTCTAATAAAGTGCAGACCACGGTGAAGGCAGCGGTGGTGGTGGCGGCTCCTCCGGGCCGGCCAGCTGTAGGACCTCAGCCCGTGATGGATGCTCCAGTCACAAGCGATTGTTCTCGCTGCTATCGCAGGCTCCCCAGTGTGGCCAGTTTTCTTTCTTAAAAAAAAAAAAAAGAAAAGAGAGAGTTGAGGAGGAAAACAAATAGGCCAGGGTCTCCATGATGAGATGATTAAACACCCCCAGGCCAGGACTTGCTCCTTCGCCAGTTGCAAGGCCCTGGGCACGCACGTTGCTGCTGGAGCCAGCTTCGAGAAGGAGAAATAAATATGTAAGCAAACCAAGGGCAAAGAAATGGTATCCCCCAGACTCATCAGCAGCCCTGAGCACTCACCCCAGGCGAGGCGTTCTCATCCCCCTCCCAGAGGGGGGGTCCCCAGGGAGGCAGATGCCCCCATTTCCTATCATTTCCACCCCTATTACAACAAAACTTCCTTCTTCCCCCTGTCAAGGGAAGGCTCCCCTCCCCCCCACCTACCCTGCCTCTTCTCTCTCTGGTGCTTCCCCACCCCTTCCTATGCAGGGACCTCCTGGACTATCCAGGACCTCTCCAGGGGAGCCCCAGCTGAGCCCCCTGGGGATTCATCAGACCAGAAACTCAGAGAGGCTCTGGCCAGCCCCTGAGGCTTGATGGGAGGAGGGGGGTACTTTCCCCTTCAGAACAGGCTGCCTTCCCCTGGGGCTTTATCTCCCTGTGGGTAATAAAACTGCTGAGGCAGGACGGCCTGGTGGGCAGGGACAGGGGGCACAGGGGCATGGGCACGGGACGCAGGGTGCTCTGTCCCTGCCTCAGGCGCCATCCACCCCTCCCTCTAACCCCCTCCCCCAGCCCCTGAGCCAAGCTGGGCTCCAAGTTCTCACCTCAGGACCCTAGACCAACCTCCAGCCAGGGATCGCAAGCACTTAGCTCACCCTTCCTCAGGGTGGGGGGCAGGGTTCTGCCTTGCAGGGGGTGGCACCCCGCAAGGAAGCTGGGATTGCACAAATTCAGGGAGTTCCTGCAAGCCCTTCAAAGTTGAGGTGGGGAGTCATAGCTTGAGGTAAGGCCTTCCAAGCTGGGGTCTCCCAAAGTCTGCCCCAAAGGGGTGCCTGTACTTATTCTAGCTGCTTACCACTGCCCACCACCCCAAGCTAAACCACTGGGAAGTGCCTCTCAAGCACAAGTGTAGTGTGTGTGCGTGTGTGTGTGCACGCACATACCAATGTGTGTGCAAGAGCAGCAAGCCAGGCTTGTAGGATGGTGAGGCCTTCAGGCTGGGACTAAGAGGAAGGTAAATAATAGAGAAAACCAGAGGGAAGGATGGGTAGTGTGGGATTAGCAGGTGCAAACTATTATATATAGGAGGAATAAACAGCAAGGTCCTACTGTATAGCGCAGGGAACCACCTTCAATAGCCTGTGGTAAACCCTAATGGAAAAGAATATTTTAAAAAGAATGTCTATATATATAGGGCTTCCCTTGTGGCTCAGCTGGTAAAGAATGCGCCTGCAATGCGGAAGACCTGGGTTCGATCTCTGGGTATAGCGCAGGGAACTACCTTCAATATCCTGTGATAAAACATAATGGAAAAGAATATATATATTTTTAAATGTCTATGTTTGTATAACTGAGTCACCTTGCTTTATGGCAGAGATTGGTACAACTGTAAATCAACTACACTTCAATAAAAATAAAATAAAATGATAGAAGGAACCAACAGACACAAGGGGCATAGCTACCACTTTCACGCATGCCCACACAGACCCGTATGCAGATCGTGGCCTGGCATTCAAGATTACACACAGCAAGTCTAGATGCAAAGCCCAATCCCACACAACCACAGTCCCGCAAATACACATGCCTCACAACTACACTTCCAGAAGAATTTGAGGCATGGCCCTGAACAGACCAAAAGGGACAAGAAATCATCACCCATCTGCGGGGCTTTGAGTAGGTGGAGGGAGGGGGTATCAACTCTGGAGGGAGGGCGCCCCCTGCTGGACATAACAGCTGTAACTACCCCCTGGTCAAGCCTTCCAAGCCTGCCCCAACCCTTCCCCTCCCAAGGCCCCTAGCCAAGACACCCCCAGAGCTTGCACTTGTCCACCACACTCTGGATAAGTCCCCAGCCGAGTTGCATAACTCTAGGTTCTTTTCAAAATGTGTAAAATCTTTGATCATCATTTGTTTAAACTGTATAAATAATCCACACGGTTTTAATAGGATTTTTCTATGAGTTGGCAACAAAGCATGAAATGTGATATTTTCACCATGAGTAGTTGGGAAATTAGTCACCTCTGTCCATGGCTCTCTGCTGGCTGGAGACCCCCATTCTGTCTGCTCCCTCTCTCCCTTCTACTTCACACCATCCTGGGCCCTTTAAATGGTACCTCTGCAGCTCCCACCTTCTGAGAGGTAGTGGGGGGATTCTGTGGCATCGCTCTGAGGCGCCCATGCTGATCATCTCTGGGTCTGAGAGCAAAGACTAGGCTGCCCCGGGTCCCTGTTTCCCAGATTCCTCATCTGAGTCAGGGTCTTTCACTCTCTAAATCCCACTGAGAGAGCCAGTGCAGGTTGGGGTAGTGTTTCAGGACGGGCAGTGCATTTAGGTAATTATCTGGGGCAGGTGGCAGCATGGTGCAGGGAGTTTGGGTCATTTGCCACTTCTTCCAGTCTCCCAAAAGGGTTTCCACACTTTCCAATTCCCTAGGCACACTCACAGAGGCATAACCCAGGCACATTCTCCAAGGGCTGGGCCTGTCTCCTGAGGCTGACAAGCTGTCCACCCCATCTGGGAGCAGACAACTCCTCTCTCAGACTCAGAGAGGAGTCACCATCGGTGACAAGGAAAGGGCAGAGACCTGTAGAAGCAGGAGATGGGGTGTCAGAGAGGAGCTTCAGGGGTGGTGAGACAGGAACCAGAGACAAGGAATCAGAGATCAGACCAGGACCAGACAGTGATGCAGACGCGGTGGAGAGGGTAGAGACGGCCCTGAGTGCAAGAGGGCCTTTCAGTCCCACTTCCCTATGACTCCTAACCCCAGTTCCCACTACAAGCAGCCCTCCTCTGCCTCCAAGCCCTGTTGGGAGAAGCCACCAGCCAACACAGTGACAGAGGGCCCACAGAGCAGACAGGCCTTGAGCCACCCAGCCAGGCTTTGGGCCTCCCAGGTCTCAGGCCACAGCCTGGTAGGGCTCAGCCTCGGAGTTGGCACAGCGAGGGGCCGGGGGGTGGGGGTGGGGGGTCTCTCCCGTACTGCATCACAGTCCACATGCTCCAGGCCCATAGCCCCCTTCCTTTCTGCCCCCTGCCTCTGGCCCGAGATGAATAAAACTCAGGGGGTGGAGGGAGCTATTCATGGAACTAGAGAATGTGTGAGCTGCCCAGCAGCCCCCTCTCATTAGGGGACCCCCGTCAGGTGGCGCTCATTAACTTCAAGTTGTCTCTTGTTTTAAACCTCGGGTGAGGGGGGTGGGGTGGAGGGGCACATTGTCTGGCTGCTGCCCCAGAGAGATTAGGCGCCCAGGGGGAGGGGGCAAGCAAAGGCCCTTTAATTAGTTACTTTCAAAGATTCCCTGTCCCCTTTCTCTCGGGTCCTCCTCCTGCCCCCGGCTGGGCCCAGCTTCGAGGGGGGCGGTCTTTTCTGCTCCGCAGAGCCGCCTGGTCACTCAGCTTAAATCCGCAGTCTTTGTTCCAGCCTGGACAATGGGCCCAGCACATCAGCCACGGAGGCCACGGAAGAAGCTGGCCCTTCTTCTATTAGCCTGGAGCCAGCTGAGAGGGGTGCACCCTGCGCACGGGGTATAGCCAGGGGTTCCCGACAAGGGCCTGGGCACCAGGGGTCCTTTCTAGGCTGAGAGGAAAAGGGGATACGTGCAAACTTACATTCACCCCAACCTCAAGACCTAGCTCCATCCAGCAGAGGCAAAAAGAAGGACAAACCTCATGTCAGGGTCTCGTTGTCCTAGGAAATTTCTAGGAGGAATACCTGGAACCTAGCTCAATGATGGGGGTCCCCTCCCTTCCTGATGGCTGAAAGAACATGGTCTTAGAGGCAGACAGATCTGGGTCCCAGTCTTAGCCCTGCTACTTGGTAACAAGTGGTAACTCTCAACCCTCACTTTTCCTATCTTTAAAATGGGGGGAATAATGCCTGCCCCTTGGGTTGTGAAGATTAAATGATTTACAAGTGTAAAGTGCCCAGTATCATGGCTGGAACACAGTCAGCCCTCACTACGGTTCCTTGTGGGATTCCCACGACCAGAGCCTGACCACAGCCTCCACCACTAGGCTGCAGGCACATGGGCTAAGTGCTGGTATTCACACTTGGGGAAATACTTGGAAACTGGTGAGTACACAGAAATGAGGAGGAAGGAGGATTCAACATTGGGGGTGATGGGTTTGGGGAGGCCTTCATACAGAGAGAGGTAAACTGGAGCAGCAGGAGAAAGACCGCATGAGCCGACCCTGGGGGGGGTTACTTAGCAGATCCTGGGGGGTGGTCGGCTTGAGAGGCTGGGTTACAGGAAGAGGTGGTGATTTGCCTGGGTCAGCAGATTAATGGCACTAACGAAGTTTCCAAGAGCGTAGGGAGTTGGGGGGTAGCGGGCGCCCATGTGGAAAGGCACATGACTGGGGATTGATCAGGCTGAAGATGAAACAGAGAAAGCTTCCCGGGGCAGCAGAGGTAGGAAACGCCAAAACCAATTACTCCCCAAGACCTCCGGCCTCCAGATCTCTCCCCCCGGGGAGGAGGGAAGGGGCTGTGACCTCTCTCTGTGGGTGTGTGCACTCCAGGCACAGACACACACACACACACACACACACACACACAGAGGCTGCTCACATGGATAGGTGTGTGCCCCCGGGAAGGCCCACGGGTACGAGTGAGTAGATCCAGGATACCATCACAATGCTCTGTTGGTCTGTGAGCTCGGCTTCCTGGGTGTGGGTCTTCTCACAGATGTCCCTACATCTAACCTAAGTGTCCCCACATGGCAAGAGCATGTGTCACCAGGAAGAGTCAGGGGCCCATGTATGGCAACAGAATTGAAGGGACACTGAGGAACCCCTTCATTCCGTTTTGGCCTTAAATGCCACTTCCACAAATTTGCTGATTTAGGCTCAACCCTAGTTGCCAGTACAGGCAACCTTAGCTTACCATTTAGGTGGCTAATTCCCCATGCAGATCATTGACAACTTAGCCCCTAGTTAGTGGGAACGTACCCCACTTAGGACAAACCCACCTTTTCGGAAATAATCAATTACTCCCCAGGTCCCTTTCAACAGCCCCTGATGTTTGTTGAATGAATAAGTGTGGCAGATCTGGCAGCCCTGGCCAGCTTAAAGAATTCACAAAGGATATCAAAGAACTAGATCAAAGGGCAAGCAAACATCTCTTATAGGACCTAGAGAAGCCCTTAGTTAAAAATCAACAGTTAAGAGGCGATTAGATGTAAGATAAGGGCCCTTCAAACTCCTAACACTAACCCAATAGTTGTCCACTTTGGGACCTTTCAGGGAGATGGAAGTGGGGGAGGGAGAGCAGGAAGCACAGAGGGGCCTGGATTTAGCTCTTGCCGTGGACGGACAGCTCCCTTCTGAGCAGTGTGTGTTGTGTAGTGTTTGCACTTCCAGATTCAGGACAGAATTTGTGTTTCATGCCATAGGTTGAGTATTGTTATTATACTTATTAGCAATTACATTTTATCATAAAATCACTTTGCCTTTGAATATGTGAGTAAAAAAATCTGACTGTTCTTAGAGTAAGTTTTATCTAATCTATTCCTCCTGGAAATTACTTCCAATTTTATAATACAAGTCAGCAGGCAAACAGGATGAGAACCCCTGACATTTTCACGCACCTAACCATTAAGGAAGCTGCCACCAACCCACCCACCGCATTCTGGATCCGGATGGTTGGAAGGATAGGAGACATGCCCCAAGGGTACTGTGCAGAAAGTCTATGCCCTCAGCCCAGGCCCCTCCTCCAACCTCAAACCCAGTGACCACTTCACCTAGGCTACCACTGGGGTGCCTCCCCCTTCTCCATGCCCCCCATCCCCACCCTGTGCCCCTGCTGTAATATCTACGAGGGAGACCGGCTCCTCTTGGGGCCTGCAAGCTTTTGTTAGCGTTATGTGAGCTGCTAGTGACAAGGGCCCTGAAACCCAACTCGACCACACTCATAAAAGGGGTCACTGTCTCTTTAATTAAAGTTCCCTGTTTGGAGGTTAAAGACAAACCCGTTTGATGGTGCAGGTGTGTGTAGGGGGGGGCGGGGGAGCCGGGTGGAGGGGGCTGGAGGGAAATGGAATTCTATCCTTGGAGGGGAGCAGGGAGGGGCCTCACGAGGGCCAGACTGGCTGACCATGGAAAGTCTGATGGTGGGGGGGGCCTGGAGGTTCGCAGTGCGGTGACGGTCACAAGGGGAGAAACTAGGCTGGAACGGGAGGCCAGGGGCCAGTGCAGTCAGCTCTGACTGCCGGCAAGCACGCCCGGCACATACTGCCTGCCCTCAGCTCCCCACCTCCATTATGCCTGCAGACCACTCCCCTTGTCCGCTCTCCAATTCCTCCTTTTCCACCCCAAAAGTTCTCCGTTAAAAGAGGGCCCAGGGTCTAATCCCATCTCCGCACAGAAGCGACTTCATCACAGTTTAACATAAAAAGATCAGCTGGTATCGACCCGTAATTTGGACCCACGCCATGCTATTGGCAGGAAGACAGAATAAGTTAGGGTGGCCATGTTTCAAAAATTCTCTGTGTGCACTCAATCACGGCCCAGGGAAGGCGGGTGGGTGCGTAATAACCCAGCCGCGCTCTCCATTTCCCCTGTAGATCAATGCTAATACCAGGAGGCCCCGGAAGATGGATGGAACCGACAGGAACCTTGAAATCCCGACACGGGGGCTGCTGCCTCAACCGATAAAGGATTTTGCTGCTGCTGGGGCGGGGACACAGAAACCCTAGGGGCCGTGGGAGACAGTCAGCTAGGGGGCAAGGAGGTGGAGAAGGGGGGCAGCCTCTCACGCACACACTCTTGTCCTCACTGACATGCACAGTCGCTCACGCAGCCACTGACAGATGCACACGCTGGAGTCACTGACACACACACCAGTGGCTGGCACACACCATCACTCACTTACTATCCAGCCAACAGCGCCAACACCTCCCCAAGAGGCCTTGACTCCCAGAGGCCACTCACACAGGTCCTAGCATGCACATACACAAACACACACACACACACACATACGCACACGACTCAAACCTATACACCAGAGTCAGGGGCTGTGACACAGACCCTTATGTTGACATACTGAGATGCAGACACACCCACCCACTGACATCCACACGCTGCCACAGTGAAGCGCAAGGATCCCCGCACCCAACACAAGCACACAGCCCTGCCTCACCTTTCTTCCTATCCATTCCATTCCTTCTTCACTTCACCTTCTGAGTCTGTTTAGAACCTTGCTGGCTGATAGTCAATTGGGGGAGCTTCCCAGAACTCGTGGGAAGTAAATCACTAAGACAGAAGATGACCAAACACACAGTCCTGGAGACACACCAGATGGGAACCGCCGCCCCCCACCCCACACACACTGGGCTGGAAGGCAGGAGACTTGGGTTCCAGGCACAGCCTGGCCAAACTCACTGCATGGCCTTGGGCAAGGGCTTGTTCTCTTTGGGTCTCTATTTCTTCATCTATAAAATCAGAGGCTAGAATGGGTGATTTCTAAGATAACTTTCCAGTTCCGAATTTCTGTTTGTGGCAGATACGAATCCTTACGGAGTCACACACATACAAACACCCACACACAGAGGCAGCCCCCAAGCACACCCAGGCTTTCAAGCACCCAGTGGCCTGAAGCCACACCAGGTAATACACAGGACTACACACCCACGGGCTGCTCCCCCCACCAGGAGTGCCTGCAGCAGGGACAGGAGGTCCACGTCCTCCCCAGAGCTGGAGGTGAGGGAACTGCAAGACCCACTCTCCTGAATGCAAACGACAGGGAGCAGAGCAGAAAGAGATGGAGCATTGCCATGAGTCTGAGGAAGTATGGAGTGGTAGGGCAAGGGTTGGGAACTACAGAGGGGACAGAGAAAGAAGCACATGGGTGACTAGCAAGGAACAGCGCTGCCCTGCCGCACCCCGACATACACGCACCCCCTCCAAGCTGTGTTACCTGTTATCCTTCCTTTTGCGTTCAGTCCCAGGACGGGAGCCATTTCCATGGCCTCACACTGACATCTTGTGGCCATGTCTAAGATTGCAGGCACTTCCTGGCCGCACTCAGTCTCCCATGGAGAGAGCTCTCTACCTAATGGGGATCATCCCGAGCAGAAAATATAGGTCTGAACCCTGGGTGCCGGGCCCCATGCACGGCACCAGGAAATACAGCGGGGCTAACAGGTATCTCAAGCCAGGGACAGGCGGAAGAACAGGAAGCTGCCTTGGGAAAAGGCTTCAGGGTCACCTGGTGACAAAAGGGACTGGAGAAAAATAAATGCTTAAGGGACTGTCAGTTGCTGGTGGAGATACCATCCTTTTCCTCCGCAGCCCCAGTACAAGGTGTGAAAATGTGACCTTGACTCCTGGGGTTGCTGTCCAAGGGGAAGACACAACCTTTCCCCAGGGACACCTCTTCTGAAGGAAGAGATTCAACCCTGGCTCATGGAAGCCCAGTCAGACCGGGAGCACCCCTCTCACTGAGAGCCTACTGGGAGGGAGGGGGTGAGACACAGCTTTGCCCTAAGTTATCCTTTCATTCTGAGGAGAGAGAGAAAACCCAGCCCCCGTAAGGCAATTCGGTCCTATCTGAGGAGCATGCAGTCCACGGGTTCAGAAACTCCCAGCTACCCCAGCCTCTGGAAACAAGCCCTCATCTGGCATTCTGAAGCAGACATAATATCTGGGTCTGAATCTGTAGCCTAAGGATTGGAAGAGGGTTGCAGAAGAAGCTTGAAGGAGGTGGACCCTTGCCGGCCAGCCCCATCCATTCTGAAGAGATCTGGTAAGTGATGGGGGAGGCCCATGGCTTCCAGTTCTTCCCAGAGGTAGCCATGACTGAAGCTCCAGGCCTGTCCCAGGATTCTCCTAGACCAATTCTTCCTTTGGGAGCCAGGTCCCAGTCAGCCGGGGTGACTGATCATACACCCACAAGGCAGAGGCTGTGGGTTCCCAGCCTTGCGTCAGGGAACCCTGGAGGTACAAGGCTGATGAGTTTGTTATAAATTAGAGACTCATTAAGAGAAGGTGAGGAGGGCTCAGTAACAGCTTTCGGGGCCCATCTTTTCGATTTCTTGTTCAGTTTGTTTATTGCGATTGTTCCTGTCTCATAAGCTTATTGCAAAACCAATAAAAATGATCTATTCAGAGAGAGGAGCTGCTCTTTTGACTGGTAAGCTGCCGCTTGGTCCTGGACCCCACCCCACCCCCTCCGGGTAACTGCGGCCCCAGCCTGGTTGACCAGCTGTCTCCCGCCGCGGGGTCAGCAGAGGGTGCCAGATTCCTGCTCACCAGAAAGTGTGTGCACCTGCCATGCGGCCACTCTGGGCTGGCCTCAGGCCTCCAACCTGGCCCCGTCACCCCAGTGACTGCTGTACCCCAGCCCTCCAGCTCACCTCTGATGGACACACCATCAGAGGTGAGCACATGTCAGGGCTCAGTTGTGGGGAAATGGGAGGCCAGGATGGGGACATAGGGACAGACACTGGAGCTTGGAATTTGGGGTGGATTTTGCCTCAGTTTCCCTTTTTGTGTCTCTGTGCATGAGTGCACTCAATCGTGTCTGACTGTTTGTGATCCCATGAACTGTAGCCCACCGGGCTCCTCTGTCCCTGGGGCTTCCCAGGCAAGAATAGTGGAATCTCTTCCTTCAGGAGGGGGGTCCCTGGGGAAAGGTGGTGTCTTCCCCTTGGACAGCAACCCCAGGAGTCAGGGTCACGTCTTCACACTTTGTCCTGGGGCTGTGGAGGAAAAGGATGGCATCTCCACCACGAACCGACATTCCTTTAAGCATTTATTTTCCCTTCTCCAGAGAATCTTCACAAACCAGGGATCAAACCTGTGTTTCCTGCATAAGTGGATTCTTTACCACTGTGCCACCTGGGAGGCCCCGTGCCTTAATGAAGCTATGCTTTTAATAGGGTTCCCTACCTTGAGGTAGCCCCGAGGGGTGGCGGTTAGAAGAAAGGAGGCCCCAGAAGTTCTCTAGAATCAGAAGTCCTAGCTTTGACCTTGATGACAGAAGACAGGCCCCTGGCCTCCTGCACATTTAGGAAACTAGTCATAGCTGGCATCAGAGGCCCAAGAGCCCCTCTCCTCAGTGAGCTGCTTCTCGTCACCTGCCCTGTTCTATCAATGACATCCATTTAGTAATTATAATATTCCTGAGACATCCTGGACCTTCTCATGCTGCTGGCTCTTGGTTTCAGAACCTTTCAGCTTATTATTGTGGGGAGTGTAGGGCTGAGGAAAGTCAAAGAGAAGCCAGCAGACACCTCCACTGACCAAACAGCACTTCAGAGTATCAGAGCCAGGGGTGACTTCCAAGACCACCCTGTCAAACCCCTTCATGTCTCAGATACAGAATTAGGTTCAGAGACATAAGTCACTTTGCCCAAGTTCCACAACCAGTGACCAGCCGGGCTGGGCCTGGAACCCAAAAGGACAGCCCCTTGCACCATGGCTCTCTGTCTTTGCTTGTTTATCTTGCTCATGTCAGTAAATGCCACCTCATGTGCCAGGCCCCACAGCCAACAGAGATAACAGGGCTTCCTTTCCCTCCTTGCTGCCTAAAAATAGGCTCATTTTCTCTAAGGCAAAATCAGCGTCTTTCCTCAAGGCCAATGCACTGGCTCTGCCCAAGGGTCCAGAGAAGGGGGGAGACCCTTGCGCAGAGGCCGTTAGAGCTTCTCTGACATTTCAAAGAGATAGCATCAATAGACTCTTCCTTGTTTGTCCTGGACAAGGAGGACAAGAGGTGAAGGTGAGTAGGAATGAGCACAAGTTTTCAAGCAGCAGAGCATCTCAAGAATTTGGCACATCTTCAGAGAGAATCCCATCAACATTTTCCCTTGATCTCTCTGTATTTGTTTAACAAGCACTCTGTACAGCACTTACTATGTGTCAGGCACTAAAGGCTTTACATATTAATTTGCTAATTTAGTTTAATACTTATTCTCTGTATATTATGTATTTATTGGATCTTCTTAATAACCCTATGAGGCAGGCATTATTATTAGCCCCACTTTACAGCAGAGGAAACCAAGTCACAGAGACATAAGCAGCTTGCCCAGGGCTCCACACCTAGGAAACGGCAGCATCGCCATTCAAAGCCAGGCAGCCTGGCTCTGGTCCACCACACTATGGACCGCCTCTTTACAGAGACCCTAGCACAAGGGCTGGCAGGGCTCCTGTGACCTGGAGAGGAAGGCTCTGAATATTTAGAAGAGATAAGACATCCTTGGGCTTCAATGTAGTCCCCTCAAGTCTATCTTTTGTTCACCACCACCCTGGCCACCTGGGCCCTTAACTTCCTTTGTAGCCAATGCGGGAGGGGAGGCCAAAGGAACCGTAGGCAGCTTGGACCGTGGGTCCCTCCGACACCAGCCCTGTTTCAGGAGCCTTCTGCTGGATCCTGGAAGCCAGGGCTCAGGGTGTAGGGCCGAGTACCCACCGCCCAGTTGCTCTCAGAGACTTGCTGCCTCCCACGCAGCTGCCTGTCCTGACATCTCTGAGAGGGCCTTTGATTAAAGAGACAAGTGACTTTGCCCATTCTATTGATCAGAATAAATTACTAGGAACTAATTTATGGGCCTCCCCACAGCCGATGACATGGTGGATTGTGCGCTATTGGTCAGTAAATTGGATTGTCAGGCTAGATTATTGGTTCGTATACAGTTATCTCTCATAGCAATATCAGGCAGCCCAGGTAGAGGAGAGAAATCCTTTCTCGGCTGCCAGTTGCCAGGATGTCATGAGGCCTTCTGGAAGGCTGGTGGGGAGGGGCGGGGAGGGAAGAGGAGGAGAGGGGAGGAGAGGCGAGGCGAGGCCTCTGTGCAGGATGCTTATTAATTAGTGCAGCATCACAGCATTAAAAGAACATTAGTGTGGAACCGTCTGCAGAGTGATGGGGAAATGACATTGTGGGCCTCCTCCTGATTCTCCAGCTATGGCTCTGCTGGGTAAAGGCAGGGAGGGGGTTGATGAGCAGACCGGGGGATGGGAAAGATAAAGGGTTGGGGGAATCAGGGCCAAGAGGAGGAGAAGGGAAAGAGAGGCCCCATTTGCTGGGAGTTGCAAGCAGAGCAGGTCTGCTAAGTGCCAGTGCTGCTAAGCCCCACGCTGGGGAAATGGAGCCGCCGTTCTGCTCCGTACATCACAGCCAACGATGAAAAGTTCTAGAGCTGGGATTTCTCAGGCAATTTGGCCAGTGATGCATGGGGCAGTAGATCCTCGCGCACTCTTCCGTGCTTCTGCCAAGCCAGCAATAACAAAAACTTATTTTTTGCCAGGGAAACGGATATGAGTCAGGCAGCCCATCAGGAGTAAGGGGGGCTTTACCACGCCGGGGCGATTTGTACCGCTCGGCTGTTTCCCCGAGCTCTAAAGACCTGCCAGGAGGTGACAAAGGCGAGACAATTTCGAGTTCACAGTCCTGTGTCCTCGAAGCATAACAGCACACCATAGATGGGGACTTTCAGGGGCAGTGGGTTGCAAAGTCAGCGGTCTCTTCCCCCAAGCCCGCTGAGGAGGGGGACATGCGGTAAGCAGGAGGAAAGTGGCCAAGAGCAGGCTCTGGAGAAGTCGGAGGCCCTGGGAGAGGCACCCTCCTCCGCTCCTTCCTCACCCCGGGCAGGAAGGGAGTGTGGGAGCACCAAACTGGCCGAGGGCACAAACCTCCCAAGTGAAGGCCTTCCTGCCCTCCTGCTGCAGGCTACCAGGCTCCTCGCCAAGCAGACCCCAGGGTCACCCAGCTCCCCAAGGAATGCGTAGGGACACCCATCCGGTCTTGTTTCTCCCTTTCACTGTGGAGGCGTGAGCCCTGAGGAGGCATAAGCCCTGAGGAGGCCTGTGCTGTCTCTTGGAGGCGTGATGGGGAACACAGATAACCTATTCTTCAGGCTGCAGGCCTCGGGGGAAATGAGCACGAAGCCCTTCTGACTCTAGCTATCACTCATCTGACACCGCCAGCAACCCCACAAGTAAATACCCGCTGGCAGGGACCCAGGGCCTCCAGCTCGCTGCTTGAGTTGCCACTGAGAACAATAGCCAGGAGGTCTCATCAGTGTCACAAAGACACTGAGTTCACCCCCACCTCACCCCTTGGCACTGGTTAGCAGATGGGGGCGAAGAAGACGTGGGTGAACCCCTTCCCCAGCCTCTGGATGCTTCGGTGCCCACCCCTTCGTCACTTGGCTCTCCAAAAGTTAAATCATGGACTTCGGTCATTTCAGCATGAGTTTTTATCCTGATTACTCTCTTTCTGCCCCTCATCGATAAATATGAAATTTAAAAGGGGGAAGACCGTCAGAGACACAGGAAACAGGGCTGGGTCCAGATCCCCAAACCCCAAAGCTGTGCCACCCCCTCCTGTGTGGGCCATCTGTGTCTGGCCTCCATTGTAGCAGCTCTGAGAAAACCGGTGCAAAAGCTCCCAGAGCACGCCAGCCCCCGAGATGGAAAAGTTTGCAAAGCTTGGAAAAAGAAAAGTGGGCCTGCTAGTCAGTCTATAAATTAGAGACTCATTAAGAAGAGGCGGGAAGGGCTTTGGGGGCCTATGCCTTTCGATTTCTTGTTGAGCTGGTTTATTGCTATTGTTTCTATTTCATACGTTTATTGCAAAACCAATAAAAATTATCTATTAAGAGCAGGAAACTCATCTTTTGACTTGTTGGTGGAGGTTTCTACAGAATAACCTTTAACTGGTCCAACATGTCTGCAGGAGAGGAGCAGGCTCTGGTAGATGTCTCCAGAGGTCAACTACGACGAGGCAATAGGGAGGCCCAGTCTTGGGGGAAGGGAGAGCACTCCCTCCAGAACCTGCCAAGGGCAGTGGGTGGAACTTTCCCAGTGGAAGCTATACAGTATTTCATTCATCCCACTTTTAAAATGTTACAACTGATTGAATGCATTTAAAATTTGAGACTTTTCTGCCAAAAAGGCTGATATCTGGCTTCTCTTTAAAAAACAGAAGACCATACTGGGGCCTCATTTTCACTGTTTCCAGCAGAGAGATAGCATCTTATCTTTGCAGGGCTCAGGCCCTCCTGTGGCCCCCATGTTCAGACAGATTGCTATGTATTTATACTGTGTGTGTGCTCAGTCGCTCAGTCGTGTCCAACTCTTTGTGACCCCACGGACTATAGCTCGCCAGGCTCCTCTGTCCATGGGATTTCCCAGGCAAGAATACTGGAGTGGGGTGTCATTTCCTTCTCTGGGGGATCTTCCTGACCCAGGGATCGAACGCCAGTCTCCTGCATTGCAGGCATATTCTTTACCATCTGAGCTACCAGGGAATATTACCTGCCTGCCAATTGTAATCATGTAAGTTTGCAATTCCTACTTTAGAGGATCAGGTTGAGGGAGGGGAACAGCTAAAGTTTCACCTACTCTTGAAATAATAGTTTCTGAGAAGGCTTCAAAGTCAGACTGATAAAATTTTTCTTCCAAGAGTCCTAATAGAAGGCCTGAGCCTTATCCCGGCTGGATGGCAAGGGCGTTAACATGGGTTACAAGCCTTTGTGCTGGGCTCAACACTCCTTTTTTTTTTAAATGTGCATTGCCTCCATTTCACCAAAAGGGAAGTTGAAGCTAAGAAATGTCTGTGACGTGCCCAGGGGCAAAAGATAATATAACCCTCAGCCCAAGAACACCAGTCCAAGAAGAACTCAGGAACCATCTCACTGGTTTTTAAGGAAGAACAGAAGGTCCACAGTGTTATTCTCCCAGGCCCCGAGAGTGCCCTCAGGGAAGATTCACAACCAATTGTGGGAAAGTCTACCCAACTGTGACTCAAGTTAGAACTTGCCTCCAGAGATACCAACACCCCTAAATCTAGTGAAAAGGAACCACAGGGTCTTTAATAATCACTCTGTCAGGTCACGGGATGGTGACTAATGGGCCTAGAGGAGGAGATGCTGAAAAACACTCTAGGAAATAAATTTGGGTGATTAAATTTCAAGGCAGTTCATGGAACAGCAACCCGAGGCCTAAACTAAGCCATCAAGTTACCAAGAGAATCAAGATTTCAATTTAACCTCTGCTGCCCAGGAACCAAGCCTGAGTCTGCAATATATTAGTGGGTCATGAGAAGGTATCCCCTCTCAAAAGTTTCAGAGTGATCCTGGGATCTTCCCAACTCCAGCCATTCCTTCCCAAAGGCCAGCCAGCAATATATCAGGAAATTATTGCCTTTCCTTGGTTATTACATGATATCAAGTCTTTAAGGAAAAAAATCGTTCACCAAATAAGGGAGGTGGGGGTTGAGAAGGGCCTCCAATCAGGCACAGGCCAACACCATGCACAAACCTCTAAGAGACTCTCAGTTTACTAAACTAACAGAAGAGGCCCAAATTCCTCTAATTCTCTTCTGTTTCAGTTGAATGCCATGTGCCCTGATTGGATCTCATCCCCAAACAGCCCCAGTCTAGTGTCTGGGGCATAATCCCCCTCTGGATGAATCACACCCCAGCTGTCCTTAAGCTTTGCAGGTGAACAGACCCCATGCTCTAAGGTTAAGAGCCCTTGTCCGATTCCCTGTCAGATACTGGCCATGCCCGCTGTTTATAGTCCCCAGGGCATCACTTTAACTTGTTTGTTTCTTTTTGAGTAAAGCCAGGCTGGGGAGCCGTAGAGATGGGCTGGCCTGTGTGATGGAGGAGCCCAGGCGGGAAGGCTTAGTGACTGCAGCTGCTCCCATCTCTCTCCCTTACTCAATCTCTTCCTCTCTCGAGGTTTCACCTCTCTCTGCCCTGGCTCCACCAGCTGTTTCCTGCAAATCCAGCTGAGACAGCTGCTGGCCCACCATGCTAAATTTCCAGAGGCCCTGGAACCCCTTGACTCTCTTGGCCCCAATGCGGGCAAATCTCAGGCGTCCAGACAAGGCTGAGATTGTTCAAAAAGTACTTCACTAGGAAACTGGGGGAGAAGCCAAAAAAGTAAATTACAAAAGCAGAGAAACAGACAGCTTGTGGAGCACAGATTCCTTCTCCCAGAAAGACCCAAGTCTAGACCCAGGAAAGTTTGTTGCAAGAATATGTGAGTAAGCAAGATGGGGGAGAAAGGAGGCTAGAAAAGCTACAGCTTGTGGGAAACCCACACCTCCTGCCCTTCACCCCTCCTCAGTTCTTTAAGGCTTGGATACAAAACAAAGATGCTCACAGTTTAGCCAGAGCCAGAGGTTAACAGAAATAGAGGCGATGGCCATGCCTGATAGAGCCTTAGTTGCTTTCAGAAACTGCCACTCAGGACCCCTGTCTTCTCTTTCTATCTCTATCTCTCTCTTTTTTTTTTTTTTTTTTTTTGCCACACAGCTTCGAGCTCTGTCTCGATTTGTCTCCCAGATTGGGGCTGTCTTCATGTTTGCCCTGACTATTAATAGGGGCTCTTGACCAGGCCCCTGGACAAGGAAGGCACTGCACTTCTCTGTCCCCTTCTCCTTAGACAGGCTCCAGATTGTCCCTTCCCGGGAGTTCTGTGAATACCACCTTCTCCCCAAGGCTGCTTCTGCCTGTCCTTGGAGTTGAGACCTTGCTCTGTTGGTATGCTCAGATGCTGGGCCTCTTGAGTTAATGGCCAACTGGCAAGATGCTGATGAAAATACTCTCCCAGGAACCTTTCCCCTTTGAGCTTCTAACCCTGGCAACTCCCTCAGATGCCTGTGCATGCTAAGTCACTTCAGTTGTGTCTGACTCTTTGCAACTCCATGGACTTTAGCCCACCAGGGTCCTCTGTCCATGGGATTCTCCAAGCAAGAATACTGGAATGGGTTGCCATTCCCTTCTCTAGGCGATCTTCCTGACCCAGGGATCAAACCCAGGTCTCTTATGTCTCCTGGATTGGCAGATGGGCTCTTTACCACTAGCGCCACCTGGGAAGCCCCTCAGGTGCCCTGCCCTACCCCATTCAGATGCCTACCCAGTCCTGGGTGACCTTCCTGCTTTCTGTCACTACAGCAGAGTTAAAAAGCACACTTATCCACTACCAATAAGAATGTAGAAGCTATTCCCTCAGAACACTTCCAGAAGGGGTGAAGCATATGTTGGATGGTGCCTCTAATTTTCATTTCAAGATCTAGGCTCAGCAGAGCTCCACTTCAAAGGTCCCATCATTTAAAGGAAATTTCCATCTGGCTGATTCATCAGCACCTCAGTATCCATTATCCAACTTGCCCCCAACCTAATTTGTCATCTCAACATTGCCAGGGAGCTGAGATCTATTAGTCCCACCATGGGCCTTGAGTACCAACCCTGGATTTGTCACTTATTAGCTGGATGACCTTAGGTAAGCAATCTAATCTGAACTGCTTTCTTTCTGTGAAATGGGAATGAGTGTTTGTAGCTCCCTCTCATGGCTGATGTGAAGAATTAGTAGAATTACATCTACAAACATCAGGCATTTTGCCAGGCATATAGTAAGGATGGTAAAAATAGATATAAATAGGCGCTTCCCAAGCAGTCCAGTGGTTAAAACTCCACACTCCCAAGGCAGGGAGCATGGGTTCGATCCCTGGCTGGGGAACAAAGATCCTGCATGCTGCACAGCATAGCAAAAAAGAGAGAGAGAGAGAAATACACTCCCTTTTTTAGGCAAAAATGGTGCTCCACATCAACTCTTCAAAATCCTTCAGTGACACTACCATTTTGAGAAAAGTCTGCCTCCTTAGAGAGACCACGATGCCTGCAGGAGCATCCTAGTTCCATGCGACAGACTTCTCATTACAAATTAATAAATTCACATTCTCATTTTAGACATCAGTCTTTCAAGCCTGATTAATATGTTTTTGCTACCAGGACAAGGATCTGTTTTTAGTTGCACACAATATGAGTTTTCTGAACCTGTAACGCTAAGGGTCAGACCCTGGACCAGGGAAAAGTCTTCAAGTTAGTGGCCATCCCCTAAGAAGCTTCCCAGAAGACAGTCTGATTACCACCCCCAGGATGACTGGTCACCCTTATCTCTGCCAGCCCTGGGCTTGCCACCTCTTCCCCCATTTGGAACTGCTCCACACTGGGCACAGGTGTTCACATTGACTTGTTTTGTTTAAGACTGACTTGTTTTGTCAAGCGTGTGGCTAGGTGGGGAGACTGTTGAGGGGGTCACCGGACATTTGTGCCTCTTCTTGAGGCAGGAAGAAGCAGTTGTGGCCTAGCAACAGGGGAATCTGCCTAGCAACAGGGGCTGGAGGCGGGGCCTGTTGGAATCCTGTAGAATGGCTGAGGGAAAGGCAGACAGCAAAGAGACCTTTCTGGATCTTGTCAAGCTGAGGTGTCAGGCCAAAAAGAGAAACCAGACCCACAGAGACCAGGAGAGAAGCGTGGGAAGGCAGGGCAGGGATAGAGGCAGCCTATCTGGAAATGCTACAAACCCAAACTGGAAAAAGCCCGGTGCCTTCCCCAGAGACCGCTGAAGCAGAAAGGAGCCCTCGCCACCCCCGCCCCTAGTGAACTGATGCTTCCACACGGACACCTTTGAGGAAGCTAGTCACCTGTTCTGCACTCCAGTTTGCACAGGTACGACAGGATACACTTTCACGTGTGTGTCAAGTCTGGAATTTGTTCAAGTCAAAAGGCCACCACCCACCCACCCACCACCACCCACAGAAAGTATAATATAAAGACCTAGATACGCTTAAAAATCAATCCAGAGGGAGATTAAGCAAATTTCTGACACACTCTGTCTAGGGCAAAGAACCATTAAGAACTCAGACCCTTCTGGCATGAATTGCTTCCCTCTTCCCTCTTTTCCACCCATCACAGGACAAGGGCTGGGACAGCCCCCTCCTGTGAACTTTCCAGACCCTCCCCTGAAGAGAAGAAAAATTGTCGTCAGCCTTTGACCTGATTAATAATTAAAACTGCTGAGTTTGAGCTGCCCCTGACAGCGAGGTGCTCCAAAACCCCAGCAAACTTTAACAAATAACCAGCCCGCTCAGGGGAGAGAGGAAGCTTTCTTCACTAGACAAACTGACAATTAGCCGCTATTCAAATCCCCCTCTAGTCTTAGCATATTGGTTCTCCTTTGAAAGTGGCTCGGCATGGGGTAGAATTTTTGGCCTTGAGTTTAGAACTACTGTGCATAAAATCAAAGCAAGGAAACCAGCGGTAGAGAGAATAGAGGTTATTTGGGGATTAGTGATTTCGGAGTTAGATTTCTAATAACTTGGTGAGTGGTGGGTTAGGAATGTCCTCCAGGAGCATCAGACAGTCAACACTGTGGGACATGTCCCCACATTGAACTGGAAAGCAGTGAGTCACTACCCTAGAGGGCGGAAATAGAAAATGGCACAAACGGCAGCTCAGCAGCGCTGCATGGTAATCCGCCTTTTGTAACCGCCGCAGGCTGCATCCGATGCTGACAATCTTGGGGTTACGTGTGAAACCCCAAGTGGGGCTCAAAGTTTTCTCCCCGAAGAGCCACAAATACAAGCACCCCCACATCAGGGAACCATTCATCGAGAACAAAGGGAGGAGAGTGGGTGAGATGGGAGAAGGGAGGAGGGGGCAGGCATTCAAACTGCTCATTTTCCCCTAGGAAGCATAAGGCCCAGCCACTACGGTGGGTGAGCAAAGCAAATTGGTAATGGGTGATCCAGATTGCATCGCAGAGTCTTGCCTGCTTTCCAGGCACTTACTGAACTTTATAACTCTTTTGGGGGTAAGGCACAAAAATCCAGGGTTTCTTATTGACCAGTAGGGGAGAGGGAGTTCGAGCTGGCTGCTTTGAGCTGGCCCAGGTCTGCTGCTTTTCCACAATATTGTACTGTATTCCATCAAGAGATTTTTTTAAAACATATTTTTTAAAAGGGGGGAGGGAGCTGGAAAATCATGAAGTTGACAGCAGCTGCAGGCACTTGAAGACTGCGATAGCCAAGCCGAAAAAGTACTAGAAAACTCAGTTTTTCAGCGATGGAGAAGGCAGAAGATGGGAATGGGCAGATGGTTGCTCACCCTAGGCACCTGAAGGGGAGGAAGGCAGTTCCATGAGGATGAATTTCCCTTTTATTATTATTTTTCTTTTTTTTTGGTTTTAATTGAAGGAAGACTTAAAAACAGTAAAGTGGATGGTGCATAATACATGGCTTGATAAAAGTATACATGTATTCATGTCATCAATAGTCAGATCACCCCAGAAGTTTCCCTTGTGCCCCCATCATTGTCAATATCCTCTAAAAGTAGCCATGTTCTACTCTATCTCAGGATAAGCTTTACCTGGTTTTGGACTTCATGTTAATAAGACCATAGAGTATGTACTCTTTTGTGTTCATCTCATTATGCACAGCCTAGTATCTCCAAGATTCCTCTGCATTATGTATCCATTCTATTGAAAACACATTGGTGTTACTTCTAGGTTTTTTTCTATTATACATAAAGCTGCCATGAGTATTTTTTTTTTTGCTTGTTTGTTTTTTCTTTTTGTTGCATGAGTATTCTTGTACATGTATTTTGGTGGATTTTAGCACTCATTTCTGTTGGGTAGGAGTGTGGAATTGCTGGGCTGTTTATTTATTTAAAGAAAAAAAACCACCTAAACTCAGAGCAAAGCCATCTGTCTTCTCCACTTCTATACCCCCAGAGCTTGTCACAAAGTAGGTACTCAGTAAATATCTTTGGAAAGAATATTGATTAAAATGTCATTTTTTCCAAAATTAATGTACACACTTGATGCAATTGTAATTAGATAATAAAGTTTTGATTTGGGGGAAAACTGAATAAAATGATCTTAAAGTTACATAGAAGAATAAATGCTTTAGACTGGCAAATAAAAACATGGAAAAGAAAAAGGATGAGATCTGTCTTACCAGATATCAGAGTGTACTATAAAACTACTGTAATTAAATCAATTCAGTATTGGCATGGAAATAGATAAATGTATCATTGGAATAAAATAGAGAACCCAGAAATAGACCAAGTGTATATATATGAGAATTTACTGTATGATATAGTTGGTATTTCAATTCCATGAAAAAGGATGGGTTATTTAATAAGTGGTGCCAAGAAAACTTCCATCTGGAAGAAGATAAGACTGGACTCGTATTTTATACCACATACAAATATAAACACCATATAGATTAAAGACAAATTAAAAAAATAAGACAATAACCATCTTGAAAATTTAGGAGACTGCATGTTCAATATAAGGGTGAGAGTTCAGGGGGCTTGGTAAACCAAGACTGGAATCCAGAAGCCATGAAAGAAAACATAAATATATTTTCCTTTGTGACTATAAAAAATTTGTATGGCAATAGACAAAATAAAGTCAAAAGACAAACAATAGATTTAGGGGGAAATACAATGTATAGGACAGAAAGATAAATAAAAACAACAATAAGCAAAAAGGTTTTGTAAATGGACAAGAGGGAGACAAATAACCCAGAAGAAATTTGAGCAAAAGCTATTAGGAAGTATGCCATAAAAGAGCATATTTAAATGGTCAATATGCTTGGGGGAAAAAAGCTCAAAATTATTAGTATTCAAAGAGGTGCAAATTAAAGTACAATGAGATTATTTTATACCTTTCAAACGAGCAAAAATCAAAATGAGGCTAATTTCCATTGCTAGCAGGGATGCACAGTTTTTACACTGTTGGTAGAAATTTCTGCAGTCCTTTATAATCTGGCAACATATTTTGAAACTGAAAATAAGTATTCCCTTGATCCATCAGTTCTACTCCTATATCCCACAGAAGTGAAACTACCAGTACATAAGGAGATACAAGTATATACACACACGTACGCATGTATGTATGTGTTTGTGTGTCAGCACTGAAAACAACTAGAAACAAACTAAAACCCATTCATAGAGATCAATAATTTGCTAGTTAAAAAACCACTGGAAAAAGCCCTAATTTGTAGCTTTTGCATATTCCTATCATGTAAGTATTCCCACCTTGCCCAATCTCAAGCGGCCAGTCTAGTGTCACTGAAGGCCAAACTGGGAAGAGATGTGAGCAATCAACTCAAGAAAGCTGAGGTCTCCAGCACAAACTCACCTTAGATGAATTATCACAAAGCCACACCTATACTACTATGCAGCTATTAAAAATAACAAGATCATCCTATAGAAGTTTACTTGGTAGATTTCTAAGAGATATTGTTGAGGAAGAAAACCAAGGGAAAGAAAATTTTTCAAATGACATAATTAAATGTTTGTTAGACATCAGTTGACAGACACAAAAAGACATGTATATGTGTGTGTTCTAATATTAATATATGGTCATAAGAATATGGGGTTTCCCAGGTGGTGCTAGTGGTAAAGAACCTGCCTGCCAATGCAGGAGGCGTAAGAGACTCAGATTCTATCGCTGAGTTGGGAAGATCCCCTGGAGGAGGGCATGGCAACCCACTCCAGTATTCTTGCCTGGAGAATCCCATGGACAATGGAACCTGGCGGGCTACAGTCCATAGGGTTGGACACGACTGAATCAACTTAATCAATGAATCAACTGAATCAATGCACACATGCATAAGACTATGAGAAAAGGGGGAGGGCAAAGACAAAGAAAAATAGTAAACGAAAAGGACACACTTATGCATTATATATCTGTATAAAAGAAAAACTATTTTTAATTCACAAAATGAATATATATATATTGAGCCTCTGATACATGCTCAGTTCTATATAAGGCTCTTGATAAAATAGGAACATGTGAGACATGTTTTCATTCTAGCTAAGTGTATAAAAGCAAATAGTCACAGGGCAAGTTATTTCTTCCTATGAGGTACAAAATAAGTGTCACAATAGAGGGATAAGTAAAATGGGGTAGGGGCAAGAAAATCCCACAGGGAAAGCTTTTTTTAAAAAAATGAAAGGCCTCCTTTGCACAAGCTTACTGCTAGGTCTGGGTTTTCTCCACCATCTTACAGTGGACCCAGGAGACCAGCAGGCTTTTGTCTCTTTGGGGTGGTGCCTTTGCCAGCCTCCCTAGCTCCCCACATCCTTGCTGCCCCCAAAGACAGACCCACTTCATTTTAAAGCTTTTGCTGTTTTACTGCTACTGGGTATAGCTAATCACCACAGAAACTGACATGGAAAAACATAAATACCACCGCTAGGGAAGTCACACAACAGTTAAGAATCATACAGGTGTTGGACTTCCCTGGGTGGTTCGATGGTTAAGAATTCACTGACTTCAAGTACAGGGGATGTGGGTTCGATCTCTGGTCGCAGAACTAAGATCCCACCAAACCCCGGCAACTACTGAGCCTACGAGCTCCAGAGCTCGTACTCCAAAAGAAGAGAAGCCACCTCAACAAGAGACCCGCACACTGCAACTAGAGAAAGCCCATGCACCACAACAAAGACCAAGCACAGCCAGAATTTTTTTTTTTTTAATTAAAAGAAAGAATCATACAGGTGTCTCCAGGTTTGGTGCCTGGTCCTGGCTGTTGACTCCTTTCTAATACTGGAAGTGCTCACTGGCCTGCTTCTGTCCCCTTTCTTTCCTTCTCCCAGGCTTTCTCAGAGCCTCTCTCTTTGTGTGGGCAGCTATCCATCAAGCAAGACCTACGTACTCTGACTTGCCATCAGCTTCACCTTGGAGAAGGACCCTTCCACCTCTCAGGAGTTGGGCTCTCCCATCTCTTTTACTGGGTTTTGTTCTCTGTATGACACACCCAGAAATAGGCCAGACAGGTAATCTGTGTGTCTCCAAGCCCAGGATTAGCTAAAGCCCAGTAAATCCCAGGTGGCCATAATAGCCTTTGTCTTCAGGAAGCTCAGGCCCTGATGAATTCTCCACCCAGAGAAATCTCTCGTCTGTCAAAACCCCTCACCACCGCTCAGTATCCTCACCTCCCCAAACTGCTCTCTCCTCACTGCCAACTAGCCACCTCTTGTCTTGCTCTTCTCTTGCAGTGGTTTGTCCTTCACCCCTAGACTGTCAGGAAACTGGCAAGCATCCTCTGCCTGGTGTCAACCATTTCCCATTCAAATGCAGCTTTAGGAACTTATTGTGCTCAATATCTTTAATGGATCACGTCCACATTTTACATTCATCTAGCTTGCCAGAGGAGAAGGAAATGGCAACCCACTCCAGTGTTCTTGCCTGGAGAATCCCAGGGACGGCGGAGCCTGGTCGGCTGCCGTCTGTGGGGTTGCACAGAGTAGGACACGACTGAAGCGACTTAGCAGCAGCAGCAGCAGCTTGCCAGAACATTTACATAAAGTTGTGAATCATGCACAAAAATGGCCAGAAGGCCTATTTACCTAGGAAAAAGAAGTAAGGTTCCATTAGAAGGTCTGCAGTAATGTCAGTCCCAGGGGATTGAGCCAAGCTGGAAAAGAGGAAAACAGATTGGGATTCTTAACAGTTAGTTGAATTCCCACCAAGCCAAGCTAGACAGGGGGACAAGTAGAGTGTGGCCAGAGATCAGAGGTGGCAGCGGAAGGTCACAAAGATGTCACGGGAAACTGCAGCGCATAAGGGTGAGCTTTCAGGTTGTGCTTGTGGGAAAGATTTTGCAGCTGAATTTGGCAGCAATGTCTCAGGAGCTGAAATCAGGCAGTAAGACTACACACGCACACAATTAATGAGTGATTTTTCCAGACAAGCCCTGCCTGCCTGCCGCGTAAAATGAATTTGTTCTATTTTGTTCTTTCAATTTTCATTATTTTCCTGATTACAAAAGAATTCCTACTCACTGTAAAAAATGTTAAAAGTTCCAGAAATCTGTAATGTGGAAATTAAAACTCTATCCTTCAGAGATAACCACTTTTAATTAGAGGTGTAATTAAGTGTATTTATCCAGATTGCTTTTTCTGCATAGAAGAATATCCACTATATATGTACAATTTTACAAAATCGTATTATTAAATCATGGCCAGATTTATCAATAGAACTTAGGCAAACCTAATCCTGAAAAGGGTTACTATGATGTCCCCTACCCCACCCACGTTTCATTCAAAATAAAAATACTAAACAGTAAAACAAACATATGGAGATCAAAGCTGTTATTTTTCCTTTAATTACTATTTCAGCACTTTAATATATATATATATAATATATATATTCTTTCTATAAATATATAGAATATATATATTTATATTTATATATTTATATTTCTATAAATATATATTCTTTTGAAAATTGTTTTTGCTTCCTTGACACACCAGGTACACCCCTGGTTTCCATATTAGATCATCTAATACTACATATAATACACATTGTCTTATAACTTGTTTTTCTTTTTCACACAAGATATATCTTGGGCATCTGTCCATGTCAGTATCTAAAGTTTATTGTGACTGGCAGGTGTGGGCTTCTCCCCAGAGGAAAACAGGATCCTTCAACATGCCTGTCACCACGGGTTAGGATTCTTGGAGGAATTTTATGGCTTTAATATATCAACATTACAACCAATGACAAGGAAAGTTCCTCCATATTCAGAATTGAGTTCAAGCAACTGAACCTCTTTCAAACCTTTATGGGAAGAGATGAGATAGAAACAAATAAACTGACTTGTTCATTTAGTCACAGAGTAGTTCAACTTAGGAGCAGTGAATATCCTCATCATGATTAAGGGTGAGGGTAAAAATCAGAGAAAATTCATTAAAAGAAGTTTTTCTTTTATGTTATCACTGTTAGAGAATTTAGAATGAGACTACATTTTGATTTGGTTATTTAACTATTGCTTAAATATGGTACTATTGTTACTGATTTATAATTTTATTGCATTGTAGACAGTGAATGTTGTTTATATGCTATCATTTCCTTGGCATATTGTTGAATCCTGCTGTGACTTAGAACGTGGTCATAAATATTCCACATGTGCTTGAAAAGAATATATATTTAAACTGCAATTTTGGGACTTCTTTGGCAGGTCCAGTGGTTAAGATTCCACACTTCCAGTGCAGGGGATGTGGGTTTGATCATTGGTGGGGGAACTAAGATCCCACATGCCATGTGGCCACCAAAAAATTAAAAAAAACAACTGCAGCTTTGTCTACCATCCTGGGTGAAGGAACAAGAAATCAGGAAACTAAAGTCCACATTCCTATTTGAAATTAGAACTGAAGGACAGCTTTCCAAAAATTATAAATCCTGAAATTATCCTGGCTGAAACCCTTAGAAGACTTAAAAAAATTTTTTTAATTATAAATATTTTTTAAACTTTCAAACAGAATAAAAATTACAAAGTTGAAAGCAATAATTCCCCAATACCTCTCCTAAATCTCAATCCCAGAGGTGGGAAGTGGCACAATTAACTTTTTAATTTCCTTCCAGACACTGTCTGTATACATACAAGAAAGTGAAGATACATATTATATGCCTCACCTCATAAGGAAACACCATACAGAAATGGGATTTTATGTATGTATACTGTCAGCGCTTTGCTTTTTTCACATATCTCAGGCATCTTTTTATATCAGCACATTTATATCCTCTCCATTCTTTTTAATAGCTGAATCGTATTCCATAGTAAAGCTGCTCTATATTTAACAATCCCCTTTTGATGGACCCTTGGGTTATTTCCAATTTTCTATTACAGACAGTGTTGCTATGAGCAACCTTTCTTCACACATGAAATTGCTGCTGCTCAGCTCAGTTTTTTCTTGGGTGAACTGTTCCCTCCCATTGTGTGAGTGTGTAAGATCCCCTGGTGTAGGAAATGGCAACCCATTCTAGTATTCTTGCCTGAAAATTCCGTGGATAGAGGAGCCTAGCAGGTTACAGTCCATGAGGTCACAAAGAGTTGGACATGACTGAGCAACTGAGCATGCTTGCACATTATCATACCAAGAAACAAACACAGAATAACAATAAGAACAGATGTGAAGTGGGTACAAAGCTTATAAAGTTTTTACTTTAATGGTTTCTGGCTCTAGTTCCTGACTACCTTAAGACACAGTAAGTGGAATACCTGATTTACAAGGTTTATCAACCCTATTTTTGATCCTCCATTTAGGGAAAGTCACATTGACTCTCTTTTTCCATCATATTCCTTCTTCCCCATCCTGCAAATGTCTTATTTCAAGACAACTCTTTAAGGCTCTGAGGACCCTAGACTGAGTTCCCAATTCAGCAAGTCTCTGTCCTATGTGGTCACCCCTGAGCATTTGTTCCAACTATAGTTTTTAACTATTATGCAACCTCTGTAGGTAGGCTGCAATGTCCTCTGACTAATAAACAGCTTGAAAATGTCAGAACTTTGAGTCCTAAAGCCCGCTAATCCTAGGTGAGTCACACATAACCTCCTGGTACCTGTAACATAAGGCCAGCAGAATGCATAATTTCCCGAGCCCTGCAGAGATTGGGTGATGGGGGTCAGACTGAAGGGGCAGATTTCAATGAGAGAATTCAATCTCAAGGCGAGCTTTGAGTATGAGTGCCTTGTGGGTCAGTACATCTGTGGACACCTGTTGTTTTGCCATTTGCTCTGCTGAACTGGAGCCACCCAGAATCCCCCAGGCTGAGTGCTTGACTTTTACACCTGTCTACATCTGAATTTTTCATTTGTGATCTAAGCCAGCAGCACTTCAAGGGCCTCTAGAAAATCAGGCATGGCATTTCTAGGTTGTACTCTAAAAAACAAAAACAAAGCTGCTCCCAACTACTCAGAAAAGTTTTGTTTTTGTTCTGGTCATAAGAACACAAAGTGAGAATTTTGTGCTTCAAAGAGTTCAAAGAAAGAACATTATGCTAAAGACTATTTGAGGCCCCAACATGGGAAACTGGATTCTGGAGGAATCTTGGAACAGATGGTTTGGGTTTACCACAGGTTAAGACCTCAGACTAAAGCTTGCTTCATGGGTGAAGAGAAGAGGGAAAGTGTGGGTTTGGTGAGTGGCTTGGAGAGTACGAGAGCGGAATTAGCACAGGTTTTTAAAGTGCAAAGAATATTCACAGATTCATTTAATGCGCTGTATTTTTCTAATGGGCTTCCCTGGTGGTTCAGTCGTTGAAGAATTTGCCTGAAATGCAGACTTGGGTTCGATCCCTGGGTTGGGAAGATCCCCTGGAGGAGGGCATGACAACCCACTCCAGTATTCTTGCCTGGAGAATCCCCATGGAGAGAGGAGCCTGGTGGGCTACAGTCTGTGAAGTCACAAAGAGCTGGCCACAACTGAGCAACTAAGCACAGCACAGCACATTTTTCTAATGCCTCCAGTTATTTCTGGTATGGTAGCTAGACACGACAGAGCAACTTCACTTTCACTTTTCACTTTCATGCATTGGAGAAGGAAATGGCAACCTCCAGTGTTCTTGCCTGGAGAATCCTGGGGACGGGGGAGCCTGGTGGGCTGCCATCTATGGGGTCACACAGAGTCGGACACGACTGAAGCGACTTAGCAGCAGCAGCTAGGTGCCTGGGATAGATGAACTGGGAAAAGAAGAGAGGAAGCAGGGGTCACTACTGACCAAGACTCAAACCAGGATTAAGTACACAGTGGGTGTTACTCCTGAAATTTTAGTTGGGGGATACCCAAGTGTCACCTAGGCTAGCAAGGCTCCTACACCAAGTATATTCTCTTGCCCTAGAAATCTCCTTCTGAGGAACTGGCCTTGTGTCAGGAAATCAGAGGAAGTTAGGGTTGGACAGGAAACAGATGGGGAACTGACCCAGCTGTAGGAGCTAGCCCCACTTGAGGACACAATAGCTCAAGGACAGTGAGAATAATGAATGATTATTAATAATGTGTTGTTAATAAACAGAATCAGAATTAACCTTTATTGAGCAGCCACTATATACTGGACATCATTATAAGCACTTTCTTCATTTACTGTAACAAAGTATACATAACATAACATTTACCATTTTAATCTTCTCTTTTTTTGGCTGTGAGGCATATGGGATCTTCAACCAAGGATCAAACTCAGGCCCTCAGCAATGAAAGCATGGAGTCCTAACCACTAGACCACCAAGAAATTCCCTAACCATTTTAAGTGCACAGTTCTGTAGCATGAAGTATGTTCATACTGTTGTGGAATCGTCACCATCGTCCATCTCTAGACTTTTCATTTTCCCAAACTGAATCTCTATCCATTAAATACTAACTCTTCATTCTCCCCTCTTGGCACCCCTTGGTAACCATCATTTTACTGTCTTTATGAAATTGACTATCACAGATACCTCATATAATTGGAATTATACAGTATTTGTTCTTTCGTGACTGGTTTGTTTGAGCATAGTCTTCAAGATTAATACAAGTTGGGGGAGCCTGGTGGGCTGCTGCCTATGGGGTCACATAGAGTCGGCCACGACTGAAGCGACTTAGCAGCAGCAGCAGCAGCAGCACATATCAGAAATTTCCTTCCTATTTGAGCCTAAAAAACATTCCATTGTATGTGTGTATATATGTATATGTATAAGTATATACACATTTTATTAATTCGGGTTTCCTTGGTGGCTCTGTGGTCAAGAATCTGCAATGCAGATACAGGAGACTCAGGTTTATCAACACCTGACTTGCTTCCACCTTTTGGCTATTAATAAGCACTTTATATTTATTAACTGATTTAATGAAAGCAGATGAGATAGGTACTATTATTATCCCTACTTTACAAATGAGGAATCTGACACATGGAGAAGCTAAGCAACTTCCCAAACTGTAACAGAGCTAAGATTCAAACCCAGGCAGTTTAGCTTCAGAGGCCACACTCCTAACCACTCTGCTACACTGCCTCTTGAGACCAAGAGACAGAGCCCTGTGCTATCAAAGCTTCCAGTCTAGAGAGAAGACATACATACAAAAATCATTTCAATGCGAAGTCATAAAGAGTATTGTGGAGTTACTGTGACACGGAGTGCAGAAAAGCTGTGTTGAACTGCTGAGAGTGAGATGCTGCTCAGTGCTTTGCTCTACACACTCCCAGCCTACAGGTAAGTCTAAAGCAACTGGGGCCTGGAAAAATCACTCTTCTTTTGGGCTTCCCAGGTGGTGCTAGTGGTAAGGAACCCACCTGCCAATGAGGAGATGTAAGAGACATGGGTTTGATCCCTGCATTGGGAAGGTCCCTGGAGGAGGGCATGGCAACCCACTCCAGTGTTCTTGCCTGGAGAATCCCATGGACAGAGGAGCCTGGTGGGCTATAGTCCATGGGTCCCAAAGAGTTGGACATGACTGAAGCAAGGCAGCATGCATAGGGCACATAAGAGTTGAGCAAAGAGCAACTAGGTCTTTTTAGGGATGTCAGATAAGTTTTTTCTAGGGGGACAAGATTGCAGTACAGGTGGGTGCACAAAAGCCAAGAAGCATGAGCGAGGCTGATGTGTTCAAAGAATGGCCAATTGTTCTGAATGGGTAAGATGTATGGGGAAGAACAGGGTGATGGCCTCTCACAGGTAGAGAGGAATCGGATCATGGAGTACCTATACAGTATACCAAAGAGTGTAGGCCTTTAAAATTGGTTTGTTTGGTGATTCTGTTGTGAATGGTGATGTTTTAGTTTTTGCTCCTTTCCCCATCAGTAATGAATTTGGGAGTGACTTGCTCAGATGTGCTTGTTAGAAAGATGATTCAGGCTGCAGTGTGCAAGATGGAATGAAGAAGGGCAAATACAAGTCAGAAAGACCAATCTGGAAGCTGTTGCAACATACTTTGCAAAGGACAATTAGGGCCTGTATTGGGGTATAGCAGGGGGGATAGAAAGGATTTTTTTAGTATTTAAAATATGCATTTTTAAATTTTATGAACAATAAGAAAGATAGATGAGTTTATAAAGTTGATGAAATATAGAAATAGGTAGCTAACAAAAGAATCTAAATGCCCCACTACCAGATTTATGAAGAGATATCCAACCTAATAATTAAGAGAATGCAAAATAAAGCAGTGAGAAATCATTTTCACCCTTCAGATTAGCAAAAATAAAAAAAGGATGACAATATCAAATATTTGAGCAGAATTGAGGGAAACAGTGCTTTCATATATTGCTAGTGGGACTGTAAATTAATTCAGCCATTTATGGAAAGCAATTTGGTAGCATACAATAAACTTGATAATGCAAATACCCTATGACCCAGCAATTTCCATTCTGATTATATAACCCATAGAAATTCTTGCACGTGGGTAAAAAGAAACATGTACAGAGATGTCCATGAAATATTGTTTGTAATGGACAAATATGAACTGTAAACAGTATGTATTTTTTAAACATATACAAAATAATCCTCTATATGTTTATGACTAGATATAAATACGTGTATATCAATAACCTCAGATATGCAGATGATACCACCCTTACAGCAGAAAGTGAAGAAGAACTAAAGAGCCTCTTGATGAAAGTGAAAGAGGAGAGGCAATGACGACCCTGTATGCAAGACAGGAAAAAAGACACAGATGTGTATAACGGACTTTTGGACTCAGAGGGAGAGGGTGGGATGATTTGGGAGAATGGCATTCTAACATGTATACTATCATGTAAGAATTGAATCGCCAGTCTATGTCTGACACAGGATACAGCATGCTTGGGGCTGGTGCATGGGGATGACCCACAGAGATGTTATGGGGAGGGAGGTGGGAGGGGGGTTCATGTTTGGGAACGCATTAAGAATTAAAGATTTTAAAATTTAAAAAATTTTAAAAAAAAAAGAAAGTGAAAGAGGGGAGCGAGAAAGTAGGCTCAAAACTCAACATTCAGAAAACTAAGATCATGGCATCCAGTCCCATCACTTCATGACAAATAGATGGGGAAACAGTGGCTGACTTAATTTTTTTTTTTTTGGACTCCAAAATCACTGCAGATGGGGATTGCAGCCATGAAATTAAAAGACGCTTACCCCTTGGAAGGAAAGTTATGACCAACCTAGACAGCATATTAAAAAGCAGAGACGTTACTTTGCCAACAAAGGTCTATCTAGTCAAGGCTATGGTTTTTCCAGTAGTCATGTATGGATGTGAGAGTTGGAGTATAAAGAAAGCTGAGCGCTGAAGAATTGATGCTTTTGAACTGTGGTGTTGGAGAAGACTCTTGAGAGTCCCTTAGACTGCAAGGAGAGCCAACCAGTCCATCCTAAAGGAGATCAGTCCTGGGTGTTCATTGAAAGGACTGATGTTGAAGGGGAAACTCCAGTATTTTGGCCACCTGATGAAAAGAGCGGACTCAGTTGAAAAGACCCTGATGTTGGGAAAGATTGAAGCCAGGAGGAGAAGGGGACGACAGAGGATGAGATGGTTAGATGGCATCACCGACTCAATGGACATGAGTCTAGGTAAACTCTGGGAGTTGGTGATGGACAGGGAGATCTGGTGTGCTGCAGTTCAGGGGGTCGCAAACAGTCGGACACGACTGAGTGACTGAACTGAACTGAACTGAAAAAATGAGGAATATGAGGCATGCAGACTTGAAAACCACAGGAGTAGGAGAGAAGAGAATTAAACTGGAGTGTCAATTAAAAAAAAGACTTAGCTACTCCCATAAATAATGTTATATGTTTTTAAAACATATAATGTTTTATTATGAAATTAAAGAAAAGCAGGAACTTGTTTGGCAGTCCAGTGGTTGGGACTCTCCATCTTCCAACCCAGGGAGTGTGGGTTCAATCACTGGTGGGGGAGCTAAGATCCCACATGACTTGTGGCCCAAAAGCCAGAACATACACAATGGAAGCAATGTCGTAAGAAATTCAATGAAGACTTTTAAAAAATAAAGGAAAACTAAAGAAAACCAGGAAAGAGAAGTAAAAGATTAAAATTGTTTAATAGTTGTGAGTTCAGAATGCTGAATATGTTATAATAATATTCTCTGTATTTGCCTATATCTTTGTTCTAAAAAGAATCAGGTGTGTGTGTGTGTGTGTGTGTGTGTGTGTGTGTGGTTATGGCGAAATTAATTTACAGTCCCACTAGCAATATATGAGAGCACTGTTTTCCTCATGTCTGCTCAAATATCTTATATTGTCATCCTTTTTATTTTTGCTAAGAAAGGACACAGTGATATTTAGAGGGCAAAATCACTGATTTGATGACATACCAGGTGGCAGCTGAGGGTGACAGAGGGGAGAGATTAGTAGGACTCCCAGGTTTGTGGTTTGAGCGACAGGTGAGGGATGAAACCATCCACTGAGATAAGAAATACAGGAGGAGAGAACCTTAAATCTGGAGGTCAGGGAGGGAAGATAGGAGGTTCTGCTAAAGGCACCTTGAGTTTGAGAACCCATCCACAAATGTTTTTACTACCAAATCCCTGGTCAGAGAAAGTAACTTAGTGGTCTCCACGTTGTCCTCCAAAAGAGGCAGTAGGAACAAGGGTGTCAGTGGCAAGTGGAAGGGAAATGAAGGAGAAATGAACAGAAGCTAATAGAAATAGTGAAGGATATCTGGTGAAGTCTTCATGGAAAGCAATTATAACTTTTCATCCAAAACCATTGGTCCTTTTATTTTATGATAGATAGATGATAGATATAATAGATAAACAGATAAGCAGAGATAGGGATATGTGTTTCTTTGGAAAAGTAATATATGCACTTGATAAAATATTTTTCACAAATAGGGGAAAACCTCTCTCCAGAGGCAACTGCTGTTATGAGCTTCTTTACCTATGCTCAGGTTAGACACTCAGTAGTACCAATAGCTGCTGTCTATCGAAATATAAAACATACATGTCCTTTGACGCAGCAATTCCCTTCCCAATGTATAGAGATACGCTTCTATGTTCACAAAGGTGAGTATAAAGGTATAAATGTTTGTTGCATCATTATCAGTAATATAAGGCTGAAAGGGAACTAACTTAACTAAGTTACTTGCCAGTCCCTACAGTAGAATACTATGTTGCATTAGGAAGTTACCTGGAAAGCACAGCATCCTTCCAGAGATAGTCTTGGCACATACATACAAATAACTCTTTTATTTATATAAGCAATAGCACATGTATACACCGTAGCATACACTGTTCTGCAACTCAATTTTTCACTTAGGGTATCTCAGAGATTGTTCCATACTAGTTTATATTGTTAACAAGGGTTGAGTGTGTGCGTGCTCAGTCCTGTCCGACTCTGCAACTCCAAGGACTGTAGTCCACCAGGCTCCCAGTCCATGGGATTCTCCAGACAAGAATACTGGAGAGGGTTGCCATTCTTCCTCCAGGGGATCTTCTGGACCCAGGGATTGAACTCACGTCTCCAGTATCTCCTGCATTGGCATGCAGATTGTCTACCACTGAGCTACCTGGGAAGCCATCACAAGTGTTGAGAGTTCAGATAAATTACTCCATTTTATTGCTACCTCAGCATCCATGTTGCGTGGCCAAGCAGGCTTTGGTGGCCTTGAAGTGACCTGATTCACGTACCTATCTATCTAGCCTCTGTAGATAGAAATATGAGACCCCTCTTTGTACTTCTTGGAGCCAGAAATCTAGAATTTTGTGTGAAATCTCTTGATTTTTCAGTGTTATCCCATACCTTTACAAAAGAACTCTTTGGAAGTTTAAAAAGAAGGTGATGAAAGGTGGCTCCTTCAGGAGGCCATCTTGTCATGCCTGGCATAGAGGGTTCAGTACTTTGATGCTGTGCAAGTTTACAGCTTAAGGAACGGTGGTGGTAGAATGCTTCTGAAGAGGTAAGTCATAGCCCAATAAAGAAAGGTCTTACAGGTCATCACAGGTGTGTTGAACCCTGGGAAGAGCATTGGAAAAGTATGAGATCAGATGTATTATCCTTAAAGAGACTCTCTTCTTTGCAGGGTGGTAGGGTTTCACGTGAGGGGTGAGTTGGACAAGGTGTATAAGGTCCTTCTACCTCTTTTGTATCATTTTCCCTTTCCTCCTATTTCTTCCTCACAGTCTCAAGATTACTGAAGACAAGGAGGGATCTGATAGGGCCACTTCAGCCACTCCTTCCCATCTTGAAGTTCTTATAGCCTAGGAGGGGTAAAGGCACTCTCCTTTGAAAAGACAGTCTGCCTCCCTCTTCAAGCCTCCCTGACTCCCGGAAAATATGGTCTTGAAAGGACATAAGGGGAGCCTGAGTTCCCCTCTCCACCTTCCCCACCGGCAGGAGTGACCAAAGAAAGCCTATCTTTTGCCCTCCAAGCAGCTTCTGCTGTTCTATTTCACCAATACACAGAAGTGTGAAATATGAATACAGATTACAGCAACAACTTTCACAAGTTTCCACTACTGCCCACAGTAGGGCCACAGAAATACCTTTTATATCGTTGCCATATAAAATACATACGTGCAACTGAAATAAGTAAAAGTCTTGTGAAACAACACATACTCATACAGTCTGTGCACTCTCTATTCCATTGTCTCTCTTTCTCTTTTCATGTGGCCTGTGACTCATTACATCAATTTCAAAACCCTCTAATGAGTGGCTAACCCAGTGGGAAAAACACCTGATTGAGGCTGGAGTTCCAAACCAATATTTACAGTCTCTTATTTCTCAGATAAGATGAATGATATCTATGCCTCCCAAACTAGTAAACAAGATGTCTCTAGAAAAAAACAGAGACTTTTTTCTAGTTACTATTTATTAGTTTTTAGAATTAGCTTTCATTTGGAAAGTTAGCCCTAAGTGGGAAAATGATTTTTAAGTTTTCTTCTAAAATAAATGTTTACATTTAAAAAGTGAGTTACAGAAAAATATTAGTTAAATATTAATATAGGAAACATTCAGGTATGTCAAAAATTACAAATATGTTACTCATGTTCTAAAGCGTGGGAAACAGTATCTTGCACCATTCTGTAATGAAATAACAAGAACCTTTCCTTAACATTAGATCTGCTTCTGCAGTTTTTCTAATTAACTCTCAGGAAGTTAAAGTTTCAGGACATGACATGATATCATATTACATTTGGTTTTTCCCCAGCAGCCCTTTAAAACCAAGCTAGTGGGTCAGGTAGATCCTCTGAAATAGGAAATGGCACCCCCACTTCAGTATTCTTGCCTGGAAAACCCCATGGCCATAGGAGCCTGGTGGGTTATAGTCCATGGGGCCACAGAGTCAGACACGACTGAGTGACTGAGCACAGAGCTTTTTCCAAGCACTTTTTGGGCAGTTTTGAGTTCAGCATCTATTTGCAAAGTGATTCGTGCAGATCTTAAGAGGCTGGAGGTTGCCTTCCCTCCTTCAGATCATCACGTGGTCTTTCTCAGTCAGGCTTTCAAGTTAATTATTTCCTGTTTTTCAGAGTCTGCTCCTTATCCCCTTTCCCAGGTCACCCTCTACTCTCCCCTCCACACACACATTCTTGGCCACCAGCAGGCAGTTCTGCAGCAAACCCATCTTTGTCTCTCAGTCTGCCCTGGAGCACCCTCCAATAAGAGCCTTGGGGCTTCTTCCAGAGTGTAGCAATGTCAGAGCAAAACTGTGTCATTACTGTAGAATCAAAAGAGTTCCCAGCTTGTTAGTAACATTCTGTGTAACTTACTGACCTTTTGTTCTGAGTCCCTGCCTGCAAAGGTACTTCATGAGCCCATCTCCCTAAATTGTTTTCTCTTTTTGTGACTGTTTGTATCTCTGGCATCAGCTATACTGTCACTCCTTTCAGGATTCCCACACTGGGCTTGAGGCTCCCAGCAGATTTGATCTGTTTTGCACGTAACATTGTTTCTGTGACTGACTGACTCGTCCCTTCCCATCAAGGCCAGGGTCTGTGCTCCTCTATTGTCTTTAACAATACAGGGTGCTAAATTGTGCTGAGTACCCCCATAGAACCCTCATGCCTAGAAGTCACTCCCTTCCTGTGGTCTTTGTTTCCTCATCCATAGAAAACTTCTCAAACTAGCCTTTTTTTGGTCATTGGCCTTCATTTCTTCATTTACTTATCCAATCTTGGCTGAGGTTTTAAGTCTCTAATTCAGCCTTGTCTATTTTATTCATCATCCTCTCGCCCCAGCCGCTTTTCTCTACCCTGGTCTCCTCACCGGCAACATCTTTCACTTAGTACAGCTTCCAGGCCATTTATGTACATAGAGATAGAGATATATACACACACAAATTCAAAGTAAGAGAAGGGATTAAAAACACATAATGAGACTAACACTATTTACAGGAGGGGGGAAGAGCTTCAGAAGCTCCCAGCTGTTCTGGTTTATATGTAGAGCATATTTCATCCTGCAACCTAAATCTGCATCATTCTCAAACACAGTTTAAACAAAGAAGAGCCTTGATGCTTATTGAGGATTTAGATAACTACTTCCCTATTAAGAAGAGATTTTTTAAATTATGTTTTTATTATGACTCCATCTCCATTTATTGATCAAGGGATTTCTTGCCTCACTTAACTCCATAATCTGTTGCTCAGATTAAGAAAATTTGAAAACTATTGTTTGGTAGCATAAGTATAGCCTTTAAAGCGATATCTTGGAGGCTGGATGATTCAAATACTATAATCCAAGAAAAGCAACTAATTGATCATGCAGAACGTGCTTTTATGCATTACTCTTTTTTATGGACTGAGCATGCAATAAAACGAATCAGATTAAATGTTTTATAGATGTGCAGTTACAGAAATAGGAACTTGCTAGTGTCATAACACCCAGAACACAGTTATACAAGAGGTTGGAAATAACATGTAAAAACCCTTAATAAATATATAAGTCACTAACCATCCAACACATTTTGAGCTTCTATTATATTCTTTTTTTATCTAAGAAACAATGCTAGGTATAGTAACTTCTCAGATACTGGGAGCAGAAAAATGCCCCTTATTTCAGTAGCTCCTCTCCTACATCCCTACTACCTAGTATCCACCTATGTATATATACTTTGGGGATGAATGAGAGACCTGTATGTTCAGTTTACCTTCTACCCTCCTCTTTGCCCTCCCTGTTAGCCACTTTATTCCTCATTAATTCTTTCTCCTGAGGGCTAACAGGTGAGAGAAGGAGGTGAACTTCAGGCCAGTTAGGCATGCTTAGCTACAGAAGCAGTTACATCTCAGTACAATATTTGAAAGACCTGTCTGAATTCTTCATTGTCATTTAAGATTTTGTTTCATCCAACTGATTGAACAGGCCTGACAGTTATGGCTTGAACATCATTAAGACTGATATTTTGGTTAATAGTTATTATAACAATATCGCACCCATCTCTGGAAGATTTTATAGTAAGTTAAACAGTCTGTTTAAAGAACAATGGCAAGAGAACATTCATTCGCACAGTAAATACATGAGAGTGTCTGAGCTGTGCACTTGGCCTGGCTTATCATTTTTATAAGCAATTACCCAAAAAAGTAGAATGCCCATTTTATAGATGTGGAAACTGAAGCTACTCAGACCAGCCTCTCAGTTTGTAGGGAAAACCCTAGCTAAAAGTCTCCAAAGCACAAACCCTTTACAAAGGATGGGAAACTACGGCACTTTTCACTAACCTATGCTGTCCACACTTAACATGAGTAACTGAAAGCTGACCTTATGTTCCTTTCAAAAATCTCCATGGAATCTGGCTGCAGAGACTTTATGGATAACTCATCACAGCAACTGAGAAACAAAATGCGTTTGTGTAATAAAAAGTCTTTATTTCAATGAGGTTTTTTTTCCTTCTTATAAAAAGAGAGAGAGAGGAGCCACTCCAGCACTCAACAAGAATCCTCATACAATGAACAAGTCTTCACATTGGGTTGTGCCGACTACCGAGGAAATGGTGACAGCATCAGGGCACTTCGGCCTAAGATATTAAGAGAACGATGTAATGAACAGCTGGGGATTTCTGAGGCACAATTGTGTGACACAAGAAGCCCAACTATTGGCCATCTTCATTGAGAGAAGCTGCTGGGCTCGGGTTTGCTTCAGCAAATATTGCCCCTCGCCCTCCTCAAGACGGGTATCGCCAGCTACCGCAGCGCCCTTGGCAGCCCGTGCCTTCCGGCCCCCGCGTGCCCGCCAAGCCGGACGCGGCACGAACGCCGAGGCGCCCCACCCCCACCCAGTGCACGTGACGGGGGGGAAACAGTGTTCCTTCTCTCCTCCCCTCCCCCGAAACCCTGCCTTCTCTTGAGAGGCTACGGCTTTCTATTGCACCACTACTGGAATGATCCCGGTGCCGGCCAATAAGAACGCGCCGCTTCAAGTAAGACCCGCCTCCTGTGGGTCCTCCGGTTCCTTCCCGCTCACACCGGAGTCACTTCCGAAGAGAGAGAACCGCCATGAAGAGGGAAGGGGGTGCCGCCCACCTCTGCTCCGACAGCATCCCCGAGTCCCAGCAGCAAGACGGCAACCACGCATCCAACTTCTCCAGCTACAGCTCATGCCGCCGTCGACAGCGGCGCCGACATGACAAGGCGCTGCATGCCCGCTAGGCCAGGTTTCCCCTCATCCCCAGCCCCGGGGTCGTCGCCCCCGCGCTGCCATCTGAGACCCGGTAGTACCGTCCCTGCTGCAGCGGGAAAGAAAACAGAGAGGCCTGGGGACAGGTACCGTGCAGAGGGCTTGAGAAGGGGCCGGGTCGCGGGGGCAAGGGTATGAGGGAGGTCTACGGACGGTCGCTCTTCCAGTTCCCGCCATCCTCCGCGAGCTCAGGCCTCCGCGTCCGGGGCCTGGCAAACCCCTGCCCCGCCTCCACGCGGGGACTGCTGGGAGCTCGAGTCTCGTTTTCTGTAGTTGGGACGGTGTTCTCGGTCTAGTGACCACAGCCTGGATGGCTTCGAACCAACCGCCTTAGGCAGAACGTGATTTTTGTCCTTTATTTTAGCTGGACTCTGGGCCCTAACTGCTAAATGCATACTTAAGTGGTTTTCTCTGCATTGTCAGTTCTCCTCATCCTAGTGGTTGTATGGTATAAGCATTTTCTATATTGTGGGTGAAATTATGTAAGATGTGATGAGGGAAACACTTCCACGAATTGCTTTAAAGTCCAGTATACCCGATAAGTCTAAATTTAAATAACATGCAGATTAGGAATGTGTTGTGTTTTCTCTCCAAGGGGCCAGGTTTCTTGTAAAGATTTTGTTGGAGCTATGTAAAAAGATGGAGAATTTCACCAAATGACATTCTCTGATAATAAAACATGTTTAAATTCTCTTCGAACTTGGTACTGTTTTTTTTAAGTTTGAAAACTTGTAATATTAGTTTAACAGTAAATTTATCTTCTGATATTGTGGTACAGGTCCACAACCCCTTATCTTAATTCTGAAAGCCAGAAAGTTACGAAAACCGAAAGTTTTCAGTAAGTTTGGCACCACATCTAACTTGGCAGCCAGACCTGACCAGAACTAGAGGAAGGCTATAGTTGGTCTTTTTCTCTTTAAGTGTGAGTCTCGTTTTGCTGAAAAAACGTTTATGTATTTGCTTACAGAGTGCAGTCTCAGCCCCCACTGGGGGCTTTCTATAATGCATCCAAGTTACCGCCTTTCTAAAATCCAGTAAATTCAGAATTCTAAAACATATTGGTTCCCAAAAAAGTTTCAGATAAGGGTTTGTGTGCTGTTACAAATAATTTTAACTAGTTATAAATAAATAATGGACCTTTCTGTGCATTTGAATTTAGAGGATTGTTACTTCTTGAAAGTTACATTCATGGTTATTTTTACAGGTTTCTTGTGTGTTATACCCAAAGCCATTTTTCTCCCAGGTGTAATGAACAAAAAGATGTAATACTTTAGGGAAGAGATACAGTGTTACTTTTAGTAATTAATGTAAAAACATTCAGTATTATCTTGTTTTGAGTTAATTAGCTGCTTTTTAGTCCTTTCTCGCCTCCGTTTACTCAACCAATCTTGAGGCATTATCCTTCTCCCCTTTGCAAAACCTGTAGTATTTCTTTACTCTGATGTAGTTTACTTAGTGCGAAAAAAATGCATAGATTCTCCCTTAGCATGTCACTCATTCAAGGCTGCTTAGCTTTTCTATTAATATCTCAAACAAACATTGTAGACTCTTAGTACACCCTTAAAGATGGGCATTGCAGTTCTGATGTGGCCAGTAAAGAGTGCAAGATGTAAAAGCAGCATAAGTTTCAGGGACTTAACATTGCTCAAGTTTTCTCTGAGCAGTCTTATAGTGGATAAATGTTTAGGGGAACTTGTCTACCACTTACTTTCTTTCAGCTAAAATGAAGAAATTTTAGTAAAATTTGCCAGAAAGGTGATTTTTTTGCTCTACCACTCTGTGCAGTTGGAAACTAAATACATGAACAAATCAGATAAATTCTGGTAATATGGTCCTACTTCACTTTGTGTTCACTGTAGAGTGCAGAAATCCTTAAAAATTAAAAAGTTTGGTTTTTATTATCCTTTACTCCTTAACGTCTTTTTCTCTGTTTTGTTCTTTTTCCCGGGCAACACATTGATTTTGTAAATATCTTAAGAATTCTTAATACATTAAGACTTTGAAACACTCCTCATTCAATTTTTGCTATTACTTAGATTAACATCCCACTGTAGTGTATAAAGAATATAGTATAAGCTTAGATATTTTTCTGCCTTCTGCTCAGCACATTCTTTTAGCTGCCTCTCCAAACCAGCAAAATCACCCATATTTGCCATTCTACCATCTACTCTTCTTAAGAGTCTGCTCAAGTTTTAATCGGTTTTTATAATCTCCATTATTCGTTCAGCAAACATCTTGAGAACAAATTTTGTACCTGTCACTGGAGATACCGGAATAGGATCAGATCCCTTTAGGTTCTTTTATTCTCCCACATAGCAGCAAGCCTTTCAGTCCTAAAAAACTGCCCACCAATTCCTTTGATCCACACTCCAGTTTTATCATTTTTGTACTATAAAGTATATAAACTTCAGTTTTGCTTTTATAAATTTACTCCTACAGGAACTGGTGAACTATATTTTAAAAAAAATTTTATAATCAGCTTAGTAAAGCAGTATTGTCAGAACATGATTAAGCCAGATAGTGAAATTCAGCCTCTAGTCTAAATCTACTAGTATTCTCAACTTAATCTGAGTTATTGAAGTTTTAATATTTACCAATGTGATCCCATATTAGTTATGCTTTTATTTTCAGGAAACAGTCAATTATAGATTTCTTCAAACCAGCTTCAAAACAAGGTATGTATACTATTCATGCATTTTCTGTGGGATCTTTTGGGGAGGGAGATGGAGTCAATTTTTAAATCTACTCTAAACTTACTAATTTGATGAAACATGGTGCTCAAAATTGAAAATATAAAGAAGATACAGTGTTATTTACGAAGATAAACAAGTTCTAAAATCATGAAGAAACTCTTTGCTGTTATGCTTTCTTACATTTAAAGATTCAAGTCAATAATGTTCATTAAGTATACTATTTTGATTCTGGATTAAAGTAACTTCATAAATAGAGCCATGGAGAACTTACATGATGTGATGAAAGAGAGCTTTATGAAAGTAAGGCTTTAAAATCATGTCTTAATTTCTGTCCCCCATAAAATGTGTATCATTATTTAAATATAAATTTGAAAACATTTGTGATAGCTTAATATTTTAAGTGTTAATTTATAATATTTATACAAGTGTAATAGTTTGTGCTATTTTTAATAACATACAATATGCATTTGTTTTAATTGGCTATTCAGATAGACGTATGTTGGATTCTCCACAAAAATCGAACATCAAATATGGAGAAAGTGGATTGTCCATCAGTGGGACAGAGCAGTTTGAAAGGAAACTATCCTCACCAAAAAGTTCTAAACCCAAAAGAGTGCCATCAGAAAAGAGCCCCGTCTTAGAGGCATTCATAAAAGGTGTTAAAGAGCACCATAGAGACCGTGGTATACATGAGTCACGTCAGCCTTGTGTGTCACTGGACACCAAATATTCAAAGGCAGTTACAAAATACGTTCCTCCTTCATATCTCTTGTCAAAAGAGACCAAGAAAAAACATCAGTCTCCAGAGGGAAGGAAGTCACATTTCATTCATGAAAATAGCAGGGAGAAGAATGATGGCAATCGAGGCAGGATCAGTGCAGATTCTAAGAAGCAGGCCACGGTGACAGAAGCTGACATCTTCAAGAACAGCTCCCGAAGTCTTAGCAGCAGGAGCAGCCTATCCAGGCACCACCCAGGAGAAAGCCCACTGGGACCTAAGTTCCAGTCATCTCTAGCTTCTTACTGCAGAGAAAGAGAACTAAAGAGATTGAGAAGGGAGCAAATGGAGCAGAGAATCAACTCAGAAAATTCTTTCTCAGAAGCAAGCAATCTTTCCTTAAAATCTTCTAGTATAGAAAGAAAATGCAAACCAAGGCAGGAACTGAGTAAACAGAATGATGTCACAGCTGGAAACAGTAATCTTTCAAACCTGGTATGTGCAATAAATGCTAAATTAGCTTGCTACTGTTTTATCATATTTAGAATACTAAACATAAAAATGTTTGATAACAATACAGTGCCTTTTGTTAAGGAAATAGTGATACAGAAACTAGTTTCATTGTTTCCTCTAACTGTCCATCAAAACATTTCTGATGGCCGATGTAAAGCAGTGTTTTCTGCCCTTAATTTTTTCAGACCAGGAACAAAGATGTTCCTTAATCAGGAAAATAAGCACTTTTTTTTTTTTTTTTTTTGAGGTGAGTACAGTTATTTTTAAATTAGGCTGCCCTGAAGTTTGAGAATCACTGGTTTTTGTTATGTATGTCTTAAATAATTAAGCATGGGCCCTGGAAAACCTACAAAATGATGACATCTTAGAAAACTATCCAAATACATCTTAAGCTCATCAGATTTCTCTTTTGAGAATAGACCAAATTTAGATTAGCATAAAAACTGTCCCTCTCCCCTGGAAAGTCAACTTGTTAAGTATACCTGTTTCAAAAGAGCGTCTCTACGTATTGAGCAACTAAAGGAAGATGAGATAACAAAGTGCTATGTAAATATAAGATGCTATGGTTTTAAAACCAGATGGACCAAAAATAAACCAAACTATGACATTCTAAGAGTGAATAGCTGGAAATATATTTGTAAACTCATGGGTTTACTTACAGGGACTTCGGTGGCTTTACCAGTGAGATTTGCTAATGACCAATAGATGTAGTAATGTTTGGTTCATTTTCATAAGATTTCAATGTTTGGTGGTGCATTAAATTTCTAAATTTACATTATGAAAATTGACATTTTTACATATAATACAGAGGTACTTCATTTTTCAGAAAAGACTTGTGTTTAAAATATTTTGCTGTAGAAATCTGGATTTACTTCCAAATTTGATGCTTGCTTTAGTCAGTCTAGAAATCTTCGTTTAAATATAATGAAGAAAAATTCACATTCTTGACTGCTCTCAACTCCTAATTAATTTTTTCTCATTTTGCTAATAGGAAAACGGACATCTCTCAAGAAAAAGATCCTCTTCTGATTCATGGGGACCTGCTTCAGGTAGAATCAAAGTAAATTTAAGAATTCTAAATAAATTTGCATCTTAATGGCACTGGTTTTTACTTTGTTTAAATGTACAGTTTCCTTGCTAGAGGTAAATTGGTGTCTCAGGTTAAAGTTTGGGAAAGTTATATTCAGAAGGAATAGTTCTTGAATTCAGTATGTGTAAAAAATAGTTTGTCTTGACTCTTTGCCGTCTTCAACAGTTCCTTACAATGTGTTTCTCATATTGGAATTCAGTGTTCTACTTCTGAATCTTTGGCTACATTAAGAAGCATAATCTTATATTCTTGAATTATGGACTGAGGTCTTGATATTGCAGATGCTCTGTTTAAGTGAAACTTACGGTTCAAGACAGTGTTTCTTAATATTTCAAATATAAAGATCCCTTTTTATTATCAAATTCAAGGACACCTATATGATATTTGTTTATACTTTCAGTATCTTGATAAAATACATAACAAATAGCTACTGTTAATTCAGTAATTCTCAAAGTATTCTTTTTAACTAGAAGGTAAAACCCTGTGAAATTCAACCACCACGAACGTTTATAACATAGAAAAAGAAAGGCCACCAAAAATGCCCGCTGTTAATAATAATCTGGTATATCTCATTTTTTCTGCTGTGACTGCAGACTTTGAAAAGTGGGCTTTACAGATTTCTACAATCAGTAAGATACATTGGACGTACTGATAATAGCCAGCATTTACTGAGCACTTACTGTGTGCTTTGTGAATCATCATTTGATTCACATCCTTGCTTTTAGAGATGAAAAGACAGGTACAAAGAGACAGTTTTGACTCATTCTTCTTCTGGTTTCATGTAAAACTCTGTTTTCTGTACATTCTAGAGGTGTATTGCATTTTGACCAAGTGATCTGTGTTGTTTGTTTTAATTTTCACAACATTTTTGGTTTTAGTGATCACATTTTAGTGGATTTTGACATTACAGTAAAAGAACAATAAATTTGCAGCCGTGAGATTGCTCATGTACTCACTGTGCTAACATATTTGTTGAAGGGAAAAACAAGACATCTTTACACTAGCTCTGCTAGTATAAGGGGCCACTGGTAATGGTGTTGCCAATAAGCTCTTCAGCCAGTTCTCTTCAGTTCATGGGTTTGCAGATTTCATTCGTGGTAACTGAAGTGGTTTCCTTTTACATAATCCTATATACTACACTTCTTGAACACTGCTTGAAAAAGGTTCTTTCTATTTTCATAGGCAGGTTTAAGATGATTGCTTTTGCTTATATTTTTGTTTTCATAATCCCCATTAATAATTATGGTATAATAATCTTAATATACATTTATACTTCAATTGAATATCAGTAGACTATTAAGAGCATACGGGGATTTTTTTTTTCTAGATAACATGAAGCATGTTTATCTGATAGTGAATTTGTGGTTGTTCAGTCACTAAGTCGTGTCCAGTTCTTTCCAACTCCATGGATTGCAGCACACCAGGCTTCCTTGTTCTTTACTATCTCCCAGAGTTTGCTCAAACTTCTGTCCATTGAGTTAATGATGCCATGCAACCATCCCATCATCTGTAGCCCCCTTCTCCTCCTGCTCTCAGTTTTTCCCAGCATCAGGGTCTTTTCCAATGAGTTGGTTCTTCACATCACATGTAGGTATTGCCTAAATAGTGAGTAGATATTAATCCAGATGTTAGGTTCTATTTACATTATTGTTATTACACTTAACAGTTGTGATGATACACATAATCACACATTCATTAATCACATACAAGTTCAGGGACTTCAGCAATGTTGATAGGATAGGCATTTAGCTTATTGATCTTCCAGAGCCCTGTCCTGTGGTTGAATTCTGAGGATCAACTTAATCTATTATTTAGTAATAGCCAGTCTTCTATTGAGCATTTGGATTTTTCTCTTTTTTTCTTTGCTTTTTCGTTTTTCCTTTTTCTTTTTACAAGCTCAGTCCTTGTCTTATCTGAGTATTTTCTATATTAATAAGTATTTGAAATGTTGTAAAGCATTCATTCAACCTACAGATTGTATAGGAGACACAAAAAGAATCATGAAGACTTGTCTTCTCCAAGTCTTCTCTTTTCTTGGTTATTTGATTTGTCATCCTGCCCTATAAAGGATCCCTGTCATTTTAAGACATTTAACCCCAGAAAACTGAGAGCATAGAATGATTTATCAGCTAATAGGAAATATCTGTAAAAGAATGCAGACAGGAGCTCTTGGGGGATTGAGTTTGTTTTTGTTTTAATTTATTTGCTGTACCGGGTCTTAGTTGTAGCATGTGGGATCTAGTTCCCTGACCAGGGATTGAACCCAGGCCACCTGCATTGGGACCACAGTCTTAGCCACTGGACTACCAGGGAAGTTCCCCTGGGTTTGTTTGTTTTATATAAATTTGTATATTAATGGCTGCACTGGGTCTTCATTGCTATGCACAGGCTTTTCTCTAGTTGGCAACGAGTGAGGGCTACTCTTCAATTGTGGTGCTTGGGCTTCTCATTGCAGTGGTTCCTTTTGTGGAACACAGGCTTTAGGGCACAGGGGCAGTAGGTGTGGCAGCTGGGCTCAGTAGTTGTAGTACGCAGACTTAGTTACTCCACAGCATGTGGAATCTTCCAGACCAGGGATCAAACGCACGTCCCCTGCTTTGGCAGGCAGATTATTAACCAGTTGGACCACCAAGGAAGTCCTGGAACATTTTATTATTAATTAATTTTTCATTCTTACATACTGATTTTCCAGACTGTGTATTGATAAGCTTATCCAAATAATTGCCTAACTTCTTGAGTTTTTTTTGTTTTTTAAATCCAACTTGAGATGTGGGGACATCTGTCCATGTGTAGAAACTTGGTTTAGGGAAATTTGATTTTGAGAATACTAATTATATAAATAGTGAATTTTTCAGAATGAATTAATGAAACATCACATTTTTAAACGGAAATTTTTAAAAAACTGGTTAATTCATGTATATGTGGTGTTTAAAATTAAAGTGCTTCTGGATGGAGTTCCTAACATGGAGTCAAGTTGTATTAGTTTCCTAGAGCTACCATACAAAGTATCTAAAACTAGATGGCTTAAAACACCAAAAATTTATTGTCTCATGATTCTGGAAGCTAGAATTCCCCAACTAAGGTTATCAGCAGGGCCATGCTCTCAGTAACTTTAAGGAAAGAATCCTTCCTTACTTCTTCCAGCTTCTTGTGTTTATCTGCAATTCTTGGCATTCCTTGATTTGCAGATGGATCACTCTGGTCACATGGCATCTTCTTTGTATGTGTCTTCATATTATCTTCCCTCTGCATGTCTTTCTCCATGTCCAAATTTCCCCTTTTTATAAGGATACCTGTTATATTGGATTAGGACTCACCCTAATTACCTCATTTTAATTTGATTGCCCCTATAAAAACCCTGTTTCTAATTCAGGTCATAGTCTGAGGTTCTGGGAGTTAACACTTACCCATATTATTTTGGGAGCTACACTTCAACCCAAAACACAGCTGAGGATTAGAGAGATAAATGGGAAAGAATAAACAATTTAATAGTAGGGGGAAATACTTACAGGAAGTTTTTTTAATTGAGAAATTACCTTTCCTTGATACAGATATACAGCTTTTTAGTATTTTGGCAAGTAACACCTTTAATTCTATTTAGATAATAAACTTTTAATAGCTTTTGAGTGAAAATGAGCATTTGTCATTCGCTTTAGACTAAATTTCTTTGACATGAGTATGTCAAAGAAATATATTATTAACTTTTTCCTCATTCCATATGTGATAATCTCAGCCTAAGCTTTTAGAATTTAAATGCTTTGTCAGGGTGTTCTAGACACTCTTTGAATAAACTTTAATAAGATAGAAAAGTATACTTTCACTAATCTGGCAAAAATTAAATTTTAGCAGGCTCTAAGCAGAATAAATTCCCTGAGAAAAGAAAAAGGAACTCTGTGGACTCAGATCTGAAAAGCACAAGAGAATCTATAATGCCAAAAGCAAAAGAGTCCTTCCTTGAGAAGCGTCCCGATGGACCACATCAGAAAGAAAAATTTATAAAGCATATTGCACTGAAGACACCTGGTGATGTATTGCGTTTGGAAGATATATCCAAGGACCCAAATGAAGAAGCTGATTGCTCCTCTGCAGGCTTGACACCTACAAATTCTGGGCACCAAATCCGTGGTAGTGACCAAATCCGTGTGGCAAGTACCAAAGAGACTAAGATACCGAAACCCCACTTATCTTTACCTCAGGAAAAGTCTGCAGTTAAAAAAGCTAGCAACCTTCAGAAAAATAAAGCTGCTAGCTCTGTGGCATCACAGGAGACAAAACTTCTACCTTTGCTTTCCCATGTTCCAAGTGCTGGTTCCTCTCGGGTTCCATTAAATGCTAAAAATTGCACTCTTCCAGTTCCTAAAAAAGATAAAGAGCGTTCTTCACCTAAAGAATGTTCTGGGCATTCTACAGAGTCCTCCAAACACAAGGAACACAAAGCAAAGACTAATAAGGCTGATTCTAACATATCTTCAGGGAAAATTTCTGAGGGATCTTTACGTTCAGAATATGGCACTCCTACAAAGTCTTCCCCAGCTGCTTTGGAAGTTGTGCCATGTATTCCAAGCCCACCAGCACCTTCAGATAAAGCCCCTTCAGATAAAGAGTGTTCAGGAAATTCTAATGCAGGTAGCAGTGCACTGAAAAGGAAACTAAGGGGTGATTTTGATAGTGATGAAGAAAGTTTAGGTTATAACCTAGAGAGTGATGAGGAAGAGGAAACATTAAAATCACTGGAAGAAATAATGGCTTTGAACTTCAATCAGACTCCTACAGCTACAGGAAAGCCTCCAGCTCTTTCTAAAGGGCTTAGATCTCAGTCATCAGACTATACAGTAAGTAGTTCTACGACATCTATCTTTACTTGAAGAGAGAAAAATGGATTGACTAGTGAAAGAGCGATAGATCTGTTAGAACTTACTTTAAAATTCAGTGTTTGTTACAACTCAGACTGAAAGCAGTATAGTTCTTTTTTGGTGAATGGGTTTCCCACATTTTTAGCTTTATAACTGTAAATCAGTGGTCTCCAAACTTCTTTGATCAGATACACTTTTATTAGTAAAACAAATTTAGAGCATGTAGCCCAATATATGTATACTTATAGATTATATACGTGTATTACTATACTGCTATGTACTTTCTAAAGCATATGAAAAAAACAATATGAAAGGAAGAAGAAAAGGTATTTTTCTATAGAAGTTATATAGAAGTTAATATAGAGTAAGTTCTACTGGAGTTTCTATAGAAGTTCCATATAAATAGAAGTTCTATTATTTTCTTCCTGCACCCCAATGGATCACCTTGCACACCCCCTGCTTTGGAGACCACTGCTGTAAATGAAGGTAGAGTGTAGAAATGTTGTTAATTGTGGTGTGCAATTTTATTTATGAAGTGCTTCATGCTATCTTGGGAATAAGCTGAATTAAATTTTCATATGTGTGTAAAATTTGGTGGGGAAGGTGTTATTGTTTCATAGTAACACCTAAAAATTAGTAGTTTAATTCCAGTAAAATAGAATTTAAAAATAAAGACAGGGTAGCCATGGAGCCCTTGGGTGTTGGCAGTCAGTTCCTAAGACTAGCAGGGTTTTTATGATAAAGTGCCTTTTCCTAATAGATGGTAAAATCAAATTGCCTGCCTACAAAATTCTCAATTTAAAGCATGATGGTGAAAATTATTTTTTAAAAAAATATATCCTCCTGGCCCAGGTTATTAAAAAAAATTTATTTTTTAGTTTCTGAGTAACTTAAAAGATCCCAATTCTTCTGCTAAGATATGTTATGAAGTATTCCTAAATTTTCTTCTTATTTTAGGAACATGCTCATAGTGGGACTTATACAAATACTTTAGAACGTCTAGTGAAGGAGATGGAAGACACACACAGGTAGGTTAGCATCATGGCTATCTTGCTAAATTTAACGTACTGTTCGTATGTCTGGCTTTTAATTTACCTTAAAAAAAAATAGAGAAATTAGCAGGTATTTTGTGCTAGTGCTATTATAGTTTCACTGTCATTTGTGTTAAAAATAAGGTGTTTTTGTTTACAGGCTGAATTGGAAGATACTGGTTTTTATTGTATACTGCATCCATTAGTAGTATGAATTCCTTTCTGCTTACCACAGCTAGTATCTGGTAGCTAAAATTCTTGATCAAAAGCATGGGTAGAAAAGATTTTTTTGTATTTTTTTTGTGTGTGTGTGGCCAAAAATACATCACATAAAATTGACCATTTCAGTTATTTTTAAATACTTCACAGGCATTACCTAGCACTCATTTGCATTGTTGTGCAACCATCACCACCATCCATCTCCGGAACTTTTCTTTTTTCCATTTTCCCTAACTGAAATTGTGTACCCATTCAATAGTAACTCCCTATTCTCTCCTTGCCTCTAGCTCCTGGCAGCTACATCTCTTTCTTTTACTATGAAATTGACTGTTCTAGGTACCTCATGTAAATGGGATCATACAGTATTTGTCCTTTTATGACTGGCTTGTTGTATTTAGTGTAAGATCTTCAAGGTTCATCCATGTTGTAGCATGTGTCAGAATTTCCTTCCTTTTTAAAGCTGAATATTCCATTTTATGTATATACTTCATTTTGTTTTTCCATTTATCTGTTGATTGACACACTTGGGATGCTTCTATTTTTTGACTACTGTAAATTTTTCTGCTATCAGCATGGGTGTACAAATTCTCTCGTCAAGTCCCCACTTTAAGTTCTTTCGCGTAGGTATCTAGAAAGTGGAATTTCTGGATCATTGGTAATTCTATGAACAATTTTTTGAGGAATTGCTATACTGTCATCCATAGTGGCTGTACCACTTTGGATTCCTGCCAGTAGCGCACACAGGTTTCCGTTTCCCCATGTACTCACCTACACTTGGTTTTTCTGATTTTTTTTAATGATAGCCATCCTAACAAGTATGAAGCAGCACCTTCATACTTGTTAAATTGTTTGTATGCCCACCTAGTCCAAGTTTTGAAACCAGTATAACTAGACAGGGTGTTTTCACATCAAGTTACTCTTTTGAGGAAGAAGTTTAGAATTATGACTGATACCCCACCACCACCCACACATACACAGAAATCAAAAAGTTTGAAAATTATAGTAACCCTAGTGGAATTTATGTAACTAGCTGCAAACTGCTTTTGCTTATTAGAGAGAAAAAATAATATTCCTTATTAATTCAAAGACTATCCTTAAAACTGACTCAGAGAACTTCACTAAAACCTCAACTGGCCTGAAGTTGGTATATATGTGTCTCCAAGTAGCTAAGTATAGGAGTTATAGACAATTAGTAAGTAAGAAGTATTCCTGGGGAGGGAGGTGGGAGGGGGGTTCATGTTTGGGAACGCATGTACACCCGTGGTGGATTCATGTCAATGTATGGCAAAACCAATACAGTATTGTAAAGTAAAATAAAGTAAAAATAAAAATTAAAAAAAAAAAGAAGTATTCCCCTTTCTGAATTTAACAGAGAAATAAATTTGTCTCTACTGTAAAAGTCTTTTGATGAGGGACTGATGTGCATTGCATAGCATGTAGGATCTTAGTTTCCCAACCAGAGGTTGAATTGGTTCCTCCTGCAGTGGAAGCATGGATTTGTAGCCACTGGACCACCAGGGAATTCCTGTCTACTGTAAAATTCTTTTAAAGTTTCATGATTTCAGGTGATTTCTGAGGCCAAATCTGAAGTTTCTTATTTAAAACTGAACAGTCCACAGACCAAGAGGAGAGATATGGTTTGATCTAATGACTGTCCTGTAGTGATAAAGCAGTGTGTTTTCTCATGTACTTACTGTGGGGCTGGAGCTAGGAATAAGGGCCTTGGTTAAAATAACTTAATCTTGGCAAGCACTCTGAGCAAGGACTCCAGAACTGGACTCTGTAGTTGAATCCCAGCTCCTTTATATTGTGAGCTTGAGCAAGTTAGCTTTTCTATATCTGTTTCCTTGTTGTATAAAATGGATAACAAACTATCTCCTGGGGTGTTGTGAGGGTTAAGAGTTAATAAAGTCCTTAGGACAGTGTCATAGGAGCTGCTTAGTAAGTGATGAGCGTTGTGATCATGACAGTGACAACGGTAAAGACGACTGCTTCCTGAAAGCCTAGTTAACTGGAAGTCAGAGGAGCATTCAAGATTAGAAGAGGTAATCAAGTCAGTAGTTTTCATTCTTTGTGATTTTTTTTCTTCCCCTTTCTCTAAATGATTTGGACATCATTCTTAAAATCCTGTGTGGGTGTGTGCTTAGTTGTGTCCAACTCTTTTTGATGCCATGGACTGTAGCCCGTCAGGCTCCTTGGTCCATGGAATTTCCCAGGCAAGAATACTGGACTACCCGGGTTGCCATTTCCTTCTACAGGGAATCTTCCTGACCCAGGATTGAACTCTTGTCTGTTGTGTCTCCTGCACTGGCAAGCGGATTCTTTACCCGCTGAGCCATCCAGGAAGCCCTCTTGAAGTTCTAGCCATAAAGAAATAGTCAAGTCTTTTAATGAGTTTCTGTAGGTACTGCTTTTAGACATAAACTAAAGATTTTTTATTTTTAGGTTAAGCCATTTATTATAATGTTCTTTTGTTTCTCAGGCTAGATGAACTGCAGAAGCAACTACAGGAAGACATCAGGCAGGGCCGAGGCATTAAATCCCCAATCAGAATTGGTGATCACGACAGTAGTGATGATGAAGACGGCCTCTTAGAAGAGCACAAGTATGTGGGGAATTAGTAAATAGCTATAAATGGTGGTACATCATAACTAGACTTGTCATGGTGATCATTTTGAAATGTATAGAAGTACAAAGTCACTATGTTGTATAACAGGAACTAACAGTGTTGTAGGTCAGTTTTACTTCAGAACAAACCACAGAAAAAGATCAGATTTGTGGTTTTCAGAGGCAGAGGGTTCAGAGGAAGGATGGATTGGATGAAGGTGATCACAAGGTACAAACTTCCAATTATAAGACAAATAAGTACTAGGGTTGTAATGTGCAACGTGAGAAATAAGGTTAACACTGTTGTATGTTGTAGTGAAAGTTGATAAAAGAGTAAATCCTAAGAGTTCTTATCACAAGAAAAAAATTTTTTTCTTATTTCTTTAATTTTGTACCAGTATAAGATGGTGGATGTTCACTAAACTTGTAATAATCATTTCAAGATCTAAGTCACATCTTGATGGTATATATTTTAAACTTATACCATGTTGTATGTCTGTTATACCTCAATAAAACTAGATAAATCATTCAGAGGAAAAAAAGCACTCAATGTTTTTCATAAATACACTCTATTAAAAATACATTTAAAAATTTTGTTTTTCATAAAATAGACCATTGGTGGTGGTTTATGAATAATATATGGTGGGTTCTTAACCCATCTGGGGTGGACTTGAAAAGCAAATGTTAAGGCCTTCTAATCTAGGGTTAATAGTGGTCCTAAGAGAAGTGTCTTTAAATACAAAACTATATGTAGTATAACTGTTCAGTATTCAATAACTTCCTTTTTTTTTCCAGAGAATTTCTAAAGAAATTTTCAATTACCATCGATGCTATTCCTGATCATCATCCAGGCGAAGAAATATTTAATTTCCTTAATTCTGGAAAAATTTTCAGTCAGTATACTTTGGATTTAAGAGACTCTGGTTTTATCGGACAAAGTGCTGTAGAAAAGCTTATTCTTAAGTAAGTAGGAAAATTAGACATTTTGCTTTTTCCTGTATAAGGATTAAAAGATTACTGACTTGAAGCAATTCTTCTGAAAGGTTAATTTCTATTAAGACTTATCCCATTTCTTAGTCCTCATTATTATTGCTCTTTGTGTTTATTTGAAGCAATGTAAGATAGTCGTTTGGCATATCTCATGCCTTTACTAGTTAAGATTAAGATCAGTATCTAATAACAATGACTGTCAAAACAACAAGAGCTTACACAATAAATATAGTCTTTCTTCTTCACCATCCTTAGCACTTGGTTGCTTCAGGTGCTACTGGAGCTCCAGCCTTTACATTTAAATTCCCAGAAGCCCCACACAACACTTCAACTTAGAGTTAGTTGGGTAGAACTTAGTCAGCATGACCACACCTAGCTTTGCAAGGAAGCCTGGGAGTGATTTTTATTTCAGGCAGCCAGTGTGCCCAGCTAAAAACCCCAGAGTTCATTTACCAAGAGGAAAGACATAAATAGATGTCAGAATAGGCAACTAACAGTCTCTACCATAGTACCCAGACTAGTCTAATTTCTCTCGGTGTGTGATAGTTCAGACCCAGAGAGAGAGAGCACTAATTCTGGTGTTGAGCTTTTGGGAAGTACAAACCCAGGCTGGCAAAAGCGGACAGTGTTCTGAGAGTTGATAGGCCCTTTAACACTGCCAGCTAATGTAGATTCATCCACCAGATAAATCTGGAACCAGGCCAACAGGTTGGTTCAGCTTGAGGTCACTGATTGAATTTTTTAGTGAGTAACCTATCCACATTAGGGCAGAGTCCACCTCCACGGACTGCAATGGTTTGCTTGTTCATTTCCCTGATTATGTCAGGTGTGGTGGTACAAGTTTCTTGCCATGAATATAGTAGTCATATTAATTTCACTGTATTTTTTCAGGTCAGGAAAAACAGATCAAATTTTTTTGACAACACAAGGCTTCCTTACTTCGGCTTATCACTATGTCCAGTGTCCTGTACCTGTGTTAAAGTGGCTGTTTCGGGTAAGAAATGTTTTTGAGATAGTGTCTCTTTCTATACTTTCGAGTCAAAAGTAAACTTTTAAAATATAATCTTATTTGCATATTGCTAAAGAAAAAAAATCTAGCATATCAAACCCATGATTTTAGTGGGTTAAAAACAGGTATAAAGAGGTTACCAAGACTTCCCGGGTGGTACAGTGGATAAAAATCCACCTGGCAGTGCAGGGGATACAGGTTCTGGAAAGATTGCACATGCTGCAGAGCAGCTAAACCCATGTGCCACAACTGCTGATGCCCATGTGCCCTAGAGCCTGCACACCTCAGCTACTTTATGTGGTGCAAATACTGAAGCCCAAGTTCCTAGAGCCTGTGCTCTGCAACAAGAGAAGCCAACGAAATCCCAGCACCACAACAAAGTAGCCCTTGCTTGCCACAATTAGAGAAAGTCTGCATGCAACAACGAAGACCCAGTGCAGCCAATAAATGAATACAAATTTATGGAAAAGGTTTGCCAAAAAAACGCCAATGTAGACAGCGTGCAGGATAGGCAGTACTGCTAGTTGTGCCTAAGACATTTCAACACACTGGTAAATCACTATTGTAGTTTGCTTTAGAAAAGGTCTTCTAATGCTTATGTACCTGGAGTTTTTCTCCTACCTTTTCCACCTGTTTTTGTGCCAGCAGCTCCATACAGTGTTAGGATTTGAATTGTATGCTAATAGTCCCCCATTCAGTTTTGAGGAGGTGCAGATCCACCTGAGTATTTCTCGTCCCTGTTCATTTTGAACTTTTAAATTTATTTTATTTTTGGCTGCACTAGTTCTTTGTTGCTGTGCAGGCTTTCTCTAGTTGTGGTGAGTGGGGGCTACTCTTCGTCGGAGTGCGAGGGCTTCTCATTGCTGTGGCTTCTTTTTGAGGGGCACAGGCTCTAGGGTGCACAGGCTTCAGTATTTGTGAGTCCTGGGGTCTGGAGCACAGGCTCAGTAGTTGTGGTGCACAGGCTTAGTTGCTCCATGGTGTGGCATCTTCCTGGGCCAGGGATCTGACCTTTGTCTCCTGCATTGGTAGGCGGATTCTTATCCACTACTTCCCTGGTGGCTCAGATGGTAAAGCGTCTGCCTGCAATACGGGAGACCCGGGTTCAATCCCTTGGTTGGGAAGATCCGCTGGAGAAGGAAATGGCAACCCACTCCAGTACTCTTGCCTGGAGAATCCCATGGATGGAGGAGCCTGGTGGGCTACAGTCCATGGAGTCGCAAAGCGTCGGACATGACTGAGCGACTTCACTCGTACCACCAGGGAAGTTCCATATTTAACTTTTAAATTCACTTAAATAATTACCTTAATTTTATGATATCTACATGGTAACTTTATAAATATCAGTGGTATCAGAGTACGAAGCGAGAAGTAGGGGAAACATGCAATTTCTTTTTTTTTTTTTTTTTGCAATTTCTATTTTGGACTTTTAAGATTGCATTTCAAAAAATCTCATATTTGGCAAGAACTAGATATTCCAGTATAGTTTCTCCATTTTTCATATAGCTGGCATATTTGAGTGCCAACTGTGGCAGGTACTACTGGAGAGAGCAGTAATAAAAACAACTTTCTGATTTCTTGAAACCCATGTTCTAGTATAGAAGAGACAGACTGTAAATGAGTGTACATTTATATTAATAGTTATGTCAAATGATAAATAAGAGCATTCTAGGCAGAGAGAATAACAGTGGGACAGACTATGGGGCAGGAACATTTGCTTCCTGTGCTTAATTGCTCACTTCTTGGATTCCAGTAAATTTTTTTTTGTTAACCATCCTAATTAAATCAAAATTTGCCTCCAAATACTTTTTATCTATTAGTACTAATTTTCTTTTCTATAGCTCCCCACAATATACCTCATCTAACAGTCCTTCAGTTATTTAAACAACTATCACGACTGATCACTTCCCACAGTAAATATTCTCAAGTCCCTTTACTGGTCACCCTTCTGAGTGACCTTCAGCTTTTCACTTTCACTCCTAAATTGTTGTTTGTTCTCCCCGATAATGAACAAGTGCTCCATATAAGATCTTTATTGCCGGTAGTTTCCAACAAGACTCTACCCATCAACCCCCACCCCCAGATATTTATAACAATTCAGAACCTCATTTGTTGTCTTGCCAGGACTCCGTTATTCTCTGTGTAATATATTTTTTTCTTAAACTTACAAGTAAGACTTTGCATTCATCTGTGTTTTCATCATGTTGATGTGGGCCCATCATTATAGCCTTTAAAACCTTAATAATGACATATAAACATACCTTTTTATACTCTTCATATTTATTCTTTGAAAAGCAAACTAATAATCATGTGTTAAGTGCTTTTTTCCATGTAAGACACTTTGTCTCATTTCTTCTTTTCAATTCCAAGTCCATTTTTCATGATGGAGAGACTTACCAACTTATATATATATATATATATTTTTTTTTTTTTCCCAGAAAATGTGTGAGAATTCATTTTAATCCTATAATCCTAATAGTTTGAAATTGAATTGTTAAAGTAATTGAAATGTTTGCCTCTTCATGATTTTATCATGTGTCTAAATGTAGTTGACCCGAAAGACAGTGTGAACAGAATATGGGCTGTTTTATAACTTTTTTTTTCTTCAGATAACTATAGTGAGTTATTTTCATCTTGATATAGACATGTTATCATTCTTCTTAATCACTTTATAAGTATTCCTTTGTGGTGCTATATCATGATTGATTTATCATGATTAACCCAATCTCAATTGACAGACATTAGATTGTTTTATGTGTATATATCTCTACTTTTTATCTCCAAGTTCTGTATTGCCACTAGGCTTTCCTGGTAGCTCATCTGGTAAAGAATCCACCTGCAGTGTGGGAGACCTGGGTTAGAAAGATCCCCTGGAGAAGGGAATGGCTACCCACTCCTGTATTCTGGCCTGGAGAATTCCAAGGGGTCACAGAGTCAGACACGACTGAGAGCTTTCGCTTTCACTGTATTGCCCACCTTTAAGTTCATCGCCCACCTTTAAGTTCATCACCCCCTACAAAAAGGTTGTTTATCTAGAACTTGTCCTATGACCAGGAGGCCTTTGAATGATTCTGCCCCTGCTAGAAGAGTGTAATGACTCAAACATCATAGCAAAGACTATTTTTTCACATAGGTTGATTTTGAAATGACACAAGTTATATGCCTGACTGAAACCAGGCTATTCATCCTTACAGTTTAGATTTAAATTTATTATAATCTATGGTTCCAAAACAAAAGAAATAGAAGCACGATATGTTTCCTCTACAAAACCACTTTAAAATACTTTTGATGTTATGATTTTTTTAATGTCTGTTAAACTTGAGATTTTATTCCCAAAAGTTGTCTTGTAGAAATTACACTAATGATCTGCTTCCATATGTTAATTTTTGTTCATAAAAAGGCCTGAGTAGATCAAAGTATAAGGACAATGACTTTGCATAAACATTGCCAAATAGACTTTACAGTTTTTACCAAATCACACTCACATTGGGCATACTACCTCTTTCCTTAGTACTCTTGTGGACACTGAGTATTATCACAACTCCTGATCTTTACCAGTCCTGAAGTCAACTAATGATATGTCCTTTTTTTTTTTTTTGCGTTTCTCTGATTATTAGTGATATTGAGTAGCTTTTAAAAATTCACATTGACATATTAATTTGTATATTTGTAAAATATTTTTTACTAGTTCGTGATTTGATTTTTGCCCATGATGTGACGATTAGCTTAGTAGCCTTCTCCTTTATGGTCTTTTGGTTTCATGGTATGATATGAACTAGAAATGTACTTTTGATCATTTTAAATATTATATTTATCTAATTATAAATGAAAGTTGTAAAAAAAAAGCAGCATATTAGAATGGAAAGGGCTCTGACTTATGAATCAGATCTGTATTTAAATTCCAACTCATATATTATGTTGGGTGGAGTATGTTAATCTCTCTGACCCTCTTTGCTCTTTCTTCTCTCTCAATACTCTATCTACTTTTAACAGATGATGTCAGTTCATACAGACTGTATTGTATCTATGCAGATTCTAAGTACATTAATGGAAATAACAATAAGAAATGGTGAGTATACAAATTTACTGTGATTAGTAGCATGAATTTTTGGTTACTTTGTACATGATCTCTTTAATATTACTAAACATTAGGATATTTGGAAATATAGAATAAAAATTATTTTTTAATATAAAGTCTTTAATAATAAAATGAAACTCTAATAAGAGAGTGCATTTTTTTAGTTGCATTGAGAAAAGGGGTATAAGATCTTACAAGTGGCAGCCCTTACATAATTTTTACCAAGTCATGGCCTACTGTGCGGGTTAAAGAGAAATAGTTTATTTATTTAATTAGCCAATTAACTTTGATGGCTTTTTGGTGAGCAACAGTATTGTACTGATTATGCCTGAGAAGATCAAAAGTAAGAGTATAACAGTTGCATTCTCACCTTTGGGATCCCTTTTAATGAAACAAGCATTATGATTTACCTGTGAGACTTGGGACTACATACACACTGTACATGATAAAATCTTTGTGTTAGCAGTATTTGGTTTCTTACTATTCTTACTGTTGTTGTTTTCCAGTCTTCTCAAAATGTTCCTCCCATGTTATACCTTTTTATCATCCATCACTCACAGATATTTTGTTTATAAATGTCATTTCCTTCATATTTAATTGAAAATCTGTAATTCGTATATGATTATTCTAGATAACTATATAGTTAATTTATTACCAGTTGCGATTTCTATGAAATCATGCTAATAATGCATGTTTCACATGCAAATTATCTTACAACTGAGGGTTTGTGAACCCAAGATTTGGAATAAAATATTTTCTTCTGTTAACTAGATACCTTCAGTGATTCACCAATTTGGCCCTGGATTCCATCATTGTCTGATATAGCTGCTGTGTTTTTCAATATGGGAATTAATTTTAGATCTTTATTTCCTCTGGAGAATCTTCAGCCAGACTTTAATGAAGACAATCTAGTGTAAGTGTTCTTTTCACTATTAACTCCCAAAATTATCTTCTAAATGATTTATATAACAACAGTTAATATTCATTTGATAAATTTAGTATTCATTCTTGATTTTTTAAAAGTCTCTCAAAGTTGAAATGGATCTTGAATGAAAGACATTCTTAACATCTAAATCTAAATGCCACCATCATATTTAACAGGGAAAAAATGGAAACATTTTTAAATTTAAAAAAAAATTTTCTTTTTAATGAGACTGCCTGTTGTTATTTACAACTATTTGGGGATTACTGGCTAAAACAATTAGGCCATGAACAGCTACTGCCGCCTGAGTCATCTCAGTTGCTTCAGGCTTGGTCACCTCTGGCTCACCTGTAGTCCTCACCCCCCAGCCCCACCCTAGCCACCCTCCTGTAGGCCAGCCCGGAGGCACGCCCTCAGCTACAGGACAGGGCTGCCTACAGAGAGAAGCTCTTCACGTGGTTCCATCTACCTGATCATTTTTGTATCTGAGCTCATCAAGTAAAATATACGGAGAGGCCCAGGACTTAGAGAGGCTGAAGGGAAGATATGGTGGGAGCTGAAGGAGCTGTAAGCCTAGCTGCTTGCCCATGCCATCAAGGCTCTTCTGTGTAGTGGAGTCCATGGTTTATAAGAAGAAAAGGAACTTTCTCCATCAGCTCCCCTTAAGAAAAATTCTGAACTACCAAATCTTCATACAAACACTTTCTCTGTTCTCCGTAAAAAAAAATTGTTTAATTCAGGGGAAGAACAAGATGGCGAAGGAATAGGTGGGCGTGGAGTACATCTCTCTGCACAGATACATCAGGAATATACCTTCAGACACTGAAGTGCGTGCCGAACACCAGTTGAGAGCAGACAGGAGTACCTGACCAGCAGAAAAGAATATATAGGCCCCCACGCAAAACTCAAGATCAAGCCCTGAGGCTTTGGAGTGGGAGCACTGACTCCAAAACTCTAAGACTACCAGAGAACTAACCCTAGGAGGTGTCAGATAGTGAGAACTCACACAAAGGGAACCATTGGAATACAAGACCTGGCATCACCCTACCACTAATAGCACCATGTGCAGGATGCCTCATCTAAACAACAAACAAAACAAATATACAGACCCAATCATCAGCAGATAGGATTACCCCCTCACTCAGCCTTGCCCATCAGAGGAGAAACAAACCAAAACTCAGCACAGATCTCACCCTATAAGAAGCTTACATAAACCTCTGGACCAACCTTAGAGGGCAGAAACCAAAATAAAGAAAGAATTCAGCCTTGAAGCCTGGGAAGAGGAAAGCTCAAACACAGTAAGTCAAAATAATTAGATAAGAAAAAAAGATGCAAAGATTGGAAATGGTGAAAGATTCATTGTTTGCTGAAAAGGTGATTTAATGTCTACATAGAAGCCTAAGAGTCAATTGAAAAGCAATGACAAACTAGTAAGAAAATTTGGTATGGATGCCAGGGTATGATGTTAAAGAGAAGTTACTAACCTTTGGATATATGAGCTAACTAAAAGATATACTTAATTTACAACAGTAAGAAAAATATGCTAAATACCTAGGAATAAGCTTAAATAGAAGTTGTGTATGTATGTGTAAAATTACTAAAGAACAAAAAAGAACAGTAGGAAAATTCATCATAAATACATCAGAGCTCCCCCTAAGGTAAACTGAACTTAATGAGATCCTAATTAAAAATTAAAACTAATACAACACCGTAAATCAACTATACTCCAGCAAAATTAAAGAAATGCCAATCAGGTTTTTGTGGAGACGAGGGGAATTGGGATGCTACAAGTGATTCTAAAGTCATATAGAAAAAATAATACCCAGGAAAGTTTTGAGAAGTTATGAGGCAGGATTGACCTTAGCAGATAATAACATGGGACTGGTATGGAGATTCAAAGCTCCATCAGTGGAAGAAAATAAGCCCGGAAAAGAAACAAATACTTAGTAAATGCTAAAGGTAGTGTTTCAAAAAATGAGGAAAGGGTGAGCTATTCAGTATCTGATATTACCCATTATTTGGGAATGAGGTGGCTTTCTAGTGTTTCCATACTTCAAACTGAGAAAGATTCAAATGTATGTAATGAAATCACAAAGTAATAGAACTTTTTTTAATAATCCTAGAAGAAGGGAAGATCATTTTGTTTGAATGTGCAAAATCCATAAAAGGAGATATACAACATATTTGACCACTTTTTTAAAGAAAAATCTCTATGACAGTAATCACCATAAACAAAAGTCAAAAGAAAATTGAGGAGTAGAAGGGAGAGTATATCATAATAGTACTATATTATTTACTATTTTTTTAAACCCACTTTTAAGTACACCTGCACAGTTCAAACCCAGGTTGTTGAAAAGTCTGCAGTACTATACAATCATCAGTTGATTGAAACTGCAGATGTATGTATACAGGGCCATACAAGGATTTTAGACTTTGTGGCAGGTGGGTGCTCCAACCCCTGCATTGTGTAATTGTCAACCACGAATGGAACTCTTCTGCTGCTGCTGCTAAGTCGCTTCAGTCGTGTCCGACTCTGCACAACCTCATAGACAGCAGCCCACCAGGCTCCCCTGTCCCTGGGCTTCTCCAAGCAAGAACGCTGGAGTGGGTTGCCATTTCCTTCTCCAGTGCATGAAAGTGAAAAGTGAAAGTGATGTTGCTCAGTTGTGTCGGACTATCAGCGACCCCACGGACTGCCGCCCACCAGGCTCCTGTGTCCGTGGGATTTTCCAGGCAAGAGTACTGGAGTGGGGTGCCACTGCCTTCTACGAATGGAACTCTGGTCATGGATAAAGGCTTAATTTCAAATTAATAAGAAAAAGTTGGACAAAGGAAGTAAATAAAAAAGGAAAAACAGTTCTTAAACTTTATGAAAATACACTCACCTTTACTTTTTTTTTTTAATGCAAATTTTGTTATTTGGTATATCCTAAACCAAACCTTCATCCCTCCATCTCTTTCCACCACATACAGGATTCCTCCTTGTTGCTTAGATGTAACCTGTATCTCAAAATAGGTTCAGTTCAGTCGTTCAGTACCCCATGAATCACAGCACGCCAGGCCTCCCTGTCTATCACCAACTCCCAGAGTTCACTCAGACTCATGTCCATTGAGTCAGTGATGCCATCCAGCCATCTCATCCTCTGTCATCCCCTTCTCCTCCTGCCCCCAGTCCCTCCCAGCATCAGTCTTTTCCAATGAGTCAACTCTTTGCATGAGGTGGCCAAAGTACTGAAGTTTTAGCTTTAGCATCATTCCTTCCAAAGAAATCCCAGGGCTGATCTCCTTCAGAATGGACTGGTTGGATCTCCTTGCAGTCCAAGGGACTCTCAAGAGTCTTCTCCAACACCACAGTTGAAACGCATCAGTTCTTCCGTGCTCAGCCTTCTTCACAGTCCAACTCTCACATCCATACATGACCACAGGAAAAACCATAGCCTTGACTAGACGGACCTTAGTCGGCAAAGTAATGTCTCTGCTTTTGAATATGCTGTCTAGGTTGGTCATAACTTTTCTTCCAAGGAGTAAGTGTCTTTTAATACGTTAGATAGCAAATTTTCACTGAAGACTGTATTCTATCACTTTAAATAGGAAACATAATGCTTTCTCAGACCATTCAAAAGCTCCAATATTTCTCCCCTCAAAAAAAGACCAAAATACTCATACCTATATTTAGAAAGTTAATACTATTTTATTATGTAACATTTAACGAACTGAGTAGTATGTGGTGATTTTGAATGTACGCAACAGATTTGAATTTTTTCTCTTCACTGTAGTGAACAGGTACTATAGTGGAAATAGTGAAGTAAAGATATAATTATTTCAATAAGACATAGCAAATGCCAATAATAATTTTTCTGATTGATTATTTACCAACTGAAGAGTTGCCTTAGTCAAGTTTGGTGATTGCAGCCAGGAGGTGGTGGCTATAAGTTACTGTTGCTGTATAGTGGTAGGAAAGATGAACACAGATGAGCAGGAGTGAGCTGGTGAAGGAATGAGTGAAGCATAATGAAATACCTGTTTAAACAGCACGGAGTACAAGACTAAATCCTGTTGAGATGTGACCACAACTCACTCTTCTCTTACTAGGACTCATGTGCAGCCTATCTATTTTTGCTGTTATGTGTATGCATATTCACAAATATGTACCCAAATAGTAGATTTGAAGGTTGTTAGAGTAAATATTAAAGATAGAGTAAGACATTAAAGGATTCAAGTAACAGTTCTTCAGCATTAGTCTGCAGGATATACAGACTTAGTTCTAACCTCTTTCTATTCTACATTCCATTAATTGTTACATCGCTGTGTTCTCTTCCTGTACCTATCTCAGACAGCTATTCTTTCCTTTTCATTCCTAGCATCAGCCTTATTCAGATCCTCCTCTCATGTCTAGCACGGCAGAAATCTTCCTTCTGGGAGCTTCCCGCCTCCAATATATTTATTCTTTTTACTGTTAGAGGATTCCTTTTATGAAAATTTTCTTCTCTGCTTTTAAACCTTTACACCTGTATCTACAATTGACTCTGACCTGTTTTCTATTTTGTTCACCCTTTTGTTGTAACCAAATTCTCTTGCTCTTTCTTCACATTAGCCATTGTTGGCACTGGATCTTCCTCATGCAAGTCCCTCACCTCCATCCTCAGTGTCTGCTTATCAAAGTCTTATCTGTCTCACTTCCTGAAGCACTGTTCATTTGAGTGGAGCTACCAATACTTACATATTTTTACTGTGTGCCAGACATGGTTCTGGGGGCTTACTATATAGTACTTCATCTGATAGTCACTACAGCTACTCAGATATTTTAAGAAATAAGAAGGTTCTGCACATGTATCTGGGAGTATCTCCAAGATACAAGTATTAAAGCATTGGAGAGAGGTGCACTCATATTTACTTGTATGCATATAAAACACCTACAGGAGGAAGGGCTGAAGCTAGTAGTGATTGTCCACGGGAAGGGGAATGAGCTGCTGAGGGACAAGACTGCAAGGACCATTCTCTTCAGCACACTGTGCCTTAATATCGCTTAACCTTTTTTTAACCATATGAAAGGGTTATTTATTCAAAAAATTAAATATTACCTATATTTTGAAGGCTAGGTTCATTTGTCTCTCTGCCATGAACCTTCTTCACTGATTTCTTCAACCAAAATTGAAATGCTTAGAATTGTTTATATTGCTGTGACAGTTTTATTGGGCCACTCAGGAGTCTTCTAAGTAATTTGAGTTGTTTGTAGTTGGAGCCACCTTCTTCATAGCTCTCAGACACCAAGAGCAACAGGGAGATTGCCTTATAAAAAGCAGCTGTTCCAGGGAAAACTAATGTATAGAGATGGAAATCAAATTTCCTGGAGTAGGAGATAGCTGATTAACTCAGATCTGACAAGGAGTCTGGGAAGTAATAGAACTGTTCTATTTCTTAGTTGGGATGGTGGTTACACTAGTATATACATATTCATCAAAGTTTTAAATGTGTATATTTCTTCTATCATATGTAATTATACCTCAAAATTTTTGTTGTTCAGTGCTTCTCAGAATTTTGTTTCTAATTTCTCACTGCTTTATTCACTTTTCTATAGTTCTGAAATGCAGATGACATTGGGGGTGAAAGAAAATGAAGATTCATCTTACAAGCCAATTTTTTCTTCTCTCCCTGAAACCAACATTTTAAATGTGGTTAAGGTAGGAAAAAAACTGTTTTGTATGTCTTTAGCACAGAGCTGGAACCATTTAGTTTTTTGCTTAGTGATTTTCAAACAAAATCACTAGTGTTTTACCATGGAATTTCTAGTGTCTGAAATTCCTTAGCAATATTCTTTGTATTAAAACTTGATTTTGCTATTTTTATTTTTGTTTTAATATTACGAGCAAAAGGGAACTTTAAATCAGCATTATGTGATTAAAATAGTTCTAGGAATACCTTTACCAAGAAGGTTTTTGAAACTAGTATTTTTGAAACCAATAATTTTCTAGAATTAGACTGTACAAAGAAAAATTATTTACAGTATACCCTAGTGACGAAGAATTAATAAGAGTTAAAACATCTTTAGTGACTGAATCAAATCAATAGTGATATTGAACTGTTAGAATCTTGAAAATTAAAAATGGAGAAGAAAATACTTAGCAATTCAACTATTAACATGAATGTTTTTTGCCTTTTCCTAGACAGCTGATGTTTTGCTTTCTGTGTAGTTCCCATTTGCATTTTTTGTCAAAAAGTTTTTGTACTGTAAACTCTTCAAGCAGAATATATTTCCTCAAGTTGTTTTGTCTCTGATGTGTGTCAAAGTTTCTAGGCTTGTGTACATCTATACATCCAGAAGGTTACCAGGATCGTGAAATAATGTTACTGATCTTAATGTTGTTTAAAATGAGTTTGGAAAAAGAATTGAAACAGATTCCTCTAGTGGACTTTCAGAGTCTCTTAATAAACCTGATGAAAAACATCAGAGATTGGAACACAAAGGTAACATTACTTAAAACTTCAGTATTGTTTTTTGTATAGCATCACAGTTTGACTTTCATAGTGCATGCAGAAGTGACAGTTTCTAACCTAAGTTGAGATCTTCAGCAGATGAAAACTTAACTGAGGAAAGGACTGTCTTTGCTGGAACTGTATTTAACTCATGAAACTGAATCTTTTCTAAAACTGAAGCCGTTCATTCAACAAAAAATGTGTTAGGTTTATTGGGGATTAACTGTGAACCAAGTATTAATACAGGTGCTAGAGATAAAACTATGTGAAGATAAAACCCTTGCTCTCCCCGCACTTTTTAGTCAAAGGCTTAGGTTATAAACAGTGTAAATGTAGATTATAATATCATATTAAGTTATAGTAAATGCTACAAGTTACAGTAAAGCAGGACAAGGCAGGTATCTTCTGCTATTTGATAAGAGGCAGTTAGAGAAGGCCTTTCTGAAGTGACCTTTGAACAGAGACCTAAATCGAAATGGTAGAGTGAATCACACATACAAAAATTTGAGTTAAATTTCTGTGGCCATTGAGGGTAAACATGGATAATTCTTGTTAGGTTTTTAAAAATTATGTTTTTCAACCTTTTTTTTTGGTAGAAAATGTCAAACATGCTAAAGTAGGGGAATCAGTTTAATGAACCCCTAAGTACTTATCACCCAGCTTCAGCAGTTATCAAAATGTAATCAGTTTTCAGCTTCCTAGGTGGCACTAGTGGTAAAGAACCTGCCTGCCAATGCAAGAGACATAAGAGACATAGGTTCGATCCCTGGGTTGGGAAGATCCCCTGGAGAAGACCATGACAACCCACTCCAGTATCTTTCCTGGAGAATCCCATGGACACAGGAACCTGGCGGGCTACAGTCCATTGGGTCACACAGAGTTGGACATGACTGCAGTGACTTGGCACAGCACACAATCACTCTTATCTCTTAGCCTTATCCTATATTTCCTTTCCTTTTTTTTTTTTTTAAATTTGGTTGGCCAGTCCCCTCTTTGGGACCCCATTCACTGTAGCCCACTAGGCTCCTCTCTCCATGGGATTTCCCAGGCAAAAATACTGGAGTGGGTTGCCATTTCCTTCTCCAGGGGATCTTCCTGACTCTTACTAAGGGATTATTTTGAATACTGAAATAGTATTTAAACTTGAGGATTCCTAAATTCAAAAAATTCCTGGTCAGGAACATGTATTGTGCAACTCTTACTATATACCTTTAGAAACTGGTATTTGTATTTAGATTATTCTTTGAAGGACTGTTAAAATCAGTGTAGATCTGGTGTAGCACAAAACACAAAAGTTAAGTAAAATTCTGATAAATGTATTTATTCTGTTTACTCTAGAGTTTAAGATAAAACTGAATCTGTATGCTCTTTTTGTAATCTTAAGTCAAGAAGGGACATGGGTGATCTGTTAGATACTTGATTCCACTAACTTATGTGAAAAATTTTGCTCACGGTTTGTTTTCAGGTGCCTGAACTCTCTCTGGCCATAAACGAACTCTCCACTCATCCCCACAACCTTCTCTGGTTGGTACAGCTGGTCCCTAACTGGACATCACGTGGAAGGTAGTGAAAATGAAATGTTAGAAAACTATATGTTTACATTAATGAAATGCCCTTTGTTTTCTTTCATAATTTCTTGAATGTTAGAGTCTTTTATTTGATATTATAAGAAAAGGCATTGACAGTCTGATTCTGATTCTCAGCTCAGATCACTTTGTAGTAGTCTTGATTATTAATTTTAGCTTTAGCTTATCTGATAACTTAATATAGATGGCATATACCACAAAAATGAATCAATTTGCTTTTTTTTTGCTTTAATAAAAAGGAATTCCAGCAATAAAATAGATTTTCCAACAGTAAATTGTCAGGGTCAAAGATAAAGGCTCTCAATGGTTTTCCTGCACTTCAGACAACTTCAACTTTGTGTACAAATATTTTACATGGAAATGTTACTATTCTAATAAGGTTTATATATTCTTATATAGGCTTCTCTTGAAACATTAGCTGTGTTGCAAATTAGAAGAACTTCTTTTGGCTCATTCATATTCTTCTTAAGCAGTATTGATTAAATGCATCCTAAATACTTTAAAATTCTAATTTCAGGCAACTGAGACAGTGCCTCAGCCTAGTGATTATTTCAAAGCTTTTGGATGAAAAACGTGAAGATATCCCTAATATGAATAATCTGCAGGTATAAATAGCACTTTTGTTTTCTTTTAATAAGTGGGAGAGAAGTATAGAAAAAAATGATGGATCCTGTGTCAAAAGTCCTTCAGTTAGAGCTTAACTCTTGGGCCGAATACTGTTCATGTAATCTTTTGCATGGTATTTAACCAATGAGACCTAGTTTCTTTATCTGAAATGGAGATATATCACACCATCTACCACATAGGATGGTTGTGGACAATTAGATGAATTAATTTATAAAAAGTGCTGGGAAAATCATAATATGCTATATAAATGTGACTAATTATTTTACCTCGTCAACATTAGCAATTTTATCACAAGATTAGAAATTGCAAAACTATTAAGTGTTAATTACATCCTGTTTTTATATTTTTATATTAGTCTTTAAATTATAGAGCTTAAATGTGGTTGCCCTATAATTAAGTACTTGTTCAGTAGTGAATATATCATGTATATATGCATTTATAAAAACATGTCCTATAGAAAATCCATTCTGAGAAGTCCTAAAGGCACTAGTGGGGGCTATTTGTAGTTGAATTTGAAACATAGAATCTGATCTAAATGTTTTCTTCTTGTTTGAATTGCAGTGCAGTATAAAATAATCTGTTACATCCTACAGACTAAAAATAAAAGTGGAGATAGAGATTCTGGCCTTGAAAACAAACTGTAGTGGTTGAAACAATTAACCAACCATTGTGGTACAGTGTAGCAAGAACAGTGACTGAAGTATGCTCAGGGTGCTGTGGGACAGAGAGATTGAAAAGGACAGCTATTTCTATATTAGTAGAGTTGAAGTAGGTTTGATTCTAGATTTATGGGGGGACCACACCTGAGCCACCAAGGTAATTAGAAATAGCTCTCAGTCCTTTCAGTGATATTACTGCCATCAAAAGAGAATTCTTTCCAGAATTCAGTGACTTCTACTCACAAAGATGAAGATTGAACTTTGCTGACTTTCAAATAATTTTTCATAAAAAGTATTCCCTTTGACCTCTGTTTGGTAATGCAGTTTGGTCTCCTCCTCAAGTTTTCATCTTCAATTAAAAGTACTAAATCTTAAATTTAATATCCCTTTTAGGGAATTTCCTGGTGGTTCAGTGGTTAGCACTTCACACTTTCACTGCCAGGGCCTGGGTTCAATCCCTGGTTGAGGAACTAAGCTCCTACAAACCTCAAAGTGCAACCAAAAAAATTAAAATTAGGATCCCTTTTAAGCAGTTGACTTTTTTTCCCCCCCTCTCCTTTTATTACAGTGAAGTTTAACAGTATGTAAAAGACACATGAACCTTGGTGGGTCAGTTGGAGACTTTGTTTTTTTGGTTGCACCATGTGGCATGCAGAATCTTCCCTGACTAGGGATCAAACCTGTGCCCCCTACATTGGGAGTGTGCAGTTTTTAACCACTGACTGCCAGGGAAGTCCCTCGGTTGGGGACTTTCAAGTAAAGAATAAATGAATATCACTGAACTTTAAGAAGCTAAATTAGAGAAGGCAAAATGAACAGAGGACACTGAAAAAAAAATGTCTAAGAAAGAGTAAATGTATTGCCTAATATGTTTCATTGTCTCCTCTTTCCTTCGATAGATATCAGTCTTACATCGCTATCTTGTGCAAATGAAGCCTTCAGATTTGTTGAAGAAAATGGTCTTGAAGAAAAGAGCTGAACAACCAAATAACGCTATTGATGATAGTCTTCATTTGGAACTTGAAAAGCAGGTATCCTGGGCTAGATCTTCTCAAAAGAGTACATTTGAGCACAACCTGTGATAGCTTCCTAACCATAGACATTTCTTAGAGACTAGATACATTGTAGCATAGAGGAGCCTGGTAGGCTGCAGTCCATGGGGTCGCTGAGTCTGACAGGACTGAGCGAGTTCACTTTCACTTTTTGCTTTCACTTTCACTTTTCACTTTCATGCATTGGAGAAGGAAATGGCAACCCACTCCAGTGTTCTTGCCTGGAGAATCCCAGGAACGGGGGAGGCTGGTGGGCTGCCATCTCTGGGGTCACACAGAGTCGGACACGACTGAAGCGACTTAGCAGCAGCAGCAGCATAGTTATATGGTGAATGATATTTTCGTTCATTGCTGTCATAAAAATCCTTCAGTTAACTTGAAGACTGAAATAAAAGGATTGTTGTTTGTAATTTAATACTGCAAGTATTTTTCGTAGCCCTTTACTAGGGCAGTCATGAGGTGGTAAAAGGAATGAACTTGAATTAGAAATCAGAAACCTGGGATAAATGCTTGACTTTTGCTTACTTACCAGTCAACTTTAGCAAATCCAGTCCTTCCTGGGCAACCTCCCTAGTGTTTAAACTGGCATGACGTGTACTCTAGCTAATTTCATCCATGGGTGTTGACTTTATTCATTTCTCTACCAGGCATATTACCTGACCTACATTCTTCTTCATTTAATCGGTGAGGTTAGTTGTTCTCACTCCTTTTCTTCTGGACAACGGGTAGGTATTTTTTCATCCTTTTTATTTTTAATAGATGTCACTATTGATGGAATAATGATCATTTTTTATATAGGAGAAAATATAATAACTTTCATCAAATTCACTTTGGATTCACTGTCGAAATAACAATGTACACTGGAAAGGGAGAAGTGATGGTAACCTTGCAGCCTTTTTGTTGTTGTCTGTACTGAGTCTTCGTTGCTGTGCAGGCTTTCTCGAGTTGCAGCAGCAGGAGCTACTCTCTTATTGCAGTGTGTGGGCTTCTCATTGCGGTGACTTCTCTTTTATGGGGCACAGGCCCTAGGATATGTGGGCTTCGTAGTTGCAACTTGCAGGCTCCATAGTTAGGGCACACACTCTCTATAGAGTGTGTGGGCTTCAGTAGTTGTGGTTCACAGGCTGAGTTGCCCCATAGTATGTTGAATGTTCCTGGACCAACCTGTGTCCCCTGTATTGGCAGGTGGATTCCTAACTGCTGGACCACCAGGGAAGTCCAAACTCAACATTTTTTTTTCTTGCCTTGCTATAAGACTTGCAGAATCTTAGTTCCTCAACCAGAGATTGCAGCCATATTGTTGACAGTTATTCATCTACAAATGTTTGTTCTGTTTATTGGAGTGGAACTTAACCATGATAACTTGGCAGTAGTGTAATACATTAATATCAAGATCGCCAAATACTAAATGAGCTAACTTTTAGCTCCATTCTTCCATCTCTGCTCCCACTCCATTTCCTTTTTTCTTTAAAAATAATGTTTGCCTTCAAAATTAAACTGATGGTGAATCAGGCTACTCGAGATCTACGTTCCTAAATTATTTCGTCATGTTAAGATTTTCATTTTGAATTATTTTATTCCAGTACTATCATGTTCCTTATTTGTGGGGAAAATTCTTATTTAATTCTCCATGTTTCATACTTTAGGTAATCCAACCCGTTTAAAACTTTGTATCTCCTTAGACATGATCAAAAAGGTCACAAGACTGTTTCCTATGTTTTTATAAACACTGTTATACATAGAACTGTTTGCTCTCCTGATTAGAACATAATATAATCATTTGTGGAGCTTCCCTAGTGGCCCTAGTGGTAAAGAACCTACCTGCCAATGCAAGAGGCAGAAGAGACTTGGGTGGGTTCCACCCCAGGATCAGGAAGATCCCCTGGAGGAGGGCAGAGCAACCCACTCCAGTATCTTGCCTGGAGAATCCCATAAACAGATGAGCCTGGCAAGCTACAGTCCATAGGATCGCAAAGAGTCGGATGCAACTGAAGCAACTTAGCATGCATGCAGTCATCTATCTGTTCTTATATATGGCCTTAAATTTTTTAAATTATTTTTTCTGGTTAGAAAACAATAATTATTGTGTTAAAACTCAATTACTATAAAACCATGTAAGGTAGAAAGTGAAAGACTTTATAATCCAGTGCCCTCCTGTAAATTTCTCCATAATTTACGAATATCCCAACATAATTACCTTTTTTTAAATGACGTCATGCTATTCACATTATTTGCAACTTATGTTTTTTCCTCCACTGTAAATTACTTAGCATGACTGTCTAATTAAACTAGTATTCCAAAATCTTTACTGATGAACATTGCTTTTTCTGTGATTACACACAATACTAACATGAACCTTTGGAAGCATTTCTGTAGGGTAAATTCCTAGAAGTAGAAATGCTAAAGCAAAATTTGTAAAGTTTTCAAATTTTAATGATTGTAAAATGATTATTATCACATTTCCCTCCTCAAAAGTGTCCATTTACATTCTCACCTTAGTATATATATGAGTGTGACTCTTTTAAACTGTACACTTCTGAAACTTAGGACACTTAATTTTTCAAAGAACTATTAGTAAACGTTGTTTTGTTCATAGAGAAATAGGTAAGCTGTTACGTGAATATTTCATTCGAGATCATGTTAACAGAAGGACTTACATTTCTGAGCACTACATCATAGTCTGAACTCTGGAGCTAATTTTCATTAATGTGTCTTAATACATGCAAAAATCTTTTGTGTATGTTTTATACATTAGCTAGCAGTAAGCAGTAACTGATTATTGCAGCAGTCACTACATTTTACTCATATGACTGCTACTGTGGTAGACAGTTAATATCAGAAATTGCTAAGGTAGACTTTTTTTTAATGATTGTCAGTTCTAGCTACCTAATCTCTTTGTTCATTTGTAATGCTTTAAAATTGTTTTCATCCTTTATATTTGTTTTACACAGAAACACTTTGTGCACCTCTGTGGGGCTTTGGAAAAGCACGTTAAGTGTGATATTAGGGAAGATGCAAGACTGTTTTATAGAACTAAGGTAAGTATGCCTTTTTCTGAATAGTTTTTTAGTTTGTTTATCCTTGGCTTTATTAATATTTGAGTAAGAGAAGCCTATAAGCCTCTTTTTTAAGAACATATAACATTAGAAATAAGACTTTCTCATTTAATAACAAATTAGGTTCGTCTAAGTACTTCTAGCTAGATTGAAAGTGAAAGGGAAAAATCTCAAAGCAAAACATTTAAGACAAGAAGCTGAACAGAAAAGCTGAATATAAGAATATGGAGTTAGGAAAACAACTTTAGTATTAATAAAACAATTTGACAATTTTTCCTGAAATATAAACACCACTATTTTTAAAACGTTTTCTTCTAAGGATTTTTTTTTAAAATTCTTAATCATCCTTTAGCTTTTGCAGTGTAGGGGTGATTCTTTCTTGCCATTTGTGTTTAGATAGTCATTAAAAGTGAGATTTCGGGTTTGTGATTAGCTGTAAAGTCATTTCAACAATGCCTGTATAGACTCAGTATCTGTATTTGTTTTAATAGATTTAAGTTAAATACCAAAAGGAGCAACTAACAAAATTGTATTAGATTGAAGATTTTCAAATGCAGGTAGGAGATAGCTCTTTGGCTTAGAGTGAAAACCAGTTTCAGAAACACATTCTTTTGAACATTGACTAGTTACTGGCCCATAGAACTTGGTGGTAGTGGTGGCTACTGCTGACAGACATGCTACAGGGGACCACCCCCAAATATTTGTTTCTTAAAGCCAAGAGGCTGGGCATAGACTGGTGCCAGGGCTCCTCTTACTTAGAGTGGAGAGTGACACAGAGATCTATGGAAATTGCTTCGGGGGCAGTCCTGCTGAAATGAATGAATTGCATGCCTCTCCACAAGCCTCTAGTAGAAAAGGTGCTGATTGTTCTGGAGAAACTGGATCTGCCAAACTGTAAATGGAGAAAAAAGCAGACCTTACAGTTTACTTTATAAACTTAAAGCAACTCTAAAATTCCTGACCCTTTTAAGATATTTTGTTGGGACTTCCCTGGCAGTCCAGTGCTTAAGACTCCACACTTCCACTTCAGGGGGCACAAGGTCAATCCCTTGTCAGAAAACTGAGATCCCACATGCTGCACAGCACAGCCCAAAATAAACATGCATAAATATTTACAAACATTTTGTCAGGCAGTTATGTCCAAGAACTAACTGGGAATCCTCTAGTGTGGTAGGAAAGTTTGAGTTTCATTCAAAGACTTACTAAAGCTCCAAATGTAGGAATGCATCAGGTATTTATATATAAAGAGGATTCATTGTGCAGGCTACCAACACAGATTCTATCCAAACTATCTCAGCTTCCTGCTCTTGAGTGAGTCATTAATCACTTTCTTTGTTTTCGAGGCAGAGATAGGAGTAGGGTTTTCTATGGTGCAGGGGCTTGGCACCGCTAACCCCCACATTGTTCACGAGTCATCTGTACTTTGCAGAACCCTAGAGAGACTTAACACTCAATTTTGGATCTCCTGATAATGTGGAAAGGAACAAATAACCACCCTCTTTTGTGACCTTGAATCAAATAGAACTTGAAAGGCAAGGAACAACCAAAGCCTTGGGTCCTGTAAGAGTGGGAATCCTACTCTTCAGCTTTCCTGTTGGGTGTTCAGAAGCCAGCGAGTTGAAAATAGGTGTTTTGAAGGCAGAAAATATGTTTTTTTGGATGATCTTTAGTTAACTAATGTGAAAATGGAGTCCTAAGCATTCAGTATCTTAGACATGATGATAGAGAATGGTCTTAGTTAATCACTGTGACTTGAAAACCCCTCTAGAAGTTGAGTTTCTCGACAGAAACTACATTGAGTTGTTGGGGGTGGGTCTGTCACAATTATCAGGTCTTTTGTGTCAAGTCTTAAATTGTTTTGATCTGATCTCTTTTCCCCTTCTTTGTATTTTTAAGGTAAAAGACTTGGTTGCCAGGATACATGGAAAATGGCAGGAAATAATACAGAACTGTCGGCCTACTCAGGTGTCATTTTATTAAACAGTTTTATTTTTCTCAGTTTGTTGTTGTTCAGTCAGTTGTTTCTGACTCTTTGCAACCCCATGGACTGCGGCACGCCAGGCTTCCCTGTCCATCACCATCTGCCAGAGTTTGCTCAAACTTAATGTCCCATTTAGTTGGTGATGCCATCCAGCCATCTCTACGTCTGTTGTCCCTTTCTCCTCCTGCCTTCAATCTTTCCCAGCATCTGGTTCTTTTCCATGAGCTGGCTCTTTGCATCAAGTGGCCAACGTATTGGAGCTTCAGCTTCAGCATCAGTCCTTCCAATGAATATTCAGAGTTGATTTCCTTTAGAATTTACTGGTTTGATGCTGTTATTTCTTCATACTGTTCTAAAAAAGCATGACAAAGTACTTACTTGTAGATATGTTAAGATAAACTGAAAATTCCAATATACTCCTTTATGTATGTTTTAAAATTCTTGTTTGTTCTTATATTCATTTATTTTCAAAGGTAGTTGACCCGATTTTAAGATGTTACATTGCACCCAATGGTACATTGCATCCAATGGTACTTATTTCATGTAGAGTATTTCTTGATATCTTTATTGAGATAAAATTCACATGTCATACATATCACCCAATTAAAGTATACGGTATTTTTTAGTATATGCACAGTTGTTCAATCATCACCACCGTTTAACTTTAGTACATTGCTGTCACTCCAAAAAGTGACAGTCATGCCCATTAGCAGTCACTCCTCATTCCCCAAGCACCTGCACTCCCATCCCTACTCCCCACAAGCCCTAGGCTACCACAATCCACTTTCTGTCTAAATAGACTTGCCTATTCTTTATATTTCATACAAATGGAATCATATATGATGTAGTCCTTTGTGACTGGCTTCTTTTACATAACATAATGTTAAGTTAATGCATGTTTGGCATGTTGTATGTCCTTTGTATTGCCAAGTAGTATTCCACTATATGCATATATCACATCTTATATATCTACTTATTAGTAGGTTTATATATCTACTTTTATATATCTACTTATTATGAATTGTTTCCACCTCCTGGCTCTTGTGAATAATGCTTCCATGAACATTTGTGTATAGGTAAAGTGGCTGCACTGTTTTACATTCCCACCAGAATGTTGGAGATTTCCAGTTTTTCCACATTCTTGCCAATATTTGTTATTATCTGTTTTTCAAATATAGACATAGGGAGTTGGATGAGGAATGTCATTGTGATTTTAATTTGCATTTCCCCGATGTTGAGCGTCTTTTTATGTGTTTGTTGGCCATTCATACATTTTCTTTGAAGAAGTCTCTATTCAAATCCTTTGTCCATTTTTTAACTGTGAGAATTCTCCATATGTTCTAAATATAAATTCCCCCATGAGGTACATAATTTGCCAATATGTTCCCCCATTCTCTGTGTGGCCTTTCATTGTTTTGATGATGTTATTCAGAGAACAGAAGTTTTTCATTATGATGAAGTCCAGTTTTGTTTTGTTTTTTCTTTTGTCACTTAGGGTTTTGGTATTATATCTAAGGATACTTTCCATAAGAAGGACATTGTTTAAACACTTGCTATTAAGTTTACCATCCTGTTTATTTACAGACCAACTACAGTAATAAATGGAATTGTATCAAAGTAACAGGAACACAGAAGTCTTTGAGAAATATTATGTTAATGTTTTGTTGTTCTTATTTTAGTTACTAATCTCCATAGACTTATTTTAGGCCGGTCTTTTTTGCTGATGTAGCATTAAAACAAAAGAATTTAATACCAAAACTTCGTTAATCAGCTTAACATTTTCATTAATCTTTTAAAATACATCCCTCTACCTGTGTGTGTTGCTGAGGAAAACATCTTGTAGTAATTTATACTTACTTTAAATTGTTAGACTATAAAATGTGAAACTTGAATTTGATTATGATAAATTATCAGAGAAATGTACTGTGTCAACATTTTATTAATTTGATTATCAAAGCCCATTGTCTGGTGATTAGTGGTTTTATATGGATTAATTCATAATCTGATTTTCCTTTATCCTGTTTTTTTTCTTCCCTTCCCTTTTCTAGGGGCAACTTCATGACTTTTGGGTACCAGATTCTTAACAGGAGTTGCAGCAAAAAAATTATGAACCAAGAGAAATTCAGTAAGAGCCTTTCCTAAAGGAATACTACAGAATCCAATGGAAAGCTAAGAACATGTGCAGCAGATGTGCTACTTGAGTATCTAGAATGAAGCTGGTAATGAAGAAATTGCCATTTCTGAAGCAGATATGAAATATAATCTGATTAGTTACAGCAACTGGCGTTTTAAAAGAGAAGAATTCCTTGAGGGGGAGAGGTAGAAGCAGCTGACAGTTGCATATCTAACCTTCCCCTGTTTACTCTTGTTAAATTGTAAGCCTGTTACCTTTTTTTTTTTTTGGATTATATTTGCAGCACTTGGATAATCACAGGAAGTGTGTAAGAAAGGGCTTGGACCAACTTGAAAAGCTGGACCTGGAAACCAAGATCAAGTTCCAGTTTGATTTAATTTTCCTATTTTTAGTTATTTTATGACTCAAAGGGAAAGCTTAGAACTGAGTTTAGTAATTGAAAGGATAAATCTTTTCTGTTACTCTGTAAAACCACTGGGGTGTTTTAATCCATGCATTTTTCTTCACTGTTCAAGATTATAAATCTGTTGGGTTTTTAAAATACATTTAAACAAACAGTTGAGAAACAGAAGTTTGGTACCTTGTCAGATCCCCTTAAGGGGAAGAGTTTAAGCTATAAAATAGTGGCTTTGTTTTTACTCCAAAACATACGTCTGCTGTTTGTTTTGGATTTATTTTACATGCATTTGTATATTTTTTAATACTGGTTAAATCTTAGCATCTTGGCTAAATCTTAGAATTCTGGCCCTTCGTAGCCATATTACAGAAGTCTGTATTGTAAAAGCTAAAGGTCTGAACAGGTTTCCAAAAACTACTTTCATGAGGATATAACCTTAGCAGAGACCTGAATAACATTTATTCTTTGGTACACTACGCACGCGTGTGTATGTATGTATGTGTGTGCGTGCTTGTATTTTAAATTTGTTGCACTTGAAAACCACAGCTGCTCTAAATTCTTAAACACTGGAAAGCCATCCTTTGGTTTCAATGGTGGAGGGTTAGGAGAAATGCACATGCTAGTCTTAGCCCAGGGCCCTTTGAAGCCTTCGGTAGTAATAGACTCTTACTAGCTAACTGAAGAATTCTTTTGTTGACTGAGTGTCCCTTTAGGAGGGCTGGTTTCTTAAAAGATGATGCCAGCTTTGTTTTTCTTTCTTTCAATATTGGCTTGGATGACACTGCTCTCCTGAGCACTCTGTTGCCTCCAGTTGTGGGAGAGGATGAAGGGGAAGGGATTCAGACTTGATGTTGTAGTTTGAGAGGGGAGAAAATAAATTTTGAAAAAATAGCTTTCTACCTCTAATTGAGGCTTAGCAGTAAAAAGCATTTTATCTTACATTTTCATTTAAAATAGTAACTTTTGAGCCCATGTCAAACATTGAGCAGTTAGAGATTTTATAGGGAAGACTAAGTTAATCTGGTCCCTAAGGACCCTGACTAAATGAGGCTTCAAGAGTCAGACCAACAAAAGTTTTATTCTGTGTTGCGTTTACTGGTAAGAATATTATTATCTTGATACTACCTCTCAAGGGTATTGTTAGAAAATGCCACTTACGGTTAAATGAGATAGATACAAAGAGTTATACTGACAGAAGCCTGAAACTCTGGCATCTATCTGCCCAACAGTGGGGGCTTTCACTCTCTGTAATTTAATATTTTGTAGATATACATTATTTGTGTGTAATTTTATAAGTGTTCATATTTTTCTCATTTTGCATTGTGTAAAGTGTACAATATCTCAAAGTATAAAATACTGCTTATATTGCTTGTAATTACAGTGTGTAAATATTTTCTAATCGTGTACATTGAAAGGGGGAACGAGTGGGTTATTCAGGTGTTTTCTTTTTTAAGTGACCCTTTTGTATTGCAGTTTCAGCAGATAACTGCTCATCAAATTTAAAACCACTTTGATACGTTTTATTTAGGAGTTCCAACAAGAAAAGTCTCTATTTTTAATTGTCTTTCTCCATTGGAAAAAAAGTTCATCGGTCCCTTTAAAATAAATGGCCAAACATCAATTTGAATCGTTATATTTATGACTTGGTAGATATCCTTAGTCTCCAGGTCATATTCCAACAGTATTTTCATTGGGGCTCTCAGAAATTTTTGTGAGTCTCTTTAGCACAAGTAGCCCGTGGCTTTCCCTCCCAAATCAAGTATTATCCTTCACCCTCTGAGTCCCCATGCTTTGTCTCCCTCCTGCTGCTGTTGCCCTATGAATGGGATGGTAGTGGGTTGGGGGGGATATGTTTGTTGCACAGAGAATGTCAGGTCACTTTTTGGACTTGGCAAACAAAGCTTGCACTGAGTGGTGGTGTGTTTGGCAATATTACTGTGTCAAAAATCACCTTGTCTAGTTTTCTGGATCTGTATGTCAAACTTAGTGCCCTTATTGCAAGCTGAAAATTAAGGTACTTGCAAGTGTTTATGCTTTTGTGTGTAACTCTTTGCCTTATCTAAACTGCTTTTCTTGTTATCCTAAAGTATAATTCTGTTGGTTATATCATGTTAAGTGAAGAGGCTTTCCATGCACAAAATGCATCTATGTAGCAGTAAAGTCATATTTGTACATTTTCTGTTTGTCTCCTGATGGCAGTGGTGCCTTTGTCACCTTTTAGAAGGTTGGCATTTTGTTTTTAAGTACAAGTAATAGCTTGCTTTTGACTTCACAAAAATCTCCCCGGACGTAGAAGAAAATGGTGCGTTGTCATCCAGGCTCAGTTGGAGTATTTGCATTTTTATTTCTGTCAAAATAAGTATAGTTGGTGGGGATGGGCCAGTAATAATGTGTGGAGTCTTTAAACCAAGAGTAATTTTGAAATTTAAAAAAAAAAACAAAAATTGAAGAGGTGACCCATTAGTGAGTGACTGAGTTGGAGAATTAGAGGAGGACCATTCTGGCTTGTCTCTTTAGAAGGCACGTTTGCGTACACGTGGCTTGGGCATGTAGCGTGTGCTCTGCGGTTATTTCTTACTCGTCAACAGTGCCGGTGCACCTCAATATCTGTGCATTTGCTTTCCCTGGGCAGTCCTGTGAGCCAGGTAATCCACCAGCTTTTAGGAAGTTTACAGGTAAATGCAGATTTCCTTTTTCTCCCCACCCCCCTTTTTTTTTAACAGATTTTATACTACGTCTTGTGTAAAGTCCTATGAATGTATGTCTGCTATTAAAATGGCTTTTTCTCAGTTTGAACACGTGTTTGGTAGTATTTGTTTGGGAGTGGGGATGGTTAAGTATCTGGGACGTCCTGTTTCTTCCCTTGCCCCACCTAGTTTTGAAACCAGTTTCTTCCTCTTGGGTTGGATTCTTCAGTCAGTTTTTTAGTTTGATATTTCCTGTTTCTGCAAAGGAATCATGTCGAGCCATAGTTGTACACAGTTCACTGTTATATACTCAGTTAATAATTTGCTGTATACTCTGCCATTGGGAATGTGATAATCTTTCTTACATCACCTCATTCAGTACAAGCATTCAACAGCTGTACTGCTATTGCATGTCAGGCACTGTTTTTAAGATTCAGTGGTGAACAACACAAAGAGATCTCTCATGGAACTTACTTTCCGAAATCCAGGTGAAGGTATTTTCTTTTATTAGGCAAAGAGAACTGGAAAAGAATACCTTTGGCCTGGCTTCCTTTTTCTGGAGCTCAGGGCAAAAAAAGGGGAAGCCATGCAGAGTAGAGGCAGAGCTTAGGACCACCTCCAACCTGCCAGGCAGAATATAGCTCTGGATATGCCAGCTGAGGGCTTCCCTTGTGCTCAGCTGGTAAAGAATCCGCGTGCAATGCAGGAGACCTGGGTTTGATCTCTGGGTTAGGAAGATCCCTTGGAGAAGGGAGAGGCTACCCACTCCAGTATTCTGGCCTGGAGAGTTCTATGGAATGTATAGTCCATGGGGTCACAAAGAATCAGACATGACTGAGCAACTTTCACTTTCACTTTTTTCGTGCTAGCCAAAGGGAGACATAGGTTGAGCTGACCTCACAGGAGAAACTTCTCCCAAGCTCACAAAAGGACCAGGCAGGGTTGCCTGAGGCCTTGGGTTCCAGAACCATGCCAGTATTTCCTTCTCTCTTCTGATGGGCTGATTAAGAGGAAACTGACCACCTGTCAAACCAATCGATCCTAAAGGAAATCAGTCCTGAATATTGGAAAGACTGATGCTGAAGCTGAAACTCCCAAGACTTTGGTCACCTGATGGGAAGAACTGACTGACTGGAAAAGACCCTGATGCTGGGAAAGATTGAAGGTGGGAGGAGAAGGGGACGACAGAGGATGAGATTGTTGGATAGCATCACCAACACATTGGACGTGAGTTTGAGTAAGCTTCAGGAGTTAGTGATAGACAGGGAAGCCTGGTGTGCCGCAGTCCATGGGGTTGCAAAGAATTGGCGACTGAACTGAACTAACCACCTGTGAGCTCTTTTCTCCAACTGGGGTGGGGAGCCACAGCCTAGGCAAAAACAAGAGACACTGCCTCAAGTACTCAACTGGGAGGCAGGCAGCACAGCCTTGTCCAAGATAAGCGCCTTGACCTTGCCCTTAGTCCTGACCTCAGATCCCAGATTCAGGGTATCTGCCATGTGATCTTTGGCAAGTTACTTAACTTTTCTGAGCTTGAGTTTCTTCATCTGTTAGTGTCTACCTCAGGATTAGTGAGAGCTAAGTAAGCTAGTGGAGTGAAAAGTGATTAGCCAAGTGTCTAGCATATAGCAAGAACTTCAATAAATGATAGCTGTTGTTATTTAGTTTTAATCTGAGGCTTTTTCTCAGATGATAATTAAAATTGATCTTAGTACTTCAGAGTTCACTGTCATCTGAGCAAACCATATCTCTTAAAATTACAGTGTATGTGTTCTCTATTCTGATACAGGGAGCTCCAGAAGCTGCTCTGTCCTGGTTTGCCCCTGCTGGCAAAAAATTGTGATTTCCCACCCCCCTAAAACTTGGCATGCTAAAGCTGAGGACGGGGTGGTGGGTGATGATTTTCCATCCTATGTGGACATGTCCTGATACTCCCTTTTCCTTGCTAACTGTTCCCCAGGATAGAGTCAAGAGGGCAAACCAGAAGGCCCAGCTTTGGGTTTGACTCCCAAGACGACCAGCTGGGAGGAAAAGCAACAGGCAAAACAGGCTCCTGAGGCAGTGGAACAGTGAGACTACATTGTTGTTAAACTGGTGATAGTGCCTACTGAAGAAGCACCAAGAGCTGTATGCACATACGAAATAAAGGTCACGCCACCTCAAGGGAGAGTGCTGGGCAAACTAAGAGGTGGAGATGGCAAAACAGGAACGGACGTGCAGCCACAGGGAACAGAGAAGCACGACAACTTGACTAGGCCAGAGTTCTCTGAGGGAACCTGTGCTCAAGTTTCAGGATTTCATACCTATCCCCCTCACCCAGGATCCCTGCTACAAGGAATAACTTGGTCTGTGCAAATCCTGGAGCCAAACACTGGTGTATAGGTGGCTGAGGGCAACCAGCACTGGCCTCTGCCACTTATTTACAGCCAAGTTGGGCAGAAGAACCTAGCAACAACAAGACCCACATTTGTATTCTGTGTGAAGTACGCTAGAATTTTGTCAAGTGGGGTCCTCTCATAGCCACCCTATGAAGCTATGAAGGAAGGAAACTAGGAAGCTGCCAGGGTAGTGACTTTAAGGGTAAGTAATAATCCATGCAAAGAATGACCTTCCTGTGTCCCCAGATTCAGATTCATGGCCAAGTTGAGGTTAATTTCTCAGTTTGATTTCTTGTCTCTCCCATTGTCACTATCCCCTCATTCATATTTTATCAACTTGATTTGCAGAGAGGAATCAATCAAAAGGGCTTCCTATAGAAAGTTCCATTAATTCCTGTCACACATTAAGTTCAGAGATTGAAGTGGGAAGACAGCAGAGAGAAATGGATTTGGTCTGAATCTATATTATCCAGAGAGTGAAGTAACTGCCCAGCTACAGTTTAGCAAGTGCCATGCTAGAATTCAGCATTGTGATTTATACATTCTGTTTATTTGAAAATGTGTAAGATTCTGAGTCAGCCATCAGAGCACCTTAGAGGAGAAAGGCATCCCTCGTATAGAGTGTAGGTGAGTTAAATGCTGAACTGACCACCAAACCATTTTGGCCTACTTGCCACCTCCTGAGGTACCTAAGTCAGCACTGAGTTCTATGTGAATATGAAGAGCTATGTCCCTTAGCCCCCTGGGCCCCGGCCCTTTAATTTCTCTCCTGTCTGTTACCATAAGGTGGTAGTCTTCCTGCCCTCCCTCCACTATCCCCCAGCCCACTTTCCCACAAGGACTGCAGATTTACTTTTCATAGCCATGTGTCTCCTGGTCTTCCCAGCTTGCACTTAGTCAATCCATCAGCTCTTTCAAGATTTTTTTCTGTGTTTTCTGAATTACTTGCTGACTTTTCCCTTCTTTTTCCTACTAGGAACCATCTTATCAAATCAAACTCACTTTTCTCTTTCATGCCCCTTCCCTTCTGCCCACTCCCCCAACACTCATCTGTGCACAAGCTTACAAGCACTCATACTTCTGCCTTGGCTCAGACAATTCTTTAGGTTTACCCTGCTTCTCTCTTCTCTACCTTTGCTCAGACAGTTCTCCACCCTGCTTCCCTCTTCTCAGGCTTTTCCAGTCTTGATTTCAAGGCAAGTCACTTAACGCCTTAGAGCCTGTTTTCCCATCTAATAAATAGGCCTGATAATCCATCAGAGTGGAATGAAACTACAACGAAAAATATTAAGTTGGATACTCTTTGTAAAAGTTTATGTACACTTTAATTTTTGGCTGCACCACAAGGCTTACAGAATCTTATTTCCCCAACTGGGGAATGAATCTGCCCCCTGCAGTAGAAGTGCAAAGTCCTACCCACTGGACTGCCAGGGAATTCCCTGTGTACACTTGAATGTAAACATTTCTTCCCAGCTACCGCCCCTTCCACATACACACACATCCTATTTACGGAGTGCTGGCGGTGGTGGAAGTGGGACGTGGGCCCTGCTGTCTAGCGACATGCAGTCTCACAGCCGCACAAACTACAGACTGTATGTGATGAAGTGCCAAACTGAGCTTTGGGGAATTCTGAGAAAAGGGATGACATATCTTTTCCAGGGTCCCTTCAGTTAAATAATGACAGCTACTTCAATCTTGTTGACCTTCTCTTAGGCCAGCGCTCATCTGCCTGTTCCCTCACTCCCTGCTCCTCCAGAGCTCAGATTCCTAGGCACATGTGTGGCTCAGTTACCTTTGACCCTGTGGCTCTCATCATTTTGGTCTTATTCTTAGACCATATCAGTACTGTCACAAATGAGAGGGAGGATCAGACCAGGTTGTGGCTAGAGCTCAGGTCTGATTTTAAACCCTAGAGGGAGATTTAATAGGTGTTGGGAAGGAAGCATGACCCGAGTTGAGGGGAAATTGTGGGGCCAGGGTGCATGGGAGGACTACCCTAGTTGAGTAAGGAGCTGGAGAGTTGATTCTTAGGAGGCTTCTTAGATTGCTGCTGGGTAAGGTGATCAAGTCTAGAAAGGGAGGGATATTTGCTCACCTAGAAGGAGCTCACTGTAAGATCTGGAGTAAGAATGATATTCAACATGAACTGGAAGGGAACGCAGGTGTCTGAGTGACCCAGTCCCTGAGGAGGTAGACCCCAGTTACATCTAAGAGTTGGTCTGAGCGGACAAGTGCAAATGTTTGTGGCTTCTTTAATCAGAAAAACATTTTTTTGGTATGCACTTCCGGTCAAATTTTTTTCATCCCTTCAAGCCTGACCCCCTCAGAGCTCAGGCTGAAAAAGCAGACAGCTGGATACACTTGAGCTAGAAATCAAGACCCTCATCTGGGTTGAGAGCTGCCCCAACACTTGGTGTACACCTACTCTGGCCCTCCGCCCTAGGCAAAGAGTAGAAGCAGGTAGCAGGAGCGCAAAAAGTGAGCTCCGCATTAGGGGACTGGCCCGAGGGCCTTCAGAGAGTTAAGTCAGTTAGAGGACACGTGTGCACATCCCCCGGAGAAAGCAAGTCCAAGGGGTCCTAGGTCTGAGGGGTAGGAAGGTGGGATAAATCCTTACAGAGCGCACAGGGTGATGAAGCCACCACCAGGGGGCGCGGCCCTAGGGCGCGGGGCACGCCAGACGCCCGAGGGCACTGTGTGAGCCTTGACCTATAGTATAGGGTGGGGATGCGAAACCAGAGAGCGCCTTTCCCCGCACCCTTCCCTGCGGCCCCGCCTCCCTGGCCCCGCCTTCCAGGCCCCTGCTCCACCCCCGGCTCCGCCTCCACCAGCCCCGCCTCCGGCCGCGGCCCCTTCCTCCCGCAGCTGGTGCTGTGGGGCCGCGGAGCCGCGCATCGCCGTCTGCATGGCCGGGGATCTGTGAGCAAAGGTGAGACAGGCGTGGAGTGCGGGCAGCGGCAGGGCCTGCGCCGGGGGGCGGGGGCCAGGCAGGCCATGCCTTCCCTACGTCTGTTAAACCTTCCAGGCTCGGCCAGGCCTTTCTCACCGCCAAGTCCCCTAGTCCCGCATAAAAGCTTTAGAGGGGCGCGGGCCAGGCCTCGGGCGGCGCTGGTCGCAGACCTGCCACCGCAGAGTCGGGATCTGGAGTGGGGCGGGGGCCCGCGTGGTGAACAGTGTTCCCCGGGATCTGGGTCACGTCTCCTGGCGTCTGGCGGGATCGAAGGAGAGCTCGTCCTCGAGCTGCAGCAGTAGAGACTGAGGTTAGATCTGAGGAGAGGAGAGAACCGCGGACTGTCCAGGATGAAGGCGAGGGTAGCGGGGGAGGGGCTCTCAGGCCAGGAGAGACCATCATCCTACTGGGCAGAGAGGGATACCGCCTACACTAGGCAGGTGGACATCTGCGATGAAGGTCGACAGCCTGCCTATCCCTACATTGATCCTGCTGGCTACCCGCCTCAGTTCCCTCCACCCCGAGATCTAACAGCGGGAAGGTGGTCAGAGTTCAGGGGGCCGGCCCTGGGGGAGGATCGCAAGCTTTGGAACCGGAGATGGTGTGTGGGATGTGGACTGGAGACCTTGAAGCCTTGTGGTCACTGGGGGAAGAGGGTGGCAGCTCCGCCCGTCCCCTCCCCCCGCCCCATTTAGCCCCACCCTCCTGCCCAACAGGTTAAATGCAGGCTGAGCGCTCCCAGCCCAAATCCCAAATCTAGAACTGCAGTAGACATGGGAGTGGAGGTGGGTCAAATTACCTGTTCCATTGCATCTTTACTTTGCTACATCAAGGGGCCGCCTCCTGCCTGAGTTATGTAGCCCCTCCCTCCCTTGCCAGACTGGCCTTGACCCATGCATGGATCCTATTTGAGCATCTGATATCAGAAACTTCCCTCCTCTTTACACACACACTCACAAACACAAACTTGGATTCTGGCCTTAGAATTAGGACTTTGGGGAAGGGAGGCAGGGTTCTGCTCTGCATCTCACTCCCAGTGGATACTGGTAGCCTCCAAGCCTGCGGTGAGAACTGGACCCCTATATGTACATACGCTTGTCTCTGCATAGATGTAATTGTGTGTTTGAGGACTGTGTGCATACAAATATAGTTGATCCTTTTGTGGACATGATGGTGCCTGACCCACTGTATCAGTGCGAGAACTGGACCCCTATATGTACATACACTTGTCTCTGCATAGATGTAATTGTGTGTTTGAGGACTGTGTGCATTCAAATATAGTTGATCCTTTTGTGGACATGATGGTGCCTGACCCACTGTATCAGTGCGATTGTGTGTGTGTCCCTACAGGTGCAGGACCCTCCTGTGAATAGGTGTATAGTCTTCCATAGGGACATGTGTGGGTGTACAACTCTCCTTGTTAACCCCTGAGACTGGATGCCTTGCTAATTGAACGGGCATGTGAATACAACTTTACATGTAAATATGTATAGACAGGTGGCAGGCCCTTTAGGTGAACATATTGTGCAGACCTCACTGTGAATGTGTGTGCCTGACTCTTCATGTGTACGTGTGCTCATAGCCCTCCTATGAATATGTATGTGTGTGTATCTACGTGCATGCACATCTCCCTCCTCTGGACATACGTGACTCATTTAAACCTCTGTCGGTGTGTCAGGCACCACACTGAGTGGTTCCTCTGACCTGGGGTGTATTCCTCTTGCCCAATCCTAGAGACTGATCCCTCCTAGCCTTAGGGCTCCCCCTGCCCCTGCCCCACTTCTGCACTAAGCAAATAGGAGGCCCCAAAGGTAAACAGGTGTGCCTCCACAGTGAGTGATGGGGCCTGGGCGGTTTGCCTGGGGCCTCTTGCTGCCCCAGCCCCCAAACTAGGATACGATGCCCCTCCTGTGGTCCAGGGAGCCTCTTCAGTCTACTCATATGCCATTCTCCATTTTTGGGCTCTGCTCCAGAACAGTAGTGATCTTTACCTCTTGAAAAAACCCTCCAAATTCCTGTTCTCCCTCTGGCCAATTCCCAGTCTCTGCCCTCTCTTCAAGGCCACCTAGTTAATATTTGACCTGCAAGGAAAGGGAGAGGCCAGTGGCCCCTCTCTGGCTTTGTCAAAGATTGGGTGAGTCAGGTTTTCTCCACACCTAGCCCAACCAAGGAACTTCAGAGATCAGGCCTGAAGTTCAGGGGTCAGATCAAACCTGCCACCTCTCCCAACCCCATCCCCAGCTGGTTGCCATGAGGGAGGGTCCAGGTGTGGTAACAGTCTCCAAGATGTACCAAGGGAGGTGGCCAGGGTCTCAAGGATTCTATCGTTTACCTTTTCCATATTGCTCATGTCTCAGTTAAGTGACCTTGCATGCTCGAGCTTCCTGTACAGGTATGACAGCTGCACTGCTGAGGGTAGGGGAGGGCAGAGGGGGCAGATACCCACTTTGGTGCCTGTGAGTGCCTGTTTGCAGGTAGGGGCACGTGTGGACGCTTAGCCAGAGGGTACAGTACAGACTCGCATGGGCAGGGCAGAGATGTGCACCCCCTTGGAGAGGAATGCTGAGGAGGAGAAGTATCTAATTAAAGAGAAATTCCAGAGGGAGCTTTCAGGCCAGGGAAAAGAAAAAACAAAGGGAAACTAGGACAAAATAAACAAAGGCCCATTAAGCATCTCTGCCCAGGCCTTCCTGCATAAGGCACCCCCGCAGGCGGAGGGGCAGCTGCTGCCCGAGTTGGGCCTCACTGCTGGGAGAAGGCATTCTTCCTGAGAACCTGGGCTCTACCAAGATGGAGGCCTAGCTGAGCTTCTGACTAGGTTACAGAAGGGCTGTCACCTGAGATTTGGGTTGAAGGGAGTCTAGGGTCTTGTAAAGTGGGCAAGCTCCGCCCAGCTTCCTGCATCTGAACAGCAAGGAGGACAGAATGATGGAGTTCATTCTCTTGTGGGAGTTTCGTAGATGCTGGGCCTCCTCGCTTTGATACCACCTGAACTTAGAGGGGAATGCTATCTACTTTCCATCTACACACAGAATAAAGGACTTTTTTTCTGTTTGTTTTTTCTTTTCTTCAGAAAACAGACCTCAGTGAACCAGAACTAGCCCTGCTGTTGGGGCAGGGTGACCCCACCAGTGATCTACAACCCCTGTGTGACCCCACCATGGAGTTTGTAACTGATGCCGAGAGGCAGTCTGGAATCCACCCCTCTTCTTGACCTCTTACCTGGGATTCCATGGCCGCACAATCATGTGATTCCATGTCTTCCCGATTCCAGGACCCTCCCTGGCCCCATGACCTCTGACCTTCTAAGCAACCTCCCTGGACCTTAATACCCTGTGACTATTCTTCCCATCATCCCCTAACTTCTGGCCCTGGCTCCCTTTGGGGGTCTTGTTGGTCTGGGCCTCCCCAGGAAGATGTGGGGGAGGCTCTGGCCCCTCCTCCTGAGCTTCCTCACAGCAACTGCAGTCCCTGGGCCCTCACTGCGGAGACCATCCAGAGAACTAGATGCCACCCCGCGGATGACCATCCCCTACGAAGGTTTGACAGCCCCAACCTCGAAAGGCAGCAGGAGCCAGGGGCTGGAGGTGGGGAGGCAGTCAGTCCCAGGGCTGGGCTCACAGATCCCGCTCTCCCCAGAGCTCTCTGGGACCCGGCACTTCAAGGGCCAAGCCCAGAACTACTCAACACTGCTGCTGGAGGAGGCCTCCGCAAGGCTGCTGGTGGGAGCCCGAGGTGCCCTCTTCTCTCTCAATGCGCAAGACATAGGAGACGGGACTCACAAAGAGGTCAGCCCCTGGAGCCTAGACCGCCCAGAGGGTATCCAGCTTCATTCAGCATCTTAGGACCTCAACTTCCTGGAAACCCTGTCAGTCTTCCGTAACCCCCTGGTCAGACAGCACTGCCTTTCCTGGCCCAGGTCTCTTTTACATCCAGTGCTCCTTCTGACACTTACCTCACCCTGGGGTCCTATCACCTTGTCCCAAAGGCAATGGGGAAAGTCAAAGGCATTGGGTTCTATGCATCAGCCTATTCCCTTTACCACCCCCTCCAGATTCGCTGGGAGGCCTCCCCAGAGATGCAAAGCAAATGTCATCAAAAAGGGAAAAACAACCAGGTATGTGATCCGCCCTGTTCCCAACTCCTTTCCTCTTTCTCTTCAGTGGGGGCTATCACAGTTGGTGGGGACATAGATGGAGAAACAGATCAGCCAGTCAGTTGCAGCAACCACTGTGAGTGCCGCTGGAGTGGCCGGCCTGGGAGCAATACTTGTAATGCAAACATCTGGTGACCTACTAGCGTGGTTTTGGATATTATCTCAATCTCCTCTGGGCTCCCAAATAATAATCATGATAACAATAGGTAATCTCTAGTAAGTGCTGATTTAGCTATTATCTAATTTCATTCTAAAATAATCCTAGGAAATGGTGTTATCCTCCACTTTCAATGAGAAAAATGAGGCTTTGGTCAAGGAATAGCTCAAATACCCACTTTTCCATAGTTATTAGTGAAGTGTCAGGCTTCCTTGGTGGCTCAGACAGTAGAATGTCTGTCCTTAATGTGGGAGACCTGGGTTCAATCCCTGGGTCAGGAAGATCCCCTGGAGAAGGGCATGGCAACACGCTCCAGTACTCTTGCCTGGAGAATCCCATGGACAGAGGAGCCTGGCAGGCTACAATCCATGGGGTTGCAGAGTCGGACACTGGACACGACTGAGCAACTAACACTCTCTAGTGAAGTGTCAGCCCTTTCTAGCTAAAGAACAGAATGTCTGCAGGGGTCCTATGTCTGGCTATGTAACAGATTCATCTGGAGAGCTTTTTACACAGTGTTTTTATTTTTTTTGTGGCATGGCATATCAGAATCTTAGTTCCCCAACCAGGGATTGAACCAGCACCCTCTGCAGTGGAAGCACAAAGTCTTAACCACTGGACTGCCAGGGAAGAAACTGGAGAGCTTTTTAAAAATACGCCAAGGCCCACAAGCTGGGGGATTCTGACCTAGTGGGTCTGCAGCACTTAAAGGCGTCTCCAGGAGATTCCATCAAAGGATGCCTCTAAGTGTAACATGGGTGGAAAATGGAGCTGGTGAAGCAAATGGAGCCCAATTTATGGAGGGCTGTTAACACCCAGCTGGGGGTTTGGATTTTATTCTATGACAGTGGTACCCTACTCATTTGATATTTTAGAGACTTTCAAACTTTGACATGCACTTGAATCACCTGGGTGTATTATAAATGCAGATGCTAACTCAGAAGGTCTGGGGAAAGGCCTGCGATTCTGCGACGCTAATGAGCTTCCAGATGAAGCTGACACACTACTGGTCCCGGACCATTCTTTGACTTTAGAAGAACATTTCCCAAAGCATGTTCTGAGAAGCAATAATTTTCAAAAGAGATGTTTAATAGTTAGATGAGTTTGGAAAATGCTGCATGTTCAATCCTACAATGCACAGGGATACCCTTAAGGCTTTGAGGTGTCCCCAGTAAAGATAGCTTTTACCTGTGGTTTTCTATCCATTTGACCACAGAACTCCCCCTCCCCGCTCCCCCTTTTTTAATGGAAACATCTTGGGGAAACACTATTTTAAGAATATTTATCTGGTCTCAGGCACTAAATGAATTAAAACAGAGTGAGGCTGGAGGCAAGAAAGGTAGTGCGGAGGTAGGGGGCATCATATGGGTCAGAGGAGGGAGGCCTGAGCAAGCTGGTCAGAGGAGGGCTGGATGCCAAAGTCTGCACCTGGTGAGGGTGGGGTAAAGACATAGAGGCCTGCATGGACTCAAACCCTGGGTAACAGACAGGAGGAGGAATCATTAACAAGACAAAGAAGTCAAGAGGGCATCAGCTTAGGGCATTTGGTAGGCGGAGAAGGCCACTGTGGCTGCAGGAGGGTGAATGAGGCCAGAGGAACGGGCAGGGCTCTGTCATGTAGGGCCAGGAGCATGTGGGGCCCTATGTTCAGGACTCTGGTGAGTCACAGAAGGGTTTTAAATACAGCAGTGAGATGATCTGGTTTACATTTTTAAAATATGCCTCGGAAAGTGGGTTGCAAGAGGGTGCTGACTGGTAGAATCTCTCTGAAAGGAAAATCCAGACAATGGTAACAGCAGTCTCCTTTGAAGGCAACAGGATAAAAAAGGAGGCTGTTTACAACATATCCCTTTGTACCTTTTGAATTTACACCGTGTGCTTGTATTCTTCATTCACTGAATCAATAAACAGCTTTTGTAAAGAGAGGCAGGGAGGTGGGGGAGCTGTCAGGTGGTCGCTGTGGCTGCCCAGGGAAGAGATGACAGTGATAAGTGGACTAGGGTGATGGCAGTGGAGGGGAAGTGGACCGAGTCATGGGACGTGCAGGATAAAGACCTAATCACGGAGAGACTGAATGTGGGGGTGAGGGAATGGGAAGCAGCAAAGATGACGCCTGGTTTCTGGACTTAGTAATAGGATGGACAGATGAAGTGAGGTGGGAAAGACTGGAAGAACAGGTTCAAGGGAGAAGATGCACAGGATGGAGGAGGGGATAAGCTTGGTTTCTGACAGCAAGAGTTCAACATGTCTGTGGGCTAGCAGGTGGAGCAATGGCTGGAACCTGGGGGGTAAGTTTGGTAATGCCACCCTGAAGCGGGTGTGGGAGCTCCATGCCTGGTGGACGGTGCTGTGAAGATGCAAGAGAGAAGCATCTTCAGGTGGTGAGAGCCCTTGGAGCCCCCAGACTAGGGGACTACAGAAGATGCAGGAGAAGCCAGCCAAGTGTGTCGGGTGAGCTGAGCTAGCCAAGGGGAGAGGAGTCAAAGGACAGCAAGTTCCCAGGACCAATCTGTGTCCTGAGCAGTGAGAACACCCACCAGGATCTTAGAAGGAAACTTTTGTCCTGTGGGTGGGGGCAAGAGCCAGACCACAGAGCTGGCCTAATGGAAGCAGTCTCCAAGGAGGCCTGGTGCTCACAGCCCTCCTTGTCTATCCCACAGACCGAGTGCTTCAACCATGTGCGATTCCTGCAGCGGCTCAATGCCACCCACCTCTACGCATGTGGGACTCACGCCTTCCAGCCTCTCTGTGCAGCCATTGTGAGTGTGTTTGCCCGTGCCCTGACTGCCGCCCCTGCTCCCTGACCCTGGACCCTTCTGACCTTCGGCAACAACCCTGGCCTGTCCTCAGGATCACTGACTTTGGGCCCCTCCTCCCCCAGGATGCTGAGGCCTTCACCTTGCCAACCAGCTTCGAGGAGGGGAAGGAGAAGTGTCCTTACGACCCAGCCCGTGGCTTCACTGGCCTCATCATTGGTAAGCATGCTCTCCTCTCCACATGGGCCCCTCAACCACAGGCATGCTGTCTGGGAGACATGGATCTCATTGCTAGGACTTGCCACCCATGTAGTATTATGTGTCTTATGTGTGACGTGTCTCTCGTGCTGGGCATGTTTGTGCCTCAGATGGAGGCCTCTACACAGCCACTCGGTATGAATTCCGGAGCATCCCTGACATCCGCCGGAGCCGGCACCCACACTCCCTGAGGACGGAGGAGGCACCGATGCACTGGCTCAATGGTTAGGAGGATGAGGCCCAGGGTGATGGGGGGCAGGGGACTGTTTCTGCATCCGTACTCCCTTGGGCAGTTGACCATCATCCCATCCCGAAATTCCCAGGTGAGCCTGTCTCTTCCTGGGTGTGGCTGAATCAGTGCGGTGCGGTGGGGATGGGGGCAGTGGGTGGAGATCCCCAAACTATCTCAGAAGCCACCTGACCCACAGATGCTGAGTTTGTGTTCTCCGTCCTGGTGCGGGAGAGCCAGGCCAGTGCCGTGGGTGACGACGACAAAGTTTACTACTTCTTCACGGAGCGCGCTGCTGAGGAGGGTGCAGGCAGCTTTGCTCAGAGCCGCAGCAGTCACCGCGTGGCCCGCGTGGCCCGGGTGTGCAAGGTGAGGAGGACTGAGGTCAGGGCAAAGGTGTAGAGGCTGAATCTCTGGCCCTGGCCATTGACCCCCTGCCCCCTGCCCCCCCAGGGAGACCTGGGAGGGAAGAAGATCCTGCAGAAGAAGTGGACCTCCTTCTTGAAGGCGCGCCTCATCTGCCACATCCCACAGTATGAGACGCTGCGCAGTGTCTGCAGCCTGCGAGCTGACACCTCAGCACACACACACTTCTATGCGGCCTTCACGCTGACCACACAGTGGTCAGTTCGGGGATGGCGGGAAGGCGAGGGATGGGGACAGCACAGAGACTGGAGCTTAGGTCAGGGGAGATGAGAGAGGACTCCCCGGGGGAAGCCAGCCTCAGAGAGAGAACTTCAGGCACATCCAGGGGTCTGCTGCCACTCAGGAGAGGGCCTGCGGACTCAGTCAGAGCAACGGTGGGCTCCAGGCTGGGCAGGTAAGCAGGCTCCTTTCAGTGTGACTCAGCCCCCTCCCCTCCATCCCATCCTTAGGAAGACCCTCGAGGCCTCAGCCGTGTGCCGCTATGACCTGGCCGAGGTGCAGGCTGTCTTCGCAGGCCCCTACATGGAATACCAGGATGGTGTCCGGCGCTGGGGCCGCTACGAGGGTGGGGTGCCAGAGCCCCGGCCTGGCTCGGTGAGTGCTGAGGCCTGGGGTCAGTGCTGAATAGACAGGACCCCTAAGATAGGGAGGAGGTCTAACCTTGTGGGGAGGGTGGGCCAGTGGTAGAATTCTAAGGTTCACCACCCTATCCCCCACCACAGTGCATTACAGATTCACTGAGAAGCCGAGGCTACAACTCATCCCAGGACTTGCCATCTCTGGTCCTGGACTTTGTGAAGTTACACCCACTGATGGCTCGGCCTGTGGTGCCCGCACGCGGACGGCCCCTGCTGCTCAAGCGCAGTGTGCGCTACACACACCTCACAGGGACACCTGTCAGCACACCCGCCGGACCCACCTATGACCTGCTCTTTCTGGGCACAGGTGCTTCTGACCCCTGGCCTGAGCCCTTTGGTGACTGCTGGCCTGAGTCCTTGATCCCTATTGACGTCCAGTCCCCTGGAGGACCCCGATCACAAAACCCTGGTGACCACTGATGTTGATTCTTCAGTGAACAATCACTACTGGTCCCCAAGGACCACTAGCTCTTAGTGACTGCTGACTCCTGTCACCAACCACAATGACATTTGACCCTGGTCACTAATGCTTCTAAATCCAATAATTCTTGCCATGACTAGTGTGGAGTTTCCAATCTCGGGAGAACCCACTGCTACTGGCTGAATCCTTGTCCCTGACCTCAGGACTCCAAGCTGTTCCCGTTAGGCTATTTATTGCAGGGGGCTGAGAGTAGCTTCCACTGCTGGGAGTCTGACCTTCTGCCATTCCCATACCAGCTGATGGCTGGATCCACAAGGCTGTGGTCCTGGGCTCTGGGATGCACATTATTGAAGAGACACAGGTGTTCAAGGAGCCCCAGTCTGTGGAGAACCTGGTCATCTCTCCGATGCAGGTAGCTCCTGACTCATGACCCTCAATATTCTGGTCTTGCCAGAGTAGACAGAGGGAGGTGGGAGGCTGGACACTGGCTGTGTGTGTGTGTGTGTGTGTGTGTGTGTGTGTGTCTGTAAGTGGGAGTGAGGTGCTGCCAACCAGCTGTTCTCTCTGACTCCTAGCATAGCCTCTACGTGGGGGCACCAAGTGGCATCATCCAGCTACCACTGTCCAGCTGCTCCCGCTACCGCTCCTGCTATGACTGCATCCTGGCCCGAGACCCCTACTGTGGCTGGGACCCCAGCACCCATGCCTGCATGGTGACCACCACCGTAGCCAACAGGTCCCAAAGTAGCAGGTGAGAGGCATGGGGGTTGGGGGGGGGGGCGGTTCGAGGGTCCCATTTGCCCTGGGAATCAGGGCCTAAGGGGTGAAGGAGGGCCTGCCAGCTGAGGGAGTAGGGTCCAGTTGTTAGTAACAGCTTTACTGACCCTTCCACTGGGCAAACTACAGCCATTTCCCTTGTTCTTGAATCCCAATCCTCTGTCTCCAGGACAGCACTCATACAGGACATCGAGAGAGGAAACCGAGGCTGCGAGGGCAGCAGGGTCAGAGGTAAGTGCCATCATGGCCGTGTGTGGGTCTGGCAGCAGTCTGTCCCCTTTACCATCTGATGCCATCTGTATGTGCATATATGTATCTGAATGACTCTGTGCTTTCAGTGAGAATGACCGAGCAGAGAGTAAGTATTCAACAAACATTTGTTGCAAAACGAAAAGCTATAAATATGCAAACAGGTTCAAGATGTGAAGTTTTTCCTCACTTCTGGAGCTTACAGCCAAGTATGTGCACAGGCAATTAAATGATCACACAATAAATTACAATTCTTTTCTTTGGCTTTTTTGATACAAAAGAAATAATTACAACTATGACAAGGGTTTGAAAGATAATAGGTTCTTCCCCAAGGACGATCAGATGACTGAGCTGATATCTGAAGCAAGAGCAATAATCATAATAATCATAGCTAATATGTACCGAGGATTTACCATGTGGCAAGCACTGATCAAACACACGCATTTCCTTTGTTCTCAGAGCATTCCTATGAGACAGGTACCATTATTACCATCTCCATGAGAGGCAATCTCTCTGAGTAACAGAGAGAATAAGTAAACTACCCCAAATTGATCAGCTCTTAAGCAGTAGGCTCAAATGAGCCTAACCCCAAGCAGGCTGATTGGAATCTGTGCTGTTGTTCACTGTTAAGCTTTCTCCTCCGAGTTAACCTGGTTAATACAGGGCACGAGGAAGGGGACGACACCCAAGTAGAGGGAAGAGCAAGCTTGGTGTTTGAATGAGAGAAGAGGCTGGAGAGATGGGCAGGACTGTGCCGAGGCAGGGGGATGGGATCATCAGTTTAGTGTATTTTATTTATTTATTTATTTATTTTTTAATTTAAAACACAGATTTGACTTTATTATTTTTCTCAGTCTGCATTTAATATATCCTATTCATTTTCTTTTTTTAGTTTAGTGTTTTTAAAAGGTCAGCCCACTGCTGCGTAAAGAATGGATTAGGTGAGGGCCAGCAGCTGGGGAAGGAGAGACGTGAACAGGTCTGAGAAAGATTCTGGAAGCAGAATCTTAGTGAGGGTTAGATACAAAGGTGAAGGGGAGAAAGAGACAAGGGAAACTCAGGTTTCTGGGAAATGGCTGGTGGTGCCATACAACTGGTGATGACAATTCAAGAAAAATACCCAGTGTCGTCTAAGAGGGAGCTTTTGGCCTCAGTTCCTGTGACATGTCCAAGAGATGTATGGCACGTAGAAGAAAGTCAAGTCTACGCTCAGTAGAAAACTCTTTGTTGGAGACAGAAATGAGGAATCACTGGTAGACGTCAGGAACTGAAACCACTGAGATGGGCCAACTGAACCTTGCGTGGGAGCATGAGCACAGAGGGCTTAGTCCTGCAACTCTAGATTCTGTGTGTGGTGCTGGGGACCTAACAGTGAACCACCTGGCTTGCCATCTCCAGTGCCTCCCAGGATAAGCAGGCACTGACCACATTCTCCTGTCCCTTGCTCCCTCCAGGGCCACCACCACCACTGAAGACCCGTTCTGTGCTTCGGGGTGATGATGTCCTATTGCCCTGTGACCAGCCATCCAACCTGGCCCGGGCCTTGTGGCTGCTCAATGGGAGCATGGGCCTGAGCGATGGGCAGGATGGCTACCGCGTGGGTGTGGATGGGCTGCTGGTAACAGACACGCAGCCTGAGCACAGTGGCAGCTACGGCTGCTATGCTGAAGAGAACGGCCTCCGCACCCTGCTGGCCTCCTACAGCCTCACAGTGCGGCCAGCCACTCCAGCGCCTGCTCCACAAGCCCCTGCCATGCCTGGGGCACAGCTGGCACCGGATGTGCGGCTGCTCTACGTGTTAGCCATTGCTGCACTTGGTGGCCTCTGCCTCATCCTGGCTTCCTCCCTCTTCTACGTGGCCTGTCTTCGGGGAGGCGGACAAGGGCACCGTCGAAAATACTCACTGGGTCGGGCTGGCCGGGCAGGGGGCTCTGCTGTGCAGTTGCAGACAGTCTCAGGCCAGTGTCCTGGAGAGGAAGATGACGGTGATGATGGAGAAGGGGCTGGGGGCCTGGAGGGTGGCTGCCTCCAGATCATCCCCGGAGAGGGAACCCCAGCCCCGCCGCCACCACCCCCCCCACCGCCACCAACTGAGCTGACCAATGGGCTGGTGACGCTGCCCAGCCGGCTGCGCAGGATGAATGGCAACAGCTACGTGCTCCTGAGGCAGAGCAACAATGGAGTGCCGGTGGGGCCCTGCTCTTTCGCGGAGGAGCTCAGCCGCATCCTGGAGAAGAGGAAGCACACACAGCTCGTAGAGCACCTGGATGAAAGCTCTGTCTGAGCCCAGCCTCCCAGGACAAATGCTCTTCCAAACCAGCCTGCCTGTACCAGGCTGGGCCGCTGCCTCCCCAACGGACACCTTACCCTCATCCCCGCAACTCCAGGCCCTTCTCCCAACTTTGTGATGTCCCTGTAGGGCTGGCCAGCGTCAGGCCCAGCCAAAGCCCCCTTCTCAGTCTCTCCACAGACCCATCTGTGAGCAGCCCAGGTCAACCGGTGCTCCTCAGAGGTAGGTGCCCCTCAGGCTCTGCAGTCCCAGCCCCCACTCCTCTTCCCTTTTAACCTAAGCACTTGGGAGGAGAGGATGCCATCCTCCTGCCCCAATCATCTGCTTACACCCTTCCTCTTTCTCCCAGGCAGGGCTCTGCAGGTCCAGGTGGCCTCAAGGTCACCACCCTCTGCCTGGCCCTATGTGCTGGACGGTCCTGAAAACAAACCAGACCTCTGCCAGCCACCAGAGCCACCTGAGCCCTGCGTGCATTCACGTGCGCACATGGAAGAATGCCTATCAGCTGGGCTGCAGGGCCCCCACCCCCACCTCCTGGTGCATTCCTGCATTTCATTCCTTCTTCTGGACTTTGGGTACCCTCTCAATTGCCACCTCCCATCCTATCTAGTCTTTTCCTGTAGTCCCAGCCCCATGTGATGACCTCTTTGACAAGAGCTTGGCAACAGGCCAGCCTGGGAAGGTAAGACTACCGCATCCTTCCCTCTTCTCCCCTAATGTGTAGCCCTTGTGAGTCAGCCTCCCTACTCCCTGATCACTCTCAGGAGTGCCAGAGACAGCTCCAGGCATGGTGTTCCTCACGCACATGTGCTTACATTTCCATTCACATGCACCTTCTGAGCCTCCCCTTGCTGCATCGAACCTGTGTCTGTTGGATTTGGTCCATGAACATTTGAGGGAGAGCTGTCTCCCATTTAGCTGTCCTTGCAGACACTTCCTTAGGACGGGTGACCAACACTGCACTCAATGAGCCAGCCTCCCTTTTGGGCACCAAGCATTTGCTGCCCCTAGATCAGAGCAGGGGGAGGAGAGATCTGAGGTCTCACCTGGCACTGATGCCCGTTCTCGGAACTATGCAAAGGGCAGAGGCTGGGAGTCTGGATGCTTGGCTCCCACCCCTGTCCTACCTCACCGGGGCACTTTCAGGGTCCAGGGGCCTCTGAAGTTTCCAGGCCCACATGGGACAATCAAAACCTGACGGAGCTCCCCCATTTCCCTCGGGTGAGGATGACTGTTATTTTTGTAGCTGAGAACGTGGAATCCCACGGATTTTTACTGCCCTTCACCCAACCTCTCCTTCCTCTACCCCACAATGAATGTATTTATTGTAAACTGGCTACACTTCTTTAGAAATGCCCCCGCTCACCACGCAGGTAGGCGGGACAGGCATGTGACAGAGTGGGGAGGCTGGGCTCAGCTCCTCCCCCTACTGTTGGTTAATAAATACCCTTTTCCCCACAGCTACTATGAGTGGTCTGCTTGGTCTAGGCTGGTCTTCCCCTGATCACCAGGAGACAGGCTTCTAAGCTTATGATAAAGATGCTTCAGGGTGGGCTTTGCTTTCCATACAACCATTTTCAGGGCTTCCCTAGTGGCCCAGTGGTAAAGAATTCGGCTGCCAATGCAGGAGACATGGTCCGGGAAGATCCCATGAGCAACTTCGCCAGTGCGTCGCAGCTACTGAGCCTGTGCTCTAGAGCCCGGGAATGCAACTACTGAGCTATTCACCACAACTACTGAAGCCCATGTGCGCTAGAGTCTGTGCTTCACAACAAGAGAAGCCACCGCAATGAGAAGGCTCTGCACAACTAGAGAAAGCCAGTGTGCAGCAATGAGGACCCGACACAGCCAAAAATAAAATTATTATTTTTTTAATTTTGCAGAAGGTGGGATCCTCAGCTTCCATCCTGATTGTCCTGAGCAGGCACACAGGCTTTTTAAAATGATCACTATTTACTGATCATGGTGATAAGGGGATGACAAAATTAATGACAATTCAAGAATTCATACAAAAGTTTCTAGGTTTTTACCTCCTGGCTCTTTTTCTCATCATCTCCTCCCCTCCCTAGTTCTAGAAGATGTTGCCTGTTAATCAGATGGTCTGAGAATCACTCTTTCCAACGGTTAACCCTAGATTAATCATATGGTCTTTGATACTACACCATCCTGAAGAGTTATTATTCATTTGCTTCTGGTTTTAGAATAGTCAAAAATTGGTGTTATTTTGAAGCAGACTTCAAGTGCGACCTTGGCAAATTTATTAACTTCAGTTTTCTAATCTGCACACAACATTCACATAGATATAAAGGGCCTAGCCCAATGCCAGGCTCACAGCAGACTCTCTTGGTCACTGGCTACAGAAACAAGCCAAAAGGAATTCTTCAGAAGCCAGCCTTGAAAGCCCTCACTGTGCTTTGAGATCACTATTATTGATCTGGATTTAAGAAATGAAGACCAAGTCAAATCTCTGAAGATTCTCAGGTTTCAGGATGTCAACTGGCTAAGAATGAGGAGACTCACAGTCCCTGCCCCTAACGGTGGACATCAAAACAGACAGGCAGCTCTTCTTTATCCCAAGCAAAAGTACCCATTGGTGGGCTCCATCTATCTCCCGTGAAGCAAACCAGGAGCAGGAACCACCTCTGCTGGAGTGAGAGTCCAAACTATGGGTATGGAGTTGGTCTTCATTGTGCTGGCCGCTGGGTCGGGGCAGGATTCTGGACCTCTCGAGGGCGCAGCCCGCCCAGTGCTGTCGGTTTGTTGGTGAAGGGGTGCCACTGACCCTGGATGCTAGGACTGTCCGTGTGGAAGGGCTTGCGGATGCGGATCACGTCCAAGCCCGACTGGTCGGCCAGCTTCTGCACCAGTGTGGCGATCTCCTCGACCGACTTGCAGTTCAGGCTCTCCTCGCGCACAGCCCCATTAACTGGTCGAAGGGAGATGGGGATAACAGAAGCGGAGCAGGGGTCAGAAAAGCGGCAGGCAAACGGGCCGAGCCCCGCTCCGACGCCGCCCTCCGGCCCTCGCCCGGCCCCACTCACGGTATTCGGCCACTACTCTCGGCACACAGCACGGCCGCGGGTTCACATATATGACGACCCCGGGATTCCGGCGGGCGAAGTCGGTCACCTCCCGTTCCACGAACTCCCTGAGGGACCAGAGAAGGGTGAGTAAGGTGACCCCTGACCCGGGGCGACCGCGGCTGGAGTCGCACCCCCGCGCCCTTCCTCGGCTCACCTGGCGCCGCGGGACGAGGGCGCATCACGGCTGAGGCTAAAGCTGAGCCGCTGCAGCTGCTGCACGTAGCGACCCAGCCCGTTGTGCAGGACACTCGCCAGGAAGCGGCTCGCGGTCCCGCGGGCAGTCATGGCCACAGCTCTCCGGTCGCAAAGCCGGGTCTCGCGGAGTGGGGGCGGGGCGAACCAGAGGCTTCCGCTTCCGGGAACACTTGCAACGCGCTAGTTTTGCTTCCGAAGTCACGGCTGGTGGCTCGCGTGTGACCCACGTTGCTGGCGACAGGGGTTAGACGAGAGTGGCGCCCCGGGGGCTGGGGTCAGGAGCGGCGGAACTCCTAGCCGTGGAGCCGCGGAAGCCACCCGGCGGAGGCACGACGGGCGCCCCTCGGCGGGAGCGGCGGAGCAACCCTCTAGTCGCCTGGAGTCCCCTTGAGGGGAGCGGTGGAACGGTCCTTTATCAGGGACCCCAGAGGAGGGAGACCACGGAAGGGACACAGACGGCTGCAGAGATGAGGACGATGAAGAGGGGCAGTGGAGGGGCGGTAGTGGCGAGGAGATGATCGAGAGAAACCGCGTCAGGAAGGGGCGGCGCGGAAGGTGGCAGAGGTGAGGTAGCTGTGGAGGGACCGGCCAGAGGGAGGCGGACGTGAAAAAGTCCTCTGGCGTGGATGTGAGGTGGCAATGTAGAGGGGCTGAAGAGGATTCAGAGGGAGAAGAGAGCTGCGTGCAGGGTCCCTAGGGTATGACCTAGTAGTGAAGGCACCCGAACCAGGCACCTAAGGCATTTCAAGCAGTAACTTCCTCCGTTTGAGTAGGAATGTGGGTCCTCCTCCGAAGCGGGTACCCCCTCCGCATCCTGCTGCCCCTGCGTGGGGCGTGGATGGGACGGAGAGGCCTGCCCCGAAGCTTGGCCCCGGGCCCTCCTCGCAGACGGTACAGGAAGGAGGCTCTTCCCTCCTTGGAGGCACCAGTGTTGCCTGTAACCACAACTGAAATCCGCCAGTATTTGCGGGCCCGTGGGATCCCCTTCCAGGATGGACACAGCTGCCTGCGGGCACCTAGTCCCTTTGTGGAGGCCTCAAAGCTCAAGGACCAGACTGGTGCAGCCTCTTCCTTCAGCCTCTTCATTGACAAGACCACGGGCCGCTTTCTCTGCATGACCACCCTAGCAGAGGGGAGCTGGGAAGACTTTCAGGCCAGCGTGGAGGGGCAAGGGGATGGGGCCAGAGAAGGGGTCCTACTCAGTGAGGCCCCAGAAGCTGAGGACAGTGAGGAGGTCCGGAGGATCTGGGACCGAGCCATACCTCTCTGGGAGCTGCCTGAGCCAGAGGAGGCCCAGCTAGCTCGCATGATGTTTGGCCTCACCAGAGTGACAGATGACACACTTAAGCGTTTCAGCGTGCGCTATCTGCGGCCTGCTCGCAAGCTTGTCTTCCCTTGGTTCTCCCCTGGAGGTTTGGGATTGCGAGGCCTGAAGCTACTAGGGCCTGAAACCCAGGGCAATGGGGTGCAGTATGTGGAGACCACCATTCCCCGGCCTGGTGCCTACCACAACCTGTTTGGGTTACCACTGATCAGTCGACGAGATGTTGAAGTGGTATTGACAAGTCGAGAGCTGGACAGTCTGGCCTTGAACCAGTCCACAGGGCTGCCCACTCTAGCCCTACCCCGAGGAACAGCCTGCTTACCCCCTGCCCTGCTTCCTTACCTCGAACAGTTCCGACGGGTCGTGCTTTGGCTGGGGAATGACCTTAGGTCCTGGGAAGCTGCCAAGTTGTTTGCCCGAAAACTGAACCCCAAACGATGCTCCTTGGTGCGGCCTGGGGACCAGCAGCCCTCTCCATTGGAGGCTCTGAACCAAGGCTTAAACCTTTCTCGTATTCTGCGTACTGCCCTGCCCGCCTGGCACAAGTCTATCGTGTCTTTCCGGCAGCTTCGGGAGGAGGTGCTAGGAGAACTGTCAAACGTGGAGCAGGCAGCTGGTGTTCGCTGGAGCCGCTTCCCAGACCTCAATCGTCTTTTGAAGGGACATCGGAAGGGCGAGCTGACAGTCTTCACAGGTAACCCTTTGGGAACTTATTGCTTGGGTGGGTTTGGGGGCAGAGGATTAGATGACTAAAGCATGTGGGTTTGGGCAATAGTAAATGTTTAAGAGGAGCCTTTGCCTCCCAACTTTGAAGCTTGTTGTGGATCTTGGTTTCAAGGTTAGGGCTTTTTTCCCTCACCCAGGTCTGTGTTCAACCCCTGTGCAGGGCCAACAGGCAGTGGAAAGACAACATTCATCAGTGAATATGCCCTGGATTTGTGTACCCAAGGAGTGAACACGCTGTGGGGTAGCTTTGAGATCAGCAACGTGAGACTAGCCCGTGTCATGCTGACACAGTTTGCTGTGGGACGGCTGGAAGAGCAACTGGACAAATACGATGAGTGGGCTGACCGCTTTGAGGACTTGCCCCTCTATTTCATGACTTTTCATGGGCAACAGAGCATCAGGTGAGGTTTCCAGGCCTCGGCTTGCAAAGAACAGGAGGGCAGGAGAACAGACTCCCAACAGAGTCTTCAGACTGCCGTGGTCTAGAGACCAGTCATTACTGACTGGTAACTGGTAACTGACTGTAACTGACTCTGGAATTCATTGTCTCTTCCTCTTCCCAGGACTGTAATAGACACAATGCAACATGCAGTCTATGTTTACGACATTTGTCATGTGGTCATCGACAATCTGCAGTTCATGATGGGTCATGAGCAGCTGTCCACAGACAGGTGACATCCTCCTCTTGTCTAGCTGTAACCCACTTAAACACACATCTTCTCAGGCAGCTGGCCTCTGGGTAAACACTGTACGCTTGTTTTCTGACATATGTGCAGGCACATACCTCTCTATACGTATTTCTGTCTTTATAGAGGTGTGTGGTGTGACAGTGGTAAATGTGGACAGGGATTTAAGTGTGAGTCCTTGGGCAAAGGGAAGTAGAGTGATGTTGTGGTAAGATGTGAACGAATCAGGAGTATGTGTTCATTCTTGTCCTTCTGTGTCTGATAACCTCTTTGCTTTGTTGGGCAGGATTGCAGCTCAAGACTACATTGTCGGGGCCTTTCGGAAGTTTGCAACAGACAGTAGCTGCCATGTAACACTGGTCATTCACCCCCGAAAAGAGGATGATGATAAAGAACTACAGACAGCATCCATTTTTGGCTCAGCCAAAGTAAGTGGACTTTAGAGGATCTCAAGCTATGGAGAGTAGAGGGGGCAGGTATGACCAGGGACAGCCCTCATTCAGCCTTAAATCATCTTGACTACCCATCTGGAACAGGCAGGAGGCAGCTGCCTCTGGAGTCATGACATGAAGAATACATGTGCTATGTATTCTGGCGGTGCAGTGGTGAAGACTGTGCTTCCAATGCAAGGAGCAAGGGTTGGAGACCTGGTCAGGGAACTAAGATCCCACATGCCATATAGCACAGCACAAAAAAAAAGGAGACAGTGATTACAACTCAATATGATAATACTTGGGGCTTCCCTTGTGGCTCAGCTGGTAAAGAATCTACCTGCAACGCCAGAGACCTGGGTCCTATCCCTAGGTTGCAGATCCCCTAGAGAAGGGAAAGGCTACCTACTCCAGTATTCTGGCCTGGAGAATTCCATGGACTAAGTGGAAGTCCATGGGGTGGCAAAGAGTTGGACATGACTGAGCGAGTTTCACTTTCATGATAATACTAAGAACTATGATAGGCAGCACAGGTATTTGGGGAGAAAAGGCATCTGAGTCAGCCTGGGACATCTGGGGAGACTTCTTAGAAGAGGTGTCAACAAAGGTTGGGTTGGGTTTTGGCCAACAATAGGTATGAAATAAGCAAGTAAGTGGGAGGGCCCTCTGGGCAGCAGGACCAGCCTGGGATCCTGGAGCTTCCATGACACACTGAGTGAGTGCCTATTATGTGCCAGGCCTGGGCTGGGCACTAGGAAGACAGGGCAAGGAATGCAAACTGTGTGCCATGATGAAACAGACATGGAACTGGGGAAAAGAATGACAGAAGTGGAAAGATGCTGGTGCCTTTTTTATTTATGGGGATCAAGAATGTTCTCTCCAGGGAAGTGAGACGTTTAGACTGGGACCTAAATGATGAGGAGCTCAGGTTGAGTGAGGTCATGAGCCAAGGAGCCAGATGTGTTAGCAGCAGAGGGAACAGCATGTACACAATCTGGGCCAGCAACAGGGTTGTCAGGGAACTAAAAACTCAAGTGACCCCAGCATTTTGGTCAGTAGTTCAGAGAGCTTTGGTGACAGGGGAAGTACTTTTCCCTTTCCACATTCTTGCTATTCCTGCATTCTCAGCCTTCCTTTGTGCTCCTCTCATATATCTTCTTGCTCCTTCTTCCTTCTGCCCCTTATCCCCCAGGCAAGCCAGGAAGCAGACAACGTTCTGATCCTGCAGGACAGGAAACTGGTAACTGGGCCAGGGAAACGGTATCTGCAGGTGTCCAAGAACCGCTTTGATGGAGATGTAGGTGTCTTCCCACTTGAATTCAACAAGAGTTCTCTCACCTTCTCCATACCACCAAAGAGCAAGGCCCGGCTCAAGAAGATCAAGGATGACAATGGACTAGTGGCCAAAAAGCCCTCTTCTGGCAAAAAGGGGGCTATGCCCCAGATCTCTGAGACTTGTTCCAACCAGGCCTGCAACCCCAACCAGCCAGACCTCTCCAAGCCTTCAAGGTGAAGACACTGCAGAGCTGGACATTGAAACACGCCTGGCAGGACAGTGTGGGGTAGAGACTCTCAGTCCTCTGCTAGGGCTGCCTCTGCCCTGTAGTTGTGAGCTATGGGCCCCTGTCTCACCCTGAGGGGCTTAGCATAGGGAATGGTTTCATTTCGAGAGAATTCAATTTAGCAAATATTTGAGAACCTACTATGTGCTAGGCTTGGTTCTAGATTCTGGGAATATAGCACTGACAAGACAGATGAGGTCCCTGCTTCCATGGAACCTGTAATCTGGTAGAAGAGACAAGCAATGAGCAAATACACACAAAACATAGTTCTCAATAGTGAAAATATGCTCTAAAGGAGAAAAATACAGTAATGTGATAGTGCTTACAGTCTAGTTTAGAGTAATATTTGAAAAGGTATCTCTGAGCAGAGGACATTTGAGCTGGGACCTCTAAAGAACTAGGATTGAGCCATGTGAACGTGTGGAGAAAGAGGAATCCAGGCAGAGGAAAAAATACAGAGGCCCTGAGGTGAGAACGAGCAAGTTGAGGTCAAAGCAGGGGGGGTCAGGCTCCCTGAACCTGTAACTTCTTGTCAAAACTCCAGCCCAGGCTTTCAGAGCCAAGGGGTGACATGGCGGACACCAAACTCCTCTACCCGCCACTCTGAAGCCTCCCCTGAAGTGGTGCTTACTACCATCTGATCTAGGTGCTTCACCCTTGTATTAATAACACCAGGGCTAGCTACAAAGGTGGAAGCCTGGAAGAGAGCCATGGAAGGGAGCTGTGAGCCCAGAGTGCCTGCCACCTAGACACTCATTCCATGGTATGCTGCTTCGGACTGCTGGAGTGGATGCAATCAAGACTTTTTGTAGAGCCTTTTCCAGTTTTACTGAAAAATAAAAATATATTTTTTTCCATTGCCTTTGTTACTCTGCTTTTTCTTATTTGACCACCAGGTGTCTCCCTAGTCTTTAACTGGATTTTCCTTGAACTGAATTTTCCTCTCACTTTTTGAATTGGGAGTGGATAAGTCCCCTCCCCCACTCCATCAGAGCTGCGTACTCCCAAGAAAGCAGGATCTGCGTGCATGCATGCACACCCTTATACCTCTTCATGGCCTAGGGAAGACAGGATGATGCTTCTTTATCCCTGTCTTCCCTGAGGATCTCCATGTGATCCCTGGCAGAGGTGTGGGTCACTGGGCCCCATGCCTAAGACCTTGCCTGACCAGCTGTCCCTCTGTGACATGAGTCACTCAGTGGCCTCGCTCATTGTGGATTCAGGCTCAGCATACTCTTATCTGCTCCCCACCCACTTCCATTTCCCTCTCTTGTACCCTCTCCGGGTTTCTCTTATGTTAGTGTGTGTTAGAACTCGGTTTCTTGTTTAAAAATGCAGTCCCTAGGCCCTACTCTTCCCCGAATCCTGACACACGGGCATTTCTGATTCTGGAGGTTTCAGGAGAGGTTGCAGGACTCCTTGTTTTTAAGAAACTCTGAAGGAGATCGTAAAATAACTTATGCAGAAAGAGACCATGTCAGAAATATTGCTAAATGATAACACTTTCCCATGTCACTTCCTCAGATATTCTAAAGTCTGTTTCCCTTTAGATTTGCCTGCAAGAGTAGTGAGAATGCAAGATGTTCGAAGGGGGCCGGGGAGAAGCCTTTTGTTAAGGGGGGTATTTGATGGGGGGGGGGGTGTCCTGCTTCCTGGAAGCAAGGCTGCCTTTTCAAGCATTCCTTATCAACCTAAGAGGGAGGTCTGGAACCCTGTGGAATGGTTTGGGGTCTCTGGTCTGTTGTGTGTGAGAACTGTGACTACAATTGTTTCCTGAAACAGACCCTGGAACAAAGCTGTTCTCTAGGGGGAGGGAAGGGGGACCTCCTCCAGGGCCTCCCTTCTTGGGGGTCTCTCCCAGACTGGCTGGAGCCAGTCCTCCTAATCCTGCAGTAATCATTCCCAGCCGCTGGCTGGTCTAGGCCTCATCCAGGGTCTATAACGTTGAACGTCAGCCATGCCTTCCAGATGCACACTACCAGGTCAGTCCTACCTGTAAGGATGTGGGTTCCACATTCTGGTCTTCTGTGCTCAGGAAATCTTTCAGGGATTTCCAAAAGGAGACTTTTATGAGGTCTATGAATTGGGGATAGAGGGATAGATACACACTTGCCTGTCTTGCCCCACCCTTCTAGCAGACAGCCTACACAGCAAACCAGAATGGTAGGGAGGAGGGGAAGCTAATGATCCCCCAGCCCCACCCCTACACACACACACACATTCCATTACACACCTGTCTTAAACCCCTCACGTGAAAATTAGCCCAAAGTATTTCAAGAGCCCCTGGAGCCCAAAAAGTAGCAGTTAATCCCTGGGTCCTATGTAAGGTCCCTAGGAGTCACTGTTTCTATACCCCACCTAAGAGGACTGAGGCAAACTGCCTGGGCTAGAACCAGTACTCGGCCTGTGCCCAACTGGAATCTTCCTGAGAGCTGAGGGAGAGCCTGGCCCAGTAGAATCCAGCTGGATCTGCAGGCTTGTCCTCAGATTCTCTAACCCCCTTGCCTGTAAGGGGGCAGCTTTGGTCCTCCATCCCTTCACTGGGGATGGGTCTCAGAAGAGACTCAACTCAAAGGGCTCCTGCTGCCCAAGTACTCAGGCTGCAGATATGACCCAAATACCTGTAGACATCACGGTCTGCCCTCCCACAGGCTGCCTTGGGTGCCATGGAGGGAGGGACCCTTTGGTGCAATACAGGTCAACTTCCTGTTTGTGCCTGTGGGTGGAACTTTATAAGTCTAAGAGAAGCCTGACTACACTCGGGGGGGGGGGGGGGGGCGCAAAACTGGCAAGCCTGCTCACCGGGCAGACACCTACTCCAGGGGAGGGGGAGGTGTTGGTTCTGCTTGAGCAGCCCCAACCTCAGAGGTGTGTGAGGAAGGGTGGGGTCTGTTTCGGTGAAATCCGAGCCTTCTTCGTCTGCTTCCCAGGGGTTTTCCCTGTGTCTGGGGAGTGGGCTGAGAGTGGACCAGGCTGGGCTCCCTACAGACCAGAGGATGGTGGCAGTAAAGCCCTATAGCCAACTTGGTTAGGGCAGCCAGGTAGCTTAGCTTAGCTGTGGCGCCGCTGGCCCCTTCCTAGATCGAAAGCCAGTTCCAGAAGCTGCGAAGTCAGAAGTCCGAGGGGCAGTCTTGGGCCACCGTCGCAACACTGCTTGGCAGGGTACCAGATCTGCTGCTGAGGGGGTGCTGGGCAGACCACTCCCCTGCCTTGGTCGGGGGCGCGGCCTCAGCCGCCCCGCCCCCTCCACCAAGCCCGGGCCGAGGGCGCTGGGGAGCCGGCGGATCTGCGACCAGGAGGTGCCGGCCCTGGGTCAGGAGCCCAGCGGGAGCTGGAACGGCGGTTAAGGTAGCGCTGGGTGAGTGAGTGGGGGCGCCGCGGCGGTGTAGGAACTCTCGCCTCCTGCACACCCCCGCCCCGGAGTGAAATTTCCCGATCCCGGGAAGCCGGGGATTGGGGTGAAGAGACGGGTCCTCAGTCCAGGGGCCGCGGGCGAAGAGTCTGAACAGGGAACCTACACGAAAACTCACACCGACGGGCGCACACACGCGTGCACACAGACCCACGCGCGTACTGGAGACACCTGAATACACGTGCACTGCGGGGCGGACGCGCCTAGTGAGTTTCGCTTGCTGTCGGCGGATCAGCGCCGCTGGCCCGCGCGGACCCCCAGCGAGCAGGGTGTGCTGCCATCGCGTACTTGGTGAGGGTGGGAGAAAAGGGCCTCCCAGTGACCGCGGACGGGGGCGGGCCAGGTGGGACGCCTCCGGAGGTTCCGGCTTCCTTGCTGCCCGCAGGTGAAGACTAAGACGTAAACAGGCGTTGAGCACGTGATCGCTTCGCAGACCCGTGGGCTGTACGGGGGGAGCCTCGCGGCGGGAACCTCCCTCCGCAGTACTAAGCGAGTTTGAAAGATACCTTGCCGGGCTATATTCCATTCTCCCCTTGGAGGGGATAAGCCCTTCCCCAGGAATGGGAGCACAACGCCCCCCGGAGTTGGGGTAGCGAAGGAGGACAACAGACTGTTGGACTGAGAGGGTTGGTTACCTGGGCTCCTCACCTTCCTTCTCCGGAACATGTTGCCCCCATTCCTGAAGATACCCGAGAGGGGGGCAATTCTGGCAGTGTACAGCAGCCTCCGCCGGGACCTCCAGCCCCGGGGAGCAGCTGCGCGAACGCCTGTGGGTCCCCTTTCTTACTACACTCCTCCTTGCGGAACTGGGAGCTCCTCCCCTCAAAGTAGGAGCAGAAAGCCCACTCACGCAAGAGTAGGAGTCCCCCTTCCCCAGAGAATGCATGACCGTACACATCCTCTGTATACCAGAGTGGGCCCGTCTCCCTCTGGTAGAAGGGAGCACGGCCCCCTCCCCCCAGCGAATGAGAGTGGGCAGCGGCCCTCGGCCTCCCTCTCCACCACCCCCCCTACCCCTCCACACACGCTGAGCCCAGCTGCTGCCTGAGCTTCTGGGCAGGCTGCCAGAAAGGGGAGGAGGCTCCTGGTGCCCCAGGAGGCTGGGATCAGGGCAAGGCCAGAAGAGGGGGTCTCTATGGGGGTGGGGCTCAGTCTGTACTTGTGAGGCAAGAGGGTCTAGGGTGAGCCTGAGGGTGGCTGGGCTATGTTTCCCTTTCCAGGGAAAAAGAAAGAAAACAACTCTTTCCATGGAGCTAAAAATAGAACTGAGAGCCGGCCAGGCTGCGGCCTGGAAGGGGGGGGCGGGGCGGGGGGAATGCTCCTTCCTGGGGCAGAGGAGCTCTGGCAGGCCTTAGTTCTGGGGGGCGGGGTTAGGGGGCAGGAGGCTGTCCTTGCCCAGGGATGCGGGCATCAGCTGACCTGGTTAGGTCACAGAAACCCCTATGGGAAAGTCTGTGTGATAAAATGTTTGTGAAATACGACGTGTATGTTTAAAAAGTTGTCTTTGTGACTGTGAAAAAGACTCATAGTGTGAAAAAAGCTTGGGAGGCAAGTATAGTCAAGATTGTGACTGGGTGCAAAGGAACTTGAGCTGTGAAAGCTTGTGCACAACTAGCCGTGATACCGAGTGTGTATCTCTGTGAGTTGGCCTGATTATGGCAAGAAGGGACATGGATCCTTCTGATGGACCAGACAGACTGAGTGATTGTGTCTGAGACTGAGTGTGGGAAAGGTCGTGTGGGTGTTTAGATTGTGTTGTTTGCCAGAGGGTGAGAGTATTCTTGACCTTGAGAAGACAGTGGAACGTTGTCTGCTGTGAGGCTGGCGTAAGCTTGGCCTGTAGGTTTGGACCAGCTCCCCCACTGGGGTGACTTTTGGGGGCCCAGGGGACGTCTCTCTCTGAGCATTTACCTCTTAGCAAATGAGTCTGAGGGAAGGTTGGGGAGCAAAGAACCGCGCTCGAGGAAGGCCGGGGCTCTCCCGAGAGGGAGTACAGCACTGGGGAGAAGGGTAGGGGCCCCCCAAGTTTGGGGGTGGCTGTGTTCTCCGAACGGGCCGCCAGGTGGCGCCGCCTCCGCAAATCCTAGCGTGCCTTCTGCAAGCGGCTGGGGGTGGGGCAGGCACCCACCAAGCGTCGGCCCCCGACTTGTGCCAGGACGCAGGGCCCAGACTTGGGGGTTAGGTGACCCCCAACCTCCTTCTCTGGACTCTGAAGCCGGAGAGTGTGCCTAGGGGTGAGGCATCGACTAGAGGAGCGGAGGGGGAAGGGCGGCTGCCGCGGCGCCTGGCCCTTTGTGCTCGAACAATGACCAGCTGCCGCTGGCCCCGGGGCCCAAGTAAGGGTAAAGGGTGACCCGCCACCGCCTAGTCCTGAACCGACCGAGCCCCAGACACACAGCCATCGCTCCTCGGAGGGAGGGAATCTGAGTCCTGCTGCGTAGCTCCAGCGTGCGCCCCGCCGGACACGCGTGACGCCGGGTGCCTGCGCGTGTCCGCGCCCCGGGGGCGGGGTCACCCCTCGGACCCTCCCCCGCGCTGCACCGCCCACTTGGGCCGGGCGGGGGCCAGGCCGGGCTGGGGGCGCCGCGGAGGCGGGGCCGGGTCGGACCGGGCCGCTCCGAGTGGCCGCGCGCGGCAGGCTGGAGCCGCGCGGCTCGCCTGTGGAGCGCTGGGGGCGGCCCGGGGCTGAGCATGGAGCGGCGCGGTGGAGGTGAGGGGGGGGCCGGGGCTGGGAGGCGACCTGGGGGCGCCCCCAACTTCTGCGCGGCGGAGGTCCCGTGGGGAGGCGGCATTCCACAGCTGCCCCCACTTTCTGGAAGAGGCGGAAGGAGGGGGGTGAACTCCGGAGGGCGGATTGGGGGCTCCCGGCTTCCTGTCTTGTAATGGAAACTCGTGATCTCAGACTTGATCCCGCTGGATGGTCCTGGAGTTTGGTGAGGGGGAGACTTTCCCGAACTCTTCTGCCCCCGAAACAGGTCTGTGGGAAACTCGGACCTCGGCCAGACCTCCCTCGGGCCCGGCTGCATCCAGCCCTCAACCGCCCCCGGCCCACCGAGCCGGGCAGTGTGTGCTGTGCCAGAGCGGTTTCCCAAGGATGTTGGGGAGTGCGAGGGGTTCCCTTCTCACAGCCACAAACGCATTTCTCAAAATGGAGCCTCCACTTGCCCCTCCTTTTCTCTCGGGCTCCAAGAGCGGGAGCCAGACTGGCTGGGCCTGGCTTTCCAGGCGCCTGGCTTTGGCTCCGTGGGTGTCTGGCGCTCAGGGCCCAGCTCAGCGTCTCTTCTCGGTTTAGGGGCCCCTGGCTTCGCGGGGACCCCGGCTCACTGGGTCCGCCAGGCCCTGGAGCCGCTCTTCGTCTTTGTCTCCTGTCCTTTGGGTCCCTGTCTGAATCTCTCTGTCTCCTCCCCTCAGTTTCCACTCTGTGCTCACTGAAGTGGGGAAACACACCGAGGTGCCAGCCCTCTTGGACTCTTAGGGAAGCCCCTTCCCCACGGTTTCCTGCATGTCCTGGGTGGTCTGGGAGAGGGCAGAGGAGGGGGTGTTCTATCAGCTTTGCTCAGGACTGGCACTTGTGGGGTGGACTCAGTCCCCACCCCTGCTCCGAGGGCACCAGTCACCCCCACCCCTGGCTCCCAGCTCCTCCTCCCTCAGTCTGGACACCTTCCTCCAGATCCTTTGACTTGAGCGGGGAGGTGGGGGAGGGTGGACTTAACGAACACAAGCAAGAATGAAGGAGAGCAGATCAAGCAAAGAATAATGTGTCTCTCCTCTCCACACACTCCAGTGAGTGACAAAAACCAGGCTCCCACTCACTCATTTGGCCCTGCGTGCCACCCAGACTCTCACCCTCTCACATGCACACACAACACTCTGTACACACTTGTGCACTATTTCCTGTTCACACGCTTGTGTAGGATACATAAACTCGTGTATATATGAATGGACATCAAACCATTCTCTGACATAGTCACACTCATACATCACAGATTCACTAATGTATGCATTTATAATTTTCAGATACTTTCTGAGAGAGCTGCACAGATTTTTGTAAGGTATGCCCATATGAGTTCATGTATATATACATGTATATATCTGAATGTATTGATACATCTATCCAAACATACGTGTACTCACATACACTCATGTTTTCACACACAGTGCTCATGTTCATGTTCTTGTGCACAGTTTCACACACACAAATAAGTAAAATGCATACACTCCTACTCCTACGCAGTTCTCTGTCCACTTCTTGGCCCCCGCTCTGCATGATGACTTCAGCAGATGCCTGAGCCCTGGTCTTCAGCCTCAGGACTAGGGAGGGAGTTCCGGGTGGAGGCTTGCTATCCCCTTCCAGGAAGAGCAGGGCCTGGGAAGGTGGAGCTCTCTTCCCTGGAGCAGCTGCCAGAGGTGATGGTAGAGCCTCTATTCTCATCCCTTTGGATTTACTCTGGGGAATGTCGAAAGCTAAAAGGTTTCATAGAGGTTGGCAATGGGCCTGTGGAGGCTTCTTTAGGCCTGACTGACTGGGTGCGGTGAGGCTAGGAATTGTCATGGAAATAGGCATGAGCCTACATCCACCTCTGGGAGGCAGGAGACCCCAGAGGGCACCTGTGGGTTCCCTGAGAGCTCTGGTTCTTGTTTGACCAGCTCCACCCTTGCCGCCTCTCTGTCTGGGAGAAACTGAGGCCCAGCTGGGTGAGGCTGGGCACTGCCTGACCCTAGCTCTTTGTTCCCTAATTACCATTTTGAGCTGCAGACTGCACCCCTGAGTTTGCCCAGACTGCATCTAATGAGTCCACCTGTCCCAGTGGACCAGGGACCAGTGCCAGGAGCTGGTACAGAGGGCTCCCTCCCTGATTCCTGGCCTCTGTGGGACCCCCATTCCCTCATCATCCCTGCTTGATAGATTCAGTCCTTAGCCCTATTCAGACCAGAATTGGGCAGTGGTCTGGGGCCCAGGGAGGATGGAGGTTCTTGCCAAGATGCAAGAGGGGATGTGTTAGGGGGAGGATATCAGTGCTTTTCACTGATGTTGGGTGGGCCGTTTGACCAGAGACTAAGGACCAGGAGGGACTCAGGACTTCACACAGGAAGGGAGCTCACGATGGAGAGACTCTGATGCCACTTCCCTGCTCACAGGTTTCCCTGGAGGCCCCTGGCCAGGCCTGAGCCTCTGCCGCCATGGCCATTGTGCAGACACTGCCAGTGCCCCTGGAACCCGCTCCTGAGGCCGCTACCGCCCCACAAGCTCCAGCCATGGGCAGCGTGAGCAGCCTCATCTCAGGCCGGCCCTGCCCCGGGGGGCCGGCTCCTCCTCGCCACCATGGTCCCCCTGGACCCACCTTCTTCCGCCAGCAGGATGGGCTGCTGCGGGGTGGCTACGAGGCACAGGAGCCACTGTGCCCAGCTGTGCCCCCCAGGAAGGCTGTCCCTGGTACCAACTTTACCTACATCAACGAGGACTTCCGGACAGAGTCACCCCCCAGCCCAAGCAGTGACCTTGAAGATGCCCGAGAGCAGCGGGCATGCAATGCTCACCTCCGTGGTCCCCCACCAAAGCTCATCCCTGTCTCTGGAAAGCTAGAGAAGGTGAGGACCAGCCCTTCTTTTGAGGGTCTGGGTGGAATCAGAGAGATAATTTGGAGACCTATTTATAGGAAGGAGTGTGGGCTCCAGATTCACCAGACTTGGGTTCTTATCCCAGCTCTACCTCACTCAGGGACATCATTTAACCTTTCTGAGCCTCAGTTTCTGTGTTTGTAAAATGGAGGTAACAGGTCAACTCTCATAGGATTGTTGTGAGAATTAAATCAAATAATATGTGTAAAGTGTTTAGCATAGTGCCTGGCACATAGTAGGTACTCAATAAATGTTAGCTTCTTAGAAATACTGTTTTAAATAGCTAGTGTGTGTTTGCATTTGAGCAAAGCCTGTAACTCCCTCAGCCTCCATTTCCTCATCTATGTATGCAATAGCGATGATATTTTGCTTGCATGGATTTTGTAATGACCTGAGAGGTACATTTTAAGTTGCCTGACGTAAGTAAAGCTGACACAGGAGGCCCTCAGCCAGTGGTAGCAATTGTTATTACTATATGGGGATTGGGGGCCCTGGATGGGAGGGCAGGGAGTGTGATAAGGGCTTCAAGAGATTGGGCGGCTCATCCCTATTGTCAAATGGCACCTCATTTCAGAACATGGAGAAAATTGTGATCCGCCCAACAGCCTTCAAGCCAGTGCTGCCCAAACCTCGAGGGGTACCATCCCTACCTAGCTTCCTGGGTCCTCGGGCCACCGGACCGTCGGGGAGCCAAGGCAGCCTAACGCAGCTGTTCGGGGGCCCGGCCTCCTCCTCCTCTTCCTCCTCCTCCTCGGCTGCTGACAAACCCCTGATACTGAGTGGCTGGGCCAGCGGCTGCCCATCGGGGACTCTGTCTGACTCTGGCCGAAACTCATTGTCCAGCTTGCCCACTTACAGCACCGGGGGTGCCGAGCCGGCTACCAACTCCCCAGGCGGGCACCTGCCCTCCCACGGTCCTGGGCGGGGCGTCCTGCCGGGGCCAGCCCGAGGAGCCCCCACCGGGCCCTCCCACTCAGACAGCGGCCGATCTTCCTCCAGCAAGAGCACAGGCTCCCTGGGGGGTCGCATGGCTGGGGGGCTCTTGGGCAGCGGTCCCCGGGCCTCCCCTGACAGCAGCTCTTGTGGGGAACGCTCCCCACCACCGCCCCCACCCCCTCCACCCCCTTCGGACGAGGCCCTGCTGCACTGTGTCCTGGAAGGAAAGCTCCGAGACCGGGAGGCAGAGCTGCAGCAGCTGCGGGACAGTCTGGACGAGAGTGAGGTGACCATGTGCCAGGTGTGGTCAGTGGCAGTGATGGGGGTGGCATGGCAGGACATCCACAGGTGCTGGGCATACAAGATGCATTTCTGTCTGCCAAGAGGCAGGTGTTGGGCTGGTGACCCCCATCCCCACCCCAGCTGTCTGGCTTAAACTGTAGAGTGGTTAACACGGCACCACCATATACTGTCTTTCAGACTTGAGCACGTTACTCAGTTGTACTGAGCCTCAGTTTCCTCACCATAAATGGGGATATTCCTGACCTGAGGGTTATCATTAAGGATTAAGCAGGGAGAAGGGTGTAAAGTGCTTAGATCAATGCCTGGCACCTGGGAAGTGCCACACGCTTGCTATTGTTGTCTTTTCATAAAAGTAGTTGTTACTGTTGGTATCCTAGTTATTGTCACTGTTGAATCCACCTTTCCTGAGCCCAGGACAGTGGGCCACCAGGGCAGTTGGTGACTGGGGTGCTGGGGGTGGCCAGGGTTCGAGGTGTGGAGGAGCCTCCAGGACCCAGGCCTGCCCTCTCGCCCGCAGGTGTACGAGGAGCGGCAACGGCACTGGCCCCGTGAGCGAGAGGCTCTGCGAGAGGATGGTGTGGCCCGGGCCCAGCGGGCCCAACAGCTGCTGCAGCTTCAGGTGTTCCAGCTGCAGCAGGAGAAGCGGCAGCTGCAGGACGACTTTGCGCAGCTGCTGCAGGAACGTGAGCAGCTGGAGCGGCGCTGCGCCGCCTTCGAGCGGGAGCAACGGGAGCTCGGGCCACGGCTAGAGGAGACCAAGTGGGAGGTGAGCTGTACCAGGAGGAGCAGGGAGCAGGGCCTTCAGTGAGGGGGTAAGGCTTGAAAGGAGGGGCCCAGCCACATCCCTTCACCTGCCATCCCCAGAGGGCCTCCCCTTGCTCACCTTTGTGAGATGAGGCTCCGCCCTCTGACCTCCCTTTCTGGGTAGGGGTCTCCTTGGGGGCCTCCACGTTCGTTCTCCTCATGGCTCTGCTCTAAGTGCTCAGGTAGCCAGTGACATTCTCATCCACTGCCTTCTCACCAATGGTAAGAATGAGAATGTAGTGCTTACTCCTTGACAGGTACTGCTACTCGAAGCATGTAACGTAGAGTATCGTCTAATCCTTGTAATAACCCTGTGAATTGGGTGCTGTTCACACCCTCATTTCGTCGGTGAGGAAAAGGAGACCCAGAAGGGATGGAGCCTGAGATCACACTCCACACACAGTGGCGGAGCTGAGATCTGAACCCAGGCAGTCCGGCTCTAGTTAGCATCTATGCTTTCCACCAAGATACTGTTGTGCCTCCCAACTGGAAATGCAGCCACTGCCCTTTGCTGCTTCCACTCCTGCCAAACCCGCATGAAGCTGGTGCTTCATGATGGTTTAAAGACCCCAGCTTTGAAACCAGAATAAGATCTGGGTCTATATTCCACTTTAGCCAATGAATAGCTGCCTCAGTGTCTTCATCTGTAAAATAGGTACAGTGATCAAACTGCCTCTCCCCAAATGCCCAGCTTGATGTCAGGGCCTGGCCACCTGGGAGAACCTTCTCACCATCTTTTCCAACTGTCTCCTACCCCTAGGTGTGCCAGAAGTCAGGTGAGATCTCCCTGCTGAAGCAGCAACTGAAGGAATCTCAGGCAGAGCTAGTACAGAAGGGCAGCGAGCTGGTGGCCCTGCGCGTGGCACTGCGGGAGGCCCGGGCAGCGCTTCGGGTCAGTGAGGGCCGGGCACGGGGCCTCCAGGAGGCGGCCCGAACACGGGAGCTGGAGCTGGAGGCCTGTTCCCAGGAGCTGCAGCGGCACCGTCAAGAGGCTGAGCGGCTGCGGGAGAAAGCTGGGCAGTTGGACAGTGAGGCCGCCGGACTCCGGGAACCCCCTGTGCCACCTGCCGCTGCTGACCCATTCCTCCTGGCAGAGAGTGATGAGGCCAAGGCACAACGGGCCGCCGCCGGGGTCGGGGGCAGCCTACGGGCCCAGGTGGAGCGGCTCCGGGCGGAGCTACAGCGGGAGCGGCGGCGAGGCGAGGAGCAGCGGGACAGCTTCGAGGGGGAGCGGCTGGCCTGGCAGGCAGAGAAGGAGCAGGTGATCCGCTACCAGAAGCAGCTGCAGCACAACTACATCCAGATGTACCGACGTAACCGGCAGCTGGAGCAGGAGCTGCAGCAGCTCAGTCTGGAGCTGGAGGCCCGGGAACTCGCGGACCTGGGCCTGGCGGAGCCAGCGCCCTGCATCTGCCTGGAGGAGATCACTGCCACCGAAATCTAGGGCCTTAGCACCCGCCTCTGCATGGAGGTCTACTGAAAGCAGGCAGCAGCCTCAGATCCCCTGAGGGTCCCAGAGTCTGAGGGCCCAAGGGCCTTTAGTCCCTGGGGTGCAGGCCTCTGGGCCTCTGCCAAGGACTCAGGGCTGCCCGATGACTTGGATCAGACTCCCTGAAGGTCCCTGTGTCCACTGTTACACAAAGGCTCCTACTCACTCCACCTATTTCATTCACTCCCCAAATACTGCCATTGCTACTCTGCCAACCCCACACACCCCCAGCACTCCCAGCCTGCTCAGCCAGGGGGCTTGGAAAAGGAAGGGGCTCCCTCATCTCCACGTGCTCCCCACCATCCCAAAGCCAGAGTGAGCCAGATAGCGCCAGCTGCTCCAGATGTGCCTGCCCCCAACCCTGCCCATTTTGGGGGACAGGGCTGGGACTGGGGTCTGATCTCCAGGTCCCAGCTCTGCAGCCCCTCTTCTGGGGAGAGGGGGCTGTAGTCAGACCAAAGGAAGAACTCAGAAATGTTTATCTGTGTTTGTGACCAAGTGGCCCCTCCCCACACCCAGGTTTTTGGCCTCGTTTTTCACTTGTATATTTTTCACATTGTAAATTTCTTGTACAAACCCAAAGAAAAAAATTAAAAAAAATTTTTTTTTGTTTTTAAAAAAGGATGAGTGTGGTGGATAAAGATTAGGGGAACTTGTTTGACCCCCGTGCCCTTTTATTTGATGGCTGTTCCCCTACCCCTCATAGAGATCTTCAGGAGGGAAAGGGTGATGGGGAAGGACAAACCCAGTAGAAAATCTGAGGTCCTGGTGGACTACAACATGAAATGGGCTCTCAGGGTTTGAGAAACTAGAAAAGACCTTTCTCTCCCTTGAACAGAACACTGCTGGGGGCTGGATGCAGTGACCCCCTTGAGAGCCATCTCTGAGAGTCCCTGTCCCTCACTGTTTCAGGGAATCATAACAAAGCGCATACCAATCCCCACCTCCAGACCCTGGGTGTCCTCTTCCTGTCTTGGGGAGTTGGGGGCAGTGAGCTGGTGACACGGCTACCCAGTAGCACCTTGTCCTTGACACTGAGTTTATCTGGAACGGGCAGAGCCCTAGTGACAACTGGGGAGGGAGATGTGAGGTGGGGGGTCTGAGCCACCGGTGTGGGGAAGGCAAGGCAGGCAGGAATGGGAGGTTCCTGAAGCCTGAAGAGGTTAGGTGATGTCTGGGGGGTGGCAGGAGGATTCTCCGAGGTCAGGGGGAAGAGTTACGGGATAGTTGGGAAGAATCAGATTAGCGTCAGGAGGCAGGAGGGTTGGAGAGAGGCCTGGGCTTGGGGTCAGCTGGAGAAGCCCAGCGTCAGCAGGAGGGGTCTGGGTTTGGGTGGGAAGGGCATTAATGGGAAGTTCTGGGAGGCAGCTGGAGTGCCATCAAGGGGTCAGCGGGCAGGGGAATGGTCAGCAGGAAGCCGCTGTTCATTGAGGGCTGACGAGTCAGAGGGCAAGGGCAGTGGGCCAGGCTTGGGGACCCTGACCACAAGCTCCATGGGCTCCCGAGCCTTGTTTCGATAAGCCCGGCGGATGGTATCTACTGCCCGCTGGTGCGTCACCTGCTCCAGGCTCTCTCCATCCACGGCCACAAGCTCGAAGCCAGCCTGGGATGGGGGTGAGAGAATCACAGACCTCCCTCCTCAGGTCAGCCCCACCCCACTCCCAACCTCTCACCTCCACCGGCTGCGACACTCCTCCCCAACTGGGCGGAGGGGATGGACAATGGGACTTTTGTGTCCAGAGCCCGATGGGGGCAGGGTGGGGCACAGACAATGGCCTTTTGTCCCTTGGGGCTAGGGGTGGAATAGGATGGGCCACCCTCAGGCCCAGGCTGGCATGAGGGCACAGATTTTCCCCTAGGTCTGCTCAACCTGCAGCTTAACCCCCTGCTCCAAGCCTCCTCCCACAACCTAGTCTACACATGTCTATCTGGAAGATGAGCATGTACTGGTCCTGCCCCCTGCCAGAATTCAGATCTGGGCCTAAAGAGTGGGTCTGGGTGCCCTTCACCCACCTGAAGGGCCCCGCTGAGGAAGGCGGCGCCCCCGGGGAAGATCTTTTCTATCTTCACCATGGGCTGTACCTTGGACTCAATGCCCCCAGAAATGCTGATGCCTAGTGAGAGGGAGAAACACTGGGTGCCGTGCAGCCACATCCCTAAAGCCTAGAGCTCCCTGGAGAACCCAGGACACATGCCCAAATAGAGAGCCCCCCAAGTCAACCCCCAGATTCTACTACTACTCCATCCTCAACTCACTCGAATCCTAAGCCTCCCAAATTTAGACCTTCCCAAATATACCCTGATTCTTTCCCTTGTCCCAGGTCCCCAAGTCACACCCCAACACCAAGCCCACCAACCTCACCCATATCTGAGCCCCCACCCCCGACCAGGCCCCGTCCTGCCAGGACTCACCCAAGGACTGTTTCATCTTGGACAGCGTGACAGTCCTCAGCTCCCCACTAGGGACCTTCGTGGCTGTCTCCTCATCTGTCCTGCCAGTTCCATTCTCAGAGGGCCCTTGACTGCCCCATGCCTTGGCCACCTGCCCATCCATAGGTCGTGGCAGAGGGGGCCTGGCTTTTCGAGGCTTGTGGTAGCGCCCATTGGCTGTGCTAGGAGTGGGGATGGGTGCAGGGGATGGGGAGCGCCTGCGGCCTGGGGACTTGCCTCGGCCCCGGCTGCGGCTATGGCTACGGCTGCAGCTCTGGGCTGGGCCCTGGCTCCGGCTCTGCCGAGGGTCCTCTAGGGTCAACGGTTCGGTCAGCAGCCAGTTAGGCCTCGGGGGCCGGGGAGCCACGGGAGGTGGCTGGGGAGGGGGTGTGCAGGCGCTTCGGCGTGGGGCGAAGGCATCTACTGGCACGTCTTGGAGAGGGGGGATCCCTTTATGAGGGTGGTGGGGGGCAGAGGCACCCAGGGAGACCTGGAGGCCCCCCAGCCGCTCCCTCAGCTCCCCATCATCTTCCTCTTCTGAGAAGCCGTTCACAGGGAGCAGGTAGAAGCCGCCACGACTGTCTGGGGAAGAGGGCCAAGGTCAGGCTGCCCTCTCCTCAACAGCCCAAACTGCTTGGCCAGGGCCCAGTCCTCACTGCATGGGGGTAGGGAGACCTGGGGGTGCTCTTACGGCAGTGTGTCCCACAGTGAGGGACGCTGCCCCGTTCAATTGCAAAAGTATTTAAATACTTTCTATTGGAATAGTTACAGTTTTATTTTATCATGTCTGAGTAAAAATATGACTCCCACACCCAAGCTGGTAATTTCTCAGAGATTATTGCATAGAATGAGATGATTTAACAAGTGAGTGGGTTTTAAAACCAATTAGTAAGTAAATAATAGTACAGATGGTTAGTGGACACGATAAAAATAGTCCTGGCAGATGAGGGATTCCCTTCAGGGAACCACACCACACGTATCTCTGAAGCCACGAAGTCCTATGTGGGAACAGGGATGGAATGCCCATTTTCCCTGCCCGAGTCCCCCTGGGGTGTGCCCCCTCCCTGTGCTCTGGGACTCTGACTGACCAGGCACGGGGGTGATGAGGTGACGCTTGGGTAGTGTGTCTTGTCGGGTCGGTCTCAAGGCAGGAGGCCGAACTGGTTGGAGAGGAGAGCAGGTTAGGAACAAGGCTTCCTGAGGGACACAGCCGAAAGAGCCCAGGCATCTCTGCCCCTCTCCCCTGGGAGCAGCCCCCCCCCCCACCGCCCCCAGCCCCACTTGAGGCTCAGGAGCCTCAGTCCTGCCCCCTGGCTGCTGACCTGCTTGACTCTTGAGGGCCTCAAAAGCCTCCAGCTCCACAGGCATCACCATGCTGTCGAAGCGACCCAGGTCTGTGGGGGCCACCACACTCCTGGGGGAGGGTAAGAGATGAGGTGTGGGCAGGGCTCAGTTCCAGGGGGGCCTGGAGGGGCTTCAACCCTGGAGAGGTTAGGGGAGGTATCGGGGGTCCCCTCCCTGCCCCCAAGCCCTCCCCACCTGATGTCCCTCAGCAGCAGCAGCTTTGCCGGCCTGTCCAGAATGGCCAACAGGGGCCTCACTAGGTCCTCCACGCCGCCCTCATGCACGTACTGCAGAGAGAGGCACCACAGGTCAGATAGCAGCAGGGACCTCCGGAGCCCGGTGAGGGGGCATGCCTGGGCATGTGGGGGTCCCCATGTTTAGGAAAGGTTCTCCCCCAGGCCTGGGCTGCTTACAGGATGGTCTTACTCGGTAACTGGGTGGAACGTGCAATAATAATGACAGAACGGTAACAGCAACACCAATAACAGCTTTGGGCCTTTTTCTAGGCCTTCTACACATGGTCTCCTACTTTGAGAGATGACATCAGTTATTCCTGTTTTACAGATGAGGGAACTGAGGCTCAGAGAGGACTTTGCCCCAGGCCATACAGATGAGGAAGTGTGAAGAGAAATTGAAAATTGAGAAATCTGGCTCCTACCTACTACAGCGCCGGAAAAGGATATGCAGGGAGTGGACTCTCCTCCCCACCCCCACCTCCCAGGCTGAAGGAAGGAATTTGAGCCAAAGGCTAGGCTGTGTGCCTGGCTGTCCCAGCTTGTGTCTGCATACAGACCGACAAATTAGGCTTTGTTCAAGGCTGGAATGGGGACTTTGGGGAAGGAGTGGCCCTATAGAAAGTCTCTCCAGTCTTTAGCCAGGGTAGTGGAGGCATTTCTGCCTGGCACTGCCCGGATGCCTCCAGCCACACCCCACCGTCGCAAACTGACAAACTGAATACTGGGAGTCACCCAACTTGGACAGCACACTGCCCCCTAGTGCCACGACGGACACACACAGAGCATCCCCGGCAAGCACAGGACACTGGGAAACAGCACACCCTGGTGGCCAGAGTGAGACATTCATAAATAGCTGGAAATTAAACGTGTGTGTGTGGCCCTAAACCACACACAAAGTTGCAGGGACTCACACATACACATACCGACCATACACCCCCTTTTGTCTGGAGAGAGATACACGTAATGGCAGAGAACCAGTCACATATGTGCACACACTTCAAGTCCACAATCCTGCATTCAGCATCCACTAAGTGCCTGGTCCTCTACTGGGCAGTAGGGACACAACGACAAAGAGCCACAAGCCCCAGTAAACTACAAACCACTGGCGACGGCTCAGAGGGAGTCTCAGAGGAGGGTGGGAAGATCAGAGTAAGCTTCATGGAGGTGGTGGCATTTACACTGACTCTTATGGATAAATGAAAGAAATACAAGAAAGTTGAGAAGAAAGGGTGGTGTGGAGTAATGGGTTCATAGAAGTTTAACAGGGCTTCCCCTGTGGCTCAGTGGGTAAAAAATCCGCCTGCAATGCAGAAAACGCAGGACATGGGCGTTTGATCCCTGGGTCAGGAAGATCCCCTGGAGGAGGGCATGGCAACCCACTCCAGTATTCTTGCCTGGAGAATCCCATGGACAGAGGACAAACACACTCATGCACACAGGATACATGAAGGGGCCTCCATATAGGCTGTGCAGGCTGTGACTGCAGTGCAGGCGGTGCTCCTAGAGCTGCGCAGTGTTAGCCTGTATAAACCATGTTACATGTTATACCCAGGGAAGATGACATGGTGACCGTGGGAAAGCAGAGGTTAGTGAGCTGGGGAGTCAAATCAGGGAGCGCCTTGAATGTGAGGATAAGGAACTTGTACTCTATTCTGCCAAAGACAGGAGGCTGCAAGGGGGTTTGGGGAGTTTGTAAAGTGATCAGACAGGTAGTTTATAATGCCTGGTCGGTAGGCTGTGGGGAGATGGCTCAGAGTGGGAGATAGAAGGGAGGCTTCGGGTTCAGGACCACACATCTAAGGGAGCTTTACTAATCATTCCAGCCAGGACACTACCCCGAAGGTCTGATCTCTTGGTATGCGTGGGGCTTGGGTCAGACTCGGGTGGTGGGCATTGCTCCCTAGGTGCTACGAGGCTCTGGGAGAGGCCTTACCGGTCTGGGCACGGAGGGAGGAGCAGAGGGATGGGGGAACAGCATCCAAAGAAACTGATACAGAGCGCCACCTGGTGGCCAGAGCCTAGTGTCGCAGGCTTACAAAGACGGTACATTCAGCCCTACTTGGCACACTAAGCTGAGCGTGACACTCAAGTGAATTTAGCCCAGAGGCCTTTAGCTGCCCCCAACATGCATCTCCACATGTAGCTCTGCTGTAAATCAAGCATTGGGAAAAGGCTGCATGAATTATTGGGCCTCAGTCTCCAGGTGACATGCTGCTGCCGCTGCTAAGTCGCTTCAGTCGTGTCCGACTCTGTGCGACCCCGTAGACGGCAGCCCACCAGGCTCTGCCGTCCCTGGGATTCTCCAGGCAAGAACACTGGAGTGGGTTGCCATTTCCTTCTCCAATGCATGAAAGTGATATGCACACAGATACAATCATACAGTGCTGTTGTTTAGTCCTTAAGTCTCGACTGTTTGCGACTGCATGGAGTGTAGCCCGCCATGCTCCTCTGTCCTGGGGATTTCCCAGCAAGAACACTGGAGGGGGTTGCCATTTACTTCTCCTGGGGATCTTCCTGACCCAGGGATCGAACCTGTGTCTCCCGCGTTGGCAGCAGGGTTCTTCACCACTGAGCCGACAGGGAAGCCCAAATCATATAGTTAAGTGAACACAAACCCAGATAAACAAATGTACACATCACACAGGCATAACACAGCCCCACCCTGACCAAGGTGAGGGAGTGGGGGGGAACCACAAACAATTTCCTGAAACTCTCCCGTTTGCCCTGGTACAGAGGATCACGCGTGCACTGATGCAGATGCAGTTTAGGGAACCCATCGCAGGAAACCTGGGGCCTCTTGAGACGGAAGGAGAGGAGAGGGACTTCCACTTCTGGAGGGAGTGACCCATGCCTCCTACAGTCTCCCCAACATTCAGGCCACAAAGACTCCCTCAAATCTACCCTCAACCCTATGGTGGGGATCTCTGCTTCTGTCTGAAGTGGGAAGGAACAGTGAGGAACAGTGTAGATATTGAGGGAGGCTTGGGGTATGTTGGGAGAACAAAAGATTGCTTACTTGGGTAACAGGGGAGAGGCCAGGCCTGATGGCTGACCCAGGAGTGGAAGGAGGCATGAGCTGGGGAAGGCTGAGGTTTACAAGAGAACAGAAAACAGAGCAGGTGACTGCAGGGACTGAGGTCCCAAACTCATCACCTGGCTGGTCTGGCTCCTTCTCTCCTCAGCTTAAATATTACCTCCTCTCGGAGGCCCTCCCAGACCACACCATCTGGTTTGTGCCTCAGGTTATTTTCTCATGACCTTTTCCTTCATAACGCTTCACATGATTTGTCTCTGTGGGTGCTTGGGTTCTAGTTACTATCTGTCTTTCCTTCCTGACTGTAAACTCAGTGTGTGTGTCCATGTGCCTGTGTGTGCTCCTGAGCAACCATGTCACAGGGGTGACTTCTGCTTTACTTACCACTAGGCTCACAGTGTTAAACGCAGACAGTGGCCTGAATGAATGAGGGGTTGGGTGGCTGAGTGACCACGTACTGGGGCTGAGAGTGGGCTGGTGGCTCACCCGGGAGCAGTGGCGGGTGACAGCCAGCACCTCATCATCGGTCAGCAATCGCCGGGCCAGGTCCTGAATCAGAGGCCGACGGCTCTCCCAGGCCTGCACCCGCTCATCCACATTGGGCAGGTGGCTGGAGGGGCTCCCAGACCTGGCAGAGAGCAGAGCCCGGCCCCTCTCCCGGTCTGCAGGGCGGGAGGAAAAGGATACAATGAAGGAGCCAGGAGCCATCAGAAGCCAAGGCAGGGGCTCTCCTCAGTGGGGTCAGACTCCAGAATAGACTGGCTAAGGGTCCCAGGTTCCCCAGGTGGAATCCCAGCCTAGCCCGGATGCTCCCCACCATGGTCTCCCACAGCAATCTGCCCATCACTGGAGTTCCAATTCAGGCCTTTGAGGCCCCATCCCAGATCCCTAGCCCAGTCTGCTCCTTAGCTGAGCCCTGGCCCAGAGCCCCTGGGCCCCCTGAACATGTAATGTCATGCTAGTCTACACCATTGAAGTTCTAGCAAGGCCCCCTCCCTCATCTCCCCAAAAATCTGTCTTTGGGAGTCCCAGCTTAAGCTCCAAGTCCTCAAAAAATGCACCCCAATATCTATTTGTAACCCTATGTTCCTAGAAAGCATAGCCAATTCTTTTAGTTGCCCCTGATGTGCACCTCTCAATCTGTCTGATACCCCATGCTTGACCATGAGAGTAACCCAAAGTCTCTTAGCACCCCCAACATGCACCCCATTGCAGCTCTATTGTAGACCAGGCTCAGGAGGGGGAAGCAAGCATTACCACGTCTCAGCCTCCAGGTGACAAACTTCTGCACGGGCCCCACTCCCCCTGCTAAGAAGAAGAAAGAGGCTCAGTTGCAGCCCTGGTCTCCCATCTGGGTTGGGGACTCAGAACTAGCTGGATCATAGGCTGGAATGGAGAGTTCAAGGCTGGAATGTGGTAGGACTGGGAAGCAAGAGGCCAGGCTATTGAGGCGGGTCTTGAAGGCCAAGGTCAGGCCAGGAGCTTCATTCACAGGCAGTGGGGAGGGAGTAAAGGCTTTGGATCAAGAGAGGGCCCAGTGTGTGCCCGGCTAATAGAGGTCCATTGGAAAGCAAATGAATGGATGGAAGAACCCCAAGGGCAAATCACCTACCTTCAGGGCACAGAGAGAAAAAGAGGAGCCTTTGAAGAGGGAGAGGGGTAGCCAGAGAACTGGGAAGAGAACCAGGAGAGAGAAAGGCCTTGGGGTCTGTGAAAAGAGAGATGAGTTTAGGGAGGGGGTTAGACTGCCCTGAGTTGAAGGGATTGTCTCTCCCATGAGACCCAGGCAGGGGCAGGCCCAGCCCCTCTTTGCCTACCCAACATTCACTCTCCCTTCCAGAAACAGCACCCTGATTTCACCAGGGGATCCATCCCATCCCCCACGCCCAGCATTCTCAGTCCCTGTACTCCAGGGTGGACACATGACCCAGGCTGGCCAATGAAAGCACCCTCTCTCTCCCAGGTCACAAGTGATGTGTTGGGCATGTGATCCCAGCTGGGCCAACCAGAGCCTGGGACATCATCTGGAACTATTTAAGGAGAGGCTCTTTCCCCCGGGGTTGCTAAGCAACAGTGGCACAGCCACTTACCTTCAAGAGGCAAAGCCAGCAAGATGAAGACAAATCAGGGGAAAGAGGAACCAAAAGATGAAGAGTGCAGATGGCTGAGGAGACTGTTTAAACCTTTAGACCCAGTTTACATCCATAGCTGAACCAAGAAGTGCTTTTTAAAGCTAGCTTGAATTAAGTTTTTCTCACAGACAACCCCAAGAGTCTCAATTTATTCACTTTTGGTCCAGCCTTTGAACCTCACCAGAGAGAAGAGATGCTCTCTGGAAGAGTCCTCAGGAAGCCTTTGACATGAGTGAAGCCTGTTTAGGCCCTCCTGCCTGGGCCTTGGTCTAGAAATGGCCTTGCTCTGCTGCTGCTGCTGCTGCTAAGTCGCTTCAGCCGTGTCCGACTCTGTGCGACCCCAGAGACGGCAGCCCACCAGGCTCCCCCATCCCTGGGATTCTCCAGTGGGTTGCCATTTCCTTCTCCAATGGCCTTGCTCTAGGTGGTTCTAGAACTGGCTAGAGCCAGTTCAGGTTCGATCCATGATACAAGGTGCACTGGGATGACCCAGAGGGATGGGATGGGGAGGGTGGTGGGAGGGGGGTTCAGGATGGGGAACACATATACACCCATGGCAGATTCATGTCAATGTATGGCAAAACCAATACAATATTATAAAGTAAAAAAAAAAATTAAAATAAAGTTTAAAAATAGAACTGGCTAGAGCCTGTGGAGTTCTGGCCAGGGGAGATGAAGCCAAATGCTCTAGGAAAGGAGTGCCCTGCCTCCCAAGAGCACCAAGAGCATGGGCATCTGACCCAAGGTCTTCTTGTCTGTGCTGTGACTCTTATCAGTTTTCCCTTCTGTAAAATGGGAAGATGAAGCAGTACAACAAGGACCACTACATGTTCTGAGCAACTATTGTATGTCAGACCATGTACTAAGTGATTAACATACACTGATTCACTGATTCATCATTATTCCTAAAGAAATAGTATTGTGTGTGTGTGTGCTAAGTTGCTTCAGTCGTGTCGGACTCTTCGCAGCCCTGTGGACCAAAGCCCACCAGGCTCCTCTGTCAATGTGATTTCCCAGGCAAGAACACTGGAGTGGGTTGCCATTTTCTTTCCCAGGGGATCTTCCTGACCCAGGAATCTAACCCATGTCTCCTGCATTGGCAGGCAGGTTCTTTACCACTAGCACCAACAGGTATTATTACTCCTGTTTACTCATGTGGCTTGCAGGGCAGGGTGGCGGGATGAGCCAGTGTAGGATTCAGACTCAGAGCTGTGGAATAGCAAGTCGACTTTTCCTCTGTCCTCGCGTCTGACCCACCCAGTACCTACCTTTCTCCAGGTCCAGGCGAGGGCGGGGCTTGGCTGGGCTCCTGCTGTCCAGCGTCCAGGCCTCTCTGTGCCCATCCCCTGCCAGCCGCCCCTGCCGCCCTCCCTTGAAGAAGAGGTTCATCAGGGTCTTGGATCGCTGCAGGGCCCCCTTCTCCCCAGGGGACCTTGACTTCTCCTTCCTCCGCTGCTTCTTCTCCTCTGCAGACACGAGGGAGGGGTGGGCAGAAGAGAAGGACAAGGGGCAGGGGAGTGAGGAGGAGCAGAGAGAAGGGAGAGTCGGGGGCAGACAGGATCTGCAGCCGTGTGGGGAGGTGGGGATGAAGATGGGGATGGGGTTCCTCTTCCAACTTCCCACCTCACCCCCACCCACAGCTCCAACTATGTAAGGATTGTGTGTGTGTGTGTGTGTGTGTGTGTGTTTGTGGACAGGTCTGGGAGCCCAAGGTCTGGGTTAGGGCTGGTTTGGGGCCCAGGACTAGTTTAAAATGGAACCCAAAGCAGGATCTGGGTGTGTTCTGGAGCTATGGCTGGGCAAAGCCTGGTGCAAAGGAAAGTTTGGGGCCCAGTACAGGGTGCAAGACAGATTTTGGACCCATAGCTTTTGGGGGGAGCAGCAGCAACTTGTCCCCCACGTACCCCACAAGGTCAGGTGGCTCTGGGAGCGGGTGATGGGGGGCCGGGGTCGGCTGAGGGCCAGCAACAGAGCAGTCTTGGGGGACTCAGAGAGTGCAGAGTCAAGGTGGCGGGTGGGTGGTGGGCCGTCGGAACGGATGGCGGTGTCCCTGAGGATGACTGTGGGCCGCACGCTGCACCAGGTCTCCATGAGGCTCCCCGCGTCCGGCTCCGTCTGCATGGCTGTGTCCGCCCGCCCCCAGCCCGGGCCCCAGCTGCTGCCAGGCTCCTCAGGCCCCAGGCAGACATCCATGCGGTCTGAGGGCAGGGAGCCCTCAGCCGAGCTGTAGGGGGCACTGGAGGTGAAGGAGGAGGCGCTGGAGCTGCTCTCCGAGGCGGGGGACAGCTGCTGCAGCGCCCCGTTGCTCACTGCGGGCAGTGGGGAGGGCAGGGACATCTCAGAGGCCTGGCCGGGTGGCTTTGGGGCCCTGCCGGGGCTGCAGCCCACTCGTGGGCTTGAAGTGGGAGTGCTGGGTGGCAGCGGGGTTGTGAGCATGGGGTCTCGGGAACCAGCCACTACTCAGCAGTCCTGCTAACTGGTTGCAGGACCTTAGGCAAGGCACTTCTCCAACCACCCCCAGACTTGCCCCCAGGAGAGCCTGGATCAGAACCTGCAACTTCTTAGAGGGGAGCCCAGAGACAGGAGTCCCGAGGAGATTTTGGTGCCCCTCCCACTTATTCTTCAGAGATCCCAGTTCCACTTTAGGGCCCTTTCCCTCTGACCTCGGGGAGTTGGTTACTTACATCGGTCCAGCCAACAATACTCAGAGACCATCTCCTTGTAGGCAGGATACCTGCCGGTCTCCTGGGGAGGGTATAGTGGGGATAGGAGGGCAGAGGGGAGTGAGTGAGCAGGGAGTGGGAAGAGAGGGTAAGAATATGGGAGCAATGGGACAGCAGTCAACTTTTCAACCCAATTACTCTGCTCTGAGCTCATCATACTCCAGCCACACCAGCCGCTTCATTTCTGAATGTGCCAACTTCCTCTACACTTGAGGGCTTTGCACGTGCTGTGTCTTCTGCCTGAATTCTCTTCCTTCAGCTCATCTTATGGCCAGCTCTTCAGGTGTCTCCTCCTTAGATCCCCCTGGCTAAAAGGGCCTTCCCAGATTACCCCATCCCGCCTTTCCATCAATTTCCTTACAACAGCCATCACAATCCACATGCATCTAGTCTGTCTGTTTCCCTCCAGCAGCAGAGACCTCGTCTATCTTTTTCACTGTTGTCACCCCATACCTGGCATAATGGCTGTCATATAGTAGGTACTCAAAAGTATTGAATGAATGAATGAGGGCAGAGTGGGAGAAGAGGAATGTTTGGGATAATTTGAGAGGAAGGAAAGGGAGATGGGATGTGGGAGAGGTGGGAAATAGAGGTGGTGGGGGAACGGCGGAGGAGGCACTGAATGGGGAGAAGGATGAAGGCTTGGAAAGGAGAGGACCAGGGCAGGGGCCAGGGTTGGGGCCTGGGGAGAGGAAGACATCACCTCCTGTGGGAGCCAGGGTGAGAAGGACTTGATCCTTAGGCAAGTGTGAGACCCACATGAATAATGAATTCAGGTACCTCCCCTGAAATCCAATCTCTGTCCTGCCCTGTGCCCTAGGACACCCACCATCCAGGTCCTGATCCTACCATGTCCCTTTCTGGGCAGGACATTTTCTCCTTACCCTCCAAGACCTCCACCACTCATACAAAGGGGCACTGGCCACTGCATCTGGGGGTGGGGGGGTGGGCTGAAACTAGGTCCTGCTACTGATCAGCTGTGTAAATGACTGATTCCTGAGTTTCTTTGCCTTTCTGAGCCTCAGTTCCTTCTTCTGTGAAGAGAGATAGGACAATGCCTGCCTTGCCTCTCAGGAGGCTGTGGAAAGTCATAAGTGGCACAGCAATGGGCAGCATTAAGTGCTAGACTGGTCTGGGAAGTTCTTCCTAGAGTCTGGCCTCTCCCTGACTCCCACAGTCCTGCCCACCTTGATGGTCAGCATGATGTGTGTCTGACCCTTCAGCACCTCCACGGCCTGGCTGTGGCTGATGTCATCGAACCTGACACCGTTGGCCGCCAGGACCTGGTCTCCCACCTTGATGCCGTTCTCCTCGGCCAGTCCACCGTGGTCCACTCTGGGGTCAGGAAAGGGGCAATGTGATGCCTCCCCTCACCGCCCATTCCAGACTCTTCACTTGAACACAGGGATGACCTCGTCAAACTCCTTGACCCTCCTCCTGGTGAGCCCCGGCCCCTCTCCAGATCCTATCCCTAACCTAGGTCGCCGGGACATGTCTTTGGGCAGGATCCACTTGCTGATGCATTCCCAGGCCCCAGCCCGACTCCGTCTCATCCCCTGCCCCAGTCTCACTTGGACACATAGATGCCCAGGCCAAACTCCTTGCCCCCGCGGATGTTGAAGCCCAGGCAGAAGTCATCGGATGTTGTGTAGAGGTGGACGATGCGCCGTGCACCGTCCTCTGAGCTGCTTTCGGAGGGTGTCGAGCTGCACTTTTCTACTACCAGTCGCCGATTGACCACATCCACCCTGGACAATCACACGGGGCCCTCAGCCCGGGCCCCAATCCACCACCACCCACCCCCTCCCCCCAGCAGCTAAGACAATTGCACGGGAAAGGAGGAACTGCTCTGCGGGGCCTGAGGTCTTCACTGGGACATAGATTTCATCAAGTTAGGGAAACCACGGAAATCTTTCCTTCTTGAGCAGCTCTAACTGCCAAGCCCCATTTTAAATCCTCCCCAGGCCCAGGAGGGAGAGATACTATATTGTCCTCAGGCCCGAGGCAGCAGCAGCTTGGGCTTCCCAGGTGGCACTTGTGGTAAAGAACCCGCCTGCCAATGCAGGACATGTAAGAGATGCAGGTTTGAACCCTGGGTCAGGAAGATCCCCTGGAGGAGGGCATGGCAACTCACTCCAGTATTCTTGCCTGGAGAATCCCATGGACAGAGAAGCCTGGCAAGCTGTGGTCCATGGGGTGGCAAAAAGTCAGACACCACTGAAGTGACTTAGTAGGCACACACGGAATTGCCAGGCTCCGCTTTAAATACTCCCTGGGCCCAGGAGAGAGCTACTGCCCTGTCTCCAAGTCTGCAGCAGCTACAGCAGGGAGGGGCAGGGTCACTGGGGCCTGAGGCCACCGTGTTGGGAGGAGGGCTGGGGGAAAGACACAGCCTTTTCCCATTTCAAGGTCAGACCATTAGATCCCTGTGTTTCCAGTACCAGGGGATGGGAAGCACAGAAGCCCTGGGCTCTAGGTCTCTCCCACCATGGCTCTGGGTGGTGGTGCTGGGCTGGGGGTGGAGGCAAGACCTGCTCACCATGTGGTCTTCTCCTTGGAGAACTTGATGCCCGGCACGCGGCCCATGCGTCTCACCATCATGTGCAGGCGGCTGCTGCCAGTCAGCACCTTCACAGCGCTGCCCATTGTGGTGCTCTCCAGGCTCAGCCCATTCACCTCGGTGATCTTGTCCCCCACGCACAAGCCAGCCCGCTCTGTATCAGAAGAGGGGGTGGTGGGCAGGGGCCCCTGGGGAGAAGTCCCCCAGGTTGAGGCTGAGCCTCTCCCATCCCTGAAGCTCCCTGGGATACAGCTTCTTCAATGAGATTGGGATCCCCAGGTAGGGTCTGAGTATCAGCCCATGGGACCAAGGACCTATTCATTAGCCCCTTTCATCTCCCCACTGGATCAGCCCCTCCAAAACTGAGGGTCCTCTCCTCTCATCCCTGCTAACAGCTCTGCATACCACTGAAGTAGGGGGTCGCATCCTAAGCCAGGATTTCACCCGTGGGGTCCCACTCACCTGCACTGCTCCCCTCCTCCACTTTGCTGACGAAGATGCCCAGGCCGTGCTCAGAGCCGCCCCGCACACTGAACCCCAGCCTCCCAGCTGGACTCTTCTCCACTCGAACTGCATGGATGATGTCACTTTCATCGCTGTTGGCTGATGGGGGTGGGGACATGGGCATGACTCCCCTGCCCATTCTGGGCACAGAGGGCCCCTGAGTCCCCTAACTTGGGGCCTGCAAAGGCTGGGTTGCTGGGCACAGCCACCCAGGACCCTAAATGTGGGCATAGGCAGCTAATTTCTGAGTCTTCTCTCAGTGATTTTGAGATCATGGCAGGAAGGGTGTTGGAGCAGGCAGGACAGGACTCCATGCTAGAAGACACGGTTTTCCTTCCCTTATAATGTAGGGGTGTGTGTGTGTGTGTGTGTGTGTGTGTGTGTGTGTAATCCATACTAAGCTTCCCATACTCACTGGGACAGGCCAAATTCTAAAAAAGACAGATGGATGAAAAAGTCAGAGTCAGATGGATAAAAAAGATTCCATTCTGTGAGGCACAGTCGAGGGAATCCTGGCTCTCTGGCTTACAGCAGAGACAAGCCTTCTTCAAATAGTTGAAGGACTATTCTATAAAAGGCATTAGATATTTTTGTCTGTGTAACCCCTAGGGCAGAACCAAGCCCACACAGTGGAGTTACATGGAAGAGATTTAATAAGGGAAAACTTTCTCTAAAACCTTTAGCTGGCAGACAATGGAATGAATTTTCCATGAAAGATAGTGAATTCCTCATTATTTGGAGGCATACAAGCTGATAGTAAATCCCTGTCTGGGATGTTGTGGAAGGATCCCTGAGGCTCCTTTTACCTTGTAGACTCTGTGATTCTGGAGGTGAGGGTTCTAGGAGCTATTTGGCTAGATGAGGAGAGAAACCCAAAACACCACCATGCCTTTGTATGCACCTAGAGCACAAAAGTGGTTCTCTCCATCAGTGGCAGGGAAAGTCAGAGGAGGGGAACTTTAGGGACCAGAACTATTGAGGAAGGCTTCTTGGAAGGTGGGATTTGGGTGGGTGGAGGGGAAGGGAAAGGCACTGATGAAGGGATGGAGTGAGCAAAGGCTCAGAGGTGGTCTTCTGCTTAGAGAAGGGTGAGGGGACTGGAGGGGTAACTTGGGTCCCAGGTGGGAAGGTGAGAGTTCTTGGGTGAGGCTTACTCAGAGGTGTTTGAGAGGGGAAATCTCTCTCTCTCTCTCTCTCTCTCTCTCTCTCTCTCTCTCTCTCTCTCTCACACACACACACACACACACACACACACACACTTGATCTAAGAGAAATCAAGTTACAGTACATGAGCAGAGTGGCTCTGGAAGAAATCCCCAAGGGCAGCCTGTAGGCAGGGGCAGTGCAGGACAGAGGCATGAGAGGCACTGGGGCTTCCTAGCTGATTCTATCTGCACAGGTCCCAGGACCTTCTCAGCCCAGACAAGGAGACTTTTGCTCTCCTGCCCTCCAATTCTCTTTCTCCTCATTCCCTCCTGGAGAGCCAGCTCCCTGGGCCAGGAGGATGTCAAAATCTGGGTTTTGAGCCTAGAAGCTTGGGGCCCCTGAGGAGGGAAGTTTCTCTACCTCCAGTGCCTTATCCCTGCCACCAGGCATCTCTCCAGATATCCACTATCTCCTCACTTTCACCTCTGTCTCCTTTAATCCATTCTATACACAGTCATGCCTCTGCCCTGATTAAAAGCCTCAGTGCTTGCCCCTGCTTCTAGAAGGAGCTCCACATTCCTTCCATGCCCAATAAGGCCCTCCCTGGTTTCCCTCTGCCCATCTCTCAACACTCGCCCCTGGCCACCCTCCCTGGCCTCATGACCTTGGGCCACACTGACCTCCTCCCTGTTCCTCTCACCAGCCAGTCCTTTCAGTGTTCCCTCTGCCTGGGGTGCTCTTGCCCAGACCTTCGTAAAGCCACCTCCTATTTCCACTTCCTCCTGGCTCGGGTGCCACTTTCTCAGAGAAGACTTCCTGGGAGATTCTGCTGAAGAAAGGCCCCTCCCCCTCCTCCCAGGGAGTCTCAAAACTGGTCTCAAAGAGAACTCTCCAGATCAGCATCAGCAGCCCCTGGAAAGTTATCACACATGTGAATTTGGAATTTGACCACAGACCCACTGAATCAGATGCTCTGAGTGAGGGATCCAGTAAGTTTTTCATGAGCCCCCAGGCAATTCTGATGTATTCTGAAGTTTGATAACCACTACTCTATCCTATCATCCAAATACCTTTAAGATTGTTACCATCCTTTCTCATTATTTGCTCATTTGTAATATTATTTATTCTCACTCTCCTTTCACTGGACTATAACCTCAATCATGGTAAAGTGAAAAAGTGAAGCCGTTCAGTCGAGTCCGACTCTTTGTGAATCCAAGGATCATAGCCTATCAGGCTCCTCCGTCCATGGGATTTTCCAGGCAAAAGTACTGGAGTGGGTTGCCATTTCCTTCTCCAGGGGATCTTCCTGACCCAGGGATAGAACCCGGGTCCCCTGCATGGTAGGCAGACGCTTTACCATCTGAGCCACAAGGGAAGTCAATCATGGTGGGGACTTAGTAATTCTTTCCACCAAGGTATTCCCCAGTATGTTGCACAGTGCTTGATATTTGCTAAGTCTTCAAAAAAAATTTTTTTTTGGCCACAATGCACAACATGTCTGATCTTATTTCCTCAACTAAGGGTCAAACCCATGCCCTCTGCAGTGGCAACATGGAGTCTTAACCAGTGGATCTCCAGGGAAGCTCCTGCTAAGTCTTTTTTTTGATGAATGAAATAATAAGCAGAATAATGAATAAATGAATAAGTTAGGAGAGCAAGAAGAAGGGGCTGGCTGGGATTAAAGGTAATGCCATTTCTCTGGGACCCAACGAGTTTGAGGAGCTGGTGGGAACTCTCGAGGACAATGTGGGTAGCAGTGTTCCCCCTTCTACTGTGTCTCCCTCATCAGTTACGTTAGGCCTCTGGAAGGGTCTAAACAATAACATATAAAATAACATGGGGGAGGGGCTCCAGCCTGTGGTGAGTTGGGGGATGTTTGTGCTCAGGTAGAGGGGACACTTCTGAGCTCACAGGCTCCCAACCTAGACGGACCAATTGGTTGGATTGATGCCCCAGTCCTTCCATCATTGCTAAGGGAAGCTGCTCTCCTGACGGCACTGGGGCCTGCGGTGAGGGAGAGAGCACTCATGGAACTGCTGGAAGAGGCTCTTGAGAGGGACAGTGTGCATCATAGTCAAGCATGGAGAGGGCAGGGGGAGGTATAGGTGTAATTCTAATACGATGGGATTGGCAGGGGCTGTACTGCAGTGCCTCCCTTCTGCTCCTCCGTGTCTCCTAGTTCATCTGGGGGCTCCAGCTCCATGCCCAGAGTGACATTCTGCCTTGCTGCTCACCTGAAAGTGGGGCCAGCGTGGCGGACGATGGGGGTGAGCGCGCTGGGCCACTGGTGTGGGAAAGCCTGCTCTCTGAGCAGCATATTCCACCCAATGGCCTGGGCAGGGGACAGATGGGGCCCAGTGAGGTCAGAGGGGAGAGTAGGGTCTGAAAAGTCCAGTCTGAGAGCCAGCCAGGGGAGCTCTGCTGGCTGAGAGAGGAGGGCAGCTGGAGATACTTATCTGGTTCTGCTCAGGGAAAGCCCAGGCCTGGGGAGGCCCCCTCCCCTGCTGGTAGGCAAGGTCCTGCCTGGTTCACCGGCTTTTTGTCGCCTCACATCTGTCACTGCACCATTCTGTCTCCTAAGTGCCCACCTGCCATATTCCACACTTTCCATTTCAACCTTGCCTGTGATATCTCTACCCCACTACCAGCTGCTACCATGGCTCGGTCTCCCAGCCCTGCTACACTGGAAATTTCTGGAAGGTGAAAGTTGAGACTTAGTTCTCTGTAGGTTCCCCTCAGGACCTAATGAGAGCTGGTATAAGATAGGTGTGCCATGAAACGGCACTAAGCAACTGCATAAGATTAGGTGTCCCCCTCCCTCGGGGCCCGGACCTGGGATTCCGTGCTGACCCTTGACCCCTCCCCATTCTCTGAAGCATCTTCCAGTCTACCTCTGTCTCCATCCTTTGCACCTGAAGCCTTTAATTCTGTCTGTCCATCTGGACACTGACTCCCACAGCCCAGCATAGAGCTGGGCACACAAAGGGCAGGTTGATGAAAAATGTCCTTCTTCATGCTGTCCCATCCCCCAAAAGTCATACTCAAGTGAGCCTGGAGAAAGGAAGAGTTCACAGGAGGGAGGGGGCCAGTTTAATACTTGGCCTTGCTTACTTGGGGGCTAGCATACCACACTGGAGAAGGCAATGGCAACCCACTCCAGTACTCTTGCCTGGAAAATCCCATGGATGGAGGAGCCTGGTGGGCTGCAGTCCATGGGGTCGCTAAGAGTCAGGCACGACTGAGCAACTTCACTTTCACTTTTCACTTTCATGCACTGGAGAAGGAAATGGCAGCCCACTCCAGTATTCTTGCCTGGAGAATCCCAGGGACAGAGGAGCCTGGTGGGCTGCCATCTATGGGATCGCACAGAGTCAGACACTACTGAAGTGACTTAGCAACTTAGCAGCAGCATACCACATACCTCTTCTTCACCTCCATGCCCAGACCTCCCAGCTCTGACCTCTCCACAATCTTGCAACACTAAAAAACCAGTCTGAAGATAAGGAAAGGATAGACGAGGAAGAATCTATGGGTTACTAGAGGCCCTCTCTCTTCCTGCATCCCTAGGACTCCCCCACCCATGCTGGCTTTCCCTTCACCTACTTAAGCCTGCTGTCCCCTACCCACTCTGATAGTTCCTGGCCCTGCCCCCACCTTCGATAGGGGAGTTGATGAGGATGACTCGGCCCATGGGCGATGAGGCTCGGATTCCACGGGGGGGCCCATTCAGCAGCCGTTGCTTTCTCAGCAGGTATCGCGTTGCGGAGCCCGACTCGCTGCCCAGGTGGCCTCGGGAGGAGAGGGAGCTCAGAGAGCTGGAGCTTAGGTCTCCAAGACCCAGCGGGTCAAAGCCCACTGCAAAACCATGTGCCATGTTGGCTAGATTGGGGTGGCACCCTGCAGGTCCGGAAGGAACCTGCTGACCCTCAAGAGGAGGGCCCCCCACGCCTGGGGCTCCATGAGCCTTCTGTGCCAACCAGGGTCTGAAGGACTGGGAGCCCCCAACCTCTGCTGCTTCTCAGGAGTGTGTGCTCCAGGCCTGCACAGGAAGAGCAAGGATTGGGGAAGGGGTGGAAATGCTGCCCCTGCTGCCCCCCAGGACCTCCACCCCCTCTTCCCCGGCTTGAGCATCCTGTTCAACCCTTAGGTCTTTCACCTCTCCCATCCCTGGCTAGAGAACTGCCCATTTCAGGCACCATCGTGGACTTTGGAGCCATTTATACCACAAGGTGGGTGAGAACCTCTCTTTTACCCCTTGTTCCTGCTCTCAGCTGAGTCATCTATTCAGGTAGGTCTCCAGTCCTCAGTAGAGGTTGAGAGAGTGGAGATGGGATTATTGCCGGCCCTAGGGCTGCAAGCAGGAGAAGGCAATGGCACCCCACTCCAGTACTCTTGCCTGGAAAATCCCATGGATGGAGAAGCTTGGTAGGCTGCAGTCCATGGGGTCGCTAAGAGTCGGATACCGAGTGACATCACTTTCACTTTTCACTTTCATGCTTTGGAGAAGGGAATGGCAACCCACTCCAGTGTTCTTGCCTGGAGAATCCCAGAGATGGGGGAGCCTGGTGGACTGCCATCTATGGGGTCGCACAGAGTCGGACACGACTGAAGCGACTTAGTAGCAGGGGTGCAACCACTGTGAGAGATTTGGGCCGGGACAGTTCACTGCACCACCTCTCCTGTGTATGTGGGCTGGGGGCCAGTCCCAGGGGCTGGGGCCTCCAGAACCTGGGACAGCTGCAGCCAAGGGCCCCAGAGATCTCCAAGCCCCAGGCTGCAGTCTCCTCTGTCCCTCCTTCCCTTGGGTCTAAAGAGGTGCATGAACCTCTCCCAGCCTTGGGGACGGGACCTGCTGCTGAGAATCCCACAACATCCCACGCAAAACCTTAGGCCAAATCTCGCATAGCAGTTCCAGAATCTAGAACGCAGCAGCCCACCCCCGGGCTCCATCCTTCCCGACCCCCCTCACCTGGTCGCGCTTGCGGCAGCCGCCGGCCTCGTCCGCTTGCGGGCGCGAAAAGAGAGCAGCGGCCCGGGAATCCCCGCCCACGCCCCGCGGAGTCTGCAGGAATAGGGCTGGCCCGCTCAGCCTCGGGCTCCCATTGGCTGGGAAGGCCGCCAGTCACTCCCTCCCGCCACCTCTCCTGGGTGCCTGGGGATGCCGTCTGTAAACTGGGCTGGGGCCAATGGGTTCTACCCGCTCCAGTTCGAGTTCTGATACCCCATCCTGCACTATGAACTTAAAGCTTGGATCTCGGCTCGCCCGGCTCCAGCTACCGGTTCGGTGCAGGCGAGCCTAGAACCGCGTCGTTTCTAGGCCGAACCAGCTACTTACTGCTGCTGCTGCTAAGTCACTTCAGTCTTGTCCGACTTGCCACCTCTCTGCGGTCACCCCTGAGGCCTCAGCGAGGGAATGTCACCTGGACAGAGAGAGGCGTGAACCTGCAGTGGGCAGGAGCTCGAGCTGCAGCCTCAGTTTGCGGCACGGGTGTTCTGTATGACGATGAGTTGTGTGTGTGTGTGTGTGTGTGTGTGTGTGTTTGAACGTTGCCTTCACATGCATCCTCCTTCTATGTCAGAAAGTGTCTCTCTGGCCTTCCAGTTCTGGAAAGGACGCATAGCAGGGAAGCTGGTTTCGGGCCACCAGAAGGAGGAAGAATGTCTGATCCACTTGCTTGATGCAGACAGAGGTACCTTGAGCTTTCCGCCCCTTCATCTCCGGGACAGGGCCAGGGGCCAGGGTCTGGGATGCAGGGATAGGGACTGGAGTCATAAGGAAACTGGGGACCCAGAGGAGCTAGAGGTTACAGAGGGGATGATAGAAGATACAGAGGAGGAAGTGTGCGGGCACTGGAAGGACGCAGGCGCTAGCAGAACTGGACTGTGAGGGAGTAAGAACGTCCGGATGCTGCGAGAGGACCTTATGGGAACCGGGGTAGGAGCCCAGGGGACCAAGTAGGCAGAGGCCACGGCCAAGGTAGCCATCAAGTAAACAAGCCTGGAGGTAACCCGAGTCCCTCTGGGTTGGATGCCCCTCCGCGCCGCCTGCCTTCTCCGGGGGCACCTAGACCCCTTGGGCAGAGGCCGGGTGCCTCCCGAGGCCAGCCAAGGGAATGCAACTAAACGGGGCAGCTCGTCCCCTCCTCTCTCGCGCTGGGACGCGGCCAGGACTGATTCCGGAGCCCGCATTGGCTCTGGGAGGCTGCGGAGGGCTGGGTCTCGGTAGCCAGGGCTGGGGGCGTCGCCCTTAATGACACTCATCGCCCCCAGGCCCTGCCAATCCCTGGCCTCATCGGGCGGAGCCCCCGCCTCTCAAGCCGGTGAGCGTCACGCGTGACGTTACCCGTGATGGATGTGAAGGCGGGGCGGGGTCGGGGGGAAGCGCGGAGAGGAAGGCGAGTTTGAGAGCTGCAGAACCGCGGAGCCCAGGAGCCTAGGAAAGCGTGAGTGGTCGCTGTGCCGGGCGGGGTTCGGGGGTCAGGGGAGTAGAGGGTTGAGGGCTGGGAGTCAGAAAGGGAAGCTGCCCCTGTCCTATAGGATTCAGTATCTTCGGCTCATTGGGCACAGGGAAGGTTGGTTAGGGAGGGAGTGTTAGGGTGGGGCTCTGTGTGGTCACACTTTCAAGTGTCTGCAGCCGATGGATGTAGGTTGTGTGTGTGTGTGAGTGTGTGTGTGTAAGTAAGTGACGGTCTTGGTGTGCAGGGTGTGTCCACCCTGTCTGCAGGTCTGTGTAGGGCGAGTATGCTGGTGTCTCTGTGTGTGGATATGTGAATGTGAGTGTGTGAGAGGGGAGGGTGTGTCTGCCTGTGAGGAAGTGTGGTTGGAGAGGATTAGTCATTTTGTAGGATTTTGCCCAACGTGGCCAGATGGCTGCTTCAGGCTTTCCTCTCTCTGCCGAGTGAAGGGGTCACTTACTGAATCCTGCTCCTTTAGAGGCAGGTGGCTCAGGAGGAGGTGAGTGGGTGTCCATGCCAGCCCTGCCCACCTGGGGAACAAGGAGAACTTTGGGCAGTTCAGTGTGGTGGAGGAAGATGGGTCTGGAGAGGGAGCTTGTGGATGCCTGCGAGCACACTGGCTGGCTGGCAGCAGTCCCCTGTTTGAGACCCGGAATAGGTGAGCCCTGGAGCTGTTGAGCCCTTGCTCTCCTCCATTTAGGGCCTGGAGTGTGGTACCGCTTATGCCATTTTTCCAAACAGCCTCGGGTGTTTGTATGTAGGTCTCAAAGCAACTGGGGCCTAAAGCCGACAGGAATGTGGATGTGTGATGCATATAATCTGCATTTTTGTGCATGCAGAGCACAAGAGTAGCTGCATGGGATTAGTTGCTGCTCACGTCAACCACACACGTGTAAATCCTCACTCATGAAAATCTGCAGCAGGCCAGAGCACAAGGACATCTGCTTCCCTGGCGTGTTCTCTCCTGTCCCCTCCTCCAGTGGCTGTAGGTCCCTGGGCTGGAACATTGCCTAGAGAACAGCTCCTCCCCCGCTTGCTTACCTATCTGGAGTTACCTTGAGCTCTAGAAGGATTGGCAATAGGCCCAGGGACCAGGGCAGCACCACCAAAGTCTCCCCCATGTGGAGCCCTTGGACCCCCTCCTTGGAGTCCTCTGACTTTGGTTCCTGCCCTGCAGAAAATGGGTGAGTTGCCTTTAGATATCAATATCCGGGAACCTCGCTGGGACCAAAGCACTTTCCTAGGCAGAGCCCGGCACTTCTTCACCGTGACGGACCCCCGAAATCTGCTGTTGTCTGGGGCACAGCTGGAAGCTTCCCGGAATATCATACAGAACTACAGGTGACCCCTGACCCCATCTGACCCAGGGGCTCATTCCCTGCTACTCATACAGTACTTTTTGTACCTATATCCTCTCACTTGAGCGTGACCCTGTTCTACTCCACCTCCTCACTCCTTGACTCTATCTGTCAGAATTACTGACAACTAAGACACAGAACTTCAGCCCAAAGGATTTCAGGGTGTTTGGGTAGAGGAGGTGGTGTTGATATTTATGGGTAGCGGGCTGTTCTATGCTTCACAAACCCTCTACAGGACCTGTTCCTCTGCTGGGCCACTCTCTGCAAGGATGAGTCCCAATAAATTAGGAGGGCAGCCTCCTTGCTTCCAAGAGGAAAAACCCTCAGAGCACCCCAGCCATTTTTGACCCACTGGAAACCACCATGACCCATGACCTAGCATTAGACAGAAACAGAAGGGCACCCCTCTTTTGTGTAGCCAGAAGGGAAATAGAAATAGGAGCCCTCTTTCTGGAAGATTTGATTCTTCCCCAGAGACAAGGAGCTCATTTGTTCTGAAATTGGGAGCCAGAGTGTCTGGTCCTTTGCCCAGATCACCCCTGAGCTGGGTGGGCAGGGCTTGGGAGGGTGGATCTGCCCCCTAGAATTGCCTGTCAGCTCCTTGCCAACTTCTGCAGGGCTGGAGTGATAATGCCAGGGCTCACCGAGGACCAGCTGTGGAGGGCCAAGTACGTGTACGACTCTGCCTTCCATCCAGACACAGGAGAAAAGGTGGTCCTGATTGGCCGCATGTCAGCGCAGGTGCCCATGAACATGACCATCACCGGCTGCATGCTCATCTTCTACAGGCAGGTCCTATCTTGTATGTCTCCTCCCTGGTACTCTGTTCAGGCTAGAGGGTAACCTGATGATTAGGCAGGTCCTCTCTGGGCCAGTTTGGGCAGAAAATAGTGGGTGGCTGAGAGCTTGTATTAGAATCTCTTCCATTCCTCAAAACTCAGGTGTGTTTGTGTAAGGAGGGTCATGCACAGGTCATCAGAGCAGGTTCTGGGGTCATCACCGGGGCTCTTCTTGAGGATTTGGGGATAGCCTTTGGGGTTTTATTGTCGGTGTCCAAGGATGTGGGACACTGTGGAAATAAGTGCGTTTGTTCCCTCAGGAAGACCCCAACCGTGGTGTTCTGGCAGTGGCTGAATCAGTCCTTCAACGCCGTCGTGAACTACTCCAACCGCAGCGGTGACGCTCCCATCACTGTAGGGTGAGAGCTCACCCCAGGGGCTCTTCTCCCGGCCCTTCATTTCTCTCTTGTCCTCCCAGGCCTGTGCAGCACGTGGCTCAATGCCCTCCTCTCAGCCAGTCCCCTACTCACTTTCCTGGCCTGACTGATGGTTCGAGGTCTTGTGTATGCTTTGGGGGACCCAGCCCTCTTCAAGTGGAGGGATTGGGGCTTCCAGACAGGTCTACACTGGAGCAGGGGAGACGTTTCTCTGCAGTGAGGCCAGCCTCCCACATCTCAGTTACTGAGGATTTGGTGTGTCCCTGAAGCAAAGAGCCACATGCTGGGTTGTTCATTTCCACCTCATTTCCTGGCTTTTCCACCCACAGGCAGCTGGGAACGGCGTACGTGAGTGCCACCACCGGGGCTGTGGCCACGGCCCTGGGACTCAAATCCCTGACCAAGGTAAGTGCCCCCCTGTTCGCTCTTTACTTACCTCCTTCTTCCCTTTCCCCTCCTCCACCCAACCCACAGGCTCCCGGTGACTCTCCTCGGAGTTCCCCGCCACCCCATGGCCCTTAGGGCCACTCAGGGACACCTTTCCTCCCCCAGCATCTTCCCCCGCTGGTTGGCAGATTTGTGCCCTTTGCAGCTGTTGCAGCTGCCAACTGCATCAACATCCCCCTGATGAGGCAAAGGTGAGTGGCCCCTGCTTCTGGCGCGTGCATGCAGAGTGCTTGTAGGCATACCAGCTGGCCATGCAAACTGCCGGGCCTAGTCTCCATCTGGTGCTGGGGGGATGCTGGGGTGGGAGAACCAGCCTTTGAATCTAGGCTGTCTGAGGGGACCCCAGGGACCAGCTGCCTGTGATCTGATCCCCACCCCTTTCCCTTCTCAGGGAGCTGCAGGTGGGCATCCCAGTGACCAATGAACAGGGTCAGAGGCTTGGCTATTCTGTGGCTGCAGCCAAGCAAGGAATCTTCCAGGTGGTGATATCAAGAATCTGCATGGCGATTCCTGCCATGGGTGAGGCAGGAGTGGCTCCTTGGGGCATGGGAGGCCCTAAGAGAAGGGATGCCATTATCCAGGGGGTGTGAGGACTCTGGGAGCTATAAGATTCTAGGGAGAGTGGGAGGAGCTGCTAAGGGGAAATCACCCCTTCCTGAGGGTCCTGCCTTTCACTCCATTCACTCCCTCCCTCCCTGCCCTGCTCTTCCCTCAGCTATTCCCCCGGTGATCATGGACACCCTGGAGAAGAAAGACTTCCTGAAGGTAGGTCACTTTCACCTTTCCCATGCTGGAAGTAGTGGTGCCTGGGGGCAGAAGTGACCAGTCCCCAACCTCCTCTGCAGCCTGACCTAAGTCTAAGACTTGCCACCTGTCTGCACCCCTGTGCTCCCCATCCCTCTTCATTAATTCATTCAGCAAGACTAAATTGAACTGGAGTAAAGGAGCACTGAGGGTGCAGGAGAAGGGCAGGAAAGGAAGGAAAGGGTTTCTGTCCTGAAGGAAGCTGGTGTCACTCCAGAGACACACATAGGGAGGGACCATCACAGTCACACCTGGTATCATGCTCGTGCTGTCAGCTGTGAAAAGCACTGAGACACACGCATACACACATACACACAGGCTCACACACGTGTGAACAGGACAGAACATCCCGTAGTTTACAATGTAAGCTCTGACTCATCTGATGAATCCTTTATTGGCAAATATTTATTGAGTGCCAACTACACACACACACACACACACACACGGAGCAATAGATTGGTGGTGGCTGGAGCAAATCAAGAAGGGTGTGCAGAGCAGGAGGTGTGTTTGGAAATGGACAGATTCATGCAGTGGGATGGGAGGGAGTGAGTGGAGGATTAGAGAAGGCTTTCTGGAGAAACGCTCCTGGAGGAAGTGTAGGAAGTGATTCTGAGAGGTAAGGGTTAGGATGGTATGCTAGGGAGGGTGTTGGCAAGCATGCCTGGCTGGAGTGGGAGGCTGCCAATCGCTGTTATGGGATTGGGGGAAAGAAAAGGGCCATATATCCGAGGCTTAAAGATAGAACTGATGGGATAGAACCGCTGTGGTATGGGTAACGGGTGAGGGGGCAGGGGATACACACTTATATTCTCTCTCTCCCCATAGCGCCGCCCCTGGCTGGGGGCCCCGCTGCAGATGGGCCTGGTGGGCTTCTGGTAAGTATGCAGGAAGACAGCTAGAGTGTGTGCGAGTGTCCTTTCTGTGGTGAATGTGGGTGGGTATTATTGCTTTTAAGATATTTGTATATGTCATTCATTCATACAGGCAGCTGGTAGGGGTCCTGGACACCTGTAAAGCATACTTGTGTGTGTTAAGGGGAGAGGTCTGTTCTTGAAGGTCAAGAGTCTAGTCAAAGGGGTCCCACATCCACCATGGAAATAAGACTTTTGGTGCCATCTCAGAGTTTGATGCACATTTAACTCCTGGTTCTGTCACTGGCTGTGGCGCTCTGGATCACTGCTCTGGAGGCTCCTTCCTCAGCCAGAACGTACTGTCATCTGTCATTGTTGGCTTTAATCAGTTTCCACCCGTAGAGGCTGTCTCCAGAGATAGGGTGGGGGACTGGGAGGGAACACTCTTGGATCAGCGCTTCACAAACCTCTCTAACACTCTTCTCCCGCAGCCTGGTATTTGCCACTCCCCTGTGCTGTGCCCTGTTCCCCCAGAGAAGGTAAGTGCTGTCCCTGGGCTTGGCTGGGGCTTTGGACAGATCCATAGGGTCGCAAAGAGTTGGACACGACTGAAGGACTAACACTTTCACTTCCACTTTTCCACACCTGTGGTAGCAGCTGACCTTAGGTCCCATCAGTGTGTTCCAGGAAGGGGCCTGGTGGGCATTCAGCTTCTCCTGGGGGTGAGGGAATGACTGTGATCTGGGTGGGCCTCTGGCAGTTGGAGGAGAAGATTCTGCAGCCTGGGAGGATGAGGGATGGTGGTCCCTGAGTGTGAGGGGTGGGCTCAGGAGACACTCAGCCAGCCTGCTCTTCTGTTATAGCTCCATACACGTGAACAGGCTGGAGCCGGAGCTGAGAGCTCAGATTCAGGAGCAAAACCCCAGCATCGAAGTGGTTTACTACAACAAGGGGCTCTGAGGCAGGTCAGCCCCTGGCCTCCTTCCTCGCCTCCTTGAGCTGCTGCTTAGTGGAGCCTTGCTGCCCTTGCTGCTTTCTATCTGCCTGGTGCTGGGCAGAGGGCTTGGTGGGGGAGCAGCCATTGAGACCAGTGATCCATTCGGCTGAGAGGTACCCCCATAAGCCTTTTCCTCTCCTCTGATTTCAAAAGGCAGGGTCACATAATCCCTTTCTCCTACGCTAGTACGTCTGTTTATGTACATAAGTGATAACGTGTGTGTGTACAGGCTGTCCTGGGATGTCCTCATGTCTGGCTTCCCTTCTTGGCTATCTGCCAGCCAGGGTACAGGGCTTTCTTGCCTAAACAGTTTCACCAGCCAGGTCATTTCTGATGGGACCTTGCCCCTTCTGGACATAGGAGCCCCAGGATCTCACGACAGAGATTGAAGGACATTTAGCAGGCTAAACTGGGCTGAATCCTTCAGATTTCTGCTTTCTGGCTCCCAAAGCTGACTCGAGATCTGAGCTGGCGGAGGAGGACTTGTGGGGATAAGGGAGGCAGGGGGCTTGTCCCATCCCCCACATCCTGGAATGGGTCATTTCCTCTTCTCTTCTCTACAGAACAAAGGAGTCTCAGCATCCTGTACTGCTCTTGCTGCCTTCCCATAGTGCTCTTTAACTCCGTGCCTCCCACTACAATAAGGCCATTTTAGGGCACAATCCCAGGAGTTCTTGGTCCACTCTGATATCATAACCTCAAAGCTAAACTCACAATCCCAGCACCCTCCCACAACCAAAAAGCCATGAAGGCATAGCAAGCATTCCTTTTTAGGAGCCCCCGCAGCACCCTCTGACAGAGGGAGGCAGCTGTGGGAATGGTGCTTACACTCCACAGGTGTCTGACTGGCTGTAAGACACCTCAGGGCGACGAAGCCTGAGTGTATAATCTTAAGACAGGGGATTTTGTGTTCCACTGTTCTTGTTAGACATTCCGCAGCATCCTGATCCTAGTTCCTTCTCTTTCTTGAGGGTTGGTTCTGCTCCCACCCCCACCCCCACCTCCAAGAGGCAGACGGGCCCAGGTGTCAATGGCTGGTCCAAAGGGGAGGTGGGCTTGGGGATGGAATATGTGCTGGTGAATTCACAGAGTGAAGAGTTGGACCTTGCCTCCAACTCCTGTGACCTCCGGCTGAAGTGGGGTGAAGGCCCCAGTGAGATCCTCTAAGAGCACCTTCCTGCTTCCCGCAACCAACTGCCACCAGTAATAAAAGCTATGGTGCCATTGTTACTCGGTAAACTGAACACCTGTCTGTTTCTTGTCACTCAATTCCATGTCCTGAGTGCCAGGGAAGAGCCTCCTTTCTGCAGTTTTCTGTAGGGAGCCTTCTCTCCCTACAAAGTTCAAATCTTAGTCTTTTCCTTTCCCATTTGTAGGGAGCCTCAGACCCCAGCAGAGGGCGCTCTGAGATTAGAAAAATCAATCTTCCATCAGCACCCAGAGTACTCAAGTAGGAAGGATGCAGGTAGATGATGGCTCCACCTCCTATTCCCTTGGAGGAGAGGGGAGCTGGAGTAGGGGCCTGGGGTGGGAAGGGGCTGATCGCACACCTACAAATCAACTCAGGCTTCTTGGTTGTCTTCAGTCATTTGGCATGGGATGTGGTGGTGACCTCTAAGAGAGGAAGGCTAGAGGAATAAGCCTAGCTCTATCAGAGAAGTTGTTAGAGTGCCACACACCTCTACACACTCCTTTTTTCCCCCCAACCTAAAGTTCTCACAGTAGGTTGTCAAGAGAAATCTTTAGGAATCTTTAGGACTGAATGGTCCCACAACAGCCTCAGGTGACCTATTACCCGGCCTGAGCTCACCCATTCCTTGTGGAAAGTAGTTTACTTGATGGACAGTAGGGGGTGATGCTAGCTAATGCTCATTGAGTCCTTCCAGTCATGCCAGGCAAGCTTAATGAAACTAAGTGCTGTAAGTCCGTTGTGTCTTTTGAGCTCCACAACCACCCTTGTGAGGCCAGACATATTATGTCCATTCATAGCAAGAAAAATGCAGGAAACCCATGGTTCAATCACTGGGTTGGGAAGATCCTCTGGAGAAGGGAATGGAAAAAAAAAAAAAAGAAGAAAACAAAAACAAAAAAAAAAAAAGAAGAAGGGAATGGATACCCACTCCAGTATTCTTGCCTGGAGAATTCCATGGAGAGAGGAGCCTGGCAGGTGACAGTTCATGGGTCGCAAAGAATTGGACACGACTAAACGACTGTCACTTTCACTATAGCAAGAAAACAGACTTATTAAGACATTAAGAAAATTGCTTACAGCTATACAACTATCTGGTGGTGGAATCAGGATTCAAGCCAAGTTGAGTGACTCTGAAGCCTGGCTATCCTTTTTCCTCACCCACCAGTTAAACTTGAGGTCATTCTTCTAGTCCTTTTGACATTCCAGGGCATCTCCTCCCTGGCCCAGTTTGTTTACAGGGCAGTAAAAATTGACAGACCTTTTACCAAAGCCACTGAAGAGTTTCCAAGCTTGAGGGTTTTATAACAAGGAGTATAAGCAAAGATTCCTATTCTTGATTAACTATGGGATGACAGTTAGATAACCAGTTTCAATTGCATCCTACCAGGAAACAGTGTCTCCCACCAAGCCCAGCTGGCACCCTGGGTCAAATCTTGAAACCTCTTTCTACAGTTATAGCTTTGGCCATTAGCAATCCCCTTGAAAAGAGGCCTTACACTTTACTGGAAAATCTAGGCAAAAGAAATCCACTTAGGAAGTGAGATGCAGGAATCTTTGTAAAACAAAATCATTAAGAACATTTAGTAACAATTATTGTACTCTGCAGATAATACTAAACCACGTTAGAGAGAAGACTGGCCAAGGCACCAGTGGGCCAGTTAGTAGGAAGGCTTCTCTGCCACCAAAATTCCTAGTTTCACACCAGCTTCTGAAAAGAAAAAAAGTTTGGTTTAGGTTAACTTCACAGGTTCTTTAGGGGAAAATCCTAGTGAGGTATGCTTTCCAAACTGCTTCCACATGCTTGGAATTTTCTTTGGAAGCTAGCATTTGGGCAGAGATAGCACTTTACTCACTGGAAAGTAATCTGCCCCATTCTTGGGTCTCCTGTCTTCCAGTGCTCAAACTCCGGGAACCTTCTCTGGGAACTTGTATCAGTATCCTTGACCTTCCTCCCCAGCCTTCTTCCTCTCTCCTGGTCCATGTTCTAAGGGGTAAAAATGGCTTGGACCTGGAGGCCTGGCTTACCCTGGCTATAAGGAGGGAGCCAGGGGCTGTTTTCCTTGGCCATTGGGGCTAACGAGTTTGACATCATTTATTATTTTTTTAATGTATGTATTTCCAATGGAGGCCAACATATTTTCTTCTTTAATTCTTTCTTTAAATTAGAGGATTATTACTTCACAGTATTGTTATGGTTTTTGCTACCCATCAATGTGAATCAGCATTAGGTATGCATAGGTCCCTTCCTTCTTGAACTCCCCTCCCACCTCCCTCCCTATCCCAACCCCTTGAGGTTGTCACAAAACCCTGGCTTTGGGTTCCCTGCATCATATATCGAACTCCTGCTGGCTATTTTACATATGGTAATATATATATGTTGAAAATAGTGGCAGACTTTATTTTTTGGGGCTCCAAAGTCACTGCAGATGGTGACTGCAGCCATGAAAGATGCTTACTCCTTGGAAGAAAAGTTATGACAACATAGACAGCATATTAAAAAGCAGAGACTTTACTTTGCCAACAAAGGTCCGTCTAGTCAAGGCTATGGTTTTTCCAGTAGTCATGTATGGATGTGAGAGTTGGACTATAAAGAAAGCTGAGCGCCAAAGAATTGATGCTTATGAACTGTGGTGTTGGAGAAGATTATTGAGAGTCCCTTGGACTGCAAGGAGATCCAACCAGTCCATCCTAAAAGAAGTCAGTCCTGAATATTCATTGGAAGGACTGATGTTGAAGCTGAAACTCAAATACTTTGGCCACCTGATCCGAAGAGCTGACTCATTTGGAAAGACCCTGATGCTAGGAAAGATTGAAGGCAAGGCTGGAGGAGAAGAGGACGACAGAGGATGAGATGGCTGGATGGCATCACTGACTCAATGGGCATGAGTTTGAGTAAATTCCGGGAGCTGGTGATAGACAGGGAGGCCTGGCGTGCTGCAGTCCATGGGGTCACAAAGAGTCGGACACGACAGAGCGACTGAACTGAACTGAACTGAATATATATGTTTCAGTGTTATTCTCCCAAATCACCTCACCAATGTCTGCGTAGGACAGGCGGTTCGGGTTAGCTTTAACTCCTGCCCTATGGACTTATGGCAATCAGACTATCCTAGTCCCGCCCCGGCTGGTGCCCTACTTGTTAAAACCAAGTCCTGTTTCCTCCCAGTCAAGCTTGTCAGTCTCAAGCCAACCCGCCCCTGCGGCCGCTTGGTCGTAAGCGAGCCACGCCCCTCGCGAGGAACATAACCAGTCAGAAGCAGAGTCCCGCCCCTGCTGTGGCTCCCGTCAGTCCAAGTTCGGTTGGCTCCGCCTCCTCCCCATTTCCCCGGCAACGGCTTTAGCGCCGCAGGTTGAGGATACAGTTCTCTATGCCTACCTGAGCTTGGAACCTGCTTCACGGGTCACAGATCCGCTTCGTTGATCATCTGGGTCCTGGGCCGTTAAATCCGCCAAATCCCCTCCCTAGTTCCCAGTTTCGAAACCCACAAGCTCCCCAGCCTCCGCCTTTTGACTTCCCGCCCAGAAACATGCGAGGTTTTCGAGGAATCAAGCGAGGCCCTTCCTGGGTTCCAAGGCCTGTTTGTTTGTCCTACCCCACCCCACCCCCACACCCCCCACCATCCCCACCACCCCGCAGCGGCCTGTGAGGCTGTTGACTCTGCATCTTGCGCCTTCCGTGGTCTCTCCGTCTCTCTGCCCGTGCGTGCCACAGTTCAGTAAACTCTGCTAAGTGTGGCTCTGTGCCCAGCGCTGAGTAGAAATGGACTGTTGGGTGAGGAGTCCCATCCCACCTGCTGGCACACAGCCAGTGCTCGGCAGGCGGGCCCCTCTTCGTCAGTCTCCCTGCATGTTGCACTGATCTCGGGTCCTGAAGCCGAACAATCTTTTGCTAGAATTCGTGGAGGAACCTCGAATCAGTTGTATCATTTTCCCAAAGAGAGCCTCTGAAGCTGCCCCCTTCACTCTTCTTCTTTTATAAATATTTTTTCCCTCACTGGCAGCCACAGCCCAGGCTGCCAGAAGGACCATAGCAGCCGCAACAGCCTCCTCAAGCTTTCTCCTTCCAGTCTTCCCAGCAACATTTTGCAACTGAATAACAAGGACCAGGAGAATGGGGGAGGAACTGTGAATAATTTAGGCTATTCACACAACTCTGTCCTCGCCACCATCCCCTCACATCCACTAGGAAAATAACTCCATCTGTAACAGGCAACACTGCAGCTCCTTCAGGGTAAAGTGCTTGTGAAACAAGAATTTGCTATTTCAATCTATAAATTAACCACCTATGCTATTTTCTGACTGAAGCCCTCCCCTCCTCTGTCACTAGCAAATCCTCAACTTTTATTTCCCAGAAGGAGCACTACTGGTTTGGGTTATAGTTGAAGTTATTTGTGGACAGCAGTAGAGAATGATTGTGGATAGCTTCATTCAATTGAAAGGATTCTGCCATAGCTCTCAGAACCAGAGATGGAGCTAATCAACCAGGCCTTAGAAAGGGCAAGAAACTGAGCAGCTCCAGAGGCCTCAGCGATGGCAGTACTGAGACACTGTCATAAAGGTAACAGCTTCAGTCCCTCTGTTCAAGTTTCAAAAATTGGTGCAGCTTATATCAGTTGTCTGCCCCAAGGAAGTAGCCAGAGGTCAGGGTCAAGTTGCAAGGGCATTGTGCATCATTACTTTAGGTCCCTCTCTGTGGTTGGGGCTGTTCTCAAAGAAGGGCAATTATCGTGAGCTGGGAATTAACCTGAGTGGTATTTGCTACAGTATGTTTTCCTATTGATCCTATACAAATGCTTCTCTCCAGTTTAAATGAAAAAGCTGAGGGCAGGCATCATATCTTCACTTTTTTTAATTGTGATTAAAAAAACACGTAAGATAAACCTTACCATCTTAATCATGTTTAAGTGTACAGTTCAGTAGTGTTAAGTATATTCACGTCATTGTGTAGTAGATCTTCATAACTTTTTCATCTTGCACATCTGAAGCTCTATACCCATTAAGCAACCACTCATATCTTCACTTTCCTGTGCATGCCCACTGCACCTGTAATAGTGCCTGATCCACAGTAGGTACATGATACATGTTTCCTGAATAAATGAATGTGGAATCCAAAAGTGCTCTAAACCACACGCAGATATTTGTCCAAGGTTAGTTTACTGACACAGTGGCTCTCAATCTATTTTACTCCTCAACAAACTTAAAAGACATGACATATTCACAACAGAAACAGTGGCTCACAGCTTCAGGGATTTCCAGCTTATCCTCCCAGGGAGGTATGTCAGAATCTTGGGGGTAATGTGACTTGATAAGTCCCCTAGGCAAAGTGAAGCTTGTTCCTAGAGATGTTCTAACATATGATAGCCAGCAAGAGAGGGAACTCAGCCCTCCCTCTCTGCGTCTCTCTAGGAGTCTTAAATGCAGGGAGGTGGGGACAGAATATCTAACATGTAATCAGAGCCACTGTCTCCAGCTCTGTTGTCTATCTGCTTCCTTCTACATGCCAGTGCCTTTTCCTCTTGGCAGTTTCTGTGGTGCTGACCTGCCAGTTCTTGGGACTGGCTCTGAGCTGCCATCTTTTTTTTTTTTTTTTTTTTTTTTTTTGAGCTGCCATCTTTTAAGGTATGCTGGGAAAGAGACAGCACCTCATTCTTGTTCGGTTTCCCACAGCAGAGTCTCTGGTGATACACTTTCATTGTCATGACCTCCTTTCCAGGGTATCACGGCACAGTAGGATCAGGGGTGGTGGTGGGTAGTGGTGAAATAAGATTAAGCAACTGCTTTTTATGCTTATCAAGGCTTCTGTGTCTGGTTTGTCCTGCTAGACTTGATCATCACTGCTAGTGATTTTCTTTCAGAGCCACATTCTGCATGCTGGCTTCTAACACCTGAACCCCCAGGCTATCAGACTCCCCTGTTTATATCTGACCCATAAGCTGTGGATAAGATTTTAGTTATTTTCCTTTGGCTAAATCAGATGACTTCTTACCAGTCCATCCTAAAGGAAATCAGTCCTGAATATTCATTGGAAGGACTGATGTTGAAGCTGAAACTCAAATACTTTGGCCACCTGATCTGAAGAGCTAACTCATTTGAAAAGACCCTGATACTGGGAAAGATTGAAGGTAGGAGGAGAAGGGGATGACAGAGGATGAGATGGTTGGATGGCATCACTGACTCAATGGGCATGAGTTTGAGTAAACTCTGGGAGTTGGTGATGGACAGGGAGGCCTGGCATGCTACAGTCCATGGGGTCTCAAAGAGTCAGACATGTCTGAGTGACTGAACTGAACTGAACTGAGCTTTTCTAAGACCATTGAGAAGGCTTGTTGCTTAAGGAAAACAGGTAGACTCTCTAAGTATGTGGTTTCCAAACTATATACTGAGGCACCTCAGAGTGCTATAGTAAACTCAGGACTTCCAGGGAAACCCCAAAATAATCAACATTTCTGAGACACTGCACAAACTGCTAGCTCGAGGTAGTTCACAGTTTCAAAATTAAATTGTGCTACCTTACTTTTAAAGATGTCTTTGCAAAACTGGGTTTTTGATGGTTGCTATCACAAAAAGCAAGAACTACACAAAAGTCACTGTGGAATAGGAAATGATGGCAGTATCCAAGCTGATTCCAAGGTTTGAGAAGTTATGCAGAGCCCAACAGGCACACACTTTCCATTCATTGGTAAGAATAATATAAAGCCATTCTATTTTTCTTCCAGTTTATGTGTGTTGGGTTTTCAAACAGCTGCACAAAGAAGTTAGGATATAAATATTAAGCTGTTTTGGAACTACGTATTTAAAGGGAATTGTTAGATATTTCTTTTGGCCTAGAGTACTGTGAAAAAGTTCCTGAAAAAACTAAGGCCTCCATTAATGTAGAAAATTTGGTAACTCCTGCCCTAAATGAATGAAGAAATGCAGGAATATCACTGGGTTGCATCTGGGTCTCAGACTTGCCCTCTCTAAGCTCCCCAGGTACTGTGCCTTTGTGGGAAAATTTTATCTTATTGAATTCCTTTTTAAAAATTAAATCAAATTAAATTTTAAAAAATTAATTTATTAATAGTAAAGCTCTTAAAAATTTTTTTTCTTGTGTAGACTTTCTCTGGTCAAGGCGAGTGGTGGCTACTCTCTAGTTGCAGTGCATGGGCATCTCATTGCAGTGGCTTCTCTTGCTGCAGAGCACAGATTCTAGGCCTGCAGGCTTTAGTAGCTGGTGTGGAGCTTAGCTGACCAAGACATGTAGAATCTTCCAGGGATCAAACCCATGCCCCCTGAACCAGCAAGCCGACTCCCAACCACTGGACCGCTAGGGAAGTCCTCTTACTAAAATCTTAATAATTCCTTCTGGGGAGTTCTAACCTTGTTTCAGTGATCCAGTAGTTCACACTGATCAGATGGTGGTAGAGTGTCCCTAGGGACTGGGGATGGTGCTGCTAAATTAGAAGCCGGAGCTTCGTTGATGGGGTCAGCTCAGATCAGAAGCAAAGGAGAGAATGGAGGCTGAAGACAGCGCTGCTCTGTACCTTCCGCTGAGCTGCATCAGGTAGCCCAGCCTCCTTGGTAAAATCCCCAGAGACCTGCCCCACACTAAGCCCCCTGGAGGCCACGCTGGATCCGTTGGAAGAATGGACTCGCTATCTCGCGGCCACTCAAATCTGCTGGCCTTTGATCCGCCTCTATCCTTGGGGAGGAAGCGGGTGGGTGCTGGTGAGGCCCAGTGCTGGTGTACTCTTCTTTCTCCTTCCCCGTCTGCGTCCTTAGGTGACTGGTGGGCGCCTTCCCGGCGCGAAGACTGCAGAACCCGCTGGTCCCTAACTCCCGGCTCATACATTAAAGATGCGGAGCCGCCGGGACTGCGGTGCCACACACATGAAGACAAATTTTTAATCCCGAGCAAGAAGATGCCGGGAGATGGGGGGCGCAGGAGAAAAATGAATTAGGTTTTTATTATGTGTTTTATTATGCTGTAATTGAACGGGATTAGGCGAGAATACATTTCTGATGCGGCTGGAAGAGGGAGGGGGCGGGAAAGAGGTTGACAGCGAGTGAGACAGTGAATCCCAAAGAGAAGCTCGGTGGGCCCCTGGGGAGGGCGGAGGAGAGGCACCGACCCGGAAGCATGGGGGCCACCTCCCCCCCCCGCCCCCGCCCCCGCCCCGCTTCTCTTCCTCGGGCAGTTTGGACCAGGTTGGCGGCGGGGGTGAGGAGGGCTGCATTGGAAGGATTGGGTTAGAGACAGATCCCGCTAGCAGGTGCTGGTGGAAGAGACGGGCTTGAGAGCTGGAGGACTGGGAGCTTACCAACCCTCCCCAGAAGGGAAAGTGAGTCACCGAGGGATGAGGGGCACAACTATGAAAAGACCAGGCGCTCTGGAATCAGGGGGTCCCAGAGGCCTGCAAATTCACTCTTGTTCCTAACATTTACTTACCGGCACACGTAGGGCCCAGGCCTCCTAGGTCAACACACATCAGAGTGCCCCCTTCGTGCCCAGCCCTTGCTTACGGTAGCGGGGCTTGGGCCTTCAGACACTCCTCCCTGTGTATCCCACCCAGCTCCTGTCACCTCTGATAAGATTCCTATCTGCACAAGGCTACCTCAGCACCTTCACCCTCAGCACTGAGTGCCCAGGAGGTCTCCTCAGATAAAGTGTGCCCAGGTGAGCTCCGGAACTGGGTTGCCGGGCGCGAATGGGCGACCTCTGCACTCACCCCCGGAACAGCCTCCCTCCCAGCTCCCTCACGGTCCGCCGCCGCTCGGGCAGCTTCATTAAGGGTCGCTGCCAGCTTCGCGTCTCACCTGCTGAAGCGCCCCTAGCTCTCCGCCGGGGACTCGCTCCTGGCGGTGATGAAGAGGCCCATTAGCTGCTTCTACCTTTAGGGCGGACTGGGCCGCTCTCCCCACCTCCCAATTAGGACATTAGAACCCGTCAACCAAGATTAATAGTTGCCGGGCTCCGGGGCAGGGAGATGAGCCCAGATATCGCTGCAGCGCCGCTCGCTCCGCGCTGGCCAACCTGGTGGCCGCCGCACCACCCGCCGCCATCCCTCTCTCTACCTCCTTTCCATCAGGTGAGCCCCACAAAAGGGTCAGGGGTGCCAGAGACCGCAATTCTATTTCCTTCTCCGTCTCCGACCTGGGCAGAGGTCTGAGGCTAGGCCAGTAGGGGAGGAAGGTGAGCCCTCTCCCTTCCTCCCCGCGGGTTTGACTGAAGGACTTTTGATTTTAAATGATGGACTGAACTGCGCTTTCTCAGAGAGGTTCCCTTGACCCCCTCTCCTAAGTAAATTCCTTTTCTTATTCTCACTCATATCCCCATGTCATATTTTTCAGTAAACGGACCATGTGTGTGCTTTTACCTTTCTCTGCTTATTATGTCATTGTCTCTCTCCCCTACTTGACACCGGTCTCCAGGTGGAAGGGACCATCGCTTTACTCACCATGGGCTCTGGAGCACCTTCAGTAATTTTGTGGTCAGTGGATGAGTAGGCAACAGGCTTGTTTCCTGTGTGTGTGGTTTTTTTTTTTTTTTTATGGAAATATCTGTTTCCTATGTAAATCCCACCACCCTCTTCTTAAACACCCTCACAGCATCTGTACTCTAATTCGTATCACAATTGTGAATTACTATTTGTGTGATTATCAGTTTGATATGTTCTCTCCATTGAGGTCATAACTCATGGAGTGTGGGCAGAAACTTGGCACTCAGCTGCCTCCCTAGTGTCTACCTGCTGGGTTCTCGTTGTTTAGTCATGTCATGTCCAACTCAACTGTGACCGCATGAACTGTAGCCCACCAGGCGCCTCTGTCCATGGGATTTCCAAGGCAAGAATACTGGAGTGGTTGCCATGTCTTCTATGGGGGATCTTCCCGACCCAGGGATTGAACCTGAGTCTCCTGCATTGGCAAGTGGATTCTTTACCACTGAGTCACCTGGGACGCCCCTATCAGGCAGGAGCTCAGCAGTTAGTCGGTCAGATTATGGTGTCTGAGGACTCAAGAGCCATAGAGCTCTTTTGACTCCATTCTTTAGAGGATTCTGTGGCCTGGAGAGGCAAAGTGACTTGTCCAAGGTCACACAACTAAACTAGAAGCAAAGCTGCGATGAAAAAACTCATCTCCAACACACTGTGATTTTTCTCCAAATGTCATATCATCTGGGATCCTGAGGAAACATCTTCTGAATTCTGAGGTTTCTGAGCATTGGGAAATCTGTGGGGTGGTCTCAGGTGTCTCTGCCTTTGGTGATGGTGGTCAACCAGAACGAAGCCTTTCCCCCTCCCTCAAGGGGCTTGAGGTCCGGAGGTGCCCTATTCGCTATGTCAGCTGGGGCAAATTCTTTCCATTAAGTCTCAACTCTAGTTTCTCTTCCTTGGATGTAAAACTAGGGGAGTCTCATCTCTCCAGGCCTGGAGGGTTGTGAACTACCTCTGACCTTCCTCTCCAGTCCCTATACCTACAGCCCCGCCCCTGGCCAGCACCAGGGTATGAAATGATTTGGGAGCAAGAAAGGAAGGCAACTACAGAGAACAGCTAAGACAGAGAGAGTGGGGGGCCCGAGTTCTTCCTCCACCTTGTCACACCCCTAGTGTCACCTCTTAGAACCCTTACTCTAGAGGGATGGGGCGGGACTGGGTTTGGGACCAGATCGATACTTCACTAGGTGTTGATGACCGCAGGCTTTCACCTTGCAGATAATGGGGTGAGCCGCGGTAAACTCTCGCCGACAGACAGGGCTCCCCCGGCCTTAATGAGATAATCAATACTTGTTCTCGGCTTAATTTCCATCTAATTGCTCTTTAACGACGCCGGATAATGGGCCGCCTCCTGTGAGGAGAGAGCTGGCTGGGAATCCGACCCTCCTCGGACTCCCGCGCCTCCTCCCGCAGGCTAGGTGCCCTCGCGCAGGTGGGACGCGCACGCACCCCGGGCTCCGGCGGGGCTGGAGAGCTCCCTCCGTCGACCTCCTCGCCCGGCGTTGCCACCTGCCTGCGGCGTTCTCGGCTCTCGCAGGGGCCGCTCCGGGTCTCGAATGCGGGACCCCAGCCAAGCCGCCGGGCTCAGGGCTCCGGGTCACCCGCCTGACCGGGCCGCGGAACCGCTTGGTATCCTCACCCCCAGACAGCGCCTCTTCCTGCCTGCTCCCTGCCGGGCCAGGTGTGTGGCGTCCCAGCGCCCTGGGCCGAGCTGAGGCGCCTCAGAACGTGACCTTTCCTCCCTTCCTCTACCACTTCAGTGTATTATTGTCCGGAGGCTTTGAGTAAATTGCTGTGTTTCTGCACCTAAGGAGGGCTCCAATGCTATTTTTTTTCTTGTGAGATAGCTGGGCTGCCTCCTGCAAAGGAGCCTCCTGGTCACCACAGACCAACCACTCAAGCAAGGAGGGTAGAGAGGCCCTGAAGCCCCACAGCTCTGAGGCTCACACTGCCACCCAGCTCAGGAAACCACCTCATTTTCACTCACCAGGCCCTCCAGCCCAACCACATATACGCAGGATGGTTCCTGCCAACACCAGCAGCTCAGGTATCAGCCATCTGTAAATGCTCTCACCTCCCACTTGCCTGTCCCAGCACTAAGAGCAGCTAGGGATTCTCTCCAAGGCCTCTAACAGGGGACTAGCCTGCCCAGAAACCCAAGCTCATCTCTCTTGTCTTCTCTCTTTTGAAAAAAAAAAAAAAATTATTTGACTGTGCTGTCTTAGTTGCAACATGTGGGACCTTTAGTTGCTGCATGTGGGATCTAGTTCCCTGACCAGTGATTGAACCTGGGCCCCCAGCATTGGGAGCAGGGAGTCTAAAAGACTGCCCCTGGGAAGCACCCTGTCTTGATGATGCAAGCTCTGAAGCACTTTGGTCTCAGGTGCCTAGATGCTGTGACCAACGAGGTTCCCCATCATCTCCCCATCTCGCTCACCTGCATTTCTACAGCTTGGCTCCTGAGTATGGCGTATTTAAATGATAAGATAGCAGCTGCAGTTCCAGCTCTAGCTGCACTGGAGCCAGGCTGACAAAGATACAGTGATGTCAGGATAATTGATGGTTAGAATCAGGCCTTGGATGTTGTTAGCTCCAGGTTCAAGTCTTGGCTCTGTTGCTTACTGGTCAGTGTGACAGTGGGCAAATTTACCTCCAGGTTTGTACCTCAGTCCTCTCATTTGAAAAGTAAGGTTAATAATACCATCTTTGTAAGTCTGAAACTAGCTGATGTATGTATATTGCTTGCCACAGTGCCTAAAACACTGGAATGGTTTGATAAGCGGTAACTATTGTCATTGTTATTACTGCATGTTAGAGCTGAAGCAACCACCTAGTTCGAGGATCATAAACTCAAAGGCCAGATGGACCAGCAGGAATCTTAAGTGAGGGAGGTAAGCCTGGTCAGGACTCTGGTGAGCTGGGTAGGGCCAGCCCCACTCCAACAGCAGCCAGTGCTCATCTTCAGTGGTTGCAAGGTGGATCAGATTCCCTGGGTTTTCTTCTCTTTCCAAAAAATCTGGCAGCATTCAGAGCTTAGACACTAGGTCCAACTTTTCTCACTTCCTAATCTCAGCATTAGGAACAGCACTAGGAGCTCTCCCTTAGGCCTCTCTGAACATCCTGGCCTGATGACTCTGGCCCCTAAATTTATACAAAATTTCTCATTATTTAAATATTGGCAATTAAGAAGAAAATCCACTATGCCAAATACAACGTTTGAAGGCTGAATTCCTTGTTTCTTAGAATAAACTGAGGTTCAGATGGGTCACAGCTGCTGGCCAAGCTGACTGAAAGCCTGGATTTTATGGTAAAATAAGAACTTCTCAGAGGCCCTTCTAGATTATGGGGGCTTTTAAGCTGCCTCTCACTGCAGCTGCTGCCTGCTTTGCAGACAGCACCCAGCAGCTGGGAGCTTGACAGTTCCCAAAGCACAAGACTGATATACAGCAGCCTTCTCTCTTGTGATAAATCTAAACTCTTTTAAAATGTGGTAGAAGGGGCTTGCCTAGTGGTTCAGTGGTAAAGAATCTGCTTGCCAATGCAGGGGGACACGGGTTCGATCTGTGGTCAGGTTAAGATCCCACATGCTGCAGAGCAACTCAGCCCGTGCACCACAGCTACTAAGCCCACATGCCTATAGCCCATGCCCCACAACAAGAGACCACTGCAATGAGAGAAGCCTGGCCACCGCAACTAAAGTAGTCCTGGCTTGCCACAACTGGCGAAGGCCCTCGCACAGCAACGAAGACCCTGCATAGCCATAAAATAAATAAATAAATCTTAAAAAAAAAAAAATGTTGTAGAGGGCAGTGTGGCAGCAAATCAAGTCCCAGGGCCCCGAAGATCTCAATTCTTTAATTTAAAGCGCCGTATTTCTATGTAATTCTTGAGCTTAACTTCAGTGGGAATCTACTCAACAAATTCCCCCTGAGGGGTCCCCCAGTTAGGGGACAGGACCAGCAGGAGGTTTGTGAGGCACAGTTTGCCTGATTGATTGTCATTTTTAGGTGCTGCTCTTCCTGTATTTTACGTCTGGGGAAAATGGCGGAAAATACACGAAGGAATTGGGGATTTGTAAGGCTGTGTCACACTGACATGTAAGGTTTATGGACTCGTGAACATGCTCTAAGGTTTATGCTGACCCTCATGTTTCTTCTTTCTAGCCCATGTTCTAACACGTTTGTTCTGTTAGTACCAAGCTGTCCACACTGAACAGAGGTGGCAATTGTTCTCTGCCCAGCATTATATATACCATATTGTGATGCTCTGAGTCCCGGATTCTCTGTGATTTGGTTACCTAAAAGCCAACTTGTTCCTGGCTTAGTTAGGTCCTCTCCATTTTCCATCAGCCCACGCAAAAGCCCCCCACCAGTTTTTCCTTGGAGTTCTAGCATACATTTCTCAGCTTCTTCCTTGGCTTCAGGGAAACAACCAGGTCAGGAGAATCTCGGATACTAACCTATTGTCTAACTTGCCACAGAAGCCAATGCTAAGCTCTATTTTGTCTTACGAGTAAAGGTTGAAAGTGGGACGTAAGCAAGGCTATTGCCACTAACAAATGTAGTTTGGGGTCCAAGAACTTTTCCTGGTCCATATGGTCTTGATGCAATTGTTCAGTTGGCCTCCTCCCTCTACAGAACTTATCTTAATTTTGGTTCCCCAGAAAGCAGAACCTGACATAAGGACTGTTTGGGAGGTTATCCATGAAAACAGTGAGGTAAAGAGGAAGTGAGGGAAAGCAAATAAAGGGTGCATCAGCGAGGGAGAACCCTTCTACAAGCCTGGACAGAATACAGCACAGAATTATCCCCCTAAAAGGAAAGGAAGCAAGGGTATTTATCCTCCAACTCTTGGCTTCACTGGCTACAGCTTGCTCCTGAGTTAACTCTGGCATTTTTAGCCTGCCCTGCTAGCTGAGCTCAGTCTAAGGGCCAGAGGACTCAACAGGTAGAGAGACCCATGAGATGGTACAGGAACCGTCTGCAGGTAATCTTTGGGGTGGTCAATGGTAAATGAGTGGGGCATTGATTGCACCTGATGCAGGGGAGACAAGCTCCAGGCTGGTCAGGCCTCGGCCATGTGATTAATTCCTTTTGAGCACATCACCCCAGCCGAGTCAATAACATAGTTCCCTGCAATTTGATGTTGTTGTTGTCATCCAGTCTCTCAGTTGTGTCTGACTCTTTGCGACCCCATGGACCTCAGCACACCAGGCTTCCCTGTCCTTCACCATTTCCCAGAGCTTGCTCAAACTCATTTCCATTGAGTCTGTGATGCCATCCAACCATCTCGTCCTCTGTCATCCCCTTCTCCTCCTGCTGCCTTCAATCTTTCCCAGCACCAGGGCCTTTTCTGATGAGTCAGCACTTTGCATCAGGTGGCCAAAGTAGTAGAACAATTTGATGCTTTTTCTGTAAAGTACTAATGCTTTTTCTGGGGGGCATAATGTAGGCTGGAGCTGCTTATGGCCTTCTTTCTTGGCTGCTTGGAAGAAAATATGAGAAATAGATTCATCAGTTTGGATATACTGGTGTGACTTTTAGTATAAAGGTCTGCACCAGAGATAGTTTGGTAATCATTTGGATGTTATATAAAATAAAAGTGGAAGAAATGAGGGATCACTTTAGAGGTGTCAGCAGGAAGGTATCTCACTGGCCTCACACATCATCAAGTAAAAAGTCAGGTGGGACTGAAGAGCCTGCTGCTTTGGAGGACATCGTTTGTCATCACCAGATCTTCCATTCTGAGTGTGCCATAACAACACGTAGTCTTCAGTTAGTGTACCTGAGACTCATCCCAGCAGGTAGATGTGGAGTATGAAATGTGTGAGAGTATCTAGCTTTCCTGACAATTAGCCTCCCTTCCCTTCAATGACCCTGGGTAATAATTGGAAAAGCAACTTATATATTAAAGGACATTTTGTCTAGTATTGCAGATTTTACTGCCTTTTCCCTTAGCATGAACTTTACCTCTCAAACACCAGAAGACCCCATTGCTGCTGCTGCTGCTAAGACGCTTCAGTCGTGTCTGACTCTGTACGACCCCATAGATGGCAGCCCACTAGGCTCCTCTGTCCCTGGGATTCTCCAGGCAAGAACACTGGAGTGGGTTGCCATTTCCTTCTCCAATGCATGAGAGTGAAAAGTGAAAGTGAAGTCGCTCAGTCGTGCCTGACTCTTAGCAACCCCATGGACTGCAGCCCAACAGGCTCCTCCGTCTGAGGACCCATTCAGTTCAGTTCAGTCGCTCAGTTGTGTCCAACTCTTTGTGACCCCATGAACCACAGCACGCCAGGCCTCCCTGTCCATTACCAACTCCCAGAGTCTACCCAAACCCATGTCCATTGAATCAGTGACACCATCCAACCATCTCATCCTCTGTTGTCCCCTTCTCCTCCTGCCTTCAATCTTTCCCAGCATCAGGGTCTTTTCAAGACCCATTAAGTCACCTTAAATTTTCAATTATATACACACACATACATGTATGTAAAAACAGGTAAAATGTGAATTAAGGCCCATAGTTTATAGTATTGCAGCAATGTCAATGTCCTGGTTCTGATAATTATATCATGGTCATATAAGATTTATCACTGGGACAGGGTGAGTGAAAAGTACATTGGAACCTTCTGTGCTATTTTTGTAATTTCTATGCAAGTGTAAACATTTTTCAAAATAAAGGGGAGGAAATCCTTGTGGAACTGGTCATCTTAGAATCATAATCTCTAATTTATTTAATGGCTAAGATGAAAAAGACTGATGATATCAAGTGTTGGCAAGGATGTGGCATAAGGGGAAGAAATTTCAGAAAAATAGTTTGGTAGTAACTACTGTTGAATGCAAGCATATCACATGAAGCAGCAATTCTATTCTTAGGTGTGTCCTGGTTTATATAAAAGTCAAAACCAGGTAAAATTGAAACATAGAGTTTAGAAGTGGTTCTCTAGGAGGAAAGGGGGGGACTAATCATGATGGGAGCTTCTGGGGGTGTAAACAGTGTTGTATTTCTTGACCTGGAAGATGATCATGTGAGTGTTCATTTTGTATTAATTAATTGAACTCTACTTTGTGCACTTTTCCTCTTGTCTGTTATACCTTGAAGTGAAATAAAAAGTTAAAAACAAAGTGAACAGAAATGTAGAAAGATTCAATGATTTTAACATTTTTTCTAAGTTGACTAATACAAAAATGTGGCCAAGTTATTAGGTTAGATGGAACTATGGAACTATGATTTCCATCTCAAAGGTGCATGGGAAAACGGGAGCCTGGAGGGAGGAGTTGCCTCCCCTGACATAAGAAAAGTAAACTGAAGAAAATTTTCACCTGATTTCTTTCTGCATGTCTTAAAGCTCATTTAAGTTGCCTTAATGCTTCTGTTTTACAGAGAGCTAGTCTGCTGGATAGCAGCTTTCTTTTGGTACCATTTTTTGCAGCTAACTTATAATGCCTACCTTCTCACCTGGTTATCCCAACATTTTACATTTATCTCACCATCCTAATTTACCTATAAAAACAGCTTCTACTTTATTATAAAAAATAATTTTACAAAATAAAGGATTATAAGCATTACACTCAACCATATGCCTCATTCCAAATTCTCTTAGGGTGTTTGTTGATAGGTGTAATAAATATTTACACAGCTGTAATCAGTATTCATACACTTCTCCTTTTCACTTACCCCTATTTTCCTACACATACTTTTTATTTTGACTGAGTTCACCTATTTGTCATAGTAGGTAGCTACCAGGTGCATGCATGCGTGCTAAGTCACTTCAGTCATGTCTGACTCTTTGTAACCCTACGAACTATAGCCCACCAGGCTCCTCTGTCCAAGAGATTCTCCAGGCAAGAATACTGAGATGGGCTGCCATGCCCTCCTCCAAGGAATCTTCCCGACCCAGGGATTGAACCTGTGTCTCTACATCTCCTGCATTAGCAGGCAGGTTTTTTACCACTAGGTGCCACCTGGGAAGGCCCAGCTAGCTACAAGGTATTCTGTCTTAATTATCTATGCTGAGCCTTTTTTGACTTAACTGATTCTAATGTTCACAGGAAGCACAATTCCTCTGCATCCATCTCTAATGGGTCAGTGTGGACCAATTGTTTCACTGTTGGTTTTTCCTCAAAGTTGCAACCCTATTATTTTCACCAGTCATGTCAAAACAGGGTTCAAGAAGTGACAGGTTAGAAAGTGTGAGTCCTCCCAAGTAATTTCTTACCAAGAAATTTCTTACCTCATTGATCCTTTATGCCTTGTTTCATCTTATGTTGCTCATCTATCTAAGACCCATTTCATACTGTCATTATATTTAAAAATAATCTCATTGGTCAGTGGCTGAAAAAAGGAAAGTTATGATAACCTGTGAACTCCAGGCTGTGATTCACAGTGGAAAGCACACTATATTCTATAACTCATTCCTTCTCCAGTACAAGCATCTACAGGAAAAAGTGAGGAGGGGTAAGAGGCAGGATTATCTGCTCTTCAACAAATTTTAACTTAACCCTCCTCATCTGAACTAGTCTCCCTCATGCTGATGCAAAAGGATGCTGTCACCCAGCATCCTTTGCTGTACTCACATCATCTGAATTAAAACAATCCTTCCAGAAAGACAAACATCACATAATAATACATATATATGGAATCTAGAAAGATGGTACTGATCATCCTACTTGCAGGGCAGCAAAAGAGATGCAGACATAAAGAAGAGACTTTTGGTCACAGTGGGGGAGGGAGAGAGTGGGATGACCTGAGAGAGTAGTATCAAAACATATACACTATTATATGTAAAATAGATAGCCAGTGGGAATTTGCTGTATGATGCAGGGAACCCAAAGCTCTGAGACAACCTAGAGGGGTGGGATGGGGAAGGAGGTTTAAGGAGGAGACAGTTGTATGCCTGTGGCTGATTTATGCTTATGTATGGCAGAAACCATCACAATATTGTAAAATAATTATCTTCCAGTTAAAAAAGAATTCTTTTCCTGTGGCTCAACAGTTTTGCATGGTCTGGTCAAACTGAGTCAACATTTTCAAAGTACAAGTATGCACATTTTTTTTTTTTTGCTATTTCTTTACTGTTTATGATGCAAATAAATGTTACTGAGTGTGTTTTGGAGCCTTAGTGGACAAAGCGTCAGATAAGGAAATGGGGAAGAATCTAAACTTTCAAATTGTGTCTTAAGCAAAAAATTTCCTTCTGAAAGTATTTTTACAATATGTGGAGTTTTCCTGGAACAAATCTCTACTTAATAAAATGAGATCTCCTGGGAATTCCCTGCTAGTCCAGTAGTTAGGACTCGGAGCTTTAGGGGGAGGAGGCTGGGTTCCATCCCTGGTCACCTGGTCCCATAACTAGGATCCCACAGGCTGTGCGGTATGGAGGCCAAAAAGAAAAAAGAAATAATGAAGTTGTCGACTTTGACCCCTCTTCCGATTTAAATCAGGTCCCCTTTATAACCTTAAAAAAAAAATAGAAGCAGATCTGTAGAGTCAACATTTTTGATGCCTACTGTATTCGCGGTCATGTTCTAGTCACCAATCACAAGGCCACCAGAGGGCGCTCCTTCCCTGTCGATCCAGCCTTCGAAAGCGACTGAAAAATTCACGTTAATTGACTGAGTGTAAAATTGACTTTTACACTCAGGAAAAATTTTACATTTAATCCATAAATATTTACCTAGAATTTATTGTGCTGCCAGAAGAAGGGCTAGGTTCCCAAGATCAGAATGAGTTAGTCACAATTCCTAACCAGAGCATAGCAAAGGCTGAAAGTAAATAGCTGGCAACAAGGTGGGATAAGTGAAGCTTCTAGATCTGCGGAGTTTGTTATTTAAATATTGACTCCTGGTTTTAGAAGCCAGGGGCTTCCCAGGTGGCTCAGTCGTAAAGAATCCGCTTGCCAAAGCAGGAGACGCGGCCTCTACTCCTGGGTCCGGAAGATCCCCCGGAGAAGGAAATGGTAATCCACGCCAGTATTCTTGCCTAGAAAATCCCATGGGCAGAGGAGCCTGGCGGGCTACAGTTCATGGGTTTGCAAAAGAATAGGACCCGACTTAACGACCAGACAACAACAATTCATTAAGAGATCCCAGACTGCTTGCGCTCTGTAACCATGACATCGATCTCTGCCCTAAGGTACTTTGTAAATCAGAGCCAGAGACCTGTCCTTAGGTGGCTCCAATATTTAGCCCCGCAATTTCAAGTCCCCCATCCCCTCCTTTTTTTCAGGGCTTCCCGCAGTTCCCTTACAGTTCATTTCTGCTCCAGATCAACACTTCAGTTGCCCCCAGGCCCAAGGACAAAGAATTACCCGCAACAGCCACACCTGGCTCCGCCCATTCCTTTTCCGATTTAAAACCCGCGGGCTTTTCCTGTTCTGCATTCCTAGACTTCCTGTTTTGATTCTCGCGACAGTTAGGAGACCTCGCGTGAAGTTTGCTTTGCGACCCTTTCTGCTTTTGAGAACTGCAAGACTGTGTGTCTGCCTACCCATACCTCATGAGTTCCTCTAGTCAGGAGTGGCCTCTACGCCTCTAAGGACCTCCTAAATGAAAGGGCTTGGCTGTGTTGAGAGTTACAGACCTCTTCCGAGGGCTCGACTTCAAGAGCCCTCGGTGCGCATGCGGATCCTGTTCCTCTGGGCGGTCCAGAGGCCCAGGCGGAGGCCCGGCCCCCAACCTTGGGGTTGATGAAGAGGCCAGCCCAAGCCGCTCTATCTCGGGCCAGCTCCTTCTGGACCGAGCCTGACTGAATAACGTCCCCTCCCTGGCTGCAGAGCTGTTTCCGACCCTACAAACTGTACTGCCGCGCAGCTTCTGTAGGCTGCTGGGAGCAGGCCGGGGCGGGGTCTGGCAGACCCCGGGTACCGCGGGCAGGCCTCCAGGAATGCTCTCTTCCCCGCCCCCAGCCCAAAGTGCCACGTTGGCGCTAGTGGCGGCCTCGAGACCGAATGCCTCCGGGGCTGCCTGCCTCGCAAGCATAACCTGTAATTCCGACCCGGAGCGCTGCCCATTGGGGTGTTGCCCCGCCCACCTCTCCCTGCAGCCGCTAGTCGGCTGGAACTTCTAATCACCCGGCTCCTGGGGTTGAAGCACCTGCCGGATGTGGGGAGGGAGGAGGCGGCCAGATGTGAGGAAGCAGAATTAAGCCCCGAGTCTCTTGGTGACTTGGTAGGATAGTGGAGTAGACAGGCCTGCAATCTCCCTTGGACGGCGGGGAGACGTTAGTTGGCTTTGCCCTGCAGGAGCGCTCGACTTGGCACCAGAATTCCTACTGCTTTGCCATTATGCAACTCTTCTAGCGGATGGGACTGTAAAGTCAGATGCTACAGGGCCTAGCCTTTCAACCAACTCTAGCTTCTCAACTACTGTCTTCTCCCATCCTACCCGCCAGTCCCTACGCCCAGCCCAGCCCACCCCACCCCAACTCTAGTCCTTTCCCAGCTTGGGTGTCCGGTTACTGCTCTTCTGTTTTGTGACTTTGGCCCAGGCTAGGGGAAGTGGCCCAGGAGGGTCCCGTGCGGCTGCATAAAATTGGCAGCTTCAGAACAAGGGGAGGGGGTGGGGTGAGCGACGTCGAGGGGGCGGGGAGAGGGGGCGGAGGAGCTGATCTCCGAGTGCAAGTCCGTGGGCTCTGTCAGAGATTCTCAAGTCGGAGCAGAGGTGGCTGACGGGCCCTTTCCACTGCCTGCTTTTTTTGGACAGAAGTCTCGGCTGCTCTGAGGAGCGCAGTCCCGGACACTAGGTGAGCCGCTCTGGGCCCCAGGGCATCACCCCCCGCAACACACACCCCTCAGCCCTACTTCCTTTCCACCCTTGTTAACAACTCCTCCTGGGACCATCCGTCCGCATCCACCCCTGGGGCAGGAAGCTTCAGAGTTGGATGGGTGGTGGTGGTGATGCCTGTGTGTGCTTGAGCTTTACCACTCCCTCCTCTCACCTCTCCCTAACCCTCAATTACCACCCAGCATAACTGACGACCCCTTCAGGGTCACTCTGCCTCCGTGTCCAGGGTCTACTTGATTCCCAGGTAGCAGAGGAGGGGACAGTGCCAGGGTTCAAGTTGGTAAGAGAAACAGGGAGGTTGCTTCTGACCTTCCTGACCTGGCTTTCCTTCCCGGCAGGGTGCCACTCACGCGCTGATGCCCCGAGTGCTCTCGGCTTCCAGCTAATCATGCCACAGCCGCCCGCCGCTGCCTTGGCGCTGCCCGTGCTGCTGCTTCTGTTACTGCTGGTGGTGCGGACGCCGCCTCCGACTGGCGCGCGGCCACCCCCAGTTCCTGATTACCTGCGGCGCGGCTGGCTGCGGCTGCTGGCGGAAGGCGAGGGCTGCGCTCCCTGCCGGCCAGAAGAGTGCGCCGCGCCGCGGGGCTGCCTGGCCGGCCGGGTGCGCGACGCGTGCGGCTGCTGTTGGGAATGCGCCAACCTCGAGGGCCAGCTCTGCGACCTGGACCCCAGCGCCCATTTCTACGGGCGCTGCGGCGAGCAGCTTGAGTGCCGGTTGGACGCAGGTGGCGACCTGAGTCGCGGAGAGGTGCCCGAGCCGTTGTGTGTCTGCCGCTCGCAGCGCCCGCTCTGCGGTTCCGACGGCCGCACCTACGCCCAGATTTGCCGCCTCCAGGAGGCGGCCCGTGCTCGGCCGGACGCCAACCTCACCGTGGCGCATCCTGGGCCCTGCGAATCGGGTACGCACGGCTCAGGGCCCCGACCCCCGGCACTTGGGGCTCCTTGTGGCGTTGCTCCCGGGCCCCGGACGGCGTGGATGTCTGGCCAGCGGAGTGAAAAAGATGAGGCCAGGGAGGCCTCGAGTCCATTATGAGTTTACTCTCGGGGGTGGTCCGCGGAGACCGCCGCCTGAAGGTGCGGGTCCGGGGCTTTGTCAGCAAGCGGCGTGCGCTGGGGTGCGTGCAAGCTCTAGAGCCGGCTGGCAGAGACCAGCCCTCTGAGAGAGCAGGCACATAGTTGACGCTTGGCCTCAACTTTGAGCTAGTGAAGGGAGACTCAGACTGTCCAGGCCTCCGGAATCCAGGCAGGGAGACGGGTTCCTGTGAGATGCAATCAAGTTTCGTTTGAGCAGCTTCCTAAAGCCAGTGCTTACTTAACCTAGGCTCCGAGCCTCTCGTTTAGGGATTAGTGTAGAAGGGGGGCTCTCCCAGCTTCTCCTCCCCCATCCCAGGGGGCTGAGGGCCATTCAGGCCTCAAGTTTTCTTTGGCTGCTTTAGTAACCTTCACTTCCTGAGGGGTCTGGTTTGGCTGGGGCTGCTGGGAAAACAAACGCTCCGCAGGAGCTTCCCCCCACAACTCTAGGCTTTCTGCCTGCTGCCCAAATTGGTTTCAGTGTCTTTGCCTCTGCCATGTGGCTGCCCCACCTCCCAGGGGGTGGGGGTGGGGAAAGGGCTGCTTCTCGCGCCTTTGGCAGCTGGCACCTGGTAGGGAAGGGGAGGATGTGGGGGAGGGAGGTGTTGGTTACAACACATTAGGATAGGGGCCTGGAGGGTAGAATGAGGACAGGGGAGCAATCAGGGACAGCCTGTGGCTGCCAAGCTGAGGTGTGGGTCTCTGTGCTTGTTCATGCGTTCTGTGTCCCTGTACATTTCCATCTCTGCGTTCCTACCCTTGTGTGTATCTGCAGTTACATTTGTATGTACTACCTGTGTGTACCTGTCATGTTTATGCATGTGTATTTACCTCAGCACATATTGTGTTCCTTCACAAACACATTCAAAATGGTTTGTTATATGGGGTCCTTGCTGGGCTGGGTGTGCCATTCTATTCTTAGGCCTCCCATCTCTACCTCCAGCACCCCAGATCCTGTTGCACCCATATGATATTTGGAATGTGACAGGGCAGGATGTGATCTTCGGGTGTGAAGTGTTTGCCTATCCCATGGCCTCCATAGAGTGGAGAAAGGACGGCTTGGACATTCAGCTGCCAGGGGATGACCCCCACATCTCCGTGCAGGTAGGGGCAGGGAGCTGAGGCCTCCCCAGGGCAGCCCAGGGTCCTCCTAGAAGAATACTGCTGACTCCTCCTGGCTCCAGTTTAGGGGTGGACCGCAGAGGTTTGAGGTGACGGGCTGGCTGCAGATCCAGGCTGTGCGTCCCAGTGATGAGGGCACCTACCGCTGCCTGGCCCGCAATGCCCTAGGCCAGGTTGAGGCCCCAGCTAGCCTGACAGTCCTCACACCAGGTAAGGGAAAGCCCTGAGCTCTGGGGGCTGGGGGATGGTGGTGGATTCAGGCCCTTGACTGTGTGTCCAGGTGTGATGTGCATGTGGGTACACACACAAGCATGGCTTTCCCACAGACTGGGATACGTGGGCACTGACAGCACCTCTCTCCTGTTCTCTCCCCTTTGTCTATATGTGTTTGCAGACCAGCTGAACTCCACAGGCATCCCCCAGCTCTCATCCCTGCACCTGGCTCCTGAGGAGGAGGCTGGGAGTGAAGAGGGCGAAGATTACTACTAGGTGCAGAGCTGTGGCCCGTGGGGGTGGGTGAGTGGGGGTAGTTTTCATTCCCGCTCTTGAAAAGATCTGGAAAGGCAGAGCATGGCCCCTTCACAGATTGATTTAATGCCTTTAGTGGGAGAGATGTGATGATGATGGGAGAGACAAAAATTGAAGGATGGTAAGAAGAGAATCAGAGACTAGGGGAGGTGGGATGCAAAGGGGCCCATGCAGGAGATGCTCTGACCAGGACAGTCTTGTGTGGACCAACTGGGCAGAACGTAACAGTTGCCTGCTGGTCTGTAGGCTAAGTGGGTGGGTGGCTGGCTGGGTGGGGAGGAGCAGAGCTGAGACAAAGGCGTGGAAACACCAGGATCGTCTACTTCTTTTTAGCAGCCCTCCCTCCAACCCTGCTCAACCAGTCTTCTGACTGCTTTTCTGCATAGATCCTGGTCTTATTTTCCTAGAGCATAATCTTTGCCTAACCTCAGTTTACGCTTCCTCAAAACTCACCTTCTAGAAAATTTCCCTCTCATAAATCCCAGTTCACTTACTAAGTGTTTGGCATTTGCTATCTGCTGTCCAGGAGAGCCTGATAGAGCATAGTTTATTTAGCTCAGTGCAGTAAGATGGGCATTTGGTCATGTCTAATTTTTCTGTCATTCTAGAAACTCTGTGAGGGCAGCACCATATCTTATACCACTTTGTACTGGACAGTGCCTAGCACAGAACTAGGCACAGTAGGCATACAATAAAGACTTATGAAACAAACTGAGCCACACAGATGGTTCATGCAGATCTGCACACAGAGACCACATTTCTTTAAGAGGCCTTCCAGGGTACTAGGAATCTGGCTTCCAGAAGTTGTAGGTCCTGCTCTCTAAGCACGTGCCTGCCAGATGTAGAGGAAGCTTGAGCTGCACACCCCCTCACCCTCCTGCAGGGGCAGGAAGGCTGGAGCCATCAGATTGGGAGGGAGGGTATCCTCCCATTCTGCACTCCACTGGGGCTGATCTAGAGACAGATTGCCTGCGCCTCTGTCCCCTCCCCAGGCAGTGCGGGGAACCAGATCTATGTGGGTAAGACCGAGTATGAAAGCATAAATTGGATGGAGGAGGGGAGAAATTTGGTCACATGTATGAGCCGCACCCTAGGACTTCCCTATGAATCCGCCCATTTTCCAGCTGAACTCAGACAAAGTCATGTAAAGTCTGTTTTCTTATCTGCCCCAATTGACATGTCCTCTCTCTGGAGGTCCCTCACAGAGCCGTACTCTTTCGCTCCCGAAAGCTCTCTCCATCCTTTCCAGGGACACTGGTGAGGCGCAGTGTTTACTGACTGCTTGAAGGAGAAAATGAAAGCTTAAGTTCGAGAGGCCAAGACCCTGTGTGTGGATGTCAAGGGCCTCCTACGCGCCTGGGCTCCGCCCGAAGCCTGGCGCCACAACGGGAGAAGTCGTGGTTGGCTCGGTGTCTGAGCTTGTCCTCTGAGGCCCAACACAGGGAGCCCGGCCTCTTGGGAGGGGTGTGGCCCAGACCCCAACCCAAGGGCTTGGCTGCACCTCCCGTGGAACCACATTGCCGAGTCCTGACTAGAGTCCGGCGTTTCCTGGAGCTGTGCTCAAAGCTCGAGCGGGTTGAATGCATACTTGGGGCAAATTCTAAGTTGACAGCGAAATCAGGAATAGGGATGTTAGCGGCGTGGCGGCGATTGAGGGGAGGAGCAGGCCGTTAAGAGTCTGGACCAGAAGGAGGTCTGCTCTGCGATGGAAGAGGGGACGGGGGTCTGGGTCCCCGAAATCCGCCTGGGAATCCGCCCCTGACTTGTTCTTCGCTACCGACTTCTGGGCCAGCTGGGCTCAAAGACGCCCCCTGGCGGGCCCATCAATCCTACTGAGCCCGCTTGGAGACCACAGGCTCTACTAGATCCTGGAAGGGCACACGCGTCCGCAGAACCTGTACTCCCGGATTGGTTTTGCAGACTTTACAGGATGTTCAGGTGCAGTCTCCTTCTAGCCTCAGTTTTCCCCTCCGCGGCGCTGCAGGTTCAGGCCCCACAGCCTTGACTAGGAGGAACCCCTGCTGCCTCCCCCGCCACCTCCAACCCCCTTCCCCCGCCTCTGCTCCAGCGGACCGGCTTTAATAACGTCGCTGGAAAGTGACACGCGATTTATTATTAAAGTAATGCTGGGATGGGAAAGGTTTAATAAACGCGCTGCATTGCCGAGGATTATTCTCCGCAAATAAATGAGAGCGCGGGAGGCGTTTTAATAAATAATTTCCCGCCGCTCCCAGGGGAGAAGAGGGAATGGGGAGGAGGAAGGGGAAGCCGAGCTGCTGTCAGAACTCCCGGCTTCGCTTCCCCACAGGTTTCCAAGCCTTTCTCGCGGCTTTCGTCCTAGGTTGCTCACACCCGACATGTGAGGTTCCAGGAGAGCTGACTCTCAGTGGTCTAGGTCTGAGGCGGGAGAGGCTCTGTCCCTTCCTCCCCCCTCCCCCCTCCCCCCATCCCTGGGATTTTAAGTAGTTTGCCTAAGATGTGGAATGCACTTCTATTCAGCCCTCAATCAGAGGTCTGGAGTCAAGACTGGACCAGAGCAGGAAGGGTTAAACCGAGACCCGCCCCTCCGTCGGTGAGGGTACTAAGTCTCAGGGCCTGGCTACTCCCCTCCCGGCTTTCGGCTGACCCGGGCTGGGTGTCCACGCAGGATATGGGAGTAACCTGTGGAAGGGAGTTGTGTGTACAGGTGTGTAGGTGCTACACGTGTTCAAATGACCCTGGCTCACTCCTTAGACCATCTGGGGAATAGAGCCACTGAAACCAGTTGCTGGTTGTTAGCTCCAAGGCTTCAAGGAAGTGTCCTTGAGCCGAGCTGGTCTGAACAGAGGGAGTCCAGGTGAAGCCCAACTCTTAGCTCTCTGGTGAACTCGTGTGTGTGTGTGTGTGTGTGTGTGTGTGTGTGTGTGTATGTACACTCGAGGGCTGAGCAGAACTGGAGCCCCAAGGGGGAATCCACTTCTCCAACAGAAGCCTGGAGGCACGAGAGGATGAATCTGATTTCAAAGAGGGCCTAGACTGCAGACCTTGGAGACCAAGGACAAGTCCTTGGCGTTGGTAGGTAGGGGACACCTTGGAAAGACATCTCTGGCGACACCTCTGGCAACCCGGCGGGGGTCGGGAGGGGGGGGCCGGGGGTGGTTGGGGGGGATGACGGGTACAGGAAGTAGTGAAAGAGTGCCATCTGGTGGTTACTTCTGGTTGCGGCAGCCAAACTTGGGTCTAGGGTCTTGAGACAGTTAATTTGGAAAAATTTGAGTAAAAAGGTGCTTGGATTTGTGTTTATATATGTCTGTGAAGGTGCACATGTATATGTGGTATATATATGATATCTATAATATGGTTGTAGTAGTTATGTGTATATGTGTGTCTACATGTACACATATGTATACATATATGTATGTACCAGCTTCCTTTTGTGGCTCAGCTGGTAAAGGATCCACCTGCAGTGTGGGAGACCTGGATTTGATCCCTGGGTTGGGAAGGTCCCCTGGAGAAGCGAAAGGATACCCACTCCAGTGTTCTGGCCTGGAGAATTCCATGGACTGTATAGTCCATGGGGTCGCAGAGTCAGACATGACTGAGCAAGTTTCACTTTGATATGTGTGTACATCACAGTATGTTATGTATGTAGATTATATAAAGACATATATATGTATTCGATAACCATGTAGGTGCATATATGTATATCTGTATATAAGCACTGTATATATGGATGTGCTATTATACGTGTTTTTGTTGCTTTTTAGTTGCTAAGTCATGTCTGACTCTTTTTGTGACCTGCCAGGCTTCTCTGTCCATGGAGTTTCCTAGGAAAGAATACTGGAGTGGATTGCCATTTTGTCCTCCAGAGGACCTTCCCAACCTAGGAATCAAACTCTTATCTCCTGCATTGGCAGGCAGATTCTTTACCACTGAGCCACCTGAGAAGCCCCTTGTTATATGTATATAGCTGTATACATACATGTATTGGCAAATACATATTCCATTATATGCCATTCTTTCACCAAATATTTATGTGCCAACACTGTTCTTAGGGCTGCAGATACACCACAAAAAAGCACATTGTCCTTGCCCTCATGGAACTTAACATTCTATTCTAAGATGTGCATGTGAATTAATTACATACACGTATGTTTACAGGATTGCATGTGCATGTTTGTGTAGCTATGCTTACATATATATGTGTGAGGAATAGACGGTCTTAAATTCTCTGGTGGGCTTGGAGATTCCCTGTTTTTTCGCTTAAACATTCAGGGCCCGTTGCCTAGGACTCTCAAGTATGTAGGCAGTTGAAGGCAAAGGGAAAGAGGCTGGAGACACAGGCTGATAACCTTCTAGGATAAGTTTTGGATAGTTCCTCTGAATGACTAGGTTCTTTTAAATAGGGAACAGCTATGTAAGTTCACTTAGAGTGATGGAATGTCAATGAAGATCAAGTCTCACCTCTACGCAAAGCAGAGCAACTTAGGAGGAAGGAAGATGGGTTGGGAGGGTGGGTGAGAATGGAGTCTGGGAGACTAGAGGTAGGAATAGATTCTTGGAGGACAGAGGGAGGGGCATTTAGAGACTGGAAGGGATCTGATCTGGGAGGTAGTGATGGGAGCTCTGGGACTCAGTTGTAGATAATGAGGGTGGTTTGAGAACTCTTGAGGAGGGATGAGCTGGTGGACAGAGATGGCGTCTGAGGGGAGTAATGAGGTCAGGATAAGGGATGGGCTTGGGGAAGGGTACAGAAGCAGAGGCTCTGGTGGCAGGGAAAACCAGTCTTGGGGTGGAATTTGGAGGCCAGTTCTGATGGAGTCATCCTTTCCTTTCTCCCACCCCTTCCTTTTCTATGTGGGAGTCCCTAATATTCTTCTCTAGTCCTCTCTTCTCAAGCTGAGTCCCAGACACGCTGTACAGAGGAGAAGAGCTCAGGCTCCAGAACTCTGCCTGCCTTAGGTAACTCCCTCGTGGCTGAAGGAGGCAGAGCTCACAGCACCACTGTCCCATGAAGCTCCATCCCTGCCCTCTGGGCCATTGCCTGCCCCACTGCCATTACCAGCTTCCAGACTGGGCTCAGCCCAGGGGTTTCAAACAACTGTGACCTGGCAAGGTCACAGAACCTCCCCTCGCCACACACACATTCTGAGACTGAACTAGGAAAGGTACTTCCAAATCATTCCTTCCTTCCCTCCTTTTGCTGGATGTTATCCAGACACAGTCGAGGCCAGAAGTCTTCAGGTGCCATCCTCACTCTTGGTCTGTGGTAACACCTCATGCCTGATCCTTACTTCTAAGCCTCCTGTGCTTGCCTACTTCATCCTAAAGCCAGAGTTTATGTCCCTTCATTGCCTCTCCTCCCCTTCTTCAGCCCTTTTCTCCCCCAGAGTTGAGATCTTAGGTCCCTAGATTGTGACCCCAGGGACTAAGACACAGGCTGGTTCCTGGCCTGGCTTTATTTTCAGTATTTTCTCTGCCATCTGGGCAACTGAGAGCTCTCAGAACAGGGTGAACAATTATGAAAATCAGTTTTGGTGACAAGTGCTACCCCACAATCAAGGTCTACCCTGTCCTGATGGGCAGCATCATGGGAGGCGGGATGGACTTGAGGGTGCTGAAATGGGGTCATGAGAAGTGAAGGGGTCTGCCAGGATGAAGGTCGGGGGCTCTAGGGACGATTACTTCCTGCTTCCCCTCAGATCCCCCTTCCCCAACCCCAGATCATTAGGGCAGAGCTGGAGAAGGCCCCATAGGTCTTCTGGATGCAGTTGGCTCTCACAGGGGCCCAGGTTCCAACTCTGGCTTCCCTGCTTCCCATGCCCCTCCCCTGGTACCAGAAGGGGTTAAATTCTTGGGGCAGTAGTGGGGATCTCTAGTGGAAGTGATCTCTGAAGGGTAATGATGATATCGTTTCTTAGCCTTTGGGCTAAGATCAAGTGAAGGGTAATTTTAGGTCTTTGGAACAGAAATGGGGCTCTGTGGGCAAGGACAGGCTAGCGAGGGAACATGAGGTATGTGGTACTGCTTTTTAAGTGCATACCTTGAGCAAGTTTCTAAGTTTCCCTTCTTCCCAGTCCTTTGCAAAATACTGATAAAATGTCCCCTATAAGTGCTGTGATGAGATTAGAGATCTTGTAAGTAATATCTGAATCACAATAGGTATTCAACAAATGGTCAATTTTACTATCACTTTTTCTGGGTGGGGGAGTTGCATGGAGGTGGAGCAAAGTACCTAGTACAGAGATCCCTGCTGAGGTGTGTGGGTGATCACAGTCCCGTGCCTGCCCATAGGAGGCCTGAGAAATTTGGTCTTAGGAGGAGGGGAAGGGCTATGACAAGGTGGGGATGGGTAGGGACTGGGCTTCCAGAGAGCTTGGCAGTCTTCACCCTCACCCCCACCCCCTCAGGGACCCCCTGTCAGAACCCAGGGCTCTAGATCTGTGCTTGGAGGGAGGGGCACCCTGGAAACTCACTTCTATCCATCTCTTTTATCAGGGTTGCTGAAGGGCTGGAGCTCCAGTGGGGCCTTTGATGGGGAACAGATACAGACCAGGCGGAAGCAGCCGGAACAGTGCTGAGTTGGAGCTGAGGACCAGGCCAGGGGGTCAGTGAAGACAGATAAAGCTCAGAGCAGCTGGGGACTCAGGAGACCTGTGGGGAGGGGCAGCAGGGGCTTAGGGCAGGCTATGTCCTGTCCTGGGAGGAGGCAAGTTCCGGAAGCTTCTGATGAGGGAGATGTCTATTAAGGACTTCAAATGGCCAGCGGAGGCCCTTAATAACTCTTTGGGAGGAGGGAAGGGACCCCCTGCCCTAGATGTGGCTGCAGGAAAGCCAGGGTGCTTGTCCAGGATGAGGGTCGGTCCCAGAAGAAACAGCCTGGGAACAGGGTCCAGCCCAGAGGCAGGGCTTCTGGGGGCTGTCTTCCCCTTAAGGCGAAGATGGGGAAAAGGTTAGTAAGCAATCCTGTGATTTTAGTTCCTGGTTTAATTAACTTTGAAGGGCTTGGGGCCTCCCTGAACACCAGGGAAAGGAGCAGAGTAGACGTTTATTTTCCTCCTTTCCCTTTTAAAGACAATTTTATTAAATCACTTTGTTTTCATTCTGGCTCAAACATGGGGCATTTAAATGGAAAAGTAATTATTTTACCTTGTTTGCTTATGGTGAGAAGAGAGTCAGGAAAGGGAGGGATGCCGATAAGAGGAAGAGGTTGGCAGCTTCGGGCTGGCACACATGTGCGTGTGCACACAAATACCCTACAGACAGGCCTGCACAATCAGGCTCCCACTCACAGCAGCCTCGATCACCACCCAGAGCCCCTCACACTGACACACATTGTGTACCCACAGAAAGACATGCCTTGCCCACATACCCTCCCGAATGTAGGCAGCTCAGTACTTGCAAGCTTGGAGCATCCACCCTCCTGAAGATAAATTCCTTTACCACCTCCAGAGCTACAGGCGAACGCTCTCTGTCCTACACAAACACTCCTGACACATCAGGCTCACAGCACAGGCCCCCTCACACCTCACAGGTACCCCCACGTACCCCTTACAGGCATCAGGGGGTATGCACACATGTGCACACACACACACCAAACATATCTAGACCTTTTCAAGACAGCTGAGTGGTCTCATCATCAGTACCTAGATTGAGACACACAATTCTCAAACACACAAGCCCGGCATTTCCCTGGTGCCCTAGTCCTGCCAGCCTTGTGAGGCCGAAACAAACAAACCGAAACCCAAGGACACCTGGCAACAAAGCTGGGGGTGAGGTGGGATGCTGTCATAGAGAAAGAGGGCCCCCAAATCGACCTACCCGCTGGGCGACTCCGTGTGCCCGCTTCTCTGTGCCTGTAGCATTCTTGGACGGATCTCTCCTTCTCTCCTGACCTGGATTCTGCAGCCTCTGAGACAGTTCCCCCTGCCTCTCACCCGTTCTCCACCCCAGGCGTGTGAGAAGGCCAACAGGTCTCTTGGGCTCAGCTGCCCTGGCCAGGACCGGGTTCTAACTCAGGCTTCCCCACCTCCTGCCTCCCTCCCCCACTGTGTGGACCGGCGTCAGAGGGGTTAAAACTTGGGTAGCGCACCCCCTCTCCACTCCCACCCCTGGCTGATACTTCGAGGGCCGGGTTCGCGGGAGGGAGCCGTACCTGTACTTTGTCTTCATCTGTCACCGCTTCTGACAGTCAGATACATCTTGTGGGGGGGTGTGGGGGGCGGGGGAGCAATAATTAACCTCTCCCGCCTCATACCCAAACGCGGCTGCCTGCCTGCCTGCCTGCCTGCCTGGCCGGCTGGCCGGCGGAGATGACTGCAGGGTCTGAAGAGTGAAGAAAGGGGGAGCGTGGAGGAGAGGGAGGGGGCGAAGGGAGAGCGCGGGAGAAGCTGGAGAAGCCGCTGAGAGGAGGGACCCTGACGTTTTTATTGCCCCGCCAGCCTCTCTTCTGCACCCTTCTCTCCATTCTCTTCCTGGGGAACTGTGGGAAGTTGGGAGAAGTGATCAGAGGGAGAGGAGAGGGAGAAAGCCACGTGCACGCGCCTCTTCCCGCTGGGGAGTTCAGGAGCCTCTTGAAGGCCTGGGGGGTGGTTTGGGAGCACAGCAGTGTGAGCGGGAGTCCTTTATACACTAGTGTTGCACAGGGACAAGGAAGGAAGAGAGTGATGGGTGGTGTAGGGGGGAGCAGAGGATGCCACGCTGGTTTTTCTCATTTGTGGCAGGTGACTCATGCTTGTGTTAAGGATGAATTATTCTTCCAATCAGTAAACAGGGATCAGTCTCATAGGGGCTACCGTTGAAAAGGATTCCAGATTTGGAGTGAGGGGTAGAGGATGCTTCTTAAGTCAAGTAAGGCTGTGGGGGTGGGGATGGGGGTGGCTGGACTCAGAGCTTGTACAGGAAGAAGACAAATTTGGGCTGGGTCCTTGGGTGGAGCAAGTGGGACTCAGGGTCAGGCAAGAATCACCTGCAGCCAAGGAGGCCAACGTGACTACAGCATTCCCAGCAGCCAGATTGCCAAGCGCTGGGGTCTGTCCAGGGAGTAGGGAGGAGACCGGAAGGAGGGGTGTTTTTGTCACTGCTGGACTCCCAGGGGTGGGGTGCAGAGGGAAAGGGCTCTGCCTGTCCCCTGAGCAGCCTGAAGGCCAAGAGATTCTAGCTTTCTCTATCTCTTTGAGACGATGTTACTCAGTCTGTCATCTGCAGTGTCTGAGAAACAGGACCTTTGCTCTAAGGTCCCTGACTGAGTCGTGGGCACAGTGTTGTTCAAGAGTCAGGATCCCTGGTTCTCACCCTGATTCTGCCATTAGCTAGCTGTGTGACCGAAGATAAGTCATTTAACTTCTCTGGACCTCAGCTTTCTCATTTATAAAGTGGCAGGGGTAGGGGTTGAGGGGGGACTGATGAGAAAAACTCTATAGACATTGTCAAGACTCATGTCCCATAATCTAGTAAGATCTGAGGAACCTTAGCAGGCTCAGCTGTGCCCCCACTGCCCCTCACACGTGCTGTGGACCCCTCCCACCCTGGAGCAGCGCAGACACAGCCCCAGAGTGCATTTCTCTCTCTTTCTCTCTCTCTCTCACACACACAGCCTCCTTGCCCCTTGTACTGTGCATCCCTGGACTTCCAATCATCTATGAAATGTGCTGTCGTTGGGCAGGAGCCCAGGGCCAGGGCACCCCACCAGAAAAGCTGACTCTATACATTTCTGTTGAAAGGAAAACGGACATGCCTCTGCAGAGAGTGGAGAGTGAAGCACTGGAGGCAGAAAGCTAGCTCCGGAAAGGACTTGCAAGTGGGGAGAGGGATTGCTGGGAGAGGGAAGAGAGCCCTGGAGAGATGAGGAGAGATAAAGAAGCAGAAGCCTCGGCTCAGCTGCAGGGGACTCACGCTGAGAGTGTGGAGTGAGAAGCTGACAGCCCTGTCAGGAAATCACCTCGAAGCATCCCACACCCTGGTCTGCCAGGCTCCATCTCCCCAGGGGAGGAACCCCAGTGAGTCACGCTGCTGTCTGTCCCCTTGATTCTCCTCCCTGCCCCCAAACACACAGCCCTGCTTCAAAAGAAAGAATTCATTTCTGGCTATTATTTTCTTCACCTGACGAAACGCTGTGCATTTTGACAGCACCAGGGGAGAGGAGAGAAGCAGGAAGAAGCCAAGACCGCCTGCGTTGGGGTCACCTAAGATGGCTCTGTGTTACCCAGAGCAATGTGGTGCCTAGGATGGAGCTGATCTCCTAGGCAAGTGTGGCATTTAAGAAAGAAATGGACTTTTCTCTAACAGCATGGAGTCTGGAGCAGCAGTGGGTCACCTGGGACCCATTGCTGCTGCTGCTGCTAAGTCACTTCAGTCGTGTCCGACTCTGTGACCCCATAGACGGCAGCCCACCAGGCTCCCCCGTCCCTGGGATTCTCCAGGCAAGTACACCGGAGTGGGGTGCCATTGCCTTCTCTGGGGACCCGTTAGGGGCCCTGGAACAAATCTAGGCTCTTGCATAGGCTCAGCCCTGGTGACGGAGAGGCTTGGAGTTTGGAGAGAATGGTTCAAGCAGCCTTATTTGTGGAGTGGAGAGTCTATCTCAGCCTTGGAGGTCAGAAATGAGTTCCAGTCATTTGGGGAATATTCCAGGCTTTCTTCTCTAGCCCTGCCTCCTTTCTCCCAGCTCCCCTTCTGTGGGAATAGGTCTCAAATTCCAGCCCCAACCCTCACTTCCCCCACTCATCCCCTTCATAACTCCCTAGTCTGTTTTTCAAGAATTCTTTTTCTTGTTCTTTACTTTTAAAATATAGTACATGAATATATGCTTATGAAAATTTCAAACAATCCAGAAATGTGTAGACAAGAAGCAAAAGCCCGTCTTCCCTCCTTGCCACTAATTCTACTCTCTTCTCCGTAAGTTACTGGGGTTAACAATATGGTATGTATTCTTCTAGGTCTTTTACATATTCACTACACACAAACACACACAAATTAGATTTTAAAACAATTATTGCATTGATTTATGTCATACAACTATTTTACTATTTGCTCATTTCACTTAAAAAATGTCAGACATATTAGCCAGGTCAGCACATAAGGATATATCTTGATCCATATAGGTATATTTCACATAGTACTCCATAATAGATTTAACCAATTCCTTAGTGCTTGGCTTATATGCTGTTTTGAAGTTTTTTTCTTACAAACAATGCCACAGTAAACCTCCATAAACCTATGTCATTTTGCACAAGAATGAGCATACCTGTGATTCAGATTTCTTAAAGTGGCACTGTTGGGTCAAGAGATATGTAGTGTGTGTATATCTAACCCTGACTTTCTCTTTGAAGCTTGAAACCCACATTTCCAAGCAAGAGTCCACAGATGCTTGACAGACAGGCCTGCTGAGTATTTACAGGTGAATGTCTCCCAGCACTTCAAATGCAGAAAGCCCAGTCCCAAGCTCCTGATCCCTTCCTCTTCCATCCTGCTCCCTGCCTCCCCGCCTCCTTGCTTTGGTCAGCATCACCCTACACAGGCTATTGCCCAAGCCCCACACCTTGGATCATCTTCACCAAGGTGTCTGTGTGTCCAGATTTGCCCAGAGTTGTCCACCATATGTGTACTGCCCAGGTAAAATGATTGATAGTATCTCCTTGTACTCAAAACTGTTCTGGACTGGGCAATAAATTAAATCACCACTCTATTCCTCTTTGGGCTTCCCATGTAGCTCAGCTGGTAAAGAATCTGCCTGTAATGTGGGAGACCTGGGTTCAATCCCCGGGTTGGGAAGATCCCCTGGAGAAGGGAAAGGCTACCCACTCTAGTATTCTGGCCTGGAGAAGTCCATGGACTCTATGGTCCATGGGGTCTCAAAGAGTTGGACACAACTAAGCGACTTTCACTTTCATTCCTCTTTATCTCTGATTCCTATTCAATCCATCACCAACTCCCACCAACTCTCCCCTCATTCTTCTTTCTGTTGCATGGCTGTGGACCCCATCATCAGGCTTGAGTAAAAACAGCTTCCTAACTAGCTTCCCCACTCTTCATCTCTCCTCCCTTCAACCCATCCTTTCACTCCATTGACCATCATGTCTTTTTAGGCCACTTCTTGTATCACAGAACGCTCTTGCTTCCCATTGCCTACAAGACTGAGTCCACTCAAGATCCATCATCGCGCTATAGTCCACCAGAACAGGTATCTCCCATCTCCATAGGTCAGGAATCTGTATCACCTTAGCTGGAGGAGGAGCAGGAGTCAGGCACTGGAAAAACTGTTCCATACCCCCACAAAATGATGAAGAGAAAGACTCCTTGTGGTTGGGATGAAGTCTAGAAGGTGACTTGGTGTCTCTCTGAATTCAGATCTGGGGTTGTCCAAAGAGGGAAGCCCTCTTGGGCATTCTGTCTCTCCCTGCTCACCTGCTTTGTTCCCTTGTGCCTCAAAAACTCCAGCCAGTTTCTCCTCCGTCTCTTGTTCCAGGCCTGGAGTCTTCAGGGACGTCTTTTCATGTTTGGCTCTCATCCAGCTGCCACCTGCTTGCTGCACTCCATGCCACCTCTGAGCAGTGTCATATGTGATCAGAGATCATGGGAACTTGCAGTCCTTGAGTGAGAGTGGTGATGTGTATATGTAGTGTTGTTAATACACTTTAAAGCTACTTTAAACCCCACCCTGGGGAGAGGACTCTCAGGAACCTTCAGGGCACACCCGGTTGGAACTCCCTATTCCTCCCCCACCATGTTAACTCCCTCTCACCTGAGCCTTTGGGATAAACCTCTGGAGTGCTTAACCAAACTTCAGGGCACCTGCAGCCTCCCCACTCCCTTTCCTGGCATCCCTCCCCTCACTCAGATGTTGCCAAATGGATGGCGAGCTTGGATGGGTCCTGGTGGCCAAACTCCAAGCAGAGGGGGAGGCATCCTGGCCCCCTGCCAGCATTCCGTCCGCAGTAATTTGGCAGGAAAGCACCAGCTGCATATATCTGCACATCTGTTTATGCCTCTGGCTTGTTATTTATTCTCTGCCTTTCATGGGCAGCGGAGCCAGAGCACACCTCAACTCTTCCCAAGTTAGATTAACCAAGAAAGAAGGCTGAGACACTCAGTCACGACAATTGCTGATGTTCATTGAAGGGTATGCCTTCTCTGGCAGCTGCTGCCACTTTTAGTAGAGACAGAGGAGCGGAGCAGAGAGTAAGGGAGGGGGAGGGAAAGGGTGGAAGGAGAAGAGAGGGGAAAGCTGTGGAGTTAGAGCCTTAGTCATGCTGGAGTACTTAAATCAGGTGGGCTGATCCCTGACTGCACTGGGGAGAGGGAGAGTTGGCCATTCTTTCAAACACAATCTCTGCTGTTCCTTCCTGCTAGACACCAGACTTCAGCGTGTGTGTATGTCTTCTTGGATGGTGTGGCTGAGAGTCAGTCATGGGGGTAAGGTCTTTAATAGAGGTTAGGTAGGGTGGTCTTCTTTGAGGTACTTAAATAACTCTTCTTGAGGGATTTCTAGGGCACAGACCTGGTGGTGGAGAACCACAAGCCAGGCTCTGTCCCTGGGCTTAATAAGGAGAAGGAGTGAGAAGAGGAGGAGGAGGAGGAGGAGGAGGAGGAAGAGAAGGACAAATAAGAGAAAGGGGAGGAGAAGGAGAAGGAAAGAGAATGGTAAAGAATGGAGAAACATGATTGGCAGGGAAGAAAGAGAAGTGAGTGGAGGGACCTGGAACTTTGGAGATCCTTGAAATGACTGGGGTGCTATCCTTGGTCCTGACCAATAAAGGACCCAGGAATTGCCCAGAGTCTCTGTCCTGGATGGGGCTCCAAACTCCCTACACTTTCTTTTGAAGGCAACTGGATAATTCTGGTGTAAGGACAAACAGCTTGAGCCTCATGTGGTGGTGAGAACTGAATCCATAGGTCTGACTTCTCCCCCTCTAACCCCTTCTCCCTCTCCTGCCTTTACCCAAAGCAACTGCCTGTGCAGCCAGTGCTCCTTGCAGGGGCCAGATAGATGTGGGCTCAGAGAATCCTGGGCAGGGTTCATGGGTAAGGGTGCAGGCACCTGAACCCATGGCATAAGTGGGGGAAAGTAAGTGTGCTCTGGGGGAAGGGAGTGCTTGCTTGATCAGATTAAAAGCAACTAGACCTTGCCAAAGCTCTAGACAAACACTTTTTTTTCCTGCTCCTTTGCAGAACTCAAACACCAACATCATTCCCAACCCCCCTCTCAAAAATTTTATGTAACGAGCTGTTCATAATCAGGCCTTGCACAGATGGGGGTTTAATCAGTTAGAGTCTAAGCACACGGGCATTCCAACCTAATCCAATTCCCATCAGTTCATTAGGGGAAATATTCATCACCCAGAGATTATAGTGGGGCCAAAACTGTGAAAGGATTCTAAAAAGCTGTCAGTGGAGCAGTAACCGAACCAGCCAAGACAGGAGGCCAGGCTGTGTGGAGGGTGCTTGTCAACCCCTGACTGTGTTCTGAGACGCCTGGTCCTTACCAGACTATGTCATAGTTTTTTTTTTTGTTGTTGTTAAGAATCACTGTTTATTAACCTTGGGGCCAGACTCTGGTCCCCTGTGTCTAGGGAACCTCCAGTCTGATGGGAGGGACATGGCTCCCACCCCTGTGGACTGCTTTCTGAGCTCTCTGAAGAGTGCTAATTTGTAAGTGATCATGCATTTTTGTCCTAAAATCTCTAGCAAGAGGCAAGAAATTGCCACCTCATGAAGGCACAGGTAGGAACACGACTTCTAACAGTTCCCACAACAAATGAGAAACAGAAGTTGGGAATACAAGGCAGGGTACAGACTCCAGACCAAGGGACACTGTTACTTTCCTTCTGTCATGGGGGGCTGGGCAGAGTGAAACAAGGGAGAAGAGGTAAGGGCTTTCTCCAAGGTTGACTTCTCCCAAATAGACAGGACCCTCACTGATATTAAGGGATCTTCACTGCCTGCATTGAGAATCTTGAGCATTTCCCTGTAGTTCCTGCCCACATCCTCATGTGAAGTTTGGGAAGCATGTTTGTTTACCACCTCTGGCTTTCCTGATGCCATCCTCTGCCTACCATTTTCCCTCTCATCCTCCCTGGTGGTGGTGGAGGAGGTCTGTCTTAGGTGGTTCACACTCATCCCAGGGTGTTTCTGACCCAAGGGCAAGGCATTTACAGGGCTAGACTTTGGTCTCAAAGCCTCTAGTGCTTCCTACCACCTTTAGTCCTAGATACGGTCCTGTGGGCTGAGGAGAGCTGCTCCTCTGCAAAGTCTATCTCCTCTTCCCGGGCCCTCTGCCTCCCTGCTCACCTGGCCCAGAGCAGAAGTATAGGAGAGGGAGATCGTGGGGCATGAGGCCAGCCCTCCTCTAGGGACAAGGAAGAGCTTCTTTGAGGAAGTACACTGAAGCTGAGACCTGAAGGGAAGAGGGAGGTACCCAAGTGTGGAGAGGGTAAGGATTCTCACCCTTGTTGGTCCCTTCTGCTCCCTTCACCTCTTATTTCCCAGGCTCCTGGGACCCGTTCTTGGCTCACCGCCCTTCAGTCCAGTCTCCAGAAGTCATCCTCCCTTTACTCATACTCCATCCAGCATCCAGACTTTGGAGGTGAACTCTCAGCTCTGGGACCACCAGGACGCTATCCTCCAGGGATTCAGTTGAAAGATTTCCGACCTGGAGGAGGAGGGCTCAGAGGCAGTGGAGTCTAGATGTATCTCAAAAAGAACAACCAGAGCCTCAAAGACACATAGGTGCTACCACTCTCAGACTCGTGGGCTTAGGTAGGAATCAGACAGCGTCAAGAATCTGGGACAAAGGGCCTGGAGCTGAGGTAGAGAATAAGATTCAAATAAGACGTGAAAACTCAGCTTAACCACAGTGATACCTGTGAGTTATGAAGTGGGGGATACATGAATACTGTCTCACTTACGCACAGGTATAAGCTAATTGAGACTTAGGACCTCAGGCCAGGTCCATGGGGGTCCAGGTTCAAACCTTGTTTTCCCATTTAACAGCTATCACATCTTTGGTCAGCCACTGTTTTGTGTCTGATTCCAGTTTCCCAACCTCTGAAAAGGGGTGTATCACTCAGGTTGAGGATGGATTGTCTGGTGTGATTATGGGGGTTGACATTCTGGGTTCTTTATGGCTCTGACTCTTGCCTAAGGAGGTGGGCCTGAGAGGGGCAAGCCCAAAATCTGTAGGTCAGACTATCAGGAAGGAAAGATCAGGAACAAGCTGGACACCACCACCCCTCCACCCTGAGCACTGATAAATCTGTTGTCCCCAGACAGTAGGGAAGGGAAGATATAGTGATTGTACAGCGAGCAGGTGTCAGCCCAGCTGCTGTTTGCAGTCTCCTCCATTAAGAATAGTCAGTCCCTTCTAAGGACTCACCTGATTAGGTCAAGCCCACAAAGGATCTCTCTAGTTTAAAGGCAACTGCTTAGGGACTTTAATTACATCTTCACAACCCCTTTTCAGCAGGACCTAGATTACTCTTTGGTTGAATAACTGGGGGAAGGTGTGTGTTTGCTACCAAATAACAGCAGCCTTCTCTTCCATTCTCATAGCCTAGTTGACACATCAAAAATCCATCACATGGTGAAAATGATTTTTATGAAGATTATCTTTTAGATACTCTTTGGGAAAGTCCCCAACATCTAGGAATCTCAGTATAGGTTAGTCAAACCCACCTAACAAGAATTTATACATCGAGGAGCTGGGCTCCTCTTCCTAAGCAGAGGGAAGCTAAAGAGGTTCTGTCCTTAGTTGTTCTTGGTCAGAAGGAAGGGCAGCTCTTTAAGGTCCTGGGATTTGTGGATGTGGTACAGAGTGGAAAGATGTCAAGATCAACAAGCACTCTAGGGATGTCCTTCCCTGGCTGTTTGGGCCACCAGAGCCAGAGTCACAGCAGCAGGTGATGGGAACCTTCTCAGTGACCGGTGGGGTTTCAGCAGGTAATTACCCGGCAGAAGCAAGGAACTGACAGGGTAATTATTAGCTTCTAATTGCAGGGCAAACCCAGGCCGAGATCCTCTTCTCCAAAGCAGAGGGCATTACTATTTGCATAGCAATTAATTACTTTGGGATCTACGGAATTTAATTACCCACTAGTCCATGGGAGCCAATAATTAAATTACTCTCAGAAACAGGGTATTTATTTCCCAGTTAGGCTGAGCAGGTAGCTTCTACCTTGGGGAGTGAGCCTGGGTGGTGACCCCTGAACCAATGGTTGGCCCTCGGCCTAAGCAGACGTGAGTGGCAAGCTCAGTGTCCCAAGGAGGGAGTGTCCACGCTCCAAGGCGGACAGATGCCTGACACTCACAGAAGCGAGCCCTTGCAGAATACTCAGGCCCATGGCATGCTCAGACCCAGGGCAGGCGGTTAGACATGGGGTAGCCCATGGAGCTAGGCACACTTGCCCACATGGAATCACAAACACAGTAAAGAGCAGTGCCAAGAGACCAGCCAGGGCATTTGGAGCTCACTTTGCCATAACTGTTCAGCCTAACTTGCGTCAAAATATGGAGTTCCCAAGGTGGCTCAGGGGTAAAAACCCTGCCTGCCAGTGTAGGACCCACAGGAGATTTGAATTCTATCACTGGGTCGGGAAGATCCCCTGAAAGAGGAAACGCACCCCACTCCAGTGTCCTTGCCTGGAAAATCCCATGGACAGAGGAGCCTGGCAGGCTTCAATCCATGGGGTCATGAGGAGTCAGACATGACTGAGTGACTGAGCGGGCATGCAAGCGTCAAAATCTTTTTTAGTACCATGTATTTTGGTCAACAGAATATTTGGGTTCTGAGCCCATCCTGGAGTCTCTTTTCATCCCTGGTTCTTCTCATGGATAGGGTCGGGCTGGTAGAGGCTCAGGACAGAGTGGGGCTTAGGGAGGGGCTGCGGAGTGGCTGTTTTGAACACTGTTTGATAATAATTAGTGAAAGTTTAATGTTCCTGTGTCAAAATGGCCATGTTGAAGAGTCATATACTTCAACATGAAGAGATCCTTCAATAGAAAGGGGGCCCTTGGAGCAGAGCTGTGCCACGTCCAGCCTTCTCCCTCTTCAGAGAAAGCAAGGCGGGGGCTGGGGCATGGAGGTAAGAAGTTGCTGAGAGTAGGAAGCCACCTGGGAAACCAGGACGCTGGATAGTGTTGGCCTCCCAGCCCCCACTGCTCTCCCCGGAGTCCTCCCCCCACTACTCCCACTGCTCCCCACTGGCTGCCTGGGAGGTCAGCAACTGCCAGGTAGTTGAGGCAGTGTGGCTTTCTCCTCCACTCTGTCTTCAGAGTGCGGGGTGGTATCTGGCTCCAGCACCGAGGATTCTAGAGTTAGAGAAGCATGCAGCCCAGGGGTGGTGGGCCAGTCCTTGGGGCTGGCAAACCAGGGGTCTTTGGACATGTCCCACTCTGAGGGACGATGGAAGGAATAGCGCTCACTTTCCTTGCTCTTCCCTCCCTTCATCGTGGGCAGATCAAGCGGATCCTGGTTTTCTGTTCTCTTAGCTTCCTCCCTCCCTTTCCTCCAGGTGACATTAAGGAGCCCTGATGTGTGCAGATCTGGAGTCAGGCCACCTCCCTGCCCTGTTGCCTTTGGAGTTCCCAGCTGATAAGAGCTGCCAGCTCCCCAGCCCTTGGAATTCTCTCCCAAAGCCTAGAGTTGAGCCCCTGCCCTCACCCCTCCAGGCTCACCTCAGGCCTCCCTAGGTGGGACCCCATAGGCTCCTCTAATGAAGTTCTCTCTGACTGTTCCGGGCACCCACCACCGAGGGTAGAGCGGCCGGCCCTCAGCCCAGGCTGCTGACAGCAGCAATCCATCTCCATCACAGTAATGGCGTCCCCATTAATCGGCCATAAACTAATAAAGCAAGCACTTTCCACCCCTCACCCCCCCCCCCCAACTTCATTAAGTCTTTAGTACATTAATATGTCTTACTTAGTGTCAGCTAAGCCTCTTTCTCCATTTGGGGTGGAGCATGGTGGGGTGGGCGCATTGCCCAGTGGGTGGGTGAACATGACCCCTCCCCTGGCCTGGGTAGAGGGGCTGCTGACTCAGGGCCACCCACTCCCATCTCCCTCCTCCACCACTGCCCCCGGGAGGGGCCTGAGAGGTGGAGAGAGAAGCAGAGGCAGGAGAACAGGAAACGGTGGAGAAGTGGAAGAAAGAGGAGAAGGGGAGGCTGGAAGGAAGGAGGAGATGGGATGGGGGAGGAGCTGTACACCTCCAAATTAAATTTGTGATTCAGGCATCAGATGGGCCGACAGCCAGAGATTAATTCGACTGATCGAGTTATAAAGAGCGAGAGGTCTGAGTAATCAATCTTGGAGCTGTCAGGCCGACAGGCAGGAGTATTAACCTGGCTAGACGGCACATACCGAGGACTTTTTCATTTCATTCACCCAACCACATCCCTGACCACCTCTGGCCCATCTCTCCAAATAATAATAATTGTGACTGTTAACGATGACAGAGACAGGTTGAGAGGACTGCTGGGCCCTTCTCTCCCAGACTTCCCACCCCTCGCTCGGTTTGACCACTCCTAGAAAGCAGAGCAAGTAACAGCTCTTGGCCCTCTTTAAGAGGTGGGGAAATAGAGGCAGGGACTGCAATGAGATCTTCAGACAGGCCAGCGGTGGGGCTGTCATGGAGATCATCGTCCTAGACTCCTCCTGCCTCCTGGAAAAGAGTCGCTCCCCAACCAGCTGGCTCATCCCCTGGCGCTTCTGGCTCTGCTCAAGGAAGCTGTGATCCGGAAGGTCATCCTGAGTTGTCCTCTGGCCTCTTCTGGCCCTGGCCACAAATCTGAGTCCTGGTGGGGGTTGTGTGGGGGCCCCAGCTCTGGCTCAAGCCCCTGGGCTGGGTAGCTGCTCTTCCTGGCAAGCTACCTCCTCTCCTGCTCACTCTCCTCCTCGCCTGACAGTGTCAGTCCACACCTGGGGGTGGGGTTGGGGGTCTCCCTGCAGAGACTTGTGGAAACACCCTCCCTTGGGCAGAGAAGGGGTAGGGGTGGGGGTGCTACCTTGACGTTGACACCTCCCTCAGCTAATTTTCACCCTTCAAACCTTTATATCTCTTTCTTCCTCCTTGCTTCAGGGAAAGGAAGGAACATTGTGTGTGTGTGTGTGTGTGTGTGAGAGAGCACGTGAGCATGCATAAGAAGATGTGATGGGGGGGCGCCTTTAGGGCTTACTGGAAGTGAGCCAGGACGAAGTCAGCCCTCTGAAGTTGTCATGCCAGGGTGGGCTCTAGGAAGTAGAGACCTTGGAGGGCCGAGGTGAGGAGACACAAGCTCACTCCTCCTTTCTCAGTAAGGATCAGGCGCAGTGTCGGAGTAGGCGGGGTGGGGTGGGGCAGGGGGCAGGGGTTTGGGGGGGCGGGGGGGAGCGGAGCTGGTCCCTGTAATGCTCTAACAGCACTGGTTATTATTATTGTTACCACTCTAGGTACCACCTCATCCCTGACAGTAACACAGCTCTCATTCATTGGATTTGAAGTATAAGCATTTTATATGTTACAACTTTAATGCTTATTAAGAAAGCACTGTGAAGTAGGTTCTATTTTCAGCTCCACTTACAGATGAAAAATTGAGGTTCAGAGAGGTTGGGAGACTTGCTGAAGTTCACACAGCCAGGAAACTATAAAGCCATTTCCTGCACCCTACCCAGAGCCTCAGCACAAGCTGACGTTCCCCCAAGGCCCCCAGACTTCACATGGCCTCCACCAAGGTTCCCTAGAGCCCCTATCAGCTTGTTCTGGATGTTTCCAGCTGAGGCTCCCTGGGAAGCAGACCCCTCTGGGTACAAGGAAGGCGGGGAGGGTGGTGCTGTTTGTTCAGAGGGTGGGGATGGGGGCTTGGTGTCAAAGAACACTCATCCTGGGCCAAGGGAAGAATAGGGGCCCCACCCAGGGTTCTGCCTTGCAATAACCCCAGGGAGGAGGATTTGCCCCCCTCCCCAGTTCCCAGAGTCTCTTGGGAGAGGAGAGGGCTTACTTGCCCGCATCACCCGCCCTCCCCAGGGATGAACCAGTTGGAGGGGTGCCATGCTGAGCGTGTGGTGGTGGTTGGGGGTTGTAGATCCTGACTTGGTTGAGAGAGAGAGAGAAAGCTCTCCCTCTCACCTCCTGACCCCATTTGGGGCTGGACCTGAGGGGGGCTGGGGAAATGGGGCCTGGCTGAGGCGTTGGGAGTTGGAGGCTGGAGCCAGGCCAGCCCCTCTCCCAGGCTCCCTGGGACCCATTTCAAGTGGCTGCTTCCAGGCTGGGCCATCCAGGGGGAGGGGGGAAGGGAACAGGGAGCCTGTTTCCAAGCAAAGGTTCAAGGGTCTCCCTTCCTGAGCCCCCGCCCCCTTGCTCAGGGCAGCCATTGATTCCACCCTGTCAGTCTTGCGGTGTTTACTCCCTACCCGTTTTCCGGGGCCAAGGCCAGTGGAGGGACCTAAGGCCACAGGACCTTCTGTGCCCCCCACAACCCCATCTTGAGGCCATTCTTGTGCTTGGGGTGGGGGTGGATGGAGAGCCCTGGCATAGACCCTCAGGACCAGAATCCCCAAGTCTTAAGGTTTTGATCACTGGGGTGGCTGAGGACTTACCTGCTGTGGCTGTTTTCATGTACTCTTTACTCCCCACCCCCACCAGTCTTTGCATTCACGCCAGATCCTGGATCTGCAGCTGGGATCTAGTAATTCAGGGGCCTCTTTTTTTTTATTTAATGAATTTATTTATAACTGCACTGGGTCTTCCTTGTTGTGCACGGGCTTTCTCTGGTTGGGGCCAGCAGGGACTGCTCTCTCACTGCGGTGCAAGGGCTCTTCATTGTGGTGGCTTCTCTCGCTGCAGAGCACGGGCTCTAGAGGGTACAGGCTTCAGCAGTTGCAGCTCAGGGGCTCTAGACCACAGGCTCAGTTGTTGATGCACACAGACTTAGTTTTCCTGAGGCATGAGGAATATTCCTGGGCCAAGGAGTCAAACTCATGTCCCCTGCCTTGCCAGGCAGATTCTCAACCACTGGGCCACCAGGGAAATCCAATTCAGGGGCCTTTTGTGTCAGAATGGGGATGCTCTCTGATTTCTAATTCTCTCACCCTATCGAGGTGACTGCGGGATCAGATCCCCAAGGGCTGTCTTGCTGTGATTACCACAATGGTCCTTCGAACATTCTCTGTGCCATAGTTTTCCATCCGAAGGTAACAGAGAATTATCTCCATGATCTCTGCTCCTTCTGCCTTAGGCTGGGGAAAGGTGGGGTGCTGGGCAAGGAGAGGAGAGATCTTTTAAGGCAAATCATGTAGAAGATCTGTTTCAAAAAACTGGCTGTCTTTCTGGGCCTCCACTTCCTCATCTGTAAAATGGGAGAAATAATGCCTACTTCCTTGGTTTGGGGTGATGCTTAAGAGAGATGGCAGAGAGGGCCCCAGACTGTGTCTGGCACATTGTAGGTGCTGAATAAACATTTGAAACCATCAGCCAAAGGAGGGGAAGGGCCTGGGGCGTGGCGAAGGTGTGGCTTCGTTGGGGAGATGTTGTCTTCCCTGATTCCTGGCTCTCCCATCCCTCACTCTGGACAAGCTTGGGCAGAGGCCCTCGACTTGGACATCCCGCTCTGAGGGCCTCTTGGACAGGCTGAAAGACTGTCTGTGTCCTGGACAGGGCTGTGTTTGAGGGCTGTGTGTGTTTCCACATCCCTGCTTTGAGAAAGGAGTTGTTTGGACATCAGCCAGGCTGGGTGTGTATGTGTGCATGCGTGTGTGTAGACCCAATGGCTGGCATCAAAATACTTGCTGATTAATCTCTGTCTTCCCACACCCAGCCCTGGTCCCTGGGAAACTCTGGTCCTGAGCTGGTGTCCAATGGGCCTGAGGGGGCAGAATCAGGCCCAGGAAGATGGATTTCCCCGTCCCCTCGGCCCCCACCCCTGAGGGGTGGGGGGGATGGTTGCTTCATTATGTTTAATGGGATTATTGGGGGGGACAGTAGTCATGGGGCATTAGCTGCTAATTGGGTCCGTAATAAAGTTAATAAAGCTCTTATGGTCTTTGCCATTAAGTGTAATTACGGGGGTGCTCTATGGAGGGTGTTGTTGGCGGGGAAAGAGTACTGAGCTCTCCCTGGTAGAAGGAGCCAGGACAGGAGCAGGTGATAGGGAAGCTGGCAGCCATGCAAAGGCAGGGAGCTGCACCCACTTCTGGAACCCATGCCCAGCTGGGCTCATCAGTGGGTCCTCAGGGGGCTGGAGGGAGTGAGGTAGACAGGAGGGAAAGAGGGTTCACCATGTGGAGAAGGCAAGAGTCCAGGGGATGTTATTAACCCAGGCTCAGTGTGCACACACCCTTGAAGAGGCTCAGAATATGGACGAAACATTACCTCTGGGGAGTGATGGTATGGACAAGCTATGAGCTTTGGGGCCTGATTGTGCTGGTGTCTGCTGTGTGACCTCGGGGGAGCTGCGTAATCTCTCTCAGCCTCAGCTGTCCCTTTGTAACATGAGAATTGCAATGTCACGGTCACAAAGGGTCTGAAAGCTGATATGGGAGGAAACTGAAAGAGTGACTGTGGTGCTGTTTTTATTTTTACAAGCTTTCATCTTATTTTGTAATTATATAAGAAATGCTTGAAGTCTTGTTGTGTTGATATATACAGAGATATACAGAGGGAACCTCCTCATCTCATTTTCTCCCTGTCATCAACTGGAGTTTATCTTGGGGGACAGGGTTTTTGGGGATACATTTATGTAACATGTATTTACACGGAGAGACAGTCTTGTTTCTCAGTTTCTTTTACTTTTTCATAAATGGATTGACATTTGTGTGTTGTCTTGCCAGTGTGCTTTTCCCCCTAACACTTGTCTCTCTGGTGTTTCCCTGCTAGTACTCGTAGGTCTGCTTCATTTTTGTATGGCCCCTCAATGATTATAACTGGGACATACCATCATTGCTTTAAACAATTGCCTGTTTTTAAAATTATTTATTTTTGTTTTTTTTTGGTTGGGTCAGGTCTCAGTTGTAGCAAGTGGGATCTTTGATTTTCACTGTGGCAGGTGGGATCTAGTTCCCTGGCCAGAGATTGAACCCAGGCCCCCTGCGCCGGGAGCACAGAGTCTTAGCTGCTTGACCACCAGAGAAGTCCCCCTAAAAGGTATTTTCAAAGGTATGTGAATGCTTATTTTTGTTTTCCCCTTACTCCCTGTCCCCCACAATGATGGCATCTTCTATATTCTGTTCTACACCTTGCTATCTGTTTACCTTGAAGATTATTCTCAATGGGAACATGCAGATTATTCTCTCGAATGGCTGCATACTGTTCCACCTTAGGACCATGGCTTCATTGTTATAGCTTGTCCTCTAGGTGGACACCGAGAATGTCGTTAGTCTTCAGCTTCTACAGTGCCTCTGAGCACAAGTGCAGACATACATAGACAAATTCCTAGAAGCAGAATTGGTGGGTCAAATGAGATTTCTAGTGAAAGTTTTTTACAGATGTTGCCAGATTGCACATCGAGATGATTGTACATCCGGTCTCACTCCCAAATAGGTGTAGGTGCCGCCTCCCAGGCCTTAGCTGCAGCCACATAAGTTGTACTCAGGCACACTTGTGGACAACGGGTTCTGCTGGCAGCTGCTGGGTCAGGGAGTCGGAGGAGAGTACAGCTTTCCCCAGGAGAGGTGGGCAGGAGAGGAAAGGCACAAGTCCTCTCTTTGCTCCCAAGAAAGTCATGGGGTAAACACAGTTGTCAGAGGGGAGGAAGAGTTACAGTCAGGGTCAGGGGTTAATGCGGATGGAGCTACCGGACACGCTGCACAGAGCAAACAAAACAAGTTAGGGTGAGGGAGGGGCTGGCCCTGGCGGTGGGCGCCAGCCAGCCTGGACTTGGCTCTTCCCTGGGCAGCTGCTGTCATGGGCATGGGTTCTGGGCAGCTAAGGACCTGATGGCCAGCTGCTGGGCTCTGAGACCACGGAGCAGTCCTCACCTTCCATACGGCCTCTCAGCCCAGAGCTGACAGGGTGGGCCTGCTGCGCAGTCCTACTGGACTTTGGGCCCCTCCATGGGGTAATCCCCCTGGAGTCCCGTCTGGGAGGCTTTGTGAGGCATTAGAGGTGAGCCAGGCGGCGGGCCCTGGAGCCAAGCACAGCTTTTAGAGCATTCCTGGGCATTAGGCTCCTTGTCCCAGCCCAGCCTTGCCCTCACCCCACTGAGCCCCAGGGCCTTCTCTGCCTCAGCCACTCCTGGCCTAATTACAGGTGTCCATGTCGGGGTCAGCAGTGGGATTAATTTGGAGCTTGTCCTGGGGCGTCCAGGGCTCATTAATGGAGTCCCAAGGAGTCCGGGGGATGAGCCAGGCAAACAGGGGATTAGGGGCCAAGGAAGACTGCTGTTGGGGAACGATGGGTTGGCTAAACAGGGCTGTGAGTGGGGCCCCAGGTAGGGCTCAGCGTCAAGTATGTGTGTGTGTGTTCATCACACAGATGCTCAGGGACTCAGCAGGTGCTCAGATGTACAGACACACGCCACCTTGGAGCCAGATTCTCACCAGACACACAGGTTTCATACTCACGCAGGCTCACACACAGAGGCTCATGCTGTTGTGACTCAGAACTGCTTCCCTGAAAGCTGCAGGTTCTGCAAGGGTGGGGACTTGGGGGAGATGAACCAGAGACTCTCCAGCCAGAAACCCTGGTCTGCCCCTGCCAGCCTCCCCTGATGCCCGTCCACCTTGACCAGGGCAATGATGTTCCTTTTCCCTTCTCTTTGAGCAACTCCTCCTGCCCCAGGACTGAGATTTGGAAGCTTTGGCCTGTGGGTAGAATGACTTACAGCAGGCTCCCAGCCAGGCTGGGGAAGAGAGGGGAGTTCTCACTCCACAGCCCCTAGTCCCCCAGAAGGTCTCTGTGCCCAGCCATCAGCTCAGCTCCCCGAAGAACCCCTACCCCCACCCTGGGCCTCCTGACAAGCCCTTGGGTTCTGAGGGGAGGGATGTCCACAAGCACAGAGGTCGCTGAAGAGGAGGAGGAGGAAAGGGAGGAAGGGGCTGATAGGAGCCAGGGCTGGGAGGGGCAGGGCAGGGCGAAATCACTTAACCCCGAAGCCGCCACTGGTACTTGGAACCCCCGGTACTGATGGGGGCCAGCTGGAGCTGGCTGAGGACGAGAGGCCCCAGTGTGGGAATCCAAGGAGGGGGTGTCCTAGGGCTTCCTGGGGTCAGCTGGGAGGGGGACACCCCGAGCCTTCGTCCCCTGCCTGCCTGGCTGCCACCATCACTGCGGAGGATCTGGAGCCAGAACCTGGCTCCCCAGCTCTGTTGCTGACAGGGAACTTTTTCTAGCCTTCGCCACTGCCCACCCGCCCCAGACTGGCTGGCTGGATGTTACTCGACTCCTAGCATGGTGGTGGTGGCAACAGGGGTGGGAGTGGGGAGGGCAAATGGGGGCTCAGAAACCCAACCTTTGATGCCAGAAGAGTCTGATTTTCCCAAGGATGCCACCTTCCGTCTCTGTCCCCTTCCCAGGGCATCCCCTTGACGAAGTATTTAGAGGTGATCCCAGAGGCACTGTGACTTCCATTGCAGAAATAGCCACTATTTCATCCCACTAACTGAAACTTCTCATCAGTAAGGGTGCCCACAGGGCTAGGCTGCCACCTGTTGTCATCTCACCTTGGTCCTAGGAATCTATGGTTCCCTCCCTGGACTCCCTGTCTGCCCCATGCCATCCCCAGGACCCCCCACATACTCTAGGACCATAATTGAATATAAAGGCCCAGAAGCCAGGGCAAACAGCAGCATTAATCACCAGCCTCCTGCCATAGATCTTTCTCACACATAAAATAGCTCATGTTAATCATTGCAGCTGATTTATTGTCTTCTCCGCCTTGTACATAAATTATTCACCATTGCCGGCCTCATGGAGGAATCCTGTAATGACGGCTTCCATCCTTCCTTCTCCAGCGTGGATCCTCAGACCTCTGGGTCTGCATGGCAGCCATGCCATTCACTAGTTTGGTCTAGACATGGAGCCCCAGGCAGGGGGATCAAGGGGGATTGATCCCCTTGAGAAAGGGGCCACATTCACGCGTATCTGTCCTACCCAAGAGCACTCGGAGGAAATTTTCAGCTCCAGGAAATAGAGCTAAGCCTTCAGGCACCTCTGCAGTTTTGGATGGAAGAAACAGGGTTTAGAATGGGGCTTGTTGGTGGCCCCTGGGTTTCCTAAGACTGGGCTGGGTGGAGCAGTGAGACTTTACCTGGAGGTTCCTGCTCAACACCTGAGTCTCTGCTGCCAATCAAGCCCAACTCTTGGGAGTTCCCGGTCCCAGGAAGCAGGATGTGGGTGTGTCCACGGGACTTAGAGTCCTGCCTCCCCCAGCGCTCTGTGGGTCTGTGCCGCTGCCTCTGGCCTCAGCCTCGGAAGGTGGTGGCAGTAGTTACGGCGATGTCCACCAGATGGCAGACCTAAAATCCAGGATGGCAGCTCCCGGAGGCAGGGAAACAGCACCTGGGTGAGGAAGCGCCTTTGGGAAGGTAGGTTTCCCCAGGAGAAGAGTGTTGGGGAGTGAGCGGAGATAGAGGAATCTCACTTAAGGCAAGGGCCCTGAACCTTGGCGGGACCAAAAGACAGGGCCCATTTCACATCAAAACCATTTGGTGGCATTTCCAAGTGAGATGCTCTCAGGAGAAGAATTGGGAGCCCAGGAGGTACATGTGGGCAGTGGGACCCCTGCAGGGAAGCAAGTAGCCAGTCCTGGCTTCACTGGCCCTGGCCCACTCTCCTGAAATGACCAGCCTTCCCACACTCAAGTCCATCAGTTCTCACTCCTTCTCTCTTGGCTGGGAGACCCTTGGTAGCATCCAAGATAGGAGTTCCTGGTATAATATGGTCAGCAGGTATCCAGCAAAGCCCAGCTCTCAGCATCAGCAGCAAACCGATTACAGGCCTGTGATCTGCTTGGACTCATTCCTCTCAAGGACCTCTGTTCCCCTACAGACCCACTCCTCTTTCCTCCTTCATGTAGAGTGGTCAGCTGCTCAAAGATGCAAATGCTTCCTAAGGTTCAAGAGACTTGTGGCTTAAACACTAGGCTTTCCAGAGACCCCCAGTCTAACCCTTCCCCAAGTCACTCAGCCCACACATGTGCCTCAACGGTATGGCCATAGGCCATCTACTGAGGCTGGGTTGACACTGCAGCGTGATGGTGTGCACAGCATGCGTGGTACTGTGCGGCTTCCTAGCCACTGAGATACCTCCCCCGGACATGCTGGGCTGTGGCCCTCTAGACTTTCCAGGTGGCTCAGGGGTTAAGAATCCACCTGCCAAAGCAGGACATGCAGGAGACTCAAGTTCAGTCCCCTGGGTCAGGAAGATCCTCTGGAGGGGGAAATGGCAAACCACTCAAATATTCTTGCCTGGGAAATCCCATGGGCAGAGGAACCTGGAGGGCTGCAGTCCATGGGGTCACAAAGGGTCAGACACTACCGAGCATACATACCTACAACATAGGCCCTTTAAACGTCCTGAGCCCTGAGGGTGGAGCTGGCAGGACAGCCAGGCCTCCTTCAAGCCCAGCTGCCTCAACTGGAGTCCTAGGAAAACAACTGGAATGACTGTCCCCTCTGCGGTTCTCCTGCTGTAAACCCCTCCCCGCTGTCTCTCAGCAGGTGTTAGCTGTGATCCTGGGGTGCCCCTCCTGGCTCCTACCAGGGCCTTTGTGTCCTGATGGAATCTCCCAACCCAGTCAGTCAGTCAGTCAGTTCAGTTGCTCAGTTGTGTCCGACTCTTTGCGACCCCATGAATCGCAGCACGCCAGGCCTCCCTGTGTATCACCAACTCCCGGAGTTCACTCAGACTCGCGTCCATCAAGTCAGTGATGCCATCCAGCCAATCTCATCCTCTGTCATCCCCTTCTTCTCCTGCCCTCAATCTCTCCCAGCATCAAAGTCTTTTCCAATGAGTCAACTCTGCATGAGGTGGCCAAAGTACTGGAGTTTCAGCTTTAGCATCATTCCTTCCAAAGAAATTCCAGGGTTGATCTCCTTCAGAATGGACTGTTTGGATCTCCTTGCAGTCCAAGGGACTCTCCAGAGTCTTCTCCAGCACCACAGTTCAAAAGCATCAATTCTTCGGCGCTCAGCCTTCTTCACAGTCTAACTCTCACATCCATACATGACTACTGGAAAAACCATAGCCTTGACTAGATGGACCTTAGCCGGCAAAGTAATGTCTCTGCTTTTCAATATGCTATCTAGGTTGGTCATAACCTTTCTTCCAAGGAGTAAGAGTCTTTTAATTTCATGGCTGCAGTCACCATCTGCAGTGATTTTGGAGTCCAAAAAAATAAAGTCTGACACTGTTTCCACTGTTTCCCCATCTATTTCCCATGAAGTGATGGGACCGGATGCCATGATCTTCGTTTTCTGAATGTTGAGCTTTAAGCCAACTTTTTCACTCTCTTTCACTTTCGTCAAGAGGCTTTTTAGTTCCTCTTCACTCTCTGCCATAAGGGTGGTGTCATCTGCATATCTGAGAGTATTGATATTTCTCCCGGCAATCTTGATTCCAGCTTGTGTTTCCTCCAGCCCATCGTTTCTCATGATGTACTCTGCATATAAGTTAAATAAGCAGGGTGACAATATACAGCCTCGACCTACTCCTTTTCCTATTTGGAACCAGTCTGTTGTTCCATGTCCAGTCCTAGGCAGGGCCCTATTTCCTGCTCTTAGGCTCCTTGAAGACAAGGTCAGGAAGTCCCCATCAATGAACACATGTTTCTCCAGATGTGACTCCTAGGCCTACTGACCAAGCTGTGGGGATGGGGTCCAAGGGATGGAACTGTCTCCAAGCCTCCTAAAGTCTACACCAGAGACCACCCTGGAGCTAGAGGAAAGCCCTCTTAAAACCAAAGCTTCCTGAAGGCAGCCACAGGCCAGGGCAGCTAGGGAGCTGGCCTCCATGGCTGACTTCCCTACAGCAGCTGCCCTGGCAGCAGGCACACTGTTGGCCTCTTCACCCCCCGCTGCCTTCCCAGCCAGCCTGCCACACCCGGCTCGCCTGGCTTCCTCAGACTGCTGTCTTCATGTCTTTCTTCGCACTAGTTCCAGGGCTGCCCCAGCCCAGCTTGTTTATCCTTCAGAGGGTCCGAGTGGGCATTTCAACCCCAATTACGCTCTAACCACAGTCACCACAGATTCCAAAACAAATGTCCCAGGTGACAGAGATGGGAGAGGCTCAGACAGGCTGGTGCCAGGGGGGCTGATAAAGGGGGATGCACTTGGGCTTAGAGGCGATGAGAGCCGCTTCTAGTGATGGGGCCCTGGGGAGCGGGGACTCCTGAGTAACTGACCTCCTCAGCCAGGCCCAGGCTGCCAAGAGAGGGCAGTCTTGGTCTCCAGGCCCTGCCCTCCCACATCTAGCTTCCCTACATTCTCATCTAATAGAGCCCTGGGAGTGGTTTGGAAATTCTTGTCTTGCCCCAGTTCGGTTCAGTTCAGTCCAGTCGCTTAATTGTGTCCTACTCTTTGTGACCCCATGGACTGCAGCATGCCAGGCTCCCCTGTCCATCACCAACTCCCAGAGCTTGCTCAAACTCATGTCCATTGAGTCAGTGATGCCATCCAACCATCTCCATCCTCTGTCATCCCCTTCTCCTCCTGCCTTCAATCTTTCTGAGCATCAGGGTCTTTTCCAATGAGTCACTTCTTCGCATCAGGTGGCCAAAGTAAGTCTGGCCCCAGCCACTGGCCAAGTAAGTCTGGCCTTCCTCTCCAGAAGAGGCAGGTCTGGACTCCTCAGGCTGGCTCTCACAGACCTGGTGCTCAGCGTCTGAGGACAGGGGTCACAGCCGGGCTTCGGGGTCCAGCTCTGCAGGATGCGTTCTCTGGATTGGATTGGGGTCCCGAACCTCATTTTCCCATCTCAGGGTAAATTAGCAGAAAACGCTTCCTAGTCTGACTGTCCATGAGGAAGAAAGTCTCTGATCCTTCAAGCCTTCCTGGGGTGCCTGGAGAATGCTGCAAAGCTTCTGGGGGAGTGAGAGTGAGAAGGCGGTAGTGCCAGCTGGGGCTCTGGGGCCAGAGATAAAGATGATGATGGCAGGTACTGCTGAGGGACAGGCCTTGATTTCTGTCTGTTGCTTCGGAGGGATGGGATGCCAGGCAGCCAAGACTAGGGAAAGGCCCCCAGCTCTCATGGGCCTCCGTGATGGGGCAGGAACTGCCTTCCAAACCAGCTGTGCCTGCCCCCAGCTGGGAGGAGCCCCTGACTCACTGTTCTCTGGTTTCTCACCCCAGTGCCTGCTTTTACCCCTACCCTTGCCCTTCTGCTTTACCCAGGAAAAGTCACCACATATGCCCATTGGATGATCTCTACAATAGGCCATAGCTGGGACATGTTCAATAACAACCATAATATCAAAGGTTCTGAGCACTGAAGAATTGATGCCTTCCAATTGTGGTGCTAGAGAAGACTCTTGAGAGTCCCTCGGACAGCAAGGAGATTACTTAATCCTAAAGGAAATCAACCCTGAATGTTCATTGGAAGGACTGATGCTGAAGCTCCAATACTTTGGCCACCTAATGCAAAGACCTGACTTGTTGGAAAAGACCCTGATGCTGGGATAGACTGAGGGCAGGAGGAGAAGGGGACGAGAGAAGATGAGATGGTTAGATGGCATCACTGACTCAGTGGACATGAGTTTGAGCAGACTCTGGGAGAAAGTGAAGGACAGGGGAGCCTGGCGTGCTGCAGTCCTTGGGGTCACAGAGAGTCAGACATGACTTGGCAACTGAACAACAATGATAGCAAGGGTAACAAAACCAGCTCCTATTTATTGAGTATTTTCCATGTGTTGTGCAAAATGCTTTTGTAATTTGACATTCATATCGGTCCTTTCAGGCAGGCAGACGTAGCAGCCCTGATTTACAGATGAGTAAGTGGAGACTTGTAGTGGGGTCAAGGTTATGATTAGAGACTTGGCCTCTGGGAAGGAAGGTGAGCCACCAGGGCTTCATGAGAGTGAGTATGGGTACGCTTGTGTCTGTGCAGGTATGTATGCGGGCCACTGGGAGTGTGTGTGTCTATGAGGCTGTGTTTTCATCAGTGTGAGAGTGTGAATGTGTGGGTCTCAGAGCAAGTGTGACCAGGCATGTGCACATGTGGGTGCTTCTGAATGTAAATGACTGTGCAAGGGTGTGGGGGAACCAACATGAGTGGGAAAGACAGTTCCCAGAAGATCCAGGATCCAATCACTGCTATGCTATTGACCAGCTCTGTGGCTTGGACGTATCACTTCTCTAAGTTTCCATACATACAAATGTGGAGAAAACCTCTCACAGGGTAACTGCGAGCACCAAATGCAGTTATAGGGCAGAGAGCATTTTGTAATCCATCAGCTGTAGGTTCTTGGGAAGTCAGTGAACTCTCTCCATCTTCTGCCTCCCTCCCCTGACTCCCACCTCCAAGACAGGCTCATACCCCAGCCAGGTTCCAAGCTGGGGTGAGGTAGCATGCCTGAGCCGCAGCCCACCTGACAAGGCTCCAGACCCAGGTTCAGGAGGGTTGGTTAGATGAGAGAGTGAGCAGGTAGAGCTGCAGAGTCTGTCCATCTTGGCTCTGCGTGCTGAACTCAGGTTCCCATCTGCACCGTCCTCTGCTCTGCTCCAGGGAACGCCCATCTTGCCACAACCCATCACACTCTGGAAACTACTGCTGCTTTCCTCTATGGAGGTGAAGGCCCCAGGGTAGAGGCTCTCTCCCTGGGTCTCTCACTCAACTTTCTGCAGACCATTCCCCACTAAGACCCCAGGGTTCTACGTCTGTGGCAGCCCTGGTCCTTCATTGAGCTTCTCAGGTGATTCTGGTGCTACTAGTCCACACACCTGCCTTTGGAAACCATCTACTGAGTGTAGTGATTCTCAGCCCTACCTCTACATCTCACACAGATCACCTGGGGATGATCTGAACCAGCCTGGTGCCTGGCTGCATGCGGACCAGCCTCTCTAATCATGGAAATATTTTTAATCCCCACCCCGCCACCCCACCCCCTCCCAGCCCCGCTTCCCAGGGGATTCTAATGTGCAGTTGAAATTGAGAAGCACTGATAATGATTGCCAAACTTTCCTGGTGAAAAAGAATCGGTTGCGTATTAGTAAATACACAGCTTCCCAGGCCCCTGCCCTGAAAATTCTGACTTGGTGGAGCTAGGATGGTGCCCAGGAACAAGCATTTGCAATTCTAACTCTCAGGGAATTTTGGAGAATTAGTCTAGAGCTGTGCTTCTCAAACTTTAATATGTAGGCAACTCATCTAGGGATCAGGTTAAAATGCAGATTCTGTTTCAGGAGTTCTGAGGAGAGAGCCTGAGGAACTTTAAGTAGTTCTGTCCAGCCAGAGCATAAATTATGAGATAGTGAATGATCAGAGATGAGACTAGGGAGGAAAGCAGGGACCTTGAAAACCTGACAAAGAGTTTGAACTTGAATTTGACATCCAAGGCAATAAGGAACCCCAGAGTGTATTTAACAGAAGGGTAGCTTGTTCAGACACATAGTTTAGAAAGATTGTTCTTGTGGCCATGTGGGCAGTGGGTCAGAGAATTAGGTTTCAGCCAGGAGGTTGTTGGGCTTCCCTGGTGGCTCAGACAGTAAAGAATCCACCTGCAATGTGGGAGACCTGCATTTGATCTATGGGTTGGGAAGATCCCCTGGAGAAGGGACTGGCAACCCACTCCAGTATGCTTGCCTGGAGAGTCCCGTGGACAGAGGAGCCTGGCAGGCTCCAGTCCATGGGGTTGCAAAGAGTTGGACACGACTGAGCGCTTAAGCACAGCACAGCACAGGAGGTTGTTGCCTTGGTCCAGGTGGAAGGTGCTGGCCTAGGCGAAGGAGGTGGTGAGGAGGGAGAGAGAAGTTAGTAATCCTGGGGAGGGCTTGGTGATCAGTTGGATGTGGGGTGAGCTGGAGGGTAAGGAGGCTTAAGAGTGGCCCCTGAGTCAGCTGCTGACTTGGCAACTAGTGAAGAGGAATGGCCCATGCCTTGGCAAGGTGGACATTTCCTTCCACACCTGCTGCCCCATGATCCAGTAACTGTTAGGCCTTAGGCTCCTGCAGGACTAGGGTGAGGAGAGGCAAGAGAAGCAGCCTTGTAGAAATGATGTTGCGGAATTGATGTCTTAGAGAGCCCCTCTCCTTGACCTCGGGAAGCTCTGGATGCTCCCTGTCAGTAGTTGCCAAGACTTGGAGGCTGCTTTGGGGATGAAGTCTTCTGAATACCTTGTTCTCTTTATCCCTCTCTGGCTTCCTTCCAGACACAGACACCCAGATGAAGAGAAATCCAGATCCACAAAGCACCTGGGCCCATGGTTCCTATCCGGCAGAGTCTCTTTTGGACCTGAAGTATCACAAGACCTCTCCAGTCCATGCCTCCTGGCAACTCTGCTTGGCATACTGGCCCATCCTGCTTTTGACCATGGCCCTCCCCCATCCCCTACTGTGAGCTCAGACTGCCTCTTGGACGGTCCACTCCAAGAACCTGTTTTCTTGTGTGGGGACTCATCTTTGTGGGGACTCACCTCCTGTTTGCAGCTGGATGCCTACTCAGCATCGCCTAGAGCCAGGCGCTCCTCTACAGTTTCCAAGCTGCTCGGTCATCAGAGAAAGATACAGCTTCTTCTATGGCACAAGCGTGTGCTAAAACTGACATCCAGGGCTTTCCTGGTGGTTCAGTGGTAAAGAACCCACCTGCCAATGCAGGAGACATGGGTTGGATTCCAGGGCCAGGAGGATCCCACGTGCCACAGAGCAACCAAGCCCGTACAGCACAGCTACTGAGCCTGTGCTCTGGAGCCCATGCTCCACAACAAGAGAAGCCACCGAAGCGAGGAGCCTGGGCACCACAGCTAGAGGAAAGCCTACTTGTAGCAATGAAGACGAAGCACAGCCAAATAAAGAAATAAAATTATTTTTTTAAAAAAATTAAAAAACTTAAAATTCAAGTCGTGCTGACCAGAGTGGGCGTGCCATCCAGCATGAATATGTGCCATAGCATCTTTAGCATATTTGTACTGGACACTGAACTAAGGCTTTGACGTGTGTTATCTCTGTGCATGTTCAATACAACCCTGAGAGAGTCTCATATTATTCCTGTTCTATGGATGAGGAAATAGGCAAAGATGTTAAGTAACTTTCTAATTAAGGTCACCAGGCTAGAAACTGGGACTGGAGCCCTGTTGCATCTAATGCCAAATGCCTGCTCTTAACCACTACTCGATACTGCCTCTTGTGGTCTTCATCAGCATCCCAAGGCCTCAGTTAAGTCCTCTGCCTAGGATCAGCCTCAGAGTCTGGATTATTCCCAGAGCAAATATCAGGCCAGGACTAAATCTTGGGCCCAGAAAAACTAGGTGGGAAACAGATGGGAACCCTGGAAGGGATTTTGCTGTAGCCGAAGGAGTTGGGGATTAGGATTCAAAAGGATTGAGGTGGTCTTGCTCGGCCCCTTGTTGTCTGAGTGGACCTGGTCAAATCTTGAATCTCTCTGAGCATCAGTTTCTTCATTGGTGACATAAGGGTAGCAGCAGAAGCTACCTCTCAGAGATGGACTGAGGAACAAGTGAGGAAATGCGTCAACATGAGGCAGGATCCTATCGACTACAGAGGGCTGTCTGATGGAATGACCGTTAGTGCCAGCCACTACTCAGCATTTGTTATGGGACAAACAATCTGCTTTGGCAAATGTCACAAAGGCTTGCCTTCCATTCCACTCCTGAAAAGTGAAAATTAGGGAGCTCCCTAATAGGGGTTCCCAGAACCACTGGCAGTCCAGTGGTTAAGACTCTGTGCTTCCAATGCAGGGGGCGTGGGTTGCATCCTTGGTCAGGGAGCTAAGATCCCACATGCTGCAAGGCATAGCCAATAAATACATAAATATAACATAAAAGGAATTTTTAAAAATTTGATTGCTGGGGCAGAATTTGGAGGCTGTGGGTACACCCAGGAGCCCTTGGGCCTGGACGTATATCTGAGATGACAAGTGTGAAGTGACAAGTCGTGTCCAACTCTATATAGTCCATGGAATTCTCCAGGCCAGAACACTGGAATGGGCAGCCTTTCCCTTCTCCAGGGGATCTTCCCAACCTAGGGATCAAACCCAGGTCTCCCATATCTAGATGACAAATTTTAGGTCAACTCGCCACGCTCCCCCTTCCATTAACTTTTTGTGATCTTTCGGCAGCTGTGTTTTGAGCTCTGGCCATCTTTCCTTCTGTAAAACGAGGGATCCGAGCCAGTTCGTCTGGACAGCTCCCTAATTTTCACTTTTCAGGAGTGGAATGGAAGGCAAACCTTTGTGACATTTGCCAAAGCAGGATTGTTGCCAAAGAGGGCCTCCCTCTGCAGTCAGTGGCCAAGACTCTGGGTGTCTTATGTGTATGACAAGTCTCACTGCTGATGCTGTTATTAATTAATTCAGTAAACTTTTATTAAAACTTAAATTTCAAAATTCTTGCTGCAAGAAATATAGATGAAGCACGCTTTCCAATTCCAGAATTTCCCCCCCAGAGTTCACAGCTGTGGTCAGTTTACTGGGTATCCTTCCAGACCATTTCTTATGCATTTATCTGTATGTTATATATACAAAGAAACACACCATTTGGGGGTATGTTTTTATCTTTGCAGACAAGTATTCTTATTTTTCTGCAACTTGCTTTTCTAATTAAAAATATGGCTGGGAAAAAATATGTCTTTGAGATTTTCCTGAATCAATACCTAGAGATCTACTTCATAGTTTTTAACTGTGACATATTAAATATTCTGTAGCATGGGGTTTCACTGTTTATTTAGCCACCAGTGGACTGTTAGGTTGCTTCTAATTTTTCATTGTTATACACAATGCTCAGTAAATTCTCTGGTATATGGTTCTGTGGGCAGACGTGAATATTTCGTTAGGATAATGAGGATCTAGAAATAAAGTTGCTAAGACAAAGGTGGCCATTGTTGATTTTAATAGAAACTGCCATAGTACCCTCTAAGAAGACTGGATCTGTTTACAGTGCTTCCAATTACCGATGAGACCACCCAGTTATGGATGCTTTCTCCAACACTGGATACTATCAGTTTTCTGAATTTTTGCTAATCTATTGGATTAAGCAAAAATGAATCTGGTGTTTGTTTTAATTTGCATTTCTATGATTAGAATTGTGCATCTGTAATGCTGAGCATGTTTTCCTAAGTTTATTGGACATTTTGTATTTCTGAAGTGAAGTGAAGGACCTGAAGTGAAATCGCTCAGTCGTGTCTGACGCTTTGCGACCCCATGGACAGTAGCCTGCACCAGGCTCCTCCATCCATAGGATTTTCTAGGCAAGAGTACTGGAGTGGGTTGCCATTTCCTTCACCAGGGAATCTTACCGACCCAGGAATCGAATCCAGGTCTCCCACATTGATAGACAGACGCTTTACCATCTGAGCCACCAGGGGACCTAAATTGCCTGTTCGTATACTTTGCCCATCTTTCTAGAGCATTTTTTTTTTTGGCAGCACCATGCTGCTTGCTTAGGTTCCCCTGACCAGGGATCGAACTCAGGCCATGACAGTGAAAGCACCGTATCCTAACCAACTCCCACCTAATGTGCTTTTAAATATCTCTTTCTTAGTGTGTTAGCATTCTTTATTCTGGACGTTAACATCTGCTATGCTTCGGTTGCCTGTCTTTCTATGCAATTTCTGACCTTTTATCACATAGCAGTTTAAAATTTAGTTGTATATTTGTCAGTGTTCTTCTTTATGGCTTTTATAGCTTGTGTCTTAAACAGCCTTCTTTAATCCAAAATTATTTAATTTTGACGTGTCTTCTAGCATTTTTAGGGCCTAACATTTACTTCCTCTGGAGTCTACTTTGTGAGTGGTGCAAGATAGGAAGAAATACGTAGTTTGGAGACCTCCTCCATCATCACTGGGGTCCCTGGACTAGGAATCTGATTTGCCAAAATCAGGGCTTGCCCAGTAGTGTTGTCACAATTGGAAGTGAGAAACTGTAAGCAATGGCAGGTATCTGGTGTGGGGAAGGTGTGGTGGAGATGGGTGGGACATGAAGGGTGCCCTCACAGGATTCAGCTGAGTGAAGAGGAGTAGGGGCTGCAGGCCTCGGTTCTCACTCCCTGCTCCTCAGTCTGAACGTGGCTCCAGGCGAGGAGATCTGCAGGTGACCCCCTCATGGTCTTTACAGGTGCATCTACGGCACAGCATGTGTCACAGCACATGAGTGGTCTATTTCCTTAGCGCTGCCCCCACTAAACGTCTGTGCCTGGAGCAGGGACTCTTCATTTGTATCTCCCTTGCACCAGACTCAGAGCCGTCATCCTTGGGTGAACGCACACGTACGTTCTCGTGGGCACAGGTGCCGAGGGGCATGTCCAGGGTGAGCACATGGCCCGCTGCGTGCACGGGTGCGTACTGAGGGTGTGCGATGTGCAGTGTGTGTCCTCGTGTCTCTAGACTGAGTGCAGGCCGGTCTGCCTGTGTCTGGGGCAGAAACCCTTGGGGCCCCCTTTCCCTCCCCCACCGGTTCTCCATCTCCACTTCTCTGGTCAAAGAGCTTGTTCTCCTCGCAGGTGGGAGGGTTTATTAACCAGGACAGCGTTGGAGACATGTCAAGTCTTCTAGTTTCTTCTGGGAAAGTGCTACTCTTCCCCCTTCTTTATCCCATCTTTTTTGCTCTCTTTTCTCCTCCTCCTCCTAGTTCACATCTCTCCCCCTCCCGCCTCCGGGAGGAAGCTCATCTGAGCTCAGCCTTTGCTGACACGGCCATTTGGGCCCATTAGCTGCCTCCTAATGAGTGGCTGCCTTCTTGGCCCTTCCCCCACCCCAACTGGGAGGGAGGGATCAATTAGCCTCACACACACACACACACACACACACACACCCTTACACATAAGTCCGTGCCCCTGTGTACACATGTGCACATCACATATACATTCATGAAAACACTCATAACAAACAGACATGCTTCCTTTCTCCTTGACCAATGATGTCTTTTTAGGGGCCCCTGCCTTCCACCGTATTCCCCCTGGAGAGATATCCTGCTCAATTCCACAAGTAGAACCCCCACTGCCAACTTCACTCACCCCAGCTCATTCCCAGATTCCCATGATTCTAAATTTAGTGCAAATCACATTTTACTGACGGGCAAACTGAGGCTCAAGGTGGGAAACTGACTAGCCCAGAGTCAAGCCAAGCTGGAAAGAGACTTGTGTCCTTGGATTTCAGATCCTGCGCTAGTGCTATCAACAGATAGAAATGGGGTGTCCCACAAACACCCATCCTGTACTCAGCAGAGCCGTGAGCTTTCAAAAACAGTCCATGCTTAGGTGTGTGGGCGTGATCCTGGGAGTGACAGGGATCTGGGGAGGCCCTGCCATGTGCAGAGGAGGGAGAGGGTGAGCTCTTGAGGAGCCGCCTTGTCCCATGGAGTCAGCGTGGCCCAGAGTGATTGAGCAATGGGTAAAGCCTCAGTGCCTCCCGTGGCCCTCGAGAGCCTGGCCTTGGCTTTCTCTCCCTCCCCTGAGAACAGACCTCGGGCATTCCTGATGGACACTCCCTCTTGTTCACATAGGAACGGGGCAACTCGCTGAGGATTCTATCCCAAAGAGTCTCCCCTGAGGACTGGGGAAGGGTGGTCCCATCCCAGCCCTGGCCCATTCTCTAGATTATATATACGGACAGGAAATGTGGGTACTGGGTGGTAACTCCAAGGCACAAAGGACCATCAGGGAGAACCTGGGCCACCTGTGTCAGAATGCCCACTGGGAGTCAGAACAGCCACTTGGGAGTCTTGAAAGCTTCAGCAGTTGCTGCTACTGCTGCTGCTGCTAAGTCGCTTCAGTCGTGTCCGACTCTGTGCAACCCCATAGATGGCAGCCCACCAGGCTCCCCCGTCCCTGGGATTCTCCAGGCAAGAATACTGGAGTGGGTTGCCATTTCCTTCTCCAATGCTGGAAAGTGAAAAGTGAAAGTGAAGTTGCTCAGTCATGTCCGGACTCTTAGCGACCCCATGAACTGCAGCCCACCAGGCTCCTCTGTCCATGGGATTTTCCAGGCAAGAGTACTGGAGTGGGGTGCCATTGGGTTACAGCCAAACCCTGGAAGCTCACACCTGCCCAGGTCCCACCCTTGCAGGCTCTGTAGGAAGAGAAGTTGAAGACAGGTCGGGGGGAGGTCCTTCTGAAAGCTGACCCAGGAGCAGTCACAGAATGCTTACCCAGAGGGCAGGGTGTTTCCAGAGCCTCTTACACCCAGGAGCTAGGAATAGTCCTTGCCGTGTCCATGGTCAGCCTCTCCTAGAGGCAGAGCAGAGGGTTGAAGTTCGTATCTAAAGACTGACATTATATCTAACATCCCTCCTCTTCCTGGGAGCCCTGGACTCACCCCGCTCCCTGATCCTGTGTCCTGCCTGGGAGGCATCGTGAAGACAAGGCCTGTCTCCTGCAGCACTCCCTAATCCTCAAGGCCTTGGGGAGCCTAATGTGGACTCGAGAGGGGCACCCTGGGACGCGTCCCTCTGGTGACGTGGACCCTGCAGGGATCTCAGTCAGGTTCCCAGGCCTGCTCCCTACCCTCCTTTTAGCAGGGATCAGCCCAGCTACTTCTCCCCCGGACTGAGTTGATGGAGGAAATGAACTTCTCCAGACATGCTCCCCACCCTGCCCTAGAGTGCAGAGCAGCAGGGGCCAGATGTGTTTATGGGGGTGATGGAGCCTCTCACCTGGGCTGGACATCACAGTTCCAGCATGTGAAAGAGGATGCAACTGGCCTGGGGAGCAGAGGGAAGGAGAACACAGGTTTCAGGCCAGGTGGTTGGTTCACAACCACACTTGCTCGACGACGTAGCTGAGCAACCTTGGAGAGCTGCCCCACCTTTAAGAAATTTTCATCTGTAAAAGAGGAGAAGCAAAGCTTCTTCCCAAGGGTTAGATCCACATATAATCTCTAATACTATTTGCTTCTGTGTGCATTGACAATTTCTGGAATGATATACAAGGAAACTGTTAACAATGGTTACCTCTGCAAGTGGGAATATCAGGAGGAAGAAGGTGGACTTTTACTTTTCACTTTATTCTCATTTGTACAGTTTTAATTTTACTGCTAAAATTTATTTACTAAAATCATATTTTACCTTAATTTAAAGAGAGAAAGGTAGAGAAGATAAACCACTTCCAGCAAATAGTTGAACCTCAGTTGAGTCAGTAAATGGCAGCTTTAATTGCTGTCTGTTTACGGGATAACAATCCCTTCTTCGGTAGGTATTGTGTCCAGGTGTGAAAGTGATTTGTAAATGAATTGCTGTATGAATGTTAGGTATGATTAACATCTGGGTAATGATGTATTTCTATGCTGTGTATATGAGATGGCTTGTCCTAAGTATGAGTGGTGGTGGTTTAGTTGCTAAGTCGTGTCCGACTCTCGAGATCCCATGGACGGTAGCCCACCAAGCTCCCTGTTCGTGGGATTCTCCAGGCAAGAATACTGGAGTGGGTTGCCATTTCCTTCTCCAGGGGATCTTCCCGTCCCAGGGATCAAACCCGGGTCTCCTGCAGTGCAGGCAGACTCTTTACCAACTGAGCTACAAGGGAAGATAATGATGTATTTCTATGTATTTCTATGCTGTGTATATGAGATGGCTTGTCTAGGTGTGTGTATCTTTAAGGGTAATTATGCAAATATCATAGAGTGGCAGTTAAGAGTGCAGTTTGTGTTGCCTGGGTTTGAACCCACTATTTACTGGAGATATGATCTTAAACAAATCTTCCTGTCTTTAAAATGGGCATAATGAATGTACCTTTGCCCTAGGATTGCTGTCAAGTGAAAAGATCTAGTAAAAGTGAAAGTTGCTCAGTCATGTCCAACTTTTTGGGACCCCATGGACTATACGGTCCATGGAATTCTCCAGGCCAGAATACTGGAGTGGGTAGCCTTTCCCTTCTCCAGGAGATCTTCCCAATCCCTCTATCGAACCCAGGTCTCCCGCACTGCAGGAGGATTCTTTACCAGCTGAGCTATCAAGGAAGCCCAAAAAGAGCTAAGTTGTGGAAAACTCTTAGAACAGTCCCTGGCACATAATGAGCACTCAACAAATGGTTCTTTATTTTGTGTATCTGTGTATACACGTTAATGTTTCTCATCCCCTCACAGGGAGGAACACTATCTTATCCTGTCTTCCAGCAAGGAGGGGGAGATGGCTGGGTGGGTCTGTCCACGCTTTGTGACCTAAGGTGCTTCAGGAAATTGGGGTCACTATTCCAAGAGTCTGGAGCCAGGCAACCATCCTCAAAGGGAGCCCTGGGACAAAGGGGTGTGGCAACTCCAGCTGTCTCTCATCCCTCCCATGCTTCCAGGACACTCCGGGGCATGGCAAGTCCCGTTGGCCCCTCTGGGTCACTTAGATAGAATGTCAGCTGAGCCTGCAGGGTAGAGCCACTGAGGGTGGGGGTGGGAAAAAAGAGGTTGCTATCAGAGTCCTGACTGGCAGGAGAGACCTGGGCAGTGGGGCAGGGGGTACTATAGCTAAGATCTGAGAGAAGCATCAGGACAGCTCTGGAAACGGCAAGCCCAATCTCCCCACCCCTTCTGAGGGGTCAGCCCGCCCTCCACCTACCCTGCTCCCAGCTCTCACTGTCTCTCCTGGTTCTGTGTGATGGCTGTTCCCCTGAAGAGGGGTACAGGAGGCACCTCTGGGAGATGCTGGGCCGCCGGGCGGGTTGAGCAGGTTTGGGAGAGGGTGGGAGGGGCCCTGGTTCAGGGAGGGACGGGGGTGGGGGGTGAGGGGGTGGGTGTGGTGGGAGGGGGGGCCTGGGATGTAGCTGACAGAGCCAGGTTCCTCAGGGTGCCAGGGCAGGCGCCAGCCTGTGGAAGGGAGTGAATGAGTCTGCCTGGAGGAGGATGGGAGGGCTGAGCCAAGCTGACCCTCCTGCCTCAGAGGCACAGCCCCCTTCCCAGGGTAGACCCCAGGTCCTGGAGACCTTCAGAAATCTGAAGGTCTGAACCTCCAAGTGGGATGTGTGGCAGGCCAGCGTTGTGGGACTCACAAGGTAAAGTAATTTGAAAGGAAGTGTGCTTACTCTGTCCCCCGTGTGGAGCACAAGCACTCTTGTGCCCCTTGGAATCACAGGGGCTTACGTGCATGTCCTAACATACAGCCACAAGCACACTCGTGGCCACATACATCACCCATGGGCAGGTGCACACAGTCATGTATACCCATAATCACAGGGACGGTGCGGGAGCCCAGAACGCCTTCTTTCACTTTAAGAAACCAGATCCCAGGAGCTTTAATAGTGTGGCCAAGCTCTGTCTTTGGGGGTTTCCAAAGAGAGACCCTCTTGAGATTTTTTTCTTCTAAAAACCCACAGTGAACACACACTTGCAGTACCCGCTCCCTCCCATGTGCATTCTGTCTCCCTTGAGAGTGACTTGACTTCTAACATTGTCACATCCGTGTGTATACCTGGGGTCTGGCCCAGTGCAGAATTCCAGTGTGAGGGCTCCTAGAGGGTGGACCCAAATCTCCCCTCATCTGAGCTCTACCCTTAGGACACTGTCTCAGATGGGGTCTCTGAGCTTTAAGGAGAGGCCAAGGAAGGTGAGATGGAGGTAGGGAGGAGGGCCATGAAGCTGGGGAGGACCCCAGACTCAGCGACCCTGATATACATGCCTCTTAAACACCGGGACACCCCCACCTTCAGGGGGTGTGAGGAGGGGAAGGAAGAGAATGTGGAGCAAGTAGCCAGAAGGATCGACGGGGGCATGTGTGAGGCATGTGGGTGGAGATTCAGGAGACAGTCTTCACGTTCATTTTGGGGGTAAATGTTTTGTTGAATTACAACATATATTCAGACAATATCTAAATTATACACCTTATGGTTTATTATTATATATGTGAATAGAACTCAGGGAGTTTCCACAAGGTAGACACCCCCATGTAGACAGTATCCTGATCAAAATGAAGAATATTCTCAGTATCCCAGGGATTCCCTCATGCCCCCTTTCCAGGCACAATACCCTAGTCTGACTTCTCATAGGATGGATTAGTTTTGCCTGTTTTTATCCTTCATATATGGGCTTCCCATGTGGCGCTGGTAGTAAAGAACCCGCCTGCGAATTCAGGAGACAAAAGAGATGCAGGTTTGATACCTGGCTTGGGAAGATCCCCTGGAGAAGGGCATGGCAATCCTCTCCAGTATTCTTGCCTGGAGAATCCCATGGACAGAGAAGCCTGGTGGGCTACAGCCCATAGGGTCGCAAAGAGTCGGACACGACTGAAGTGACTTAGCACGCACGCACAGATCCTTCATACACACGGCATCGCAAAGCACGTTAACTTCTGTGTCTGTCTTTGCTTTAACATTACAGTTCTGAGACCTTTCTAGGTTGTGCTGACACGGCCTTAAACACTATTCATACCTGGAGATGCACACAAACTTCTATGTGTGCTCACACACAGGCAGGCAGGCACACGTGTACATGTTCTGCCACAAGCCTGCACACAAACTCACACATAAGCACATGCACACACACCCAACTTCTCATGCACGCGTGCACATTCTCTTACACTCACATATGTGACTCTCAAGCACACATAGAAATACTCACACCCAGATACTCATGCTTATACACACTCACAGGGGTTCTCACACACACAAACATGTTTTCAAGACAGATGTGTTATACTTACCTTGGTTTTCCCACACAAATGCACCCTCACACCATGCACCCCCAGGCTCATGCACGACACCCGTTTCTCACAATTTTGTGCCCACTTTCACAGGCTGAGGCCAACCCCCAGCCTCTCTGGTTCAGGCTCTAAACAGACAGAGGAATGTGATCAAATCGACAGCTGAGAACTGTCCTGAGAGCAAAGCTGTACTTTGTTGAGAAATCTGAGCCCTTATTGGAGTTATACAAGTGTCTGTGTGTCTGGAGGCTGCGGGGAGAAGGGAGGTAGTGGGGTGGTCTCCCAGGGCGCCTGTGGCCACTGGGCTGTTTCCATTATAAAAAATGATGAAAGGACTGGAGCAGTGAGAGCATGGCTGTGAGTAAATAAAGCTGCCACCTTTGACCCTTGGAGGCCAGGGCTCATCCCAGAACGAATGCTCATTAGTTGGGGAGGGGGTGCTCAGGCCCAGCCCAAGTTCTCCAGCACCCCAGGCTCAAGGCCAGACTCCCAAGGGGGAGGGGGAGGGGACCTGAGCCCCTGTGTGATACTAGGGGACATGTCAGGGAGCAGGGGGAGGAGAAAGGAGCAGAGGATGTGAGGGGGAGGCTGGGGACATTCGTGGGGGAGTGGTGGGGACAGGGAGGAGGCTCTGACTTCTCTCTCTCTCTGTACCTCTCCAGGTCTCTACTGCTCCTGAGCTCTGAAATAAGCATATGTCCCCCTTCTCGTGTTTAAGGCTTGCTTTGCTTGTTTTTCTAATCATCAGGAACTACAGGCAAACAGGGGTTAGCAAAAATAACAAACACAGGCGAACTACAAAGTCACCAGGAATTCCAGAAAGGTTGAGAAGTGGTTGTTTCCTGCTTTGACAGAAATGAGAGTGTTTCTGGGCCTGCCCGCTGTGAACTCCCCCCAGGAGGTCTGTCCAGCTCAGTCACTGGTTTGGAGGAAACGTTGTTTGGATCGGTGGCATTGAAATGGTCGTCAACGGTGGTCACCCAGCTGCTGTCCTCATATGCGTTTGTCTGCAAAGAGCACAGAGTTGGCTGAATGGATAAATGAGTGAATGGATGAATGAAAGAAGGTTTCATTCCGTGGGTCTGGCTTCAAAAGTCTTTCAACACGTTTGTGGGATTAGCCTCACTATGGAGTTAGGAAGGACCCTTGGCCGTTTTCAGGCTTCCTCCTTCTCTTCTTTCTGCAGCTGACCCTCCGGATGCCCCTCCTCAGGGCTGACATTCACTTTATTCTATAATCACATTGGTTCCTAGAGGGTCCCCTGGTCCGGTTTCCAGGAGAAGAAAGTGTTTTGCAATCTGGTTCTTAAAGAGCCCTGCCCTGCATGTCTCTCCATCCTGAATGGACCCAGTAGTCACTCTCTTTGCCCCTCCTGGAGGACACTAAATAGGGGTCCTAGGAAGTCCTGCCTTGGCTAATTATAATAAAGGTAATAATGACAATGCTGTATAGCAATAAACACAAAAGTGTTCATCAAAGGATAAGGGTACTCCCAGGTTTATGTGCGAGGAGTGTACAGAGAAACAGACCATTGTATCCCTACCCTTACCACCCATCTATGCCTGATTTAGTAAGAGAAGCAGGGGAAGACAGTACAAGAAAAGCATCTCCATTTTCCTGTAAGCCTGAAGACTTGTGGCTGGAATTGAACAGGAGGGAGGGATCGCTGAAGGACACAAGCATACCCCAAGCGGGACAGAGCTCGCTGGGGTCGGGGGGAGTGCCCAGTTTTTGGCTGGGAGAGCTGCCTCTGGCCAGTGAGACATGGCCTGCAGCCAAGCTCCCAGAGCCTGGCCGCTTTTTATCCCCCAGGCACAAAGCCTATTTCCCCCAAATCCCTGATGGTGACTTGGCTTGGTCTTTGTCCCTGGGTGGAGAGGGGAGGCAGAACCCCCATGGAGGGAGGAAGAATCTGAGGCAGCTGAGCCCTGTGTGTCAGCACTGGATTCTTAGTCTGCACTGGAGGGCCCCTCTTGGCCCAGTCTCTCTTGCCTCATCAGTCGAAATGAGGGAGAGAGCCAGGTGGGCTCAGCTTCACAACCAGCTGGAGACCCAGAAGACATAGGTATCGCAGAAATCGAATGCTGTTTCTGACTTCTCCCTTAGCATTCTGTCAACTTTCAATTCCCCCAAATCATGACTGACTTTTACTGAGAAGTTACTGGGGGGCCACACACTATTATGTGGAGTTACATGAATTAAAGGATTTAATCTTCACAATGATTCTAAGAATAGGTGCTACTGCTATCCCCATTTTACAGATGAGAAAATTGAGATCCTGAGAGGTTAATTTACAGTTTTTAGATGAATGACTGAAATTGGAACCCAGTCATCTAGCCTCTAGGGAGCTGGTGAGTATAACCAGCTGTAGGAGCTGGCTTGGGGACACGGAAGCCCAAGTTCAGGAGTCAGATTTGGAAGGTAGTGAGTATCCTGTTAGCTGTCCTGAATCTATGTTGCTGGGGTCCCCTCATCTGAGCTAGAGCAGACGTAGTCCTGCCCCTTCTACAAGTAGCCCCAACTTCTCTGTGTTAATGGAAAGGTGGGATGACTCACACCCTCTCCTTTCCCTATTTTATCAGACTCCTATCTTCTCAACAATAAAAAATTTGAAACATCAACTGTTACAGCAATTGTAATGTTCCATCCTTTGATCCTTATCAAGGTTATGACCTGTACTTTTTCAGCACTGTAGTCAGTGAGTGTGTGTGTTAGTCACTCAGTCATGTCCCACCAGGCTCCTCTGTCCATAGGATTTTCCAGGCAAGAATACTGGAGTGGATAGCCTATCCCTTCTCTAGGGGATCTTCTCAACCTGGGATCGAACCCGGGTCTCCTGCTTTGCAGGCAGATTCTCTACTGTCTGAGCCACCAGGGAAGCCCCTGTAGTCAGTAAGAATATACATTCTTTTGTGAATTTTTAAAATTTAACATTACATTGTATGTCATCTCCCTGCATCCTCTTAGTCATCATTTTGATTATTTAGTCCCTCTTGTGTTAAATTTTATGATATAAAATAACTTATTGTTCAAGTGGTAAATCTTTCCCAACCCTGTTTATTGAGTTATGCTCCCTTCTCCCTTGCGTTCAAACATCTATATTCATTTCTTAGGTGTGACTGGCTCTGTTTCTGGGCTCTCTTCTGTCCCACTGATTTCAGTGTCTATCTTGGCGCCTATACCACACTGTTTCCGTTTAGTTGCTCTATAACAAAATGTTTGAACATCTAGTCAAAACTGCTCTTGTTTAGAAAAATTATCTGATATATTCACTTGTTTACTCTTTCACGTGAAACTTGGAATAATGTTTTTCTGAGGTCAAGAAAATTTCTAGGGTGATTTTGATTAGTAAATCCAGTCTGTAAATTTTCTTGGGGAGTATTGATATTTCTACACTGCTCAGCATCTTCACCAAGGAAGGTGTTATGTTCTGCTGCTTGTCTGTGTCATAGTTAGCAATTTGAATTTGTTGCTGTTCTGCTGTTAAGTCATGTCCAACTCTTTGTGAACCCGTGGACTGCAGCGTGTCAGGCTCCTCTGTCTTCCACTATCTCCTGGAATATGCTCAAACTCAGATCTATTGAATCAGTGATGCTATCTAACCATCTTATCCTCTGCCACCCCCATCTCCTCAATCTTTCCCAGCATTAGTCTTTTCCAATGAGCTGGCTCTTTGCATCAGGTGGCCCAAGAATTGGAGCTTCAGCATCAGTCCTTCCAATAAATATTCAGGGTTGATTTCATTTAGGATTGACTGGCTGTATACTATTCCTTTGTGCTGATGTTCCCTGGCTGGTTTAATCATTTCCCTAGTGTAGGGTATTTGGGTTGCTTCCAAGGCTAAGGCACTGTGAACAGTGACGCTATAAACATCTTTGTACAAATCGCTTTTTTATTTCCTTGGGAATGTGATCCCCAAAGTGGGACTATCTGATTAAAGGATATGAACAGTATCATGGTTTTTGTTATATAACCCAGGGAGGATGGGACCAATTTACAGCGCCACCAGCAACATATAAAGAAATGTCTACTCTTCCCTTAAAAAAACCTTGAGCCGCTTGAACACTTAAAAAGGTAACTTGTTCCTAAGGTAAACAAACCACAGACAAAAGAGGGAGTCTGAGTGCAGGGTTCTGAAGAGAGCTGATCCTGCAGCCAGAGGCAGCCTGTGCCTGGCCCATGGCTGCTGTGCCGCCTATGAATCCTTCTCAGGGCCAGATTCCCCATCAGCATGAGAGCCTGGCTTTATTTTTATTTACTTAGCTTATGTTTGTACAGCGTTTGTTATGTGTCAGAAAGTACTCTAAGCACTTTACAAATATTAAGCCATTTACTTCTCATAATAAGCTCATAAGAGAGATCCTATTATTATTATCATGTCCATTTTACAGAGGAGGAAACCAAGTCATAGAGTAGTTAGCTGTAGGTCCCACAGTTAGTAGGATTTGAACTCAGGCCATCTGGCGTTAGATTCTTAACCACTGTGCACTGCATCTTTGATGAGAAACAGGCATTTCAGCTTGTAGCTGCCCTTCTTTTTCTGGGTCCTGCAGGAAAGGAAGACCCTGAATCTTCCTGTCCTGGGTTTCAGGCCATCTTACACTGGCCTTGTAATTACTTCCTTCTCATGTACAGCCATCATCTGTTGGATCTTGCACACGCCAGCCACTGGGCTTAGTACTTTTATGTCTTTTTGTCTCTTTTAATCCTCACTACAATCACACAAGGAAGGCAGCATACCTTTATTTAGTAAAGGAGGAAACTAAGGATCAGAGAGGTTAAGTATGTCTCTCAAGACCACACAGCTACTAGAGCGGCAGGAGAATTTGAATCAATGCCTTTGATCTTTCCATTATACTTGACTCCTTGAAACCCCACTCTTTACCCTAGTCCATTTCTTTTTGGCCTGATTGGTGTTCTTGAAACACACCGAAACGGAAACCAATCCTGGTGGTGTAGCCTTGCTGCTCCTCCTGGCCACTGTCAGTCCTGGCTTCACCAGAGCCCAAGTAGCCACCCCCAAGGGAAATGCCATTTTTACCTTCTGCTTTTTGGAATTAGAGGCCCCAATAGCTCCTTCCTTTCCCGTTTTGAAGTCCACACCCCTTTGGCGTTACCCACTGGCTCCTACTTCCTGCCTCAGGATCTTCTGCTGGTTTACAGAGCACAGGTGATGGGCAGGTGCTGATTCCAACGACTGGACCACACCCCTCCACTCGGATCTCTGCTCCTCCTCCTTCTCCAGGTTCTCTGGGATGACTCAGAGCTCAGGGACCTTCCGGGGAGTGGTTCGTCCGTCCTGTCGTACAACTGTTCCAGCCCCAAACATGCTGCGCACACATTACACAGATGTATACGGAATTCCCAACAGGAATAAAATACGGCAATTCCCTGGCAAACTCTGGAAGATTCGGTGGCAGCATAAACTGTGATAACCACGCTTGGCATGTTGAGTGGATGTATATTTGTGTTTGTGCGTCCTTTGGTGTGAACAGGCCAATGTGTATGGTTGGATACATCTCTGAGTGCATGCTCTTTGGGTGGGAGATAGCAGAGATGCATGTGTGCGTAGGTGAACCCGGGGCTTCAATGACAGCCTGATGTCTTAAGCGCAAAGGTTTGTGTTTGTGTTTTTGAGAGTGAACATCTACATGTACCCCTGAATTTGTGTGTGTGTTTGTGTGCACACATGTACAAAGTGGGCAAAAGGTCTGCTGAGGGAGATCTCCTGTACCGAGAACACTAAGAAAAGAAGCAGCAGGGAGGTGGGACAAGTGGTAGGGTGGACAGAAAGTGAAAAGAGGAAAGACAATCAAGTCTGATGCTTTGTAACCAAGTGAAGGGATGCTGTGGGAAGTCCGAAGTGCTCCAGATTCAGACCAATTTGCAGAATTCAGCAAATTCACTTGTAGCCCAGGGCAGGAATGGCAGGTCAGAGTTGGCGATAAGTATGTGCTGGTAGGCCAGGTGTAAGGGGACTGGAGAATGTGGTTAAGCACGGCTCCCCTCCCCCATCCTTCAGGCCCTGGGCCCACAGACCTAATGGCCTTTTGAGCTAAAGACTACTAGGCCTTGGTGGAGAGATTGGGGGAGGGGAGAGAGGCTCCAGGAGGCCTAGGAGGAGGTCTTGCCAGCTCCCCTCACCCTTCTGCCTTCTCCAAAGGCAAAGGAACCGCCTTCTACCAGAAGCTGCTCAATGGTTTCGCTGAATTCAGGGGGATGGTGGAGGAGGGAGAAAGGAGGGGAGGCGTCTGAGGCAGGGAAACTTGTGCTGAGCCTGCAGGCTGCCCAGCCCCTCCCTGGTTCCTCATTACTGAAGTCCTCGGGCATGAAATGTCTTTTGAGTTGAAGGCCAAGAAGAATCCAGGGCTGTGTTAATGACCAGCCTGTACCAGGGCAAGGCCTGAAGCAAGGGGCTGCCTCGCTTCTGTTTTATTTATCTATTTATTGGCTGTGTTGGGTCTTAGCTGCCACATGTGGAGTCTTCATCGAGGTGCACAGGCTTCTCTCTAGTTGTGGCACCTGGGCTCCAGAGCACGTGGCTCAGTAGTTGCAGCAAACTGACTCAGCTGCCCTGTGGCCGGTGGAATCTTAGCTCCCTGAACAGGGATCAAACCCCTGCACTGGAAGGCAGATTTTTAACCACTGGACCACCAGGGAAGTCCCGGGTTTGCCTCACCTGAAACCCTGGCCACACTTTCTGCTGTGTCGATGTTCTATTTTTCCAGAACTTACCTCTAATGCCTCGGTCATACCCTCTCAGTTGGACTCTGAAGAAGCCTCAAGAGGAGGGGAGTTAGGGAGGCAAGGAGAAGGCATCCAGTATGTCTGAGGAGTTCACCTGCTGGGTCTGGGAAACTGAGGAGGGCTTGACAAATATTCGGTTTCAATGACTCCCAGACCCGTAGGGATGACAAACACTTCATGTAAGTGTCAATGCAATAAGACAGATGGTAAAGCAGAGATACACTGGATGAATTAGGACACTTACAATGTTTCATCTTTATACTAACTCTGACAGTAGCTTGTTGAAATTGAAGGCAGAGTCCACTGTGCCTGAAAAAAGCATGGGCCAGAGAAGTTAATGAATCTGTTCCAATTCACATTTGTAAAGCAGTGCAGATGAGACTTCAATCCATGCTTCCGTGACTCCAAGTGAATAACAACAACAGAAAAGGTAATTTTTTTAAAGACACATACTATCGATCCCACAAGGGCCTCATGAATTATGCCTGGAGAATGTCACAGGAGCCAGAACTTCAAAGTAGGACTGGGAATTTCCTTCCCTTTTATTATTATTATTTTCAGTGGGGGAGATGGGTGTTGTCAGAGCATAACACCCAACAGCTGGGTGCAAGCAGGAAGGTGAGATAATATTTATCTCTCTTAACGTTTATTAAAAAGGCTAACAGTAGCCAGCAACTGGGGGAGATGCTGGAGTGGAAATTAAATTAAGGGCCTTGAACGGCGGGGATGAGGGGTTTTGAGTTTCCCATAGACAACAGTAAGAGGTTCCTAAGCCAGGGAAGAACATGCCCTGGACACCCTTTGTGTGTTCTGTCGCTCAGTTGTATCCGACTCTTTGAGACCCCATGGGCCCGCCAGGCCCCTCTGTCCCTGGGATTCTCCAGGCAAGAATACTGGAGTGGATTGCCATTTCCTCCTCCAGGGGATTTTCCTGATTCAGGGATCGAACCTGTGTCTCCTGCATTGGCAGGCAGGTTCTTTACCATTGATGCCACCTGGGAAATTTTGAACACCCTTTAAGGGGAGAGAATTGGGCTCTTCCAACCGTGTGGACTCAGAGGAGAGGGGTGGGGTGCCAGCTGGGACCAAACTTGCTGATAAAGAAATTAAGTGGAAGAAACGAGGGTGTCCAGTGAGGTTCCTGGCTTGTGGGTGGATGTGAGGCTGCCTCCAGACAAGGAGAGCTCCAAGCCAGGAGACCTGGAGAGCAGGATGGTCTTGGTATCCCAGGGAGAGGGGCAGGCTGGCGAAGCCCTCAAGCACGGGCAGCCATACTGCGGCCATTCTTACCAAGCACGGCCGGCAGCCCCTGCGTTCTGAGCCTCAAGCCTCATTGAGAGGTTATTAATAGGGAGTTTGTCTGGTGTCAGAGCGTAGACATAAACGGCATTAGCATTACCCCATAATCGTATTTAGTAAACGCTCATGCCGCTCTGTCTCCCGTAATTGCATTGGGAAGATGCAATATTTATGAAAGGGGAGAAGGGGACGTCACTGCTCATCTTGGTGCTGCAGTAAAAGTCCCGGGAAACACGGCGTGGGCTGCTGAGGCCTGGCCAAGGGCTGTGGGAGTGAGCAATGTGGTGCCGAGGTCTCTCAAGGTGGCCCACCAGAGCCCCCCACCTCCACCATCTTTCCCTAGCCTCAGGCAGCAGGGCAGGGGGGTGTGAACAGGGGTGACAGCTGCTGATCCCCTTAGTGACACTCCTCTAGAAGGTCCTAGTCGCTGCCCTGCTGGACACACCGAAACTTCTGCTGGGCCCAAGGCTCCCAGATGTGGCTCCCCTCACCCCTAGTTGGATACCTGGGAACTCTACCTTCACTGCATAGCCTTGGGTATTTGTCAAAGCTCAGCAGGCAGCAGTGGAAGGCAGCAGGAGGTGGGAGTCCTGGCGGGGGTGGGGGTCCTGGCTGCGGCAGAGTCTCAGGGGCAGTGTTGGCCACTGGATGATCCCCAACACCAGCTGCAGACCTAGGTTCCCAGGGCGGTGGCTCTCTTCTGCTTTCCTTGGGTCCCACGGCTCAATCCCTAGGACACACACACCCCCAACATGTGGGGCCAGCCCCAGGTCTCCTATTTCCGGGTGGAGGAGGCAAGGGTGCAGACTTTCCCCAAAGGGACTTGGAAGCATGGCCGTGTGCCCCCACCCCTGAACATCCAGTCTCCACAGCTCTTGAGCTCACAAGACAAGGAAGTCTTGCTGGTGTTGGAGCACCAGTAGATGAGTGTGTGCCAGCGCTGGGGGGCAAGCTGGGACCCTGCCCACTGTACAGTTAAGGTGCAGGAGGCACGGGGCAGTTTAGGACAGACACAGAGACCTGATTCCAGTCCCAGGAACCCCAGGCTAGGGAAGCAGTTATTTCTCAGGCACCTGTGTGGAGGGCACTGGGAGTCAGACTTCAAAAGGCTGCGTGTGGGTACTGGATCAGCTGAGATGTAGAGTATGTCAGGGTAGGAGAAAAGCTGAACAAAAAGATGCCGGTGCTTGGAAATGGTTGTCCAGAAAGCCCCCGTGAGACTCCCTGGAAGTCTAGGAGGAGAGGAAGGCAGATCCCTAGGCAGGCGCTTCCAGATGGGGCCTTGGGGTCTGCGTGGCTCCCAGTAGTGGGGGCTGGGTGTCCTTACACACCCCACTCACACCTCACTCACACACAGCTCCACACTCTACCCTTAAGCCCCGCCCCCCGCCCCCCTACATGGCCCGCACTGCACCTACCGGGCAGGGAGGTGCTCACAGCTCTCCATGCTCTTTCGCACTTGGGGTGGGCTGCAACCCTCCACCCACTCATTCACCCCACACCCACGCAGACTGCACACACCTCCCTCACTGAAGCATCCAACTGGTCTCATTTCCAGCGGCAGCTTCCCTCCCTCCCTCTCCTGCCCTCACTTTGAGGCGGAAGGGGCACAGAGGAAGGCAGCTGAGCACCGGGAAAAGAGTAGACGGAGGAGGGCCGCGGCCCCTCCCTGTGTCCGCTCCCTCGCCGCCATCCCATTCATCACAGCGTCGCAGTCCAGTTGGGGATCCCTGCACCCAGCACCCCACGTAGCCCGCGGGACAATGGGATTATTTCCAGGGGGAGAGGCTGCCTGGGGCAGCGGCTCAGGCGGGAGTGCCTCCCTCCCTCAATCCGTCCCTTGGCACCCGACGAGCGCCTGCGGCGGCTGGGGCGGGTGGCAGAGCGGACACGGGTGGCGCGGGTGGCAGGGCTTGGCCGGCCTAATTCAATTAGCTGGGTCGCCGCCGCCTGCCCGCAACTCTGGGCCCGCTGGGGCTCAGCTTCAGGCAGCTGCTCTTCGAGCGCAGAGCCCATGCATATGGATACCATCCCTCCCGCTTCGACGTGGCTCCCCCACCCCCCTTGCCGGCACCTGCGGCTCCGTATCCCGCCCTCCCTGAGAGAGGGAGACCCTGGCCTCCCCGCAAAAGTTGGAAAACAGTCGGCTGCTGGTGGGCCCAAAATGGGGGTGCGGTGAATGGAGGGAGGTGGGTCTTAACCTGAGCAGGAGGGTCTGCGAGGAAGAGAGTGTACCTGCAGGTTTGCAGCCTCTCTGCCGACTGGCGTCCGCGTGACCTGTGGGGTTGTGTACACGAAGGGAGAGGTTTGGTTTGGTTTTTAATCTGCCCAAAGTGTGTCCTGTATCTGTGGGCACCTGAATACGAATGGGAGAAGGAGGCTTTGTGAGCATCTGCAGGGATTGCGCACAGGAGTGTCTGTGTTTTGTGCGCAAGAGTGAGTGTGGGTCTGTAAGTCTGGGCGCCAGAGGGTGTTGTGTCTGCACCAAGGAGTTATCTGGAAAGCCTCGGGTGGTGGGCGTTCGAAGTCTGTGCATGACCATCGGTGTATATGCGGGGGTCCAAGTACAGTCAGGACAGTGTGGAACGCATCACCCCACTGCCGCCACCACTAGCACCAGCGCCAACAGCGGGAGCAGCTGGGTCTTCCAGGCCAAATTCATGTCCCCCTTACCCTACCCCGCGTTTTTCTGATGGAGGAAGAGCTTGGAGAATTAACTTCAAACCTGAACTCCATTTGCTCGGAGGACGCTTCCCAAACCACCAGGCTGGCACGGAGGCTACAGCCGAGGTAGTCAGACCCTCTCACTGAAGGCAGGCCTCCAGCCGTCCAGGTTTTCCTTTCCAGAGCATCGTGGTGGGATCCACAGATGCGTGCAGCTTCTGACAACAGGCCCTGAGCGCCTTCAGAATTCCCAGACCTGCTCCTGCCAAAGCAGCCCTAGCTCCTGGGGTGATCATGAGACCTTCAACTGGCCTCCCCTCTGCAGCCGGGGATGAACCCAACCCCCGCAGGGAGTCTGGGTTTTCAGGCACTTGGAGATCTCCATCCACCCTTCCTCTGAAGCCAACCCTCTGCTCCAGGAGTGGACAGGAATTTTGGCAATGAGTCTGGGCAGATCTGGCCATGGTGGTCCTCAGAGCCTGCCAGCCCTGAGCAGGGAGGAGGTTCTTAGAAGGCAGCAGTGGTCCTCAGACGGCCGACCTGTAGGGACCTTGTGCCCTCTCTGCTCTGACTCCCTCCTGGGCACCTCAGCTGAGGGTCTGGCTAAGGGGATGCCCTCTGCCACAGGAAATTCCTCAGATCCAGAGGGACTCACCTGGTCAATGAATAGGGCCAAGGGCAGAGGCCAAAGGTGAGGGAGGCTGGCATGTTCCCGTGGCCCTGGGCCCTTGTTACTGGGATCCACTGGTGGGAAGCCCTCCTAAGCTGTGCTTCTGGAGCTTTCCCACCAGGCGATGGCAGGGCCACAAATATCTGTCTTCCCCTGAATTTTCTCTCACACCACCTTTACCCCCACCCTATGCCCTCCCACCTCCATACCACCCTTTCCTCCTGAGAGCACACTTAGCATGGAACACATACCCAGTCAAGGGCACCAGTGCTGGATGGTGAGACCTGAGGGTCTCTGGGCTTTCCTTGGGATAGATTTGGTCAGAGAGAGATGAGGCCCTAGCTCACTGCCCAGAGGTGATGGGGCCAACAGCTTCCTTTTGCTCAGAAGCTGAGAGGGGTGAGTGTAAGAGGGAAGGCTTTGGGTTGGGGGTAGGAAGAGGAGAAAGGTGGTCACCCCTTAATCAGGTGACAGCTGAGATTGTCTAATATCAAGGAAGGTCTGTCCCCTGTCCCTCTGTCTTTGATCCACTTGGGATTCCTCCACTGATAGGGAAACGTGTGCCTGTCCTTCCATGCTGGAGAGGTCCTTGGGCTTCACTCTGTAAGGACTGGGTGGGGGCACCTGGAGCTGACCCTGGACAACCCTCACTCCCTGCCCTGAAAAATCATTGAATTGTGTGACTGGAACCAGCCTCACCTGCTGGGATCCCTCCTCCTCCATCCCAAAGACAATACCACCTCCCCCACCCCCTCACTCCCAGGTTCCTCAGAGGTGAAGTGCCCTTCACTGGGTTTCTAAATCTCTGAGTCACCAGCTTCACCTGCCTCCTTCATGGATGGTGACATTTTTTGCCCCCTTCCTGAGGCAGGGAAGCAAGGCAGAAGGGACACGTTTGGTATTGGGAATCCAGTCCCCAACCCCCAGGGTCTGCTTTATATTACATGTCCCTTTACATGGTTCCCAGCCTGTTCCATCCTTTACCTTCAAAATGCCTGTTGGGCATACCCTGTCTCCTGCCACCCTCACCTACAGGCCAACACATGGCAATTTCCTTGACAATTACACTAGAAATAAGAAGCCCCTTCCACAGATGCGCACAAACCATCAGCAGCACACATCACTGTTACACTCACACTATCACAGTGGCTGAAGAATAGTCCTGCCCTATCAAATGTGCCCATTATAGAGGAACAGTTACAGAAACGCATTCTTATCCTGTTACAGAAAACACATTTACCTGCCTTCTCACTGACATCCAGCCTCACACAGACAAATCCAGTTGTAAAAATGACCTAGACACCTTTCATCTCTTACAGCACCCTTACTGAAGTGTTTTTCTTGCAGCCTAATAGAGTACTATCCCAACAGTCTAACACTGATACAAAATAGACAATGCGTATTTGTTGGGTAAATTAACAAATTAGTCCTCAAAGACATGCCCGGTATGTCTGCACAGCTACCCTCACTGCCATGCACTTTCATACCCGCTTTCCCCTTGTGGTTGCAGTCCCACAAACACAAAGTAATTAAGTTACCACAAACACCCCTAAGCTAAAGGACAACCTCTGGCCCAGGGGTCTCTCCCTGAGCGGGGAGGGAGCCGAGTGGGATCCAAAGAGGCCTCTGCCTATGACTGAGCCCTCCCTTTTCTCCTCCCCCTGCCCCAGCCTCAGTCCCAGCTGCTCTTCTTTTAATTGGAGGTACTTATTATCCTACAGGCAAGGGGAGGGGATCTGGGATGGTGGTGGGGTTGGGGGTGGTGTTACCAGGGGGCCTAAGGGCTCAAAGGCACCAAGCTGTGTGCAGGGTACTCCTGCAAGACATGGACCACCTCTGCCAAGTTTGGTGCTGAGAAAGCAGCTCGTAATGAATACAGTCAGAAAAGCAGCATTTGAGTCCGGTCTTAAATGCTTTCCAGGTTTCAGTGAGTCAGTTTTCTCATCTGTAAAATGGAGATAATAAAAGCCACATCACAGGATTATTGAAAGATTAGATGAGGTAATTGTGACTGCAGATGCCTAGGACATCAGCTGTGCTTTGTGGGTCCCTTTCCTAAAAGGACTATTCTGCAAAGTATGGAAAAGCACTGTGGAAACACTGAAGCTGCACTGACTGTAAGCTCTGTGTGAGTCTCCTCCTCCATTTCAGAAAACTTGCCAACCTATAGCATTGTGCTCAGGTAACACTGGGAAGTGTGGTAAGGGGCAAAGCCCAGTGAATCGTCACCCTTTTGTTTCATCTTCCTAGGCAGAGATGGGACTGAGAGAATAACCCTGGCCCCTCCGCAGCTATGTCAGTGGGGGACAAAGGCTGAAGTTAAAGCGGACTCAAAAACTCCAGATATGGGGAGACCAGCACCTCAGAACTAGATTGGGATAAAAGTTGACTCATAGTAGGAGAGGTGAGTGGGAAGCACTAAAGCCATCAGGCAGGCAGGCACCTGTGAGGGCAGGGGAACGTTAGGATGTCCCTGGGTTTCTGGGTTTTGATGAGTCAGTCTTAGTGGGCTACTAGGCGACTGTGACCTCTGCCATCCTTGGGCTGGGCCAGCAAGGTTAAAGTCTCTTCCCAGGTACCTTGGACAACTTGTGCCAGACCTGAGGAGGTAAGTGGGGCAGATGTCCAAAGAGTTGGAACAGGCAGGGTTGAAAAGTCAAAGGGGCTGTAAAGTCCATTGGGAGGGAGGAGAAAGAAGAAAAGAAGAGTGTTAGAAACACTCAAGGGATTTCCAGCACAGATTAGAGAATGGCAAAGAGGAGTTGTTCTGAGGGTAACCTAGAAAGACAGGGTTTTCATTGTAGCAGGCAGAACTGTGGTTAGACCCAAATGTGACTCCTTGATCAAAAGGAGGAACACAGCTGGGACCCAGACTCATAGGAAGCTGGAGCTCCCTTCTGCATCATTTTCAGCCTCATACAGAGAAAATAGTTCAGATCTGGGGGTCCCAGATCAGTTCTCTTCTGTCTGTGGGACTTCGGGAAAGTTTGTTCATCTCAAGCCTCAGTTATTGTTTCCTTTTCTAATAAATGAGATATAATTTCCTATAACATCATACAGAATATCTTTTAACTCATACAATTTAGTGGCTTTTAAAATTATATTCATAAAGTTGTGTAACCATCACCACTGTTTAATTCTACAATATTTCTATCCCTACGAATAGAAACTTTGTATGCATTTGCAACCAATTCCTACTCCCCCAGCCCCACCAATCCCAGCTCCACTAATCTGCTTTCTGTCTCCAAGGATTTGCCTATTCTGGATGGTTCATATTAATGGAATCACACAACATGTTGCCTTTTGTGCCTGATCTCTTTCACTTAATGTTTTGGAGGATTGTCCATATTGTAGCAGGAATTCCTTTTTATGGCTGAATAATATTCCACTGTATGGATATACCACATTTAATTTATCCATTCATCAGATGATGGATATTTGGGTTGTTTCCACACTTTGGCCATTATGAATAATACTGCTATGAACATTCATTCAGTTTTCTTAATTATTTAAGACTGAGGATGTTTCTATTAATTTCACAAGATTGTTGTGAGTCTTAAATGAGATCAGTGCCAGGCACACTAGTTTCTCAGCAAAATATTTATGTTTATCTCCGCTTTAGTTCCCTCAAGATAAGAGACAAGAGACTCATTCAGGTTCAAACAACTTCCAAAGGAAGTCTGGAACCTCCTGTGTAGAGGTGTAGTATGCCTGCCTGGGAGGGTGGAGAGGAGAGAACTGGCAAGGGAATAGAGTTCTTTCTCATGTTTCTGCTTAATGTTTACAAATGACCACCAGCTTCATACTTGGCTTTTTCTTGAGGGGCCTTTGTCCACCTGCCTGGAGCCCAAGCAAGATTTTTCCCATAGAAATGTGCCACAAACCAGCAGCCAGCTTTCCAGGCCAACCCATAAAAGCAAGTTAAACCCCACTCCTTCATCCTGATCAAGTCATTTAGCCTTGCTGAAATGTGGTTTCCTTGAATCCATAAAATGGGAATAATCCTTGTCTTGAAGACTTGGTGTAGAGTTTACGCCCTACATAACACTTTCCACCATCTGGCTTATTGTGCTTGCTTCTCTGTTTACTGTCTCACTCATGCTGTGGAATATAACCTCCATGAGGACAGGAACTTTGTTTTGTTCACTGCTGTTTTCCCAGTGCCAAGAACAGTGACTGACACGTAGTAGATATTAAATAAAATATGTGTTGAATAAAGAGGTTCTTTCATTCATTATTTACCCAAGATAAGTATATTTCATGGGTTGGGGCTGCACTCCACAGGGAGGAACAGAGATGAAGAAACCATTCCCTGCCTCCATGGAGCTCTCTTCAGGTTACAGTAACACATATGGCCAAAGCAAGTAAATTGCAATGAGACTTGTTAAGCAGAATGTGAGCCACCACATTCTAGCATCTTGTCTGATAGACAGCCCCTCCCTGAAGACCTGTTGAATCTGAACTAGAGCAGAAATAGATCCCAAGTGATCCAACCTGTGCCCTTACTAGGGCTTGGCGCCTAGGAGGGAGCAGACATTTCTCTGCTAAAGAGGAGAAAGAGAGGAAGCAGAAAAAGGGAGTTTCCTTCTTCTCTCCTGGGCTCTAAGCCAGTCAGCCACAGGCAAAACTTTGAAAAGGCCTAAATTTGTCCTGCTGTACTTCCCTGATCTTGGTCCCTCCATACCCAGCCCCCACTGCCTTAAGCCCCTAGGCCTCCCTTCCAAGATTCCAAAAGTAAGAAAATAATTCCTTCCCCTTGCTACAATCCAAAGGTTTCTTGCTTGGAATAACCAGCCCTGGTGAAAGCAATCTGATTGAATTCATTCGCATACTGTGGAAACTGCTTCTTGGGACTTCTATTTAAAAGGAAAGGAGGTATCTTGGGCACCTCCGAAGCAGGCCCCAAGCCAATTCCTCTGACTTGTGATTGCCTTTTAGGAAGTTTCTCTTCCTCAGTTTCTCTAAATAGGCTGAGGTGAGGTTGCTGCTGACTTTTTCAACAACACATAGCCACTGTTCATAAGCCCTTGTTTTAAAAGACAATCCTGAACTCACCTTCCTGTCTGGGAGGCATACCCCGGGGAGCAGGCAGCCTTCTACTTTCTAACAAGCCAGACAAAATTGGGAGTAAATCCTCTGGTTGACAGACTGGAGCTTCCCGGCTGAGCCCCTGGGGAGATTCTCCGGTAGCGCTGGGTGCCCCTTCCCCACAGGCCTGGTGGGCGAGCTCCTCCGGCCCAGTTCTAAGCGAGGAGGTGGCTCCCGCCAGGCGGGGAAGAGGGCTCTGACCTCCACCTCCTTGAGGCCATCTGTCTATCCGTCTCTGGGAATGCCAGCCTCCTATTCTTTCTCCTTTGAAGCCTCTGGTTCGCCTCTTCCCTCTCCTCCCGAGCTACTTCTCTGAGCTTCGGGCTCAGTCCCTCCGTCTCTGGCTCCTACGTCTGTCTCCGCTCCAGGCTTTCCTCTCGCCTTCTCCGCCCCTCCCCCGCGCTGTCATTCACCCCGCTCCTCTCCGCTCACAGCCAATGGAGAGACCCGGCCGAAACTGAGAGGCTAGCTCGCACCGGGCTTTTTCGCCCGGTGATTGATGTCCCAGAGTCAACAGCGACCGAGCAGCCGGAGAGGGGAAGGAGCAGCCGGAGAGGGGAAGAATACCGCGCCCCCTCTCTCCTTCCCCTCCGCGCCCCCCCCCCCCACTTTAGCCCTTCTGCGCACTTCGCCTCCAAGTCTCCACGCAGCCAGGAGCCGCTGCCGCCTCCGCGCCGCCGCGCTCTGTCCCCGAGCCAAGCACAGAGAGTGCCACCTCCCAGGCCCCCCCCCCCCGTGGGGCCGGGGTCGGGGGCCAGCATGGAGCACCTGGGTCCGCACCATCTCCACCCGGGCCACGCGGAGCCCATCAGCTTTGGCATCGACCAGATCCTCAACAGCCCAGACCAGGGCGGCTGCATGGGGCCCTCCTCGCGCCTCCAGGACGGAGAATACGGCCTTGGCTGTTTAGTTGGAGGCGCCTACCCTTACGGCGGCGGGGGCCCCGCAGCCGGGCCGGGGGCCGGGGGCGCGGGGGCCTATGGCGCTGGAGGCCCGAGTGGCCCGGGTGGCCCGGCGGGCGGCGGCGGCGGCGCGTGCAGCATGGGCCCGCTGGCCGGCTCCTACAACGTGAACATGGCCTTGGCGGGCGGCCCCGGTCCCGGTGGCGGCGGCGGCGGGGGTGGCGGCGGCGGCGGCGGGGGCGCGCTGAGTGCTGCGGGAGTGATCCGAGTGCCTGCGCACAGGCCGCTAGCTGGAACGGTGGCCCACCCTCAACCTCTGGCTACCGGTTTGCCCACCGTGTCCTCCGTGCCTGCCGTCCCGGGCGTCAACAACCTCACCGGCCTCACCTTCCCCTGGATGGAGAGTAACCGCAGATACACAAAGGACAGGTTCACAGGTGAGTCCGGCCCGCGCGCGCCCCGCCTGGCCGCGGCCCCGGCTCTCCTCTACCCCTCCTCCGCCCCGGGGCTCCCTGCAGCCCCCTCAGCGCCCGGCCGCCCGGCTCTTCTGGGTGCTTCCCCCAAGTTCAGCCGCCCGCCGCCTCTCTCGCGGAATCGACTCGCTGGAAGAGTTCTCCCAGCCTGGGCCCCTCTCCGTCTCTCCCACAGGACCCCCTGCTCTGAGAAGTTCTGCCTGATCCCCTCTTGGAGTCCCTGGGCCGGTCAGGCGAAGGGAAGGGGTTGTAGCTTCGGGACTACCTTCTGCCGGCATTTGGGGCTCAGGGATCTTGGAGAAAGGGGCGCGAGGTGAACAAGCTGTTTCTTCCGTCCTGGCAGACGTTGTCTGGCCGAGGCGGCGAATCCCAGAATCAGACTCAAGGGAAACAGGTTCCCCACCTTCCTTCCCCTACACACACACACACACACACACACACACACACACACGCACATACACTGCTCTCCGAGGTCCAGTGCCCGTCGCGCTACCCTACCCGATAGAGGCCCTGAGCCGGAGTTAAGACGCAGAGCTGGCCGGCCTTTCTTCCCGGACTGCGGGCCCCGTCCGGGTCAGTGGCAGCGACTAGGCTGAGCCGCCCGCTCCGTTTTCGTTCTGTCCCGGCTCGGCGTCCTCCGCTCTGGGCCCAGCCTCGTTTCCTCTGGCGTGAATAACGCACCGGCCAGGCCCGTGATCGATCGGCAGCCGAAAGAACCCCTGGGACGATAACGCACTCGGCGGTGGCCGTCTGCCCTCCTCTCCGCTGCCTGCTCTGCGCCTTGCTTCTGCCTGCCTCGGCTCCCTCCGCTCCTGCTTCCGCTCACGGCACTCAGCTTTTGCTCCTGCGCGGGTCCTTTTCCACGCCGCCTCACTTCCCGCCGCCCCTAGTGTTCCCTGGATGTGAGACTGCGATCTTCCCGCCAGGCCAGGCCAGGCCCCCAAGTCCGCTGGGAAACAGCCCTGAATTGAGCCTGGGTTCCCGGCGGGGCCTTAGAGAGGAAGCAGGAGGCACAGGCGGCTGCCTAGATCGACCACGACGTGGGATTCCCGTGGGGCTCGGGCTCCAGGGCCCAACGGTAGAAGGGGAATAGGCAGTTAAGAGCTAGACCCTGGGCTAGGGTCGTGTTCCAGCCTTGAAACCTTGGCCCAGATTCTGGGTCAGTGGCAAAGAGGGGTGGAGGAAAGCAGAAGATCCATTCCACTGTGGGCCTCAAGAAGGGCCCCTGTGACCCAGCCCAAGTCCTCTCATTCCTGGGGAGGCAGAGCCTAGTGCCCCGTCCTACTCCCCCAGCCGGGCCAAGCTAATCTTAAAGGGCCCTGATGGAACACCACCACCACTGCCAGCCTGGAACCACTGGGAACCCACTGGTGGAAAGGTGCTCCACATAGCCCACTGAGGGGAGCCACAGCCTGCTCTAACCTTGCTTCAGCCCTAAAGAAGGCTCAGAAGGAGCTTATGGCTGTCACCTTATGCATCTGTCTCTGTGCCTGTGCTTGCCTGTGTGTCAGCTTGTCTGGGTCTGTAGAGCTCTAATTTGTCCCCTGTTGTATGTGATGTGTCTGTATGTTGGTGTGTAATGGAGGCCTCAGGTCAGGATCCAGGATTCCTGGCCTTGACCAAGGATGGTCTCTTACTGTTGAGCAGCTTCTCTGAGGCTGGAGGCCTGGGGCTATGAGGGGAATGCAACCTTTAGCTCGCCTTGGACATGCCCCTCAAAAAGACTGCATCTGTCTGATGGGCATATGGGAGCCCACAGCTAGGGAGGCCTCTGTGGTGGCAGAGCCCATGGCATCGGCCTGGCGGGCCGCTGGGTGGGGGGCCATTTCAGGCTTGGAGCTGAGGGCTGACAGGAGGACCACAGCCCCGCTTTTGGGGTCTAGCCGCTGGGCTTGCTGACTCGCGGGGTGTCGGGCCTGGGACGCCTCCTGACGCTCTGCCGCTTGCCTCTGCCGTCTGTCTGTCTCTCCCGCTCCAGTGGCCCTCTCACCCTTCACTGTAACACGCCGTATAGGTCACCCCTATCAGAATCGGACGCCCCCCAAGAAGAAGAAGCCGCGCACGTCCTTCACGCGCCTGCAGATCTGCGAGCTGGAGAAGCGCTTCCACCGCCAGAAGTACCTGGCCTCGGCCGAGCGCGCCGCCCTGGCCAAGGCGCTCAAAATGACCGACGCGCAAGTCAAAACCTGGTTCCAGAACCGGCGGACAAAGTGGAGGTGAGCTGGCGGGTTTGGGCGGTACAGTCTCTGGTTCCAGGCCTCTCCTGGGGAGTTCACACTCCTTCGATCCCTGCCTTCCGATGGTTCTGGTTCGGAGGAGCGGACCGCTCTGCTAGGCTCGAGGGGAGTGGGAAGCAACGGTGGCCGATCACCGGATGGGGCCGGAGAGCCCCTGCTGTTTTGCTTTCCGGCTTTCTGGCCTGCACACTAAGTGCGGTTGTAGACGCGGCTGGTCTCTGCCGCTGCTTGGGGTATAAGTCTGGATTTAAGCAGTCTACGCCGTCTGGGCTTCCGAGATCAGCGAGTCCTGAGGGACTTTTTGTTTGCGCAGACTTACGGGTACAGAGATGCCTCTTCTATCCTGGAAACCAGAGGCAGAATAGCACGCTCCAGGTTTCTGCGCCCCAGCCGGGGCTCCTGCTGGAGCGCCTGGGGCCCCAGGCCGCGAGCCCGGTCCCTGCTGTCTCCCTCCTCCCTAGACGCCTGGCCTGGGCGCAGCGGGTCCCCTACCCGGGAAGGGGAAAATCAATCTGCGCCGCCTGCGGCGGGGTTTCCCAGGGTCCCACTGAAAGGGGGATCAATCAGGAACAGATGGGTATGTGTGTGTAAGAGAGAAACATTTTCTCTTATCCCGTCACACACCCACAGCTACACTCGTTTTCCCCACAAGCAGGCGCTTTCTTCGGTTGAACCCTTTTTGCACCCCTGCATCCTCCCGCACATTTGGCCCGCCTGCTGGGTTCCACACACGCCGGGAGTTTCTTGCTAGCTCAGGTCTCAGGCGGGAGAGCAAGAGAGTCTGGGCGAAGTCCCCGGCGCCGGGCAGGGAGGGCCTGGGCCCGGAGGAAGGAATTGGAGTTTCCTCTTTTTCTGAATGAAGGCGAGGAATCTGCCTGAGATTCCGCCACCGTGGCCACAAAGGAAGCCACTGCCCCGCGAGTCTGTGCCCCCTCTCCCCACATTCCTGCTGCTGGGGAAGGGGTGGGGGACGCAGCTCAGACCTCTGGAAAGCTAGGGAGGGAGCAAGGACTAGAGGGGGGAGGAGGCAACGCACTCGGGTTCCCAAGGCTGATGCGAGGCTATGGCCTAGGGGAGGGAGTCAGGCAAGCCCTTGGGGTGGGCGCACAGAGAAAAATAGTATAGCAGGCTTAGAGAAACTGATACACAAGGTGGGGGCAAAGATAAACAACCCACCCAGGGAGAAAATAAAACAGAGAGAGAGTGGACTTCCCTGCTGGCGAAGAAGTCTTATGTATGTATAATGAAAAGCAATAGATGACGGAAACCTTCATTTTCGTTTCAAACAAATTCCCTTAAATTCTGAGAGAAGGAAAGGGGTGGGGCGAGAGAAAAACCAAAGGAAAAGACATAAAGCCTAAATGAAGAGAAATAGTTTGAAATTCAGGGAAGAACGGGCAGAGGAGAGACAGAGCTAAAAGGCAAGAAAGGGCGGCGAGAAGAAGGTCGGCGTCCGCTGCTGGGAGAGGCCCTCTCACTGGCTTCGCTCGCCTTCATCGATCGCCTACAAATTGCTTCTGGAGGCCCCGGGGACTCCCATTAGGTCTGTCCACCTTAGAGACAGACGCTTGATCTCAGTTGACTGGGTGGAGGGGAGGCATTAAATGGAATAAGTGAGTCATCGCCTCCCTGGACCGCCTCGGAGGAAGCCAGTCGGTCCGGCGGGAATCCCTGCCGGCCCAGGGCTTGGTGCAGGAGGTCGGAAGCCTGGGAGAGGTTCTCAGAAAGGGGGTGAAGAGGTCCATCATGGCAGCTCACATCCACCGGTCCCTGCTTCTGCCCTGGACTGATGGGGAGGGTGAGACCGCTCAGACTTGGGAAGGCTCCTGGTCTTCCTCGAGTATGGGGAGAGGCAAAATGCCATCCTAGCCCTGCTTGTGCCTTCCAAGGCCAGTGAGGGTGTGGGCCCTGCCTGGAGCCAGAGAGCCCCAACTGCTTGGGCCTAGCGGATCTCCCTACAGTTCCCCCAGAGTACACCCTATCTACTTTTGTGGTTTCCAGTCTCTGTCGGAGTCAGAACCCTCAAGATAGGGGAGTGTTTCCAAGGGCCCCCAGTTGGAATTCGGGACCTCGAAGGGGAGCTGCGCTCTCCCAGGCGGTCTCCCGGGAGCGCACCCGAAGCGTGGGTAACGGTTTGTCCCCGGTGCAGGCGGCAGACTGCGGAGGAGCGTGAGGCCGAGAGGCAGCAGGCAAACCGCATCCTCCTGCAGCTGCAGCAGGAGGCCTTCCAGAAGAGCCTGGCTCAGCCACTGCCCGCGGACCCGCTGTGCGTGCACAACTCCTCGCTCTTCGCCCTGCAGAACCTGCAGCCGTGGTCGGACGACTCGACCAAGATCACCAGCGTCACGTCCGTGGCGTCGGCCTGCGAGTGAGCCTGTCTGCTACTCTCTGAGAGACCCGAGACCCGGGCCCAGCCAAGGGGTCTCGAGGCCCCGAGAGCCAGGACTCTCGTCCGCTCTCCGCCGCAGACTGCACGCCTCCGGGGATCGCGGCGCCCCTACGCACCCGCCCGCGCGCTCGCGCCGACGCCGTTCTCTTTTGGGTGGAAAAGAAGAGAGCGCGCAGGAAAGGGACGCGCCGCCGTCTCCCAGATGCCTACGCGGTCCCGCGCCTGCTGGAACTGTTCAGAGTCCTCCGTTAGCGTCTATTTTATTTTATTCTGATTTTTAACGTGGGACTGAGAGGCAGAAGAGGTGGTGGAAGAAGAGCTGGTGGGGCCCCTAGAGGACAGCATGAGCTGTCCTTTGAACTTACCCTGGGGAGACCGCCCTCTCTGTTCTCCACTCCCCGTAGTAGCCCGCCCACACGGACGTGATTTCACTGTCCCTCCTGGTGCCTCCCCACAGTCGCGCACAGGGGCCCTATGGCAGAGTGTCTTGCACACTCAGGGTCATAGCCTTCACTCCCTTGGCCCTTACGATCAGGGGTGGCTCAGATTCATTCTGAACAGTATGGCACTTCTCACAATTACAAGGCCACAGTCACACTGTGACACACCATCACACACACAACAGCCACAACAGCGTCACTTGGCCTACCAGACCCCTATCACACACCCTAGCTGCACCCAGGTACGCACAGGCAGGTTTCCACACAAAAAGCCTATTTCTCCAGATCCTGTTCGTAGGGGGGGTTTAAGTTATGCACTTATAAGGTGTTATCTGTGTAACCTTTTTATAAAGTGCTTGTGTAATTTATGTGAAAAAAATAATAAAACCCTCTGAATCCGAAATCAAGGCTGCTTGCTCCTTGCTGAGCCCAGCACCTTGCAGCTACTTGGGTCTGGTGTGAGCTGGTGCAGCCAGGGCAGCCCCTCATACTTAAGTTTGAAGGACATCTTGGGGTCAGGACCTGTCAGGTTCTGGAGAGAGGAAAGGAGGAGGAGGAGAAATGAAGAGAAGGCAGCAGTGAGAAAAGTTGGGAGAGCCAGTGTCTCCCGGAACAGTGAGTGCTCAAGATTTGTCTTTGGGAGTGAGAGTTATGTGTGTGCACTGTGTGTGTGTGATGGTGTGGGCAATCAGGCTGTTATACTGGCAATGAATGTTTGTGTAACAAGTGTTCAAGTGCGTAATTTTGCATCCAGGTGTGTGTGCTTATTTTGCTTCAGTTGTGAATCGAAACTACCATTATATATACAGACTTGTATTGGTATGTGTGTGATCATGTGTAAATGTGGCTTTTTGGGTAGTTGTATAATCACTCACCAACATCTGTGATTGTTAGTGAATCAGGGGCTAATATTTGTGATAGTACATATTAGTTTCTTATAAATCTATTTTGTGTTAAATGTGTGAGTTTATGGTTGTATATCATCTATAACTGTATGTATGTAATCGTGTTAGAGGTGTATTTCACTGTATGAGTGATACTTGTCTAGGATTGTATATAATTGGGGGAGTGAATTAATGGGGAGTAGGGATCATTGTGGATGACATGTCCCTGCGGTGAGTGTGTATGGTGCTGTGTGAGTGGGTATAATTGTACACTGCTGGAGTACATGATGGTGGGGTGTGCAGATCCATTGTAGGGGTATACACATCTGCTAGGAGTTTGGGGTCCTAGGACCTTACCCAGCAAGCTGCAGAGATTAGAGCATTCTATGAGTAATCGGACCGGGATCTTCTGTGATGCTTGAAGCAAGACTTCCAAGCTCCCAGACTAGCCTGGCCTAGGAGGGATCTGAAAACCTGACTTCCCCGGGACCTTCAGGGAGGCCCCAGACCACTCTAGCCGGGACAGCAGCCACAGTACACAACACTCCCCATAATATTTAGTCCCCCACCTAACAGACCAATGTCAGGATACACAAAACTGACTTAAGCTTGCTTTTCTGGAAGAAGCTAGGTGGTAGAGGCTTTGGGAAACATGCCATCCTGGGGTAGTGGAGTGGGGACATAGGGGGCTCTTTCTTTACGGTGGAAGAGTGAGAGAACTTTGTGGCTAAAAACTGGAAGAGAGTAGGGTGTGGGGCTTGTTTGTGTATGCAGAGCTGTGTGCACCCAGACTGGGGTTGAGGGCAAGAGAGTTATGGAAACCAACAGAGCCCTTATCCTGGCCTAGACTGCCCTCTTGGCTCTGCCATATCACAGGACAAAGCACAGCAACCTCCAACCCAAGGAGGCCCAGGAGGAAATTTGGCTGAGTGCGGAAGGGGCACTGCTTGTCCACCCCTATCTGTGCTCCTCTTTAAGCAGGATCTGGGAAGGAGAGGAGGATTCTGAGTCCAAAGGACTTCCAAGGTGGAGGGGCTGCCCCAACTCCAGACCCACGGGGTGGGTGACCAGGCCAGACCCTGACAGTGTGTGGGTCAAGGGGAGAAAGTTCTGGTCTCAAAGTCAGGTCTGCAGTGGGCCTCCTGCCTGTGCAGGCAGCGGCATCCAGTACCGGGCCAAGCGAAATCGAAATCCGGAAATGGCCTCTTGCAACCGCAGAAATCTGCTCCTCCTACCTGGGTAGGTCTGGCTCTCCCTCCCCTCCTGCCGAGACTGGAGCTGCCCAGCCTAAACCATTTTCAGTTGGTGCCGTCTCTCCTTTATTTGCGTCTTTAAGAGGCACCTTCAGTGCCTGCAGGTTGCTGTATTCCAGAGTTGCTGACCCCAGGGGAAACTGGGGCCTTCCTCCTGCCTCCTGACTGCTGGGACCCTTCAGGCTGGGCGCCCGGGGGCTCCTGGATATTTTCTGGCCACAGGCTGTCTAGCCGAGGCAGGAACGGGGAGTGGCTGTCCGGCTCAAACTCAACCACCAAACAGGCTCCCGAGAACCCCAACCCTTCACCAGCACTCCCTCACCTCTGCTCTGGCGAGACAAAGCAGGCAAAATCAGGCATAACACACCTCCTCCCCCCAATACCTCCTACGTCCCGGATCTTCACCAACAGCTGGGGTCACACTCAAAACAGCGTGGGGCCAGGCCCCTCAGCCCCTCTGCTCTCGGACCCTGTCCAGCTTATTCAGGCCTCTCGGAGAACTGGGCTTCCGCACGCCGGAATCCCGGGAGCCCATCCCCACCGCTCCCCGCTCCGGCTCCCGCTCGCCTGTTTCCAGGGCTCCCAGGCCGCCCCGGTCGCGCGCTCTCCCGGGGCCCCTCCCACGCGCTCGGGACCCTGGGCAACGCGTCTCAGGGGTGGGGGCACACTCCCCGGGGTACTGGGGCCCTCGGCGCTGAAGGACGGCGTACGACTCCCCTTTCTCGGTCGGGAATTCGTTGGGACCGAATCTCGGTAAATCCCGCGTCGGCCGAGGGCCGCGGCGAGGACAGGCCGGGATGGAGGCGGGGCCCGCACACCCCGTAGTCCCGAGGGGACGCGGGCTGGAAGGGAGGGGGACTGCCAGGGTCACAGTCTGGGCCAACCACCCGCCGCACAAACAAAGCTCACCACTCCTATCTGCCGCCGCTCCTGCAGGCAAGGGTCTGTCTCTGTTCAAAAATAAAAAAGAAACAAATGATCCGAATAATGGTGTGTAGAGATGCGGAGGGAGAAGAGGAATTAACGAACCTGTCTGAGCAGAAAGGGCCACATCCTTCCTTGGCTTGAGTGAACCGACTGCACTGACCAAATCCTGCAGTGAGTGAGCCCTGATACCCCTTCAGACCTGGCTGACTGGGTGGTGGCCTTCTGGGGCCCAGAAACCCAAGCAGGGCTGGGGTCCTAGCGCCCACTTGCCCCCGCCCCCTGGGGTGGCACACAGAGAATCTGGCCTAACCTGTTAACGATAATAGCGGCTTTGTGTGGCCAGATCCATGCTTGGGAGCTCTATGGGCACAGTCTGAGCACTGCCTTGTGAAGCGCCCACCGCAGTGGCAGGTATGGGGTCTGTACTGTACAGGCGTCCTGTTTGTGGTGTGAGTGACCTGCAGATGGGCAGGCCGGTTCCAGGTGTATGATAGTTATGCAGGGATCTCCAGGCTGTGCAGAACTGGAGCAGCTGGGACTCAGAGGACATGCTGCAAGGGGCAGTGGGCTAGAGCTGGGGCCCCAGAGCTGCACGAGGGGCCAGATGCTACACTAAGGCCAGATGCTGGAGGAAACTTCCTCTCTGTTTCTGCAACTTTGCTCAGGCACACTTGGCCCTCGCCCCCACACACTTCCCCCCCAACACACTTGGCTCCCCCATCCCGCCCCACACACTTGCCCCCCCACCCCACCCCACACCCTTGCCCCCCCACCCCACCCCACACACTTGCCCCCCACACACACTTGCCCCCCTACAGACACTTCCCTTTTACTCCTCCCAGACACCCCACCCCACCGCCCCGCCCCGCTCAAGAGTCGGACACAATTGAGCGTCTGAACTGAACTGAGACCCCCTCCCCTTCCTAAGTAGCGTCTCACTCTCCTAGGCCTTCCTAATCAGCTCAGATTTTGGAGCCCAGCAGCCAGGTCACTGCCTGGGTAGCTAAGAGGAGCTGCCCGCGCTTTTTTCCCGTATCGTTCGAATCCACGGCGGGCCCAGGAAGATCTCTGGAACGGCCCACCTGCACTCACTCCTGGATTCCTTATCCTCGGGAGTCTGATAGGAACAGGCTGAGTGAGTGAGAGGTCTGCAGCCAGTTCAGATTTTCCAAGGAGCTCAGAGCAGACTCGGAATATGGTGTTTGCAACTGGGGCGTGGGAAGCCAGGGCGGAGGTGCAAGTGGGGAAAGAGGGAGGGGGAGGAAAGGAGAGGGGAGGGGGAGGGAGAGGCGTCGGGGGTGAGTAGAGGGAGCGATGAGTGCCCGTGTTGTGTTGAAATCACATCCTCTCACCCTGGGCCTGCTTTGTTGTAGACCTCACATACCTCCTCCAACTATACTACGACTGGAGTGTGCGATGTTACACAAGGCAAGCTACAGGTGTGCTGTTCTACGCGCGCGCATACACGGCACACACACACATGCACGCGTAAGGTCTCCACTGCTGCGTTCGCAGTTACCTCCACAAGCTCACGCCAGGGGGGACCCCATCAAGTTCCTATGGATGGTTACCACGCGTCTATCCCGCCAAGGGCCTTCCTTTCCTTTCCCCATCTCTCCTCCCCTAGCCCGGAGGGAGGAGGGTCTAATTCAACTACCGGTCGGTTTGGGGGTGGAGATTGCCCAGGCCTGCATTTTCGTTTCCAGCCCCGCAGCTCTGGCAGCGGGCCGCCCCGGATTCGGCCGAGAACCCTAGCAAGGCCTGGGAGGTCCAGCGGCCGCCGCTGCCTCCACTAAGCCCACAACAATCTGGCCCCCTTGTATGTGCGAGAAGGCGGCGGGGCAGCGGCGTGGGCATGGGGGGGTCTGAGGCCCCCCTTCTGGGTGCCATTCAATGGGGAGGTTTGATGGGAGCTGCTCCTGCCGCCTCACATTTTCCGCCCTGTGGCCCCAGAGCCCATGTATCTTTGGTTCCTGCGGGAGGAGTCCCAAGTCCGGAAAGCTGAAGGCCCGGAGACTGCTGGAGCCGGACCTGGGCTTCGAAGAAACGCTGGACAAGTGAGTTCCGGGCGCCCTCTAGGGGCCGCGCGGGGAGAGGCGCCTCTACCGAGGCCCTGGGAGCTTGTGGTCTGAGGGACCCTGGAGACCTCAGGGACGGCTGCTACCAGCCCCAGTGGAAAATAATAACGATAATAATATTAATAATTAACAATATCGAGCACTTGCTGTATTCCAGGAACTGCACTAGGTTTTAAAGGTATTAATACATTCTTAACAACCACCCTATGACGTGGGTGGTATTCTAATCCCACGTTATAGGCAAGGAAAATTGAAGTCCAGAGAGGTTAAGCAACCTGCCTAAGGGCACACGACACCAGCATTAGAAAGTGAAAGAAAGAGTGTGAAGTCGCTCAGTCGTGTCCAACTCTTTGTGACCCCGTGAGATTCTCCAGGCAAGAATACTGGAGTGGGTTGCCATTTCCTTGGGTTGCCATTTCCTTCTCCAGGGGATCTTCTAGACCCAGCGATTGAACCCAGGTCTCTCGCGTTGACAGGCAGACCCTTTAACCTCTGAGCCACCAGGTCAGACCCCAGGGTCTGACCCTGGAACCAGTTTCTTTGGGATGGATGGCAAGTCCCAGGATGTGGTGGACTTGGGGAGGACTCCTCAAGGAATGTCTTGTTTTATGGAGGGAGCTCTTAGCTCAGAAGTCCACTGGGAGTTTGCTCCCTTGCTGCTGCTGCTAAGTCACTTCAGTTGTGCCCGGCTCCCTTAGGACTTTGGAAAAAATATTTCCAAGCCACCCCAGTCCACGGTTTCCTCCAGCTCTTACTGCTCCCCCACTCCAGGATCCCCTCTGCAGCACTGCCAGGACTTGAGACCTTGCCCTCCTCCTTCCCCACACCTAACCCTTTAGGCTTTCCCAGCCAGGGTTTACCACCTTCCAGGAGCCCTTTGGGATTGGAAGGGGGTTGCATATACTTCCAGCCCTCCCTCTTTTGGGTCAGTAGGATAGAGGACACAGGCCAACAGAAAATTTAAAATAGAAGTGAGCATGCCACACTTCATTAGAGGAAGAAGTGGAGAACCAGGAAGTTAACCTGCACTAGGTTTTAAAGGTATTAATACATTCTTAACAACCACCCTATGACGTGGGTGGTATTTTAATCCCACTTTATAGACAAGGAAAATTGAAGTCTAGAGAGGTTAAGCAACTTGCCTAAGGGCACACGACTCCTTCCTCTCTTTTCCATCTGCTCTGAGCAAAGCCTGTAGCTGGAGGAGGTTGTTCTGGGTTGGAGGATGGGGGAGCCTGTTGGGGTGGGTCAGAGAATTAGCAAGGGCTTATGCCCTGACCTTTTAAACAGTAAAATTCAGTCAGAATATGAAAAGAAAAGAGAGCATTGTCTTCCCTTCTTCCCTGCCTTCTCCAGAGTGACAGAGAAGGGGGAGGAGGGTAGGTGAGTTGTCTCTGGGAGGTTCTTTTATGTACAGTATAAGGTGTGTTCAAGGCTATGGTTTTTCCAGTAGTCATGTATAGATGTGACTATAAAGAAAGCTGAGCGCCGAAGAAGAATTGATCCTTTTGAACTGTGGTGTTGGAGAAGATTCTTGAGAGTCCCTTGGACTGCAAGGAGATCCAACCAGTTCATCCTAAAGGAAATCAGTCCTGGGTGTTCATTGGAAGGACTGATGTTGAAGCTGAAACTCAAATACTTTGGCCACCTGATGCAAAGAGCTGACTCATTTGAAAAGACCCTGATGCTGGGAAAGATTGAGGGCAGGAGAAGGGGAAGACAGAGGATGAGATGGTTGGATTGCATCACCGACTCAATGGACATGAGTTTGGGTAAACTCCGGGAGTTGGTGATGGAAGGGAGACCTGGCGTGCTGCGGTTCATGGGTCGCAAAGTCAGACATGACTGAGCGACTGAACTGAACTGAAGGTATATTCATTTATATATAAATTTCACCTGACAGTCTTAAACTTTCAGGTGTATAATAAACACTTGGGAACCTTGTTAAAATGTAGTTTCTTATTCATTATGTCTGGGGTGGGGTTTGAGATTCCAGATTTAGAGCAAGCTTCCTGTGGTGCTGGTGCTGTTTCAAGGATCAAGGTACCACCCCTGTATGTCTGAGATCTAATTCTGGGTTCTCAAGTTTATCTATCAAATATGGCCTACAGTTTTATTTGCCTGAGTATTTTCCCATTTTATTTAAAGAAATTAAAAACACAGACACAACTGACACCCTAAAATTCACTCTCCAGCATGCTACAGGCCTCATCACTCCCTGCTATCTTATGTCCTGCTCCTTCCCTGTTTACCTGCATGGCCCCTCTTTTTCCAGTGCACCTGTCCCTCTTTCTAAAATTCTCTTTCACTCCCAGGTGCCTGCTGAGGTGACTTTGGGCATCAGCCTAGGTTTTGGGCTCTGCTTCCCTGCTTTCTAACCTCCGGCAAGTTAATTAAATTTTAGGAGCCTGCAGTTTCCTTGTCCAAATTATAGGGCCAACCCTTCCCTGGATTACAGAAGGGATTAAGGAGATAAGGCAAGTAAAAGCGTTTGGCTCTTAGCTGGTGCTCCAGGAGTGGCGCCCCGAGCCCCTAGGTGGCTTGACCTAGGTTTTCTGTGCACCAGGAGGGGTGGGGCAGTAGGGGGCGGTTCCTACAAACTGCAGAGGTCCCCTCCCTCCCCTCCCCATCCGCAGATTCTTGATTCCTGGGGTAAAGTCGAGTGGCCTCGCAGCTTTCCCTACTCAGCGCTTCAAAGGGAGGCTTACCGTGCATTTAGGTGCTGCACTTCCTGCTCCTCCCGGCAACAGGGAACAATTAGCGAGTCCTCGTGTTCACAGGCGCCCAACTGTCCGCGGGGCAGGCCCTCGGGGTGAGACCCGGTAGCCAACAGGATGGGACGGTGGAGACAGGCTCAGCCCCAGAGGGCTGGAGGCCCCGGCAGGGTGGGGCCGCTGCGGAGCAATGTCCATCACCGCTTCCATAGACACACCGCACACCTTCCACGCGTGCTCACACTGCCTTCTTCCTATCTCACTCCCAGGCTAGGTCTCAGTGAGTCCACAGGGCGGAACGATCCTGTCATATGTCTACACATTCATTCCAGCAGGATCCTTGGTTACACAACAGCTGCTGTCCCCAGATCTCACCCTCACGATTGTGTCCGTCTAGGGAAACTGCGGGCTTGCGGGCATGGGCATTCACCCACCTGTTCCCTGGCCACAAGGTCACACCTGACTGCACATAGGCCCGGAGGTGGGTCCCACAGGTTCACAGGAAAACACTTAGGAGCCTCTGCAGAATCCTCTCACTAGTTCACTTGCTAACAGGGGAAAACCGGCTCTTGTGTGTTGGCGCATTTTGTTCAGGAGTCCAGCCCACAAGCTCATAGACACAGAGTGGTACCCTTGAACCCATTTCTACCCAAAGGCTTCTACTTCTCTCCCTTTGGCATCTCAGACCTGAAATTGGGGGCTTCCTGGTCAGCACAGGGGAGGCATGGTTGCTCCACTGAGGCGGATTCTGCTGGTTGGTGGGCAGGATGAGTCGGGGAGGACAGTTCATTGACCCCACAGAAGCCCCAGGTCACAGTCCCAGGTGCTAGCCTGCCTCTCTGCGTGGGCACGCTGGATCACAAGGTGACTCCAGCGCTGTTTATAGTGCTGGCGCAGCCTCGGTGCTGTCGGGAAGGCTTCCAGCCTCGAGAGAGTGAGGGGTCCCTCAGAGACTGGATGTTTCTTGATGGGGGTGGGGTAGATAGAAGTAGCGGAGTCACTGGAAGGCCTGGGGCCTTTGATTTCACCAACTGAGCCAAATAGCTCTAGGGACCCCCTACCAGTTCCTGCACCTTCTGCCCAGGGGTGAGTTCCACTGTCCTTCCACACAGCTTGTCGCGGGGTGTCACCGCCAGGTCACCGGAGTTCACAGGACGCCAGTGAGCTCCAGCACCGGCCTGCGGGGAGCTGCCCTGCGGCGCTCAGGACCCATCCAGAGCATGCGGAAAACTCTGCTTTCATGCGGACTGCCTCTAGCCTGTGTCCAGACCAAAAATTCGGCGGAAAGCTCTGTAGGACAATTAGTGAGTGTCCCCTCGCCTCCGTTGAGGCCAGACGGGCAGGGGATGCCAGTTTGGAACGGCAAGAAATGAGAAAAGTGTGAGAAATGGGCTCTCGTTTTAAAGCCCAGTACCAAGAGGTCTGGGATAAGGGATATAAATAGAGGAGAAGAGGGGCATCTTGTACTTCTGTCCTCCCAAACTGGTCTCCTAGGGGGAGGGGCCGGGCGGCAGCGGAGAAAACGCAGGCTGCGTCCACCAGCTTGGATCGGATCAGTCGGTAAAGTCAAGCCTCTACCCAGCTCTGAGGTGGATCCCACGGGCCCGGGGATGCGGTCTTGTCCCCGCAGGGCTGGGGAACTCGGCAAAGTTGGCCCTTCCTTCAGCAGCGAGTGGCTCCACTCGGCCAAGTGGACCTGAGAGGCTAGGGAATCTAGCCTCCCGGCGCTGACCTGGGCTGCGGAGGGCGGCCTGAGAGGCGGCGGCCTCGGCCGCGGGTAGAGAAGGAACGCGCTCCAGGAACGCGCGCCCTAGGCGGCTCCTGGCCTCGGCGAAATCTGCCATCGGCCTCTCCTGTGGGCTTTATCCCTTCCTGGGGCCCAAGACCCGGACCCGTGCAGGCAAGTGCGCGGCGACTTTGCTTTTTCTGCCTATTCTAGGGCTCCCTACCCCAACCCCGCCTTCAGAAATTGTGGGAAACGCGCGACTGAGCAGAGGTCGGGCCCTGCCCAACCCGGGGGCCGCCCAGGCCGCGGATTCGCTCCTGTGGGTTTCGGGGTAGAGTCTAAAGAAGCGCTCAACTGCCCGGGGATCGGCCCAGCTGCAGAAGTGCAAATGCTTGGTAACCCGCCGCCGGAGGAGCTGGGTACTTCGAGTGAGAATTCATCCTGTGGCCAGGAGGAGAGTTGCAGGGTGAGAACTCAGAAGGGCACACTTGCTGGTGGCCCTCCAGCACAAATGAGCACCGCTGTGCGCCTCTTTCTCTCTAGTCCTACCTGTGTCCTGGGCCCCGTGGGGAGGACCTCAGGGCGGGCATTACTCCACTACAGAGAGATGACAGCCCAAGAGGCCCCCATGGAATCATCCCCCAATATGTTCTCCCCTCAGGTGGCTTAGCTAGTGGTTTCCAGGAAGGACTCAGGCAAAGGCAAGGCTGATAGAGGAGTTCAGGTACCCCTTATTTTGTGTTGAAGAAAAAGCACCTTGGGCTCCTGTGTTACTGGGCAGCCCCCTTTGTAGCTGTGTTGTGAGGTTCATTACAGTGAATGCAGCTGTTCCTCTTCACATTCCTTGGTGAAAAAGTTAGTTGCTCAGTTGTGTCTGACTCTTTGTGACCCCGTGGACTGTAGCCCACCAGGCTCCTCTGCCCATGGGATTTCTAAGGCAAGAATACTGGAATGGCTAGCCATTCCTTTCTCCAGGGGCTCTTGCCCGCCCAGGGATCGAATCCAGGTCTCCTGCATTGCAGGCAGATTCTTTACCCTCTGAACCACCAGGGAAGCCCCGCATTCCTTGGAACAGCCAGGAATCCCAGGAAAAAGGAGCTGATCGGCCCTGACTGCTCCTCCCCAGACAACTGAGCCTACACGGCATCTCTGCCTTTATGGCCCTTGGATGTCAGGGCAGTGGGAAGGAGGGCTGAGTCTTTGGGGCCACAGGCCTGGCAACTGTCAATAGCCTCCTTGGTTATGAGGACAAATGAGTCTTCTTAGTGACCAGAGTCCACAAGAGGCTGTAGGAAACAAGCATTCCTCTCCAGCCAGTAGAGGACAGAAACCCTTCCCACCTGTATAAAGTTCAGAGACTACTTCTCTGCCCAAGACTGCAGAGAATCCACCCCTTCCTTGAAAGTGTTAGTTGCTCAGTCATATCTGACTCTGCGACCCCATCGACTCCAGCCTGCCAGGTTTCTTCATCAGTGGAATTCTCTAGGCAAGAATACTTTTCTCCCTGCTCAGCAGTGTTTAAGTCTGGCTTCAGCTAACTCAAGAGAAAATTTAACTTAATACAGGGATATTGGATAGTTTACAGGAGCAACAGGAAGGTTGAAAAATGAGGAAGATTGTATCAGGAAACACCAGAAGGTCACACCGCAGAAAAGCCTGGTTAGTACATTACTGCTGGCACCCGATCTCTAGACTCTTGTATCTAGAGATACAAGTATCACTATGTGTAATCTTTCAAGTCTCCTTCCATCCTTACTGACCTTAATCCTTCAGATTTAAATCTTGTGTGGGATCGTTTGATTGGCTAAACCTAGGACACATGTAGGCACCAGCTATCACAGATGGGGAGAAAATGAACATAGTCTTTTAGGCTTCTATATGAAAAACTAAAATTCACCCACCAATGTTGACCTTCTGTGGGGAGAGTCTCTCCAATCAGAAAGTGTTCAGAAGGGTTTAAAAAAGGAGGGGGTGGGGGATGATAAATGCTGCTATAGTCCACACCGTTGACTGCCCGACATCCATACACACATTTCTTTCTAAATTTACAGTCTTTCCCCTACAAAATGCTCCCATCCAATGTCATGCTACTGTCATTCATACAGAGTGCATTTGACTTGCCCTCAAGGGAGACATTCCAGACCCTCATAGCTCTAAATTCAGAGTCTTCCTTTTATTCCTCCTCTTTTTCTTTTGGCATCCTAGCTCAGTATTCTGCAACCTGTGAACTAGACCAAACTGTAAAGACAATTATCACCACACATAATAATATAATAGCAAGGAAATAAGAACTGGAAGAAAATGCAAATAAATTCAAATATGTAAATGTCTAATATGACAGAAGGTCAGGAGGTAAAAGCCACTTTCTTTCTGTAATATTAGATTCTGTTTTGTATTTATGACATCCCTCCTCCTTTTTCCGTTCTGTTTGTCTTGCCTTCAGCTATCACCTGCTGGTTTTCTCTTTACCCAGAGGAGGAGCACGCTTCTACTTCTGAAGGATCTGAGAACCTTAATGATCCTGCCTAGGAAGGGTTATAGTTAATGTTAACTTTTACTTCCATCAATGTTTTAAACTTTAATTTCCATTAACTTTTACCACTGGACATAACAGCATTAGGAGGCTCCCCAGGGGAGCCCCTTGTTTCCACAAATACTTCCTTTTGCCTATGGTGTAGAAAAAAATCCTGCTTGATCTTGATATTCAGAATTAATCACCGTGGCCAATCCCATAATCCCTCTTTAACATCTTTATCCATTGCCGTGAGCAACCAGAAGTGACCAGGTAGCAGTTTCTGCTTATAATTCAGTAAAAATATTGTTGTTTCTCCTGGTAGGAACTTTCTTCCTTTGAGGACTCCCTAACCCCAATCCAGCAGAAATAAGGGTCATAAGCAGTGAGAGAGTCATTGGGTACTTGTAGCAAGTTCTGCCCCTCTTTTGGGGCCCATATAATTGGGTTGTGGGAGAAATAGCTTTCTATATTAATCACTAGCCCACAACATAGAGCTCATCCTTGAAGTCCTGTAGCACACCATGATAAAAAGCTAATTTTTTTTAACAAAGAGTCCAGAAACACAATGGGTCAAATGAGACAAAATGTATTTTTCTCTTAAAACCAGGGAAGAGGGTTGAACACATCTCCAGACCTGAGCTAGTGAGGGAGTTCTGCCATTCTCAGTAAGTGCCTTGCAAAGTTGTCGGTCCTGGCTAGCAGGAAGGAAAGGGTACAGCCAACTCCAGGGCAGGCTCTTTAAGATGACTTGAAATGACTTCTCAGTTCCACTCACATTCCATTGAGGTAAATGAGGGAGCTTGTGAAATGTGGTCCCTGTGTAGACAACCATATGCTCAGGAAAAAGGGAGGATGGATTTGATGGGACAAGCTGCAGACTCTCATATTCTTGTCTGGAGAATCCCATGGACAGAGGAGCCTGGTGGGCTACAGTGCATAATGTCGCAAAGAGTCAGATAGCACTGAAGTGACCGAGCATATCAAGCGCCATGGTTTCCTTTATACCATTCCACTGATCTGTAAAGCCAGCTGCTTCTGGATGATGAAATATATAAGATCAGTCAATATTATGAATTTTAGCCTCATTTTGAAACTGCAATATGAATTCTTTTTTTAAATTTTATTTATTTATTTAAATCGGAGGATAATTACTTTACAGTATTGTGATGGAATATGAATTCTTAAGAAGCAATGTTGTGTGGGAAATAAGGCAGTTATAAGGCATAGACTATGGGAGATAATATTGGCAGAATCTTGATATTTGGTGAAGATACAGCCAAAGCTTCCACTAGATCCTGGTCTAATAAGTCCCCCTGGGGTGATAGAATAGGGGACCTGGGGTTGATTGCTGCTGCTGGCAAATTAGGTACTTTCCCAATGATGGTGACCAGGTTGGCTTTGATGAGATGTTGAATTCAGATATAGCCTTCATTCCAGTCTTGGGACCATCTAGAAGGTTCGGCAGGCCCTGGAGTTCCCTAGGGTAAAGGACTCAGATCCAGAATGTGTTATCTTGTCCACCTGATTATTAAGAACCTGCTCTATAATAGTTTTTGGTGCTTGATGTCATAAAACATGAATATTTTCACACTCTATATCCATTCCCAAAGATTCCTCTTTATCCTTTTTCTTCCACTTCCTTACCCGAAACCTCTAACATCAATCCTTTTAAGTCCTTGACCATCTGTCTAAACCATCAGCCACCACCCATACATTCACAGCAGATCCTTACCTCAGGTCATCTTCTGTCTGCAGACAGGGTGAGCACAAAATACACTGTTTGACATTCTACCCATTGGGTAAGATTCTCTTTTCTGTTGTTTCTCAGAGCCATCCCGAATGGGACTGTACAGCAATGATTTGTTTCTGACCAGAGTCATTGTATTGCACTGTAAACTGGCCTTGAAACTTTTCTTCCTCCCTCATCTGATGTTAGGGTATTCCCCATGAGATCATAAATGTAGAGTGAGGGGTGGCATATTGTAGTATAAGCTAGAGTGAGGCCCGTGGGCTCCTTGTTGTGAAAAATACACAGAGGCATCCACTCTTAGGATTGTGCAAGTACTGGCTCAGCACCTGTGTGAATGCCTCCATAAATTTTACACCATAGACATCTTGTCTACCTCCCCCTAGTCCAGGCCCTGGTGACTGTACTGTACTGGACACTTACTTATGCCTTCAGGACTTATTTGCACTGGATTCCATTTCTGCTTGGTGACAGACTCTAAAGGGTACAGTCAACACATGGTTAGCTAGATCAAATAGCAGCCGGCTCAGTCCATCTTGGTGTCTCATGTACACCTAGTGATTTATAGCAAACTAAGCCCCCTTCTGTGAGTAGCTATTTTCTTTTTGGGGAAAAAAAGGCTCTTGCGTCTTTGCTGGACCATGAGAGGTGCCTCCTCTGTGACTATTCTACGGTGACGTGCCACAGGCTCCACATAGCACTCCTGTGTGCTGTAGTGACTGAACTTTTGTCCAGGCCTTATCCATGCTTTACTGTGTCTTGACAGTTGGATGGAGATGTGATAGGAATCATCAGCCTTCATATATATATATATATATATACACACACACACACACTTATTTGTTTATTTTTGGCTGTGCTGGGTCTTTGTTGCTATGTGGACTTTTCTCTAGTTGCCTCAAGTGGGAGTTGCTCTCTAGTTGCAGGCAAGGGGTTCTCATTGCGGTGGCTTCTCTTGTTGCGGAGCACAGATTAGGGCACAAGGGTTTTAGCAGCTGCAGCACGTGGGCTCAGTAGTTGCAGCTCGCAGACTCTAAAGCACAAGGTCAGTAGTTGCAGTGCATGAGCTTTGTGGGATCTCCCAGGACCAGGGATGGAACCCGTGTCTCTCGCATTGGCAGGGAGATTCTTCACTAAGGAAGCATTAGGGAAGCACCCCCTGCCCCTTCACTTTTATAGTCCTTCATGATAGAAGTTTTGCAATTCCCTCAGGATGTAGCTTTTGATCTGCTATTTTGGTGAGAGTTCCAGGGTCTTCCATGTTGTCTTTCCAAACACTAGATTTCCAGTATGTGCTAGTTTCTGAAGATGGAGAGGAAGATAATCAGGAAATAGTTTATATTGGACCCTCTGTATGGCAAATTGAGTAAAATGTGATCTCATGACCTCCATGAGCTTCTACTCTAATGGACCACAGAAGCATTCACGTTAGCTGGAAGCTAGAAACTAATAATCTCTCTAAAGGATGAGTGTTCCTCTTTCTCTAGGGCTCAATTCCCCTTGAAATAGTAAAGGATTCCTTAAAGGAAGACCATGAGAGGAATGCAATATAGTGTCGCTGTCAGGAGCACAGGTCTGGAGCTAGACTCTGTGAGCTTGAAATCTCTCCGTATCTTAGTTTCTTAAACTGTAGAATAGGGGTAACAGTGCCTACTTCAAAGAGTAGTTTGAAGTCTAAGTCATGTTTGAGATATAATCTGCATACAGCGAATTTCACCTTTTTTAGTGAACAGTTCTATGAGTTTTGACAAAACTCATAGGTCAGGGTGAACTGCCCAGGGGATGTGATCTCTCAGCTGGTGCTGAAGGATGAGGAGGGTATACGATCAGATATAGAACATTTTCATCACCATCCCCCCAAAGTCCCTCATACCCTCTTCCTCATCTGAAGCTCCTGGTAACACCTGCTCTATTTTCTGTCCTATAAGTTTGCCTTTTCTAGAATGCCATGAAATGAAATCATCCTGTATGTAGCCTTTTGAGTCTGGCTTTTTTCACTTGGCATGATACAGTTAAGATTCATCCTTGTTGTATGTGTCAGTAATTCATTACTTTTGTATTGCTGAGTAGTATTCCATTGTATGGATGTACCAGAGTTTGCATATCCATTCGCAGTTGAAGGACTTTAGGGTTGTTATCAGTTTGGGGCAACTAAGAACAAAGCTAATCTGAACATTCATGTTCAGGATTTTGGTGAACATTCCAGTTTTATTTTTCTTGAGTTAAATACCCAGGAGAGGGATTGCTGGGTTATATGATAAGTGTGTAAGTATATTTTTATAAGAAACTGTCAAACTGTTTTCCAAAATGGATAAGCCATTTTTCATTCCACCAGCAATGTGTGGCAGTTGCAGTCACTCCATATCCTGGTCAACACTTGATATGTTCAGTTTTTAACCATTTTAAGGTGTGGTATCTTATTGTGGTGTTTTGTTGTTGTTGTTTTTGGCTGCGTAGCATGTGAGATCTTAGTTCCCAAACTGGGGATCAAACCTGTGCTCCCTGCAGTGGAAGTGCAGAGTCTTAACCACGGGACCGCCAGAGAAGTCCCCTTACTGTGGTTTTAATTTACATTATCCTAACGATTAATGATGTTAAAAATCTTTCCATGTGCCTATTTGGTAAAATATTCAGATCACCTGTCCATTACAAAAAATGAACTGCTTGCTTTCTTTTTATTGAGTTTTGAGAGCTCTTTATATATCTTGCATACAAATCCTTGATCAGATATGTGAAAGTGAAAATCACTCAGTCATGTCTGATTCTTTGTGACCCCATGGACTGTAGTCCATGGAATTCTCCAGGCCAGAATACTGGAGTGGGTAGCCTTTTCCTTCTGCAGGGGATCTTCCCCAATCCATGATATATGTTTTGCAAATATTTGCCTCCAGTCTGTATCCTGTCTTTTAATTTTCTGAGCAGTGTTTACTGAAGAGCAGAAGTTTTAACACTTTCATGAAGTAGAATTTATGATTTTTTTCTTTAATGGGTAGTGAGTTTGGTGCTGTAGATAAGAAGTTTCTGCTTAACAGAAAGTCATAAAAATTTCCTCCCCTGTGTTCTTCTAGATATTTAATAGTTGGTTTTATACTTAGAACTATAATCCATTTTGAGTTAATTTTTGTTACTATGCCAATTTTCTTTGGTATATGGATTATATATAGTTTCAAGGATTAAATACTGTATGTTAAGCATTTATAAGAGAGCTTGGCACATAATGAAGTTCAATAAATGATAGCTATAATTATTAAAGAATATTCTTTTGCTGTTATTACAGAATTCCTCACTAAGAACACTATTTTCCTTTTACTTAAGGGTGTCTATGAAATGACTCAGGTCTGGAAATTGAGGGAGGTACCTCATTCCCTATCACTGGGGTTTACCAATCTATCATCATTACTTATTTACCTGCAAGTAACAGAGACCTAAAATAACAGTGTCCTAAACAAGGTGAAAGTTCATTTCTTTCTCATGTGAGTGACAGAATGCAGGCTGTCCAGGGCTGGATGGCATCTCTAGTCCACAAAGACACTCAGGGACCTACACTCCTTTTTATCTTATTTTCTCACCACCACTAAATATTGCCCTTATCCACATGGCAAGATGCCTCATAACCACTTCTATGTTCTGAGCAGAAGGTTGGATAACCAACAAGGACCTACTGTGTAGCACATGGAACTCTGCTCACTGTTATGTGGCAGCGTGGATGGGAGAGGAGTGTGGGGCAGAATGGATACATGTGTCTGTATGGCTGAGTCCCTTCACTGTTCACCTGAAACTATCACAACATTGTGAATTGGCTATACCCCAATACAAAATTATAAGTTTGTTTTTTTTTTAAAGAAATAGAACCTCTGATTTTTAGCAGAACATGTGGCTACCAAGAATAAAGACTACGTTTCCCAGCCTCCCTTGCAGGTAGGTAGGTATGGCCATGTGACTACCCTCCCATCCAGGCTGCCACAGAACATTAAGCGGAATTCCAGGTGCTATACAGTAGGTCTTTGCTGGTTATCCATTTTAAATATAGCAGTGTGTGTGTGTCCATCCCAAACTCCCCGGGAACTCATAAGTTCACTCTCTGTGAGTCTCTTTCTGTAAGTAAGTTCATTTGTATCATTTCTTTTTAGAGTCCACATATAAGGGATGTCATACATAAGAGCTTCTATTTCTATGAGAGATAAGGGGGAAATAGATATTGGAAAGCAACTAGTAATCCTTGTCACAGTAACTCAACTCTAGCCTCTGTTCACCAGTTTTTACTATTAAAAATTACTGATTGGGACTTCCCTTGTGGTCTAGTGGTTAAGACTCTGAACTCCCAATGCACAGGGTTGCAGGTTTGATCCCTAGTCAAGAAACTAGATTCCACATGCCACAAAGAAGGCCTGGTGCTGTTAAATAAATAAATATTATTTTTTCTTTAAAGTACTGATCAAGTGGCATCTTAATGGCCTCTTTTGTTTCAGGCACTTAATTAGAAGAAACAAAAATAATTATAATGGTTAGGGACCTTTGTCTATGGAGTACCTGTCTGTTCTGTTGACTAGTGTCTTATTTATCCTCATCTCCCGCTGCTATTAAGTGTCACTACTTGGTCTAAAGCACATAGTGTTCTTCACTTTCTTTGAAACAAAGAGCCCCATACAATCTTCTAATAGCACCCCTTGCCTGGAGAGGACAGATTACTAATGCTTTTTGGTGCTTCCACTATTTCCTTCACCAAAGTATTTTTTAAGTTATCTGAGAACAAAACAGGACCATTTTAGTTGCAGAGAGGGGGGTATCTGCGAACTCACAGATGTCTGTAAGGCTGGAGAATGAAGAAAGTACAGTCGTAGTAATTTCCCTCTGGGGCAATCTCAGCTCACATTGGTGCACTCATTTTCCCCTCTCCAACCCTCCCTTGTTTTTTGTAATCTCAAAGATTGGAAACAAAAGACCATCCGCAGAGAACCGAGAAAATTGTGCTATATCCATCAGTGTAATATGTGCAGCCACAAAAAGAATGAGAGCTCTAATTACACTGATGTGGAGCAAACTCTAAGATGTATTATGCGTAAAGAATAAGATGCAGAACAGGACGTGTGCCAGGCCGCCCTCCACGTACGCGTGAAGGGAGGGAGAACATGTGGGTCTGAATGTGTATGAAAAAGCTTGGGAAGGACACAAGACAACGATAGCTCTGGTTCTCTGGGGAGAGCCACGGGGTGATTGAAAGAGAGAGGGTGGAAGGGAGGCTGACTTGCCACTGCTTTGAACTGTTTGAATCTGGGTTGTGCGAGTATATTTAGTCACACGTTTGGAACCAGACTTGGATCACCCTCCCCGTTCTGCTACTTACCAGCTAAAGACTGGAGAGCAAGACCACATTCTTCGAGTCTCAGTTTCTGCATCTGTAAAATTGAACTGTTGGAAGCCTTCCCAGCGCTCTGAGAGTTGCCAAAGGTGTTTTTGTGGCTCATTTAAGGGAGCCCAGGGTTTCACTGGCATTGCTGCCATTTCCACCACTACATACAGATGACCAAAGAGGAGAAGCCTCTGACCAGGAGAGGCCAGAGTCACTTACAAAAACCTTACAAAAAGTAATGTGGTGAGAGACCAACAGTGTGATCCCTGACCCCACTGAGCTTAACCCCATGTTTGAGGAGCCAGCTTAAAGAATGTCCTGGGGTTCACCTGCTGGGTGACGTTATCCGCTGGACCCTCTTCCCCCACTTCAGTGACAGTGCCCAGCACCAAGCCTCGGGATTCTGTCCCAAATCCAGACGGTTAGGTCCTAAAATTCCTCCCTTGTTTCCTCTCTCCATCTTACCAGTGAGAGAACCGTTCTAATATGAAGGAATAGAACATGTAAGTCATCTGGGGCTTTGCAGGGAGAAATACCCAAGATTTCAAGCTTAGTGTTTTTTAGAGACATTCTCCCTGAAATGAGCACCCACTTGGAGCACTGCATAACTCCACTGTGGTGATGCTGACCCTGTGTCCAAACGACGCATGCCAGGCCAGGAATCCTCTCTCATTCATCATTTGTTCATCTGACAGATTAATCCAGTCCCTTCTCTCTGCCAGGGATGTAATGGAGACTAAGCTGGAAGTTACAGTCCTTTGGTGAAGATAAACAGTCAGATAAACAAATCATAGTAAAGTGCAACAGCATCAGAGAGGCAGACAAGCTTTCTAGAAATACCAGCAGAGGTTCAGGACACAGGGGCAGAGGTCCCCCAGGTCTGGGAAGTGAGTTTTCAGCTTGCATCTCACGGCTGTGGGTGGAGGACAAGATCAGACAAAGAGAAACAGTTTCCCTCCAGCTGTTGTAAAGGTGAAACAGTAGGTGTAAGGCTCCTGCAAGTTTCAACACACTATCAATGCTCCATCAGTTCTTGCTGGTACCTGAGGGAATCTCCCCAGATTCCCAGGCCTGAGTTCAGGGTTGCCATTACCACAAAATACCACAAGGGGGAGCTCGTCCCCAGTTATTTGTGCATTCCTGCTCCTGTCCCTGAGACAGCAACGGAACTTCTTCGCATTACTGCTGCTGCTGCTGCTGCTAAGTCGCTTCAGTCGTGCCCGACTCTGTGCGACCCCATAGATGGAAGCCCACCAGGCTCCCCTGTCCCTGGGATTCTCCAGGCAAGAACACTGGAGTGGGTTGCCATTTCCTTCTCCAATGCTGGAAAGTAAAAAGTGAAAGTGAAGTTGCTCAGTCGCGTCCGACTCTCAGCGACCCCATAGACTGCAGCCTACCAGGCTCCTCCGTCCATGGGATTTTCCAGGCAAGAGTACTGGAGTGGGGTGCCATTGCCTTCTCCGTCTTCCCACCAAGGACTGGTTATTTACACCTTACAAAGCTGTTACAAAGCACCCTCAGACACCTGCAGCCCCTGCCAAGGCCAGTGTGTGCCTGAGTCTATGTGGCTCCTGACAGCCTTGTCCTGGTGTTTTCTCTTAAAGCCCAGAATTTGTTCCTCTGAATTCTTACCATCTCAGAATAACTCCAGTTTCCCCAAATAGCCACCAATTATGTTCTTTTCATTCTTTCTGGTTCTTCCCACGCACACTAGACATCCCCAGGGCCCATCCTCCCTCCTTCCCAGCCCCCTTCTCTCTCCCTCTCTCACCCATGAGGGCGAGAACCTGACCACCGAGGCCTTGGAGCCATCTAGGCCAGCAGAGGTTCGTTTTTCTGCACCTGTCAACCACCACCATGTCCCCAGTCTCTCTCCAGAGGGGATGAAAAAGTACTCTTCCACAAATATCCTTCCTCAGTTAGGAATGCACTCTTTGTTGTGAACCCCACAACAGTTGTGAACCCCACATCAGTCTCTGCCCTGATGGATAGGATTTGGTCTACCTGCTCTGGAGTGAGCTGGCTCTGCTGTTCAGTTCTCACTCTGTGGGTGGCCTTGGGCAAGACCATCTCCATGATCATCACCCATGAAACAGATATGAAAAGAAGATCTAACATCTTCTTGTAGGATGTTACTTGTAGGGTGATTGAAAGGAGCAGGTGTTCCCTGCTCAGAGAGAGGAATATTCACAGAGAAAGGAATATTCACAGGCCACCTTATTGCTTTTCTCCCCTGTCCCATGGAAACTTTTTAAACACACCCTGAGATTGACATACAGGTAAGTCCCCCAAAGGAGAGGGGCCTTTTCCTGACAGATGGCTTCAAGCCAAAGAGATAAAATGTGGGTTCAGTCAGGGGCTGGCAGGAAGTCACTCTGTTTTAACTTTCTCCCGGGAGGAGTCTGGTGAGGCTGAGGACTGACAAGCACAGGACCTGATGAGGTCAGAAAAGGGACATCAGAAGGATTTCGAGGGAGAGGAAGCACAGGCATGGGTGGACGTCACAGGTCAGTTGTCCCTGCAGCGGGGGTGGGGTGGGGACAAGACCTCAACCACCTGTGCCCGGCTCAGTGCCAGGCACATTAAGGGAAGCCTCCTGGGATCCGAGTGACCGGAGCCTTCATCCCCATCTGGACCGTCATAGTCAACTGGCTTAGCCCCCTTTAGAAGATGACAGGCAGTCCAGAGGTGCCCCACATGGACTGCAGTTTGCCCCTCAGTGAAACAAAAGTTGGATCTGTTTGACAGTTTTGAACCTGTGTTCCTCAGAACTTCTCAGAGACAAGGAGCCAGGGAGAGGGAGATGAGGTGGACTACAAATGCTCAAAGCCCCCTCTGTCTACTTCACGAGAGAAGCACAAAAAAGACCATGTTTCAGAATGAGAGGGGCGTCCCTGGTGGCTCAGTGGTGAAGAGTCCACCTGCCAATGCAGGAGACACGAGTTCTACCCCCGGTCCGGGATGATCCCAGGTGCTACGGAGCAAAGAAGCCCAAGCGTCATAACTGCTGAGTCTGTGCTCTAGAGCCTGGGAACTGCAACTGCTGAGGCATGCTTGCCCTAAAGCCCATGCTCCACAGCAAGAGAAGGCACTGCAATGAGAAACCTGAGCCGCACAACAAAGAGTCGCCCCTGCTGGACGCAACTAGAGAAAGCCTGCACAGCAAAGACACAGCACAGCCAAAAATAAAAAATAAATAAAACTGAGGGAAAAAGAATAAGAAAGAAAGTCCATATGACTTATTTGTGTAGTTTAACAATTAGTTATAAAATGAGTATCCTGTCATGCAGGGCAAGTAGTAGAACAGTACTTATACCCCAGGGCCCCCTGAATACCCTTCCTTTGCCACCTTAGAGGCCCCAGACTTGATTTTAAGGAAACCAGCAGGTCTGGTATAAGATGTAGGCTTTAGTGTTTGTGAGTGTGTGTGGTGTCTGTTTTAGCTGTGATGCAGGACCATGCAACCAAATCGGGCTCACACTCGCCCTTTCTCTTCTATGTGCATTTTTCTCCCCTTCACCACCACCGCTGCTAGTATTTCCCCCTTTCCCCCACAGACACTTGGCCTGTGCCCTTGGGTATATATGGTGGTGGTTTAGTCACAAAGTCTTCTCCGACTCTTGTGATTCCATGGACTATAGCCCTCCAGGCTCCTCTGTCTGTGGGTTTTTTAGGCAAGAATACTGGAGTGGGTTGTCATTTCCTTCTCCAGGGCATCTTCCCAACTCTGGGACCAAACAAGTATCTCCTGTGTTGTAGATGGTCTCCTGCATTACAGGCAGATGCTTTACTGCTAAGCCTCCAGGGAAGACCTGTGTATATGTGTCTTTGAGAAATATATTGTGTTTAAAATGTGTGTACATTTTATTTTTTATTAAACTTTTTTATTTTGTATTGGAGTGTAGCTGATTAACAATGTCATGACAGTTTCAGGTAGACAGCAAAGGGACCCAGCCACACACATATATGTATCCATTCTCTCTCAAACTCCCTCGCATCCAGGCTTCCACATAACACTGAGCAGAGTCCTTCCCTGGGTTATACAGTAGAGAGAATCTGTGCACATTTTGTATCTCTTTTTATTCTTTCCTTTTTACTGCTTTTAAGACTTACCCATGTTATTATATATTCCTCAAACCCATTGCTTCCAACTGCTGCCCATTTACTCCACAGAATGCATTTTTCATTCACGTCATGGTTTTTCTCATCCTTTCTCCTAATGATAGATACTTAGGGTAACTCCAGTTCTCTGCTGAAGTGAGTAACACTTATAGGTGTTTCCTCATGGACCTGAATTTGGGTTGCTCTGAGGCATAAGACCAGGAAGAGATAAGGCAAGGCAAGGCAAGCAGGTTTAGGATTGACTGGTTGAAATCATTTCAGTGGGCTCTTGGGTACAGGGGCTGCCCTTAGTTGCCTGGTGGCTGGCCCCGGGTGATTAGAGCAGGTGAATAGTGTCCTGGAGTGAAAGAGCCCAGAGAAGATGGAGTGGGGTATGTAGACTCTGGATTGATTAGTTTGCAGGTCAAAGGCGTGCTTGAAGGTGAGTCCTTTACTAGCTCTAGGAATTGGCTGGCCCTCAGATGTAAGTCTCTCCAAGGTTAGCCAGGCTCCAGATATTAAAGCATCAGAATTAAAAGATATGCTTAATACTATGAGTTTGGTAGAACTTAGCTACAAAGTCAACTGAGCTGAGAAAAAATTTTAATGTGTTAATTTTGATTATAATTTCAATTATTTTACTGGTTGTTGGCCTATTTTCTATTCCTTCTTATTCAAAGCTTGGCATTTTATGTATTTCAATAAACATTTCTTATAGATATAAAATCTTATATTGGTATAAAGCTATTTCTAATAATTCTTTTACTTTGAACTTTGTTGCATAATTATGAAATTTTCAAACAAAGAAAAGAGAATAATATAAGAACATCTGTGTATCCACAATCCAACTTTGTCAAACCTTAATATTATAAAATGCCAACTTCAGAGGTTTTATTGAAAAACTGCAAATACAACTGAGACTGCTGGGTGCCTCTCCTCTCTCCCACTTCACTCCTTCCCTTCCCAAAGGAAACCACAATCAGTAACTTCAGTTCAGTTCAGTTCAGTCACTCAGTCATGTCCAACTCTTGAGACCCCATGGACTGAAGCACGCCATGCTTCCCTGTCTATCACCAATTCCTGGAGCTTACTCAGACTCATGTCTGAGTTGGTGATGCCATCCAGCCATCTCATCTTCTGTCGTCCCTTTTCCTCCCACCTTCAATCTTTCCCAGCATCAGGGTCTTTTCCAAGGAGTCAGTTCTTTACATCAGGTGGCCAAAGTATTGGAGTTTCAGCTTTAGCAACAGTCCTTCCAATGAATATTCAGGACTGATTTCCTTTACTTGGTTGGACCTCCTTGCAGTCCAAGGGACTCTCAAGAGTCTTCTCCAACACCACAGTTCAAAAGCATCTGTTCTTGGGTGCTCAGCTTTCTTTACAGTCCAACTCTCAAATCCATACATGACTACTGGAAAAATCAGAGCTTTGACTAGACGGACCCTTGTTGGCAAAATAATGTCTCTGCTTTTTAATATGCTGTCTAGGTTGGTTGTAGCTTTTCTTCCAAGGAGCAAGCATCTTTTAATTTCAAGGCTGCAGTCACCATCTGTAGTGATTTGGGAGCCCAAGAAAATAAAGTCTCACACTGTTTCCATTGTTTCCCCATCTATTTGCCATGAAGTGATGGGACCAGATGCCATGATCTTAGTTTTCTGAATGCTGAGTTTTAAGCCAACTTTTTCACTCTCCTCTTTCACTTTCATCAAGAGGCTCTTTAGTCCTTCTTCATCCCTTAGCTCTGCAAAATTAAATCAAGAGGTGTGTCCCATGTCTGCATCTGCATGGGAAACGCCAGTGTATCCTTAAAGACTTGCTGAACTGGCCCTGTCTTTTGTACAGCCTCCCCTGACCCTCTCTGGCCACCTCTACTCAACTGTGCTAGATTCACGCCTGTGCCCCACCCCAGGCCCTGCCTTGCGTACCCCCAGCCTATCTCACCTCTGTCTCACTGGGCTCGACACAGCTGGTGGCCAGAAAATCTCAGCGAAATTGAATCCAGTGAATCTGCCAAACTCTAACCCAGGACCAGTCCATTCTGCCCTTGCCTTTGGGTTCCAACCCACACAGCACTCTGGGCAGGTGGGGAGTTGAGACAGGCTTCCTGGCTCTCTCGCCCTCACAGCCCCTCAGAAGCCAACTTTTTCACTCTTCTCTTTCACTCTCATCAAGAGGCTCTTTAGTTCTTCTTCGCTTTCTGCTATCAATAACTCAGTCGTTATCATTCCCGCGTACACTTTTGTACTTTCATTCCATTTTTGTGTTTCCTTAACTGTCATCTAATTTTGTTTTCAGAAAGTTAAAACTCAATAAATAGTATATGATGTACATGTGTGTATGTTAGTCACTTAGTCGAATCCGACTCTATGTGACCCCATGGACCGTAGCCCGCCAGGCTCCTCTATCCAGGGAATTCTCCAGTCAAGCAAACTGGATTGGGTTGCCATTCCCTTCTCCAGATATTGTACATGTTATTCTGTCACTTCTCTCTGGCTTCATAAACCATGTTCTGGAGACTGTCCATGTTAACAGATCATTTTAATTCCAGTTCATTTTAACTGCTGTGTAGAATTCCATCATGTTATTGTACTTCCCTTCCAGTCTGCTGTTGATGGACACTTAGATTGTTTTCAACCTGTTGTTGTCAATGGTAAAGGTTTTTTTTTTTTTTTTTTGCTGTGCCACATGGCCTGTGGGATCTTAGTTCCCCACCAGGAATTGAATCTGGGCCACGGCAGTGAAAATGCCAAGTCCGAAGCACTGGACTACCAGGGAATTCCCTCAATGGTGAACATCTGAATACATGTCTTCTTGTGAATGCAGGTAAGGATTTCTCGGGAGTGTACACCTGGAAGGGAAGTGGGCTATGTGCATGCACATCCTCCACTTAGACTAATATCTGAGTTTATATTCCTATCAATATGTGAGTTCTTCTTTCCCTACTTCATTGATAACACTTGGTCTGGTCAGATGTTAAATAATTTTCCAGTCTAATCTTTCTAAATGGTATCTCATTTTTTAAAAATTCACATTTCCATGGCTTCTAGAATGGTTGGACATTCTTTTCTTTTTTAATATCTGTGGCATAAAGTTGATTTCTAGTGTTGTGTTAGTTTCTGCTATATACAGCAAAGGATCTAAAAAAGAGTGGATATAGGAGAAGGCAATGGCACCCACTCCAGCTCTTTTGCCTGGAAAATCCTATGGATGGAGGAGCCTAGTGGGCCGCAGTCCATGGAGTCGCTAAGAGTCGGACACGACTGAGCAACTTCACTTTCACTCTTCCCTTTCCTGCATTGGAGAAGGAAATGGCAGCCCACTCCAGTGTTCTTGCCTGGAGAATCCCAGGGACGGCGGAGCCTGTGGGCTGCCTTCTGTGGGATTGCACAGAGTCGAACACGACTGAAGTGACTTAGCAATAGGTATATGTACCAATTTACATTCCCACCAACAATGTAGGAGGGCTCCCTTTTCTTCACACCCTCTCAGCATTTACGATTTGTAGACTTTTTGATGATGGCCATTCTGACCGGTGGGAAGTGATACTTCTTTGTAGGTTTGATTTGCACTTCTCTGAGAGTTAGTGATGTTGAGCATCTTTTCATGTGCTTTTTGGCCATCTGTATGTCTTCTTTGGAAAAATGTGTATGTAGATCTTCTGCCCATTTTGGGGGGAGTTTTGTTTGGCTTTTACATAGCACTGCATGAGCTGTTTGTATATTTTGGAGATTAATCCCTTGTTGCTTCATTTGCAAATATTTTCTCCCACTCTGTGGGTTGTCTTTTCATTTTGTTTATGGTCTCCCTTGCTGTGCAGAACAAACTTGGACATTCTTTCACATTTTCCTTGGCCATTGAGTTTGTCCTTTCTACTGGGCTGTTTGTTTCATATTGATTTGTTGGAATTCCTTGTAAAGTCCTCTGTGCTCCGACTCTTTGTAGGTGATGTGCACAGTACATGTCCTCTCCCAGTCTATGCTTCATCTTTCAACCTTGCCTATGTCATTTCCATGTGTAACCTAAAATTTTGAACGTGGGGAAATACATCAGCATTTATATTAACAATTTGAGCTTTTATTCTTGGTTCAAGAAGTCTTGCCCTACCCTAAAGGTACTAAAAAACATTCTATTTTTTTCTAAAAAATGTAGTTTTGCCTTTTATGTCTTTAATACCTCTAAATTTTGTTTTTATATGATGTGAAATAAGAATCTAGTTTTTTCTTATATGGAGAGCTAATTAATTCAAACCATGCAATACCACCTCTGTTATAGCATATGTATCTATAGATAATTGAGTCTTTTCAGGGCTCCTTAATTTGTCCCACGAGATTATTTACAAGCCTAATCTATAGCACGTAGTATTGATTGCTTTTTTTTTTAATAATCTGTACTATTTTTATAATCTTTGCTGTGACTGTAGTTATTTCCCCCTACTTTTCCTTATCATTTTCTCTTTAAAACAAGAATAATCTGGAAGTATTATTTTATTTTACAGACATAGGAAATTTTTAAAGCTTCTCTTTTGTTATAAATTTCTAATTTTATTGCACTATATTTTTTATGAGACCTATATTTTTTATGCTGATTCTTTGAAATTAATTGAAGCTTCCTTTGTGATCTACTACAAGGTCAAGTTTTGCTAATATGACATAAGTATTTCCAACTTTAAGGAATAAATTTCTCTACATATACCTATTAATTTGAGCTTATTAATATATTGTTTAAATATAAGCTCTATCTTTGTTCAATTTTTATCTACCTAAACTATCAGTTTTGAGAAGGATCTGTTAAAAATTTCTAATTACCATCATTGATTTATCTATTCCCATCCCAAACCCAAGTTTTCTCAGCTGCCACTTACATAATTTAATCTATATCACTATTCGTTGCTATTTTATCCCTTTGACTTATTCTTTTACAAATATATACGTCCCTCTTTGTCATTTATAATGCTTTTCACCTTGAAATCTTTTTGGTCTGATACAAAACTGCTACAGGGAGTTCCCTGGCAGTCCAGTGGTTAGGACTCGGTGCTCACTGTCGTGGCCTAGGTTCAGTCCTTGGTTAGGGAACTAAGATCCCACAAGCCAAGCCATGGTGGCACAGCTAAAAAAAAAAAAAGAAAAAAAAACTGCTACAATGACTTTATTTTGATTGATGTTTTAGTTTATCTTTTTTCTCTTTGTTTTCAACCTTTGTGTCCCTTTTTAAAATAACATATTTTATTTCAACATATTATTTATTTTTATTTAATGAGATTCTTTTGATTTATAAATTTAACCCATTTATATTTAAGTTTATTTGCTGTTGTATTCAGACCCATATCAACTATCTTATTTCATACTTCCTATTTACCATATTGAATTTTTCTTTTTTTCTCCTTCCATAACTTTCACTGGATGGATTGAATTTTCTTTTTTGGTTTGAAAGTTATACATTCTATTTTCATTCTTCTGGTGTTACCCCTAGTTTATGTGTGATAACCCTTACTTGTGTTTCTTTTTCCTTATCAATTTTGAACTTATCGGTAGCTATATCTCTTCCTCCATAAAAAGCATGTGCTTGCCTCCCAGTGGGCTTCACAACCTTCCAGACATACAACCCCGTCATGTTGTATCATCTAGGATTTTAATGCTCAAGATACAGCTTTTTGCTTTTTTACTTTTAGACTTATTTATCTAGACAAATATATACCTTATCTATTCTTTAGTCAGCCTTCCTTCTGGTATCTTAAAGTATTAAAGTATGTCTTAAAGTATATCTTAAAGTATCCGAAAGTATTCTCAAAGAGGGCCTTTGGGTAAGTAAATCTTCTAAGAACTTGAAAGCTTTAGAGCATCTTTATTTCAAGTTTATGTTAAAATTTGAGTTCTAAAGTTCTTTTTCTTGCATTCTGTATTGCTACTGAGAAAGCTGATGTCAATATGATACTTGTTCCTAGTGGTTAGTGTGTGGGTGTTGGTTTTTTTTTTTATGTTTGTTTGCTTGTTTGTTATGATTCTGTAGAAGCTTTTAGAATTTTGATAAGCAAATTTTTATTTAAATAAGAGATAACTCACACTTTATTAAATTTTACTATAATAAGTTCAAGTGATTAAAAAAAAATCTATCTTGTTGGTACTCAGACTGAAATCTTATACTTTTCTCTAATTCTGGGAAATTCTGGGAATTCATTTACTCATTATTTTTTTCAACTATTTCCTTCCTTCGAGCTGTTTTTTTCCCCCTCCTCTTCTGGAACTTTCATTTTAAAGATATATCTATCTTCAATATCTATTAACTTTACCCTTGTATTTTTCCTCTTTATTCCTTCCTGATACCTTTTGGGAGAGTTCATCAACCCTGTCTTCCAGTTTATGAATTCATTCTCAGTCCGAATCTATTCTGCCATCCAACTTTCATATTGAATTCTTTACTTCAGCTATTATATTTTTCATACTTGATAGTTTCTTTATACATTCTCATTCCCTATTTCAATTATAATGTTACAATTATTATACTATCATCCATGATCTGAGAATTTTATTATGATTAAAGCCAGTTCTTATTGGTCCATTCATTCTGCTTCATTTCATATAGGTTCATTTTTTTGCATTTTCTTTTAGAGGTGTTATACTACTCAATGTCTTCTCATTTTTCTTATGAGCTCATGTTCCCCTGGTGGTTATGTACCTAGAGAGGGAACTACTACAATCTGGATCCTTAATTTGGCTGCCACCTCCCCAGTGACCCTCCACCCCGCCCACCATGTGCTTAGGCAGGAGAGAATGTGCCTTTGGATGAGCCCATTGGGTTTCAATCTGGGTTCTGCTACTCCTGAAATGCCACTCTCCAAGGTGGACCTACCTCTCCTCAGGAGATTCAACGCAGGGTGGTTAACAGGAGGTGAGAATGCCTAGCAATGAGCTAGGAGGAGCCTGGGTCCCTGTGGTGATGTTATACTATGTCACTTTGATTATACCCTTCCTTGTGGGGTTCTGAGCTAGAATAGGCCTAATGAGAAGTTTGCTCGAGATTTGGAAGGTGGAAGTAAAACAGCTCTGCAGGAATTCTGCTTCTGAAGGTTGGTGTGGGCAGAGGCAGAAACAGACAGACAGACATGTGTCAGAGAGCTCCTTTCTGTCCTTGCTCTTCTTCATCCATTCATCTGCTGATGGACACTTAGTGTGCTTCCATGTCTTGGCTATTGCAAATAGTTTATATCAGCTTTATTCATAATTGCCAAAACTCAGAAGCAACCAAGATGTCCTCCTTCATGAGGCGGATGGACAAAGAAGCTCTGGTACCATCACACAATGAAATATCACAAGCACCTAAAAGAAGCTATCAAGCTGGCATGCTATCAAGCCATGAAAAGACATAGAGAAAACTTAAGTGCATATTACTAAGTGAAAGATGCCAATATGGTTCCAGTTCTACAACATTCTGGAAAAAGATCAGTGGTTGCCTGGGGTTAGAGGGGAGGGAGAGATGAATAGGCAAAGCACAGGGGATTTTTAGAGTGGCCAAATCATTCTATATGATACTATCATTGTAGATTCATGACATGATACATTTGTCAAGACCCATGGAACCAAAAGAGTGAACGCTAATGCAAGCTATGATCTTTGGATGATAGTGATGTGTCGATGTGGGCTCATCAACTGTAGCAAATGTACCACTCTGGAAGGGGATGTTGATAGCAGGGGGAGGCTATGGAAGGAGAGGTAGGGGGTTTACAAAAACCCTCTGTACTTTATGTTCAATTTTACTGTGAACCTAAAACTGCTCCAAAAGTCTGACTAATCAAAAAGCCATCATCATAATCCCCTGGATCTTTAGCAGGCTAAATGCTTTTGTGAGATTCTCCTTTCTCTACATGAGACACTCTTCCTATATAAATCCACTCTGCATGACTTTTTTTCACTTGTGTAAAGAAGATAGGATGTGGGGGGATTATGATAGACCTTTATAAATTCACACTCTACTTTCTGCTTCATATTTGTTTAAATATCTTTGTTTCTCTTCATCAGTGAGATCTCACCTCCTGTGTGTTGTGCTTAGTTGCTCAGCGTGTCTGACTCTTTGTGACCCCATGGACTGCAGCCTGCCAGGATCCTCTGTCCATAGACGTTCCAGGCAAGAATACTGGAGTGGATTGCCATTTCCTACTCCAGGGGATCTTCCTGACCCTGGGGTAAAACCCACATCTCTTGTATCTCCTGCATTGGCAGGTGGATTCTTTACCACTGTGCCATCTGGAAAGCCCTAAGATCTCGCCACATGCCAGCAATAATCTTGCCAGTTTCCCACAACTTTAGGTCAGGGTTAGAAGCCTTTACTTGGTCCCAGCCTCTTCTGCTGTCCGTCCTGTAGGGTATCAGTGGTTTATCCCTGGGGGTTTTGAATCATAATATCACAGGACACCATGGCCCAGCTGGTAGTGCCCAGGTTCCTCCCAGCCTTGTAGTCAACATGACTCTATGGATTGTCTCCCATAAGCCCTAGTGCGCTGGGCATTTGTATTGTAGGAGCTGGAGTAGGAGGTGGGGTCATTAGATGATTTTTTTTTTTAAATTGTGAAAGATTAAGTTCTCAGTTCCTTAACGGTGACTGTGAGACATAGAAACTGCCCATAGCTCCAGCTTCATGCCCATCATCTCTGGTTTTATAGATGGAGAAAGAATGCCTGTATTTACCATCCCACCAAGGTCATGTTCAATGTGAGTGGGCTAAGTTCCTATATTCATTATAATTTCTGATCTTCTATATTCTTGATGCTCTGGCAGCTGGGGCCTTACTGACTGGAGAGATACTGCTCGTTTCTAGGGTTAACCAGTTCTTAGAGATTACAAACAGGCAGTATGCCTTTATATATATATACTTTAAATTTTTTTAAATGTATTTATTTATTTTGGCTGTGCTGGGTCTTAGTTGCAGTATGCAGGATCTTTAGTTGCAGTATGCAGACCCTAGTTCCTTGACCAGGGTATGAACCCAGGCCCCCTGCATTGGGAATGCAAAGTCTTGGCACTGGACCACCAGGGAAGTACAGGCAATGTGACTTTCATATATATACTAACCAACCAGTCCATAGTCCATACTCCAAAACAATGCCCCTATCTGGTTCTTACACTCCAGGAGACAATATCCCTCAGCCCTGATCATCTCAGGGCCCAGATACCAGACAACTACACACCATCCTAGATCCCAGAACCCACAGAGATTATTCAACTTTGCAAATTCTAAACCTGCTTATCATCCTATTGCCTTGCCTTTCCCACAGAAACCACAAGTCTTGTGCCCATGCTTTCCCTGGGCCCCTTCTGCCTCGTGAGTGACCCCAGTGCTTCCCCTTGTGGCCCTGTGTGGCAGGCATGCCCTCCTTTCTTGGGAACAGTAACAAATGATCTTTTCAATGGCAATCATCTCTTAACCAGCTGGCCTCATCACTCCTGAATAAAAACAAAGTCCAAACAGTCCTCCATAGGAAATAGGGGTGCTATTAGGGGGATATAGATGTTGAGTAGCCCCAAGATGACAAATGTCCACTACAAGGTGCAAAGAGACGCAGATAAAACCAGTTGAGAGAGAGAGAGTATGACACACAAGTGGGTAAGCTTGCTGGCATCTGGGGATAATAACCCCAGTTATCACTTTCTGTGTCTGTATCACTGTCTGTATCTAGCTCCTTATTAGGTTCAGCTTCATCCCTGCAACTTGAAATCTATGACAGGGACTTACCTGTCAGTCTGGTGTTAAGAATCCGCCTTGCAATGCAAGGGACACAAGTTTCATCCCTGGCTGGGGAACTAAGATTCCACACGCCGCTGGCCACAGCTAGAGTTTGTTCATCACCATGAAGATCTTCTATGTCATAACGAGGACCGGATGCAATCGAATACATAATAATAATTTTTTAAAGTGTATGACAGATTTGCTGCTGTTTCCTTCTAGTAAATCCTGCTTTGGTTCAGCAAGTTGAGCATGTTTCTGCTCCTTGCAGCCGGTGATTCCTCTCACAGGGAACTTGTTCCCACACAGATGCGCCTCAACCTATGAAAAGGTTTTATCCCAGATGGTGGTCAACAACTGTCTGCCCAGGCACCTCCTGCCTCCCCCACCACCCTGCCCTCTTTGCACCCTGTCCTGTCCTCTGGCCTTCAAGATTTGAGGCCAGCGCACTTCTAGCCCTGAAGCTCCCTGCTCTTTTTTTTAAAATTTATTTATTTTAATTGGAGGATAATTACTTTACAATATTGTGACGGTTTTTGCCATACATCAACATGAATCAGCCACAGGTATACATGTGTGCCCCCCATCCTGATTCCCACTCCCACCTCCCTCCCCACCCTATCCCTCTGGGTTGTCCCAGAGCACTGGCTTTGGGGGCCCAGCCTGCCTCACCCATGCCCTCCACCACGCATGCCTCACTCCTTGTGCTCGCTTCCTTCCTCTTCTCATTCAGCCCCTCTCACCTTGTCTGCTGAGCCCTCTTGTTTGTCTTCAGGGTGGGCTTTGCTCCTGCCAAGGCCCCACCTTCCTCCTTTCCGCCACAACCCAGGCTGGCAGATGCTGGCCTCTAACTTTGGAGGTCGCCCTCCAGTCTTTCTGCCTTAATTTTCTAGCCTGGATTCCAGCCCCTGCGTTTAGGAACTGTCATCACGTTTAATCCCGCCTGGGGGAGACCCCCTCCACCTCCCTAAATGGAAGGCATTCCATTACACAATAAAGAGTAGATTAAGTAGCTGTAGGGAAGTGTGACAGAAAGTCTGTCAGAGTTGGGCTGGACTTGCCAAAACTTGGTGTAATGTGGGGACGCCATCAACCTGCCCCCGAAGGAAACCTGAGTTGAGGGGAGCCTGGGGCAAGTTAGGATGTTCCAGGTAAGAGGCCGGAAACGGTATAGGGAGGGGCAGGGAAAGAAGGGCCTCCCGTGGGTGGGAGCAGGAGCTTCCTCCTCTCGGCTGTCAAGGCAGTGGGTCATCAGGGTGTCCTACTGCTTTAGGGTGGGGTGGTTGGGGCCCAACTCAACTGTGGGTGGGGGAGGGGAGGGCGAGGGAGGAGGTTGGGAACTGGGGGAGGACAGGGACCCAACAAGTGATTCGGCCTGAGGCCAGGGGCACCTGGACCCCAAGGGAAAGGCCCTTCCCCCAGAGATGAGGAGTTGGTGGTTCCTGGTGGAGAGGGCCTGGGCCTTGGGGCAGCTGGAGGACCCAGGACTGGCCATCAGGAATATCCAGCAGGGCTGTCCATACTCAAGAAAGCAACTGAGCAAATCCCAGAAGTGGACCTAGTCAGACTCTGAGAACTTTGGTCTCAGGGCCCGCCTGCCATCAGGCCTCCTCCCACATTCCGTCGTCCAGAATGGACACTCCAGCCCCTCTGGCCCTCTGGGCTGGTGGTTAATCAGGGCCGGGTCCAGCTTCCTTTCTCAGCCTCATCCCTGATGTCCTCCCCATCATGCGTGGAGGCCAGCCCTCCTCCAACCTCCGGAGGAGCCCAGGTCCTGCCAAGACGAGCCACCTCGCCCCAGCCATGCTCCAGCTGGGACATTCCCTTGTCTCAGCAAGCTGAGGCACCTGAGGCTTCAATTACTTCAAAGCCTTTCTGGAAGCAGGTGAGAGATAAAGTATAAACAAGTAAGTGAGTGAGTCATCTGGCCCTCCCAGCCCGCATGACCAGAATAGCTGTCCTGCAAAGGAGCCTTGGAGGGCCCTGGCCCTAGGACAGTGTCCACAAGGGGAGCAAACCGGTGGTTGGTCACTGGAGAGGCTGCCGAGGAGGAAGGGGAGACTGAGGCAGGAAGGCTTGGACATGGTCGGGGCGGGGAGGAGGGTGTTGCAAAAATGACCCTGAGGCCCATTTCTCCGTGGCCAGAGCCTCAGCCTCAAATTTAGGGAAAGAAACAGGAAGTAATGTGTTCAGAGGGGCAGACAGGGTTGAGAGACCATCTCATCACCTCCACAGCCGATGGCTTGGAGAAGCAGCAGAGTGGCAGGAGAGAAGAAGGGCAAACAGATGCGCTCTGGAGTCAGGCCTGAGCCTGAATCTCACAGCTTTGTGGCCTTTCTACTTTGTGGGACAATGACTTTACCCAATTACTTGACTTTACAATTTACTTTACCTTCAGAGCCTCAGTGGTTTAATCTGTGAAATGTGATAATAAATAGCAACTGATTCTAGATGCTGAAAGGCATCAACTCCATTTCTCGACTGTCACAGTAATTGTTGATACAGGAGAGAATCAGCAGTGGATGCTAAAACTATTGGGAAAGAGTTTATGGGGGGAAGGACAGTCTCAAAGCATCTCTCATTAATTAACAGAGCACTTATTAATTTCAAGGGGAAAAAATGTAACCTTTGGCAGGGATCACATTAACCTCATGACCAAAGTTAACATAGCCAATAGTGGGACCAAATGACATCCTGTGCCCTCCTGATGGAGGCACCAGGGAGGCGGCAGCATCGCTCACTCAGCATCCTTGTCCAAATGCACAGACTGCATCTAACCATGAGAAAGCTGCCAGACATCCAAACTCTTCCGAACAGTCAATATTATAAAAGGCAAAAGAGGTGAGAAGAATGTTTGCTGATTTCAGGAGACTGAAGAGATGGGACAACTAACCACAACACGTAATTCTGGACTGGAACCTGCATTGGAAAAAAGCAAATGCTCTAAAAGATAGGATGGGGCAAAGAGCAAAATAGTTGTCCTTAGGATATGTGAGAAAATATCCTTGTTCTTAAGAGATATATGCTGCTGAAGTATATAGGGATATGATATTTGTATCTAATCCTCAAATAGTTCAGGAAAAAATATTAAAATAATTACAAGGCTTCCTTAGTGGCTCAGTGGTAAAGAATCCACCTGCCAAAGCAGGAGATATGGGTTTGATCCCTGATCCAGGAAGATCCCACAGGCTGCACAGCAACTAAGCCTGGGAGCTACAGCTACTGAATGGAGCGCCCTAAAGCCTGCGCTCTGCGACAAGAGAAGCCACTGCAATGAGAAGCCTGCGCACCACAACTAGAGAGTGGACCCCGCTCACCACAACTGCACGGAAAAGACCCAGCACGGAAAAGACCCAGCACAGCCAAAACAATAACTAGATTTTAAAAATTACAGCTGTGTGTGTATGTGCTAAAGAAAGGGACAGAGGAAAAAGCCAGTGCAGCAAAGTATTAGTTATCAGTGAATCTTGGGAAAGGCCACTTGGGGGTTTATTATACTATTCTTTTCGGCAGGTTTAAGATTTTTTCAAAATAAAAAGGTTGTTTAAAGAGAGTTACTGATTAACACAGTCTGGCATTGGTTTAAACCTTATCAGATGCTAGTTCCGGAGAAGGAAACGGCAACCCACTCCAGTATTCTTGCCTAGAGAATCCTGTGGACAGAGGAGCCTGGTGGGCTGCCATCTGTGGGGTCGCACAGAGTCAGACACGACTGAAGAGACTTAGCAGCAGCAGCAGATGCTAATTCATATTTTTGTGAGATGGGTCCCAAAGTCAGCACCATCCCAAGCTCCCAGGGAAACCCAGGGTCAGGGTCCTCACCCTCATCTGACTTTCACTGCAATGGCCTACCTTCCACTTTTGTATCCACTCTTGGAATCATCCCAGCCCGAGCTGAGAGGCGGGGGATAGGAGGAGATGGGCGAAGGGGATGAGGAAGACCGTCCTTCCTCTTTCCTCACCTCAGGAATTGTATCTTTTGAGAGTCTGGACAGATTTGTCCACATGGACTAAGTGGTTGGTGTTGAGCGATCTGCGAACAGAAAAGATACTGATTGAGAAGGAGGAATGCTCCTCTGGCTCAGCCTCCTGCCTCTTGGCGACGCCTGAACCTCCGAGTACCAGGAAGGGGTGACGCACGCCCGTCGAGGCATCACTCAGCCCTGGGAAAGCCAGCCTGAGTGTCAACACTCTGGCAGAGAGAAGTGCTAAAGCGCATATTTAAAGATGTCTGAACAGACTTGTTTGAGAGACAACTGGGGCTGTGAAGTAATCCGGATGTCTCCCCCTTGTCTCGGTGTGGAAGGCAGGGTTTGCCTGCAGGCCTCTGACCTTTAATGTCTTTCTATTATTGTTAGCATTTGACAGAACTTTGCTGAAGACTTGGGGATGACAGAAATCAACACAGAGAGGAGCTTATAATTGCTGCTAGAAGGGCTACTCATTCTTAAGACCCTGCCTGAAACAGAAATCAGTCCAACCTGGGATCTTCCAGGTCTAATGCCTGGGCCAGGACACTGTGCTAGGTACAAACATTTCCCCCATAAGCTGACCTCCTGTGGCCCCAGTGGCCCCTGTGAGCCAAGGTCTACTCTCCTCAGTTTCCCCCAGAGTGTAAGCAAGGGTCCAAGAGCCAGGGGGCTGAGTCCAGGCAGAATAGGTCATAGTGGGAAACTAAAGTTCCAGGGAGAACAAGAACACAGGAAACCGAAGAGCTTCTAGCAGAACGATTCAGATCTGCAAAGACAAGGATCTGAGGGAGAGTGATCAGAAAACGGAAGGGGAGGATCTGAATCCATCACCACAACCCAGCTTTCCCTGATGCTTATCAACCATACCCCTGGCCCCTGACGGGGGTGGGTGTCACACTGCAGACTGCGGACAGTGGACCCTCCTAACCAGCTCTATTCCTTAAGGAGCCCCCTCCCTTCCATGGGGGCATTGAGGAGCTGTCTTCACACTATCCTTGCACTCCTGGCTACAGTGATCAACCAAAGGAAGGGAGTGTGACTCTGACTGAATTATTAGCTCCTTAACTGCGATTTTGCATACAGGTAACAGGAGACAGAAGGCCTTTGAAAAATCTGGGATCACTTTATTTACTCTGGGTGATACAAGCCTAGAGGTGTCAGCCTTCCCCATACTCCACACAAAGATCCAATATGAAGGAACGAGGCCAACAGAGAGAGGACTGGAGCCCCAGGGACACTGTTGGTATTTCTCAGCCGAGTTGTTCCTGAGTCCTTTCCAGTCTGTTCATGTCAGTGATGTGAACGAATCTATGCCCACTTTTCTTCTTGGGCTACTTAGAGATGGACTTCTGTGATAGAAGGAAAAGAAATAAAGGAGTGAGGAAGAAAGGGTCCCTGATTAAAATACTGTGTGAGGGAGGTGGGAGGGGGGTTCATGTTTGGGAAAGCATGTAAGAATTAAAGATTTTAAAATTTAAAAAATAAAAAACTAAAAAAAAAAATAAATAAAAATAAAAATAAAATAAAATACTGTGTGAGACTCCTTGTCCCCCAGGCTAAGCAGAATTTTTTTCTCATATTTAACTAGAGGGCTTCCCTCATAGCTCAGCTGGTAAAGAATCCACCTGCAATGCAGGAGTCCCTGGTTTGATTCCTGGTTTGGGAAGAGCTGCTGGAGAAGGGATAAGCTACCCACTCCAGTATTCTTGGGCTTCACTTGTGGCTCAGCTGGTAAAGAATCTGCCTGCAATGTGGGAGACCTGGGTTTGATCCCTGGGTTGGGAAGATCCCCTGGAGGACCACTCCAGGGTTCTGGCCTGGAGAATTCCATGGACTATGCAGTCCATGGGGTCGCAAAGAGCCAGACACTACTGAGTAATTTTCACTTTCACAGAGATTACAGTCTCGCGGTTGAAACTAAATGTTGCATAGATTCAGGACTAGGACAACCATTGGGTTTGAGATTCACTGATGGAAACAGAAAAAGAAAACTGTTCTGTTGAGATAAATAGAGACAAGAAAAAGAACCAGATGGGCAGCTCGAGAAAGACATGATTTTTCCAATTCCTGAGGCCCAGTATGTTTCCTGCTTTTCCTTTCTGTGACAATCTCTGAATTCCTACAATACCCTCTGTCTTAGGCTTTTTTGGATCTAAGTGACAGAAACTCACCCAGGCTAACTTAGGCCAAAAAGGTAGTTATTATAGGATAGATGTCTCCTGGAACCTAGGGACAGGTGGCACCTCTGACCCCAGGAGGACCTAGAAGCCCTTCTCTCTCTGGATCCCATGGTCTGAAGCATCTTAGTTGAGGCCAGCTTCCTTCAGTTCTCTGTGTGCACAAGGCTGAGCATGGCAGCTTCATAGCCCTTGAGTGTACACATTCAAGTGGCCACAGAGATGTCCTGATCACCCTTGTCCAAATGAGGAGAAAGGCTCAGGCCCAGTCTGGGTCAGTATCCACCTCTGCTCTGATCAGCCATGTCTGGCGGAGGGGAGGTCACACTGTACCCCAGCTTCTACAGCCTGCCTCTGGGGAAGGCTCAAGGAGAAGTCCTCGACCACTGTGTTATACCAAGCTGTTTGGGGTGGGTCTTCACTCACTGCCATCAGACAGAGTTGACGAAGGTGATGACAGCCTTTGGGGCCTGTTTGCCCCTCACCTTTCCTTGTGTGTGGTTCAGCTGGATCAAAGGGCCAGTTCTTTGTAAAGGAGCACAGAGAACATTTTACCTCACTCCATCTCATGTGAGCAACCAGCATTTGTGATGGTGCCAGCTGACTGTCCCACCCACACCCTACCACAACTAACCCTGAAGGAGTACTGGCCAGTGGCATATTATATGGACTAACAGAGTGTTTTTTAGGCTTCCTTGATGGCTCAGTGGTAAAGAATCTGCCTGCAATGCAGGAGACCCAGGTTCAATCCCTGGGTTGGGAAGATCCTCTGGAGGAGGAAACGGCAGCCCACTCTAGTATTCTTGCCTGGAGAATTTCATGGACAGAGGAGCCTGGCAGGCTACAGTTCATGGGGTGGCATAGAGTTGGACATGACTGAAGAACTAACATATTATCTGGACCCATCATGCATCCTGTTAGGGTGGCTAAGAATCCTACAGAACATTCCATAGGCAGACTCCTGCCTAGCAGGTACATGACTTGCCCTTTCAGGAAGGGCAGGTACCAATGTTTTACCATCTCAGGACAATCCTGGAACCATACAGACTTAGCACTGAATGGAGAATTCTGGAAGTTGAACGTGATTCTACAGATTTTACTAGGGCTGCAGGGGCTGAGTCAGCCTGAGTCCTGGGCACCTCTCCCATCCTGTGCTTAGGACTCTATAAGAAGTCAGTTCCACCCGGAGGCCAGAGTCTGCCTTCCTGAGCACCTAGTCTGCTCGGTGGAGTCCCTGGAATATGCTTTTAATGTCTCCATTGTCCATGACTACTTGGCAGTAGGAAGCCCAGGATCTAGGGTGGGGATGGGGACTGTCTAATTGAGCACAGGCAGATTGAGGGCTCAAAGTGGGAAGGGCAGCCGGCTGTTTCCCATTCAGTGTTGCTCTTCTGAAATGAAAATATGACTGGCTTGCTGTCAAAGCAGCAGCACATAACTACAGCCTAATATGATTGAAAGGGATAATTCAGAATTTAGAATAAAATATAAAGAAATGCAAACACTCAGGTGTGTCTGGATATCTCCCTCCCTTACTCATCTAGTACTGCCCTGTTCCCTATCACTAATTTTTTTCCTTTAATGTAAGTAGATTACACATTCCTAAATCACCTGGAGCGCTATCTTGGCTTGCTCAAAGCCCAGCTTCCCAGCCCCCATGGGCAGCTTCCTTTTAGCTTTGAGGCTTCATGCTGGCAGAGACACGTGACTGCATGAGTGCTCCTGCTGGCAGAGGATGTGTTCCGACAGGACACCTTAATGGTAATAAAAGCATCAGAGCAACAACCTAAGTGGCACAGGGAGGAAGGCACTGGAGAGGCGGCTGCAGCACGAACATATCATTAACTACTGAAGCGACGACAGGCTCCCAGGAAGGAAATGAGAGAGACTTGGGGAAAGCAGAAAGGGCAGGTTAGGAGAGGCAGGACCTCGGCCAGGTCGCTGGGTTTAACGTCATCGGTGAAGAGTCTTGTGGATTACATGTCTCCCATGAGGTGGGATGTGAGGAGGACGGGCACGTGACCTCTCTGGTCTTCTTCCCGAAACCCAGAGCCCCAGTCTAACCAGGAGAACAGCACCACCAGGCAAACCCAAATTGTGAGTCTCAAAATACCCAACCAGTATTCCTCCACAGTTAGGGGCATTAAGAAAGCAAGAAATGTGTGAGAAGCTGTCACAGATCAGAAGAACTAAGATGCGACAACTAAGTGTATCGAGGTATCCTGAATGGAATCCTGGAACAGAAAAAGGACATTAGCGGAAAATCTAGTGAAACTGAATAACATGGAGTGTAGTTAGTTCAGTTCAGTTGCTCAGTTGTGTCTGACTCTTTGAGACCCCATGGACTGCAGCATGCCTGGCTTCCCTGTCCATCACCAACTCCCAAACCTTGCTTAAACTCATGTCCATCGAGTCAGCGATGGCATCCAACCATCTCACCCTGTTGTCCCCTTCTCCTGCCTTCAATCTTTCCCAGCATCATGGTCTTTGCCGATGCGTCTGTTCTTTGCATCAGGTGGTCAAAGTATTGGCACTTCAGCATCAGTCCTTCCAGTGAATACTCAGGACTGATTTCCTTTAGGATGGGCTGGTTGGATCTCCTTGCAGTCCAAGGGACTCTCAAGAATCTTCTCCAACACCACAGTTCAAAAGCATCAATTCTTCGGTGCTCAGCTTTCTTTAGAGTCCAACTCTCACATCCATACATGACTACTGGAAAAATCAGAGCTTTGACTAGACGGACCTTTGTTGGCAAAGTAATGTCTCTGCTTTTTGATATGCTATCTAGGTTGGTCATAGCTTTTCTTCCAAGGAGCAAGGGCCTTTTAATTTCATGGTGGCATCACCATCTGCAGTGATTTTGGAGCCCCCCAAAATAAATTCTCCCACTGTCGCCATTGTTTCCCCATCTATTTGCCATGAAGTGATGGGACCAGATGCCATGATCTTAGTTTTCTGAATGTTGAGCTTTAAGCCAACTTTTTCACTCTCCTCTTTCACTTTCATCAAGAGGCTCTTTAGTTCTTCGCTTTCTGCCATAAGGGTGGTGTCATCTGCGTATCTGAGGTTGTTGATATTTCTCCAGGCAATCTTGATATCAGCTTGTGCTTCATCCAGCCCAGCATTTTGCATGATATACTCTTCATATAAATTAAATAAGCAGGATGACAACATACAACCTTGACGTACTCTTTCCCTATTTGGAACCAGTCTGTTGTTCCATGTCCAGTTCTAACTGTTGCTTAATGACCTGCATACAGATTTCTCAGGAGGCAGGTCAAGTGGTCTGGTATTCCCATCTCTTTCAGAATTTTCCAGTTTGTTTGTTGTGATCCACACAGTCAAAGGCTTTGGCATAGTCAATAAAGCAGAAATAGATGTTTTTCTGGAACTCTCTTGCTTTTTCCATGATCCAGCAGATGTTGGCAATTTGATCTCTGGTTCCTCTGCCTTTTCTAAAACCAGCTTGAACATCTGAAAGTCTATGGTTCACGTACTGCTGAAGCTGGCTTGGAGAATTTTGAGCATTACTTCGCTAGCATGTAAGATGAGTACAATTGTGTGGTAGTTTGAGCATTCTTTGGCATTGCCTTTCTTTGGGATTGGAAGGAAAACTGACCTTTTCCAGTCCTGTGGCCTCTGCTGAGTTTTCCAAATTTGCTGGCATATTGAGTGAAGCACTTTGACAGCATCATCTTTTAGGGTTTGAAATAGCTCAACTGGAATTCCATCACCTTCACTAGCTTTGTTCATACTGGTGCTTCCTAAGGCCCACTTGACTTCTCACTCAAGGATGTCTGGCTCTAGGTGAGTGATCACACCATCGTGGTTATCTGGGTCATGAAGATCTTTTTTGTATAGTTCTCTGTGTATTCTTGCCACCTCTTCTTAATATATTCTGCTTCTGTTAGGTCCATACCGTTTCTGTCCTTTATTGTGCCCATCTTTGCCTGAAATATTCCCTTGGTATCACAAATTTTCTTGAAGAGATCTCTAGTCTTTCCCATTCTATTGTTTTCCTCTGTTTCTTTGCATTGATCACTGAGGAAGGCTTTCTTATCTCTCCATGCTATTCTTTGGAACTCTGCATCCAAATGGGTATATCTTTCCTTTTCTCCTTTGTCTTTGCTTCTCTTCTTAGCTGTTTGTAAGTCCTCCTCAGACAACCATTTTGCCTTTTTGCATTTCTTTTTCTTGGGGATGGTCTTGATCACTGCCTCCTATACAATGTCAAAAACCTCCATCCATAGTTCTTCAGGCACTCTATCAGATCTAGGCCCTTGAATCTATTTGTCACTTCTATTGTATAATTGTAAGAGATTTGATTTACATCGTACCCAAACGGTCTAGTGGTTTTCCCTACTTTCTTCAATTTAAGTCTGAATTTTGCAATAAGGAGTTCATGATCTGAGCCACAGTCAGCTCCTGGTCTTATTTTTGCTGACTGTATAGAGCTTCTCCATCTTTGGCTACAAAGAATATAATCAATCTGATTTCAGTGTTGACCATCTGGTGATGTCCATGAGTAGAGTCTTCTCTTATGTTGTTGGAAGAGGGTGTTTGCTATGACCAGTGCATTCTCTTAGCAAAACTCTATTAGCCTTTGCCCTGTTTCATTCTGTATTCCAAGGCCAAATTTACCTGTTACTCCAGGCATTTCTTGACTTCCTACTTTTGCATTCCAGTCCCCTATAAGGAAAAGGACATCTTTTTTGGGTGTTAGTTCTAGAAGGCCTTGTAGGTCTTCATAGAACCATTCAACTTCAGCTTCTTCAGCATTACTGGTCGGGGCATAGACTTGGATTACTGAGATATTGAATGGTTTGCCTTGGAAACAGAGATCATTCTGTCATTTTTGAGGTTGCATTCAAGTACTGCATTTCAGACTCTTTTGTTGACTATGATGGCTGCTCCATTTCTTCTAACGGATTCTTGCCCACAGTAGTAGATATAATGGTCATCTGAGTTAAATTTGCCCATTCCAGTCCATTTTAATTAGTAATACACTAATATTTTTGCTTAGCTGGGACAAATACATTATGGTAATACAAGGCTTTAACAATAGGGGGCGCTGGGTGAGGGGGTATATGGAAACTCCATACTATGCAACTTTTCTGTGAATTTAAAACTATTCTGGGATTTAAAGTTTCGTTATTGTTGTTTTCAGGTAATGCAGGGATTGTGGTGGGGAGGGCACCACTGAGTCTGGCTTTCTGGTTGGAGGGAGAAGGAAGGTTTGATAGGAAAAAGTCCTAGGAAATCTGAAGGAGGACCAGAGAGGCTGCCGGTCTTGGATGACACAGGCATCCTTGCCTCCAGCAACCCTGAGGAAGTGGCTTCCTACAAATGAGGTTAGCAAGGCTTCCCTTACCAGGGGATGGCAGAGAGAGAGATCCAGAGCTGAACTTCACCAATCACTCAGGAAAATCCTGTTAAAATGCAGATTCTGACTCATCCGGTCTGGGAGAGGCTGAGCTTCTGCTTTTCTAACTTGCTCCCAGCTGGTGCTTATGCTGTTGGTCTCAGGACCACACTTGGAGTTGCAAGAGGCTGGAGAGATGGATGTCACCACTCACCTAGAAAGGGGGTTAAAGCGATGCTGAAAGTGAAGCTGGATGATTCAACTTCTCCAGGACCTGAGAAGAGGGGCAGGCTTGTAAGGTGCTCCCCTCACCCCATAAGCAGAGTCAGAAAGCAGGTCCAGTTCTGATCGGCTGCAAACTGCCACACTGCATGGTGCCCTAGCCTCAGCCTCGTGTCCCCATCTGCACGAGGACACCCCAACTCCCAGTGCCTGTGTCTTTAGGTGGATCTGGGGATTGAATGGGAGAGTCTTGGCACATAGCGCAACTCTGTGTTGGAATGACTGGGGCCCTGCTTCAGATGACTAACAAAGATTGTGTTTCCTGTTTCTTTATTAACATGGCTGTACCCTCATGAAATCATTTTTGCTTTATTTATTCAGTCATTCAGTTACTCAACAGATACATATCGAAAGCCTGTCTCATGCTTCCAAAGACTTCGCTGTCCAAAATCTCCAGTCTTGGGGAATCCAGGTTTATCGAAGATTAGAGCTGAAGAAGGGGGAAACACCCGCTGGATCTCACCTCCGCTTGCCAAGTCCCATCTGTCTTTCTCCCTCTGCTATGCTCCCTCCCTCTGACCTCCTTCTCTGGCTGGGTCCACAAAAGAGAGAAACCTGCCCCTGAGGGCTGCCTCTCTTCCTCCAGGGAGTCTCCTGGTGGTGGCATGGATCCCACCTGTCCCAGGCTCCCTTGCCTCTGGGGCTTACCTCCCCTTTCTCTGGCAGGAGGGCTTTGGCCGGAACCTCAGTCGTTTCCTCGCTGCTGTCTTCCCAGGGACAGGGCCCATGATTTCCTGCTCACCCTCAAACCCAACACATACAAACATGCAACTGCACTGTCACAGGGGCTTCAGAATCAGATCAAGGTGCTTTCCTCACGGCAGACACCGGAAAAGAGAGATCTCGGTTGTTGATTCCTGCTGACTCACAGGCCCTTTAGGAATCTGCTAACAGCAAACGATGCGTCATCACCCCGAAAAACATGCTCAAGCACAGCTGCAGCGGATTCTGGGCACTGGGTGAGGAATGCCGGGTCCAGAGGCTCCAGTCAGCTTAGGGATCCATGCAGAGCACAGCCAGACGACAGGCTGAGGGGGCGGGTGTGAGGAAAGCCCGGGTTTCAGTGTCATCACATTGCCCCTGTGCCCCCAAGTCCCCAGCTCCATCAGTGGTCACGCACGACACCCTTCACACATCCCCGCAGGTCAGGTCTGTAGCCCGTACACCTGCCCAGCCAGTGCCTCCTGTTGGTGGCTTCTCCTGGGCCCTGGGAATCTCAGCGCATCATCCCTCTGGGTGGAAACGCTGGGCCGCTTCTCGCTGGCCTGTGGCTGATTCCACTCCCACTACTCAGGACTCCCCCAGCACCCTCCAGCATTAGTCTTCCTCCTCTTGGGCTCGAGCCAGCACCAAAGAATAATGCACCTTTCCCCAGCGCAGAAGTCCACAGACCTTAACTCAGAACCCAGAGGGAGGGGGAGATCCAAATGGATAAAGACTGTCCGCTGTCCCCAGGACATCTCCCTGATTCCAGATCCTGGCCATCAAGCTGGTCTTGGCTTCTGCCTTCCCATATCCTTATCCCTGTCTCAAGGACTTTCCTTCTTTTCTTGAGGGATCTTAGTTCCTGACCAGGGGTTGGACCCGGGGTAGAGTCATAACCACTGCGTGTATGAGTACTAAGTTGCTTCAGTCGTGTCCAACTCTTTGTGACCCTAGGGACTATAACCCACCAGGCTCCTCTGTCCATGGGGATTTTCCAGGAAAGAATACTGGGTTGCTGTGCCCTCCTCCAGGGGATCTTCCCAACCCAGGGATCAAACCTGCATCTCTTAAGTCTCCCACACTGGCAGGCAAGCTCTTTACCACTAGCGCCACCTGGGAATTCCCTCAGGGACCTTCCTTCTTAAGTGACCCCTTTATGACTTTTTTCCCTCAGGCTCCCTCTCGTCCCCTGCTCTGTCCCTGTCTTCCTCAGGGGCTCTATGTGAGGAAGATGTGGCTGTCCCCAGGAACGAAGAAAATGCTAGTTTTCTACAAAATTCCATGAGCCCCTTCTTTGTTTATCACACCTGAGTTTTAGCTGGCATATGGTCACATAGCGGAAGCCTATACTTCCCAACATCCTTGCAGCTGAGGTGAGTCTGGGCAAGGGAATTCTGATAGCTATGAGGAGGTCAGCTGTAGACCACTTTCAAGTTTTGCTATTAAAAGAAATGGGTATGTGTTCCTCTTATCCTTTCCTTCTTCCTACTGACTGGGAGGCAGACATAATGGCAGGAGCTAGAGCAGCCAATTTGAGCCCACTGATAGGAACCGCTGCAGAAGGAACTGGTGAGCCACTCCAATATTCTTGCCTGGGAAATCCCAAGGACAGAAGAGCCCAGGGGGCGACAGTCCGCAGGGTTGCGAAGTCGGACATGACTTAGCACCACCACCGTGAGAGCCACCATGCGCCTCAAACAGTGACCAATACGTAGGAGGTGCTCAATAAAGAAATTTTTGGAGGGGCTTCACTCATTTGATCTTCACAAAAATCCTAATAGGCAGAATTACTGTGTCATTGTTTATTACCATCCCAACTTTACAGATGAGGAACCTCAGACACAGAGGGGTTAACTTCGTAAGGTCACGAAGGGTAGGATTTGAGCCCAGGCAACCTGGTGAATCTGCTGTTAATTGTGACAGCATACAGACTGTGATGGGGCTTCCCAGGTAGCGCTAGTGGTGAAGAACCCACCTGCCAATGCAGGAGATATAATGAGACGCTGGTTCCATCTCTGGGCCAGGAAGATCCCCTGGAGGGGTGCGTGGCAACCCACTCCAGTGTTCTTTCCTAGAGACTCGCATGGACAGAGGAGCCTGGTGGGCTACAGTCCATGGAGTCACAAAGAGTTGGACGCGACTGAGTGCACAGACATAGACTGTTCTGTGAAGAGGAGCAGACATCTATCCCATTTAGCCTCTGTATTTGGGAGCCTCCTTGTTATAGCAGCTTAGATATCCCTTCATATACCCTCTGTGATCTCCCAGAGGTGGCTGTGGGTCTCCCCATCGCCTAAGGCCTGAGTATGAGCCTCTCAAATGCCAGTTGACAGGGAGGCAGACCCTCCTAAGAGGCAGCTGAGGGCGGCTTTCTAGGGGCTGAAGACTGCAAATTGAATACTTGCCTTTTTACTGTAGCCTTGGTACTATTAAAAATTGGCAGTCTCCCATCCTGCTTGGATCACCAGCTCCTGAAGTACCTACACGTGCTCACAAGCCCTCCCTTTCCTCCAACTTATCATCTCAAAGACATGGGCACACCCACACTATTCCCCAAAGGGTAATGTTTTGTCTGTTATTTAAATCAACCAACATTTCAACAGTCTGTTGTTTACAGTTTACAAGGTACCACCCCAAAATCTAGGCATGGAAAGATACCCAGGATCTACGTCCACTTTCCTCCCGAGCTGTAGCAGCAGTGTCAGGCTTCAGTGGAAAAAAAAACCCAGTAAGTTTCAGGAAAAGATGCATGTTCTTTTCTTATTTCTACATACATGTGCACCCATCTATATGTTGGTGAAAAAGCAACTCCCTCTTTGGAAATCATGGCTACTCAGGAGCACTCTAGAACAGAGCAGGTCTGAGTGTCACTCCCATTTCACAGATGAAGAAACTGGCTTTAGACAAGTCAAGGCCTAGACCTCAAGGCCAGTGTGAGTGAGACCCCTGTCCCACACCTCAAAGCCCTGCTCTTCTCATCAGACCTGCCTCCTGTTGTTCTAGGTCAATGTCATTCTAGGTTATTGTCCCTATCGTCCACCCAGCTCACTACTCTCTACCCTACCTCCCTACCTCACTACTCCCTACCCCACCCTCTGCCATAGAAGGAAACCAGAGACAGGGATCTCTGGGGGTCTCAGGCAGTCTCTCCAGGGGGAGGTTTTCTGGCAGGGCCCCATTGCCTACTTACGACCAATAACCCAGATAGTTCAAGGCAGTGGGTCTCCCCCAGGGACAGAGGAGTCCCAATTGCCTGGAGAGCATGATAAAAATGTACCAGCTAGCAACCCCCTCCCAACTCCTGATCCAGGTTCAGCCTTCTGTGGTTTTTTTAACAAGTTCTCCCCAACCCCTCACCCCTGGCAGGTGTACTTAACCCATGACCACTTTGTTAATACTGGAAACTGACTCAAGGTAAGCCCCTTCGTGTGAAGGGTGAGGACATAGCTGTTTCCCCCTTTGTTTTCCCACAGAGATCAGTTACATTTCTTCAGTGTGAGAGGTAGGCTGGGAAGAAAATGTGGGAGCAGTGTAGAGACCTCAGGGCACTGCAAGTGGAATGTCCTCATGTGCCCAAAAGGAGGAGAAATCTCTGAAGTCGGGGTGGGGCGGGGGGGGGGGAACCGGGTTCCTCCTGAACTTATTAACATCTCACATCTCTCTCTGAAGTTCTTGAATAATAACTGGCATTTGTACTGAGATTTTACAAAGACCTTTTGGGAACATTAGGTTCATCCAGGCCTCAGTATTACCTTCTGAGGCAGGGATTACTGTCCTCAACTCACAGATGGAGAAACTGAGGCTCAGAGGGATGAAGTGACTTGCCAAAGTCCCACAACTAGGAAGTCACAGGCATAAGCCCCCAGGCTGTCTGATCCCTAATTATAGGCATGATTTCCTCTGTGGTAAGCCATTCTGAGGGTGAGGGGAGGGGGGAGGTTCTATACTCCTCACAGACCAGCGTGCACAAGAATCCAGGAAGGGGCAGAGAGGGAGGGGGCTCCCATGCCAAAGGGAAGAGTCTCAGGTCTGGTTCCCTGGGATTCCATTTGGGTGGCTCTGGAGTACCAGCCCTGAAATCTGCATTTTCCCAAGCTCAGATTGGCATCCAGCCAGGCACATCAGCCAAGGCTCCCCTGCTGCCTTCCCATCCTAGACGTGGAGAGAAGGGCACACGAGGTGTTCTGGCTTGAAGTGCAGTAACTGTGAGGACCCCCAGATGTCCACACTGGAGAGAGGAGGAAGCGCCATGCCCCTTCATGGGAAATTACTGAAGACCCCAAGAGAGAAAGGATAAGGAAGGAAAAGGGCAGAAACCCCCACTTCTACCATTTTCCCCATCTAAGGCCTGAGTTTAAGACATCTCATTTTCATGGGCTACTTAGAGTAACTGGAAATTCCCAATATTTGTGGTTTACTTTGATCTGTGTCCGGGTGAGCAGGAGGGGGCCTGGATCAGAGGTCTGGGAGACCTATACAGAATCACAGAACATCACCCGAAGTGAGAGGTTGTCACCAGACTTCATTTGGGAGGGACTTCAAAGCCCTCTACCCCTCCTCTGTCACACACATACATTGCTCCCTCTCTTCTCTAAGGACAGTGCCAAATTCAAGGGCAAAGACCTAGAGTAACCTTTACAGACTGCCTCATCCCACAGCTGACCAGGGTTCCTGCCCTCTCTGACCTTGCTTCTCCTAATAGTCCAGGCCTGGAGAATGTCTTGCAAGGGGTGGGAGTGGATCTGAGAATTGGGGCTCTGGTGAGTGTGGCTGTCCCAAGGTCAGGTGTTCGGTGTCAACAGGAGATGGTGGCCGCCTGGGTGAGCAAGAGGAAGTACTTGGTAAATGCAGAAATCAGTGTGTGTCAACCATGAGAGGGCCGTCTTGGGGATTCTCTGTTGGGGAATAACTGGTGGTCACCTGAAAATCCTGGAGTCTTGGCTCTTCTAGAAGTGCCAGACACACTGTCATCACTTCTCACCACTTTTTAGGTAGCTCTGAGTGGACTGACCTGCTGGCACTCATCCTTCCCCTGACTTTCTATCTGGAGATTACTACCCATGAAACACACCCTGTTCTGACAGGCTTGACAATCATAGTATAGAGGAAGAAATTTATAACTTGCCAGACACTGTGTCAGTTGGGGGTGTGGGCCAGCAGCAGAAAGAGCACAGAACTAGCAGTAGGGGTGGAACTCTGGAGCAGAGTCATTTCTTCCTTGTGCAAACCCATAAATATCAGAAAAGCCTCTTATGCCCGTTTGGGTAAGGGACCTCCTTTCTGACGGCAGAGGGATGGCTGTGATGTCTGCCCGCAGATCAGATCAGGATCAGAGACACAGATCCTGCCTCTTGCCTTGAGTTTTACAGCCAGTCAGCACGGTAGCCTGCAGCAGTACCGACCTATGGACAGCAGAGGGAGCTCTTGCCTAACCTTTCCCGCGTGGAGGCCGTTGCGAGGGCTTGAATTTTGGGAGCGAGGAGGGTTCTGAATTTGCTTCCGAAGTCCCGGGTGACTGCAGTGGAGCGCCTGGCTGGAGTAGGAACAGGGACAACTAGGCACTCATAATTTCCCCTTAAGGCACTCGCCCAGAAGAAGAAGTAGCCTCTTGCGACGCCCCAAAGTGAAAGTGTGAGTCGCTCGTCATGTCCGACTCTTTGCGACCCCATGGACTGTATAGCCCGCCAGGCTCCTCTGTTCATGGGATTCGCTAGGCAAAAATACTCGAGTGGATTGCTATTCCCTTCTCCAGGGAATCTTCCCGACCCAGGGATCGAACCAGGGTCTCTGTACTGCAGGCTGTTTATCGTCAGAGCCACAATAAAGCCCAAGGAGGACAGTTTTTACGCTCAACGGCCCCCGTACCCCCGGCGCACCAGCAGAGACACGGGTTTGCGCCTTTCTCAGCCCTACTCCATGTCCAGCTCCTGAAAGAACGTCCCTGGCATCTGTGGGTTCCAAGGATGTGCCCCTCAGTTGCACCCTTGCTCTTTTCTTGCCTTGGCCCTCTCCTAATGGCGAAGTGCCAAAAAGTGGAGGTGAAGCGTGCTCACGTAAGGGCTTGTGGTGTGAGGGTGAGACTTTGGGGTTCTAGGTGGGGTTGAGGGAAAAGGGGGGGGGTTGAAGGGTGCGTGCTGCTGTTGCACGTCTCCACAAATGCCACTAGGTGGCACTCCAAGCCCGCGTCTCAGAGAAGCGCAAGCTTTTGGAAGAGCTTGGCTGCAAGTGCTCCGGATTTAGCTTGAAGACTAGGGAGGGCTACAGAAAGGATCCTTCTGAGTCTGAGGGTCCTCCTCATTGCAACAGAAGGATGGACCTGGTATTTGGCGGGGGGGGGGGACGGGGGGGGCTGTGAAGCAACTATATTTCCCAGAAGGGCTTGGAAAGGGTGAGGAGAAGGGAGGGAAGGCATGGCATCCCCCCACATATTGTGGGGGATAGAGGGTGAATCCCCCAGACTTTCCTCAGGAGCTGGTGAAGGGTCAGAGGATCCTCAGTTATTTTAATATATCTTCAGATTAAAACCTGTAAAACCTCCAGCTTTATAGGTTTTGTTCCGAGGCCACTGGGAGAATTGGGGGTTTTAGAATCTGAATTCAGCCTGGAAACTTAAAAAAAAAAAAAAAAAAAAGCCCGATTCTGTCCATTTGTCTGCTTTTCTCCCAGGATTTGTGGGTCTGTTTATCACCTTCTGCCCTGGGCCTTCCATACTCCATCCTGTGCAACCAGAAGCCACGGAGAGAAATCTCCAGATCTTTGGCCTCTTTCTTCGCTCTTCCTTCAGAACCCTCAACGTCGTCTACTCCCTCTAGGAAATCTGCCCCAAGCTTTGAAGACCTTCTCTCCACAGCCCTCCCCCACCCAGTCCAGAATGAAAGGGGAAGGGGCTCTAACTGCATCTGACTCACGCACTTCTCTGGGTCAAAGTTGGTCTCTCCAGGACACCCCGGAGTCACTTGCCCCTTCCTCTGCTTGAGGTCTTCCCTGAACTGATCCATCGGGCCCCAGTTTAGCTTCTCTCCAAGACCTGCAAATTACTGAGACACTAATGTCCCAAACTTGAGGGATCCTCCCCATATGCCGAGGCTTGACCCAGAGGTCTCCTTCCTTCCCGGCTCTAGCCCTCCGAGTTCAATCCGCAGCCGCTGTGGAGGGAAAGGAGGACCGAAGAGGCCGAGTCCACAACAAGCGTTAATCCCATCCCGCCATCTGGGAAATGGAGGTCCGATGAGGGGTGCTAGAAACCTTCATACGCTGGCAGCCTCGATAAGCGCAGAACAGGCCTGGCCCAGAGAACTGGGAACTCTTAGGTGAAACTCAGACCCGCTGGCTTCCTCTCCTAAAGGGGCGGGGCGGGGGGTGGCGGGGAGAGGTTGCGTTCTCCTTAAGGGGAGATAGAAACCTAGGTTCAGAAACTGCAGGGAGCCGGGACTGGGACGCGGAGCAGCGATGCTTCTTCCCCGACCAGGCCTACCCTCCAAGCTCCAGAAACCTTCGTATCCTCAGAGGTTGCCAATCTCCTGGGATGGGGTAGGTGGGTTTGGAAAGGATGCTCCATCTCCCTTTAGGCCTGCAAAGTCCCCTCAACAGTCTAGGCCCTCGCTCCCTGTCCCTGCCAGTGGCAGCGTGGTGGAGGCTCCAAGGGCGGAGCGCGGGGATACGGGAAAGTGGGGGCCTGCCGAGTGGGTGGCCTGGGACAAAACAAACCCAGAATTCTGGGAGAAACTAGGAGAAATGGAGGTCTGGGTGACTGCCGCCCCAAGGTGACCCTTTTCGAAGTACCACGCGCTGCCAGGCCTCCTGGGGAATAGAGCTCTCCCCTGAGAGTCCCCTCCTCCTCCCCGAGGCCAGAGGTATTAGTGCTGCTTCATCAGAGCTCATTTCCTGCGAAAATGGAAACATATCCAGAGTTCCTAATAAAGTGAATGCCGAGGCTTCGGGTGTAATTGGGCTTCCGGTTGGTGGCTATTTCCTTCAATTGACAGTGGAAAAAATATAAACCCACACCTCCCAGATACAACTGTATGATTGTCCGAAAGAGGTGCAGGATGAATTCGCCCAGACTCGGAGGCAGTACCTGAGAAGTGGGCACAAACCCTCACCCAGACCAAGGGACCCAGGAGCCCCGGACCTCCACACCGACCCTACATCCAAGCCCGAGCCTCCGCAAGCTCCTCGGCTTCTCCTCCCATCCTGAGTTCCGCCCAGCCTCTGCCGGCTGAAAACGCCAGATCTTAAGACGCTGGGGCGGGTGGGTCTTTTCCTTGCTCTGAAAGGAGTGTCCTACGGTGCCGGGGGCGGGGACGGGGGTGGGGGAGGTGGCTGAGAGTCCCGTACCCCTGTCCCAGACCGCGTGCGCCGGCTGCATATTTCTATGCATAATCCAATTTTCTCCATGACTATCTAGTTAAACTCTTTAACAACAGCTACATAATTAGAATTTGGATTCCCATTAATTTTCCCTGGGCCTCGAACCATTTGCAGCTCACACTGGTAATTAATGCGATACATCACTAACTTTACCCAGTGCCGGCCAGCCGGGCTCAGGTCGCTCAGCCCACTCCAGGCGCCCTTGTGCGGCGAGTCCCTGACTCCAGACCCGGCTTTCCGAGTGGGGGCCGTTTTCCTTCCTCCAAAGCCAAATGCCTCGGTCCGCGCAACCAAACACTTCTTTCCAGGAAATTTCACAATTAAAAATATTTATCGGGAGCAGATTTACGTTTCTGGGTTTCCAGTCTCGGGGCGTCTGGGTAGGCTATTAAGAGTAATTAGCATCTTTTGCGCATGCAGATTTACTCCGCTCATTGCCACATAACTCATCCCTAAAAGCCAGCGTAGTCGAACACTGGCGCCGCCGCCAGAGCTACCTCCCCCGCCTGGGTCTGGCTAGGGCTCCCCCGGTCCCGAGCCCCTGTGTGCTGCCCACTCCTAGTTAATCTAGCCCAGAGGCTTGCTCCAGGCCCAGGAGGCTGCGCGCCAATCGAGAAGTTTCCCACCCTGGAGAAGACTGACGCCGGGGCGACCTCAGGCAGCAGGGGAGAAGGCTCAAGCCAGGCTCTTCCCCTGTGTCGGGGCCCACGGTCTGGACCCGCGACGGTGCGTTTGTGTGCGCCAGCGAGTAGGCATGCCTGTGTATGCAAGATAGCGTGCGCGCGAGTGCACCTGCATGTGGCTGCTAGTGCGCGTTCCTGAAAGTGTGCGAGGTGCCCGTGGAAAACCAGCGCCTCTACCCCGACCTCTAGCCCATCCCTTCCCAGGACCGCAGATCAAAGGCCAGTCCTAGGCCACCCAGCTAGGGCGCTGAGGTTCAGAGGGAGACTCGGGCCCCTGCCTTGCCTTGATTTCCCTTCTACAGAGCCGGCCCCAGCCAGCCAGAGGGCCCGGAACGCGCAGCGCGGGGCGAAAGGGAAAATGGGAGGCCTGACGGCCGCTCACATCAGAGCGCAGTTTGCCTGGTGCTGGCGAGAGGCCGCCAGAGAGAGGGCAGGCGGAGCTGGGAGTCACTGAACTGCGGCTGGCGGGATCTCTGGGGAGGCGCGAGAGGTTGGGGCTAGGTGGGGATCGGGGGTGGAGGGGATGGGAGTGGGGGCGGGCCAAGGTGCAGAGTGGTGGTGGGAGGATGGTGGCCAGGAAGCGCCGGGCGGCTCCCTAGCTCCCAGCCGAGGCACCCACTCCGCGTTGGTTATTAACGCGCTGGGAAGTCCGCGAGCCGCTCAACTTTCTTCTCTTTAATGAGCCTAGAAGAAGAGGCTGCCCTGAAGGGGTTTGTTCATTAAAGATGTAGCTGGAGGAATATTGTCTCATTAATTATCTGGTTTTAATTACACTCCTACCCTTTGAATCCAGAGATGGGAAAAGTTGATTCAGTGGCGCCGCCCCCTTTAGCTTAAAGAGTCGGGCGGGGCAAGGGGACCAGGAGGGGCCGTGGGGACTTGAAAAGTGCCTGGGAAGATGGGAGCAGGCCTTGGGGTGTATGCAGCTGCCTGCGAATTCCCCATGCAAGAGGGTTCCAAGCCTGGGTGTATGTGTGGATGAGGTCTGCCTGTGGATCTGAAAATGTACGTGTGTCTGTGCGTGACCACGTGCGCTTGAAAGGCCGTGTGGACGTGACTCGGGTGTCTATGTGTGCTCCCCGCCAGTGTGGGATTCTGTGTTTGGGTGTGCGTGGGGGTAGCTGAGTGTGTTTATGGACAGGCCCCAGAGTGGGGGTCTAAGTGAACAGGAGTGTGACTGCGCCTGTCTAAGAGGGTGGCTCCCTGCCCATCAGCTCAAGTGACAGTGTCTGACCATGTCTCAGGGTCTCCACTGTGCCTATATGTGGCCCCACGTGTATGCGTCGAGGGGGCACGCTTCATGGCTAGAGCATCCCAGGAGCCAGGACCTCTCCAAGGACATAGCTTGGTTTCTGAGGGTCCCCAGAGCTAGGGTGCCATCTGGAAACCACAGTTCCTCTGGAAGGGGAGTTATTTAAAGGGGTGCTCGGTCCTGCCTCGTCCCTTGTCAGGCTAGCTCGGCGCTAAAGCGGGGGCCGTTTTCCCTTTAAATCGCGGACACTTTGACAGGGGACATTAAGGACCCGGCTGCTCAGGCTGAGCAGATCATAAAACCGGACAGGCAATTTCTGCTCCCGCCAAATAGCCGGGCAAACTCGTTCTGCATCTTTGGTTTTAATGCACTAAACTGGCAGCTAAGCAGGGAGCGAGCAAAGAGGGGGTGGGGAGCCCCCCACATACACTGGGGCGCACACACCGGCACCTGCACAGGCGCCAACACCCCTTCACACCCTCTCGACCCATGCCCCGCCCCTGACCCCCCCACCAGTGGAATTATCAACTAGAATTTGATTAATATGCAAATCGCAGGCAAACAGCTCCATATAATTCTTTCAGTGGAGAGTAATTAATCACCAGTTAAAGCAAATTAATACATATATCAATTTTGTCAGAAACATGCTTAGTTCAATCGCCCGTAAAATTGAAGTTTGAAGTATTAAGAGGCTCTGCAGAAACGCCAGGACTAAAACTTTCAAATTGATCCTATTTAGTAATCAATCAGGCTCTCCCCTCAGGTTAATCTGCCTAATTTTTCATCTCAAATCATACACTTTACTGACATGCCATCTAGCAAACAGTCGATAAAAAGTTAACAAAAATGATAACGACTCCAGCCAGAGCCATTGTGCAGGGCGGGTGGGCGGTGGGCAGCTTTGATTGCATTTCTGGGGTGGTTGGGGACTTGGTTTTCTCCTAGGCCAAGGGCTGGAAACCCTCCCGGGCAGCCTCAGCTTCCCTGCCCACAACCTTTGTCTGTGACTTGCTCTCTTCAGTTGCTTTTGAACTCTGCTCAGAACAGTCAGAACCCTGGCAGCTTTTTCCCCAAAGTCACCTAAACCAGCTAGCTCCCTCTCCGCGCCTTGGTTGCACAGAATGTCTGAAGGCACGGCACGTGTGTGCTTGTGGTAATTGTGGGCTGTGCCTCTATCTGTATTGTATGTATAACAGTGGGGCTGGCATAACTGTTTCGCAGCAACGGTTTCTCTGTCTAACTGTTGTGTGTGCTGCTGGCTACCTGTATGTCCACGCATGTGCTGTGACTACACTGTTTCTGGGCATTCCATATGTCTGTGTCCCTGTGGGTGTGTTTTGGGTCTCTGCATTGGGAGTCTGTGCAACTTAGTGCCTGCCTTGTGTGTTTGCCTTGTTTCTAGGATGTCTGTGTGACAGTGTGTGTCTATGTTGTACGTGCCCTGGATTTGCCATGGCAGGCAGCCATTACCCAACAGCGTACAGAGGACATCCCCGCCCCCCGAAACCAAAAAAGCAAAGCCTGTGCTTATAGTTTTTATTCACTGCCTCACTTCCTTCAGAGTAGACTCAGGCTCAGACTGAGGTTCTCCACTCCTCTCATGTGGGCATGTGATCCCAGGGGGTTCGAAGGCAACCAGATCAATAAGCGCCATCACAGATGTCAGGAGAGAGGGAACAGTCCCTATGACCCAGGCACTTCACTTTGAGCAGCCTCTGAGACATGGGAGGGGTCACTTCGCCACCCTACCCTCCCTCCCAGGCTCTATGTTGAGGGGATAGGTGAGGAAGCAGGCAAGGTCTATTTCTTGGCAGAAGAGCCTCCCAGCCCTAGATCCCTCCCCACAGAGCCCTAGAACCCACTGCTTCCTACTTGAGTCCTTGAGTTTTGAGCACATTTTGGTTCATTTGGCACAACCACACTTAGATGTGGTGACAACTCTTCTCATCTCTATCTGTGCATGCTGATAACTAAACCCACAGTGGCCCCAGGATACTCACAGAAGACTATTCTTCCTTCCCTGCCATATCCACATTTGCTCACAAGCAGCTAACCACACCCAGCTCTCCATGAGGAAGCCTGCACATGTCTACTTGCACACACCAATGCACAGCAACCCCTGCACACATTACACACACACACACACACACACACACACACCAGATTCCGAAGCAGGCAGGACTCATTCAGTCCCAACACTGCCAGCAGCATCACTTACCCACCATCCACTATACACACACATCAACATTGCCCTCCCCATTTAGGACATAAAGGAGTCCCCACAGGGAGGAGTAACCTAGCTGGGGGAAGCTGGGCCTTCCAGGGCAACCTGGGACTAGTACAGCCAAAGCCAAATTGCACTAAGTTTCAGCCTGGGGACCAACTTGAGTAGGAGGGGGCAGGCTGTATCCTAGCCATTACCCAACAGCATACAGAAGACACTCCCCCGCCCCCAACCAAAAAAGCAGAGCCTGTGCTTATAGTGTTTATTCACTGCCTCAACTGCCTTCAGAGTAGACTCAGGCTCAGACCGAGGTTCTCCACTCCTTTCATAAGCCTTCCTCCCTTCTGATCATGTGTACCATTCCTCCACACCCCCACCGACACTCCCACCCCCCCATCCCCCCCGCCCCCCCATAACTCTAAATTTGAGAATTTGAGTAGCCAGCTTGTCAAGCTGTTTGGAGCTAGGATTCTGTTTGTTTGCAGCTTCAGTTCCACATCAGTGTTCATTCTCTCGGTTATCTGCACACACTCAATCTCTTACACACATCGCACACCCAGAGCAGGAGCACTTCACCCACTGGTCACTCCCACCCCAGTGACAGCTTTACTTCTTTTCTGTCCATTGCATAAACTTAGTCACACCTAGTCACACACAGCAGCACACATTCAGTCGCCCCCAGTTGCACATGCTCCGTTTCCATCAGTCAGCTGTACATGCCTAGTCTCTTGGTTGCACACGCTCTCCTGACACACTCAGTGACACACCCTGTTGGTGCTGGAGAACCTGGCCACACATACACATACCCCCACCCCCTCAGCCCCAAGGTCTCCTCCTGGACTGGCAGCTGTTAGTCACCAAGGTGACTTGCTGATGGCAGCCCTGAATCTGGGGGTGCAGGAGTGGGGCCCCAGGGAAACTCAGGTGGGAATTCTCCATCCGGAGAATCGCTCCCCTCTCAGACACATGCACAGGCCCAGGACCACCACCTTCCTTTGCTCCAGTCCTGAGCCTCATCTTTGGCAGACACTGTAAACCCACCCAGGATCAGGCTCCCAGCTCCCCCAGGTCTGCTGACCTCTGCCCAGGACCTCATTGGCACAGGCGCACAGTCTAGGGAGGCATCCAGTTCCCACACAAACCAACCATCCATAGTTCTACAGGCTAACCATCACCACCTAGCACACCCACAGACTCCTCCCACAGCCGACCAGGGTCCTCTCCACCTTACTACTGCAGCTTCGGCCCTGCTGACCTTCATGACCCCAGTTTGCTCAGATTCCGGGTCCCCTCACCCACATATCCTGCAGCCCCCACCCCAGTCCACTCTGGGCCCCTTATCTAGCCACTCCCCCTACACCTGCGCTCCCTTAGGCCTCTTTCCCAGGGGTGTGTGTGTGTGGAACATCTGTATTCTCAGCACAAACTACTTTCTGGGCCCCAAGAAAAAGGGTTGGTTATTAGGGTAGGGAGCAAAATCAAGGTGCCCCTGGGTTCTAGCTGTTGGAGACATGCTGGGCGGGGTGAGTGGACTTCCCTGGACCTGGAGGCTCAGAAGGGTGGGGAGGAGGGGGTCCCCGCGGCGACTGGCAGGGGCGGAGGGGAGGCGCGCGGCCCCAGCCCGTCCCTTTCAGGGGGGACTCATGCATCAAACTTCAATTTTCCGGACGATTGAATTAGTGATTTTTTTTCTCCTGAACTAAAATACACTTAAGTCTTTGGGATTAATTACCACGTTCTGGTCCCTCAGACTGGAGTATTACTTATCGGAGCTGCGTCTGACACCGGCCCGACACCTCGTAAAATAAGGAACTGCGCCTCCTGGTCTCACCCGGCGCCGCCCGCCGGCCCCCCGGGCCGGGGAAGGCGGAGCGGGGAAAGCAGAGCTAGCCGGATAGCGCAGAGGGGCCCAGCCCGTCCGCGCCGCGGGGTCCCGGGCCGGAGAGCAGAACCTGCCCGCGTCCCTTGAAGGAAGAGGCAGAGCCAGGCCGCTTCTCCAGGGCAGCGGGGAAGCGAAAGTGGTTCTGCAGAGAGGCCAGAATCCTGAGTACGCAGGCCCGCGACGGCCCCGGGCGGTAAAGTAACTCTGGCAACAGGGCTGGCTGCCCGGAGGGTCCCGAACCTTAACGAACCTCGCCCCGAGAATGGGCGCAGGGCCCACAGCCCCTCACACGATCCAGGCCACACTTGCACGTACAATCACTCTCGGAGAATAAACACATAATGCACGCGCCCGGCCCCCACAGAGCGCACACATGCAGTGAACACGCCACGCACAGCCGCACCCGAGGCCCGCCGGGCCGGAGCCTGCGAGGAGACCAGGGCCTGCACTTGCGTTGGAGGGCCCCTCACATCACAGGTTCTCGCTGTAGCGCCCGAAGCTCGGCCAAGGCCATCCCAGCGCCCGGGGCGGCGCGCGGGTAGCTGCTCTCATCGGAGCCGGGATTGCCTGGGAGAGGGTGAGCTACAGCCCAGGCCTCCCTGATCCCAGCTCCTCCCTCCAGTCCCCAGACAAGTCCCTCAGCCCTTGCCCTCGGTGGCCGCAGCCTCCCTGCGCGATGGAGCCAGACTAGCCCCGCACCACGCTGCCCGGTCGAACGAGTCGGACCTCCAAGGCCACGCGCGCTATCAGCGAGGCTCCGGAAGCCCACGGGCAGCCTGGCGGAGGCATGGAATCCAGCGCAGCCGAGAAGACTGCGCCGGGGCGGCTTGAAACCGCTCCCCAAACGGTGTGGGACCCTGCACGGCGCGCTCTCCTCGGGCCTCCTTGGGCTCAGCATTCGCCTCTCTCTTCCCTCCGACGACTGCAGTCCCTCCTTCCTCCCGCCTCCTCTCTGGCCTATAGAAACAACGAATTCCTCCTCGTCTTTCCAGGCCTGGGTCCAAAGCCACCTCCTCCCTGAAGCCCCCTCTACCCCGAGCCCGAAGTCGTTTCTCCGAGCTCTTCAAAAGGCGATTCCCTGCCCCTCGGCCCAGTCTCCTGTGTCTTCGCTGGGCTATGGCGGGACCCGTCCGCTAGACTGGGAGTTCCTTGAGGGCCGGAACTGGATCTGATTCGTTTCCATTTCCCCAGCCCTCAGCGTGGCCTGGTGCAGAAAAGACGCACAACAAACATTTGCTGAATTGAATGGATTTCCCCTTTATTTTATTAATCTTTCCCCTTCCTTCTTTCCTTCTTTCTTTTCCTCCTTCCTTCCTCCCTCGTTATTTTTTATTTCTTGGTTATATTCAATTGTCATGTTTTTCAGGCTCATTAAATCCATTTAGAGACAAAAGAATAAAAGGCAGAAGGGGAAGGAGGGGGAGGAGGGAAGGGGGAGGGGAGGGGGAGGCCAGGGAAGCAAACAAATAACCCGCTTTAACTAGACGGGCGGATAAATGGCCCTGTTTCTCCTCAGCCCCGATGCGCCTGCTTAGCTGCGCGCCCCGCGGGCCCCGCAGCTCGGGTGGGCTTAGCCCCGGGGCCGCCGCCCCCAGCCCGAAGGGACCCAGCAGGGCCCGGCCCGGGGCCGCGAAGCGGGGAGCGGCCGGAGGTGCCAGGGCCGCTTCATTGGGATTCATGGGCGTGTTGGGCGGGCGGCCCCGGGCTCCGGGCGCGGGGCGGGGGCCGGGCGGGGGCGGGGTGCGCACGGCGGGCGCAGATGCCCGAGTGACCGCCGCGCCGCGGTCCCTGCGCCGTCTTTGTGCCGGGGAGGCGCGCGCGGGGACCTAATCCATCAAATTGTCTACAAATTGTGAAGAAAATTCAAAAACCATATGGTCGCCAGCGCCGGCGCGCTCTGGGCTGCGGAGGGCCGTGGCCGCGCCCGCACCCGGAGCCGCGGGGGGCTGGGCCCGGCTATTGTCGCCTGTCAGCGGCCGCCTGGGTCCATTCGTCCCGGCCTTCATGGTCCGCGCTCCGAATTACAGACCCATCCATCCTGAGAGGGCGATTTATGTCGCCCGGGAGGAACCGGCCTCACGCCGGCCCGGCTGCCCGGCCGCCTCTTTCCTTCTTTCGCTCTCGCCGCTCCTCTCTTTCCCCCATTTCTTTTTTCTCTCTCCGTCTCTATTTCTGTTTCTCTGTGTGTGTGTAGCTTTTCCTCTTTCTCCCCTCGTCTCTGTGGCTTTCCACTTTCTCGATCAGATTTTGAAGTGTTTTTTTTTCTGTTCTCCTTTTTCTATTTTTCTCCCTTAGTTTCCTCGTGGACTCGCACGTTCGGATTCAGGCCCCGGGGCCCCAGCGCCTGCCCGAGAACAGATGCGCATTTCTCACATCAATTTTGCTTAGAAAGAGAGCCGAGTGGCCTGGAGGCGGGACCTTCCTCTAGTGACAGCGGCCACTCGCCAGCCCAGTGATAACAAAAGCCCAGAGAGAAACCCGGTCCGTTCGGAAAAGTGAAAGCTGCCCCTGTTCGTGCCCCAGCCGCACTCGGGGCGCTGGGACACCCCCACCACCCCCCCTCCCCGCAGAGTTCTTGGTAGATTTGTCTCTGTCCCCAGCAGCGCTCGGGGCCCAGAATTTGTGAGCATTACCAGAAATCCATCCCAACTCACAGACGCCTCGGGCTCACATCTTCCTGTGCCCATGTCAGCAATTTAGTCTGCCCTCGTGCCTTTGGCTTCATTTTCTTTCCTCCCCCAAGGCTGAGGCCCTCTGGCGAACCGAAACTTGGGAGCCCTCAGGCTCCACCCCGCTGTCCGACTGAGCTGTACCACCCAAGGCTTAGCCGGTGTCCCGGGGAGCGCAGGAAGAATACCCTTGGGTCCCGGCTGCGATGCACGAACCCCAGGGCAAGTCCCCCCACCCTCAGCCTTTGCCCCACATAAATTAATTTTGCACCCGTGGCGCCCTCAAAGTACGCACAGATTTCCTCCCAGCATTGTACGCCTCACTTTTTACCCGGACCTGGCGAAGCCCGCTTCTCTCGCCCCCTCACCATTTGGTAGCTGCCGCGTGTTCGTGGGCAACAAGCGCCTCCTGTCTCTCACCACTTCCCCCTCACCCTTCATTCTCACGCCTGCCCCGAAACTCCTCCAAATCGCCAAGGCCTAGGCAGCCCGAGAGCAGGAGCCGAGAGACACCGAGCCTGCCGCGGCTTCACTGAAGAAGGTCCACTCATTCAGACACGGTCACCGCCGGTTCTAGTAAAATGGCAAAGACTTTATTTATCGGAGAAAGAGGCCTTAGGTACAGTCCGGGAGGGAGAGGGCAGGGCAGGAGAAGGGGAGTGGCACGCGGGACCCACCCTCATCCAGCCACCCTTGTCTGGCCAAGACGAGCTAGGAGCAGGGCATTGGAGACTGCAAGACAGACCCAGAGCTGTGGAGGAGGTGGGTGAGGGTTGAGGTGGGCCTCCTCTCAGTCTCTGTCACATGCAAAGAAATTCTAAAAAGAGTAAAAAATAATGCTTGGACTTTGGGTTCCGTTTTCGTTGGTTGATTGGTTGTTGGATTTCCCCCTGCTTTGTCCCTAAGACCTGGACCCCAGTAGTCAGTCCAAGGCAACCAAGAGAGGGTGGGAAGGAATCTTTAAAATAACGTTTCTGGGCATTAGGAGGCAGAAATGGCATCGAAAACAGACTTTCTTTGCTGGGGGCGGGGGGCGGATTGTGGGGGGAGGAAACGGATTTAAATCTTGCAAGTCAGGACCCGGTTGTCCCCCTCAGTCCCTTCCCACGTGTGGGGGAAATAAAGGCAGAAGGGAAGAAAAGAAAACTGCAATAGGTCTAGGGAGGTGAGGAGGGAGAGGACCGGTGCATTCGCCACATGCAGAGAAAAATCAAAAAGTCGGGGCGGCCTCCTCCCCCAGACCTCGAGGTTAAGTGTTTGCTACCCTCGATTCTGCCTCGCCCTCAGCAAAGCCGGCAGCCTGAGCTTTGAAATCAAGGAAATCTCTGGAACTTTAACAAATAAAAGAAAGGAAGAATTCAGGCTGCGCTGGGAAGAACCCGGTATATAGGCTTAAATATTTATACACAAGCCATACAGAATTGCACGGCGAGGGCTCCCGGGGCGGTGGAGGCCGCGCGCGGCGACCGGCTCCGCCGGTCAGCCCGGGTTTATTGCTTCGAGAGGGAAGAGGCGGCTGCCGGGAGCCGAGTCCGGGCCAAGGACGGGGAGAAGGCGGGAGTTGCAGAGGAGGTCCCAGCTCCCCTCGGCGGTCCGGTCCGGGAGGCGGCGGGCATCCGGCGCTCGGAGCCCGGGGGGCGGTGGAAGATGCCGGGCGCTGCTCAATCGTCCACGTCGATTTCTTCGTCTTCCTCGTCCTCCGAGCAGTCCTGGCTGCTGGCTGGCTGGTCTGTGAGCGGGGAGGCTGGCGAGAGATGCAGGGGCCCGGCGCCCGGGGCCTGCGGGGCGCCTGGGGGGAGTGCCGGAGAGCCAGGCCTTGACTTAGCCCTGCCGCAGCCGCCGCCGCCGCCGCCTGCGGCCTCCGAGTTCTGCTCGAGTTCGGCCAGCGCCACGATGTCCATCTGCCCGCTAGGGCCCAGTTTCTTGGCGGACTCCACGTCGGCCTTCATCTCCTCCAGGTCCCGTTTAAGCTTGGCTCGCCGATTCTGGAACCAGGTGATGACCTGAGCATTGGTGAGGCCCAGCTGCTGCGCAATTTGGTCGCGATCGGCGGGGGACAGGTACTTCTGGTAGAGAAAGCGCTTCTCCAACTCATAGATCTGGTGATTGGTGAAGGCTGTGCGCGACTTTCTTCGCTTTTTGGGGGTCTGCCGCTGCCCAAAGATGGTCATCCCGTCACGGCCTGCGAGGAAACCAGAGTATAGTCTTGCGCACGGGGAGAGGAGACCCCACCCCGGCTCTTACTCACCCCACCTAGACCCATCCGGCCATCAGTCTGCCGCTGTTCCCTTCTCGGATTAGATTCGGCCACCTGGACTAGGGCAAGCCTAGGCTACGGCAAGCCCCCTTCCTCCATCTCTCGTCTACCGGAAGTCCCTAGGAAAAATTGTTTTGATCTCTGCCCCGTCACCTGAGAGTTCGTTTGAAAGAACCGAGGTCGCTAGAACATAAGAGAGCCAGACAGGGACGCTCTGACTGGGTGTGAATGTTGGCTCTCCACCTCGTCGCAATCAACACGACTCTACTGCTATCCAAAAGGTCCCAGCAAAGGCTCTCCATTCCGCACCCCAGGAACAGGGCTAGGAGTTAGCAGGCCACTGAGAATGGGAGGGAGCCAGGCAGACTGCGGAGAGATCTTGGGTTCCCGCCTCCCCTCCGCGGTCACTCGACTCTAGCCTATCCCGAGGTCCCTAGGAGACAGGGTTTAGGTCCTGTTCCACGCATCTCCACTCCCAGTGGCGGCGGCTTGGGTTGGAGGGCCCTGACGACCGGCGTGGGGGGTGAGGCGGGCAGAGACACAGGGCAGTAAGCGTGGGACACACGGAACAGGTCGCGGGGTGCTGGGCGCGGGGGAACCCAGTGGCGGCGCCTACCTTCGGCTGCCTGCAGGACGCTGACCTCCAGCCCCTTAAAAGTCTTGCTAGCGAGCTCCTCAAGCGCGCACAGCGGCGAGGTCTGAGAGAGCAGCGCGCGGCCCGCCAGGGGCAAGCCGCCCGGCGCGTGCTTGTCCGCGGCCGCCAGCAGGTGCGCCGCCCCGCACAGCGAGTAACTTCTCCGCACAGACGGCTTGTTGAGGATGTCCTCGATGCTGAACGGCGTCAGCGGCTTGTTGGAGTTGGCGGGAGGCGGCAGGTGGTCCAGCGGGCTGCGCCGCCTCTCCTCCCCCGGCGCCGCCTTGCTGTCCTCCTTGGAAGTCATCTCGGCCTCGTTTGGGGGCCCGGCCTCGGCGGCTCGGGCCTCGGGGACCCAGCCCGCGGGCAGCTCGGGCGCCGGACGGCGCGGCGGGAAGCAGACGGGAAGGAGGCCGCGCCGGGCAGGGCGCGGGCCGGGCTCGGGGCCGATTAGCGCAACGGCAGAGGCGAGCAGAGCCGCACGGGGCCCCAGGAGGAGGGCGCTGACGCTGGCGCTGCCGCCGCCGGGGCTTCCGGCAATCCGAGGCCCGAGCCGGGGCGCGCCGCGCGGGGCTCCAGTTTCGCCAGCCCCGGTGCTATTTAAAGGTGTCAGGTGGCTCCGCGGCGGTTCCTGGCCCACGGTCCTGGCGGCAGCAGTTGGAAGAGCCGAGGCAAGGGCGCCGATCCCGTACTGCGAGGGGAGGCGGAGAGATGGGGCAATTGACTATTGCTAACAAGTTAGCCTTGATCGAGGAGTCATCAATTATCTGCAGCGGCACTTCTGTCTCTCTTTCTCCGTCTTTTTCCTCTCTTCTCTCTGTTCTCTCCTCCCGTTCTCTCCCTCCCTCTCTCCCTCCCTCTTCTCTCTTCTCTGCTCCCCCCGTCTCTCTCCTTCGCTCCCTCTCCCTCGTCCTCTCTTTCACTCTCTGTCTGTCCAATGCAGGCGGCTCTAAGTTGGGAAGCTCATTAATTAGCGGGCCTGGGGTAGGAGGAGCCGGCTGGAATTAGCCTGCCTAATGCGCCTGTCAGTCCGGGCGCTGCGCCGCGCTCGGCCCGAGCTGTTTGTAAATTACATTAGCCGCGCCTTTATTGCACCCGAACCTCCGGCGACTGAAAAGCCGCCGCCCCCACCCCAAACTGCGAGCCGCCCTCCCGGAGCACCCGCCTCCCGCCGGCCTGGCTGTGATGGCAGCGCTGGCCCGGAGGTCTCGGGCTCTCCAACCCGGGATTTTGCGCCCGAGAAGGGCGGCAAGAGCACAGCCGGGGAGGTATGCAGCCGCCGCGCGGGCCAGGTAAGACCGGGAGCCTGGGTGGGCCCCGTCGCCACCCAGAGCAGACTTTGTCGAGCTGAGATCAAGGACACAGCGCCCCTACCCCTAGACCCACTCACCCCTCACCCACGGCCTTGGGCGACGCGCCTGGCGGAAGGAATCTGCAGCCCTCGGGGTGGCCCGCGGTAGGTCCGAGGAGGTTCTGCAGCCCTGGGTGAGGCGACACAGGACACAGGGGTGGGGGAATCCCAGGGGTTGGGGGAGGAGGCCAGTCCGAGGATACAGCCTTACCCAGCCGAGAGGTGGAGCGAGGGTAGTTGTTGATGGCTCTAGGCACCTCTTCCCCGGCCGGAGCCGAAGCGACAGCCTTACCTCCTCTCGCAATCTTGCACACTCTTTTCCGGCCTCTGCTCTCCGGGCCGACTAGGGCCACGGCCCGTCTGGTGATCGGCGTCCGGCCGAGGTAGCCAGGCCGGGTGCCGGGGCTAACGGGGCAGGCTCAGGGCCTCCCAGCTGCGCTCTGCCGGGCCCCGGCCGGGGCCCCGTTGCCGGCCCCGCCCAGCCCAGCGCCCGGCTTGAGTGCACCACCAGGCCGACTCCAGCTGTTCCGGATGCGGGGCGGGGGGCCCAGAGAGGGTCGGGTCACGGCTGGGGCTGCGCTCTCAGGAACCCGCAGGGAGCTGGGGTTCGAGTGAGACTGGACTCTGGCAACCCTATGGCCCGAACTCTGTGCGTATCAAGCGAGCATTTGTGTGCATCGGTATTTGAATGTTTATGTGTTCGAATATGTATATATGTGTGTGGTTCTCCAAGGATATATTTGTGTAAACGTATGTGAACTTGTGGGTATGTGGGCATGTCTATGTTTTTCATTCCCCTGAGGCACCCAAGGGGGTTGTGCCCCTAGTTTTTATTTTCTCTTGAGTCCTTCCTTTGGTTTGTATACAGCTACTTGCCCTGCCACCCTAGTCTTCTGTTTCTGCCCCTGTAGAAAGGAGGGGAGGAGGGGACTGGCCGCAGCTGAGGGAGGAATAGCTGCTGTCCTCACACACAGCCCCAGCCCTTTCCCTGGCTTTGTTTGTAAACTCCGGGGCAGGCAGCGCAGTCTGGCAGCCCTGCTTGGTCCAGAGATGGCTCCAGAGAGGCCAGTGCAGAGGACCGTGGCCCAGCTCAGAGGCTGGGATGGGAAAAATAGGACCTCTTGGGCTTCTTGCCCTGTCCTACCTGCTCCAGAAAGAAGACCAAGCTGGGCTGTGGGGCAGGGGACAGGTTCTTTCCCTGGATGCCTCTAGCATAGGGACCTCTGAGCATCAGAGATCAGTGTCTTTTATCTCCCGGGTACTTGTTTGTTTGGAAAAGGGCTTGTAGCTCTCCAGACTAAAAAAGGACAGTGTAGGGAGAGAGGATTCTTGTTTGGGACCCCAGTGACTGCCCCAGGCCTGCCTGGCAGTATTGGGAAGAGCTATTTACCCTCTCCCCATCTTTGTCCTGCATTTTGGGGAAAGCACAGGTACTTTAGAAGCAGGAATGGTGAGAATGTTCCCCCAGAGATGCAGAACTATCCCCCAGGCAGGCCAGTCTCTGATGCATCAGTGCTACTCTGGGAGCCATGAGGTGAGGTTGACCCTGGGGTCAGAGTCTGGAGATGGTGAAGAGGGACCGGAAGAAGAGGGTTCCGGGGAGCTGAACCCTGCTGGCTTGGAAGCTCTGAGATGGAAAGGGGTCTGCTCTCTCCTCTCACTTCCTGCTCTTAGGATTCCACCTCACCTCTCACCCACACCCCATTCCTGCCATAACCCCCAAAGCCATGACCCAGAGCCTCAGGTGAGCCATATCCAGAGGAGGCCCCTCCACATCAGGGAATGGGGACTCTGTGGTCCTCATCCTCCAGAGGAGCTCTCACCCCCTACTCTTCCTCCCCCATTCTTCCAGTCTGTTCATCTCTCCACACCTGATACTGGTCTGCAAGACAGGATCGCAAGGACAACCCTGCTCCTCCCATCTCCCGGTCCCTCAGGAACAGCAGAATTCAGGATTATTGTGAGGTTGCCAGGAAGGTGAGGAATGTGAATTGGGGAGCAGCGGGGTGCTGCTCTCCCCTGGAGCCCTGTTTCCCTGGACCTTTAGTTTATGGCCATGTTGTGTCAAAGTGCACAGGACATTCCGAAATCATCTGCTACATTACCCCTTCTAACCACCATCGCCAAATCTTCTTCCCTTCTTGGCAGGTACCTGCTGTCCAATCCCAAAGTTTTGAGGGTTTTGGCCTAACTGGTTGTACTCTTGGCTGGCCAAGCAGCTCTGGCCAGCATAGCTGGGGAATCAGGGGGCACGTGGTATCACCTGCCCATTTTTGTTCAGGGTCCCCTAAATCCAACACCTCATCGAGATTATCTTCAAAAACCAGTCCACTGTTTTGTTTTGTTTTTTTCCCCAACTCACTACAGACCCCAATGTGTAGGAGGGTGGAATCTTCTGAACTCATGAGAGCCCAATCCCACCGGCAGAGCCCAAACCCATCTGCAGAGCTCGGGGCTGTGCTGGGGTCTGCCCTCAGCCTCACTCCCTCTCCTGCCAGGAGACAGGGCCCTTGATGTGGGGGTTGTCCACTTCAGACATTCACAGGCTAGGCAAGAATGGGGACACCCTCAAGTATTGGTTGAATGAGTTTTTGTCAGGCAAATGGAGTATAGACAATTGTGTAGAGGGGAAAGGCTTGGGCTTTGGTGGTCCCACCTCAGAGGAGTTTTGGAGATCGTGAAATTTGGAAAGGGAAGTAACTCAGAGACAGGTAGGGTAGGGGTTGATTGGAAGGAATATGCCATTATTCCAGGATCTCACCTTCTGCTCAACCCCCTTCCAGGCATCCAATGCTGGATCTGGAAGTCTCCATAGGGTTCCCCACTTCCCAGTCAGCTGGGCCATTGTCTTCTCCCCTGGAGTTGGTCCCGGAGTCTGTTCCACAGAGGGAATGCCTGTCTTCAGAGCCTGGTCAATATTGCATCCTGACTCCTGAATTCCTGCTTTCTGTCTATACCACCAGGGTATTCCAGCCTTATTCCATCTCCACTGCAAGGGGAAGGGATTATTCTGCCCCAGATCTGCTTTTCCCCTAGTTTCCCTCCTCAGACAAAGAGGAGGGAAAGGATGCTGCATGAATTGTGAGGATAGGGGACACTGTAGACTGACACACGGAGTTATTCCTTAGCATGGGAGAATAATTCAAATAAATCCCCAAAGGCGCTGTCAGCTTTAATCCAGATTGTTTTGGTAGCTTCATTCATTTCCAGATTATTTGTGTAAGCATTATGTTGGCCTTCAGGCCAGAGCTTCCTTGAGAAAAAAAGTTCTGACATTGCTGGAAATGAGTTAACTTGACCACCAAGTGGGATCATTTTTGTCCCCCAGGGACCTGCTACTGTGATACTCCTCATGGAATTCAGAGAGTGTTTCTTCTGCTGTAGAAGCAGACTCCTGCCACCCTGGCTGAACCAGAACTGCCCACTTGGTTTTTATTTTCTGCCTTGGGCCACCCTCTGCAGTAACAACAACAATAATAACCATGACAATAAACACCATAAGCCCTTACCATGTGCTTGGCTTCCGGCTAAGAGTTTTATTGATTTCACTTACTACTCACAACCCTATGAGGTAGTTACTGCTATTACCCTGATTACATATAAGGAAAATAAAGCCCAGAGAAGTTAAGTAACACAGCCAAAGTCACACAGCCTGTTTGGGAGTAGTTAGGACTTAAAGGCTGTTGGGTTTTTTTTTTTTTCCTCCTCACGCAAATCTTAATCCTAGAACCATAAAATTTTTAACCAGAGCCCAAAGTTTCTTTTAATGGACTTTTAGGGGCTCTGCAGATCCCAGAAATTGTGTGTAAAATTATGTATGAGCCCAAGTGTTCATATTTCTTCAGGGGCAATATTATGTAACACACTGGATTCTCAAAAGGGGTTGGAGATCCAGAAAAGGTTAAGGCCAAAAGCAGGCCAATAGGGGAAGAGAGAGAGAAGCTGCCTCTGCAGGCCTGGGGAGCAGGGAGCCAGCTGCTCTGAAATTCATGCCAGGCTCCAAGCCTGCTTCTGGATCTGCTTCTGGACCTGTCCTGCTGTCTCTGACCATGACCTCTTCTGGCAAAGAGAGATGGGGGCAGGCTCTAAGACCAGGGCGCTTTTTTGGAAAACACCTTTCCTTCCTTCTCTCTTCTCACCTCCCCAACTTCTTTCATGAACTGAACTCCTTTAGAACCTAGTGACAGGTGGTTCCACCACATGAGCCAACCTCTTTCTGGCGCTTCAGTCCTGCATGGGGTAACTGATTGCCCTTTGGAAGTGTAGGGGGATCAACAGACCACTGAGTAACACGGACAGATAGAGATGAGGAAAGATGCTCAAGGCCAAAGTGACCATATTCTTGCAGCCCTCTTTTTGGTCCCAGGCCTTTACTTCCCTCACCCTGAGGCCAGAAGTAAATCTATTGCTGCCCCTCCTGGCACTTTTTTTGTTTTCTATGCTGCATGCTTATGAGATTTTAGTTCCCTGACCAGGGATTGAACTTGGGGCCTGATAGTGAGAGTGTGAAATCCTAACCACTGGACCGCCAAGGAATTTCCTCCTGGCACTTCTTGCCGTTTTTAGTGCTCAACTCATCTTGGGGAAACTTGCCTGCCTGTTCTGTCCTCTGTGCCCCTTCAAACATTCCCCATGGAAACACTGTCAGATTGCCAAGAACTGCTGGCTGTTGTCTGTCCTTCTGCCTCTCTCCCCCTGGCTATGAACTTGGGAACCTGAAACTCCTCTCCATGCCCTGTGCCAGCCTGGCATATATGAAGAACTCTCCATGCATTCGTTGAATGAATAAACGAAATGAACAAGAGAAAAAAGGGAGAACTAGGCAGGGACCTCTGCCTGTGCCCCCTCAGAGCTGACGGAGGTAGTGAGGGAAGGGTAGGTGCATTGTTTTCCCAGCTGCGTGCAGATGTGTGAGGCACTCCTGTGGCTAGTACCTCCAATATACATGAAGGGGCACAGAGAACTCATTCTTTAATGCTTTTTGGCCACGGGAAGTGGGAAGTGTCCTAAGTTATGGACTCAGCTGTGGTAAGGCCTGACTCAGGAATGGAGTTTGTTAACCTCTCTCTCTCTTTTTTTTTTTAAAAAAAAAAAAAAACAGACTCTCATCCTATTCTGAGCCCAGAAGCCGAGAGGAAGAACAGACAGAAGGAGGAGAGAGATGGGCCAGTAGGAGTGGCAGGAAATACACCTCTTCCCCAGTAGCCCAGGGGACTATGAAAAGGGTAAAGTATAGGGGCCGGGGGTGGTGGGATGGGGGGAGTAGTGTCTGGTTCTGTCCCATGGGGAGTAGCATTTGAAATGAGCCATAAGAATCCAGAAGCACTGGGGTAGGTCCAGAAGTGAGGACGACTTTCCTGGTAAGCAGAGAAGCTGAGCAGGAGGCCAGAAGTCCCAACCCAGAAGGGGAGAAAGAGTGCCCCTCACTCCCTGGCCTGGGCATCAAGCTGCTGAGGTTGGTTAGTCCCCTGTGCACCTCAGCAGGTCTGCAGCCTGGGACATGGGCTGGTGAGCTCTTGGGATGGTTGTTTGGGACTGCAGGGGGGAGTTGGGAACAGGCTGCACCCCAGTCCTTGCTGGTCCTGGGTCCACAATAGGGGTTCCATTCACTATGCTGCTATGCCATCTACGGAAGCACCAAAAACTGATTTCCTACTAAACCTAACTCCTGGGTCCCTGAGCTCCCCAAACCGCTAATGGTGGTCAGGCTACCACAGAGGTCTCTGCCTGTGGGAGGGCGCCAGGCAGAGGAGCCTGGGCCAGGCCAGGTGGATGGGGGAGGAACCTAAGCGGTGCGGGGGGAGGAGACCTAGGAGCCGGCCAGCGAGCGTGGTTAGGCGGGCTCCAGAAAGGCCTGAGTCAGGCTTCTTATAATAAACTGCACGTGAATAATTCAGCAGCCGCGCGGGGGCTCATTGCATTAGCGCCTCACCTTTCGGCTGAGGGGAAGGGGGGGTCACTAACGCGCTTGATGAGGGAGCCAGATGGAAGACTCATGCCCACTAGCATCCTGGGTTCTGCCCGGCCCAATCCCAGGAGACTCATTGGTCCCCCCAATCCCTCCGGCCCCATCCGGTCAGAGGGCGCCTACTGGGCAGGGCTGTCCCAGCGAAGCCGCTCTGAAGACCCCAGGCAAGAGTAAACAGGCAGCGGGACCAGGGCCGGAATAGAGGAGGAGGGGGCCCGACCTGTGGGCAAGGGAGCTGCGGCAATGCCCAGTCGCGCAGAGAACGTGGGCGGGGTGGCTCTGAGCAAAGAGAAGGCGGGCTCCTGTACTCAGAGCCCGATTGCCCAGGGGCTGCTTCGTCTGGGCCGGGATTTTCCTTGTGCTCAGAATGGAGCTCCAGGGAAGCTGCGGGACTTTTTACCCACGGTGGATCCCCAGGTTGCGCTTCTTCCCCGACCCCACGCCCACTGACCCACCGAGCCACCGACCCACCCACCCCCTAGATCCAGTTCTCGAGGCGGCAGCCCACCCTCGCGCCCCCACCTCGTGTCAGCCGGCGCTGAAGGGAGCACCGGAGGCCATTAGGCCCGTTGTTCTCCGACTCTTTGAGACCCCATTGACTGCAGCACGCCAGGCTTCCCTGTCCTTCACCATCTCCTGGAGCTTGCTCAAATTCATGTTCATTGAGTCGGTGTTGTCATCCAACCATCTCGTTCTCTGTCGTCCCCTTCTCCTCCTGCCTTCAGTCTTTCCCAGCATCGGGGTCTTGTCTAAATGCACACCACCTTCAACCTTATTTCGTTTGAGCAGAGCCAGCTTCCTCTGGCTTTTCCACTTTCCACCAGCCCCTGGGTTTCTGATCTTGAGGGTTCGCATTCATCCCGTCCAACATCCACTGTCGCTTGATTCCTCCGGCTCTTCTCCAGAGCCGTTCACTTTCAGGCAGTCGGCCCCGCCCTCTCTCCATCAGCCTCCCCACTCCTACGAAGTGAACCTCGGGCCGCCGGAGACCCTCGCGCTGACACCGCTGGCCCTTCAGGGCCGGCGCGACCGAGGCCCTAGTCTGGTCTCTGGAGGTCTTGGGCAGCCCGACGAGAAGTCCGGCCGAAGACACCTCGCGTCCCTCCTTCCCTGCTTATCCCTCCTTCCACCCCAGCGGAATCCTTGTCTTCTGCCGCCGCCGCCTCCTCTTCCTCCGCCTCTACGCATTTGTTTTTCTTGATTCGGTGCCTTGGGCTTCCGGAGGCCAGGCCGCTGGGGACGAGGCAGCCTGGGGTGTCTTTGCAGAGGCAAGTGAGATGGACTGATGGCACCTGGACCCCAGACAGCTCCACCACTGCCCGGCAGTGTGTTCTTGGGTAAGTCTCTTAACCTCTCTGAGCCTTTACCGGGGCAAAGGTCAAGAAATTTAGGGAGAGTGATGGATGAGAGACTGTCATTCGATTTGTTTGGGAAAGGGGGTTGCCTGCCTTGGGGCCTGAGAAAGTGAGTTCAGGAAAATACTAGGTCAGAAACGACCATTTATTTTAACGAATATTTTAAGAGCAGCTGGTAGCTGCTTATTTTTCTTTTTTACAGCTGATGGGTTCCCAGGCATTAGAAGCTTCTCCAGTCCTCACCACATCTTGGTTTTACCGAAGAGGAAACTGAGGTTAAGACTGTGTCTTGCTGGTCAACTGCACAGGTGGGATTCGAACCTGCCTCCGATTAGGAGGCGCTCCTAAATTTGAGCCAGGCAGCCTCCCTTGGACTGGCAAATCGAGCCCTCACAGGGCGGGCCACCACCTTCTCAAGGAGGGGCTGGGCTGAATCGCTAAGCATTCTTTTTGTGTGTGCCGGAAAAGCTTTGAAATTTTTTCAGGTAAACGATTTTGGCCGCTCCCCGGGAAGGATGGAAAGGACACCCAGGGTGGGGGACCTCCAGCTTGTTGAGGGAGAGCCCCCTAAGAGCGGGACAGGGAGGGCAGCTCTTCTTCGAAGCAAAGCCCAGGTTGAAGCCTTCGCACCTGGATTTTTCGAGTTTATCCATCTGCTCAGTCTGTCCTGTGTAGTCCACGTCTTCAGAAGACCAGGTCTTGGGGGGCGAAGGATAAGGCACAAGGCCCACACCAGGGTACAGGTGTGGCCAGACGCCCAACTCTTTCACCCCCTACAGGGGCACCTCTCTGAGGGAAGGTCCTCCTAGCGGCAGAGAAATTGGCTGGGGGGAGTGGAGGGAGGCGGACGGGGACTGCTGGCTGGGCAAGGAAGGCTGGAATCCAGGCTCCCCAGCCACCCCATCCCAAGCTCCCGCTGCAAGGTCGCGGCATGGCAGCCCCGACAGGCCACGCGTCCCTCGACACAAGTCCCATTACATTGTATTTATGTTTCACTTTATTGTTTTTTTTTTTTTCCTCCTCTCTTATTATTGTCTCACTCTGGGGGAGGCAAAAGATATAATATATTCATCTTTATTATACCAAATCTGTGTGAAGCATTTAATAAAACGCTGTTTCCACACAGCCAGGGATTAGTGTGAGCTATTCTTAAGTTAATGCTCGTGTACGGAGGGCGCCTCCGCCGCAACGCCTGCTGCTGGCGGCCGGGGGGAAACGCAGGCCCTGGGTGCTGCGCCCGCGCCCGCGCCCGCCCCCGGCACACGGGGCCCTTACCAGACCGCGGTCTCTCAGTGGCCCCTCGGGCCCCAGCCTGGGGGAGGGGCTCCGAAACACGCTCCCTCCAGCGTTTCTAACTCGCTGCGGGCCTCGGTCTGCGACTATGAAAATGGGAAGAGAAACCCTATAGCTGCTTGCGTCTCAGGGTTCTGTCTTGGGAGGCTGAAGACGCCGCGGGGGTAAACAGGACTTTATAAGCTGGAATGGAAAAAGAAGAGGATTTGTCAGGACGGGGGTTGATGGGGGACAGAGAGAAACAAGGAGGCCACAAAAAGTGGTTCTAGGCAAAATAAACCCCCAGGCTGGGGAGCAGACTGCAACTCCAGTTTGAGCAGAGGCCAGGTTTTGGCCTGCCTGGGCCTCACCCTGAGCCTGATGAACGTGACTGACCGGAATCAGGATTTTTTTTTCCCCTGGAGTCAGGATCTTGGCATGTCACAGTAGGTGACATGGTCCTCCCTGTAGGTAGATAACAGTCTTTGAAGTTCAGGTTACAGCTAGCAAATTGAGACTCAGAAGTTCAAGTGGCTTGTTTGAGGAACCCAGCTGGAAAGTAGCATAGCAGATTACCTGTCTTTAGACTCCATTTCCCCCTTCCCTCAGCCCTCCTGCTTGCCAGCTCTCCCCTCAACGTCCCCTCATCCCAGTCCTCCAGAGTTGTCCGTGGCATGTAAGCTTTCCCATGCTGTTTTATACACACACACACACACATCCCCTACCTGGGATACCCGCGAGAAGAAGAAACAGTTACATGACTTTCTTATCCAGGCCCACTGCTCAGTAGCTTCCCTGGTGGCTCAGATGGTAAAGAATATGCCTGTAATGCAGGAGACCTGGGTTCAATCCCCCAGAAAAGATCCTGGGTCTGGAAGATTCCCTGGAGAAGGAAACGACAACCCACTCCAATATTCTTGCCTGGAGAAATCCATGGACAGAGGTGCCTGGTGGGCTACAGTCCATGGGGTTACAAAGAGTCGGTCACGACTGAGTGACTTTCACTCTCAATGTACTTTAGAACCCACTTGCCTCTTTATTTTTCCGGCACAGATTTGGGCATACCAGCCTTCCTTTAGTCCCTTGTTCCCTTGTTCCAGGGCTGTGGGAAAGAGTTGGGGGCAACCAGGCCAGGCCAAAAGGAAGTGTTGTGCAGAAAAGATTGGGATGGGCAGATAAGTACCCCTAGTTGGAACTAACACCCTCCTAGAATTCTCAGTCCCCATCTGCCCCTATCACCCCCTCCTGTAGGCTTCTGGTAGGAGCTTCTTTGGAGGCTAAGGGTACTTGAGAAATCTGACAGTTCCCAGCCTGGGGCTGGCTGGGGAAGGGTACCCACTCACTGTGTGGTAGGGCTGGGACTGGGATGAGGCAAATAAGGCACTTAGGGCACACAGTTTAAAGAAGTACTTGTTCTCAGTGTTGTGTACAACCCCTGAAATTTTGTGCTTGGGCATCTCACTTGTCTCATCCTAGTCCCAGCCTCTTTGTGACCCAGGGGTGGAATTACAATTGCAGTGGGGACAGAGAATGATTTCACCTTACCCTTATGAATGAGTATGTAGAAGTGTAAACAATGGAATGAACTGCTGGGGGTTGGGGGAGGGCAGTGAGCTTTCTCAACAGGTGGAGTATGCTTCGAACCAGCTGGAAGGCTAATAATCAGTCTTACTGCCATCATCATATTCTTCATCATTTTATTGGGTTGGCCAAAAAGTTCATCCCAGTTTTCCCATAACATCTTACATAAAAACCCCAACAAACTTTTTGGCCAACTCAATTCCATCGTGTATTTTGTGCCAAGGAAGAGCTTTACCCACGTTATCTCAAGCAATGTATTAAATGTCTTTTGGCTGAGGATGGGTATTAAAGTCTCTGACCTTCTGGATCCTTTCCATCTCTGACTGTCTATTGTGCACAAGATAAAGGACACTTCTGTTGATTTTGGTTAATTATAGTTCAAATTATAGTTATTATTTGAACTTGTCTTGTGGCCTTTCCTAATGAGTAAGCTCATTGAGGGCAGGCACTATGTCTAATCTCATATTTTTTTTAACTATTCCTTCTCCTCCATGATCCACACAGAATTAAGCATGTAGCACATGTTTAATAAATGTGTACTAAAAAAAAACACCTGAGTAATCAAAAGCAGTCTGTTTACCTGGCCATTCGCCTTCCATGCTGTGCCCATCAGAGCTATGGAGTGGCCCCTGGGAGAGCCAGTACCACCTCTGCAGTCATTGTCCCCCTTTCCCTGCAGCTGAGCTGAGTTCAGGCTGGCACTTATAAAGCCTCCTCCCCACTCACACTCCCAGCTCTATTCTAGTCTGTGGGCAAGACAAAGGCCAGCCCAGCTTCCACCTGTGCAGAGGAGTCCAGTCTCATACTGAACAAGCCTTGGAAGAAACCATTTGGGTTGGGGAGGAGGCCTCTGGGAGATCAGAGCAGGCAGGGGCCGTGTAGCCAGAGAAGCCTGCCTGGCAGAGCTGGGACTAGAGCTCAGTCTCGGAAGATGGGAAGGACTGAGAGGCTAGAGGGAAGAAATTGAGTATTCCAGGTTAGAGAGAGCGGAAGCAGGGGCAAAAGGACAGAGGCAGGCAGGACTGCTCGTAACAGTTTTGGGAGACAGTAGGCTGGCCTGGCTTGAGCGCCAGAGGACTATAAGTGGAAAAGATGTTTGAGGAATGCCTTGAGTGTCCTGACCCAAAGTCAGAGACCAGAAGCTGGGGTTCAGAAATCAGAGTCTAGAATTCCAAGCCCAAAACCACAGTCCAGAACTCAGCCTTGAACAGAACTGTCTTCTGGGTTGATGTGAGATGCCGTCATGGGGTCCAAACTCAAGAGGCATGAGTGTCCTGGGTCGCAAGATGGACTCTTCTGTTTGGCTTGGCCCAGGAAATGCAAGGCCTGGTGTGGGCCTAGAGCCAGCCTAGGCCCACCTGAAGCCCCATGCCCTAGGACTGTCATGAGTAGCTGTACTGGGTTCTCCCAAATCAGACCTTAAGTGTGGCGTCATCTGCCACCCAGGAGCCCTGAGCTGGGGCCAAGAGTCACCCACAGTATGCTCCCTTCCACCTGTCCCCTTTCCTTCCCTCCATCCTCTGATATAGGTGGAATCTAGGGCTTCTAGGTTGGACCCAGCTGGGCTAGGCCGCTGGCGGGGGTGGAGCCGTGATGCCAGCCAGCGTGTAGGCGTTGCTGTGCCGGCCTGTCATGGAGCACAAGCCTGCCAAGGAGCCAGAGCGCTGTGCCGCGTGGAGGGTGTCAGGGGTGGTATTGTCGGCGCACAAATGCTCAACTTTATGTACTTTTAACTAGAGGTGTAACAGATGGCCCCGTTTCTGTCCAAGCCAGGGAGACTGGTGCCCATTCCGGCTGCAGCCAATCAATCCCGCCACTCTGGGGGGAGCTACAAGCTGGGCTGGGAGGCCTGGAGCCAGCAATCGCGCAAGGCTGTCTGCTCGGGCTGGCCCAGTCCTGCCTCTGCCAGCCGCTCAGCCTTGGGCCTGGGGAGGTAGGAGGGCAGGAGAGTGGCTGCCATGCCTGGGAGCCCAGTCAGAGGCCTGTCTGGGAGAGAGAGTCTGGACCCACCCATCAGGCCCAAATGGCCAGTGAAGACGTTCAAGTGCCCAGCCCACCCCACTTTGTCCTCATTCTCCTGCGGTCCCTGTTTCGTCCCTAAGCCCCAAATCTCTAACCCCAAAACACTCTAGACCCTTAACCCTGCCATGTCCTGCCTTGTAGACACCAGTTGTCGCTTGGGACTGTGGGTAGATAGAAGTGCCTTTGGGAGAAATAGTTCACAGAACTGTAGATGATGTCAAGATATCCAGGGAAGAAGAGAAAACAGGATCCAGCTGGAAGAAACCGTTACCCTGTTCATATATTAATCCAGTCAACATTTGGTGAAAGCCTACTATGTGCCAGATCCTTTGCTAGACACTTGGGGCACAATGATGAATAGGACAAAATTCCTGTCCTTGAGACCTTCTTGGGGAAAGACACACAAGTACATGGATAACTGGAGTGATGAGCCTTGGCTCATAAAAGTCTCCACAAAGACCTTAGAAGCACAGAGCAGGAACATTTAACCCTATCTGGGAGATCCAGGTAAGATTCCAGCAGGAGGCCAGCTCTGAACTGAGTGTTAAAAGACTGGTAGGAGTCTTTGGTCAAGGTACAGGCAGGGAAGGGTATCTGAGAGGGCAGGAACAGCATGTACAATGACATAGTAAGAAAGAACACAGTGAAGGGAAGGGCCAGAATAGATCTGAGTGTGCTGGAGTTGGGTATGGGGTTGGGAGGGGAGGGGATGAGGCTGGTAGCTGATGCCTTGGCCCTGTTTCAGCAGACTGGCAACATGACCCAGTGACTCTCTTCCCTCAGTTGCCCCTCCTGTGACCCCGCAGCTCCTCCTCCTGGGCCCAGAGGGAGTGAGGAAAGGAAGAGGCCAGGCCTAGCAGCATGCAGGCAAGCCAGGAACTCAGTGAGGGCACCCCCAAGCATCAGTCCTCCAGAATGATCCTGGTCCTGGCCTGCCTTCTTCCCTAGCTTGAGGGTTGAGGCCATGAACCGGGGGGCTGACTCTCCCCCAGATGTGAACCCCTGGCGTTTCTAAGTCCCTGCTGCTGCTGCTGCTAAGTCGCTTCAGTTGTGTCTGACTCTGTGCCACCCCAGAGACGGCAGCCCATCAGGCTCTCCCGTCCCTGGGATTCTCCAGGCAAGAACACTGGAGTGGGTTGTCATTTCCTTCTCCAATGCATGAAAGTGAAGTGAAAGTGAAGTTGCTCAGTCGTGTCCGACTCCTAGCGACCCCATGGACTGCAGCCTACCAGGCTCCTCCATCCATGGGATTTGCCAGGCAAGAGTACTGGAGTGGGTTGCCATTGCCTTCTCCGTCTAAGTCCCTGAAGAACAGCTTTTTTGTAGGTTCCTTAGAGATGACTTGGAATCTTATTCATTTGTTCACCAAGCATTGACCATGAGTTGTGTTCAAGGCCCAGGCGGGAGTATCATCCAAGACTGTGAGGAGCTCAAGTCCAGACCCGAGAGAAAGACAGGAATCTGGGCAGGGGGTCCTTCTGTTTACAAGAAACAGATTCCCTCAAGTAATCACAAGAAAAAGGAAGGTCTTTCTGTGGAAGCACATGGCCCCAGGCAGCTCTTGGCACTGACTTCTCCCTCGTGGTAAGGTGAAAAGGCACCCCACTGGGTCTTCTTTTATCTGTTTGTCTCTCCTCATTAATGTTCATTAAACTGTTGTTACAGGAGGAGAAGGCATGAGAGCTAACAAATTCTAAACACTTACTGAAAGCTAGACAGATTGGTTTTCTTTCTTACTTAATCCTCTTAAGAACTGTGTGTCAGCTAATCTCGTTATCCCCATTTTACATGTGAGAACACTGAGGTTCAAGGAGGTTAGGTGCTCTGCCCCAAGTTCAAGCCAGGAAGTGGAAGAATCAGGATTCCCACTCACGTTGGCCCCCAGGGCCCCAGCTCATAACTGCTTCTGACCCCCGTGCAGCGTCGAGAGCTTCCTGGGTATCCTCATAATTTCTCATAACTGTGACTTGCATTTGACCAGCCGGCCTCTCTGAGTCTCTCTCTACATCACCTCTGCTAACTGCTCTAGTCTCTCTGTATTTCATAGTTCAAATTCCCAGGAGAGGACATCAGATTGGCCCAGCTCATCTTTTAATGCCAGGCCACACTGTAAGCAGCTGCCCAGGCAAAGAGCTGGTCGGGAGTGAAGCCATGTGCAGCCACTGTTCGGCATTTTTGATAGAGCCAAGAGTGGGAATAATATTCTACGAAGGAGGAAATGCAAAGTGCTCCAGGAGAGGTGCAAGAAGAGGATGAGGGGAGACTTCATGGAGGGTCATTTATGGTTTCAGTTTTTAAATGAATAGGATTGGGGGGGCAAAGTTAAAAGCAAGGATTTCTGAAAAGCAGAACATGAACACAGGCATGTGACTGGGATGGCATGAGTCATGTTCAAGGGCCAGTGAGTAGCTCTTATTAGAAGAAGGGTGTGCATGAGACAGAGGCTGGAAATGTAGGACCTGAATGCTAGCATGAATCTAAATTCAGTGGGATTTATGGAAGGTCTTTGAGCAAGAGAGGAGTGTGGTCAGATGGGTAAGATGATCATATACCCAGGACAATTCCAATTCATGCCTGTTGTCCCATTGTCATTGCTAGTTTTTATTCTTAAGTTTTCATTGTTGCCACTGTTATTATTATTTTACAGAGCCCCCTTTGACTCTCAAAAGCATCCTAGTTTGGATAATAAAGTCTATGGTTGCCCCAGCTGTGAGGGCTATAGACTGTTGCTCTGCTCGGATTGGGTGAATGGAGCAGGATGAAAAGCAGGATGGTCTTGGATGAGGATGTTGCCATTGTCCAGATAAAGAAAGTCAGAACCAGATGGGGGCAGAAAAGACAGAAAACAAAAGGCCATGAGCAAGAGACAGGGCTAGGGTAGAATTTCCCAGACCTGACCAGTGAATGGATTTGGAAGATATGGAAGAGATATGGAAGGGGGAGTGTAGAGTCCAGGTGACTTCCAGACATTCAGCTTGTTTTGAAAGAACAGTAGAGGTTTGAAGGTAGGGTTTGTCAGGGATAGGGGACAGAGAATATGACTGTAGTTACAGTGAGTTTGAGGTGCTCTGGAACACCCACTCAGAGAGGCTCAGCAGGAAATTGGATATTCTAGATGGGAATGCAGAAGCTGTAAGTTAGGGATTCTTCCGAAGAGATGGCTAGTAGAAGCCAGGGGAGTGGTGAGCTTGCCTGCTACGGGGCAGGAGGTGGAGTAAGATAATATGAAAACTATTGGGTTGGTCAAAAAGTTTGTTTGGGTTTTCCCATACCATCTTATAGAAAAACCAGAAAGAACTTCTTGGCCACCCTGATAAATCCCAGGAGATTCCTGTACTTAGAAAGTTGAAGGAGAGAAAGAAATTAGAAGAGACTGACTAAAAGGGAAAAGTCAGGAAGTTAGGAGAAAAACAAAAAGAGTTAGTGGCCTGGAGATGAGAGAAGTTTCTGGGAAAGAAACTGGTATTAAATCCTGAAGCGTGATCAGTGAGGAAGACAGAGTCAGTGGCCAATGGGTTTGGTTATTCTCAGGTCGCAGTTAACCACAAGTGACTACAGAGTGGTGGGATATCACAGGAAGAGTTAATGACAAAGAACTAGAAGTAATGAGGGTGATTTCTCATTCATAAAGTTTATCCAGGAGAAAGAGGAAAGATGGAGAGCCAAAATGGACAAGGTGTGGAAGATGCTCGATGGAGAAAATTCTGGGCAGAGGCTGCAGTGATTGGGTCCTCAGTAAGGAGAAGGAGAGGAGGAAAAAGGTGAGTGATTATCCAGGAAAATTCTAGGGTGGACTGGTGGGTTTGGGGTAGGTAGAGAGGGGAATATTATTTGAAGAATGGGCTTTGTATTCTTGGTAATATGAAGTATTCTTGGTAAGTTAGAGTGGAAGTCTTGCAGAGAAGTTTGTAATAGTTGTGGAACTGTAATGAGGAGTTAATTATAGATGAAGAGAAAATTTTGTTCTGTTTTGAACATACTGGTGTCGGATGAGTTGAGGCCACATGAATGGGCTGGGTTTTTTTCCGCCTGCTCCAGAGTGGCCAGGAGTAGGAGCCAGAAAAGTAGATGGCAGTGCAGCTTAAGGCTGAAGATGGGTAAGCAGGATGGCAGGAAGCATGTTGTTCAAATAATTGATATGGAGCCAGGGTAGGAAAGGAGCAAGAAAGGCCAGATGGGGGCAATGGAGGAGGAGAAGGTGGAGGCCTTAAGGGACCAGAGAATGAGCCAGTAGGAACGGGGTTAGTGAGTGTGGTTGGAGCATAGGAGATTGGGATCAAAGAAGAGAATTTCAGATCCTGAAATTCTGGAGTTTCCAGAGGTGAGGGGTGGTCATGCCAATTAGAATTAGAAGTAAAGGAAACTGTCTATAATGGCTGAGTTCAAGACCTTCAGAGGACTAAGGAGGCTGGGTGGGTTGACTGGGAATTGAGCTGCTCTCAGAGTCCCCTGGGACACTTCAGGTTTGACCTTTTTTTTAATTTCACCAGTTGGTACATGTTCCTTTATTTAAAAAAAAAAAACAAAAGATCTGAGGATCTAATGCACAACGTGGTGATTATAATTAACAGTACTCTATTGTGTATTTGAAAATTGCTAATGAAGTAGATCGTAAACGTGAGAATAAAAAGGAAATGGAAATTGTGTGATGTGATGGAGGTAGAGCTCAAGTTGCATGCAGTGTATCCGTATGTCAGATCAATGCATTGTACATCACGTATAATGTTATACATCAATATAACATCAATAAAGCTGAAAAAACGTTCAAATGATCAAAATTAAAAGTGCTCATAATCCCACCCCTCAGATATTACTGAAGTTAACATGTTGGTGCTTATTCTGTAGACCTTGATATATATACTATTTTTTAAAATTCAAGTATAGTTGATTTACAATATTGTGTTAGTTTCAGGTGTACAGCAAAGTGATTCAGTTATGTATATGTATTTTCAGATTATGAAGTTATTGAATATAGATCCCTGTGCTTTACCGTAAATCCTTGTTGCTTATCTCTTTTATTGACATATATATTTAAAAAACCAAACTAGAGGATCACATTATATATACCTGATGCTTTCCTAAATAAGCTTTTCATTTTGGAGCAATTTTAGATTCACAGAAAACTTGTAGAGATAGTACAGAGAGTTTCAATATGTCTCTTACCCTGTTTCCTCTAATGCTAACATCTCACATTACCATGGTACATTTTCCAGGACTAGGAAAGCAGCTTTGGTCCATTGTTGTTAACCTAACTCTAGACTTTATTTGGCTTTCACTAGTTTCCCCACTGACGTCTTTTACTTACTCCAGGATCCCGTCCAGGCTCTCACGTCGCGTTTAGCACGCATACTGTTTTGCAGCCTGCTTGTTTTACTTACCATTATGTGTGAACACCTTTCAATGATGCTAAACATTCTTCCACACCATCATTTTAATGGCTGTGTGGTTTTCTGTTGATGGCTGTGCCATTGCCAGTCCCTACTGTGGGATGTTTAGGTTGTCCAATTTTTCACTCTTATGAACCAGGCTAGGATGAGCCCCTTGAAGCTAAATCGTCTGGACTATGCCTGCTTATTTCCTCCTGATACATTCATAAACATGGCATTGAGGGGCAAAAGGCATACGTTCCGTAGAGGCTGTGGATACATCTTACCCAACTGCCTACTGAAAGGTGGTGCCAGTTCACCCTCACAGCAGCATCACTCAGCCTTTTTTTTTTTCAAGTTCATGATGGGGAGGGGGCAGATACAGAAGACCTTTAAGATGGGCTGTCCCTCAATGCCATACCCCTCTCTCTCTCTGCCCAGCTCTTCCCTAGGCCACAGGGTCCACACTGGCCCTGATGCAGCTAGCAGCTGGGGTGGGGGTGGGGTGTGGCCAGGCTATGGCCCCTGGGCTCTGGGGACACCTCCTGTGCAGGGAACTGAGGAGGGGGCCTGTGCGGCTGCCTGGGCTTTGTTCTTTTGCCAAGAGCTGAGCTGGCGGGGAGGAAAGGATGAGGAGAGGCTGTAAGGGGAGAGGGAGCCCTCCTCTCCCCCCATGAAAGCTGAGAGGCAGGAGGGCAGCTCCCTGAGCCAGCCAGGGGGGCAGCAGACGGATTGGGAAAACGTAACCTCCTCGAGACGCATGCTCCAGTTCAAGCAGGAGGCATTAAGGATGAAATATCTCCCGAGCAACAATTCATCTCTAACTGGGAGGAGAGGGACTCGCTGACATTTAGCTGTGATCAGGGGCTGCACACGCCTGTCTCCAGAAGCCTAACAGGAGCGTGGCTGCCTGTGTGTGCGAGCGAGTGTGTATGTGTGTGTGTGAGAGAGAGAGACAGGGTGTGAGAGACTCTGCCACTATAGTGAAGCCATAGGTATATGGGTGACAGTGTGAGAGAAATCACGTGTGTAACAGGAGGTGAAGGATGGTGGGTGACTGTGGTGAGACTGTAACTGTACATGTGACTGTTCAAGTGTCAGAGTCTGTGTGTGACTGTGAGGGCTGTTTAAGTGTGTGTCAAAGTCAAGTCTATAATAAGGTGCTGGAGCCCCTGCGAGCCTGTGTGTGATGGTGCGAGTGTATGCTAGGGTACCGTGCACTCTGTGAACATGACGTTGAGCCTGAGACATCATGAGATTGAAAATGAGGTGAGAGATGTGCAACTCACCCCCAGGTGAGGTTAGTCTCGGGCCCCTGCCAGCCCCTGAAGTGTGTTTGTGAGAGCTGGGGAAGGCTGCCCTCTCCTCCGTGAAGGCTCAGCCCCCAGCCGTGCTGCTCTGCCGCTCTCCTGAGCAGGGTGCAGTCTGCAGTTCTCCAAGTGGGGGCCCACTCTCTTTTCTTGTCGTCCAGTGGAATTTTGTCTTATTTCACTCATTACGATGTAATGTCTTTACCATGTTTGTCAAAGTGTGTGCCTTTCCCCAGCTAGACTGGAAGCTCCGTTCAGGCGAGGACCACTTGTTTTAAGTCTTTCCTGTTGTCCTAACGCCAGCGTCTAGCCCAGTGCCTGGGGCAGAGGAGTTGCTCTATAAACGTTTCCTGGATGACTAAAGAAATAACCAGGACAGGGAGTGTGTTCACATGTGTAAATCAGCCTGCAGAAGTGTGGGCCTGAGCCAGGTGTGTGCCTCTGCTGAGTGAGCGTCACTGTCTCTCCCAGAAGGCTTTTCTCCTCTCTTCTAAACCTCACTCCCAAATCGGCCAAGGACAGGAGTGGCCTGGAGACAGAAGGACACTTGAAGAGGAGCCCCACTTCTGCACCGTGTGGGGGCCAGGGTGAAGGGAGCAGCAGGACTGGGCTCATTGTCAGAGGGACAGCAAGGATCAAAGCCTAACCCATACCCTTGGATGCTCTCCTGCCTCATCTTCCAGGCCCCTTTGAGGCTCAAGAAATCTTCCCAGGGCTGGACTCAGAAAAAAACACCACCCAGGCTGTGCAAGCCCCCATCCCTGGCCAGCCCTTGACACACCATATACCCTACCCTGGGGTTCAGACCACCAGTCCTGCTTTGGTTCCCATGTGACTTACTCAAGTGACACAGGATTCTTTTGCCTCCTGAAGGCAACAGAGTGGCTAGGGTCACACTATCCTCACCCCCTAGGGCATGGCCTAGGTCCTGAGAAGAAGCCAGTGATTCCATATTTGAGGGAGGTGTGCACAGGGGTGGGTCTAGAGATGAAAAGGGTCAGTTTGGGTGGGTTGGGAGAGGCTGGCAAAAGAGCAGAAAGAAAATGACCTCAGAAGGCATGAAGGGGCAGAAGCTCAAAAATTCTAGTGGGCTGAAAAGACTGGGCCAAGAGGAGGTGAATGGCTCAGGACAGAGGTCCAGGAGTGTCCTTGTGGAGGGCAGGAGTGGGGTAGAAGATGCAGGGAGCCTAGAGCTCACCAGAGTCCAGGTGGCCATCAGCACAGCTAACCCCACCTCTGCCCCTAAAGTCTGAAATGGTTCCCAAGGTCCACTCACACTGGCACCCTAGGGACAGAGGAAGGGACTTGCTCAGCTGAGGACTTGTGCTCAGAGTCCCTTGGAGGAGAGATGCTGTGTGTCAGAGCATCAGGAGGGACCACCAGGCAATCCGACAGAAGAGACCCAAGCTGGTGGTTGTCTTTACGTGACCAGAGCCTTAAGTCGCCTCTAAATGAGAGAGGACAACCATATGCTCTGCCAGGTTTCCTCCAGCTCAGATTGTGCCACTGGGACTCTGATTATGTGGCCAGATCTCAGGGTTGCACTCACTGGTCTCAGGGCTGCCTCTGGCCTCTACTTTTCCAGCAAAGGCTCAGACACAATGTCCCAGGGGTGCCTGTTAGACCCTAGGGGCCCCTCCTCTAGACCATGAGCACCCTAACCTCTTATCCTTCTTTCCTGCCTCCATGTCCAACTTTTCAGAGTCTGGAAAGGCAGATAGCTTGCTGTTTGCTCTGGAATCTGACCTCAGGAGCAGACCATCCCCCGCCTCTGACCTCTGCCCTCTCTCTTAGGACTTTCAGTGCTTCTTCCACTGGGAGCAGTTTCCAACCTGTACAGAGACCAGCCTAGCCAGGAGATGAGGTAAAAGGTATTTGCTCTGCACTGGCCCTAGGAGACTACAACCTGCTTCTCCCTGGAGGGGGGGGTCAGAACAGACTAGGGCCTGCTCTCCCCCTTACTATTCTCCCCCCATTTTCAAAGTTGCTTGGCTTCATGGATGACTGGAACCAATTGCAGGGGATATTTCCCTGTCAGGGCATAGCTACACTTGTCCATTACCTGATGGAATCTCACCCACTGCCCTCTCAGGGGCACCAGCTCAGACATGTGGTTGACCTTTGATGAGCTGAAAAGGACAGGGACATGTTTTTCCTTCATCTCTTTTCATGGAGGAAAACCCATGACTATGGGTTCCTTAATGTTAAGAACCAAGTCTTATTTATCTTTGTGTCTCCAAGGTCCAGCTCAGTGATCAGTATGTAGTAATTGGTCAATAAAAAGGTAGAATAAATGAATGAATGAAAGAGGGAAGAATGAATTTCCCCTTTTCTCCATCGATAATAATGGAGAGGAGATTTTGTTTATTACCTGTGTTTATTATCTCCATAGTGTCTACTTGTAGTGGCAAAGAGCTACTGCTTCTTTCCCTCCTGGCCACCTCCCTGAGTCACTTCACAATCCATTTTCCCTCCCTCTGGGGAGGGAGGCTATCACTTTAATGAGCATTTGGGCTGTCTTCAAAGTGTAGGTGGCCTTGCTCACATGCCTTGGAGCCACCAACCCACTCTCTCTTCAGGCAAGCAGTAAATCAATCTCCTTTGCCTTGGGCAAAGCCCTATGCCAGGCCTTGCAGAGGGGTCTGGCATCAAAATGCATAAAACAAGGATTTAGTTCCCTCTTTCTTGGTTCCCTCTGATCAATGACATTCAGCTCTAGAGACTGAAAATCCATTCCTTTTGGGTACATGATCAGAGCAAGAGATGCACTTAGGGGTCAGAACTCAATCCAGATGCCCATCCTTTCTATCCCCATGAACCACATGTGAGTGGAAGGGTTGACTGCTTGCTTTAGAAAACCCAGGTACCTGCGGCTCCCTGGGCGCATTAACAAGGCAACTGGAGTGAATAGCCAGCATGCAGGGGTGGGCAGAGATGAGAGCTCTTGCTGCCTCCAATATGGCCACCACCATCAGTGACACCAGAGAAGGCCCCTCTTCCCACATGCTTCAGACGGCACGATCTCACTGTCCATGGAAGAGACGTGGGATGTCCAGGGTCTTTATCTACAGCAGCTTTCCATAGAAGAGCAGTATTCCTGTTATTTCTGGGGTCAACCAGAGAAACATAGGAGGACAATGGTCACGCTGTGCTCTCTATTAAACAAACCAGGGAAAGCAAAGAGCTTGTCCCCTCCCCCCCAATCTTTTTTCCTTCCTCTGGCATTTTGTATATACCAGATATATAAAAAATATATATATATACTCTGTTGGTAAGTCCTGCCAAGAAATACCCTTTCCCAGCTTCCTCTGGGCATGGGAGTCACCAAACCAGCCTTTAGGGACCAACTCTACAAATCCAGTCTGTTTTCACTCAGCAGAAATCCAAAAAAAGATGTTGGCAGGATATTGGTCTCCTGAGAGCATGCCAATACCGAGCTCCCCAGGCCTGGCCAGAAGACCTCTGTAACTGATGGCAGAATGCCCAGGGTTAAGTGGCCATGAGTTAGAGATAAACCAGGGCTCCAAAATCTAGGGAATCCAAGCAGGCAGAAAAGCACTTCAGGTTTCAATGGACAGGGCAGGGGAGGCAAGAGTCTAGAATCTAAAAGGTCAAATAAGGGCAATGAATACTTGGCCCTGAGGCAAGAATTGTTGAGTCATGGGGATGCTGGGACCCAGTGCCTACAAGAGGTTATTTTGAAGAGGTGGGAATTCACGGTACACTCTGAGGACGTCTAGATAGGACAAGGAGAGCTTGGGGTGACTTTATAAAATGAGATGAAGGAGATGTTGGAGGTTCCAATAGTTTTGGTGGTGATGGCAAAAGTGGTTGTTATAGTGAGGTTGATGATTATAGCGCTTGTATGATTATGGTAATAGCAGGGATGGACTGATGAGTGGTCATGATGTTATTGATTTGTTAGTCATCACTGCCACGGTGATAAAGGGAGTAAGTAATGGAAATTATTTTCACGATGAGAGAAGTAGTGATATTGAAGCTCACAGTGACAGGAGCAATAATTTGGAGGGTGATGGTAGTATTGGTAGACGATAGTCACAGTAATTATGGTCACAAGTGAAGAAGACAATGCTGCTGCTGCTGCTGCTAAGTCGTTTCAGTCGTGTCCGACTCTGTGCGATCCCATAGACGGCAGCCCATCAGGCTCCATCGTCCCTGGGATTCTCCAGGCAAGAATACTGGAGTGGGTTGCCATTTCCTTCTCCAATGCATGAAAGTGAAAAGTGAAAGTGAAGTAGCTCAGTCATTTCCGACCCTCAGCGACCCCATGGACTGCAGCCTACCAGGCTCCTCCATCCATGGGATTTTCCAGGCAAGAGTACTGGAATGGGGTGCCATTGCCTTCTCTGGAAGGCAATGCTAGAGCTGTTGAATTGTTATCCAGAGAGAGTTTGTAGTAAGGATTATTTTGGTAAATATGGGCTCTTCATGTGGCATTGTTCTTGCCTTAATCCCAGTAGTGTATGAAGTGAGCCTGACCCTGTACACAAGCTAAGGAGGGACACATCATGGCCCCAGGTCTCCCTGAGCTGGAACGGAGGACTTCCTTCTCCAAATGCCTCTGTAATCAGACATGCACTGTCTTTCCTGTTCTACTCCATTCTGATTACAGACAGAGTAGAGGTTGGAGGATAGGAGAAGGCAATGGCACACCACTCTAGTACTCTTGCCTGGAAAATCCCATGGACGGCAGAGCCTGGTAGGCTGCAGTCCATGGGGTCTCGAAGAGTCGGGCACAATTGAACGACTTCACTTTGACTTTTCACTTTCATGCATTGGAGAAGGAAATGGCAACCCACTCCAGTGTTCTTGCCTGGACAATCCCAGGGACGGGGGAGCCTGGTGGGCTGCCATCTATGGGGTCGCACAGAGTCGGACACGACTGAAGTGACTTAGCAGCAGCAGCAGAGGTTGGAGGATAAGCCACACTCTACCTTTCCCTTGCCTTTCTTCATCTTCCTAGGTTTCTACTTGTTTCCAAAGATAACCCTTCTCCAGAGTCCAATATAGAAACTAAGTCACAGAGGTTTTTCCTTGTGGGCTGGAGCTAGAGCGTGATGCGTGTGCCAGACATCTGGCTGGAGATGAGATAATGGCCAAGAGGGTCTCCTTGCAGCAGGAAGAGCAGTGGTTATTGTAGTTGCTATATTTAATTCAGAGCTGGTCCTTAGTCCCTAACCAGTTCAGCCTCCAACAGCTGTCTTGACCCTGTCTTGGTCAAACCTGTTGCTTCCTACCAAGTGTGGCTGCTGAGCACTTGAAAGGCAGCTAGTCCAATTGAAATGGGCATGTAAATATATATTGGATTTTGAAAACTTAGAATGAGAAAAAGAATGGAAACTATCTCTTTAATAATTGTCTGTCTTGATCACATGTTGAAATAGCATTTTGGAAATACTGGGTTAAATAAAAGATATTATTAAAATTAATTTACCCTGTTTCTTTTAATTTTTTACATGTATCTACTACAAAATTTTAAATAACACATGAAGTTCACATTATGGTGGACAGTATTGCCTTAGATCATTGCTTTTCCTTTGTTCAGGAAAGCAAGAGGAAAGAAACAAAGCAAATTACAAAATAACAGTGAGTTAGGCACATAATGAGTTTGTTTCTCTCTCCCATAAAGTCTAAGCAGAGCAGATATGGCAGCTCCATCCCACAGTGTCAAGGCTTCTGTCTGCTTCTTTATTATTGCTTCACCATCCTTAACACATAGCTTCCATCCTGAACTCTAAGACGGATGCTCTAGTTCCCATGTCCATTTCACACCCATGAAAAGAGGAAAAGAGGATGTTGGAGGGTCAGCTTCTCCTTTTTAAGGGCAGAGTCCAGAAGGTATAACATTACTTCTGCTTGTATCTCTTTGGCCAGAATCTACTTAATTGGACACATCTAGCTGCAAAGGAGTCAGGGAAATGTAGTTCTAAACTGTGTAGCTGCTGCTGCTGCTGAAGTGACTGCTAAGTCACTTCAATCGTGTCTGACTCTGTGCGACCCCATAGACGGCAGCCCACCAGGCTCCCTCATCCCTGGGATTCTCTAGGCAAGAAAACTGGAGTGGGTTGCCATTTCCTTCTCCAATGCATGAAAGTGAAAAGTCAAAGTGAAGTCACTCAGTCGTATCCAACTCTTAGCGACCCCATGGACTGCAGCCTACCAGGCTCCTCCGTCCATGGGATTTTCCAGGCAAGAGTACTGGAGTGGGGTGCCATTGCTAGGTTCCAGCTAAAACTTGGGTGTGGGGGGGTATTATTTTTAAAATGGTAGGGTGGATATTGGAGGCCAACCAGCAGTCTCTGCTATGCCTAGAAAGGGGTTATACCACCAGGCTCACACATTCTACTGGTCTGAGGAGTGCCTAGCACTACTGAGCTAGAGCCTTGGGCAGCAGGAGAATGGAGCTGGTAATCTCCAAGAAAAACCTGCTCCTTTGAAAGAAATGCTTTTAATAAAGGCAGCCCAGGTCCCAGCACATTGCCAGATGTTCCTGGGTCAGAAAGGTTTTAAGAAAGGAAGAAGTGGACAGTTTGACAAGAAAGAGAAAGAGGGAGGAGTACTCTGCAATGATTATTTAAATTCTACACTCTCTTGCCTGGGACAATGCCTATGATTCCAATTATTTGGATATTTATACTCAAAGTCTTCACTGGTCATATGACATAGGAACAATGGTTGCAAGTGTTTGGTAAGTTGGCCCAGTTTATTCAGAGCCTGCCTGCTTGCCCTCTTTCCTTCCACCTATTATGACTTACATCTCTGTCAGATGCCCAGAGCTGGCAAGAAGGTAGACCCAGGAGATACATAAGACCTGTATTTAAGGGAGCGATCTGAAAGTGTGTTAGTCACTCAATTAGGTTTGTGACCCCATGGTCCGTCCATGGAATTAGGCAATAATACTGGAGTATTGCCCTTCCCTTCTCTACGAGAATCTTCCTGACCCAGGGAATCAAACCAGGGTCTCCTGCATTGCAGACATGTTTTTTATCATCTGAGCTACCAGGGAAACATGGTCTGAATGGGGTGTCAAAATAATCAAGGACCACCATCCAAACAACCAAGAAGTGAGCAAAGGCTGCAATAGGACACTGGATTTCTTTTTTTTGTTTTTTTTCCAGGTCTTCTTAGTAAAAAAATATTCAAGAAAAGTAAACTAGGTCTCTAGGAAGGGAGGGTCTAGGTCTCTCCTGGCAACTGAGGTAGTCCTGTTGCTTGGCACACACTAAGAGTTTGATAAGCTTTGTGTTACCTGGATGAGCACTGGGGTCGAGTTCAGTCTGGAGTCACGTGCAGAGTTGAGCTGTGAGGAGAGCCTGGGAGAACATTGGATTTTGAGGCTGGGGACTCCACAGCTGCCCCCCACCCTGGACACATCCCCGTTTTTCTCAGTGACCCTGTCTCTGGCCCTGCACCACCATCCTTCCTGGGATCTTCCTTTTGTGACTGTTGAACTGATGGCTCAAGCTCAGGGCTACTCACTGGCAACTGGGCATGTTAGGCAGAGATGAGGCAGGTGTGGGCTGTTCCTAGGAGGCCTGCTCTGCCTCAGAACCCACCTCCCTGGCAGACCCCCTCTTTGTCCTTGGCCTTAGGCAGGGCTTCCGTGACTGCTGTCTCCTCTGGGCAGCTACTTTCTCACTCAGCACAGGTCAGATAAGGAGACCACAGTCAGCCCTAGGAGAAGGTCTGGCTGGCTGGAGGGGCCCATACTTTGGACTTCCCCCTCCTCCCATACATCTTGTTGTCAAACACATTTTTATTTCCTCACGTCTGGGGACTCGGGGGCTTCCCCTCCAGGATTACTTCCTCCTCTGGTTTGTTTTCCAGCTGGAGACTCCAGGAGCCCCTCGGCAGGGGGGCGGCTCCTCTGCTATGGCCCAGGAGGCTTCAAAGGACCCAGAGCGGAATGCCAGCTGGGGAGACTGCTGGCCTGGGGGAGGGGCCCAAGGTGTGGGGCTCTGGATGGGGTCCCCACTCATTTCCCAATCCCCTACCACTGACTGAGGGGCTGTATCTATGGGAGAAGGTAACTTCAAAGGTTTGAGATGGGGGACTCCTGCCACCCCCTCCCCTGGGGCTCAGAGCAGGGGCAGGAAACGCGCCCCCCCCCGCCATGATGGATTAGGTGCCTAAGAGCCATGGCAAGCTCATGGCTGGGGAGACCTTCTCCCTTTTCATGGGGCTCAGATTTCACGATTTTGGGAGAGAGGAGGGGGTGAAATAATTAGTAATTTGTGATTAAGTCTTTTCATGGATATTTTGTTTCTTTGTTCTGTGATGTCGCCCGGAGCCATTTAAAAAATGACTTAATGACAAAAAAAAAATAATTGCTCTTTGTAACTAATGACTGTGTCAGAGCTTAGAAATCACCAAAGCCTCAGAAAGTAGAAACCGAGACACAGAGAGGGGCGGGGGTGCTTGTCCTCCAAGGAATCTGATCAGCTATCATAAAGTGGCCAGGGATTTGTTTGTAGCCGGGCAGCCCCCTCCTCTCAAGACAGCCAGCACCCCATGCTCACCATCAGCTCAAGGGCTTCAGGCCTAGGATCCCCTAGGAGGCTTTGTTGCTGGGTCCAGAGGAACGGGCAGAATGCTTGAGGTCAGCCCAGACTGTCGCAGCAGGCCTAGTCTTGGAGTCCCTCTTTCCTCCCTAAAACCCTCTAGGAGGGAGACTTTCCCTTGTGTGGGGGATGAAGGGGTAGTCAAGCCCCTCCTCATCACCCCAGCATCCCAGACAGAGCTGCATCATTGCCCTAGGATTCAGAACTTGGGTTCTGTCTTTGGGGTGGATACGCTAACCACAACAGCTCTTCCATGGGCTGGGGCCCTGCAGAGCTCCAGCCACCTGAGAGAGGATGTGCCAGGGCCTGAGCCCCAAGGACTCAGTGCAGCCCAGCTTCCTTCTGCCGCCCCCAGCCACCTCCTGGGGGCCCCTGGGGAGTGGGCTGAAGCCGGTGAATTGCTCACGCAGCAGATTCTGCTCCTGTTCCCTTCCTGGCCCTCGCTCTGATCTCTCCCAGGGGAAATGCTGAGGGGGAAAAACCCGTTAACTTGTGCCTTCTATTTGGTTTTCCTCTGGTTATTGTTTAAAATGCAGAGATTATGAGGTCAAACTCTCCCAGCCAATATTTTTCTAATGAAAAATGTAGTAAGGCACGACTGAGTAATCTAATCTATAAGTTAAGCGTTCCACACAGCAGCGATTTTCACCGACAGAACTTCAATAAATCTTGTTTTGAGAAAAATGATATGAGGCTGATGTTCTATTTTTGTCAATTTGAATGGACTCCCCTGCCCCCTCCCCAGTCACCAGAAACATTGCATTGCACCCAGCCCATCTCCTTCCCTCCCCCAGAACTGGCTGCATGAAAAGAGGGGACAAGAACAATCAGGTGGGAGACTTGAGTTCTGGTCCAGCCAGGCTCCGTAGGTCTGGGGCCAGAGGCATCGCTTCCGCACTCCTGGCCTCTGTGGCTCTCCTCCTGGTGAGGGCATAGGTGAAGGGGCTGGTGGTCTTGAAAGCAGAGGTAGCCCACAGTCTAGGGGAGTGTGTCTTCCCTAGCCACAGGGTCAGGTTTACCAGGTCAACCTGTCTCCCCTGCCTCAAGGCTGAGCAAAGAGCGAATGGCAGGTCTCACACCTTTCCTCAACCCCCAACAAGCCATTGATAGATTTGGCAAGAAAGATCTTGCCTCAGGCTGAATTCTTCAGATCCATCCTTAAAGTCGCTGCTCCACCATAGTCTGATTTGAACAGAGAGGGCAAAGCAGAATGTGGTAACCCCCCTCAAAGTGTGTGTTTGTGTGTGTGTGTGCGCGCGTGCGCATGAACATGCATGTGTATACCTGTGAGCACCTGTGTGAAGGCTCTGGGAGGCAGGCTTTCCTGATGGACATGTGGGTCATAAGCTGTCGTGGATGAGGGCTGCCCAGAAAAATATCAAGAAAGATATCTTGAGTCCAAGGGGTATGTGGGAGGCCACAAGAACGGGTATGGAGAGGCTGTTTCAAGAAACTGGAGAAGCAGGGAGGGCAGCCAGAAAGGATTACAGCACCTCGTCAGAGAGAAATCAATTAGGAGAGGTTTCAGAATGAGGAGAGCCTTCCTCCCTCCTCCCAGTGACAATCCGCTGAGGGGAATGTACTGAGACCAGCAAATGCCGGGACAGAGAAAGCGTTTCTGAGTGAAGACCCAGCAGCACGTAGGTTGCAAAGAGCCAGAGCCTGCCTCAGTCTGAAGTCTGCAGGCATGGAAAGCCAAGACAAGGAACTTGATCTCTCAGGAGAGCTGAGCAGAGAGGAAGGAGGCCTTGGTGAGGTGGGGGAGGAGGGTGGTCCACAGATCAGAGGGCCTAAATTCTGATATTCCCAACTGTCTGACCTCAGGCCTCAGTTTTTTCATCTGTTAGTGAGGAAAATAAGACCAGTCCTCCTTACCTGATAGCAGTGTAAGCAGACTGAATGAGATGTATGTGAACATGCCCAGTTTAAAGTACTGCACGAAGTGAGTTATTGCTAGAATTTTTTACCAGGCTGGTCAGGGGGAGAAGACCCAGGGACAACTCTCAGCGTTTTGTGATGTTGCTGAACCAGGTTACATTAAGCCTGAGGCTGGGGATCTGTCACTGGACCTGCCTCTGGAGTTTGGGCTTCAAGACTCCCTCATGGAGGAGAAAGCTTGTGCTGGTCCTTCGCTGCCCCAGTGTGCCAAGGCTCCACAATGTGGAGGGATCCTGGGAGAGCCTTTGGGCTGGTAGGGATGTAGTCAGGACACGGACCTGGGGGGCTGGGAAAGGAGTCACCTCTCAAGGGGAGGGGAAGGGCAGGGACCCCTTGTCCCTGCTGGATCAAGTTCAGGCACCAAGGACAGTCCATTTCTCCCCAGGCCTTACCAAACCCGCCACCCCCTGGTGTCACTGCAGGGCCATTCTGAGGCTCCTGGACACTTTCCAGGTGTGGGTGGTGTAACTCCAAATGTCAAATATTGGCTCCAGGTCCTCTTTTGTCTTCTGGTCCTCGCCCACAATTCCTTTCCACTCAACCTCCCACAGAGTGTTCTCAGGAGAAGGGAGCCCAGGCCCGGGGCTGCCTGAACCCAGGGGAGGTGGGGAGGTGCTTTGAGATTGTTGAAGCTGTTCAGAGTGACCAGGAGCTGCCTGCACCCTCAGAAGCCCTGGACACTCACTTCTAAGGGCAATAGGAGGTGAGGGGAGACAGAGTATTGACTTCCAGCATGACTAGGGTTGAGGGTGAGCCCAAAGCAAAATTTCCTCTCCAATTCTCTGTGCCTGGTGTGTGTGGGGAGTGTTAAGTGGGCTTGGCAGGGTGCAAAGCTAAAGGACCCCCAGAAGGGATCTGAGAATCCCTGTGATCCAGCCTAGTCCTCTTCTTGCCCCCAGAGAGGTCCCAAGCCCCTTCCTAGAAAAGTTACCACAGTTATAATTGCACAGACCATGTATTAGGACCTCTTGAAAACTGGGGAGTGAAGAGGGAATTATGGTTGGAGGAGACAGGAGCTTGCAGACTTTATGCTATCCCATACCCACTAAAATCAGATTTCAAGGAACTTTAAATCACACAAAGAATATTCACAGGAGATGATGATAAGCAAAAAAATAGAATACAAAGTATTAGGTACAGAATGATCCCATTTATGCAGCAAAAAAATTTTTATAGATTAAACAAAATGATGAGAATAAAACAAGCAAAAGTAGAGATGGTGATGGTTTCTAGGTGGTAAGAATTCCTGTGATTTGATTTTCTTTATATTTCTCTATAATTTCCAAATTCCTACCACCAACATATACATTTATAATTCAGAAGTTATGAAAAAGATTAAGAAGATGACTCTGAAGTCAAGCTGGCACCCCAAATGCAGACCCAGAACTTTGGCAGCCCTTTGCCTGCTCCGTGGGTCTTCTTTGGTGATCCTGGGCCGGCTTCCTTTATGGCAGCCCATGGGGGAGGGGCTGAAGACCAGCAGCTGGGAGTCAGCTGTGCTTGGAGACAATCCCGTGTCCAATGGGATGGGGGAGGGGGGGCTCATTTCCGAGCTGGACAGGAGCCAGGTTTTCGGGACCAAACTTGCCAATCAGCTACCTGAGGCACCAGTAATTCATAACTCCTTTTCAGCCTTTGCCCAAGGGTCTCTACTCCCTACAGCAGTGCCTGGCTTTCAGCTATTTGAGAAGGGATTAAAAGAGCCTCACCTTTGGTTCTGAGGTTCGGTGAGAACCCGGATTTATAGACATACATTCAGGCCTATATTCACCCCTTTCCCTGGTTTCAGCTCCCTCCTGCTTCTGGATTCCCAAGGCCATGGACTCTGTCTGGGGAAGAGAATGGCTGGTTAAAGCTGGGAGGGGGCCCCACAGAATCTGGCCAAGGGGTTTTGGGCCAAGGAGTCTCAGTTAATCCAAGCCTGGGGGATTAGTAAAAATATGGCTAAGAAATTCTAGCCTACCTTCAACTATTCAGTTGTGTTAAAGAAAAAAAAAACCCACATAAAAAAAGCTTTTTAGACCATTTATTTATGAGCATGTGTCAAAGTTTTATTTCAGTCTTGCTGCAAGTGAGGAGACCTTTAAGAGGCCGATTCAAGGATTACCTCTTGGTAGACATATTTAGAGGAAAGAAGAGTGGTTAGCATCATTGTTTAAATGGACATACAAAAATGATGTCTTGGATAAAATGCATCAAACTCTCACTGACAACTGTAGAGGTAGGTGGGAAACTGACTTCTAAGAAGAAATCTGCATCTGCTTAAAATTTATCAGAAAATTGTTTAAGTGTTTTTATTCAGAATGCTGTTTTCTTCCCCCCAAAATGGATTATATTGAGCGAAAGGGCTCTCTTTCAGAAAGGTTTGGTGTCCTTTCGTCTTACAGTTGGAAACACTGACTTGGCTCCTTCTCCAAGGCTGGAGGCTCAAGCATGAAGCAATCAATACAGAAACTCTGGGTTCCTATGCGCCCAGCCCATGCCAGGCACCAAGGTGAGAACAAGACAGTGGGCAGGATTGCAGGGAGGCTGAATTCTCTCCATACCAGGGAATATTTCCAGACAAAAGGATCTCTCCAGGTAAGTATCTCTGCAAGTCCACGAAGCTCCCTCATGATGGAGGTAAGCAAAAGGGCAGAGGAAGCAAGCAGCCTCATGATAGAGATATTCTAGAGCTGTTTCTGCAAATGCAGAAAATAGACCTCTGGTGGAATGCCAGGTGCTTTCAATGGTGCATTGACAAGACATTAAATCATACTGAATCCCATAGTGAGAGAGTTACTTTCTTTTCCTTTCTTTTCCATTAGATCCTGGGTTCACAGAACTGGGTTAATCACATTCCTCTGTTCATGATACAATCTCATCTTGGTCCTTGCATAGACCACTGTATTATATATAGTTAGTTTTTTAATTAGTTGCTTTTAAATAATATTATAGACACCCCATGAATTTTTCACTCAAAACAAAATCTCAAGCCTTGACAATACTAACTAAACGGTCCCTGTGTTCCCTTCCCTGCCTCTGACCTGAGGCTAATGACATTCTGAATCCCATATTCATCATTTCTTGCTTCCCTTTTAATATAGTAAATATAGTTTAATATATTTATACCTAAATGTATTCCTGAAAAGTATATTTAAAATTGTAACTGTTTTTAATTTTATTAAAAAATAGCATCAGACTATAATAGTATATAATTTTCTTGGACCATCTTACATATTGTATTGAATGAGTCATCTCTACTGACTGTTTCATGTCACTTAAGTTCCTTTGTTTTGACTACAGTATAATATTCCACTCTCTGTGGGAATTCCATGAGGGTCCAGTGGTTAAGACTCGGTGCTTTCACTGCCCTGGGCTCAGGTTCAATCCCTGGTCAGAGAACTAAGATCCCACAAGTTATGCAGTACAGGCAAAAGGGTTAAAAAATAATAACATTCCATTATGTGAGGATACCATAGATTGTTGTGAAGATATCACTTCTCCTTATAGCCATGTTCTTAATGGTAATGTTTTGGCAATTCCCTGGCAGTCCAGTGGTTAGAACTCCTCACTCCCGTTGCCAAGGGCCCAGGTTTGATCCCTGGTTGGGGAACTAAAATCCCATAAATGGCACTGAGCAGCCAAAACAAAAAAAAAAGTAATGCTTTATGTTACATACATCTTACCACACACACAAAGATGTTGCTTTCCCATTGATGGACATTTGGGTTGTCTGATTATTCCAGTTTTATCAAAGAGAAAGTCTCAGTTTGGTGCTGGTGTGTCTTCAATACCTCTGTGACGTGTGTTTCTCTCCCTTCCTTTTTAACAAAGAGAGAGGAGACCCTAGGCTTAAGAGTTCTCGGCAGGCAGTGGTAGCCAGCTAGAACAGAATTTCATTGTTTTTTATTTTACTAATTTTTATAATTACTTTCTATTTTTGACAACTAATGGTTGGTTTTCCAGTTGTTATAGTGCTCTAGGGTTGTTTTTTTAAATAAACATACTCAAGTAAAAAAATCAGAAATTGATTTAAAGAAAAATATTAAGTAAAGAACATTATTGGAGGTATATGGATGTGGAGTGAATTGTGAAGCTGGTACTTGAATGCTGAAGCTTGGAAAATATGATTTTAGAGGTTGATCAGAGTTTGGTTGAACCTGTGATCTCTGTGGCCCTTCTAAGGCTGACAGTTTCTGATATTCTGGATATACAGAGAGTATAGGCCACGGGAGCTCAGTGAGTGCTGGAATGGTCAGGGAAGGCTTTGTGTAAGAACTAGGGTGTGATCTTGGCCTTAAAAAATGAGTAAGATTTAGGTGAAGATTAAGAAGAAATGACAGGCTACTGAGTTTGCTTGGTAGAAGCAAAGAATGGTGATAGAAAAATAAAGACAATAAGTTTGGATTGAGTGGAAAAGGCTAGATTATTAAAGTCTGAGAAATTCAAAGAGGACTTTAGACTTCAGTTTGTGGGGTAATAGGGAGCCACAGAAAGTTCTTGAGTGGGTAAGTGACATGATGACATGACTCAGACCCTGAGCAGGTACTACCAGATTTTTGGTGAAACTCATTTGTCCATCCAGAGACTGCTGATTAAGTCATTTATACCTCAAATATTTATCAAAGGCCTCTCATGCACCCGATACCACCCTGTGGATTCAGTGATACACAGAAACATACTCTTTATTCTCCAGAGTTCTAGTAGGTGATCCAGACATTGAAGAAATAATCACATAAATAAATGTAAAATTAAAAATGTAGTAAACCCAACAAAGCAGGTGTTCCTTATGTACATGTAGTAGGGGAAGGCTTACCTGGTTTAAGAGGCAGGGAAAGGCTGTTCGGGGGAAGTGATATCTGAGTTGATACTGGAAGGATGAGAAGGAGTTGAATAGGTAAACAGAAAAGGGAAAAACACTTCTGACAGAGTAAGCAACATGTCTGAAGCCCTGCGGCTTGCAGAGGAAGCCTGGAGAGCCCCAGGAGTGGAAAGCTCATGAGGAAGGTCATTGTGGCCGGGTCTCAGGGTGAGGAGAACATGATGAAGAGAAAGACGAGAGAGCAAGAGAGGCCAGGCTATGTCAGAGCCCAGCAAAGACTTGGGGCCTTTATCCTAAAAGAATAGGGAACCATCAACAGGGCTGATCGCATCAGTGTTTTTTTTCTTCAAAAAGGAAAGAAAATCAAACATTCTGGTACATGTGAGGAAGACAGGCTGACTGAGTGTTCCTCTTGGAGCCAGCCCCAGGGCCCTCCAGCCCCAGGGTTTTGGGAGGCTCTGTAAGGAGAGCTGCAGGAGGCTGCGGGGAGCCCGGGTCGGTGGTGAAGGAGTAGCAAGGGGGAGGCAATGACCGTGAGGATCAAATGGAGATAACTCCAGGAGGGGCCAAAGGACACCTGCATGACTGGGGGAGGGCGGCATGGAGAGGGCCCAGGAGCCAGTGAGGGGAGAGGCCGGAGCTTGGCTGAAGTCACCCTCAGAGGCTGAAAGCTGCTGCAGTGACTATGTTTGCCCAGGAGAGGGCTCCACCTTGGGAAAATGGCTGCATCTGCATGGTTCCCAGGATCTCTGAGGTTCCCTAGAGAAGACTGTTCAAGGGCGCGGCGTGGGGGTCCCTTGCCTCAGTTGGAGGAATGGGAGCCAGGGAAGGTGGTTGGGGGCTGGCTGGCTGGTGACGGTTGAGCCTAACCTAACCACGTTAGAAACAAGGAAGGGACCAGGAGGAGCACAGAGCCCAGTGGCCAGGATTCATGAGTGGGGACAGGAAGGTGGCCCCAAGCAGTGTGAGCAAGCAGTAAGCCTGGAGGGCTCTGGGGCTGCGGGCTTGCCAGTCCTCAGAGGGCAGAGGCTGTTGTGTTCTGGCTTTTGCTTTCTCCTAGATGGGAATGGGGGCAGGAAGTGGAGGCGGAGGGCAGGTGGAAGCGGGGGCCACAGCAGTAGTAGAGCTGAGCTGAAGCGAGACCCCTTCATCTTAACCCCCCACCCCCTCATCCTTTCTAAGCCTCCCTGAATTGCAGGAAAACAGGGAAACTGAGGGGAAAACTTCTCTTTAAGAGGAGCCAGACTTTAGGTGAGGGAGGGAGAAAAGGAAACCTGAACAAGAGCCCCATGATTCTTGTCAAGATTTTTAAGAAGATGGGGAATAAAGTAAGTATGGGGAATTCAAGGCTTGGGTGCCCATGCATGCATGTACACACGTGTATACACTCGCTCACTCACTTGCACATTCATTCACATATACACACACATCCTTCTTCCCCACCACACACAGGAGGACCCCAAGCAGCTGGGGTGTGTGTCACCAGCAACCATTAGCACAAGTGAATGCCTTCATAGTGTTTGGTGTGCGTGTTGTTGTAAATAAAAGATCCAACTCAAGAGGAGTGATGGGGGGTAAGGATGGGGAGTGTTCCAAATGTGACCTGTGTTTCTGAGGGGATGAATGTAGTGATATATGCATTCATTTATTTATCATTTATTCATTCAGTCAGTCATTCACTCAACAAGGTTATGAGGGAGCCACCATGTTTCCCAAGCAGTGTGCTTGCTTAATCATAAGCCACAGCTGCTACTCCTGCTCACAGTCGAATGGGCTTCAGAGAAGACAGGCCTCAGGACAGAGGCAGTAAGTGCCATGATGAGGGCGTGCAGTGTACTAGGGGAGCTGGAAGAGGAGAGCTGACCCAGAGCACTTCCAGAGAATGGGGTGGGCACCTTAGCGGGGTGAATATAGATGCTGGTCAGGGGAGTGTCTCCCGGAAGTGAGCTGCTCGTCCACAGCTTGGCACGTGTTTGGGTGGCTGTGTGGATTGGGAGGTGTGGGGTATACTATGTGCATGAGTATATGGATGGCAATGTGTGCGTGTGGGGAGGTGTGAGGTGTGTATCGTTATCAGAATTATCAGAGCACACCAGCTCTTTATTACATGTATAATTTCCCCACATCCCATCGGGTCCCTCTGTGCAGGGAGCTGGAGTGTAACTAAACCAAACAGGGGATTAGCAACTTTGAGGGGCTGTGGCAGAGCTGCAAGTGCTGCTGATGGATGGTGTTGGCAGGAGGGGAGGGGAGCCGGTGTCCAGCAATGGAGAGAATGGAGGAGGAGTGGAGGGGAGTCCTGGTAGGGGAGAAGAGGGTGTCAAGGGAAGGGGAGTCAGCCATCTGGGAGGGTGGGAGACTGAGGCAATGTGGACTGGACTGGGGACAGGGACCAGTGCCTGTCTTTAGGGAGGAGGTCTGGGGACAAGCCCAAAGACTGGCAGTTCTCTGCAATAAGCTGGAGGAGAATAAATGGGAGAGGGAATATACCCAGTCCAGGACAGTCCTGCTTGGGGTGGGGGAGCCAGGCCTGAGGGCCTGGCCACCCAGCATCCTCTCTTTTAGAGGTATTTCCTGCATCTCATATGTGGAAAATGGCCTGGAAGGTTAGTGAAAAGAAGTCATCTCAACATTGGATTCAAATCTCAAACTTTGAGGTAGGACCTTGGGCAAGTTACTTCTCAGAGTGGTGTTAAAAACTGGGGTAATAATATTTACCTTTCACGGTGGTGGTGATGATTAGTACAATATATAAAAACTCTGGAACCTAGTAAGCACTCAGTGAATAATAACTTTTTATTAAAGATGTTGGATTTGTTTGTAGAGCTGAGTTATCTACATGCCAATCAATCTAAACCTCTCCTACTCTTTAAGATTCAAACACAACCTCCTTCTGTATTCAAGCCTCTGAGCTGAGCCAGGCCTATGGAGGCAGCCCCTTCTCCTTGCTCTCGGGCTGGAAAAAAGTAAGTGTTTATTTCTCTGGATGCCCCTTTAAGCGTATTTCTGTCACTGGTTCCTTTTTTCTTCCCTGTTTCACTTAATTTTTTCTCTGCTTAGCCAAGTAATCCATGCTTACTGTGGAACGTAAACGTAAAGAAACAAGAGTAAGAAAACCTTTAATCCCACCATCAGAAGCAATTATACAAATCACTAATGTTTCTCCAGGGCTACTATATATATCAGGCCTTATACCAATTGCTTTGGATGCTTTATTTCATTTCATCTTCACAATAACTCTGGGAAACAGGCACAATTATTGTCCCCACTGCCTAGAAGGAGCCAAGTCACAGAAGGTAACTGGTTCAAGATTACACCACTGGTAAGTGATCCACGAAGAATGCAAACTCAGGCAAACTCACCTTCCCTCTATTCTTGTCCGTTTTCTGAGGACATTTCTGCAGTCTTCATTGAACCAGACCCTGGCTTTCACTTTACAAATGTTTTACTATCTTCTCCATATCTGGCACAGTGCTGGGGTCTGCTGGAAGCAGGAGACAGCAGAGAGGAGCATTTTCTAAGCCCAGCTTCCAGCAGTCCCACAGGACAAAGGCCAGAGTTCAGTGTTCTGGGCCCAGTGGCAAAGGAATAGAGAGGAAGGAGAAGCAGATGGCCCAGCGGGGGCTTGGGGAGGAGGACTCTGCCTCAGCTGAGCCACCTCTTCATGCCCACTTCTCCCGACTCCCATCACCACACGGTGGCTCCTCTCAGGACCCAGCTCTGCCACACGAAGGGCAGAACCCCACAGCCCTTGGGGCTGCAGCAGGCCCACAGGCCACTTTGCCAGGACACCCTGCCTCTCTCCCTCCATTCAGCCAATCCACTTGTGGTCAGATGAAACTTACTGAAGCACACTTCGTTAAGCCCCTTACTGTTCAAACACTGTGGTGCCCAGTTAGGTACAAAGTTCTCGGCTGGCATTCAGGGAGGGTCTTGCTGATCTAATCTCAAACTGCCTCTGCAGCCTTCTTCCTCTAGCTCACCCTTTACACAAGAACATCCCAACTGGAAAAATGTCTTTTTTTCAACAGCTCTTTCCTTCTCCACCTACCAATGCACCATCTTTTCTTCAAGTCCTATAATATATGCTTCTTCTTACACATCATTCCTGACTGCCTTCCTAAGCACGATGACCATTGGATCTGTCTCTTCCTTTGAGTTCCATAGTGCTTTTTATTCCTCTCAAGACATTGATCTTAGGCTGCCTGACAGGATAACTATTTTTAATTGAAGTCTAACTTATATACAGTCAAGTGTAGTAATCTTAAGTGAATTTTAAATGAATTTCGACATACACACACCCAAACAAATACACACACGTAAACTTTAAGATCAAGATATAGCACATTTCTAGCACTCCAAAGGAATCCTTTATGCCCCATTCCCCAGTACTTCCTATCCTAACTTCTATCATCCTAGAATAATTTTGTTTGTTGATAAACCTTATTTAACTGAATCGTACATCATAAACTCTTTTGTGTCCAACTTATTCAATATTGTACCTGTGAGGTTTATCTACATCTGTGAATGTTTCAGTAGGCTATTCTTTTCCCTTGCTTTGTAGTATTCCATTGTGTGATGGTATCAAATTTATTTACCTGTTCTCTTGGGTTGTTCCCATTTGGGACAAAATCAGCTGCTGTGAACATTCATGTACATAACATTTACATAACATAACATTTATTTCTCAAGGGCATACACCCAAGAGTAGATTTGCAGAGGTGTAGGATATACATCCCTCGGCCTTGGACTTCATCCCTTGGACTGCAAGGAGTTCCAACCAGTCAATCCTAAAGGAAATCCGTCCTGAATAGTCATTGGAAGGACTGATGCTGAAGCTGAAACTCCAATACTTTGGCCACCTGATGTGAAGAGCTGACTCATTTGAAAAGACCCTGATGCTGGGAAAGATTGAAGGCAGGAGGAGAAGGGGATGACAGAGGATGAGATGACTGGATGGCATCACCGATTCAATGGACATGAGTTTGAGTAAGCTCCGGGAGTTGGTGATGGGCAGGGAAGCCTGGCATGCTGCAGTCCATCGGGTTGCAAAAAGTCAGACAGGACTGAGCAACTGAGGATATACATAGCTTCAGCAGGTACTGCCAAACATTAGTCCAAAGCGATTTTACCAACTTATACTCCCAACAGTCTGTGTCAGTTCTAGTTGCTCTAAGATTGTCAATATTTTTAAATATAGCTATTCAGGCAGGTATTATACTTATTTTTTATATTTCAAATAACAGTAATCATATTTACTTCTATTGATTAGATAGAACAACTAGGAACAACTCTAGAAAGCTGGTGTTATTATCACCATTTTACAGATGAGGCTCTGAGTGGCTTAGGAGTTGAACAAAATGACAGGGATGATCCATAGTAGAAACAGAATACAAATGCAGAACTGCCTGACACAAAAGTCCCCGCGGTCCAGACACATCATGTTGCTTCTCTTCTGCCACATAATAGAGAGCAAGGCTCTTGTCTTATTCCTCTTGAGATGTGCTCTGTAGTGCCCAAGTAAGAGCTTAATAAGGGATTGTTAAATTAAAGGAACTGATGTGCAGGAAGAGGCTGGAGCTTTTGCATCAGGGAAGACCCATCTAGGTGTTCTAAATTCCAGTGACTGACCAGATTCGGTTGGAATCTGACAGGCTGCCCCTGGAATCAGGAAGCCTAGTTCCCTGATAAAAGAGAGAGACAGAGACAGAAGGAGAGAAGAGGGGAGGGAGACAGGAAGGAAGAGAAAGAAGGAAAAAGGAAGAAAGGAAAGAAGCAAAGGAAAGAGGGAAGAAGGAAGGAAAAATCACTACCTTTAGTCAACTTGGGCCACAGTTTCCTCATCTATAAAATGGAGATAATAATACTGCTCTGGCTAGTGAGAGAACAAGAGGTAGGGTTTTGTATTTGTAAACTGCAATGTTAAAAATTGATAAAATTTCTAAATCATAGCCATCATCAATGGGGCTTTATAAAATACATGGATTCTTAGGATTCAACTGTGGAGATACAAATTGGCTTGATCCAGGATGGAGGCTGAGCATATACATTTTTTAAAGAGCTTCTCTGGGTGACTCCAGGGCTTGGCTAAGGATAAAATTTGCCAGGGTTAACATATGCATTATTATTATTATCATTATTCTCTTTTGGGGGGTGGAAATGGGGAGACTCCTTCCAGAAGAGTCTTCTGTAAAGCACAGTGATCCATTTTAAGTCCTTGGATGAGGAACACTGTCAGTGTCTTTATACCCTGGCCATCTCTAGTCTGGAGTCTTAAAGGCAGGTTTGTGAGGGTGTGTATTAGGGTGTGCATGTGTTTTCAAGACTATATGCCTGGAAAGGGCAGTAAGGAGAAAAACAATCATGCAGGGTTTCTATATTGAGAGGAGGGCACTAGGGACAGGAAGAAGAATCAATCAAGTTCAGGGGGCTCAGGCCCATGGACTTTTATCCTTAAGAAACAAGCAAAAATGACCCCAGGCTTGGCTCGTGGAGGAGCTAAGCCTGGGGCTTGGCTGTTCCTGTCACCCTTTTTGGCCACAGTGTCAGCCCTGCCTGCAGAGCTGAGGAGGCCTGGAATCTAGCCTGGAATCCAGCAGCCATCCTTCTTCCTGTTAGTCCTCTGCATATCCTGTGCACCCAGGATACTGTCCTTCCTTGAGCAGTAAGAGAGGGTTAGAGCAGGGCGAAAACTACCTCTCCTACTCAGCTCCTGCCCAGGGCCCTCAGTCCCATTGACCTGCTCCCTGTCCAAGGCAAGCAGTCCATGTTTTGGGTTTCTTCCACTATTTATACTCAGGAGAGGGACCCTGGGGACCCCATGGGCCCAAGCTACTGCCCCTGCTCATCCTCGGGTGGGAGGGAGGGGAGGTCCTGCTTAGGCTCAGAGAAGGATGTGGGAGAGAAAAGAGGAAATAAAACAGAGGGCAGGATTAATGAAGTGGCTTCAAGAGCTAATAGTGCATTTACCAACATCTCCTCCTCTGACTCCCATCCAGGAGGAAACTGGCCACAGGCCTGAGCCAGGCTGTCCAGCTCCCAGTCCACCTTTTAGGGATCCCAAGGCTGGAAAGAGGCAGACAGCCTCTCAGATGACAGAGACAACCTCTCTTCTCTTACACTCCAATCTCTGGAAATGAGATTGGGGTCTCAGCCCCTCCTGTGCAGTGCAGGTCCTTCCCCAGAACTACCAGCTTCCAGTAGCCAGTGGAAGGTACATTATTTGGCAGTGTTTGGGGATCCTGCCCCCACTCCAGCATCCAACCGCAGGGATACAGCCCTGGCCACCTTCAATAGTCTCTTTCAGCCTGTACCCATCCCATGCCCTCCTCTCTCCCAGGCCTCCTCCCCAGAAGCTGACCTGGAGCTGGATTCCCAAATAAACAGTAACTAATTGGATTAGGAGCTGATAATATTGTTGACCTTTCTTAATGTCTGCTGGCAGTCTTTCCACCACACTGAGGCTTAATTGTATGGGGTGGGGGGAGGGTGGGGGACTTCCAGGAGTGAAATGTGACCCCTGTTAACCTCAGATAAAATGGGCTCAGCGTCTTCCCAACTGCCTGTCATCCCCCATGGAGCAGGAACACACACATGCTCCCACTCTCATCAAATAATTACACAGATGATACACACATGCATAGGCATGCATGCAGAGATGCAGACACACCCAGAGGCACACAGGCATCTCACCCAAATCCACACCTGACTTTGAACATGGATCCTACATGTACACAAGCCATACAAACATGTGTGCATGCAACATTACATATATGATAAACAAATATGTGCACATACATATACACAGTCGCAAAGACAACACCGAGATACATGTAGGCAAGTATAATTACATACTTGATACATAATAGGTTAACAGACACACTCATGAATGCGCACAGATGCACACACATACACTGACATGTGCACTTATACTCAGACATGATGCTGAATAAAATGAGCATGCACCGGACGTGACACGTGTCCACATGCGTGCATAGTGTGCACATACCTTTGCCCCCGGACAAGACAGGCCCCGCCAGCGCTCCACATAGATAGTCTGGCCCACCCCACACCCCATCTCTTTCACAATCTCTGTTACTTCCACTTTCTACTTGTTCCTGGGCTTCCTGGTTGTGTTTCTGGGGCCCTGTGTTTCTGGGTCTCTTGGAGCCCGGCCCGCCTCTTGTGAGTGTCTCCATCGCTCAGAACCTCTGGGGCCCTGCGGCTGCTTGGATCTCTCTCTCTGCTCCTGGGATGCCGAAGTTGAAAAGGGCCTGGCTGGCAGAGTGGTGGGGAGAACATGTGGAGAGAAGAGATTAGAAGAGCAGGGTATGGGCAAGGAGGGCAGAGAGGGTGGAGAAGAGGGTCGGGGGAGAGGACCCGGAAAGAGGGGAGCGGCGAGGGAAGGGGAGCGCAGGGCGGGGGAGGGGCGCCTGCCTGAGCACAGCAGATGTTGCCGCTCCTCGGATGGAGCTGTTAATGTAAGTGGAGTTTGTGCAATGGTAA